>NW_027040812.1:0-1331250 GCF_037179485.1 Ochlerotatus camptorhynchus
AGAATTTCCCATTGCAGACGCCAACGAAATGACGTCATCGAGCTATCGATCAACTACCCTGGTTATCGCCTGGTACCTTATAGCACGATGCTAGGAGGCGAACCGGAAGAATCGATGAGCTACCTCCCCCGAAGACAATCTGGAAATATTTTAACCCAAAATTTACTTAACTAAAATCTCTGTCCAAAATATTGAAATCTTCCTGCAAAAAAGGGTTTAGTCTTATTTTTTTTCTAATTTTTTAATGAAATTCTGAATATTTTCAAAGAATTTTTGAATTTGTTTCATCTCGGGTTTCAATGACTGGTTTCCAAGTAGCGAACTTTTTTAATCTATAATTGTTGTTTTCCCTTCAAAGGCTACTACAAAATTGAATTGGTTAGAATATGAAGATACCGATAAATTCAATTTGTTTCAAACCTTCTATACCGATAAGCTGGAAAACAATCTGGCAACGCTGAATGATAGCTGCAATATGTCCGGATGTGAACAAAGCAGTCCTAAAGGGTGAACACGAAATTATTGCGACACATTCAACAGGGCATAACTTTTTTACCATTGGGTAAAAATCAACCAAATTTTGCACACTTTCTCATTGATGTGTATTGTGTACATGCTGTCAAACTCGAAGTCGTGTTTTTCGATTCAACGAAAATGGAGGTGAACCAACGCTAGTTGAGAGAACAAATTCTTTCCAAACACCTGGAATTTCCTGACCTGTCGCACCGGCAGTTGGGAAAAATATTGAACATTCACCATTCAACCGTCTCCAGAGTGTTGAAGCGGTTCCAGGAGCGGTTGACGTTGGACCACGGCAAAGGAGCTGGAAGAAAACCGGGACCGGAGAACAAAAAGACGGAGGGAAAGGTGAAGCGGATCATTAAAGCAAATCCCAACGTCTCAAGCCGTGATTTGGCTAAGAAGATCGGCATGTCGCAGAGCTACGTCCAGAATGCAAAGAAGAGAGCTGGACTACATACATACAAGGTACAGAACTTCCCAAACCGCGATGAGCGGCAACAATCGACGGCTAAAACTTGGGCACGGAAGCTCTACGAGAAGATGCTGACAAAATATGGCTGCTGTGTGATGGACGACGAAACGTATATAAAAGCCGATTTTAAGCAAATTCCGGGGTTGGAGTTTTTCACCGGCAAGAGCAAGTTCGATGTGGACGACAAATTTAAGAAGAAGAAAATGTCGAAGTTCGCCTCCAAATATCTCATTTGGCAGGCCATCTGCTCTTGCGGACTGAGGAGTGAGCCTTTCGTGACAAAGGGCACAGTAAATGGCGAGATCTACAAATCTGAGTGCCTCGAGAAGTGCCTTTTGCCGTTCTTGCAGCAGCACGACGAAGCTCCGCTATTTTGGCCAGATTTGGCATCATTCCACTATTCTAAAAGTGTCCTGGAGTGGTATGAGGTCAATTCTGTCCATTTTGTTCCAAAGGACATGAATCCGCCAAACTGTTCGGAGCTGCGCCCGGTGGAGCAGTACTGGGCAATAATGAAGCGGGAACTTCGGAAGAGCAAGAAGACAGTCAAAGACGAGAAGGAAATGTTAAGAAAATGGAAAAAAAAACTGAGAAACTGGTACCGGATGACACTGTAAAGACTTTGATGGAGGGCATCAAGCAAAAATGCGTTCAATTTTACACTCAAGGCTCCCTCGATTAACTTTTCTTTTGATTTTTGAAGTAAATATATGTATAAAACTACCCTAAAATTTTGGTTTGATTCTAAACATTATAAGAAAATTGGCATGACATTTTCGGTGTCGCAATAATTTCGTGTTCGCCCTTTAGTAACTCATTACGACTTCCATTAATCTTATTATGTCGCTTCTTGCTTCTAGTCTCTGGATACGTATTGCGCATTCCACAACTGGACAAATAAGCGCGTTTTCACTAATTAAAAAGTATGATAAAAGTGCATGTTTTCGTCTAATCGTCTTGGTGTCTTCGAGGCTCTTATTTCTTATGAAGCCAAGCACTAAGTGCTCCGAAGACACCAAAACAATATGACGCAAACGTGCATTTGTATCATCCTTTTTGCATTTTTGAGGCAGTCAAGTTTCAGATGCAATCAGCAATACTCACCTAAACATATTTCGTCGAATCTCCTAAACCAGTTGACAGATTCCAACATCCCGGTTCATGCTAATAATATCAATAATTTGGTCCTTTTTGGGTATAGTTTTGTGCAGTGGTTGACGAGAATCACGTATTCCAAAAAGCCGGCGTATCAAAATTATACTCAAAATTGTCGCCGGCGACGGTAAGTGAAAAAGTGAAAACGGTCTATGGTCTATGTGCAATTCCTATTATCATTTTCTCAGAACATTGAATAAGTATCACTTACCTACGTATCCAAGTCATCACTTACATTATCTTTTGATAACAATTTCCTGAAATTCCTCAGCTGAATTGAATCACATATTTTGGTTTGAACATTCTTGTTTGAGGAAACTCGACCGTCCAGCTCGGTCTCACAGGTTGCGTGTCTTGTCTAGGCGAGCAAGCATCCTGATAGCGTGTCTGCTAACCAGCAGGCAACAGCCGTAGAAGCGCCTCGAGGAAGGAAAGAAATTTCGCACAGTAGATCTTACAGCACCAGGCCTGATGGCAACCACGAGGAACCGTTCGCTGCGACGTCGTTGTCGCCGTCTTCAGCGATTGCGGCGGCGGCAGCGGCGGATTCTTCTATTTTTATTGGTGCGCGTAATTTTATCGCATTATTCGCGTGTGCTAATCTAAACGCGCAACACACGTTTATTTACTGCACTTATTGGATTGCCTCCAATAGTTGGTGCCTGAGTTACGTTAGATGTACGTTCAGTCCAATCCGTCCGAAGCTGGGAGTGAAAACGGTTTATCAGAAGCTATCACACGTCGGTGGTGATCAAATCCTTCTTGTGTAATAATAAATGAGCTTTCGTTCGACCCGTTAGCTTACAGTTAATTTCTAACGGAAATAGATCAATTAGTTATGTTGTCGCCAGGGCTTAAATATCGATCGATCGGTTTCCTTTGGAGTGAGTGCATATTACGTGACTGCTGTCGTCACTATTCGATTCGAAGCACCTTACAACATGCGATCATTACCGCCAGAGTTCACCGGTGATCAACACTTTTTGTTGACCTTTTGCATAATTTGGTAATCGTTCCACTTTACCCAGTACTTTTGTCGAACCCGCTTCGATTGGCTTCACTCTCCAGCGAGCTAATAATTTTCCAATTTTTCGCCCTGGGAAAGCATGCATTACGCAGAGGAAATTACATAAATCGGAAAATAACCCAATCAGACACATCTCGCACGGGTGTACGCATACCTTTGCGCTTGGCAAGCTTTAATTCTTCCATTTTACAACCTAATTGGATTATCGCTTTTTCAAGGGGTTTTCGACACCAAAAATTCACCAAACCAACAGAAATATCAATCAAATCTGCGTTTGATTGATTTGATTTCGAGTGGCAACCAGCTCTGCCGGATCTATAATAACGGGGTTTGCAACCACCTACAATTTCTCGTCATCATCGTCGTCGCAGCGTTGTTAAATGTGTCTTCATAGCGCCTCGCTATTCGTTCTCACATGGCCGCCACATTTGCGCCAATTTTCAGCTGTTTCGACTTGAACTTATATTTCAAGATCACTTTTGCAGGCTCGCACGTATGCTAATTCCCATCATAACAGTCAAAGCAAGAGCTGAAAACTGAAGCATGCATGTATGATGTTAACGTTGGATGAGTACCACGAGCAAGTTAATGGACAAACACACGTTTCGCTCATAAAATGACGGAGGCAGCAATAATGTCTACATTGCTGTTTTGGATAGCTTGGTCAGCCAGCGGGGTCGGATAATTCAAAAGAGGAGCCATACAGTGTACCTCAATGAATGGGCTGATTTTCCGATGGCCTGTTTACCGGCTGCCTTAGGATGTCGATCAGTGAATGGGGGTGGCTAATCGTTGAATGCTAAATGAACCGGTTAAGTTGCTAGGCTTGCATGTTAATCATCAACTAATACACTAAATCTTTATGTTAGGTATACAGTAAAAGCGTAGCCGCTTGCGAAAATTGGAGAGTATTATTATCAAGAAACTTGTTACAATGTAGATTGCTTGGCGGTTGACTAGATAGTCATTAAGTATTTAAAGTATAATACGTATAACAGCGTAATTTGAATTCTTAATCAAGGGGTTGTCAGGACTGTATGGAGGTAAGGCACATTTTTAACATTTCAACATTTTTTAACGATTTCTCAAAAAACTACCGAATTCCAACCAAATTATCCGTTTTGGGTAAAATATAATCAAATGGCGTACGTAAAAAAATCACAATTTTTGGTGTTTATCCAGATTTTTTTTTAAATATGAAGACTAAAATAAACATATAAGCTAACATAATCCAAATATTTAAAAATGCTTGTTATGGCATGTAAAACCCGACTCCAGTGTGATCGTTAGACAGTCAACAGTACAGCATGTACCAAGTGAGTAAAACTACTGAGTAGTTCCACGCCAAATGACGAATCGATCAGACTCGACCTTCTCCTGTTTTCATAATTGATGTTAATGGACAATCATTCACGTTTGTGCTTAAATTTGGCCATTTTGAATCATTTTAATGTTTTTCAAAATGGCGTTTTCGACATTTTTCAATAAATAGTAGTACGGAAACGTCATTTTAAAGGAAATGACGTGTGAGCAAGGGCGTAGCGTAATAAGAGCGAGAGTGTCGGTCCGCCCGGTTGGTCTTAAAGCTCTAACGGATGATAACTAAAAAATGAGAATAGCTTCAACTCTCTCATACCAAACCAAAAATGTCCACACATCTGTAAAACGTTGAAAAGGATAGGAATAGTTTGTCAAAAGAAATCAAGAGCTCCAGAATACACTGATCGACAAATTTTGAACGTGAAAACCTAATGCCGTTGGATGACAAGAAATTAATCAGGAAAATGTCTCGTTTTGGATGATGAAAGTTACTTTCCTCTCTCAAAATCTCACATCTCAATATTTACATGATCGATATTATTCAGATAATAGTTGTACAAAATCTCCAAATGTAAAGTTCAAGTTCAAACACAAGTTTGAACAGAAAGTGATGCTGTATGTCGCCATATCGCAGAGAGGAATTTCTAAGCCATGGTTAAGGCCTAGCGGTTTGGCTATCAACCAAGAAGTGATGTGATGTGATGTGAATGGAACTCACCATCAGTGCAAGGATTACGTGACAAGGGACTGGCAAATCCACGAACCCTCGTCCAGTCAACAAATCCTTTGATTCCCTTAGGCTGGTATATAATATAATGTTTTAACATATATGATTTACAGTAATGCTCCAAAATGTGTGGACAATCCATTTGGCGTTCAATGATGATTTCAAAGACACACAAAATTTAAGAGAATCATGTAAATTTAGTTTAAATAGATCAAATCAGATACGATCTCACCAAGTTAGTCCAAATGAATCCACAGAAAGCATTCGTGCTATTGTTGCATTGTAGTTCCAATCAAAGACGGTTCGCTTGATGGGGATCAACATAAACTAGTCCCATTCAATGTAGAACCAGTTTGAAGTGACCAAATGTAGTGATCCTCTGGCTTGGGATAAAAGATAATTAACTGTAGTCGATTGCTGGATCCGAGCGAAGACAACATATCAAGAAGACTGACAACTCTTCCATTTTCTCATTTCCATTTATGAGACCGGCACAGTCGCGTCATCTGCCGTGCAAAGGTAAATGCTTGGAACGAATTTAATAGCAAAGATTACAGCCTCAGAAGAAAGGTTTGTGTATTTGCTCATTTCTCTATGCGTTACTTCCACCTTTTCTCCAGCGAAGCGCTACTGTATCTGTGGAATGCAGTTCTCGCAGGGATTCTTCTGCATAGATGGTTTGATTCCTTTTGAAACGTTCTTGGCCATCTTCGAAAATGTTAACCGGATTAATGACTACCCAAGTAACATTGCAAGATATATAGAGGTTTAATAGCATTCGATAAGTCTAAATGCTGATGTACAGAACCCTCATAAAACCAAAATTGTTACTTGGGTATCAACCAAAAAGTGTACCAAAATCAATGTTCGAAGAAAATATTGATTCCTTTTCTTCAAAAATATCACGTGTTTTGGTCAGATAAAGCATCATCGCATTATGCTAAGAAAATACAAACCTTCTTGGAGAATTAAAATATCCAGTATGTGGCAAAAAAAACCCTCAATACAACAAACTTGTCTCAGTGTCGCCCAATTGAAGATTTTTTTTTTTTTATGTGAGTTCGTTGGTGTACAAAAACAATTGGAGGGCCAAGAATTGTAATCAGCTGATAAACCGAATCAAAAGTTGCAATCGTAAAATCGATTTAAATGCTGTTCAACGCAATGTTCCCACAAAGCTACGTCAAACAGCTGATAACGGACCTTATTAAAAAGTTCATTGATTTTTTTTTAGAAACGTGTCGTAGCTTCATTTTAAATGCATCACTTTTTCTTTTCTCAAACATGTAGGGTAGAGAACTACTTCGGCCTAATCGCCCATTTTGGACCTATCGAGCAGAAAACTTCAAATAAATCCATGATTTCAGAGTTACCAAGTCAATTATGCGTTTGGTACGATACTTTAGTTAATAAGCTACCGAACGAAGTCAATGAGAACGCGTGATATGAATGTTTGCACCCATTATTCCCAAAAACAAAAGAAGCGCTCCGACCGAATCAAGTTTTATCTTCATCGCATAGGCCGAAGTGAATTCATTGGCGTTTCAATGGCGTTTCAATACGTTAGGCCGAGTTAAGAATCCGTATGCCGAGGTTGGCGTCAAGAGGCAGTGTTAGACTTTTGACAATATCTCAACGATTGGTTTCTTTTTATCAAATCTTTTGGTACGTACGGAAAGGTAAATAAATTTGGAAGCTATCAGTAATAATAACATTCCGTTTGGTACTAAACTGCGCTAGATTAAGAAAGACTAAGTGTGGGTTGTGCTTAATAGGCCGGAAATGGGGTAGTTAACCCTATTTTTTCATGAGCTCAATTGAAATTTTAAAATTTTAGTTATCATCCGTTTGAATGCTTTATGTGCAGCATATTAAAATTTAAATTCATGTTCAAGATATAATTTTTTTTTATATGCAGGATTTCGAATTTTTTATAAACGGGGAGCTAAGAAATGTCCACGCATAAGAACTTAATTTCTGGATCATTAACTACTTTTTGTGCACGGAATCTTGAAAAATTGTCACATTCACAGGTTTTCTTTAGAATATTATAAAGAACTTTTTTAATTATTCAAAAATTTATTCAGTGCACTTTTCAGAATTGATCTAAAACATTCTTGGGTCACTCTATAGAAAACCCCACCATTCACTTCTTATTCTTAATCATTCTCCCGAGAATTTGCTTGAGACAATTTCTTTAAAATTTAGACAACACTGTCTTTAAAATATTTCCAAGAAAACAATAATCCTAGAATTGCAGTGAGATTTGCATTGAAAGTCGGTTCAGCATAGTCTTATATTCAGTCTGAAAATTACCTTAAAGGGTGTACCGTTTAAAATCCGCACACACTCAAATTGCTCTAACTTTTGATCCGTTGGATAAAATTAATTGACATAGTTTAATGTGTATTGTTTACACTCTGTGAGTTGATTTTATCAGGTGCGCAAAAGTTTTCAAAATAGCGACGAAAGAACAGTACGTGCGTGAACAAGTTTTGCACGAGTACTTTGAGAATAAGGATCTGTCGCATCGTGCCATCGGAAAAAAAAGTTGGGAATCGCGAATTCCACGGTGTCTGGTATCACCGGTACGAAGAACGTCTGACTGTTGACCGGAAGCGAAGATCCGAAAAAAAAGCCGTCAGGTCAACGAGAACGATCACAAACGCGTGGTTGGGGCCTTTAATCGGAAACCGAACGTCTCAGTTCGAGATGTGGCTAAAAAGTTGCATGTGAGCAAGACTTTCGTGCAGAATACCAAACCTTGAGCTGGACTACGTACGTTTAAGGTTCAGAAGTCCCCAAACCGTGACGAGGAACGGAATACGGTCGCAAAGTTGTACAACCAGAAGTTAACGAAACCACACTGCTGCGTAATGGATGACGAGACATATGTGAAGGCGGATTTCAACCAGATTCCAGGAAACCTGTATGTTACTGCCAAGGATAAGTGTGATGTTCCCGAGAACCTTCGGACACAGAAGATGTCGTAGTTTGCCAAGAAGATCTTAATTTGGCAAGCGATTTGTACTTGCGGAAAGCGGAGTACACCCTTCGTTACCGCATGCACCATTAGACTGATGCAACATTTGACTTTTTCGCTCCACAGTGCTTAAATGGTTTCAAATCGGGTCCTGATGAGCCTCCAAAGTTACAACTCATTTGGTTAGAAACAGACTTCGCACAAGCCATTTGAAGTTTACATGTAAATTACTATGGGAAATCTCAACTTTTTGTTCATTGCCTTCTAGTCTTTTTCCATATTGAGCTGCGAAACAGTTCGATAGCCATTCTTATAGAAAATTTTCTCAGCTACAACTTTGCTGAAGATTATTTCTATGTAAAACGAGACAGGACAAAGTTATTAATTATTTAAGAGATTGGTAAACTTATGACATGATCCAGCAGCTGCACTGTAGGCAACACTGTATTTTGCAGTGTGACATAGTAGCCATGATTTGTGTGTTCTATTCAACGCCCCAGAAACACCAATGTTGCCTGCTGAGCAGTTGTTTGAGCATGATCATAAGACATCAGCGCATTGAACCATTGATAACTTTCGATCCTTGCATTTAATTAAAAAGTGATATTTAGCAAAGTTATAGCTGGGAAAATTTCCTACAAGTACAATTGAAAACTTTTGAAGCGGACCGATATGGTGAATTATTAGATAGACATGAACAAAAATCTTGGTTTTACCATTGTAATTCCCATACAAACTTCAAATGGTTTGTGCCATCTCAGTTTCTCACCAAATTGGTTCAAATTTTGAGAGGTTAGTCAGGATCCGATTTGGAATAGTTTAAGTATTGTGGAGCGAAAATTTCAAATTTTGCATCACTCTAATGCACCATAGACAGTATAGTATTTGGAAGAGTGTATCCAAAAGCGGCCTCTCCCTCTCCTGAAGGCTCACGACGGTCCGACGATCTTCTGGCCGGATTTGGCATCATGCCACTACACGAAGCACGTGTTAGAGTGGTATAAGGCGAATGATGTCGATTTCGTGCCGAAAGATCTGAACCCCCCAAACACTCCGGAACTGCGCCCAATAGAAAAATACTGGGCCATTATGAAGGAGCATCTTCTAAAACGTCCTAAAGTGGCGAAGAATGTAGAAGAAATGAAGAAAGCAAGAGTTAATATGCAAAATAAAAACTATCGATTCTACACGGCGCCGGTGGTGTAGTGGTAAACGTGATTACCTCTCAGGCCCAGCAGGCCTGGGTTCAATCCCAGTCGGCGCCGCCGGGATGTTCTGAGGCATAACATCTCTGATCACGCCTTCCTTCGGATGGGAAGTAAAGCCGTTGGTCCCCGGTTCATGAGTTGATGGGTCGCTAGGTAGGGTCCAGGTGTGGGAGCTGCCTTCCTGGCACGTCGGTAGCATTGGTGCTCAGCACAGAAAACAAGATCGACGGAAAAAACAAACCAAAGGAAAAAAAAAAGAAGTCGTGCAGAACCTTATGGCTGGCGTTAAGACCAAGGTTCGCGCATTCGGAGCATGAGCATGAGCATGAACGACCACCCACGGTTGCTACTCTGTTATTGCCAGACCAGCTGTAATTACACAGAGAACCAATAGACGATCCTTGGGACTAGCAATCATCCTCAATGGGTAAAAACTGGTGATCTCAAACTAGGCAATACCAGCGCCGGCCGCGCCCGAACACAGCTCAAGAAAGGAAGGGGTAGGAATGTGTTGACGTGACACTCGCTTTAATGGAAGCCGAGAACACCACTGCACTTCCACGAGGAATCACTGGGATATTGGTAATAGGGTTGGATTTTCAGCAGGGTTCGTTTTGGTAAACGATAAGCTGAATTGATGTCCTAACAATCATATAACGCGAAGGAGCTTGGGATTGAACCCACGGTCTTCTGCTCAGTAAGCAAAAACGTTTGCCACTAGGCAGACAAGCTGCTTTTTTATCATCGAGTTGCTGTTATAACCATGTAGAAATGTTAACAAATAAAACGATTGACGAATCTTTAATGTTGATGGGCTTGAGATTAGACTCATGATGTTCTGCTCAGTAAGTAAAACCGGTTGCTCTAAGGCCACCGAGCCCCTCATATCACATTATAGCGTTACTCAAGTTTTTATGACTATTCAGACCCGGCATGACGACAACGAAAAGTTTTACTAAATACACGATAAACAAGCGAACTAACCATACATTTTTAATATGAAAGGATCTGGGACCGCGTTTTTCTGCTCAGTAAGCAAGCCACTGTAACCGACGATCTTTGAAATCCTTAAACTAAAAGCTATGAAAGAGGCCTTCATTAAGATCCATTTTCACGTGACGTTAAATGTTTCGATTTCCTCTTTACGCATGGTTCAGGTAATCATAACAAGCTATGACCGACGTGACGATTGTTTAAGACCTAGTTGAACAAGCTATTCAAATGAAATTACGTTCTCGAATTTTACTTGGCATGTAATGAACAACAGAAATACGCGATAATTCATATTTTCAGCGGTTGGTGGTTAATTTTAAATATACTAAGGTTACTGCCTACGACTACGACGGCGATTACGACAGCGACTACGACGGCGCCTACGACAACGACAACAGCGAATTTGTAACTTACCATTTGTCTAGGATAAACACCTTTGCCCGGCACCTCCACTGGTTCTTCATGTCCGCTATCTGTCACTGTTTGCAAAATATCTAATAGCAATTACCTTCCAATACCAATACTTCCTGTATTGCCATGGTCATCTGGGAGGAGGGTCGCATCTAGTGCCCCAGGAACCGTTCACGGCCACCAGCTACTGCCCGTCCAGTCTTGGGCGTATTCAGCGAGGCATCCTTCAGATTACTTACAATTTCCGACACTCAATGCAAATCGCAGGCACACTTACGCTAGTTACAAAAAAAACACACACACGTGCAAAGAAACGGATCAAATAAACGTTACTCTCGCGAAAGCACACCCGTCGTCGTCGAACGGCAAAAAAAAAGGAATCGGTGGGCAATTTTGTGATACGGATTTCCAAAATCAACCGGGAATGCACGAATTTCACCACACTCAACTACGGAACACGTTCAGAAGCACTTTTGGTACACTTTCGTTCGAAAACACTTTTTTTTTTCTTTGGTTTGTTTTTTCCGTCGATTTTGCTTTCCGTGCTGAGCACCAATGCTACCGACGTGCCAGGAAGGCAGCTCCCACACCTGGACCCTACCTATCGACCCATCAACTCATGAACCGGGGACCAACAGCTTTACTTCCCATCCGAAGGAAGGCGTGATGAGAGATGTTATCCAAGGTTCGCGCATTCGGATATAAAGGTGAAATAAACTAATTGAATGATGCCAAAACTAACTTTAATTGTTTATTTTAACTTTATGAAAGTTTGGTGATAATCGGATAAAAATTCGAATTTTGAGAATGAATTTTGTGAGTGCGGATTTTAAACGGTACACCCTTTAGTATTCATCATTTTCACTTTATTCAGATAAAGTTTGCGTGTATTACAATTGAGCTACGATAATAGTAACAGATATTTTGCATGTTTTCATCTGTCTTACTACCTACACTAAAGCCTATGTATAATTACAAAAATATGCTCTAGGTATTTCTTCACCATGTATGGTTGATTTTTTTGTTATCTCTGAATTTGCATCACTTTCAAAAAGCTTTAACATTTTTTCCTTTGGGTTAATTTTAATGAAATATTTGGTGAGATGGCCTCAGTCTGTATTGTTTATACTGCGTGAGTTTCATTGTGAAATTTCTAGTTGTTTTGAAAATTGAGTCGAAGCCTGTGCGTGAAAAAATTTTGCACACTCACCTCAAAAATCCACATCTTTAGCACCGAGTCATGGGAAAGATGTTGGAAATCTAACAAGCTACTGTTTCTCGTGTCACAACACGTTTCGGAGAACGTATATTTAACCGATGGAAGCTAAAGATTTAAAATTGGACCACACTTGACTAGCCTATCGGTCCCAAGTACCTCGATTAACGTACCCCATTCTAGACGAAATTCTAGTACTACACTATGTTTGTTTTCATTTGCTATGAAAGTTTGACAAATAAAATGAGGGGTTCATGGATTTTCCTATGTTACGGGGGGTGCATAGATTAGCTTGGGACCGAAGAGAGTACCAGTGCTGAGCCAAAGGGTTGAGCACGTTTCTTCGAGACCTTATGGTCTTAGAGTTACCTATATGGTTTAACTGTCGATCGGAAGCAAGTGAGTGCAAGAAAAAGTGTTCCGTACTGCGTTGAAGATCACAAGCGAGCAGTTGCTGCCTTCAAACGCAAACCCAACTATTCCGTTCGGAATGTCGCGAACAAACTGCACCTGACCAAAAGTTTCTGGTCTACTCTTCTATCATTTAGTTGTTGTACAAACTGGCTTGCATGCGATTAACCCCACTTGTTTTGTACGAAATTCAAATTCTATTAACCTATAATTTTTTTAAATAGACAATAGTTACATTTACTAACCCTACAACTAACCTCAATTTTAATCCAGCACCAATTAACTCTAGAGACGTTAATGTTCACAAAATAAAAGCACGAATTAAAAAAAATACAATAACACATAACAATTTGTAACAGTCGGTTACAAATCACACAACGTTCCTACAATTTTTAGGCCGGATCCAGCCTATTGTCATTACACCAAGGACGTTCTGGAGTGGTACAAGACGAATAAGGTCAATTTCGTGCCGAAGGATCTCAATACCCCGCTGGGCTATGATGAAGCATGAGCTCCGTAAGCATCCTAAAGTTGTCACTACGGAGCAGAAAATGTTGTAATCATGGTTGAAAGCAGAAAAATGCCGATTCAACCGTTGTACAAAACCTTATGGGTGGAATTAAGAAGAAAATTCGGGCATTTGGTGAAGAAATAGAGTGAAAAAAAGATACGTAAACTAAGCTTATGTAAAGTATTACATTCCCTAAAAATGTCATGACAATTGGTTGAGAGACTTATTTTTGGCGAGTACTTCTAAGTGATGCAATATAACTGTGGACACCCTTTATTCTAGCAAAAATTCAACACAAATAAAATTACAAATTGAAACGCAGAACAACCCAATAACGATGCTGTGTGAAAATTGTCTACCAAGATGCACACGAAGATTTGATAGCTCTTTTCCGGGATGAATAACTACTAAGTCAGCGGCGCCGGTGGTGTAGTGGTAAGCGTGATTACCTCTCACCCCAGCAGGTCTGGGTTCAATCCCAGTCGGCGTCGCTGGGATGTTCTGAGGCATAACATCTCTGATCTATAGTCGCTATATTCATAGTCTGGCGGATAGAATTTCGATCTATCATAAAGCGGAACCAATTCAATATATTTTAGACCAACAATTGAAAAGGCACTATCAACTTTTATAAACAAAACGTTGATTATTCTTTCGTCGCCAACCAAACCAAATTATCGGCATCATCGGATAGGGGAAACTTTCCTCAACCCAAAGATGGTGTTAGTTTGCGTAGGCGAGCCTTGAGTCACGAGAAAAGGGTTTCCGAAGTTTTGATCACAATAGCTGATGTGGTCTTTTCTGTTGTTGGTCGTGATTTGTTCGATTGGTTCCGTTATTTGACAGCTCAATTGGTTCCCGAGATTCTATCCGCCAGACTATGAATATAGCGGCTATACTCTGATCACACCTTTCTTCGGAAGTAAAACCGTTGGTCCCTAGTTCATAAGTTGATGAGTCGATAGGTAGGTTCCAGGTGTGGGAGCTGCCTCCCTGGCGTCGGTAGCATTTGTGCTCAGCACGGAAAACAAGATGGACGGAAAAAACTAATTAGTCATTGAATGGCATCCTATGTGTTTCGATAACGTCTAATAAAACAACAATTTATTCAACTACAACCTAGCGTAGCATTGTTCTGCATTCAAAACCTGAAAACAAGAACTGATCAAGTTTTTCCTTTTATTTAACATCGTTATTTAACATATGTGCAGAAAGGCAGCTTCTACAGCTGCGTAGGATATCGCACCCATTCAAACACACATGGGCCGGGACCAACGGCTTAGCTTCCTTTCCGAGAAGTGATAAAGTGGATTGGTAGTATTAATCAAGGGAATGTTCATGTTGTATGTGTATGCTGAATTTTTATCTGTGGGTATCTATTGCTCCAAAGCGAATCTTCAAAGAGATTCACGTGTGTGGGAACGTGACGTAATCAAAAAACTGAGGTGATTGTTGTATCACAAAATTCATCCTTTTAAAACGTTAGCTGTTCTCGTGTATGAATGTAAGCTTGTAACAGATGGCCCTAAAACATTAATTCAGCGGCTAGGAGCCTCGTTTTAGGGCATAAGTTGTCTATAGATGAATCTTCCAAATGGTCTGCTTGTCTTAAGCTATGCTCGAAACTCAGTAGAGAAAGAGTAGCCGTTCCTGCACAGGAATTTTTTTTTTTTTGATTTCACATCAAAGTGGATGCACTTCAATCGTATCGAAAATATGGTGTAATATTACTTGCCAGAAAGGACAAAATTATCATTAATACAGTGCATGAACTGATATGACGCTGCTTTTACTGCATTTGTTTATTTTTTTGGCCATAAAAATTACATGAGATTTTTGACATGATTGAAGTGCATCCTTTTGGATGTAACATTAAAATTTATTTTTTGCTGTGTGGATGGATGAACGCTGATCAAGAACCCAAAGGCCATGATGAGCCATCATAGCCAAGAATTTTCATGTGAAGCGAAATCGGTTGAGTGCTTCACGATGAGAGTCTATTTGGCCAACGAGAGACCAAAGCCGGATAGAGTGCCGTACCGAGTAGCGATCATGTGACAGAAGCAGGTCAGAATCAGAAAACCGATCCAGTTGAACAGGAACGATACCAAAAATGCTGTCTCATATACAATGTCCGACCGAAGGAGGCTGTTTTCCGCGTTGATGTTCTCTCCATCCATCGGTATCGAAGGCGATGAATGTTACTGCTGGACCGTTGTGTCCTCCCGGAGTGTGACCAATTGGTCATATCGAATGTCCGGTAATACTGGGCAGTGATGGTAGTAATGGTCGTTGGCGCTCGGAGAAATCGGCATCTCGTGATTGATCATCTTCTCCATCTGGATCTTATCATACGTCGGCAGCTTGGTGGTCATTTCTTGATGGTTTGGTTGAGCATACTGATGATAGACATTGCTGTCTATGGATTCGTATGGCTGCAGAGTACTAAAGTCCGTCTTGGGTGGGGGTAAATCATCGTTATTGCTGTTGTTATTGGCCGGAGGCATCTCGGGCTTCTTGGGAGAGCTCAGCAATTTCTCCTCAAAAAGCGTAAAACTTCCGCACAAATTATAAACTTTGCGATCCGAAAAACACCAACTGTTATCATCTTAGTCTTTTCTCAAGTATGACGCATCAAGGATTCAACCTCCACCGTATTTCTTCATCTTGGAATTTGCTAACGATAATAATGCAACAGGGTCCTTCTTCGATCGTTTTGCCTTGAGTGCAGTAAAACAATTTCCCATGCTATTTTTCAGTGAATTCCTTAAGAACTGTTCGCAAAGCTCGCTCGCATGACGTACTGCTCAATTTCCTTTGGTTCTGCTTCGTTTTCAGCGTTTCAATCCAGGCTGGACCTCCGCACCTTAGTATCGATGTCAGAAGACGCCTCTTGCTGCTGATTGGACCAGAATTGTTCGGCATGATTCTGGCTATCGCGTTGATGGCCTTCGCCGCATTATCACACGCATATTCGACGTGACTGTTGAAGTTCTGCCGGTCGTCGATCATTTCTCCCAGATACTTTGGCACGCGCCTCGTAACAATAGTGGAGACGGTGATTTCTGCCCGCTGCACTGCTAAACAGTTACTGACCAACATCACTTCTGTTTTGTGATGGGCTATCTGCAGCTTCGCTCCTTGCATCCAGTTACCAATCGTATCTATCGCCTCGGCCGCCCACATTTCCACTTCTTCCTGGGTCTCACCTGTTACCCTCAAGACGACATCAGCCGCAAAGCCAACGATCTCGACTCCTTCGGGCAGCTTGAGCATCAGCTTGCCGTCGTGGGACCTAGAATGGAGCCTTGTGGAACTTCCACCGTGATCCTAAGAGATTTCTGCCCGTGTCTGTCTGTGTGTGTGTGTGTTTTTTTTTCACATAAAATATTGCTCACAAAAAGTATGTTCAAAATTTTTACCTAATGTAGTTGCTCTACAATGATTGTAATTTTTTAAGTGTCCAAGGTTTTCAAAAGTTTGTATTTTTAATAAGGTTTCTTTAAAAAAAATGCAAAAATATTGAACATTAACACTTTTTGTCGTATATTTAAGTTTTCATTTTTTTCTACTCAAAATTACTAACAAAAATTGTTCCATGCTGTTTTTTCCTAGAAAGAAATTATTTTTTCACATGAATTTGTGTCAGACGTCATTTCAATTTGAAATGAAGTTTCCGTGCTACGATTAATTGATGATTCAAACAGGCCGAATTTTAGCACAAATCCAGAACAACATGTGAAAAGGGCATACAAGCTTTTTGTAAACAAACCTTTGTAGGCCCTTTTTTCACCAACCGAGGGTCGCCCACGCAAACCAGCAGTATCATCGGGAAGGGGAAAGTGTCCCCTACCCGGTGATGTTAAAGGTTTGCGTTGGTGTAATATGGGTGGCAAGAAAAGGGTATAAGAAGGTTTGTTTACAAAAAGCTTGTATGCCCTTTTCACATGTTGTTCTGGAAATGTGAATGATTTCCCATAACAAAGAATTATGCAATGTCTCTTGCAGATCAGAGTAGGTCAGGTCTAATCAATTCGCCATTTGGCGTGGAACTGCTCTACTGTAGCTTTATATTAGTGATACAATTCAGCGTCCACAAATCATCGTTTGGATGGCTGACTTTCACTGCCACTTCAAGAGTTAATCTTGGACACTTTTCGCTGCTTTCCGGTAGCTGATATTTATATATACTCCTGAAAATGAACTAAGGTTTCCAGACCGCATCACATTAAAGGAACTCGTGATCTGGAGTCATACCGTTGCAATAGTGTCACGGGTATCATACACATTACACAACCAACATACGTTAACCGTCCACCTTCCTGTCATCCGAACAACCTCTCAATTTATAATACCGAAAACTGACAAGCCCATCAAGTCCCGACTGCAGCAATAGCTGAAGTGCAACCAATCAGAAATTACCGTTATGAAATACACACATCTAAATACGTACGGCTCACATCTCACATCGTGCCTCATTACCCGGTTATGTGTATACGGCAGAATTATGCTGATACATGTTACTACAAGTACCATCACCATCAGAGAACGCGCACCATCTCCGCAGTCACAGCGCCACATGAACGAACGAGCGAATAAATCTGAGGAGGTGCATATCATCATGCTCGCTTTGTACGCGCGAGACAAACAGACGTGACAATTTACATCACTAAGGTACACGGTAGCTTGGGAAGTTGAACCTCATTGGAGGCCCCACAGCTCTGCCACAGCCAACATTAGCGACGGTAGCAATTGCATTCGTTCATGGGATGATTGGAAAATTGAGAAAATTTAATTTCAATTATCCTACCTACTCCGTTATTGAACCCTTCTCATCGATTGGTAGCCTGAAGGTTGTAAATGTAGCCGCATGCAGTACAGGGGTACGTGATTTAGCATCAGTTTCGTAGACGCTATGTGGAAAAATTTGATGTTTTCGTGGGGTGATGGCAAAATCGGCGAAAAAATAACGGTGACTAATGATCATTGTTTCATCTGTCTTGCAGCATCAGTACTAATCGAACTCGAAGGCTCTGCATAGCTGACTATAGTCGACACTGCAGGTTATGAAAGTGTGCATTTTGTCCTAATTGGGACTGCCGGCTGTCCAGTAACCTTAGTGGATATTTATGCAACGGTGGCCATCGTTTGTCATAGCATAAGCAACTAATCAGCATATTCTATGCGTTGAGGTGTACACCTGGGCTGGAAGGTAGCTTCTTCAGAAGAGCTTAATATAACAACGGTTGCACTCTGTTTGGCTTGCCTTGTAATGTCTTGAGGCTGCTTGAGATAGCTAATCTGAACATCGATTATGATGGTTGTGCAATGCCCTCGAGATGTTTTGTTGGAAATATTCAATTGAATATTTGAACAAAGTGGAGCCCTGCTACGTGCGGTGATGCTATCGATGATCATCGATGAGATTTTCTGAAACATTGTTGCCACGCTGAGAGCCAAGATATGGGGTGGTGAAGAGGTGGAAGTGCGAAAGCACATTTCGAATGCCGCCGGTGGTGTAGTGCCGCTCTTGGGAACACAGCAAGTGAATTGCCTGCTTGCTCCGTTCAAGAGCCGGCTGTCATGACATTTGAAAATGCCTGAAAAGGAAGAAAAATCAAAGCCCTTTGATCTGTATTCTCTGTGTTTGCTTGCTGATGGCCAAGCAAGCTTGAATTTTCAGTTGAATGAATAACAGCAACGGCGACAGCGGCGGCGTGTTGAAGATGCGCTTTAGTTAAGCACTAGGTTCGTCGCTTCCTGATTACTGGGTCGTTGAAGTCTTCTGCTCGAATCAATACACTTCCTTGTGTGAGCTTTTACCCACGGATGGAATGGTATTTGTAGCCTGCTGTGAATTGTGATTATAATTGGATACAATGCAACGTAGACTTATGCCTCATTTCTAAACCTATGTCATAACAACTTTGAAAAAATGCTGATTGTGATATTCTGAAACAAACAACTTTTTTTTTTATTTTGCTCTCAAAGTGCTTGGTTTATATATAAAAGAATATATTCAAAAATACATCAAGTAAGCTGCGCGGAAAATCTGACGTGTTGTTTTTTTCAGCTGCGTTTCTTCCTTCCGGAAATCGAACATTTACCTATAGTTTCAAAATTAAAGTATGTGCCAAAACTTATATCCATTCATCCAAGAAGTGATCAGTGTCGATTTTGCGTCGGTCGTTGTGTTTTTTTCCTGCAGCCTAAGGGTTTCAAAGGATTTGTAGACTGCACAAGGGTTCATGGATTTGCCAGTCCCTTGTCACGTGTTGATAGACGTACATCTTGTCGTTTGTCTTCCAAAGGTCTCCAATGAAGTTGATTCACCCTGCTGCAACAAACCATCAGGCAGAACTTTACAACCAGTGAAGTATCTGCAGTCATAGGTAATCCTTGCACTGATGGTGGGTTATATCCACATTACATCACAAAAGGATGTATTCAAAAATATAACTATCCTTTCTTCAGAAAACCATGATTAACTAAATAACGATCAACAATAGATGAATATTTTCTTCAGCAAAATTTATTGTCATAAAGTTTCTCATATTTTAGCTGTATCAATTATACACATTTAGAAAAAAATAATGTAAATTTAGGTGCTCTGAGACTAAAATATACGAGCGTCAATTTTGACATAAAATTGGAGCACTTAAATTTACATGACATGTTTGTTTACATCTCATCCTTTATGTAAAAGATGGATTCCATCACGTGTAATATTAGGTATTTCTAAGTGTGTAGGCCTTAGTTTGATACTAACTTTTGATGGTTGACTGTCATTATTCACCTAAAACCTAGGGACAAGTCAGCTGTACTCTGAGTTAATATATTAACATTGAGTAACTGTGAGTTACTCGTAGCTACTCAAAAATAACGAAGTAGCCTTAATTTTTCAATCTGTCGTATTTACAAACAAAATAACGTCAGCTATCATGAACAGTTTTGTTTAAAATTTAGATTTAGATTTCTTTATCAAAGAGACTTTCAGCTGCAGTTTATGGTTGTTCAATTGCAAGTAATTTATTTTTCTCTCCAAAAAGCTTTCTTTTTAAAGTATATATAGATACTGCTACGAACTGAAAACGTATGTCTATATTCCAACATCGATCATACGAATTCCAACAACTAATATGGATTTACAGGAATGATCCGGGAGTAATTGTATAGTTAGTCATCCTATTATTTGTACATTCGGTAGTAACGGCAAGAATTGTGTTTTAACTAATATTCTGCGCTAATACCGTTGTTAAGATTTACCCTGATTAAAACCCGTATTATTATTCCCAGATCATCAAGAACTATTCCTGTTTTGTTTGCGTTAGTAGAACCACAAGTATGCAAAAAATAAAGGATAGAAACCTGGTCAACTCTGGTGAGTCTATGTACATATTTTTACGGACCTGCAGCATTTTGAACCACCTGCACATCCCTATCAAATGGCCAACGATTGACACAGTTCCAGTACAACCTCATATTTTGAAACGAATTTGGACAATTTAAGCTGACTCATATATATCTTCCAAATATGTTCAAAATTTCGAAATTGTCCTTAAATGCAGTTATGAAGAAATAAATGATGATGTTTTATTTATTTACAACTGATTAGTTTCTTTGAAAGCATTTTCAATTATATGTTACACTGATCCATAAAGCTCATGGATTTTCAGGAACTAATGGCAGGGTTGTCGGTGTGCCACTTCCCCTGACAAGACAAGCTGCGATGTCTGGAATAATTCTATGGTAGAAGCGACTTCCCAACAAACATTGAATGTTGAATAAGAGCTTATTCAGGCAAAAATAAGCTTCTTCAGCTAAAAAATGGCCTTTTTAGCTGTTAATCAACTCAAATTGTTTGTTGGGTTGTTTCTCAATCATGGCTGACCAAAGTAATTAAAGTTATGTAAAATTCCAGCAATGCAACTGATACGCTAGAATAAAAGAAAATTACGACAAATTACGATATTCATCATTGAGCAGCGCGAGTAACTCAGAGCTACTCAAAATTTGCTTAAAAATTACTCATGATTTAAAGCTGTCTGGCCCCTAGCCTAAAACATTATTATTATTATTTAGCTTTATTAAGGAGGCTTTCAGCCTTGGGCTGGTTCGCCTCCAAAAAAGCCTAAAACATCTTGATTGTTGAAAATTATAAAAAAAAATCATGAAAAAATTGAGCATCTAGCAGGCCGTGACAAATTTTCTCATATTGAGTCGCACTAAATTAAGATGCATTAGAAATACACACTTAGAAATATCTAATCTTACACGTGACAGACTCCATCTTTGAAATAAAGGATGAGACGTAAACAAATATGTCATGTAAAATTAAGTGCTCCGAGACTGAAAGGTTCAAAATTACGTTTGATTGAGCTGAATTTCGCGTCTATTATGACTCAATTTTATGTCAAAATTGACAGTCGTATATGTTAGTCTCAGAGCACCTAAATTTACATAAATTTTTCTTACTGTATATTTGTTCAGCTAAATGTTCTGAGGCATAAAATCTCTGATCACGCCTTCCTTCGGAAGGGAAGTAAAGCCGTTGGTCCCCGGTTCATGAGTTAATGGGTCGATAGGCAGGGTCCAGGTGTGGGAGCTGCCTCCCTGGCTTCGGTAGCATTGATGCTCAGCACGAAAAACAAATCAAGGAAAAAAAAATGTCAGGTATGGCTATGAAAAATCTACTTTTTCCAAAAATCGCATCGGGTATTTCTAAATCACATTTTTCAGATGTGCCGCCATACTAAAGTTTGTTTGCAGCATCCTTGGTTATGAGGTTGGTGGTTGAGTCCCCAGGTATACAGACACATTTTTACTATGGGTCACCCTAATAGACAAATCTTTAGTGCAAACATGTGGAGCGTAATGGAATTTTTTTTTAAATATTGTAAATAGATATATTTTTTTTAAATCTTGGCTGGTGGTTAAAAAGATATTTGTTGATTTTTCGCTATAGTTTTGGACTTTATTGAAAGAACCTGTATGAAGTTATATATATTTTAGTTAAACGCTCGATTTTCAACTTTTTACTTTGTGGGCGAATTATAGAAAAAATAGCGGAATATTAATGATATTTATTATGATTCAGAGTTGTAACCTATCACAATTACGATCGTCAAACAGCTGATGGTAGTAACGCTTGGTACATTCCTATCAATGTGCTTGTCGAAGCACTCTCCATGACCATCCATCCAGTTGACGAAAGAAGTAAAAAACAACTGGTGAATGTCGTCTTCGGTGGTGACAATCATGACGCTCATCTGTGCTAGTTTTGAAGCAGTTGCTGCTTTGCTTGTGTATGTGAGTACGTTGGTGAGTGAGCCCAACAGCTTCCGTTGTTTGTAACTCACACAGTCACGCGTACCGAGACGAACTTGGAATGCGTAGGCATTGATGGTTCATAATTCCGAACATTTCAATGACTAGCAGAATTCTTGAATTATCAAAGAAAAACCTCAGTGTCTATACTGGTTTTATAACAAGACATTTTCATGTAAATATCACATGAAAATAAAAGTAAAACTTCAAGAGGATATGAGTCAATTCTGCAAAGAAAATTCATACTGTGAACACCTGCTATGCACTTGTACAGCAATTTTCAATAAATGGAATAGTTTTCTGGATAAGGGGCTGGTAGAACCCTTTGATATTTGGAATGCAGGTTCCAGTCAAGTAGTAGATTTCATTCGAAATGTAATACCTAATGCTTTTGGTCAGTTTATGTCAGTCGCTTCACAAAAAAGTGATCTGACACACTGATAAAGCAATATAAAAACGGGGAATATGTAATGGTCGCAGTGATGAATATACCCCACGGAAAGAAAAGATCTCGTCCGAGCGTTTTTAATTTATTTAGCATGAAAAAAAATAATATTTTTACCGAAATTCACCAAGTTCCAGAAAGCCAATCTTCGAAAAAAAAACTCGAGTCAACACTAGATCTCGACGTTTCATGTATTTTTAAGTCATCTGGCATAAACAAAATGTTCGGCTTCCAAAATTGTCCAAAATGTCAGAAAATCGATTTTCGACTAAACATTTTTTTCGAGATAACATTAGATAACCCAGATCGGACAATACTGAACCTACCCAAAAATGGGTAAACATGCATTTACCCAAATCTGGGTAAACGTACCTGCGACAGAAACTGGGTAACGGTTACTCAGCTGTTGACATTTGATAACAGGGTAAACTTTACCCATTTTAATAGAAATTAGTTGATATGTCCGCTGCAATAGCTCTATCAAACATAACCTCACCCGACTAGCTCCTCTAGCCTGTTATTGATTATTGAGATCGTATTGTAGGAAAAAAATAAATAACTACGGAATACGACATTGAAATACCCAAAACAAAAACGATACCGTTATAAATGCTAACCATTTATTGATATTTGTTTTAAATGAGTTCTATAAATAAGGAACAACAACAAACATTTGGCATCGAGAAAAGCGTCGCAGAATATCTCGATAACCTATAAATCAGGAGTATGTTCAAAGTCCAGAAACTAACAATATACTTACTAACTCTAGCTGCTGGTAGCATTCGCCATAATAACAGTTCCATATCTGTAAATTTTTTCGCATCAGATTTATATATTTTGAGCATTAAAACTTTCACTGGCAGCGAAAAATCTCCCTTTGTACCTGCGCCATTTTTTACTTTGGAAAAATTTCGATTAGAACTATTTTCCCAGAATCTGGGTAGATTCTACTCATCAGAACAAAACTAGTTTACCCAGATTTTGACCACTCCATACGGGATACAATAATGGGTGCCTTCCACCCAGTCACTGGGTAGATTCAAAATTGCGTGTTCAGCATCAAACAAAATTTATAGATTTATGAAATTTTTCAGATGAAAAAGTTTCAACTTCGATTGTTTTGCGCTATCCTAAATCATGTCTGATTAAGCTAAAATTTTTCATTGATTATTTTTTTTCTAGGCAATGATCTTTATTTTTTCCTCGATTTGCTACCGACGCCAGTGAGGCAGCTCCCACACCTGGACCTGACATACCAACCCATCAACTCATGAACCGGGGACCAACGGCGGTGCCGACTGGGATTGAACCCAGGCCTGCTGGGGTGAGAGGTAATCACGCTTACCACTACACCACCATTGTGTACATAAAGTTCTGTCCAGTTAGAATCCGGAATCACTTATTGTGTTGCAACGGCACGGAAATTGACCGCTGCAAGAATTATTTTACAGCGGTTTGTTTACCTAGGCGCCCACTTCCTGTGGTATAAACTTCACGGTGTTTCGTGCAGTGAGTCAAAAATTATTCCAGATGGAAGCCGAGAGAAGAGAAAAAATTCTGCACACCCACGTTGATAACACTAGTTTACAAAACAACATAAAAAGTGTGAACTTTAGTGGTTGACCAACATTTCTAATGCAAAATCCTACGCTGAATTCGATGCCGTGGTCAGAAAAAATTAAAGTAGAGCCATTTTTGAGATATACAAAATTTTGTATATCTCATAACTTCGACAATTTCCAACCGATTTCATCCATTAAAGGCTCATTTTCTCCAGTTTTTAATGGACCTTAAGTATAAATCATGGAATGATTTTTTGAATCTTTTTATCCCATTAAAAATGTTGATTAAAAAAATCTTGTTATGGAAAATTCGGAGGAAAAATAAAAAAAAAATGCTGTAATTTTTTAAATGACTTTAAAATTAAATTTTTAATTAAGACATAATATTCTAGTGAACGATAGCAAATTGATTTACCTTCATTTTCATAAAAAAAAATTTAAAATTGGTGCACTAGTTCCAAAGATATTGACATTTTAGTAATTGTACTTTTGTCAAAAATTCGAAAAATCAAAATTTTTGTATACCTCAAAAATGGCTCTGCTTTAATTTTTTCTGACCACGGCATTGAATTCAGCGTAGTATTTTGCATTGGAAATGATCATCACCTTACCGAGTTCAAAAATGCTGTAAACTAGTGTAATCCAACGTGGTCCGCAATAAAAATCGCAAAAACGTTGAACATCGCCAAATCAACCGTGTATGATGTGCTCAAACGTTTCAGGGAACGAAAGAGCGTTGATCGAGTGCCTCAAGGTAAGCGTCGTAGTGGAACATATGACCGCAAGCTGAACCAGAAGGTGTTGAGAACCGTCAGAGAAAACCCTGGACTATCAGATAATGAAATCGCACAAAAATACGCTGCTGCTCGCAGCACCGTTCGAAGAATTCGTTTGCGAGCAGGATATCGTTCTTATCAAGCCAGCAAGCAACATAACGTTGAAGCAAAGTTTCGTCACCAAAACTCGAGCTCGAAAATTTTACCAGCAGGTACCAAGGCTGCCTGCTCATCGACGATGAAACCTGCGTCAAAATGGATTTCGGACAGCTATATATATAAATAATACATTCAAGATTTTTGACGTAGGACTGCGTCTGTGATCTCTATACGGAGGTACACTTTGTGAAAACCGAAAATGGAACATGTATTTATAAAAGAGTATTTTTTTGAAATTTGTCAAAGTTATCAATCGGATGTCAGCTCCCATATCAAGATAGAGCTGGAATTAGGGCGTAACAGCTTTTGTAAACAATGACTTCTTTCGATGATGTCTTGAAAGTCAAGGCTCGCCCACACAAATCAAGATCACCATCAGGTAAGGTAAGACTACCCCTACAAGACGGTAATGTTGGTTGAATTCCTAAAAATCATCGAGAGAAGTCTTTGTTTACATCCAAGTTATGTAGGGTTCTGAAAGAGAGCTCCACCGTATGAGGGGTAATCCTCCGTCTTGCAGAGATGTTCCGCCAGCCAAAATAAAGTTAAAAGGACCTAAATGTTGTTGTATAGTCCAGCGTCCTTGAGGCAATGAATAACTGTCCCTAAAGTGGAAGGTTCGTCGCCCAGTATGTCCCTAATGCTGTTGGGAAGTGCGTACTGCTCCCGTAGATGTTGGTATTGCGGACACCGGCATAGGATGTGTTCCACCGATGCAGTGGTTCGCAAACGTAGCACATTCTGTGGAACTGAGTTCCACCAAAACTATGTGAGATTCTTGTATGGCCTGTCCTAAGACGAGAAACAACTCGCTGGTCCCGTAGTTTCGACATATCCGTCCACTTGCTCGTCGTTCCTTTGATTCTCCAAATGAAGAGGGATTGGGATTGGCACCACTTTGCTTAACAGGCTTCCCACATGTTGCTGACTATGCATGGCTTATGTCATGTAGTGACACTTCGTCGGTGTAACGGGGGCCAGCTGGTCCAGACCCTGCCAGGCTGTCGGCTTCGCTATTTCCTGGGATACCGCAGTGCCCAGGGATCCAGGTGAACACCGTGTTCGGGGCTGTGGCCTCCACGATACCCTGTATCCAGGGGTGAGTCGGGGTCTCAGATGTAAGGGCTTGTATCACGCTGTACGAATCGGATAGCACAAACGGCAACAAAGATGGCCGCAGCTTCGGCGGAGAAAACCGAGCATTTTGGCGGTAGGCTAACCGTGATGAAATTCCGGCTACTCCAATTCCGACCCCGGCTCGGGAAAGCGATCCGTCCGTGTATAGATGGACATGAACCTAGCAGTTCGGCTACTGTTCTCCTCAGCACTGCAGAATTAGCTCCAGCCTTGAACCTGCTCTTTATCTGACTCTCGATTTTTGGTGGAGGTATGAGCCAACTTTTGTCTCCGTACCAGTGGATCTTGGCTACTGAGGGGAGCCTTTTGTTACGCGCCAAAAGTACTGCTGCTGCTGATGATGATGACGACCGATCAGACACCACCAGAGCGGTGATTGAATAAGCACCGTTCGGCGAGACTGGATGGAATTCGATTTTGAAATCTGTGTTAGGGAAAGCGCTTTTTGCAGCCAATCGGTGATTATTTGTGACCTATTGAAAATTGATAAAAAAAAATGGTGTAGTGGTAAGCGTGATTACCTCTCACCCAAGCAGGCCTGGGTTCAATTCCAGTCGGCGCCGCCGGGATGTTCTGAGGCATAACATCTCTGATCACGCCTTCCTTCGGATGGGAAGTAAAGCTGTTGGTCCCCGGTTCATGAGTTGATGGGTCGATAGGTAGGGTCCAGGTGTGGGAGCTGCCTTCCTGGCACGTCGGTAGCATTGGTGCTCAGCACGGAAAACAAGATCGACGGAAAAAACAAACCAAAGGGAAAATTGATAAAATGTTCATTTTAGCAGATTTGCAGAAAAATTTCCAATGGATTGTCTTGTTTAGAACTAAAATCCATCCGCTATTGACAGAGTTATAGGTGGTCAAAATTTGACCACTTTTCGTAACGCGGTTGATTTTGGTTTTTTGAAATTGCACCCTCAATATGTTGCCGAAAGACGTAATCCTCCTTCTAAAAAGAACTTTAATTATCGTGTAATGTCTACAATTCAATGCCTGATTTTGTAAAATGCTTAACTGTTTATGCTAAACGAAACAAAATTAAACGAATGAAGATTTTATGCGACAGTTAAAGCTCCGTTTTGTTTTCTGTGAATATTTACATAATTTGAAACAAAATAATTGTTCGTAAACAAAATTTACAGATTTATGTAGGATAAGCGCGCCAGTTTTTGGCTATTTCGTTACAAGGTAGTAGATACATTTTGCCAATTACCTAAGCAAGAAAAAATTATATTAAAATAAATTTAGACCTATCGAGGGCTTAAACCTGGAACAGTGCCAAAACAGGGAATATGAATTTGCGTATGATCTTTTCTGATTTTTGTCATTAGAGATCTCAAAAATGTGAGGTCATCTGTGAATATTTCTTAAGATCAAAAAAACTAAATTCCCTCTATCAACGTGACATCCAGCCAAGGATTCCTGAAAATATGCAAATTCGCTCTGCATGGTGGATTTGTTCTGCTTTAAATATTAAAACATTACAGCTAATTAAACACTTTCAAAACCAAGTCTCCATCTCACACAAGCACCACGCTTAGCACCTTCCCTTGTAGAAAGTGAGAAAAAACTCATCTCGCGTTTAAGGTGAACAAAACGAGAGCAGTGGTAATGAGAAAATTGTACTAATCTCGTTTTTAGTAGCTATTTTTATTGTGTTTCGAAAGGTTAGCGTGGGCAAAACAAAAGGTGCGCACTAATGGTAAGTTTACCAGCCGTTGCTATTGCTATACTGCTACTGCTGACAGGCGTCAATGGCCAAGTTCAACTATAATGAAAAAAATAATTTATACTGTGCCGCTGAAGCCTGTTGTCCACTACACAGACGGTAACTGGAGGGGAATTTTCCCATTGCACGCTATAGAAGAGCTTAAGCTACCCAGTAACACACATTTCCTGATGCAATAATTCATTGCCGTTTTTCTCATCGAGTCGTTGTTTTGTCACACTTGGACTTTTTTATGTTTTCTTTGGTAAAATGCATATCTGCTATGTTGCGCCATTATTGCACGCGCAAGTTGCTTTATACAGTTTTTGCAGAATCGTTTTTTTTTTTTGGCAAACATGGGAAGTATGATGGTCAGCGCAAACAAATGAATTAATGGTGTTATTCGACCCCATATCTGGAAGAGAGTGCTTCAATGGGATACTGACTATTTTAAGCACATATTACAAGGTGATAGATTGTATAACATTTTGAATTTTGGATCCTTCTATTTATGCAATCCATATCACAGGAAAACGCGATGCTTTCGAACAATCTGACATCAATGTAAGTTTGACCTACCAGATGTCAAACAAATGCTTCGTCACCTTGGAAATAATCTTTTGAGCTTATTTAAGCTGACACCATCGATCAATTGATGACGTATCCTATGTCCAATAATTTCCGAAACTGTGAAACCGAGCAATAATCGGTGAATGTCAAAACAAAAAAGTTCGCTACGCATGTTTTATTTTACTTTGGCTAACTTATTCTTCACTTACAAAAGAACTACATTAGCCCAGATCCGTGGTGAGTATGGCCTTGTTGACTATATAAAACAGAGAAACCTTGCATTACAGCTGGGCGTTATTAATTAACCGTATAGAAATTGATCACATACCACACACCTCGATCATAGATTTTAGTGACCCTCTGAATGAAGTCTGTGCGTATGGAAATCATGAGTTACAAGATCGAGGCTTTGCAATAATTAATTGACCCAGTCAGATTCTGGCCTGATACAATCAAAGCTTTGTTGTTGTCTTTTAAATATTTACCATGCAGTAGTGATGAATGAGTAATGGAAACATGTAGGACACCATAGTACACTCGCTTTGCCAGAGCAGCATTTCACCAAGAGAGCGGATCCGTCACGTCACCACAGCGCATGGGCACTACCGTTCGATCCAAGGAGATTTTGGGATCGCGCAGACGACGACGTAAAGACCTTAAGCAAATTAAAATCCGATTTGTTTGGTCCGGCTTAATGGCGTTGTGCGTGATTCAGGTCTCAAAACCGAATGGCACGACAACCATATAGCAGGCAAAAGGCGAGGAACACCGAAACGATAGTCGATAGTGTTTTGATACTGGTACTACTACACATTGATTATATCGAGCGATTAATTAATTAAACTCCCATAAAAATTTCGTGCTTTTCGAATTGACCCCGACAGTGCTTCCGTCGTTTGACGATAAATGTGTTCGTTACATGTTGGGTGGCTTCACGCTGAATTATAGAAGAAGGAAGGAATGCAGCTTTATCCGATTGATGACTAAAGATAAAAATTATACAGCAACCTCATAATCCGGGCACCATTTAAAGACGAAAGGGCATAAAACTGAAAGTAACGAGATAATCTGAATCGGCTGTCAAGGGTGATGTGAATTTGATTTGAATATTGAAGTAAACATTAATAGTACAATAAACTTTAAAAATATCAATATTTAATTTAATCATTAATGCTATCAATACTGTCCACAGACAATTTCGGTGGAGCATCACCTTCACCCGTCTGCTTGTGCCATTAAATGGAAGTTATTAACAAGGTGCCCTCATTACCTCAGTCGCTAAGAGCCAAGGTTGCCAACAGGTTTAAAAAAATAACTGGCAAAATTTTCAAAAATAACTTGAAAAGTTCCGGATCATCATACATTTAATTTTTTTGCAAACTTGCAACAAGATTTATATATATTTTTTAAATTTGTTTATTTGGTAAGACCCCATAATTTAAAACCAAAACTTTAAAAGCTTTAAAATTTCACTGAATTTCAAGAAACAATGATCCTTTGTTCATGCTTTTAGTAATGAAATCACATAGCATCCGGATGTCATAAATTTAAGCATCTCAAATTGAAGAAAATTCACAGAATAAATTTCATACATTTAGTACTTAAGGTGATTCCTTGTAGAGTCCAAAAATGGTCGCTACGGAGGCTATACATGCACTTTCATTTCGATTTTTCAAATACACAAATCTTGGAAATCATTGCCGTATTTCACCTGAAATTGCTACTTCATGTATGCTGCAGTACAGCAAACGTGAAGTAACAATTTGAATGTTGCACGTATCGTAAAAGCTTATATTTGTGCACTTAATGTTTCGCAGTGGTTCCGAGAATAAGGATATCACAGCGAATCACCTTAAACATGTTCAAGATTAAGATTTAAAAATTTCGAAAAATATTCAAAAGTCTGGTTATAATTTGTCACGATTGAAGAGAAAAGAAAGTAATAAAGCATTTATTCAGAGCACTTTTTTATTCGATGCATCGGACTAACTAAAACAAGATTAAACTTTACTATAATTCTAATCGAAAGGAATGAACTCGAAACTTGAATGAGTGTATCCCTGTTTGTAACTAGATAATAATTGAATTTATTTTTGGAAAAGCATTGGGTTTTTTTTAATTTTAAATGAAGTTAGGTTTGGTTATACCCGTTTGGAACCAATTTATTATTTACACAAGCTTTTTAAGTGTTCTTGATTCAGTTATTCAAAAATATACACAAAAAGCTTCGATTTTTTATGGCATTCAAACTATGAATTCCGGGCATAAATTTCATCGAAAAGACAGAAATTTGTACATATTGTATATGTGAAATTGTAGAAATTTCCATCTCTTCGTTAAAATTTATGCCCGGACTTCTGTTGATGGAGTGCTAATTCTTGACAATTTAGCTAAATCAGAATGTCCATAAATCTAGATTCATCACTCAAGATTCCATCAGATTCAATTAGCTGGAAAACTGTTGAATACCGTAATCCGGGGATAAATTGATCACTATTTAACGTAAATAAATAAATTTCTACAATAAACCAAATTGAAAAACTAATGGTATTTAAATCAGTAGCTATGAGGGCTCCATTGTCCTGCATAATTTATTATTATATTGGATGTGTTAATTTTTAGTAAATCTTTGATATATTAAATTTGAAAACATCAATATGGGGTGAAATTGATCAACCCATCAAATGGCTTGCCAGTGCATTTCTAGAAATTGTTTTTATTTAATGTGTGTTCCCTGAATCCGATTCAGATGCTAAAACCCTTGTGTGAAAAGTGTTTTCAGAAGAAACGTTAAAAAAAGATGTCTTAAATGCACAGTTGCGCCTAAATGTAGGCAAGTTCATTCAAATTCACTGGTCATTTTTCGAAAAACCCTGGATTTCTTGATATTTGAAACATTCTACCGCAATTTATTGAATAATTCGGATTCATTGACACTTAGTTTAGTACAATAAGATACTTAAATGGTAATGACACCAATCGTTGCAGTCCTATGATCATTTGTTTGGATGCTGATATTGTATGCTACTTAACGTCAGCTCTATAAAATTGAAGTTTATGCATTTTTTTTTTGCTAGGAAAAACACATCATGGCAATCATTGGAGTCTCACACACTAATTCAGGCCTCCGTCGTTCAGTAAATTTTGAACTACAGAACTTTTCGGTAAAGTTTTAAAAATCAGTGAAAAATCCAAATTTTAGAAAATTTATTCCGAACTTGTACAGAATTTGTTCAGTTTGCCCCATTTATTGATGAAAAATAAAATTTATACATTTTCTTGATTTCTCACGAGTAACGGTCATTTGAAAATTTTACCGACTTGTTCTGCTGTTCAAAAACCCGGTAAAATCCTACCGACTTCGGTGATCTGAATTAAGTGTGCATGATGATATACTTTAAAGATTTCTCTTGATATCTAACACCAACCATGTTATACGTGACAATTAAAAGTGCAACGCATTATGATCAATTTCACCCCGGTGCACAGTGGGGCAGCGAAGCCATTCACGTGGCCAAAACCTCTAGCGCCGTTGGTTTGCTTTCTACAGCAATACAAAGTTCTACAAAGTTGCTCAATATTAAAAGCGCCATCTTTTGAAAGTTTCATATTAGTTCATTTTTACGCCACATAGGTGGCGCTCGAGTCTATCTTTTGAACGGAGAATCCTGGCCGAATGCTTTTTCCGGCAGAGTTGTGTAATTTGCAGTGTTGAGAAATGTTATCCAAAACATCGAAACTCTATGACTCACACTAAGCGAGATATCGGGCAATTCGGAAAACAAACCTCTAAAATTGCTAAACTAAAAACTAACCTCGAACAAATATAAATCGAAACTTATCAAACAATATATCACATATAGCAAAATTTCAACAAATTTGAAAGAATTTACCATATGCAATATTCAAATGATGTTATATGAAAATGCCTTCAGTTGCCTGTTGATTTGTGGTCGTTATTTAACCCAACAAGGTCTGCACTAATCACTGTTAAAAAATTGGCCGCTACTTTTTGCTATATTTTGAGTAATTGACTTTTTTATGCATCACTTTTTTGAGACATTTATGTTATTGTAATGGGTATTTATTGGATGAGTCAAACCATTTTGATAATAAACAGACTATAAAACTTATACATTTGACGTATATAGGTGACAAAAAGAAAAAAAAAACGCAATATTTTAGGTTAGTTTTCTAAATTGCCCGATATCTCGCTTAGAGTGAGTCATAGAGTTTCGATGTTCTGGACAACATTTCTCAACATTTTAAATTACACAACTTTGCCGGAAAAAGCATTCGGCTAGGATGCTCCGTTCAAAAGATAGACTCGAGCGCCACCTATGTGGCGTATAAATAAACTAATATGAAACTTTCAAAAGATGGCGCTTTAAATATTGAGCAACTTTGTAGAACTTTGTATTGCTGTAGAAAGCAAACCGACGGCGCTAGAGGTTTTGGACAAGCAAATGACTTCGCTGTACCACTGTGCGGTGATCAACTTTCCCCCGGATTACGGTACTTCCTGAACAACCTACAGTCTTGAAAGAACATTGAATTTTTAAACAGTTGGAGATCCTCAGAACTTGATCAAGCTGAAGTCTTGGAAAAATATGCAAAGAACTTTACTAATATCTGTGTCTATATGGAGATCTCTTGAATATTTCCTGCTGTCTAGGAAAGATGTCTCAAAGAATATCCTGTAACTTATGCAATTTTTCCTGAAAATCTACAAAACTTCCATAAGTTTTACTAAATTTTCTCAACTTATACGAGGTTCCCTGAATTTATTCCAAATTTCATATTTTGTTTATCTCTCTTAATTTTACGAAACTCTCTGAACATCATTGCACTTCTGGAAAGGCACCTATCATCTACAAATATTTTTGAACATCTGGAAGTTCCTTGAAATTTAGCGAAGTTCTCAAAACCCCCAAGAAGTTTATGGAGCTTTTTCGAATTAAGATATCTAACAAACTGCAACGAAGTTGCCTATACTCAAGCTATGGTCTCAGAAGTTCTTATAAGTTTATTGAACTATCTTTAGAACTTCTACAAAATTCCCTGAACATTTTCAAAATGCCTTACATTTATATGAAGTTTTACGCAGCTCCTCGAAATGTTACAAAATTCGCTCTAGGTTTCTTGATGATTTTCTACGAGTTCTACTAACGAAATTTCTTGCATTTGTACGTAATTTCCACAACTATTCCAAAAAGTGCCCTGAAATTATATAGAGGTTCCCGATCAATAATGAGCTTCCCTGAAATAAAATAATGTTCCCTTAACTTCTACGAGGCTCTAAAACTCAAATAAATTTTCCACTTCTACGCAATTTGCAGAACTTTTCCGAGTACCTTGTTTCTACGAATTTTGCTGTGGATCTCTGAAGTTCCAAAAATTTCTAATAAGTTTCCTCAATTTCTACGATGTTCCCTGAACTTGTTAGAAGTCCTTGAAGTGTTACGAAGTTCCCAGAAGTTAAAGAAAAATCCCTGGGCTCAATACACATTTGTACAGCCTGTAGACGACTTATTATGCCATCGATTAAATATCGATATAATATAATTAATCAAAATTGTCTCTTCTAGTTCAGAACGTACGAAAAGTAGTCAAAATAAAGGACTTAAAAAAGATTAGTAACATCGAACTTGACAAGCTTGACAAAATTCCGGTGAATATATAAAAAAAAACATAAAAGTTCTAAGGGGACTAGATAATTCTGGAGGGGGCATGGCCCCCTTGGCACCCCCAGTGGCTAAGTGGTTGCTTGGGTCCAATACTAGTACTAATATAAATTATGAATTAGGTGATCTCGATTTTTCTGGAATTTTGTTTAATGTTAGTGTAGATATAAGATTGGTAAGGAAAATTGATGTAATTTCGGCCTAAATGTCCCTAATTTGGGCCCATATATAAATTCAGCAATCAAATAAATTTCAATAGCGACCAAAAATATCCATTAGTACCGTCCCAATGACGCGTTCATCTAGATAAAATTGATAAATAGCAGATTTTTAGAGATGGGCCCAATCTTAGATCCATAGGCCAACATTAGAGCCATTTCTCTTATTTACCAATAACAGATCGTTTAAAAAAAATCTGTTATTCAAGCTAGCAATAACGATATTAATAACAGAATAACGGAAAACCAGGAATCCCCAGGGATTTTTTTCCTGGAAAAACCTGGAATTCTCAAGGAATTTTATCACTCGTCAAGGAATTTTTAAGAAATGAATACATTTTATAATTCAAAACCTTAATTTTCCTTTTAACTATATTTCACTAATTGAAACTAATAGATTAGCTTCAATCTTTATTTTCAGGTACGGGAACATTTTCACAGATTTTATACTTGAACATTTTATAGAGTGAATGATGGATTCGGCACCCATTGGCTGTTTTCGGAAACCAAAATTTAAACGGTAATTTCGCTGTATTTTCTCACCAAAACACTTCGTTGTATGTATTCAAACGAATTCTTAGTCTTTTAGCTTCAATCTGAAGGAATCAAGGAATCTTTGAATGTGGATGAAATTGTTGTGAAACCGCTGATACCAAGAGGCCGGCCACTGTTGACACTGCCTTTCGTATCATACAAGGTGGGAGTCAGCCTCGAATCAAAGTCGAAAGCTATGGATTCTTTATCTTGGCCACAAAGAATCGTATTTCGGGAGTTTATTGAGGATGATACAAGGACCCGGCATTTTTGGACGCAAATCCTGGTTCGTCGAACAGCAATTAGAGCCAGCCGTAACAAATACCTCTTCCACTTCTCTCGTCAACACTCGTGCTCATTTGACCGTTGTTTGAGGCCTAAAACTAGTGCTCTGCTCCATTCGCTGCTTTCATGTGATTTTGACGTCATGGTTTTCACAGAAACGTAGCTTTATACTGACATCGCAAATGCTGAACTGTCAAGAAACTACACTATCTACCGCAGTGACCGGAATTCCCGCACCAGTATATTACGACGTGGTGGTGGTGTCTTAATTGCCGTGAAATCCGTGCTGAATTGTAAAGCCGTGCATCTGGTTGATTGTGAGACTCTCAAACAAATTGCTGTTCAAGTTATACTACCACATCAATCGCTTTTCCTACATTCGTCCAGTAGTCACCTTGACACCTACACCGAGCACGCCGACTTCGTACAACAGCTTCTTGAAATGGCTAGCCTTCATGATACGACCACAGACCAACAGACATAACTCTCGCAAGTTGTTCATCGAACACGCGTTTAACAGTCAATTTAAATGTTTTTTTGTTGGTAGAACCGCCACCTGTGCACAGTGGGACCATTCAGAAAAAAGACGGTCAATACCTTTTTCTCCCCTTTATCGTCGTTTAAGAGACTTGGTGTCTTGGAAGAAATTTCTCGTAATAATGGTCCGAGTCTTTTGAAATAATTACCCAAATTTTTATTAAGCTGGTATTACACTAACAAAAACTATTTTTTTACTGGTTCGAGATAATAGCTTTATGTCTTCAGCAATGCTGTAGAAAAACAAATTTTATGAAACTTTGCTCAAGACACCAAACTTCTATATCATTATCTTCACAATATTTAAGTGAACTCTTGACAGGAGTACCTTAAAATCACTGTTTTTGGCTTTTTTGGTCTTATAATCTCAACTGAATGGTTTGACATGTTCTACATAGATTTAAATATCATCAAATAACACAACTATACTGAAGACAACGGTAGTATGTATAGCTTTGTTTGAGTTTTACAGTGGTTTAAAGGCAACATATTACCAATATTTCAATTAAAAGTTCCCCAGACAACCAGAAGTCGTATAATAATGTACAGACAGTATCGTAAATTGCTACAGTTTTAGTCAAAATCGCATATAAGAATGGCATACCTCGCATTATGTTTAAGTTAAATCGTATAGAATGCAAATTTCCGACCAATATGCGATGATTCATTTTTCCATCGTACTGTATCACAAATTAAATCGGATTACATCGTAAGACTTTTCAAAATGAATTTGTTATTACAGATTAAATCGTAAATGATGTTAAATCAACTCGTTTAAAATTAAATTAAAATATGCCCGTATATGGCCTCCACTTTTGTACGTATAAGCCATTTCTTTGCATTATATACGAATTGTTTGTTTGTTTATATGTTTGTATATCACGAAAACAACTTTGAATATACGTGCATTCTGGTTGTCTGGGTCCCTTGAGTCTGCAGGTTTTAGCAGCCACATTTAACATGGTTTGATCAGTCATGATGTGAAGTATAAACGAACCAAAAATCTCTATCGGGTGTGGTCGGGCACTAAGGTTTTGTCAATAATCTTTTCAAGATGTTTTTAAATTAATGTTTATTCAAAATGCCTGGCCTGTAGATTCGAAGAGATACTTCGAGTCTCCCCACACATGTGGTGGGCTAGGCAAAGAAGTGTGCGTTTGACTTACTTATCGCATTAATGGACCTTCGTTCATTTCAACTTCTATTCAATTTTCAGACTGCCGTACTCTAACGGAACTATCAACCTATCCTCTTCAAAACTTACTCTAGTTAATAAATTATCACACTAAAGCTTCACGTTGATATTAGTATAGCATTTCCAACCAACTCTGAAAATCGTAAACTTCACGTATGAAGTACCAACCAAAAAAAATACTTTGAATGCTTTATATTATGTTTGTTTGTTTGTTTGTTTGAAATTATAATACAAAAATGACAAAAAAAAGCGATTTTAAGGTGCTGCTGTCAAGAATTCACTTAAATCTTTTTTTTTTTCCTTTGGTTTGTTATTTTCCGTTGATCTTGTTTTCCGTGCTGAGCACCAATGCTACCGACGTGCCAGGAAGGCAGCTCCCACACCTGGACCCTACCTATCGACCCATCAACTCATGAACCGGGGACCAACGGCTTTACTTCCCATCCGAAGGAAGGCGTGATCAGAGATGTTATGCCTCAGAACATCCCGGCGGCGCCGGCTGGGATTGAATCCAGGCCTGCTGGGGTGTAAAGATAAAGATATAGAAGCTTGGTGTCTTGAGCAAAGTTTCATAAAATTTGTTTTTCTACAACATTGCTGAAGACATAAAGCTATTTTCTCAAACCAGTAAAAAAATAGTTTTTGCAAGTTTGATACCAGCTTAATTAATATTAATGTAATTATTTCAAAAGACTCGGATCATTATTACGAGAAACTTCTTCCAAGACACCAAATCTTTAAAACGACGATAAAGGGGAGAAAAAGGTATTGACCGTCTTTTTTCAGAATGGTCCCACTGTGCTGTGGCGCGTATAGTCAATTCCCTTGAGTTTGACGTCTACACACTACCGCCATCTGTTCAGCGTACTGCCCATCACAGTATACTAAACAGATGGCGGTAGTGGTTTAGCGACGATGTTTTATGGTCAAAAATATTCAATGTGTTATGTCTGTTTATCTGTGTTACGACTATAGTTATGGGTGATTACAGCCTGCCGAATCTAGCTTGGGACTTCGATGAGAATGTCCAAGGATTCTTACCTCTCAATGCTTCATCTGAACAGGAACTTGCTCTAGTCGAGTCCTTACTATCTGCAGGACTTAAGCAAATCAGCGATCTGATCAACGCGAATGGTAAACTTCTCGACCTGGTGCTCGTCAGTGATTCAGATCCTATTGAGCTGGTTCAAACCACCATCTGTAATTTTTAAAATTAATCGTCATCATAAACCGTTAGTTTTGAAAGTTGATATCCATTCGAGCGGCCAATCGTCATCGTATCCAGCAGCATGCAGTGAGTACAATTTCGTACAGTGTGATTTCGATGCTATTACAAAACAAGTATGGTGCGCAGCTTGCAGAAGCCGAGTACAACAGTTTGCATGAAGTTCGCTTTCGTGAGTATATCCATAACCTCCATCAAAGAAAATCCATCCTCGTACTGGTCTTTCGTAAACCCTCTCAAAAGATCAGCTGGTATTCCGGCAGACGTCACCTACTGTAATCAAAGCTCCTCCACCGATGCCACTTCTGCAAACGTCTTCGCTTATTTCTTCCCATTCGTTTTTGAACTCGATCAAACTCCTCCGCAGCAGCAGTTCATCGACCAGTTACCGAACTACAACATTCGTCTGCAGCAGCTTAACGTCAACCATGACGCTATTTTCAAAGCCCTTTACTCGGTGAAAGGCCCTAGTCCGGATCGTATTCCACCGTATTTCATCAAGAATTGTGCAACATCGTTGGCCACACCCGTTATGTCTATCTTCAATCGTTCACTCCTGGATGACGTTTTTCCGGATTCCTGGAAGCTTGCATCAATTACACCGATCTTCATGTCAGGTGGAAAACTACCGACCTATCTCGATCCTTAATTGTTTGGCCAAAGTTCTCGAAATATTTCTGCATGACAAGTTGTATCCAGCTGTGCAACCTATAATCTCGGAGTTCCAGCATGGATTCATGAAAAAGCGCTCGACGATCTTTAACTTGACCTCAACACTCTTATTGGTAGCATAGAAAAGCGTCAGCAAGTAGACGCCGGTTACATTAACTTCTCTAAGGCTTTCGACAAATTCCCTCATGACCTCGCTATCGCAAAGCTGAGCCGCCTTGGTCTTCCGCCGTGGGTCGTTCGCTGGTTAAAATCATATTTATCCTCCACACGGTAAGAAACAAGAACCCAAAGGCCAGTTCACTTTTACCTACTTTTGACTAGTTTGTCTCATTTTCTCCTTCTAATGTTGTCAAAAACCGGAGGAGCAAAACCACCCAACAGGGGTAGTAAAGCGTGGGAACCCAACGTTGAGTATAATCATATTTACCTACTTTTGGGTACAACTAACTTCCTTTTGGGTAGAAAGCGAGTGGAAAACTCCTTACGAATTGCACACAAGTAAATGAAAACTACTTTGACCCGCTTTACCTACTTTTGGGTTCCTGCACTATAGCACCGAGATGAGTGAAAAGAACTTACTTTTGGGTACTTTTTCTTCCCATGCAGGAAAGCCTTCGTTAAGGTTCTACAAAGAGTCATTATTTTGTTTACTTCTTCTTTTTGAAATATTCTTTGATCATCATTTTCTAAATGTATAGGTAAAATTCATTGGAAGTGCATGTCCCCACGCCAAAACTGCTCATATTTCATAAATATCAACTGGTATGGTCAGGAAAACTTAACCATCTCTTTTCTTCCTTCATTTCAATACAACAGCAAATGTGATGTCACACTATCTATTGCACGGTTAGAAAAAAGTACCCAAAAATAAGTTCTTTTCACTCATCTCGGCACTATAGTGCAGGAACCCAAAAGTAGGTAAAGCGGGTCAAAGTAATTTTCATTTTCTTGTGTGTAATTCGTATGGAATTTTCCACTAGCTTTCAATCCAAAAGTAAGTTAGTTGTACTCAACAGTAGGTAAATATGATAATACTCAACGTTGGGTTCCCACAATTAACTACCCCTGTTGGGTGGTTTTGCTCCTCCGTTTTTGACAACATTAGAAGGAGAAAAGGAGACAAACTAGTCAAAAGTAGGTAAAAGTGAACTGGCCGTTGGGTACTTTTTTCTTACCGTGTGGATAAGAATGTAGCAGACAAAGCATTCACACTGCCAGACTGCGCTGTATCCAAGTTTGTTTACACCCCTGAGCGGGAATGTGAATACCAGGCTACGTGCACTGCTGCCATCAACGCTGTTAGTGTTGAATTCAATCTTCTGTGACTTTTTTAATTGGACCGGTAAAATGTTTAAAATGGTCATTTATGTTTTATTTAATTAGTTTTTGATATTTATCCACCATTAAATACATCCACTCATGTATTTTAATGAGTCAGACTTCGCAATTAATTGTTTTAATAAACTTAAATTCATTGCTAAAGGCAATACATCTGGCACCGCTGTTTCAATGATACTTTCACGATTGCTAGCAAAGCAATAAAGTAGAAATGGTTTTCTTTGTGATAAATTTTGTTCACCAAGAGTTTTGTGAAGCAGTCGTTTTGATGTGATGTGAATAGAACCCACCATCAGTGCAAGGATTGCCTATGACTGCAGATACTTCACTGGTTGTAAAGTTCTGCCTGATGGTTTGTTGCAGCAGGGTGAATCAACTTCATTGAAGACCTTTGGAAGACAAACGACAAGATGTATATCTATCAACACGTGACAAGGGACTGGCAAATCCACGAACCCTTGTCCAGTCTACAAATTCTTTGAAACCCTTAGGCTGCCCCTCCAAACCCAGCATATAATAATGTTTGATTAATGAAATGTATTCAAAAAAGGGATATTTAGAGAGAACAATCTTCAACTGGAACGTACTCACCAAATCAATATATCCGGGAGCGCATTCTCGATGCTTAATTTTCTCTAGTAATTTTTAAACAATTCCTCCTCCAGCGAATCCAACCACACAATAACTAAATATCACTTTTCTTCTACATGTCACGCTGTGCACAAAAGCAATGCACACCGCAAAAACCTAATAATAGATCGCGGTCGAGTCACACCGTCAACAAAGGGAGCGAGAGCACACCAGGCACCAAAGCAACAGGGGAAAAACATCAGCACAAATCATTCTTAATCTTGATTACCTCTCACCCCAGCAGGCCTGGGTTCAATCCCAGTCGGCGCCGCTGGGATGTTCTGAGGCATAACATCTCTGATCACGCCTTCCTTCGGATGGGAAGTGAAGCCGTTGGTCCCCGGTTCATGAGGTAGGGTCCAGGTGTGGGAGCTGCCTTCCTGGCACGTCGGTAGCATTGGTGCTCAGCACGGATAACAAGATCGACGGAAAAAACAAACCAAAAGGAAAAAAAAAAAAAAAATCATTCTTAATCAAATTATAGCGTCCGGGACACAAAACTATTCAAATGCGAGCACCAAAAAACTACACGGCAGCACAAAGATAGCCCGAGCTCTAAAAAAAAGCACGCAGCGGAACAAAAACACACAACCGTTCTCGGACGCTTCTCAAAGCGACCTGAAGATTAGGAACCACATAGATGAAGACTAACTAACTCATTTTTTCCTTGTTTCAAGATCATCCTCGGTGGACAAAACCGAGTCTTTTCACTATCAACAAGACATAAAAAGTAACAAGGACTAAGATGTGTTCCTTTGATTACTGAAAAATCCTGTTCCCCTATTTTGAAGTAGTCGGGACTAGGAATCGGTGGTAGATCTTACATCCCGTAACGTACCACGAAAAGGTACGTACCACGAACAGGTGATCTACCCACGTTACGGGGCTGCTATACTTCGAAGAACACAAGTAAGTAAATACAGTGAATGTGTTTTACCCAGGAAATTTTCGATCTAAAATCACGAAATACATGTTTTAAATTTTCGTATTCATAATATATGAATGTATGTGTAAACTAATGATGATGATTTTATGATATTTAAAAAAGAAGAAGAGCACAAAATTACTTACCCTTTGTAGAACCTTAAGGTTCATGATGCCAGATCAGATGTGTTTGATATACCATTAGGGCCTTTTATTTTCGATTTTTTTTATTAATCACTTAAATTCCTGTAAGTTGTTATATGATTTGAAAGTCTACCGTGTGATCAAATCGATCCTAGATTGTTGTGCTCTATAAACTGACATCGAGCGGTTAACATCGTGGTGTCAGATAAATCTGCCTATAATCGCATATCAGTCCCATATGGATTTTCGTCAATCTATTGCTTTGAGATAACAACGCTATCAACTATCAATCGGCATCTACTATCATATTATGTGATAATACTTTGGACTTTGATAATGAAACGTGTGAAAACAACATCAAGTCAGTTTGTCCCATCAAGCAAAATAATCGCACATCAGTCCCATCCTGAAATTCAATCGTCCATAATTCAAGTTCATGTTCTGCTTTTCGAATTGCCATATTTTTCGCTTTTTCGGCTCCATATCATGCTGTCCACATATCACGTATCGAAAGAATCCAGAAACATTTTGTCAGATTCGCCTTACGACACTATATAGTCACGGAATCTTCCTGCAGATACTATTTACTTTTGACATGATTAGTACATAATCATATTGACTGCAGTAGTGTGCTCCGGGATATCAACTTCCAGGCTCCAGTCCGTCGTCTCCGCAATACGTACCTCTTTTGGACTCCTGGTCACTGTACTGCTTATGGCTATAACAATCCACCCGACAAATGTTGCAGACTGTTCAATGATGTATGTTATGCTTCTGATTTTATTATTAGTAAACTAGTTTTTAAGAATAGAATTAAGTCCCGATAATTCAGTATGTGTGGCTGCAATGCCAAAGATGGTGATTTTAAAATAAATTAAATTTTTACGACTGCACAACATGTCATACCAGATTTTCCTTTAAATGAAACATACGCATTACAGAATACGGCTGATTTCGAGTTGATGATAATAGAACCGCTGGTTAACAGGCAGTTCAAATGGAAATGTTGCTGAAGAAAAAGAAGCTACCGACAATAGTCACACTCACTTGAGACGTTTGGAGCGTTGTAAAAACGTAACTCGTTTTGGATAATTCTGTTGATTGAAATGGATAAAATAGCAAGCAATAGATAAATATAAATACACAAACATGACATATGTGTGCATGACGATGAGAAATTGCTGATAGAAGTGCGGATGCTGCTTAGATTGACGATAATACTTAAATTCCCCTACTTGGAGATATTTTCACGAATCTGAAATGAAGGTAAGATGGGCATTGAACGTTTACCAAAATCACCGATTTGAAAATAAAAATCAACCAATCAAGAAAAAAAATTCAAGGCATCGATAAATCGGACGAATTTCAGAGTTCTAGGAAGAATGTGAGAAAAACATCAAGTGAAACTTGCTCACAAGGTAGTTCTGAGGATCTACAGATTTCATGTGAAACCTAAGAAAAATACCAAGGTAGTTCTGAGTAGAATTCAATAAAAAAAAATTATGTATAGGATTAAAGCAAACTTTAATAGCAATTCATAGGAGATACCGAGGTTAATTTTTAAAGAATTTTGAGAAATTTGTAAGAAAATTCGGAGGATTTTATCACGACAATTTCAAGGATAACTTCAAGGAAGGAATGCAAGGGAACTCTGAGGATAATTTTAAGAAGTTTCAAGGAGCTTTTGTTTCTTGATTTCTTTTCCGTCGATTTTGTTTTCCGTACTGAGTACCAATGCTACCGACGCCAGGGAGACAGCTTCCACACCTGAACCCTACCTATCGACCTTGATCAGATATGTTATGCCTCAGAAAATCCCGGCGGCACCAACTGGGATTTCGGGGTGAGAGGCAACCACGCTTACCACTACACCACCGGCGCCGCTACGCGGGGAAGTTGAAACGGTAACTGTATCTCTTAGCGGAAGTGAATATTCACTGTAATTATTTTTGAGACGCATTGTGTACTACCGCAAACTTCTAAAATAGAAAAAGTCTCAGTTTTTTGTTTATCTTTATCATAGAGATTTTTAGCCCTATAATAAACAAAAAAAATAGTCTCAATGATTATTCACTTCCGCTAGAGATACACTTACCGTTTCAGCTTCCGCACGCGGTTCAACTTGCTGTGGTGTACCTTACTACTACAAATTCGGAAGCTAAGCTCAAGTCGCCTCCAAGGAAGAGTAAGAAGAACACATAAACAATGTCTCTCATTAATATGTTATTGTGATTATAAATTTTTTGAATGGTTCTCGGCTTCGTGGCGTCCTTTAAGACATTTGAGCCCAACAAATAAAATAATTGAAAACAAAAACAATGTTTTAAATTTTATGATTAAGGGGGACACCTGTTGAGATCTCTAAAAATGGGATGTATTGTTATTTTTTTAGAACATTAGAATAAATGCAATCACTTCGGGTTTTCAGTATGCTATTAAACTACATATAAGCTTTATTTTCGAAAATTATGAGTTCAAAATATTTATTTTTCCGCTGTTGGCAGCCTTTTTCTTGAAACCACATTTGTTTACCTTCCGATACAGGGATCTCGGAGACTATTCTATCAATTTTGCTGATTATTCTGTCCGCGATGTAAAAATGAACTATCTAAAATCTAACATAGGATTTATCGTATATTGCAACTTTTCGATTTTATACGGTAATTTTTTTCAAACGGTGCCATTTTAGTTATTTGGGAATTTTGAAAAAAGCTATGTCAGTTTTTAAATACTTTAATGAAGAACTCAAAACACTAATTACTTCTTTTCTCCGGCGTTTCAGTGCTGACAACACTGTTTTGCAAGCGACAAAAATATCACCTGTATCTGTCTGGTTTCAGGGCTGCCAACAGCGGAAAAAATAATATTTTGGGCTGAAATTTTTTGAAAATATACCCAATTTTAGAGATCTCAACAGGTGTCCCCCCTTAATAATGTGTGAATGTAGGTATATAGTAATGATGAAGGTTGAAAAATATTTGAATATATATTAATACAAATTTTTCAAATACAACCATCGGATTGTGTAGGAAAACATCATTACGATCAGACTGATGTGCATCTTTGACTTTTCAGTATAATTTTCATAAGAAATATTAATTTCCTTTCACGACATCGTCAAGCTACTTTGCAGATGTAAAAAAATGTAAATTTTATAAATTGCTCTTAATAATTATGATTTGCTACGATTTTTTTTCAAATGGCAAGTGTCCATAGCTTTCAAAATTCCATAAGTTTGCATTTGTCATAAGTTTAAATAAACAATTATAAATATAGCTGGAGATGCTTCACATCAAATATCAGAGTTAAAGTGGTCATTTTATACGAAAGATGAGGAGATGAAGGTATAGAGTTTAAAGTTCCGTTAGATTACGGCAGTGTGAAAATTGTATATAGAGAGGAGAAAGCGAACAAAGGTCAATTTTGAGGAAGGCACGAACCGGGTCGATCATCTCCTTTACCAAACTCCCCTGTTGGGGAAGGATGGTAAGGGGTATATTTCTCTACATGAATAAATAGCCCATTTCATAGCTTTATAATTAGGCTGCACTTGCAACAAGTTTCATCTTAAACCATAAAAAATTAAATTTATTTCTTGTGGAGATCATTAGGATCCGTTTTTATCCAGAAAACTGACTAGGGTACAATTAAGATTATTTATTATACTATGGAGGAAAAATCAATATTTCTATTATTGAATTCTACTTAGTCGTAATAACTCATCTTAAACAGGGAACACCTTGTTCTTCATTTACTTTTCTAAAACTTCCGAAATCTTAAGCCGCATTCCCATAGTCAAATAACCAATTTCACCGAATGTCATCGAACCACTTGAAAGCGCTATTCCAGTAAGTGTTTTACCGTAACATTGAACTGATTCATAAAATTTCAAACAGAACAGCGTTTGTTGTTTGACCCTGAAAGTGTGGCAGCGCACCCGCGTACCGAATGCATAGATCAGTGCCTACATCGCGTATGAGACAGGCTAGGACAAAGTCGCCAATCTATGCCTATACCATCTCGGACGCATTTTGCAGACCCGATATCAGCAACGGCCGCTGCCATCGCCGGCATGCACCAACCAGTGCGTGGTCGGTATCGTTTTAGGGTCTGTGTCGTGTGGACCACAGCGTAAGGTTAAAGTTAATAATAGTCATTTAGTTGAGCTTACATGACAAACATTCTTTATGCGCAACCTTTCGGCATGGGACCCAAGCAAAATACGTTGCTAGTTGCTCTGCTTGAATTTACCGTAAAGCAAATCTGTACGAGAAGGTGGTTGCGGGTGGGCCTCAAGATTGAGTGAGCCGTTTGTTCGCAAAAATTCCCATTCATTCTTTCGAGGGGTGGTGAACAAGTTCGAAGACAAAGTGGGATAGCTTGTGCACAACGAAGATGGAGGTTAAATTAGTCAAATGACGTTGTCGCGTACGGTCAGATCAAGTGCTAAGAGAACAACCATGCTGAGTAATCGTTTCGGGGGATACTTTTGACTGAGTCACATTATTTGCAACTCCAGGGAAATAACAATACGATGTTTTAGCACACGAACAGAACGAGTTTGGTTCGCGCATTTGGTCGTAAATTGATGGCTTATTTATCTTCATTAATCACCGAGCTATTCTTTATATTTCAAGCAGAACCAAGACGATGGTGTTTTGAAAGCAGACAGTCGAAAATTATAACAACTCTTGTTTAGCATAACCGAAAATTGCGATGTTGACCTCGGAAAGCTGCAGGTATAAATTGCACATATTTAATACAGTTTCATGACGATTCGCGAAACCTTGCGTTCAAATGGAATGTGATTTAAGGAATTTGGACTACTTTGCAAACTGTGGGGTTTGTTAAGGGGGCAACCGAACGCATATGCGTAGGAGTGGACGATCTTTTCGGGTGGGTGGTAGTTTTCTCAAAAAGAAAGAATATGCTCCGAATGAGATTCACAGGGTTGTGAAATTAAAGTTGACTTCTTCTGCTTACGTTGTTTGCTAGCTATTTCGAAATCTTTCATCTAAATCAATTATCAAGAAAAACCTACAACAATCCTACAATCAACGACCAGGCCTTGCCACATTTGTCACTTCTGCCGTGGTTCCACTGCTCCATCAGGTAAACAATGACAAATTGCTGTTAATGTTGTAATTACTCAGGTAGTTCACATTGTTTTTTCGTGGTTTTGTGTGGAAACGAGCGAACCAGAGGGTGGTTCACTGGCCAAATGGAGGCTCCCACCCTCCACCGTTCGTGGTAAGCTCGCGATGAAAACGAATCACAATCAAAATTATAATTATGGCAATTAATCTACCGAGAGCGGGAACGTGCAGCACCTTCCCATTTGCTGACTGCGACTGTCGCTTTATGAGATATTGCACTTCTGTTGCTCCTAACTGCACTGCATTATAGTCTATGTCTGCATCGCGGTGGTCGGAGGAGATCCACGGGTGTGAATTTGCTCTCACTTTTTAGTCTATTTCATTATCATTGCACTTTAGTATGCGTGGGTGGAGGACAGTCACACTATTCCAATGCAAACGAAAAATCTATAGTTGATTATTGGTAAAGGTTTTTCACCGTCAAATTTGGTTCCAAATTTAGGCCTGCTCCTGCTGCAATTTTCTGGAAAGCATCCATCCATCACATGTAGACTTCGTCCCTACTGTAAGTTAACATCAACGGTGTCAAAAAAAGATCCGAGTTTCTAAAGTGTAAATTGCCCAAGATCTGCAAATTTGAAAATGCCGAATTTTGAAAAATGCCATGTCTACGGCTAAAACTGTCCTAAATAAAGAATTTAAAAAAAGTTCTTGTCAGGATACCTTTGGAGATTAATCATAACATTCTTTGGAATTCATATTAGTAATTATTTTTTTATTTTTGAATTCTGCTCAAAATTCTGCTGAAATCATCCTTACGGTTCCATTTTCTCAAGATTCTGTCTTGAAATTCTCCTCATAACCTACATGCTCGCAATCTCCTATACCGGCGAGAAACCAGCAGCTCAGCACTTTTGCTAGCGGAAAACTTGCTGATTCACGGCAACGTCGGCCACCGAATCACCTCCAAAACTCGCGACGGACACATTATCAACACGTTCCCGGGATAATTCATCAACCTGACCGATCTCTCAATAGAACTACACGCCGAAAGTGTGGCATCCAAACTCGGAGAACCGGGCAATGGAACTGAAGCTGCGTTGTATATTTTGGAGGTTAGATTCAAGGTCAACCGAGCCACTCAAGGCAAACACAGGCAAAACACGATATATCACTAAATGATAACTTTGTGAACACTTGAAACTAAATTTTAACACAAAAATTAACAAATTTAAAGCAGACATTTTTTGATTCGCTGACGAAAAAAACGCAGCAAAAGAAAAACACATCATTTTCCCAGCGCGGTCTACTGCGATCATCGTGCAATTCTCCTCAGAAGTTCTACCTTGAAATTCTAGTAATAAAAATAACTACTATTCCTAGGTTATAGAAATTTTCACTCACAGAGCTCAAATAGATCCAAATCTAGTCCTGATTAGCCTCTAAAAATAAGAACTAATTTAGTTAGAACCTGTCTTTGGACTTGGGCCAACCATTGCACAGTGGGAAAAAATCGACAATTCATTATCTCTTATCAGCGCTGATTTAACCTTTGCAAATATAATCATTCTTATGGGAAAAAGTCTCAGAAATCCAATGAAAAAAGTTTCTTCCTGTTCAGACTAGGGCAAGTTGGGGTTTTGGAGCAACGACTTAAAAAATACCTCATTGTGGTTAATATACATTATGAAATATTGTCACTATTGTAGAAAAACATCTGAAAAATCCATTAAAAATGGTTTCATACATCACCAGTCTATGCAGACTATGCATTTTAGTCAATATTACCTTATTTTCGATATTTTTTAAAAGACAGTAGTCGCTGATAACAAAACCTGTCCAATGATAGTCCTTCTTGAAGGAAACCACCTTAGGGATCTAAAAAAATACGCTTTAGATTACATCGAAAGGTAAGCTGATGTATGGAGCCCTTTTTTTTTCTTAATTCTCCCCTATTTATGAAGTTAATCAGTGGTGTTACACGGTTATACGCGTTACTGCCTATCATGCTATACACACTAAGATTTTTTTTACAGGAGTCAGTATTTTTTTACTGGGTTTTTGAAAAAGTCGGTAAAAATTCAAATGACCGTTATCCGTAAGGAATCAATGAAATCGACCAATTTTATTTTCTATCATTAAATGGGGTTAACAGAACTATACATACTTACATATATACATACTAACCTTGGTATGTATAAGTTCAGAACAAATATTCTCATTAATAAATTTTCCACAGATTTTTAAACTTCTACCGAACAGTTCCGCAATTCAAAAACTCGGTAAAACCGTACTGACTCGATTAGTGTGTACCCTCGTGTACTATATTACTGCTATGACTGAAGAATCTAATGATGATTGTTTCATCTTTAGAAAATTTCATTAAACTACCCATTTTGCCCAATTTTCCCCTTTTACTGAAGAAAACAAGTCATGATATACTTTTATACGAATTAAGGCCTGTTAGTTTGACCGATCGGGCACTTTCCCTCTGTAAAAAAAATGTGTGAGGAATTTAATGGTGATGGTCTCATTTTGTGCTGACATCAGCTTATTACCCATTTTTCCCGATTATCTCCTCTAATTTAATACATCAATTAGTATTACCACTTACCTTTTTATCTATATCCCTCCAAACGATCATTTGTATGAACCAGTAAATAGAAAATACAAAGATGAAAAATAATGAAAAATATTAACCCTAAAATTGGTAATTTACAGAATACTATTCAAAATTAAACCATCACCATTCGACTCCTCAGTAACTTTTACAGTAATACAGTACACGAGGGTATAGTATGACAGGCAGTTACGTGTATAACCGTGTAGCATTACTGATTAACTTCATAAATAGGGAAGAATTAGGGGAAAAAAAGGCTCCATACAGTAGCTTACCTTTAGATGTAATCTAAAACGTAATTTTTTTGGATCCCTAAAGTGTTTTCCTTCAACAAGGACTATCATTGGACAGGTTTTCTTATCACTGACTACTGTCTTTTGAAAAATATCGAAAATAAGGTAATAGGAATAAAATTTACTAAAATGCATTATCTGCACAGACTGGTGATGTATGAAATCATTTTAAATGGATTTTCCAGATGTTTTTCTACAAGAGTGACAATATTTCAGTACGCACATTAACCACAATGATGTATTTTTTAAGTCATTTATACACAATTTAAGAAATTTGAGTAAAATGCTCATAAAACCCCAACTTGCCTTATTCTGCATAGGACGAAACTATTTTCACTGGATTCCTGAGATTTTTTTCCATAAGAATGATTATATTTACAAAGGTTAAATCAGCGCTGATCAGAGATAATGAATTTTGCTCCTTTTATGTCGATTTTTCTCACTGTGCATTGGAAGCTAATATGAAAAATACAGTTTACAATCGTAATTAATTTATTAAAAATATAAATTTTAAGCATTTTGATAGTTTTTGTTAGTTCATCTACCATATAAATTTAATAAGCTCCAAGATCGCAACAAATTTTCCACATTGATTTGTAATAATTTTTGTATAATTTTTAAAGGTTTAAATCCCGACAGTATTTTGATGCTTAATATTAAAAAATAAAGAAATCGGTTTCAAAATCATTTATTTTATGAATATTATGGACTGAGAAAAATCTTTACGCTTGGAAAAGATTCGGGTATAGATTTTTCTTTTTAATTTAGAGTCATTTTAGCCACCATTTATTTTTTGGAACCCTGGATTTGGAGAAATTTTCAAGATTTTGAAACTTAGAGTAATCAAAAACTATTCAGAACTGAAAACCAAAAAATTTGGCCTTAGAAAATAAGCTAGATTTTAGAATCCATACAAATTTTCGGAATCCTGGCACCGAGCATGGCACTTAGAAGTTTGTTCGTGAGATTTTTGAGGATAATTCATAAGATTTTTAAGGAGAATTAAAAAGGCATTTTTAGTAGTATCGTAGAGTTTCTAGTTACCTTAGAATTCTCAATTACTTTAAATCCTGAATAACCTTAGATTTTCTGAATGTTACGGTTATTCTGAAAAGAGTTGATAGGGAAGTGTGAGGTGAATTAGTTGTGAATTCAAAGGTGCATTCCAATAAATTCTGAGTAGAGCTCTATCGTTACTCAGATGATAATTGCATGGAGAGGAGATTGTGTGGAGAAAGAGAATAGAATTATAAAGAGAAATCATAGAAAATTCTTAAGATGACTTTTAAGGAACGTTGAATTCAAGGAATTGCTGGGAGCATTTGTAAGGAAATCTGGGAATATTATAATGGATATGCTGAAGAGGAAATCTTTAGGATAATATCACTGTAATTCTGGCGAATGTTTCTATGGAATTCCACGATTATGAATTCTGAGAGAGTGTATCTAGGAAATAATGAAGAATGTTCCAAGGGAATATAATGGAGACACAATTTAGCGAATCTTGGTAATTATTACCAGTTTTATGGGAATAGTGGAATTGTACAGTGATTTCTAAGAGATTTCTTTAGAGAATGCGTACTACGAGTGGTCTGCAGAGAACGCCTAGAATGTTATTGAAAAAGTTGGGAGATTATCAAAATTATTGTTGTGGAACTCAGAAAATAAGTTTGAAAAAATTCTAGGATGATTCAACGAGAACTCTTGAAAATAGTTCGTATATATCTTATGAAGAGTTCCAAGGAAATTCAGACTAAATAGTAAACATTCTCATGATCTGGGACACAGGTAAAATATAAATTTCAGAATTTAGAGTTATTGCAAGATCATTAGACTTAAAAAAATGACGCCTGTTCACTTTCATTTGAGATATATAGTAAATGTATTCTTTGACATCGTGGATTAATCATGATATTGTTGACGTAGTGGTCATGCGGTTAGTGGAGTTACCCATAGTTTAGGTAAACTGTGTGCGTAAGTATTTGATTTCCGCTTCTGCATGATGAATTTTTCATCAAAATATGATTGCCTGGTGGTCTACTTGGTGTTGTGTGTTGTACATTATCTATTATATTGTCAGTCTGCGTAATCTCTGGTTAAAGATGTTGTCAAAATTTTAGTATTATTAAGAACTCATTAAATCTTTGAGACACAATATGGTACTAGGATGCATGAGTAAAGACATAATCAAAAAATTATAACTTATTTCATTCAAACTTGCTCGATTCATTTCTTCCTAATATTTTCAAATAGGTTATAGTTAAAAAACATTGTAAAAATATTAAGTATTTTTTTACTAAGGCTTAACATCATTTTTGAAACTCTGTACGGATATTCAAACTTTTTGGGCGCATTGTGAAAATACTTTTCTTAGTTTTTTATGGTTTTGGTACATCAATTTGATTTCAATAGCATTATTGCGCTACAGTTGAAAACTGGAATAACATACTAGCGAAATTGATTTCACTCTCTTTCTAAACGTTATACATAGCGTCGGAAGAAGTGCGCTTGAATCGCACAATGATACGCTATAATGCGCACTATTTCCGATACTATCTATTTCGTATATAAATCGAGAGTAAAATCGATTTTTACTGTTGGGTTATTCCAGTTTTCAACTGCTGCAACAATATTTTAAAATAGGATTTTTACGAAGCTTGGGGGCTCTAATCATTCCAGATTTGTTCAGATTTTATATTCTAACTAGAGCAGATTTTCTTGAAAACGACCTGGCAACGCTGATTGTATCCATATACACTATCAAGCACATCGATGTGTTTTATTTTCTATTTTCGTCTCCGCACCTATCCGTATCACAAAAACACAACGTAGGTATCCCACCCGTGCACGATCATAATGGTGTCGTGACCAGCCGTGTTCGATACCCGCAGGCAACGTTTTATCAAATTTAGATGTGATTGTCCTTTCCGTTACAATTCCATTCGCGCGCTGGACACTCTATTTAAAGTATTCACTGTTTTCAACATTCGTCCGCCAGTAGCAGTGCAGAAAATCATTGATTTCATCGAGATCATGTGTTACGGAATCAATACGTCCAGCACCAGGCAGATAATCAATCGATTATTTCAATCGCTTAAGGAATCCATCAATGCTGAAGAAAATAGTTCTGATGATTAATGTATTACTAAAATCGTTGTTTACATTAATTATTACAATTAACGTTCAATAAAAACCATGTTCAGTAATCAGTAACTTCCGTTTTATTTATTGATTTTGAAATTATTGTTAATTTTCAAATTTCAGATTAAATCCAATTAAAATAATGTTATAAATGAGTACATTTTACCTAAAAACAGCAAACTATGCATTCTGTAAATGGATAAAAAGTACCCCATGATTTCACGTTTAAGTTCTTAACCCATTAATGGGTAAAAACGTTTTCTAGAATTTGTTATATGTTTTACTAGACTATTCAAATATCCCACATTGGTACATAATCTAAACGCTAGTATGTGCGTGAATAACCCATTTTATGAGTTTACCTACTTTACCGCGAAATGGACACTTTTTCACCCATTAATGGGTTCTTTAGACTTCCTTCTTAGAATTTTTTTAAGTTCCCGCATATTTCCTGGAGTTAATAAAAATGCCTTTTATCCTGAAACTCCCGCAATTTATCTAACGTTTTCGATACTTTTTTAAAACTCCTTAAATTTACTTTAAAAATTTCAGTGTTCGTTCTTTCATGTAGTTTCCAAAATATTTAAAGGAATTCTTGGAACTTCTCTTACTTTCCTATAATTTTCTTGATGTTTATAGTACTTCCCTGAATAACTCGCAATGTTCCAGATATTTTTGAAACATTCCTTTTTTAATTTTTTTTAAGGTGAATCCCAGGAACATTCCATAATTCCTCGATGTTGTCTCGAAAACTTCTGCAATTAATTAACGGAACTGCTCTGAAGTTTTCTGATATTCCTAGGAAGGTTTGAAATATCCGCTAAAATAATTAAACTGCTTAAAAACCTATACACTTATCTGAAGTTCCCTAGACTTCTCTGAAGATCTCGGAGCTTTGCTGAAGTTGTTGTATACCCAGCCAACCAGAATGCACGTATATTCAAAGTTGTTTCTGTTCTATACAAACATATATACAAATAATCAAATCGTATGTAATGCAAAAAAAGGGCTTATACCTACAAAAGTGGAGACCATATACGTACAAATTTTAATTTCTTATTAAACGAGTTGATTTAGCATCATTTACGATTTAATCTGTCATAAGAAAATTCAATTTGAAAAGTCTTACGATGCAATCCGATTTAATTTGTGGTACAGTAAAATGGAAAAATGTTTCATCGCATAGGAGTCGGAAATTTGCATTCTATGCGATTTAACTTAAACATAATGCGATGTATATCACACTTATATGCAATGTTGACTTAAACTGTAGTTATTTGCGATTCGATCGGAACTTTTTATATTGTCCTACAACGCATGGTGCTATCGTTAATTTATTGAAACTAATTTTAACAGATCTTTAAAATTCCCCGAAAGTCTGGACTTTTCTGAAGATACTGGAACTGCCCTTGAGATTTCTGAGCTTCCCTGAAGATTTTTAGATCTAGCGCGAATGAGGTTGTTGAAACTTATTTAAAGTTTCCACAATTTTCCTCAAGTTCTCTGAACTTTTCGGATGTTTTCTTGACTTCTCTAAACTTTTTTTTTGTTGATTTCCCGGAATTTAATGGAACTTTTCAAAAGTTCTTGCAGTTCCCTTGATACTGATGGAACCACCTTAAAGTTCTAGATACTTCCCTGAAATGCATGAAATGTTACAATAGTTCCCCAATTATCCCGCTGTCATCTCGCCAATCTTCGATTCCTGCATAAGCTGATCATGCGGTATTTCAAAATTTTCAGAATTTGGTGGACATGTCATTAGCTTCCATATGAAATGAACAGAGTGACAATGGTCACCCAATGACTTTGGAACACATTTCAGAAGCCCCGGAGGAAGTGGTCAATCTCCGATTTCTACAAAAGCTGGTCATCAAAATTTTAAGAGATTTGTAGACAATTTACTACACACTTATAAATAACTAATTTCACACGTGACGGAACCCATCTTTGAGACGTAAACAAACATGTAATGTAGTTTTAAATGTCCCGAGACTAAAAAGTTCGTTGCTCGACGAAAAGAACGTTTGATTGAGCCTTATTTCACGTCTGTTATGACTCAAATTCATGTCAAAATTAACGCTCGTATATGTCACTCTCAGAGGACCTAAATTTACATGAATTTTTCTAAGTGTGTAGACACCCTACCAACTAAGCAGAGTAGCAATGACTATAGTCGCTATATTCATAGTCTGGCAGATAGAATTTCGATCTATCAAAAAGCGGAACCAATTAAATATATTTTAGACCAACAATTGAAAAGGGACTATCAACTTTCATAAACAAAACGTTGAATATTCTTTCCTCACCAATTAACGCAAATTACCGTCATCATCGGTTAGAGGAAACTTTCCTCAACCCAAAGATGGTGTTTGTTTGCGTAGGCGAGCCTTGAGTAACGAGAAAAGAATTTCCGAAGTTTTGTTCGCAATAGCTGATATGCTCTTTTCTGTTGTTGGTCGTGATTTACTCGATTGGTTCCAGTATTTGACAGTTCAATTGGTTCCCGAGATTCTATCCTTAAAACTATGAATATACCGACTATAACAATGACCAGTCAATGTCCCTGGAATAAGTTCCGGTCATGAGAGGCCATGTTAAATGAGCAGAGTGACAATGGCCACTCTATGTCCTTGGAATAGTTTTCCGGAGGTACCGGAAGTGGTGTCCAATCTTTGAAACTTCAATCAAACTAGTTATGGGGCATATCAAAATTTTAAGAAATTTGTAGATAATTCATTTAACACCCTACCAATTGAGCAGAGAGACCATGGCCACCCTATGACCCTGGAGAATGTTGCCAATTTCTTATTTTAGCCAAAACTAGTCATTAGTCAATTCCGGAGGTGACCAACCTTTGTGTTCAACAAAAACTAGTCATGCGGCATACCAAAATTTTCAGAAATTTGTACACCATTCGGGCTTCTGAAACGTGTTCCAGGGACATTGGGTGGAAATTGTTGCTCTGTTCAATTGGTAGGGTGTCTGATGAATTACCTAAAATTTTTTGAATTTTTTTTAAATACCTTATGACTAGATTTTATCAGAAATCAGAGATTGGTCACTTTCTGTGAGGCAGCCGAAACCTATACCCGGGATATAGGTTGCACTTCTGAAAATTTGGGTAAACCGCAAGCACATCTTTTGTAGAAACCGAAGATTGGGCTCATCCTCTGTGACTTCCGGACCCTGTTTCTGGGACATTGGGTGGCCCACGCTATGTCTGAAGGCACTTTTTTTGCAACATTCATGTACCTCAGTTTTTTCTTCATAGGATGTTAGTATTGATCCTAACAATCAACTCTGTGATGGTTTGAAAATATTTCATCTTGGGTTTTTTGAGAAATGGTGTTTTGAAGTTTACAACGCCGATAACGAAGGCGTATATTGGACTATTGACGATACAAAACTATTGCAAATTGAACAAATGTAGGTTCAAAAGTTGATTGAATTAATCCAAATGGCATTAAGGAGTTCTCTTTGACTCTCAAGCAAGATGCGTATTGATTACGTCGACTTTGCGCAAAATCAATTAATATTTGTTGCTAGAACAACTTCTTGTTGAATGTCTCTTCCCTCATAAGAGTAAAAGAGAAATAAACGAGCAGGACAGTCCAAGACAGCCACGTAATCATAGTAGGCATTGATTTTCTGCCTGTTTCGAGTGTTTTTTGAATCTCTCGAAGAAAATAGAGAGTTCGCTTGTTGTGCTTCGAAAAGCGATTGTCAAAAAAAAACACGCCACTTTAGTAGCGACGTTCGCTGAAAGATTTTTATCAGAGTTCAATAAAATAGTTAGAAGGTATCTGAAATGTTTGTGATCTGTACTCAGCTGGTGACGAAGGTGGCATTTACAACCCTGAGGGATAGAAAATAATGCCAATAATACAGGAATGAAACTCACATGATATTAGCTGCACTTGCCCAGTGAGTTTAGGTAGCCTTCACCTTTAACTACTACAGAATTGCTATAATTTCATTGTTGTTCCCATATTTTGTCTAAGGAAACTTTGAGGAAGGCTCAGCGACTTTCTAGGAAATTCTGCGAACTATAGGGGACTGTAGTGAATTTTAGAAAAGTTAAAGACGTTTCTCAAAAGAATCAGAGAAGTTTAACAACCTTCAGAGAAGTTCATTGATCTCAGTTCAGGAAAATTCTTCAAACTTTAAAGATGTGCTTCAATCTTCAGAGAAGCTCTATAAGCCTCAGGAAAATTTTGACAACTTCAGGGACGTTTTGTGAGCTTCAGGGGAGTGCAATGTCCTTCTGATAAGTTCTACGACTCACAAGACTCAGAGACGTTCTGAGAACTTAAAAAAAGTTCTAAGAACATCAGAAAAAATTGAAGAATTTCATCGAAGTTCAACGAAATCAAATGGACAGGGATATGAATTTGAATGTATTTAACTTCTATAAGCTGCCTCATCGGGTCGTTGGTGCAACAACTCCCACTCCATGTCTTAGAAAGCAGGTATGATAGAGAGAATTTGTTGCGATATCTCTTTCTCTTTTACACTTCCTTTATGAAATGTGATTAACGGCATGAGCAGGGTGGCAGCAGGGGCGGGATGTGCTGTCAAATCGGCCTACTGAAAGTCCATCAAAGAGATGTAAATATGGTAAAAAATCTCTCACGAAGATTTACTCAGCTTTAAGAAAGATCTTAATCCGAGTGTTAATAAGGTCAGTATGTACATAACTTTACACTATATTTGTATTATGTTACATACGCTAAAATTGGCTCAACGTATGAGACATACCGACCGTCAAACTATCCTTCCCGGTCTCAAATCAGCTATGACGAAAGACAACGCGGCCAATAATGATCTCAATAACGCTTCAAATTCTGTGGCTGCTGCAAATGCGACTCATCATGCGCAATTTGGATTCGCTGGCCGCCATTGTAGGTGTTTGATAAACGTGTAATTTTGCAAGGATGCAATTTTGATCATCAGCTAATGGTTTTGGATAAAATGGATGCTATGATGAGACATTGTTTTGGTGATGAACTCATGGATGAGTGCATAGGTCTTTTTTGTGAAAGTTGGTCTACCGAAACCTTCCGGTAGCCCCAAAATTCAATATTTTAAAATATCACATTATAGATTTTTGCAAGAGTACAGGAAAAGTCTTAGCGTGGTTCACGGAAAAAACAAACGAAGCTGTTCATAATGATTTTTCCCAAACATGGAGTATCTATAAAGCAGTGGAAAATAATTTCAGATACGACAAAAACTTGATGAAAGCGGTGGTATCGTATAGTAGTGCTCATTTGAAGTAATCTCCTTATCTTGGCAGCTCCAAGTTTATTTTATCATTCTCTTTAGATATTTATGTAAGCATTGATAAGAATGGATGAAACAGATGGAACTGATAATTATAGTAAATTTAGTTTATTCTCTCCATTGTAAATTATTTCATCATTTCAAACATTATGAGTTCACGACAAAGTTACGACATCTTACGGTACCGAAGAGGAAATCTTACGATACCATTGAAACGAATTATTTTGACTACCTTAATCTCCAACAATTATATTCAGTTGTATTTGTTTCGATCCGTAACAGTTTTGTATAGTCAATGGTCCATATACGCCTTCATAAACGACTAAGTATACTTCAAAATACTTTTTCTCAAAAAACCCAAGATGAAATATTTTAAAACCATCACTGATTTGATTGTTAAGATCCATTCTAACTTCCTGTAATGAAAAAATAGAGGTACATTAATGTTGCAAAAAAAGTGCCTTCAGACATAGCGTGTGGCCATTGTCATTCTACTCAATTGGCATGGTCACCAAAGACATGTTTATACAATTCTGAAAATTTTAACATGCCGCATGCCTAGTTTTTGTTTAATTTTGAGATTGACCACTTCCTCCGGGTCCTCCGGAATCTGTTCCAGGAACACTGTGTGATCATTGTCACTATTTTTATTTGGCAAGGTGTCAAATGAATTGTCTATCCATATCTGAACATGTTTGTTTATTTTTAGTTGAAATCGATGATTGACCACTTCCTCTGGGATTTCGGGAAACTATTGCTGGGACAATGCATGGACGATTCTAAAATTTATATACCCCATATTTCTGTTCTTTTCTAAACCTATAACTTTGCTCAACATTATTCGGTTCTATCTTATTATTTGACCTTCGTATCGTAATAAGCATGAGCACCTGGGAGCCCCGTCGCCCTTTTACGGTGGGAAAATTGTCGCGCATAAGAGTTTTAAAGGTGCTGATTCAATCAATTTTATGTTAGCTATCTGTATGCAGCAAAATTTTAATTATATGAGCGTTCAGTAATGGATGGGTGACCAAAAATTTCCGTATGATTTTTGGTGCACAGCTTTTATAAGAGAAGCGCCCACGGTTGGAACATTGGGGATATTTGTTTTACTATCGGACAAAATGGGCCAAAAGGATCCTGAATTTTATTAATTTTTTCCCACAGGTTGAGTTTATGGTTATGTGACCGAAAAAACATTTGAAAAAAAAAATCGGATTGATTAATTTCCCGGAAAATTTTAGTATTTTTCCAGACATCACGTACTTTGAAAATAACTCATGAACCAAGAATCGTAGAAAAAACGTTATGTAGTAAAACGGTATGGAAATTATCTCAGGAACCCATAAAAAATAAACACTTTTTGAAAAGTACATGTTAACTTCTACGATATATAGCGCAACGTTAACGCTAGATTTAGCGTAAATTTAAGTGCGATATCGCATAAATCAGTAGTGTTGCATACAAGCTTGCAAACAATTCCGTTGTTCATACCGACTATAGCTTAACATTTAACGAGGGCAAATATTACGCGACTGTTAAAATTCAGAATTTTTGTCTGTGTAATCTGACAAATGTTTTCCACGAAAACAGAACAGAATTTTCAATAACACTATCCTTTGAATTTTATTTTTGAATCTGAATTTTTGTAACAAGTTGAGCTTAATTTGGATGCAATTTGAGATCCCACATAAATCGCAAAAACAGAATTGAGGATTCAAATCTGTAATAGAATCAACATTATCTGGTTGAGTGTATAGGCTACCCTAGCATCGCACTTGTAACTGAGCATTTGTGTTTACTTGTAGGTAATTTATTTCAGTCACAATTAAGTTGCAGCAACTTATTATGATGGACGTGTGTTGCTTGGGTACTATTTGCCTAGTGTCTATTCGTGGTATGCCCGATTTTTAGGAATCTTTCCAACACTGAACATTACAAATTTGGCATAGAAGTTTACGTAAATTGTGCCATAATTACAATCCTCTCACATTGTTATACGGTTGATTGAATCGATAGAAATTTGCGAAAGGGTTTCAGTGCACAAATCTAGGCTAACCATCGATGGCGATGGATAATAGACCACAGGAAGACGAATTGGGATGATCTCGTCTTGAGCTCACTTTTATTTTCACAGACCACTCCACCGACTGGTGCGATTGCCTATGTGACTGACTGTGTTTCGTTTCGAAATATAGATCATTTGGCCACTATTCCACGATAGACTGTCTGACCGACCGGCCGAGCGAATGATGATCCCTTTGCCAATCTAGTGCCCACTCGGATGGTTTCGGTGATTGCTAGTTTGCGGTTGAATCAGAGTGCGGAGAATGATCTAAATGTTATATAACATTCCGATGTGGGCACAGCCGGTCTGTAGCTCATCATAAGGGCACAATGGGTGGGAAATGAAACTGCAAATTACCGGTACACGTAATAATGTGGTTAATGGCGGTGCAATTCTGCTATTGCACCGAAATGGAGACAAGTAATTTGCAAAAGATTTAGATTGGAGTGAATAAAGGGAATGGTGCGATCTCGAGTACACTTTACCGATGATATCATCCTTAAAACAAATGGTTTGAAGTAAACATTCCTGGTAAGTCTTCTCACCATCATCGGCTACACTAGGCGTTGATTTTAGCATACGTTATCCAACAGAGTCTTCCGGTGCAGCTGTAACCCCAGTAGCAACTGTTACAAGACTTGGGATCTGCACTTCATTTGTCAGGTCTGCAGGTTAGTGTTTCAGTACAACGCACGATCGCGTTTGTAGACATACACACCGGTGAAAATCAGGAAATTACCATTTCACAGTTCGATATGTCCACTGATTTGACCGCGATAAAACTTCTTTCATGCTTTGCAGTTGCCTTACTGCTCAACTTCAGACAGCCAAGCACTGACTGGTGCTGCTAAGTACGTACATCTTGGCGGACCACGTCTCGTTCAGGCTCCGTCTCCGTAAAATGGAGAAATATAATTTCTTTTAATTAATAAAACCGATTTGATCCAATTTCAACCCGCACATCTGCGAATGACACGCAATGCTCTCAGTTACCCCATATGTACCGCGGAATGGGGATGTTATAAACGCAATTATTAACCGATTGAAAGAGGCATTTGGCACTTAACGACCAACATAGTGCGTCGTTGAATCGAATGACCATCTCTAAATCACCACGCAAGACTAACACACCAGACAAGAAGCAGTTGACTCCTCGACTGGCAAGAGCTCACAGGGAGGAAAAAGAGGCAGCGGAGTTTGAAGCTGGACAGCGATAAGGATAAACTAGTTAAATCTGCTGCGTTCCACGTTTAGTACTACCGTTTGTCCCTCAACTAATAGGGAAAGAGCAAAACGAATTCAGATGAGGTTGACAGCAAGCTAATCCACCCGAGTGGTCTCCGTGTAAGCATCTCACGCGCGCGCGGGCGATAGATACCGTAGTTGCGTGTGTCTCTTCCGTTACGCGCTCCATGATTGCGTGCTATATTTCATAAAAATTGAAACTATTTTAGATAAAAAGTGACAAATGGAGAAATATAATCCTTGGGCTTGGACTGTGACTTGCTCACCTGGTTAGCAGCTAAACATGGTTTGCCTTTTAGGCTCGGAAACTGGTTCCCGCTGGGATTGTATGGGATATGGGACTCCAGGACAGGCAGTGCTATAAATGGGAGGCCGATGTTTTAACATCATATTTTAATAACTTAATATCGTTACTCAACCGGGGTGTTCGATTCAGGAAGTAATCGATGGAGCGATATTAATTTGGTTTGAATTTATTTCTCAGAAGTGATAATGCTGCGTTGACGTAATTATTTGCAAGCATTACTTAATCGTTCAGCGGCTGGATAAATTTCTAATAGCTTGGATAATGTCAGCTTACGTATAACTCGGAGCTCCCATTGCAGAGGCGATCCGAAATCTTTTCGGGTAGAAAATGTTCAAGACTTTCCTGGTCGCAATGAAGGAGCTTTTTCCTTGAAATCTTGAAATCATTTGACAACTGCTTAATTCTCTCACCAAAACCAAAAAATTCTTGACCGTTCTGGATGAATGCAGAAGTTTTTCATTTCCAAATATAAGTAGTTTGCGGTAAATTATTCAGTTATGGGTGTTATGATGATTATCTCTAATGAGTCTATAGTTGGGATATCCTGGAAAACAATTGACAGCACGCCTGTACACCCAGGATCAGCGTATTTCAACTGGTGAGGAATTCTCCCCAGGAGAGAATGCAACCATACTGGAGCGAGTTTTTTGGTAGCGAGGATAATAGACTGATGCAAAATTTGCCCAAACGGTCGCAAATCAGGTTCTCCCAAAATTTAAATTCATTTGGTAAGAAACTGACTTGGCACAAACCATTTGAGGTTTATATGGAAATTAATATGGGAAAACCAAACTTTTTGTTCATAGCCTTCTAATCATTTTCTAGATTGCACTGTTAAAAAGTGCTATAGCCATTCTTATGTGAAATTATCTCAGCTACAACTTTACGGAAAATGTTACATTAAATAGTTATTAATTGTTTAACTGGATGATAATCTTATGGCATGATCAAGCAGCCGTATTGTGGGCAACACGGTATTCTGCTATAGTAGCCATGATTTCTGTGCTCTATTCAACGCGCCAGAAAAACCAATGTTGCCTGCTGAACAGTTGATTGAGCATAATCATAAGACATCAGTGACTTGAATCATTAATAACTTTTGTTCCTCACATTTGATTGAAAAGTGGTCTTAAATAAAGTTGTAGCTGAGAAAATTTTCAACACGCATATCTATATTTTCCTTAACAAAGTGATGTGGTGAATTGTTAGATAGATATGAACAAAAAAATGGGTTTTCCCATAGTAATTCTTACATAAACTTGAAATGGTTTGTGCCATGTCAGTTTCTTACTTAATGAATTAAAATTTTGAGACGCTAATCAGGACCCAATTTGAAGCCGTTTGAGTACTGTGGAGCGAAAATTTCAAATTCTGCATCAGTCTAGGGAATATGTTATGGAAATTCTATAATTTAGATTCACATTTAACCAATTTCCCACAGGTTCTCCAAATAGGATGATTTTGAATTTTGTTTTACTTCGAATTTAGTTTCATTGCCTCACTCTGCTCAATACGTTATGAAACATTTCCCATAACCCTTCTGCTCTCTACGTTTATTTAACTCCTTATTTGTTTCAAATTCAATTCATGTTTTAACCTATGTGCTCCAGCTAAAAAAGTAACTTACCAACCTTAATTGTAAATGAGATATATCTAGGTGTGTTTGTGCAATACTTCGTATATATGTGCACCCACCCTACCAGCGATACACACATTTACATAGATTTGCATCACTTACTTACGAATATTTATCAAGTTTTCTGTGTGACCGAATCATTAAACCCATTGTGGAAAAACGAAGCGTTTCACACAACTATTGAATATTTTTTATTTGTGCACGAATACCAAAGACCCAACGACTGCGAATACGAGGAAATTTTTGAATACAAATTAGCAGACTACGAAAAAAAAAATCAAACATAAAATTCAGCGTCAATTGGCAAATAATTCTAAGGAATGAAGGAAATGTCGAAACTGCTGTAGACATCTTCTACCAAATTTTATCAGGAATAATTTCGAAAGAAATACCTTTGAAGAAAAAATACGTTAAAGAAGCACTAAAAGTCCAGTTTGGTATTACAGACAAATAAAAGACTTAAAAAATCGAAAACAGAAAGCACATAAACAATACAAAAAACACAATAATAGTGAAAATTAGGCTATATATTTGGACATATGCGATAAACGAAATTTAGCCAAGAGTAATGCATTTGAAGAATTTAATGCAAAAACTGAACTTGAAATAAAATCTGACAATTTTCCATCAATAATGCATCTTGATGAACGTATCGGGGAAAAGCTAGGCCGAACGTAGTGATTGTTTGAGTAGTAAGAAGCTACTTATCATATTAATACGTAACGTGGGTAGATCACCTTTTATATTGGAGGCGAACCAGCCTAAGGCTGAAAGCCTTCTTAATAAAGCTAAATAATAATAATAATAGATCACCTTTTTGTGGTACATTACGGGACGTAAGATCTATCGCCGATTCCTAGTCCTGAATACTTCAAACTAGGTACACAGTTTTTTTTCAGTAATCAAAGAAACACATCTTAGTCCTATTGTTGTTGTCAGTAACGGAAAGGTTTCACTGGTGTTTCCATGTTGGTTGAATTAGGTTGCTCCAGTAAAAAAACAACCCCTTCTTTGCCCGACGGGATGGACTCGATCGCGAATTAAGTTAGAATATTGCCAGTTCACAGAAATCTTAACGCTCATTGAATTTTCAGAAAGAAGAAGAAGAAACAACCGCAGCTGTCATTCATTCCAAACACTGACACAAAAACGTATTGTTAAATGAATTGTAGACTCCGAACTTCTATAAAATTAAGAGCTAGTCAAAATAAATTCTTTTGAGATACGTTCTGGCACAGGTTCTGGCAATAACTTATCGCAACCGAATCAATTATGTCTAATTTTTCAACCTCATGTCCTGCCCTAATTTGTGAGGTTCTGCGGGCATCTAAGACCTCTGTTTGTCCTGAATATCAAGCATTTCACCGTGAATGAATTTTTTAATGTTTTGAAGTAACAAATATCGTTTGTTAATGGCACGATTGAAGACAAAATGACCCGCTAGATTTGGTTGACGGCTTTAAACATGATGAATATAGCTGGATTGCTATACAAATTTATCCGGTTTACCTAATTGGATGGATTGCAGGCTGGAATGCAGGATGAACTTCCGGTGTATTTGTAGGCATGATTGGTGGGTTGAACGGCCGACGGCTGGATTGTCAGCTCGATTCAGCTCTATCTAGAACTATCCTTTATTCTATTATTGATTTGTTATGCTTTTCGCGTTGTCATGAGGACATCGCCTTCTGCGAATAGTTTTAGTTCAGTGCTTCAAAGTTTAATTGGCATTGACTGTCAGCACATAACATATGTGGAACTTCATGCAAAATAGATGACTAAAAGTTGACCCCTTTTTTGTGTTGCCTCAGTGGTATAACTGGCATAGTTGGACATCGATCTGTCAAAACAAAATTTTCGTGATATCGACACTCAGCGTTCATAAGGACCAATGTCGAAAACGTAAACCATGGCTTCTTTCGTAAATTTCTCGTAGTTCAAAGTCAATCAATGTAAGCCAGCAATTCTATCGGATAGGAGGAATCTCGCTCTACACAATCATCGTGGTGGTATACCTGAGTGAGTTTTCATTCTCGAGAAATTCTAAGAGAAAGTAATTGTTTACGTTTGCGACATTGGCCCTTGTGAAAGAAAAGCAGATATAAGGTTGCATGCTCAGTAAGCATTGATGTTCACGGCGACTCTGCAACTCTTTACCCCTATGGTAAAATCTCATAAGCATCTGACAATCTGTGCATGAAATCTAGTGGACTTTGTCTTATCTCTTCATTCCATCATGGTACGAGCAAGCCGCCGTCTTTTCACGGAAAGATTGACAGTATCTTATGGGATTTGCATAGGAGTGAAAGGGTAAAGAAATTTCCACTATGTTTCACGCCCAGACTAATGTTTGGTTGAGGGATTTTACGGATTTTACCATAGGAGTAAACAGTTACAGAGTGAACGAAAAGGCGAATTGTCAATTGTCAAGATAATGCGCAAAGAGCTATTTTTCTGAGTATTATTCACCTTTATACAGCAATATTGTAAAACAATACAAAGAAATCTAACAATGGAGCTAGAAAACATTTATAAGACGTTTAAAAAAGCATTTTTTTCAATCAATTGAAAACAGTCGAATAAAAGCGACAAAGTATGAACAAATTACACTTATTCAGTTTGTTATTAGATCAATCTTCTGGTTCTGGAAGACAGTCAACGTTTATAAAGCTTTTAATAAGGAAATTAATCATATCAGAGCAAACGGCGGAATAAAAGTGCATCTATCGATCTCAATGAGCTTTTTTCAACACATAATTTGACATCCTGTTTTATTCAGCATTGTACACTGTTATACAGCATTTATTCAATGTGTATGCTTATTTGTGACTTTGAATTGTTTATTGGGAATGAGTGTAAAGAGGTGAGGCCCAGAGAATTTATCGTCTCTTTTGTTCATTCGCTGTTTAAATGGTTGACAGAGTTTGCTGTTTACAGCTCATTTGATAATGCGGCCATTCTTTTTTAGACTAGCGACAACAGGGGCTTTTCAAAGGATATTTTCACTAGTATTTTCTAGTCGATCAGAAGTCAATCAAGATCGTTGTTAAACAGTAATTTACCTTTTTACAGATGCAATATTTCTACGTCTTTTCAACCTGGTTGAATTGCATTGGATTGATTACGGATATTATGTTAATTGAATGCAATGTAAAGGGTGATACGGTCAAAATTTGGTCAATATCAACTTGACGTATTTCTTTCAATTTTGCATTTAAAAAACCTGAACACCCCTCATTTTGAAGGTGTGTGTGTGTAGAATGTTGCTCCTATTTTGATTTTGGAATTCACTCTTCAGTTGTCAAAATGCCGTCCAAGCAAGAAGAGCAGCGTATCAAAATTTTGTTCGCGCATCGCGAAAATCCGAGCTACTCGCACGCAAAGTTGGCAAAATCGCTAAAAGTTGCCAAATCAACCGTTACAAATGTAATTAAAGTGTTTGGGGAACGTTTGTCGACAGCCAGGAAGTCTGGATCGGGGGGAAATCGAAAACCGGAAGCCGCTGAGACGACAAAGAGAGTTGCCGGTAGTTTCAAGCGAAACCCTAACCTCTCTCTCCGAGATGCCGCAAATAAGCTGGGTGTATCGTCTACAACCGTGCATCGAGCCAAAAAACGAGCCGGATTATCGACTTACAAGAAGGTAGTGACTCCAAATCGCGATGATAAACAAAATACGACGACCAAAGCGCGATCCCGGAGGCTGTACACGACGATGCTGGCGAAGTTTGACTGCGTGGTAATGGACGACGAAACCTACGTCAAAGCCGACTACAAGCAGCTTCCGGGACAGGAGTTTTATACGACAAAAGGAAGGGGAAAGGTAGCAGATGTTTTCAAGCACATGAAACTGTCAAAGTTCGCAAAGAAATATCTGGTTTGGCAAGCCATCTGTACCTGTGGCTTGAAAAGCAGCATTTTCATAGCTTCCGGGACTGTCAACCAAGAAATTTACGTGAAAGAGTGTTTGAATAAACGTCTGCTGCCTTTCCTGAAGAAACACGGTTGTTCCGTACTGTTTTGGCCGGATTTGGCATCTTGCCATTACGGTAAAAAGGCCATGGAGTGGTACGCCGCCAACAACGTGCAGGTGGTTCCCAAGGACAAGAACCCTCCCAACACGCCAGAGCTCCGACCAATTGAGAAATACTGGGCTATTGTCAAGCGGAACCTAAAGAAGACCAAAAAAACTGCTAAGGGCGAGCAGCAGTTCAAGGCAAACTGGCTTTCTGCGGCGAAGAAGGTGGACAAGGTGGCTGTACAAAATCTGATGGCAGGGGTCAAGCGTAAGGCCCGGCAATTCGGATTTGGAAAAGCGGAAGCCTAACTGAATATTTTTCCTGAATTTTATACTAATTGAACTTGAAAAAGAAATTTAATTTGATTTTTTAAATAAACGATTTCACCGATTTACACGCGTTTTCCTTTGACCAAATTTTGACCGTATCACCCTTTAATGCTAAACATTCAAAAAATTTGCTGCTGCTCTCTGAATTTAAACATGTATGCACTTAACTCCAAATTTGAAATGTCGTACTTTTCTCAAACGAAACTTTATGAAATCAAAGATTGATGCAATTGGTGACATAAAAAAATGTAAAAAAAAAAATGGTATGTACATTTTTATTCAAAATTAGCCTTAAAGAAAAAAAATTGAAAAAAATAATCAGCGCAAATTTAGAGTTAGAAGAAATGAACGCGTGGAGTTTCCAAACTTGTTCGGCCATAATTTCAGAAGAAAAAAACAATACGTTTTGATATCAAAATTGGGCTATAAATAGTTGGGTGGCTGGTCATCGCATAAAAAATCGGCAAATAATGTCTATTTTTTTAATGCAACCGCAATATTTTGCTGTGTGAAGCAAGATGATGAATTTAGTAAAGCTAGCTATATTATTATAAATATAGAAATTATATTGTTAAGGAAATATGAAGCGATGAGTTCAGGAGGACTAAAAAGACACACAATTATAAACCACGATAGAATTATTTTAATAAAATTTACTACCCCCTTACTCATTTACAGCTGGTATAATCAATTTGACAGATTGATGTCCTTCTATACCACTTGAAATCACTGAAATGGGGTCGATTTTTGATGATCGAGTTCCACATATGTTATGTGCTGTCAGTGACGATTGTCAATTTCGGTTGTTAAATCTGACGCCAAATGCTAATTTTTCTCTGAATTGGCAATATTGATCCATTCTTACTATTTTCATAGATTGCAATGGCGATCCGAAAATATCGCTTCCGCACCGTCTAGCGTTGAAAAAGGTCAGCAACATTTATCCAATTTATTCAATCGAGGGGCAGGAATATAGTACTTATTACACACGTCAATCAAATGTAGACCAGTTTAAGTTACAAAAAACACTTAACATCTTTTTTTTTGTTTTTTAATCTCTGACTAACCTCGAAAAGAATCGTTTTTTAAGAGCATTTTGTTCATTGTCAAATCAATTGTTTCATAATGTTCATTATAACAAGACATCATTCTATTTAAAGGCGCGTTCCTGGCATAGTTTGTTCTTTGGTTGTTACTATAAAACATATTTCTGTTTCTTAAGGAACGAGTGGGAGCATACAAATTTAGATTTGCTAAAATCTCTGTGGCATTCACTCTTTGGGTTACAACATCGTTTATAAAAGTTATCATTGCAAACTGCCTTCGCTTTTCAGGGGCATCCAAATTGATCAATATACATCGAGACTCATAAGATGGTGAGGGTGAACTCGTCCAGCCTAACTTTCTTAGAGCTAATAATAGAAACTGTTTTTGAACTGATTCAATGCGGTTTATATGAGTAACTTGATATGGAGCCCAGACTATACTACAGTAGTCTCTGTTAATATAATGTTCAACAAAGCATAATTTTGATTCTAGTATAACACCTAAATCTCTAACTTGATTGCACCTTTCTTGTAGATGAAATGGAATTACATTTCTTCACATTAAGCTTTAATAAACTTTTTGTGCACCAAGTGTAAAAGTTATCAATGATTTTGTGAGCGGTCGCTTCGTGTTCGCGTCATGGAGCAATCGACTACATTCGACCAGAGGATTGATCCCCGTAGGACGGGTCTATGATCGGAGCTACTACACCAAGCGCGACATAGCTGCTTGCAAGGGATTCAGTTAGACTGATTTGGTGAGATTGTTCCTTTTTTCTACTTTTGTCTATTTAAACTTAATTTCTATGAATGCGTATCGCTTGGAATCATTTGATTCGGATGAGACTCTTAACTTTTATTTTTTTACATTGTGTTTCAATCGGTATTCTTAAGAACTTCACAAAATAAGGTCCCAATATTTAAATTGAGCAGCTCGACTAGCCTGGTGGCTGCCGCTTTTGCTTACTGAGTAGAAGACCGTGGGGGATCCACATTGTAAAGATTCCCTATTTTCAGCTTTTCTACAGGCTGGAGTTGTTGTTTGAACCATTTAGTTTATCAATTTAATTTATCTGTACAACAATTATTCACAAGCATTCTTCCAGGTTAATTCAAGAATAAATTGATGATGATAAATCTTCTTAATATTCACATTACAGTTATGACCCGATCCTGTCAACTTCTCCGCGCATTAGACTGCTATTTTTTAAGAATTCCACATAATTGTAATTTCATACCTTCCTCCTTCAAGATGAATGTTTAAGATACACATACTTTGCTAGCTGACAAAATGGGGTCATTGCTGTATAATTATTCTCTTTTTGCAGCCTTCATTCAGACTGGATCTATTGATTTAAATTATTTGAGTTTTCTTCCAGCTCTTTGATGACGGAACATCATTAGATTTATACTGTAATGATTCACTCTTACAGCTTTCACCCTGGTTTTGTCTGTTGATTTGATTTGTTTGAATTGGTTTTCAGCTGTTTGGTGTTGGCAATCGCGAGTGATCAATTTTGCTCATGCTCATGCTCTAAGTTTATTTTCAGCATTTCGATGATGGAACGTCTTCAGATTTATATTATAATGGGGCTTATTACGGATGTCACATCACGTTGAAAAGTTGACACTTGTCGTCACGGTGTAGTGATTCCCATTTGATTTGTACGGTAATCACGGCTTTTATTCTGAGTATCACTTGCTTATCACCGTGTAGTGACACCCGTAATAAGGCCCAATGATACACCATTTGGTTTTGGCTTCGGGCAAATCCAAGTATAATGCATGATAACACTGATTCATTTAAAACCATGGTCGCATCACTTATCAAGGTGAATCCTGTTCCAACGAACCCAACTTACTAACAAAATCTCCTTTCCTGTGTCTTTTGTTGGGGTGCAGAGGTAAACACGGCCCACAAACAACAAAGGTCACTCTAATATTCCTTCCCTACTCCCACCTGATTGCAAGGACGTGGCCGGCGCCGTTATTGATCTACAAAATATAGAGTCACTGAAACTTGTACAATGAGAATGGACGGTCACTCCCAGCCCCATTCAATTGATTCATTGTACAATTTTCACTGATTCTGATCAATCACGGAGTAGCAACCATTGATATGTGCAGTCAATCTAAGCTAAGCTAAGCTATATTTTATTTATTTCATGTAATTATTGCAAATAATAGTTATTCAATCATAGAATCCATATATTCGTACTTTGACGCGAAGCGCTGTGGATTATAAGATGCTCGATGACCCTCGAGGGATCGATTTTGCTTACTGAGCAGAAAATCATGGATTTAACCCCAAGCTCTTCCACAGCACAATAAATCGCCACCATCATTTGTATATTTGATATTGAACATTAACCTCGGAAACTATTTGCATATCAAGCGAAAACGTAGTCCTGTATTGTCGCGAAGCGTTATGGTTCTGAGATGCTCGATGACCCTGGAGGGATCGTTTTTGCTTACTGAGCAGAAAATCATGGGTTTAATCCCAAGCCCTCCGTCATGACTCTTAAAATTCATTATCACTAAACAAAATTAATATGTTCTTTCGATAGCCGGCTATCGAGAGATTAAATAAACAACAGATAAACAATACATACTTTTGGTTGCATCGCCAACTTGAGGTGAATCCTAACCGAATACCCTACCCAACCCTCCAACTCCGTAGCACTTATGAGGGTGTCGCTAAGTCGGTGGCCTCTCGTTAAGTAAGTACTACATCAACATTTTCTCCCTATCCCTAGTTATGGTAAAGATGGGCGTGGCCGGGAATAGCGACAGTCATTCTTCTGTTACTCTTGTTTAGATTGGAACCAATGTTTACTCCTCAGCATTATTCCTGAAAGTAGTCTAACTGAGATTTTCAGAAGAGACGTGAGTGTCGCTAGTATCTAATCTACGAAGTATATCATAACAACGCTAACGCTAACGCTAACCAAGTGTAAAAGTTATCAATTTCTTGTTGATATACACTCAGGTCTTGTTTTACACGGGGGATACGTACCGTGTAAAAAAAACCGTGTAAAAAAAACCTACGAGATTTTGATTTTTCGCATGCTTAAATGTTTTTAAAAAATCGGATTTTCATGCCATTTGTAATTAAAGCATGATATGGTCCATATAGACATATTTTAAAAATTTCTGTATTTACACCAAAAATTGTGAATTTTTTTATGTATGCCATTCGATTACCTATAGCTTGAAACGGATAATGTGATTGGAAGTAGGTTGATAGGTTGTATCGTTGTCGAGAAATCGTTAAAAACGTACCGTGTAAATCGTGGAAAACCGTCTAAAAAAAAAATCGTGTAAAAAAAACCGCGTAAAAAAACCGTGTAAAAAAAGACTTCAGTGTACTACAAGATCATACGTTTCACGAATTTCCAGGAAAAGTTTCATGTCGTCATCATCATTAACAAATAGAATAAACAGTAATGGTCCAAGATGGGAACCTTGTGGCACACCAGATGTTACATTGACTACTGAAGACTAATCTCCTTCAAATCTAACAGTTTGTGTTCTACCGGTCAAGTATGACTGAATCCACTTTATAAATGTTGACTAAAACCTAACTTAGATAATTTAAATAGCAAAAGAGGGATATCAACTCTATCAAACGCTTTACTGAAGTCAGTATATAGTGCCTCAACATAATGTCCCTTATCCATTGCGTTAATAGAAAATGTTACAAAATTCAACAGATTAGTAATCGTTGAGCGTCTTTTAACAAAACCATGCTGTTTGCCTGTAATTAAATGTTTAACTTGTGCGAAAACATTTTGATTTATTAAAGATTCAAACAGTTTCGGAATGCAGGACAATATAGCAACTCCTCGGTAATCTTTTGCGCCTGATTTTTTTCCACTTATGAAAATTGAAATCAAAAACAATTCCTTCCAAATTGACGGTAGAAAACAGAATTCGAGAGAAGAGTTGAACAGCTAAAACAATGGCTTTCCTATCTCCTGCGATATTGATTTCAAGAATACTGGTGGCAATCCATCTGATTCTGCATCCTTTGAAGCATCCAATGTATTTAGAGAATGTAAGATTTCGATGAGGGTAACATTATTAACTACAATATCTCTCATTGGCTCAGGAAAGTATAATCCCGGTCTTGGTCATCATGACTTGTGTAAATATCATGAAAAAACTCAACAAATATGTTACTGATCTCGCTAGTCGTTTTTCCTGATTTGTTATCTAGGTAAATTTTCGAAGGATAATTATTTGACATCTGTTTGTCTCTAACAAAGCTAAAAAATTATTTTGGGTCTGATTTAATGTTGTCTTCAACCTGAGTGTAATACCGTTCGTATGCGTTTTTTGATTCACAGTTTAAATGATCGCATATGTTCAAATAAATTGTAAGGTTACTATTATTTTGTTCTTTTTATATTTTTGAGATTATTTATTTGCCTGTTGTACCATGCTGAAGTTTTAGATTTCTTTGATTTTTTCCTTATCTTTTTCGGTACTGTCGTCTCTAATATATCGTAAACAATTTCATAGAACATATCTACAGCCTGCTCTGAGTTAGAATTTCTAATCAAACTTTGCCAGTCAATAGAATTTAAATTGTGTTTGATAAGCTCATAGTTTGCATGTCTAAAGTCAAAAGAGGTTTCCAACAAATCGCCAAACATTGTGGTGTTATCGTGTATAAATACGGAAAATTCTATTGCAGTATGAAATCTTTCATTTTTCCATAGAGGTGCGGAAGCCTCAATCACGCAGAAATCACCGGTAATATTCGAAAATAATAAATCTAAATAACAATTGTTATGATTTCTGGCATAATTGACTTGATAAAGTCCAATCTCTGCACTTTTGTAAAAATAAAGAATGAAGCGTTTCGTTGTCTCCAACAATCGGTATCAAAACAGGAGTCCCAGGTACCCGGTTCAAGCTTTAGTTGGAGACGGTGGCTCTTCTTGACCTTCTACCCCATGAGTAGTAAGTGTGAATAAGGGCGTCTATGTGATGTTTTGCTGTACCTGTTGTGGATATCTAGTGCATCCTGTTCCCTTAACTTGTTAAGGTCATCCTGTCTTGTCTTAAAAGTTACCTCTTTTGAAGTACTAGCCTTCACAACTCAAAGGGCACCATTGCGGAGCATGACACAAACAGTAACGAATGAAGATCATTTCATTTCGTGATAGTGGCGGAAGCTGTTATGTCAATATCTTCGTGAACGGTTGATATTTTGCAGTATTTACTGTAATCAGATTTATGATATTTCATTATAGTTTTCAGGGATGATCAAAGTTCTGCTTAGAAAAAAAAAACCTTTCAACTCACCCCGGTGAACCTTACCGAATTTATTCAAATCGCGCAAACTATCAAATTGAAAATCAAACAGATAGCTACTTTTGTAGATACATAACCAATCGGTACACTGAGGAAATTATCTCTACAAATTTCATAAACCCCATCGTATGAACGCATGGAAATATAAGCCTGAACCAATTTCATAAGTATCTTATGTTTTCATACTCCATTTATGGTATTCATAATTCGATACAATAAAAAGCGTACGGAAAACATTCAAATTTCATAAACCCATCGTATGAATTATTTTGGCGCAGCTTATGGCAAAAAATCATACGATCATCTTATGAACACTATTATGACAATGCAAATCAAAACATCAACAAAACACAAGATGGCGGATCCAGTTTCACGACGTGGCGCAAGAATGCGCAAACCCGTAAGTAACATTTAAATCTTATTGTTCAATTGAAGTCTACTCTTTTATTTACATTTGCAGACACCTAAACTAGCTGCTGCTGCTTCTGCGTTACCAATATCCGCTTCATCAACACGCCGAAAGTTACAACCTGATCGGGTAAGTGTCAGATTCAATTTTTGTTTTAATAATTTAATGCATCAGTAAAAATATTTAAATAGGAAGCGGTCTCTATGATTGTATCAGCAAACAAGAGGACCCGAAAAATCGTAAGTATAAAGATCCCAGCTGATTCGTTATTTTTACTATTTTCGTTTACAGAAATCGGAATCACCTTCAATTACGGAATCAATTTTGACACCAGCCGCAGCTCCAGTTATTCTTGTAAATTCAAGGGAACGCTATTTTGTGGAAGTCAATTTGTGACGCAAACAGATGGGCACAGTTTAAAACTATTTGAGATAGAAGAGTGTGTGAATGATGAGAATACTGTTTATATAGTTTGCCGAAAATGGAAAATAAAAGGTTACGTAGAACACTATGTGGTATACGAAGCAATAGAAAGAGAGAAGACAATGTTATTAGTTAGCATAGAAGACTTAGATGGTCCACCATTCAGTTTACATGATGTCAATAACCAATTTGTATTTAGGAATAAGTATACGTTTGTCAAGTAGAGTTAAAAATATTTGTCAAGGAGATAAAATAAAATAAATGTAATAATTAGGGTAAATGACAGCTTCGGCAATACCTTTACATACTATCGTGAGGGGGGTAAACAAAGTCGTTGAGTGCTCAAATTTGACCAGTCGATGCTCTGAGACATGATGTATCATTATGCAAAAAATGGGTGCTCAAGGACTTCATTTACAGAGGAGACGATAATAGGTAAAGGTATTGTCAAAACCGTCGTTTACCCTATGTAATTAGGTGAATAAACACTATACTTAAAAATCCAAAATCACATTTTTTAGTACAGCAGCCTATTCTACTCACTAGTAAGGTGAGGTAACTAGTGAAGTGATCCTAGTCACCTCGTGGAGTATCACGCCACCACGCGATAACTATTGTCACTTCACTCACTTATATTCACTCAATATAATAAATATAATAAATAATTGCTTGGTTTAACGGCTTTCTCAGTCTTAATCTCACTCTAAAGGCTACGATTTAATCTGCGATTAGGTTTTGGTTCATGGTCCATGGTCGAAACGTCGGGCAGCTTAAATCGTTGTCGTTAGAGAGAGATTAAGACTTAGAAAGCCGTTAAACTAAGCAAATCACTCAAGTACTAATCGTCACCATCACTAATATAGTAATTTATCAACTCAAACTATATTATTCATTCATATACGTTATGAGTTTCATACGAAATGACAAATGAAATTGTTCGTAATATCCAATGATAGCTATCGTTCGTTTGTATTGAGATTCATAGTTATATGCATGAAAAATCATACGATGGCTGATTGAAAAAAAACTGCCAGTTCTTCATAGTTCGGTCGTATGAAATTCAACATAAAATCTTGTCGCAAAAAATCATACGATATTTCTATGAAATTCGTTTGATTAATAATCTCAGTGTATAAATATATAAACAAATTATGATCACGATACTGACTATACCTGATACAGACAACCATGAGTAATCGCTGTACAGCCAGCAAACATTCATTTAATTAGTTTGTACCGATTCCTGCTCCAAGCTGACAGGAGTGACATGGAACATGTTTGAACTAAATTACTTGTAGTGTACATAGTTTGTAACCAAAACCATCGGAACGGGTAGGATGAAGGATGCGGAGAGAGCAAAAATGTATCACCATTAGACTAGGTATTTACCTTGTACGCATTGACGGGACGTGAAGTAACCGCCAACAACAAAAACAACCAGAAACGAATCGACAGCAGGAGACAATTTTTCGGTCATAAATTACAACCGTGGCAGGCAGCTTGGCCAACAGTCAGAGCAAGGAAACGGAACATTAGCGCGTTATATGCGAACAACTGCCCAACGGACGCACAGCGCGTGCAGGAACTGGGAAGGCAATCACGTGGATTTACAATTTCACGGTATGTACGTATAGGTTACTGGGAGATTGCGTGTGATGATTGGGTGTTATTGGTGGAGCAAAGGAAAAACTGTTTGTCGCTGTGAATTTACATATTATGCTTCCTTAAAGACCAATTAAAAATAAGGATTTTTCATATTCCATTTCACGTGGAAATTAAAAGCTGCTGTTATGAGTCATAAGTATACCGATTTAACTGTTCGTGCAACTCAATTAAATTTGTTATAAAACGAATGTGTATTTACATTAGGGTATGAATAAGATTCTCGACATTATTGATTTACTTTCATCTTTCCATCAAACATACAAAGCGAAACAATAATACATTAAGATTAACTTACTACACAGACCTTTCAAACAGGTAAGTGAGAGAAAAAAGCAAACAATGCTCAAGGCGTTGTACTATTCGAAAATCGAGAAATGCTACCAGAAAGATAACATACGAATAACAAGAAATATATAAGTGCACATTATTGTGTGTACCAACCAGTTAAATTGGAATGGTAACACTTTGTTAAATATTAACTTTATGATGTTTCACCTTTCAACAGAGCCGTGACTGCCAAACGTGTGGTTCGCGGAAAGTGCTACCACGATGTCAATGTAACACCGTTCTGCGTGCCTGACTTTTTACATGTCTCCTACAAATTCGAACCACTGCGCCGGCGGATCATCACCTCATATGACTAGCTACTAAGGCAGTTAGCGGTAGGCACACTAAATACTGACATGAGCTTCTTCCGTCTACCGCAAAGCCACCAACAACGACGGCAGCCGCCACCTTTATAGTACCTCCTTTATTGTATTTAGTAAAGCATAGTTTTCATTGTCTTGCGGTTTGTTCAACAGCTTCCTCATTTTTGTTTTCGTCAATCGTGGGTACTGAATACCCTCACGTAATAATTTAAGCATACTATATGAATAATCTTTATATGGTCTCTGATAGTGTCATGATAATAAAGACATGGTTTCAGTGACAAAAGATTGCATTGTGATTCATTGTTTTTTTTTTTTTTTTTTTGATAGCAGGGCATTTTTTACTGTCGGCAAAATGGGTCAAAAAGTCTTAGAATGTTATGAAATTTTTCCCACAGGTAGAGTTGATGGTTGTACCATGACCAAAATAAAAATTTCATTAAATTCGGGGTATTTAATTTTCCGGGAAAGTTTTAGTTGAAATTTATAGATTTTAGATTTTCCCGGACATCACGTATTTTGAAAATTCATAAATCATGAACCAAGCATTGTTGAAAGAACTTTGTGTAGTGAGATGATAAAAAATTCAATCTTTAAAAATGTATCCACGAAAATTTTCACGGTGGACGAAAATCGCCAGAAAAATCCGGAAAATCCATTGACGGTAACTATTTTTTTTTTTCAAATAATTTGTTTTATGTTAGTTAGTTTGTTGGTCTCATATTATATTTTTATGGATTGCCGACATAAGTTACTTATCAATTTACTCCACAAAGTTATTTCTACAATGCTTATGAATTTTCAAAGAACGGGATGTCCAAAAAAGTCCGAAAACTTTAACTAAAATTTTTCGGCAAAATCAACCATCGCGAATTATTTTAAATTTTGTTTCGTTCATAAGGTTTAGGCAAAATTTCAAAAAAGACTATGAAACCCTTCGGCCCAAACCAGTCAGATAATAAAAAAATAATCTCTAGCAGTGTACAATGAGGAAAAATGGACGGAAAAATAAATTTAATTGGGTACCACTGAAATTCGCTGAAACAAAAATTTAATTCATATAATTTAGGGTAGGTGTTCCAGTAATAGTGGTGTACCTATAATTGCGGTATGGAGGTTGTGCCGGAATAGTAAGGAGGACACGGATAAAATTATTTTTCTTCGGTAGCTGTCCTAAAATAAAGCATATTTGCATATTTCAAACGTAAAATTAGCCCAAAAATTACGGAAAACCATTCATTTTCCTTAAGATTTTCACTCCTTTGCACCTATAGTTGCGGTAGTGTTCCTATAATAGTGGAACCCATGAAACCAACGCATTCCACTATTATAGAAACCAAAGTTAACAACTACCACAACTACTGGAACAGTGTTCCTATTAATAGAGGACGAGTTTTCTAAAATTGTATGCAATTTTATTACAGTGTAATATTTTTCTATCAAAATAGAGGTTGAAAGCTATAGATTGACGTACAACAATCGTGTGTACATCGTATATTTATTGTTTAATTAATAAATTGGCTTAGTACCTCCACTACTAACTCACCCACCCTATGTAGGTAAACAACATGTGAAATCGAAAAGAAATGGTTTCATCCTTGGGAGATATATTGTCTTCGCTTTTAGCCTAGAAGTTTTAGGTTCTTATTTATTGTTATTATAAAAGAAATAGAGACTATTGTGTTTAGTTGTCTTCATAAAAATGTTTATATGAGTGTATGCATGATACCAAAGAATCAAAAATATCTCAAAATGACAAAATGACAAGGGATCAACCGAACGATAACACTTTGGCAGAAGTGGAAAGCAATAATGATATAATTTTCTTCATTTTTTATGACAAACGGCTCCTGGAACACAACACAGCTCGCTTGGGCTGGTAGAAGGAAACGACCAAATTAAAGTAAAGCTGTTAATGGGATTTTTTTTTTGTTATGTCTTTTCCCGATTCCGATCAAGCTATGTTCTCAACCATGTATATTGCAACAAAGCAGGCAAGCAATATATAATTATCCTTCTACCACTCTAATCGAGCTACGTTGCAGAGAGATTTTGTCTTGGTAGTCTTAGCAAGCGTTTTGTTAAACCAAATCATAGGTAAAGCAACAAATGTATTATGGATAAGTAAAAGAATCTTTGGAAATAAATGGGAACTGATCCATTGGATATACACGGCTACAAAACAATCTAGAATTACATATGCCTCATTAGTATGGTGGCCAAAAACTAAGGAAAATTGTGCAATAAATAAACTAGAAAAGTTTCAAAGACTGGCTACGATATCTACAACAGGCGCGATGTGTAGCGCACCTACAAAAGCCTTAGATGTGATACTAAATCTTGTTCCACTACACCAATTTGTGCAATCATATGCTGAAAAGATCGCACTAAGACTTAACCGAATCAAAACATTGTATGAAGGGAACATTAAGGGACACTTACATATATTAAAACAAATTCGAATCAATCCATTAGTTACAGTCAGTAATGATTGGATGGAAACAAAATACAATTTTAGTCGATTGTTCAATGTGGTAGAACCAGACCACTCTCTCTGGAGTGCGGTAGGACCACAATTTCACCCAGGATCAGTTGTATTCTTTACTAATGAATAAAAAGGTATAAAGTGGGAGCTGGTGTGTCAGGTCCTGGTGTTAATATTTCAGTTTCTATAGGTGGCCAACCGTTTTTCAGGCTGAAATTCAAGTCATATTGTGTGATTAAAGACAAAATATAAACAAGCAAATATTTGCATCTTTTCTGATAGCCAAACAGCATTGAATGTTTTATGATCATTTGCATCTAATTCCAAATTAGTATGGGAATGCATTCAGTTACTTCAACAGTTGTCTAATAACAATACAGTAAATCTCTGCTGGGAGCCAGGACACTGTGGAGTAGAAAATAATGAAAAGGCTGATGAACTAGCCAGGCAAGATCATCTAAACAATTTCTAGGACCTGACCCACTCTGTGGGGCCTCTCCAAGCTCCATCAAGGTGGAATTAAGGAACTGGAAAAATAAAATAGATTATAATTGGAATAATACTATCACAGCTCAACAAACAAGAAAGTTTGTGATGCCAAATGCATCAAACACACAAAACTTCTTCCCGAGCAGGAGAAAATAACTAATGAATACCTTATTCTGATCTGATACAATAATTTGGTATTGACCAGCGACATAAGAGGTAGGCATAATACGAAAAAAAAAATCATACAAAATACTTTGTAAATAACAAAAATTGGTATTTGGATACCAAAATAATACCTGTGTGGTATTGTTTTGTTAATCCATTATCATAATTTGGTATTGAAATGGTAGCGTGGGAACATTTTTTTGGTATTATTTTTTGGTATTACCTCTTATGTCAGGCTCATGCATACCAACTTATGGTATCGAGATATTCTTTCCTGCTCGGGTTAGCCTCGCAAAAAAAGACCTATGTACTTACGTAGAACTAATTAAAGGTCCATTGTCCAGCCAAATATCACCTAAGACTAATTTAAAAGGTCAATGATGATATTTGTTGGTTTTGTAACGAGGAAACACAAACCTCTGAACATTTATTGTGCAACTGTGCAGCACTTCTTAACAGAACCCGAGCAGGAATCGATAGCAAATCCATCACAAATGAATATCTTAATGTGGTATGATACCAGATTTCGGTATGCTTGTGGTATAAAACCTTGTTTTGATATTATTCACTTATCGAAATATTTTGTAAAATATCAAATGAATAACAAAATAACAAAATGTGATCTTTCAGTTTTTAGGCAATAACACCTAGAAGAGTTATTGAATTGGTATTAGAAGACCTTAAAAATAACTAACTATGGTATTCTGACATCTAAAAAAGCGTCGGTTGTCCGTTTGTTATTGTAATAACTAAATTATTTATTAGTTCGTTATTCGAAGAAAATTTTTGAGGTACTATTTTTGGTATTTTACCTCTTATGTCAGCCGTTAGTAAGTTGCCATTAGTAGGTTGCCAGTTATGATATTTTGATACGTGAATATGGTATTAATAAGTTATTTTTTCCTGCTCGGGAAGGGCAATGTTCTTTAATAAAGAACTGCTACAGCCCTGAGAAATATGATGTTCATCTCTTAGTAAGGTAGTGGGTTTCACACGACACATAATTCCTTGCTGGGAATATACCTAAAGCCAGGCGTTGATGGTTTCTTCTACCCGAGCAGGAGAAAATAATATCAAATTCAGGTATGATAATAGCATACCTGGCAACCTGAATATGGTATTGACGAGCCTGACATAAAAGGTAATATACCAAAAATAATACCTCAAAAAAGTTCTACGAATAACGAACTAATAAATAATTTAGTTATTATAATAACTGACGGATAACAGACGCTTTTTTTGATGCCAGAATACCATTATTTGTTATTTATAAGGTCTTTTAATACCAATTCAATAACTCTTTTAGGTCTTATTGTCTAAAAACTGAAGATCGCGTTTTGTTATTTTGGTATTTATTCAATATTTTATGAAATATTTCGATAACTGATTATACCACAAGCATACCAACATAAGGTATCATACCACATTAACACACCGAACACGATGCCTCTGGTAAAATGTGCAATGGCAAATTGGCAAATTATTGAAAAATCATTGCTCAGCAATGTATCGAAAGATTTCAAATGTATTGATACTGAATAAAGTATGAAGTTTTAAATGGCGCTAATTGATGAAAAAGTGCAAGACAGTTGTTGTTATTCACATCGTCGTGATTGTGCGCTGCTAAATTTGTCGATTTTTTATCACACGGGCTATCGTTATTCGTTTTTTTCCGTTCGGTATACCTGTAATATTGTACTGGTTGTTCGTGGAAAGTGCAGTTCGTTGCGATAATCGTCTAATTCGAGCATATTTTGTGTTGTGAAAACAGTGAAAAAGTTATCCAATCAGACATATTGTAGTGTATACTGTCTAGCATTGGGCGATCGTGAAAGTCCAATTCGACAGTGAGCATTCTAAGGGCGAATACGCGATGATCGATTCTCTTCATCGATTTTCTCTTTGCATTGCTACAGCTAAGCGAAACAATTTTCAAGAATTTGTTCAATGCAGAGTAGTAACAGGTTGTATTGGCTATCAAAAGCAACAGCAAACGCTCCGAGAAACGTTAAATCTAGCGAGTTATTAACAAAAGAGAAAATCGACGAAGAGAATCGATCATCGCGTATAGGCCCTTATGCATGCTCACTGTCGAATTCCTCTTTGCGTATTAGAGCATCTCCATCGCTGTTTCTAAATCACTTTTGGAAACTGAGTCAGTATGACTTCCGCCTGTGACCAATGCGCTAAACCAGTTAAAGGCGATGAAGAATCCGTCTCCTGCATGGCTTTTTTGCGACAGGATGATTCACCTAAAGTGCGGGTGCAGTTTCGAACGCCTTTGGATACGGTTGTGTTTTAAGTTTGGCGCTCTGCCTCCCGGACGTTTATACGTGTGTGATTGGTAGTTTTCTCGCTTTCCGGGAAGTTTTAGAATAGAGAAAGAAAACGTGATTCAACATGTTTGCAAGCATCAGAAGAGATGTCGCGATCTGCGTTGTTTGATTTTCTCCCGGACCAGATATTAGTGGCATCGCGAGTGAAAATTTTTAATTTCAGTTTATTTACGCGCTGCAAGGTGCGTGAAAGAGCTCGGCACAATCGGTGTTGATGTTGGCTCGCTTGTAACTTTTTTTTGTTGTGTTTTCGAAAGAAATTGGTGAAATTGTACCAAAAGTGTTTCTGAATGTGTTTCGCAGTTGGGTGTAATGAAAATCGTGAATTCGCGGTTTATGTTCAGTGAAAATTCCGTGTCACAAAATTGCTCACCGAGCTCCCTCTTTTTGCCGTTCGACGACGACGGGTTTGCGAGAGAAAAATAAGCATCGGGAATGTGCTCCCGGATGTATTGATTTGGTGAGTACGTTCCAGTTGAAGATTGTTCTTATACATATCTCGATTGCATTTTCGAGGGGACGTTCGGAGAGCTTTGAGATTTAGGCGTTGTTGCATTTGCGGGCAGATGAGTTGGTCGCCGGTAGAGAGGTATTCGAAACAAAATTGATAAGAAATGTCCATTCATATCGATTTAATACAGTTGAACAAATTTCAAAACTATATACGTGCCAGATTTGGAAATAATATTTTTTGAATCTCGAAGTGTGTTTATGATACCATTATCCATTTGATAAAGGTAGAGTGAACATGCGGGGCTTATTGTAAGTAAAAGTGACCTCGGAGTGGTCGTGAATTACCAGGCATTCTGAAATGGGTCACTGGAGCTGCAATAGAGCTAACACCTTCTAACTCCCGGACTACACCTGCTTTAATTTAAGGGTAATAAAAAGCAGTTTTCTTCCATAATAACACTATCGGACAGTGGGGGTTGGATTGTACACACACACACACACACACACACACACACACACACACACACACACACACACACACACACTCACACACACACACACACACACACACACACACACACACACACACACACACACACACACACACACACACACACACACACACACACACACACACACACATACACACACACACACACACACACACACACACACACACACACACACACACACACACACACACACACACACACACACACACGCACACACATACACACACACTTAGTACTCTCCGCGCTAGTTGTCTCAGAGCCAGAAGACGTGTTCAGAGAGCAAGAACGGAAGCAGACAGAGAGGAACGAAGAGAAGTGTTTCGAGCGGCCAGGGCCGCTTTTAAACGAGTGATTAAGCAGAGCAAGTCCAACTGTTTTAAGGAGCTGTGTCAAGACGCTGATGCCAACCCCTGGGGCGACGCATACCGAGTCGTGATGGCGAAGATCAGAGGTCCAACGATGCCCGCTGAAATGTGCCCAGAGAAGCTGAAAGTCATCGTGGAAGGACTTTTCCCGAAGCACGACCCAACAACCTGGCCACCTACACCGTACGGAGAAAGAGAGGGAGATAACGTCGAAATCACCAGCGAGGAGCTCGTAGTAGTGGCGAAAGGATTGAAGGTGAAGAAAGCTCCCGGTCCGGATGGAATCCCCAACGTAGCGTTGAAAGCGGCGATCCAGTCATCCCCGGACATGTTCAGGATGGTGCTGCAGAAATGCCTGAACGAGGGTCACTTCCCTGACAGGTGGAAGATACAGAAGCTAGTGTTGCTGCCGAAACCAGGAAAACCGCCGGGGGATCCAGCATCATACAGGCCTATATGCCTGCTGGATACACTCGGAAAACTCTTGGAGAGGATCATCCTAAACAGGCTGACGAAATACACGGAGAGTGAGCACGGATTGTCGGAGAGGCAGTTCGGATTCCGGAAAGGGAGATCGACGGTGGATGCAATTCGGACAGTGGTCGAGAGAGCTGAAAAGGCGTCCAAACAGAAGCGGAGAGGAGATCGATATTGCGCCGTCATAACGATCGACGTCAAGAATGCGTTCAACAGCGCCAGCTGGGAGGCCATCGCCGAAGCACTGCATAGAATGAGGGTCCCTGACTACCTGTGCAGGATCCTGAGGAGTTATTTCCAGAACCGGCTTCTGGTCTACGAGACAGACATGGGACAGAGATCGATTAGGATCACAGCGGGAGTTCCACAAGGCTCCATCCTTGGTCCAACGCTCTGGAACGGGATGTACAACGGCGTGCTAACGCTGAAACTGCCCAAAGGAGTTGAGATCGTTGGCTTTGCGGACGACGTCGTCTTGACGGTAACAGGCGAGACGCTGGAAGAGGTGGAAGTGTTGTCAACCGAGGCAATCGACATGATTGGTAACTGGATGAAAGGAGCGAAGCTGCAAATAGCCCACCACAAAACGGAAGTGTTATTGGTCAGTAACTGTAAAGCGGTACAGCGGGCGGAAATCACCGTCGGGGAGCACACCATAGCCTCGAAGCGTGTGTTAAAATACCTGGGAGTGATGATCGATGACCGGCTAAACTTCAACAGCCACGTCGAATATGCCTGTGAGAAGGCTTCGAAGGCCATCAACGCGATAGCTAGAATCATGCCGAACAACGCTGGTCCCAGCAGTAGCAAGAGGCGTCTTCTGGCCAGCGTGTCATCATCGATACTGAGATATGGAGGTCCAGCCTGGGTTCCAGCGCTGGAAACGAAGCAGAACCAAAGGAAACTGAGCAGTACGTTCCGGCTCATGGCCATGCGAGTCGTGAGTGCGTACAGAACCATCTCGTCGGAAGCAGTATGCGTTATCGCCGGTATGATCCCTATCGGCATCACCCTGGCGGAGGACAGTGAGTGCTACAGGCAGAGAGAAGCCGGAAGAGTACGGAAAGTTGTGAGAGTGGAGTCATTGGCTAAGTGGCAACAGGAGTGGAACACGACGGAGAACGGTAGATGGACACATCGACTAATACCGATTCTTTCGACCTGGGTGAACAGAAAACACGGAGAAGTCAATTTCCACCTAACGCAGTTCCTGTCTGGCCACGGCTGCTTCAGGAAATACCTGCATCGGTTCGGACATGCAGCGTCACCCCTCTGTCCGGAGTGTGGCAACGTCGATGAAACGCCGGAGCATGTGGTCTTTGACTGTCCAAGGTTCGAGGCAGTGCGAACGGAGATGCCCGTCCTTAACGTGGAGAATGTCGTTGATGAAATGTGTCGAGAGGAGGACTCTTGGAATGCCGTCAGCAGGGCAGTCACACAGATTATGTCAGAGCTGCAGCGTAAATGGAGAGAAGAGCAGCGATCTAGCAACGCCAGCTAGCGCTGAGAGTACGACAAGTGCATGAGCACAGCCACCCCCCGAAGTAGTCGCTTCACAGTGGTCCCGGGGGGATCCAGGCAGAGGAGAGAGTAAGGAATGGGTTTTAGTGGAGCTGCACTAGGCAACTAGTGGATACCACACCGTGCCACCTTCACTACAGGCCAGGCTTCTTGAAGCTTTCCTAAACCTTACTATAAAAAAAAAAAAAAAAAAAAAAAAAACATACACACACACACACACACACACACACACACACACACACACACACACACACACACACACACACACACGTTTTAAATGGCGCTAATTGATTTCAAATTCTTCAATAAATAGCTGAGCTATGATTTTCAATCATTGCGAGCTTGCCGTTACACATTTTACCAGAGGCATCATGCTCGGATTGTTGTTGTTTTATATGTTATCGGTTGGTTATTGGTTCCTACTCGGAAACAGTAATTTTTCACCCGGATAAGGTTAACGAAAAACCGGAGAATTTACTACAAAAAATCAAATAAATGGTCGCAGTGGTAATATACCCAAAAGAAAAAAAAATAAAAAAGCGTTTTGTATGTATCTTTGGTTACTTTATGTGTTTGGATTCGCTGCATGATACATATCCAGTTTTTTGAAGAACAATAAAGTACCAATAATATTTATAAAATTTAACCACCATGCACATCTTTGCCCAAAATTATGTTGGTATATTCTGAAAAAAAACAAGCGTAAAAATCCTATCACACGAATATATTTTCATTGACACGCATTCAAAGTTGCAGCACGTTAAACTTGGTTTTCGCAACATATCAAAATTAACAAAATAGGCTGTATTTGGAAATATATAACTCTTTAGAGTCCAGCTAAACATGCTGATGGTCATCTTTTATGCATTTATGACAATGTAAGATAAAACACTAATGATACTAAGTTATAGTTAATGTATTAAAGTTGGCATTTTCCACCGGAAAAAAATAATTTTCAATATGCTAATTCTCCATACTTTCAAATCAAATAAACAGTTTGTAAAATTTGCACTCTTCCCAATTCACTTTAACGTTCACTGCCGAAAGTCCTTCTAAAATCGTGTATAACTTTCTTCTGCAGTCTTCAAGATCATTTCCAGCACGTCATCTAAATAAACGGAAACATTCGTAATTCCATTTTGATTTTGTTCCATAGTTTGCTGAAAGATCTTTACAATTGAAGATACTCTATGTGACAGGGGACCAATACTCCAGCACTTACAAGAAGCTGATATACTTTATCAAAATGAAGATTTTATTCACATCACACACGTACCTTATCGGGGTTGCAATAAGCAGCATAAATGTTTCATTAATTTCAATACTTCATCCGAAGATACCAAGTTCCATTTCTCCAGTTCTTTAAAGGCTCTTGACGGATGTTGGTCTAGAGTTCTCTGGAACAAGAGCATCGGTGTATTTGCCATCCTATGTACACAACACAATGGTAGGCACAGAAAGCTCTCAATCAAAAAACAGAATGTTCATTAAACAGAGAGCAGTCATACCATCAAGTAGTAACTATTGAACCAAGAAACAGAATAAATTCTTCTAAAATATGTTTGTTTCATCGCATCACGAACATCACCACCACTCGAAAAGAATGTTAAAATCCATACCGCTCACGCCAAAGATACGAGTTCAAATCTCTTCCCCGGACAAGTCACGAATGAGTGTTAAAGTAACCATAACAAACAAACAAAAACACCACTCGAAGAAAGCATATAACTTCAAAGCAACATGGATCGATCACTCACCGGGGCCAAGGCTAAGTGGCAAACAAATAAATCGTTGTCGGTTCGCGCCGGTCTGGTGCCCATTACCTGAGTTTAGAGATCGTATGACCACTTCCATATATCCCTTTCGTCGACCCGTGTGCTAAACTGATGTCTAGCTGGCTATCAGCAGACTGGCCAGCATAAAAAAAACTGTCCAGATTCGCGTAACAAACAAAGCAACCGATACAAGAAGCATTGAAACTAATTACCAGATACATGCTGGTTTACAGACACCAGTCAGCTGGTTTACAAACAACAGGCTGCTAGCTGTCTGGCGGCAACGATATACAGCTGGATGTCGCGTTTTCCGCCCACTACTACCCGGGTGGCAACGATAAGTCGGGTCGGTGCCGGTGAGCCACATATAAAGAACGGTCCATCGGCGTCTCGCCCGGCACTAGCGCTGGAACCGATCAGATCAAAACCGATTAGATGACGGTTTTCCAGCGACAAACGCGTGAAACAGCGGTCCTACATGTTTCGTTAGACAATAAGGTATACACTGCGGTATGCAGGAAAAATATTGCAGTTGGTTTTTAAGCGAATAAAACCTGAAATTTCTGATTTTATACACCAAATGTTTATCGAGTGTGTTTTTTGCTTGATTCAACCAGCTGATTTTATTTTATTAGCATCTTCAACAGCATCGGTTTTGTTTGGTTCCTGCAGCTTTTACCTTGCCTGTGTCTCATTTTTGACCACACGGTACGACAAGGAGGTTCACCTAAAATGACAAACACAGTTGCGATCTCTATTCTTTCAGTCAGTAACGAAATTATGTAGAAAGCCAGTGAAGAGAATCTATCAATATTGGACCTTTAGGACTGTACGGGTTGATTCCTCTGGATCAAATGCCAACAGCGACAATTCGTGAAGTATGTTACATAAATCCGTTCACGCCAAAGGGAAGTCGTTAGGGAAATGAACTGGCTTGTAACTTAATCATCGCCGTGTAGCAAGACAACGTGTATTACACGGGTTAAAACCTACACGGCCCCATGTAACGATGTAATGTAATCGATGTGCCGTGTAATACTTCACCCCAAAGTCACCATCTCTGTCAACAAGAACAGCCTCCTCCCGGTTTGCTTGTTCATGGCAAGCATACCCCATCAACAGCATAAGCGAATGATAAATGTCGTCATATAATTGCATCGCGATTTTTATTATTCCTTTTCTTCAGCTCCAGTATATGCGCACCGAATGTACCACCTGAGCGAGGGACCAGACCAGTAACGGCCAACAAGCTACAGCGTCTGCAGCCGTAATGCCCGGTTTACACTTGTACTGATTCACGCAAAACAAGTGGCATGAACATCAAATGCAAGAGAGGATTTCTTACATCCTCTGTATGTTTTCTAACAACAAATGTAATGCCAATTTTTACAATGAACTGTATCGAACAAGCAAGTTGTTCTAGACATAAACGATTGGCAATCCTGTTCTAGAGAGAATATTTTCGAACAATCATGAGATGATTTTCTAACCGCAGAGAATTTGGGGAAACCGAGGGGGGGGGGACATATAAATCTAAATTCTAGATGCTCAACAAATCTCACACTAGAGAATCAATCTTCGAAAAATCTTCTTTTATTTCTTGCATCTACTTGCATCGTACATTTAGACATGAATGCACCATTAGATGTAAAGCGTCTATAATAAAAAAAAATGCATCGCACATCATCTTTTTGCAGGAAATCCTCAAAATCGTCATCAATCTTATTTCTATCTACTCAGCGTGCGTGCAGCTAACTACAGCAAAGCACAATTTTTCCTGCATCGTAGATAGAGTTGCCCTCCTCGGGGGAAACAAACTTTGTTCGAAAATTTAGCTAACATAAAAATAACAAAATTATTTAAAATACCTTCCGACGGATACATTACAGAATACACACACTTAGAAATAAATAATTTCACTCGTGACGGTATCCATCTTAGAACATAAATGATGAGACGTAAACAAACATGTCATGTAATATTAAGTGCTCCTAGACTGAGTTCGTTGCTCGACGAAAAGTACGTTTGATTGAGCTATATTTCATGCCTGTTATGACTCAACTTTATGTCAAAATTGACGCTCGTATATGTCACTCTCAGATCACCTAAATTTAAATGAATTTGGCACAGCTTAAATATACTCTCACGGGAGCAACAATCACGAATTTCGGTGGAGCTCACATCAATGTGATAAATATAGTGGGTGAGGATGACTTCAACAGACTACTCTTTCTAGCATTCCGCACCGCGATGCAAGTGTGAAAGAGAAAGCTGTTTTGTTACGTCAGTTTTAACGCTGTCAGTTTGCCCAAAAATGTCAAAATCATGTATGGTGCATCTATATGTGGTTGACAGGGATAGAGTCCCCCTGTATACTCTGGCACACTCATCTGCACTCTTTGGCACCCATGCTCAGAAACTTTTATTATATTTAAAAAAGTAAGAGGTTGTATCCAAGACTTGACGTAGGATTACGTGCTCGGTATCAATAGTTGGCGACTATGTTAGGGAAACCACTGTTTGCAGGCAATTGGTGATAATTTTGATCACCATTGCAACAGTTGGACATTTGTGTAATTTTGAACAATGACTTATTGAAAAATGGTAAAGTAGCAGAAGCTGCTAATTCTAATCTAATCTAATCTAATCTAATCTAATCTAATCTAATCTAATACAAACGCAGCCAGTACGAGAAAGCATCCTGGAAAATGATTAGGTTAGATGAGGTCTAATAATTTTTCTTGTATAATTGATGTTTACAGCATATCTGAGATATGATATAAACATCAATACGGCTAGGCCTACTACGTTGTATTTGCCGCAAAGATGATTCTTGGAAATGAATGGGAACATTTCTTGAATCTACAGGGGTGGAAGGATGCGTGGACATACCGTACCAAACGCTCCGAGTTACTATGTGTAGTTGTGTGTAATGTGTAAATATTTGTACAATATTGAAGAATCATTAAATAATGCAATGGAAGGATCTTACCGATTTTTTCCTATGTTGGTAATGATTCTTTTGCGCTTAAAAGTTTCGTTGAATGCATCCGCTCCTTGTTTATCATGAGGTTTGGGATGTAGTTCCTTGTCATTGCTCGTGGTTATGTTTAGTGATGTGATGCGGTTCCAGCCTTGCATCGAGCTGGAACCGCAAGCAAGCAAATCAATGGCCTCCTCGCTCGAATCCTTCGTTGTGAGTGGTTCCGATAGATACAGCACTTTGCAGGAGAAAATTTGCTACTTCCACTGGATATCACCGTTACCTCCTGGACTTATTTTGTAACTTCCGGCTTCCGGATTGTTATGCACTTGTAACTAAACCCAAACGGACACGATTCAACAGCGTATATTAGAAAATTCAGCGGAGATCTGCTTTTTCGCAACGTTTCACGGCGGCGGTGAAGGAAGAAAAAACCCAGTTTGTTCACTCGCGGTAATCTTAAAAACTCCCTTGATCCTATTTTTTTTTTTCAAATAACTAAACACAGCACTAATAAACACACGTGAAATTATTGAAAAAGTTTTCAGGTGTCCAAAATGCACCAGCTAAAGGACTTATTGCGCTAATTTTCCCAAGTATTCATTTTAGCAGCTTCGTAGAAAAATTACCATTTGATTGGTTTGTTTAGGATTAAAATCCATCCGCTATTGACAGAATTATGAGTGGTCAAAACCTGACCACTTTTCGCAACGCGGTATATTTTTGTTTTTTGAAATTGCACCCCCAATATGTTGCCGAAAGACGTAATCCTACATAAAAAAACTGACAACGCTGCACTCTATGCACAGAAGTGTCAATTCATAAAAGATCTAGGAAATGTCTCTTGGATTTTCCGCGTTTACTATTATTAAATTGTGATCAAAACAAAGCGCAACACATACCAAAATTTCGCGGTGCATGTAGGGTAGAGCGCTAATTCGTCGTAATCGCCCCATTCCGTTCTATCGATCAGAAAAGATCAATAATATCAATTATTTCACCGTGCACAAATCAATAATATGTTTGTTCCGATGCGTTAGTTCATTAGCTACAACATAAATCCTATTAGAGCGCATTGCATGAATATTTACGCTCATTGTTCTCAAAACAAAAGAAGCGCTCCTAGCGAAACCTCTTTTTCTACGTTTATCTGTAGGACGAAGAAAATCTAATGGTGTTTCAATGCGTTTGGACGGAATTAAAACTTTATGACGAATTTAGAATTATGAAGCAGTATTAGATTTTGAACAATATCTCATAAATTTGTGGCTCTTTATCAAATCCAATGGAAAAGTGAATAAATTTAGAAGTTATCTTTGACAGAAATATTCAATTTTTTGTTCAAACCCGTTCAAAAAAGATAGGTAAGCTTTGTCGATAATAGGGAAAATGTAAATGGAAACCGCGTAAACTGTGACCATACTACGTGGGATTTGACTTAATAGATTACAACATGGACTATATCGAGATCCTGACCAGATAGAAAGTTACTGCCTCCGACAAAGTTGTTCAGGAGATCAAAGCCTTTTCGTAGGTGGACAGTAGTTCAGAGTTTTCTCACTTCGCGGCGCTACTATACCTGTGAAATTCGCACATATAAAATATCTCTAGATCCTGACCAGATAGAAAGTAAATGTATTCGGCAAAGTTTTTCAGGAAGTCAAGATCTTTTTGTTGGGTGACAATAATTCAGAATTTTCTCACGATGCGGCGCTATTATATACGTGCTTTTCTCGCATATTCAATAGCTTGAGATCTTGATCAGCTAGAAAGTTGCTGTCTTCGGCAAAATTGTTTAGGGGGTCAAGACTTTTTGGCTGGTAGACAGTAGTTAAGAATTTTCTCACCACATGGCGTTATTATACATGTACACTTCTCGCATATGCTACAGGGTGCGTGACGAATTTTTGCAGTAAATTTCAAATAGTAATTTCTCATGCTTGTGCATCATGATTTAGATATATTTGGCAGCACTGGATAGCTTATACTGTTAGGTGTAAGATTTAAACAAACAATGTTGAGTAAACGTAAAGATGTCGAAACAAGAGAGCAATCTGTCAGCCGTTGTCGCTTTGTTGCGCGCCGGAGTATGCATGAAAGAAATAATTCGGTCGGTAAATGTGTCTGAAAGAACAGTGTATAATATTAAAAAAGGCTTGGGAAAGTGATAAGACGGAGCATCTGCTCATACTGCTAATAAAGCACAGAAATGGCTTACGGAAAATATTTCGTAAATTTGGGAGGAAGAAATTTGGCCCCCAAGCAGTCCCGATATCAATCCGTTGGATTATTTTGTATAGGGCGTCGTCCAACGGGATACCAATAGAACCCCTCACACCACACTTAAGTCGCTAAAAGCTAAAATCAAGACAGTGATGACATCTATCGATCGAAACATTTTAAAACGTGCATACTGCAGTTTCCGGAAGCGTCTAGATCCTGACCAGATAGAAAGTTACTGTCTACGACAAAGTTGTTTAAGAGGTCAAGGTCTTTTGGCTGGTGGACAGTAGTTCAGAATTGTCTCACTTCATGGTGATAGTATACATGTGAAATTCTCGCTTATAAAATATCTCAAGTTCTTGACCAGATTGTAAATTACTGTCGTCGGCAAAGTTGTTCAGGATATCACAAAATTTTTGCTCGTGGACAGTTGTTCAACATTTTCTCACTACGTAGCGCTAGTGAAATGTGAAATTCTCGCCTGTGATATATCTCGAGATCCTGACCAGATAGAAAGTTACTGTCTTGAACAAAGTTATTATTATTATTATTTAGCTTTATTTGAACAAAGTTGTTCAGGAGGCTAAAGCCTAGAATTTGTGAGAAAATTCTGAACTACTGTTCACCAGCCAAAATACCTTGACCTCCTGAACAACTTTGTCGCAGACAGTAACTTTCATCAGGAGCATATGCGAGAAGTGTACATGTATACTAACGCCACGTGGTGAGAAAATTCTTAACTACTGTTTACCAGCCAAAAAGGTTTTGACCTCCTGAACAACTTTATCAAAGACAGTAACTTTCTATCTCGAAACAAGCCACATGCGAGAATTTCACGTGTATTCTAGCGGTACGTAGTGAGAAAATTTTGAACTACTGCCCACTAGCGAAATCTATCTGATCAGAATCTCGAGATATTTTACATGCGATAATTTCGCGTGTATACTAACGCCACGTAAAGGGTGATACGGTCAAAATTTGGTCAAGGGAAAACGCGTGTAAATCGGTGAAATCGTTTATTTAAAAAATCAAATTAAATTTCTTTTTTAAGTTCAATTAGTATAAAATTCAGGAAAAATATTCAGTTAGGCTTCCGCTTTTTCAAATCCGAATTGCCGGGCCTTACGCTTGACCCCTGCCATCAGATTTTGTACAGCCACCTTGTCCACCTTCTTCGCCGCAGAAAGCCAGTTTGCCTTGAACTGCTGCTCGCCCTTAGCAGTTTTTTGGTCTTCTTTAGGTTCCGCTTGACAATAGCCCAGTATTTCTCAATTGGGCGGAGCTCTGGCGTGTTGGGAGGGTTCTTGTCCTTGGGAACCACCTGCACGTTGTTGGCGGCGTACCACTCCATGGCCTTTTTACCGTAATGGCAAGATGCCAAATCCGGCCAAAACAGTACGGAACAACCGTGTTTCTTCAGGAAAGGCAGCAGACGTTTATTCAAACACTCTTTCACGTAAATTTCTTGGTTGACAGTCCCGGAAGCTATGAAAATGCTGCTTTTCAATCCACAGGTACAGATGGCTTGCCAAACCAGATATTTCTTTGCGAACTTTGACAGTTTCATGTGCTTAAAAACATCTGCTACCTTTCCCCTTCCTTTTGCCGTATAAAACTCCTGTCCCGGAAGCCTGTCTATCTGCTCAGGATCTCGAGCTATTGTATATGAAAGAATTGCATGTCTATACTAGCACCAAGTAGTGAGAAAATTCTGAACAACTGCCCACCAACGAAAAGATCTTGACTTCCTGAACAACTTTGCTAAAGACATTTACTCTCTATCTGGTCAGTATCTAGTGATGTAACACATGCGAAAACTTAACATGTATACGAGCAATACCTAGCGAGAAGATTCTGAACTACTGTTAACCAGCAAAAAGGCTATGATCTCCTGAACAACTGTGCCTAAGACAGTAACTTTCTATCTGGTCAGGATCTCGAGATATTTTATATGAGAATTTCACGTGTATACTAGCGCTGCTTAGTGAGAAAATTCTGAACTACTCTCCACCTGCCAAAAATACTTGACCTCTTGAACTAACTTTCTATCTGCTCAAGATATCGAGCTATTGTATATGCAAAAATTACACGTATATACTAGCGCCACGTAGGGATAATTTTCTGAACTACTCCACCAACGAAAAGAGGCCTTGACCTTCTGAACAATTTTGCCGAAGACAGTAACATTCTAGCTGGTCAGGATCTCGAGATTTTTCATGTTGTAACCAATTAAGTCAAATCCCACGTAGTACGGATGCCGTTTACGCGGTTTTCATTCACATTTTCTCTATTATCCGCATTTTTTGGGGGTTAACTGTGATAAAAGTTTAACTTGTTTAGTTAAAAACAAGTTTTTTAAGGAATACCCGTTGGTTTCATATCAATTGGTAGCTCGGCTGCAAAATGGCAATGGAAAACTCACACTGTTGTACAAAGTTGTACAACGCGCGAGTACTCGTGTTACAAAAGTTGGCGCGAGTAACGGAGGGTTAATGTTACGTTTCCATAGCTGCCGTTTTTTCCGGATGATTAATATTGACGCATCAATTTTTGGCACAAATTTGATAGGTTTACACCAATTACGGTAAATCAGCATTATGAAACAGCACTAGTGCAAACCGGGCATAAGTAACAACAATTCACATGCAAACATATAATTTTCGCCTAACGTCATTCAGGCTACCAGAGGGAACGAACCCCTACCACAACGATGTAACATGTGAGGTACTCTGTTCGCGGTGACGGTGACTCTGTAGGAAACAGAGCCGACAAAAAGGCAAGTGCACAGCGATGCATAGCTCGTAAGGGCTTTCCTCAGACGGTACCTGCGCGGAATTTCTTGGGTGCATATGATCGGTTGCTCGGAATCCTCCTCAAAGACAAGCGCGTGTTATACAACAACCACGGCCTGTGACCAAAAGTGATATGCACCTCCGGTAGTATGGTGGGTCTCTTCATAGAGGCGAATCTCATAAATATATCAAAAAGTCCACAACAATTTTTTGAAAAATTGCGTACGAAATAAATCACTTGTATCCTTGTTCAGACTTCGGAGTCATACATAACACAAAGAAAAACATTCAGAATGTTAATTATCGCGTAAAATCTGCTCTCGTTTAATTTTGAGCTAAACTGTCCATAAATGAGAAAATGGCTAATAGGGTTTTTGATCTAATTTCCGTCCTACTAAGCACAATCCGCGCTTTACCTCTCTTTTCTGAACCAGTTTAAACAAAAAATTGAACATTTCTATTAAAAATGACTTCTAAATTTATTCAACTTTCCATACGTACCGTTAGATTTGATAAAGAGTCACAAATTGTTGAGATATTGTTTAAAATCTAATACTGCTTCTTGATTCTAAATTCGTTCTACGAGTTTCAATTCCGTCCTAACGCATTGAAACGCCATTAGATTTTCTTCGTCCTACGGATAAACATAGAAAAAGGGGATTCGCAAGGGGCGCTTCTTTTGTTTTGAGAACAATGAGCGTAAATATTCATACAATGCGATCTAACAAGTTTTATGTTGTAGCTAATAAACTAACACATCGAAACAAACCTATTATTGATTTGTGCACGGTGAAATCATTGATATTATTGATCTTTTCTGATCGATAGAACGGAAATGGGCGATTACGACGAATTAGCGCTCTACCCTATGCAATTTTTGTCAAAATCGAGAAAATTGTGTTACATAATAGGTGGCAGTCTTGTCAAAAATTTGTTTTGCAAAGATAAATGATTTGAAACATTATATGGTAAATGTACATTATGAGCCTTGAACCGAACGCAGGAACCAATGTGCTTTTAATAGAGATTTTTCTGAAGACTAATTAAATGGTCTTTGCCTAGTGATTCAAGAGGTTATTTTAGTAATCATGAGGTTCAGAGTTCTAATCCTGTTTTTGACGTAGGACTACGTCTTTGTTTTCTATATTACACTTTGCGAGTACGAAAAATGATCATGTAACGGTCAGGTTTTGAACGCATATATCTCCAAAGCATTAGTGTGAAATATGTCATGCAATATGCCATTCGATGGGGGCTTACTCCAGCAATTTTGTGGCATATAGTACAAATAGTGCAAATAGTTAAACAACTAAAATTTAACTAAAATTTGTAGCATCAAAATTTCCCATACATTCGCTAGCACCATACACGCTAACTTGAAAGTACCCATTAATGGTTGAAAAAGACCTATTTTGAAGAAAAGTGGCTTAACTCATTAAATGAGTAAATTTTTTACCCATTAATGAGTATCTGTTACCCATTAATGAGTAATTGTTAATCATTAATGGGTAACAGATACTCATTAATGAGTAAAATTGTTTAATCATTAATGAGTTAAGCCACTTTTCTTCAAAATGGGTCTTTTTTTACTCATTAATGAGTACTTTCAAGTTAGCGTGTAAGGTGTATTTCCCAACAAAGACATCACATAGTTGGTCCCAAAGGAGTCAACCCGTTGTCGCATTTCCTTTCGAACTTCAGAAGTGTTCGAACGGCTTCACAAGCAGCTTGCTGCCAAGGCTGCCTGCAAGAGCGCTCTAGACAGAGTAGCAGTGATGAAGCCACACTGTCACTGTTTAGGTACAGTTGCTCATTGTGAGAAAGCATTGCGAACCATCGTCATCAAGCACGTTATCGTCATGTCGAATTAATTTTACTACCAAAGAGTTGATTTTGATAATTAACCATTTTGTCAAGCTTTTACATTCATTTTCCATCACTGCTGTTGTTTGAAACTACGCAATTGTTCACTCCGTTAATTGTCCACAGAGGACAGTGCATTTAGATTAACATTCGAAGTCCCTCCCTACTTTGTCCAGAATATGTAAAAAAGGATGGACTTCGGATGTTGATCGAAATGCATAGAATATAATTTAGCTTGCCACACAATACAAAATTCATATATTTGTGTTGGCACCGAATACTACGATGAAGCAAGCCAAAACCTTCATGACCAGGAATCTGTTCCACTATAGAACAAAATATAATCCAATCATCGTTGCGGGGGATTTCAACGTAGACGCCTCGAAAGCTGAGAATATTGAATTCGTCCAATTTATGAAGATTTTTCTGCAACTCGATCTCGTATCAGACCCTAAGCAGCTACACTACATTAGGTGGCACATTAGACTGATGCAAAATTTGAAATTTTTGCTCCACAGTGCTCAAACGGCTTCAAATCAGGCCCTGATTAGCCTCCCAAAATTTAAACTCATTTGGTAAGAAACTGACTTGGCACAAACTATTCGAAGCTTATATAGAAATTACTATGGGAAAACCAAACTTTTTGTTAATTGTCTTCTACCCATTTTCCATATTGCTTTTTCGAATATTTCTATAACTATTCTTACGGGAAATTTTCTAAGCTACAACTTTGCGGAATATCGTTTTTCAGCCAAATATCAAATTAAATTGTTATTAATTGTTAAAGAGATTGATAATCTTATGGCATGATCAAGCAGCTGTTCTGTAAGCAACACTGTATTCTGCAGTGTGACATAGTAGCCATGATATTTGTGCTCTATCCTTCGCACCAGAAACACCAATGTTGCCTGCTGAACAGTTGAATGAGCATAATCATAAGACATCAGTGACTTTAATCATTAATAACTTTTGTTCCTTAAATTTGATTGAAAAGTGGTTTCCAACAAAGTTGTAGCTGAGAAAATTTTCTACAATCACTGCTACCATTTTTAAAAGCATAGTGATGTGGCGAATTGTTAGATACATATGAACAAAAACATAAGTTTTCCCATAGTAATTCCCGTATAAACTTGAAATGGTTTGTGCCAAGTCAGTTTCTTACTAAAGTAGTTCAAATTTTGGGAGGCTAAGCAGGACCCAATTTCGAACCTTTAAGCCCTGCGGAGCGAAAATTTCAAATTTTGCTTCAGTCTAGTGGCACATACATCGATTTGGTGTTTGCAAGGAAAATACTGGAATTGCCAACCAAAAGGTTTATTACGTACTTTTCGTACCATCGCCCCTTGTTTACCTTGTTGTCTGGTGTAAGTTTCTGAATAATTCTTGAATATAGTTGATGATTTGCTTTATTTTACAGCCACCGACGACACAGTAGTGGCAGTAGGATGCTTCCCTTTTGAACTGGGTGTTCACAGTATCCTTTTACAACAACGGCACCTTACATACCAGTCATTTTAAAACCACATCACCAAAAAGAACTTTTGAGGGCCATTCAACATCAAAACGGCCCTTTTCAGGGCCACCACAATTTTCAAAGAAAGAGTTAGTTTGGAATATTTTCTAATACAAGAATAATTACACATGAACTGAAAAAGAATCTTATTAGTATTAAACGGAAAATGGACACTGACCAATTATTACACTTCGGAAGAAATTCACGGATGTCATAATAATATCGAGAATTTTAAATACCGTTCGCTCAAAATAGTTAACATATGTGAGCGTAGTCCTACGTCAACTGTTCGTACAATCCCGTTGGGTGGTCCCTTGTAGTTTTTCAACTGATTTTTTTTTTGCAATGTTCTGCCTTTTAGCCATGAGAATGCACCCTAGCATTTCTAATTCTAATAAAAATTGCCTACTTGTTTTTCAGTTTTTATTCAATCGACATAGATGAATAATATTATGCACACTTTAAAAGTTAAAATTATCTAATTGGTCGGCACATTACGATTATCATCAGATATTTGAACGTTCACATGTGATCGGCCATTCATTATTCATTAACACGTGCACATACTAATCTAATCCTCCTCCTCTTTTAAGGATTTTGAAAATAATCGAATTGTTTCAATATTTAGTGACAAATATCTCTTTACTTAACTTAAACGCGCAAAAATTGGTCCACAAAAAAATCGTTTTTTTTTTAGTCAAAATTCATATCACAAAAATCTTCTTATTTTTCTTTTGGTAGTTCAATTCATATATTTAAAGGAAACAATGTTCGTTTATTCTTTTGGTTTGCCAAATCCGAACTGCCGTGCCTTCCGCTTAACCCCTTCCATTAAATTTTGCACAGTGGTTTCTTCGACCTTATTCGCCGCCGAACGCCAGTTAGATTTAAACTGCTGCTCGTTTTCCATGGATTTACAAGTTTTTTTTTTTTTAGATTCCGTTTGACTAAGGCCCAATACCGTTCGATAGGGCGGAGTTCTGGTCTGTTGGGAGGGTTGTGGTCTTTGAGTACCACAACCACGTTGTTCGCATCGTACCACTCGATTGCCTTTTTCCCATAGTGGCAGCTCTCCCAATCCAACCAGAACAGCCCAGGTCTATTATATGTATGACGTAGATCTCTTGATTGATGGTTCCCGTAGTAATAAAAATGCCGCTTATTAGACCACACGTGCATATGGCCTGCCAGACGAGATATTTTTTTCGAGAACTTTGATAGTTTGATGGTTTTGAAAATTTTTGATCCTGATGCGGTATAAAACTCCTGTCCCGGAAGCTGCTTGAAATCCACCTTCACATAGGTTTCGTCGTCCATGACGACACAGTCGAATTTTGTGAGCAGATTCGTATACAGCTTTCGGGACCGCTGCTTTCTCGGCGTGTTTTGTTTGTAATCTTGGTTCGCCACCTTCACCTTCCTTAACATCGACAACCCGGCTCGTTTCTTGGCCCGCTGCACAATAGTATGGGAGACATTGAGCTTGCCAGCGATGTCCCGGATGGAGAGGTTAAGATTCCGCTTATACTTCACCGCCACCTTCTTCGTCGTCGCTGCCACGTCCGGATTACGATTGCCGCCGCTACCAGGCTTCCTGGTGGTCTACAGACGTTCCCCTAAAACGTTTGTCACGGTCGATTTGGGCACATCCAGCAATTTTGCCAACTTGGCGTGTGAGAACGTCGGATTCTCTTGTTGCGCGAGCAAAGTTTTGACACGCTGCTGCTCTTGCTTGGACGTCATTTTGAAAACTGAAGAGTAAACGGTGAAAACTTATCATAGCAACCATCCAACTCAACTTCCAAATGCAGCATTTCAGGTTTTTTTTATGCATTTTTAACAGAAATACACCAATTTGAAGTTGACCATTTTTTGCGCGTTCCAGACTTTAGTTTATTTAAACTGCTTCTCTGTTCAACATTAGCATAACCATCGTACAATGTGTGTGGCGCTCCGATAGAGGCACAAGTGAAAAATTGGGAAAATGGAAAACATCCCTCCAAAAAAAGAAACTGAATTCAGCGTACAATGTCCGCAGCTAAATAAATTCCCTAAGAAAAAAGAGTAGTCTCAGCTACGTCGCCAAACGATGATGATAGCTGCCAAAAAGAATTGCATTCGCGATGCACTTTTGTTACTTTTGGATGTCTTCTCGCTTATCAGATTCACGACGCGATCGGGCTTCTTTCTTCGGTTGCCTAAGAAAGGTTGCATAAGATTGGTTCACCCCTTTGGTACCAAGTGAGCGCGGACGGGCGGATTCGAATTTGTTATTGGATAGGGTGGCGGAATTGATTAAGAGTGGAATCAACATATTTGTAAGAGTTTCGATTTTTGATGGTAACCCTCGACCATTAGCTACAATTTTAACCTGATCATAAATCACTTCTCTGCATTTTTCATTTCTTTAACTTTGCAAAGGTAGGGTTGGGACAACGTATTTGTTCACGTGAAGATACTAGGTGTGATATTGCAACTTACAAGATCTATGTTCAACACCTTTGGTCATTGATAAATTTGTCTGTGGTGGTATAGAATTTGTTTCTCCAAACGGGGTTTTAATAGACCACGTTGATATTTCACTAAAAGTAGTAAAACCTATAAAACAAAGTTCACAACGTCGTTGAACCCAATCAAATATAACAACCATCTAACTTAAATGGACACTAAAATACTCTGATACGGCTTTAAGCCAGTTCGGTGTATCAACCTTTTGACTGCAGGTGGTCAATAAACTTTACTACTCGTGTCACCTTGTACAGACACATTGAACTTGATCTATACACGAACCGGATTTATTTAAGATAGGACAATCAACTTCACTAATTGAGACTAATTCAAATTGAGCAAAGCAGGAATCAACTTAAGCGCTTCATTGAAGTAAGCAAATTAAACCATCTCCATTATTATCGAAACAAATAACCTTCACTTTTGTACAACAACACTAATCATGAACATCACTCCAGGGTACTTCGAAGCTTTCACAATAGACAACCACCACACTCCAGCAGCACTCCCATAAAATGATCACAGAGCAATATCTCGGTCTTTCTGCCGCACTCTGCGTCATTCTCCAAATCTTAACCAGCGTAATTTCCCATTGCGAAGAAGCGTGAAATGTCGATCAAACTATTTTTTTTTTCTCCATGCTTATCTGACTCGAACCATGAAGTAAAAGGAGCCTTCCTCCAAAGTTTATAAGGTTAAAAATGTGAGCGTGCAGGATTTTAATTAAAGAGAACGCTCCTCAGTATAAAATTAATATATTAGGGTTTGATTGCTACTGATGGCTGCACCGGCATCTACACTTCGACACGGTCGCGTCGGTGGAGGCCAGACCAGACAGCAGGATTCAATGAAACACCTAAACCAGGAAGTGTGTGTGTAGTGTTTCTGATCTGAACAACATTCACCCGCACCATTCCGTGGTCGCCGGTTGGACAATCAATGTAGGTGACGGTGATGGTGACGGTAAACGCGCTGCGCACACATTACCGATCAAGTGGGAATGGTCAACAATGTGGAATTTTATGCTAAGTAAAACCGCATTTAGTTGGTTTCAATCAAGCGTTCAATCCTGACAGGGTACGCAGAGATTGGTGATCTTGGCCGAGAAATTACCCGGTAGATACCTATAACTAATAAAGGCGCCTTCGATCATATCGAGAGGGAGTGTCGATCAATAGGGCTCGGGTTGTGGTACTAATGTATCCATGGGGAGACGAGCATAGAAAATAGTTTTCAGTGTTTAATATTCAATTAAAAACAAAAGAGCAGGTCCTTCCAACAAACATGCTTTCTTTACAAGCAAAATGTAAACTATTACAATGTAAAACTAAAATCAAATAGTAGTTTGTTACAGACATAATCACCAAAGATGAAGAGCTTTCGGACTAAATCAATTAAAATGTACAATAATTGTATTGAAATTTATTAATTGTTTGAAAATAAATAAAGAACGTAAAATAAACTTGGACGTCAATCATGCCGCATTTAGCTCGGAACTTTTGCTCTATAAAAGACTTTTTGATCAGAAGAAAATCAGCTTGCGTTTCAATAAATAGCATCCAAGTTCCAGGAATGTGAATCAATTCCCTTTTTTTTTGTATTTGAATATTGCGGGGTTGTCAACAAACTACGTAGCATTACGTCAGATTGTTGAGGAAAAACGTCCTCTTTTAGTTTTATTATCTGAAACTCATATTGTAGAAACTGAAGCTTTTGATCAATATAGTATTCCGAGATATATTGTTGCTGCTTGTTTATCACATTCCAGACACTATTTATGTCAAAGAATCAGTTCAATTCAACCTTCGTACCAACGAAGTTATTGATGGCAACTGGTTCTTGGGCATTACAGTTGTACGTGGCATGAAGATGGGTAATTATGGTGTTTTGTATCATTCTCCCAGTTCTAGTGCCCAGCGTTTTATTGAAGTTTTAGAGAACTGGCTTGAAACATTCCTTGATTCTAGTAAATTAAATATATTGGCTGGTGATTTTAATATTAATTGGCGTGATAACCATAATTCGAATCATTTGAAGCGTTAAGCTGAGTTTTTTAATTTAAAGCAAACGGTAAATGAATATACGCGTATTTCCAGGCACAGTGGAACTTTAATTGACCACGTTTATTCCAATTTTGATTCCATTTGTTCAGTTACGGATACTGATTTGAAAATAACCGATCATGAGACCTTAGTGATTAATGTCTTAGACCATGTTAACGATAACGATAATTTTGTAACATTGATATGCTGGAGGAAATATTCGAAGCAAGCTCTTTCGAATCTTGTTGAGAGGAGCGTGGATTTTCCATTCGCTGCCGGTAACTTGGATGAATCTACAGCTGTTCTTAATAACGCTTTGAAAACATGTACTAATCAACTAGTTGAGCAAAAGTTTGTTTCTTTGAAGAACTCGAACAGCTGGTACAATTTGGATCTTTTGCGTTTTAAACGGAAAAGGGACAAATGGTACAAAAAGATTTTTACATCAAATAATGACAATCATTGGAATAGGTACACAATCGCGCGTAATAAGTATTCACAATCGAAGATTGATCAGCATCAAAACAACAGCAAAGAGTTATGGAAAATTTTGAAATCTTTATTAAAACCTAGTAATTGCAAACCGCGGTCCATAACTTTTAATGGCACATTAGAACAGTCAGAGCAAGTAATTGCAGCAAAGTTTAATGATTATTTCGTAGACAGTGTTTCATTGATTAATCAATCTATTGAATTGGTCGATGAACCTGACGAAATAAAACAGCCAGTTAATAGTAGTTGTAGATTTGAAGTTTTTCACCCAATTACATTAGATGAACTTTGAATTATTTGTTTTTCATTAGGAAAATCGGCTGGAGTAGATAATGTTAATGCTAGAATTATTCAAGATTGCTTTCATGTCATTGGCCACATCTTGCTGGACCATATTAATGAATCATTACAAACTGGACATGTGCCACAAATTTGGAAGGAGTCCTTAGTGGTCCCTATTCAAAAAGTTGCTGGAACGATTAAAGCCGAAGAGTTTCATCCCATCAACATGTTGCACACATTAGAGAAAATTTTAGAACTTGTTGTTAAAGGCCAGCTGTTGGAGTATTTAAATAGTAATAGTTTGTAGATACCAGAACAATCGGGATATCGGGAAGGTCATTGTTGTGAAACCGCGTTGAATTTAGTATTAGCGAAGTGGAAAAATAACTTGGAGTGTAAAGATACGATTGTTGCTGTTTTTTTTGGATCTTAAACGCGCGTTTGAAACAATTTCTAGGCCCTTATTGTTAAGATCAAAGCTATTTGTCTGACAGAACTCAACGGGAATAACCTTAGAGTGCCCCCAGGGAAGTGTATTAGGGCCCCTGTTATTTATTATGTATATTAATGACTTGCGACGTGTTTTACGATATTGCGACATTAATCTTTTTGCAGATGATACTGTGTTATTCATTGCAGCTAAGGATTTAGCCGTTTACACTTGAATGACAATTTGCGTTCTCTAAGTAGATGGTTAAAGTATAAGCAGTTGAAATTGAATACAAGTAAAATTAAACTTATTAATTTTTCGCGGTAATTTCGCGGAATCAAGTAAATGAGAACGTCTCTGTTGTAATTGATGATGAGACTATTGATCGCGTTCACGAGATTAAATATCTTGGCGTAATTATTGATGACACACTTAAGTTCAACTCTCACATTGACAATGTCATCAAGAAAATTGCCAAGAAGTATGGAATTCTATGTCGACTGAAAAACGGTTCAACTATTGCCAGTAAAATACAGCTATACAAATCAATCATCTCTCCTCATATTGACTTCCGCCTTTCCATTTTTTTTTTCCTGGCCAATGCAACACAAATATCGAGATAACAGCGCTTGCAGAGTAAAATAATGCGTTTGATTTTTAGATGTAATAGATTCACTTCCTCAACTTTGATGCTAGACGCCTTATAATGGTTGTCGGTGAAGCAAAGAATTGTAAATTCGACTATGGTGTTCATTTTTAAAGTAGTTAACGGTTTGTTGCTTCGATATTTGTGTGATCTAATTGAAAGAGGAAGTGACTTTCTTAGATATAATACAAGAAACGCGATTGAAATAAGAACACGTTGACCAACACAAATTTAAAAGACACTGCATTTCACACGTTTAAACTGTCTTTTGAACAGTTATCCAGTGATTTTTTTTATGAATTGGCAAATTATGTAACTTGACGAAGTTATCTCTAACGGATTATTTTATATGGATAGCTGTCATAACGACTTTATGATAATCAAAATTATGATAGCATGAGATTGCGGGGTTGCTAGTGTAATAGGATTCTTTGTAGATTGTTCACTAACTCTTGATTGCTTGTAATACTTATGAATATTTTAGGTGGACAAAAAGGCGAACTAAGAGGTGGACGCCTGAGCTTTTCCACATTTATATCGCTGTGAAGCAACTGTAAACTCTAGAGGGAATTTATATCTGTAACTGAAACCAGTTCAGTTTTGTTTGCTAACCCGGTTAATATGTCATTTTTAATTATCTTAAAGATAAATCGTGCAGCTCAAACCTTTGTAGGGGTAAGAGGTGGGACCATCATCATCAATAAACCACAAGACAATAAGTAAATAAACGAACATTTTAGTAGTAGTAAAGAGCAGGTCCAAGCCAAATGACGAATCGAATCGATCTCACGCGATCTGCTCTGATTTGCATGAAACTTTGCATAATTGTTTATCATTCACATTTCAGCAAATATTACGCCATTTTGAATCTCGCAAAAAAAATCAAAGTCGCGAATTCGATATTTAAAAAAAATCATAGCTCGAAAACGTCACTTTTAATCAAAATTACGTTCGGGACAAAGTTGTAGAAAAAAATAATTCCTTTTCAGAAAAAATATACACGGTAAACAATTAATTAATTTTGGGTAAAAATCCAAAAGAGTGTTTAAAACTTAAATAGATCCTCTTCAATATTTTTTTTAATATTTTTCATTGAAAAGCTTATAAAAAAACAGAATATATCAGTGGAAATTTCAAGTTGAACACTTAAAAATTCACAGAAAATATAGAACAACTCGTGCTTATGAGAACGAAGTAATTGTTAGAGCTGGAGTTACTCAGGGTAGCATCGGTAATAGTCGATTGTAGCGTATTATATTGCGCAAAAAGACTAGGGAAGAAAACGGATTAGAAACTCAAATGTCATTAGTCAAATACATCCGTAGACCATAGGTCTCCCGTTGTATATTTTATTGGTAATGCATCCGTGTACTTAATGGGAAATTGTAGGTTCGAATCTTATCGGTGCCCGTAGATTTTTTCGCAAATTTTCTCATACACACGTCTCTTACCGATGATATGTACTTACCTCTCAGTATCTTCTAACTTTCTCATAAAACTATTAATATTTATGAAAAGTCGTTGATCGAAATTAATAAGCAAATTAACCATTTTATCATCTTTAACTATATATGTTTGTATTTCTTCTGCGTGAAGTTAACGATTAACATAGTTGAAGATGCTAATTTCAAATATCAGACTAAAGTGGTCATTTTTATACGATAGATGAGAAAATGAAAGTATAGAGTTGATAGTTCCGTTAGAGTACGGCAGTGTGAAAATTGTATATAGAGAGTAGAAAGCGAGAAAGGACAACTTTGATGAAGGTACGAATCGAGTTGATTATCTCTCTTTACCAAACGGCAAACATACTTTTGAATATAATAACGCTCCTTAAAAACACCCGAATGATCCATAAAACCCCAGTAAAAATCCCTTGAAATGTGTGAATGATCCATATAAAATATCAATATGATCCAAATTTCAGTAAAATTTAGCAACACAATTGTAAAAATGAACCGCTAAATATCTAATGAATGGGCATTGAAATTGTAAGAATTACCCATACACATATTTCAAATGATCCATAAAACATTCAACAATGAACCTTAAACTAATGAAAGTGATCCATAGAAAATAAAGTTTGCGCTCTTAAAAATATAGGCATGATCCATAAAATAGATATATACTGTTCATGTTTTGGACACTAACTTTTTGATTTTGTTTCATAAACCTTAAAATGATGTTCCATTGTTTTTTGAGCTAGAAGTGCGAAGCGACGGATAAGCGTCGAGAATTAGCTTCCATAAAAAGCTTCTATAATAATCTTCTTCACTCTGAACACGATGCTCCTGGTCAAATGTGTAACGGCAAATGTAAGGTTTGATAAATCATAGCTCAGCTTTTTATTGACGAATTTAAAAGGCAGCCCTTAGTATGCACCTTTAGAATTGATAAAACGCTCCATAAAATATAGAGTAACGATCCATTAAAAACATCCAAATGATCCATAAAACATCTGAGAAAATCCCTAAAAAAGTGTAGATGATCCATACAAAATATCAATAATATTAATATTTTATGTGAAATTTAGCAACACAATTGTAAAAATGAACTGCTAAATTTCTAAAGAATGAGCATTGAAATTGTACGAATTACCCATCAACATATTGCAATTGATCCATAAAACATTCAGCAATGAACCTTAAACTAAAGAAAATGATCCATAAAAATATAGGCTTGATCTATAAATCAGACGTATATTATTCATGTTTAGGACACCATTTTTATTTTTTTTTTATTTTGATCCATAAACCTTGAAAAATTACTCCACTGCATATCTAATTAGGTTAACTGTCCTGTCCATATATTTTAGGCAGAGGTTTATTTATTTAATTTATTTATTTATTTAATTTGTTTTTCTTCATTGGACTTAACGTATCTAAATGAAGCCTGATGGGGAAAAGCCTAGAAAAGCCGTATAAACCCTATATCTTTTCGAAATACATGAATCACAATAATACAATACAATTACAACGAACATTAATCAAGTCTATAGCATAAAAAAAAAGTTATCCTCCTATGGCATAGAGTTGTCCGTGAATCAGGTAGAAGTCCTCGTCCTTCTCAGGAGTCTGCGTTGAATACGGTGACGAAAGGTTTCCGCTGCATAGGTAAAGTCGAAAAACTCGTAAAACTCGTTGAAACGCCTAGACATGAACCGTATTGGGTCATGCAAGCTGTAGTTCGCAGCACGAGGTCCAAGATGCAGGAAACTCCTCGACCGAAGAACTCGTTCGGGTGCGTAGATTTCGAATTCAGCCAAGATTCCTGGAGAGTCGATATCACCAATAAGTACTTTCGCTGCAAACACGGCCTGACTAATCGTCCGCCTATGTTCTAGTGTTTCAAAACCCAGGAGTTGACAACGATCTTCGTTCGGTGGAAGGTTCACAGGGTCATTCCAAGGAAGGTGACGAAAGGCATACCGAACAAATTTCCTTTGAACAGATTCAAACCTCGCTATCCAAACTGCTTGATACGGGCACCATACTACCCAGCTGAATTCCAAGATCGATCGCACTAGAGAGCAGTATAGAGCTTTTAGACAGGCAGGATCGCGAAACTCGTCAGCGATCATGAAAATGAACCCGAGTTGCCTGTTAGCTTTCGCAACGATGCCCGAGTAATGAAACTTGAATGTTAAGGCGCAGTCCAGCGTGATTCCTGGGTCACGAACATTATCCACACGTTGCAAAAGTTGGTGGTTGAATGCCACTGGTTTCAGCTTTGCGATGAAATGAGATAATATTACATTTTTGTACATTCAACGTGAGATAGTTTCTTGAGCACCACTCTTCGAAAGTATCGATTAGGTGCTGAAGCCGCAAGCAATCGGCGAAGCTACGAACAATCACATAGATCTTCACATCATCCGCGTAGACCGATCGGCAACCAGTTGGGAGGATCAGTCCGGCCTCATTCACAAAAATCGAGAATAGCAATGGTCCCAAGTTGCTACTTTGAGGAACACCGGAGCTGTTTGTAAATAGTCCGATTGCTCTGATCCGATTCTAACACAAAGTTCCTGAATGGTCAGATAGGACTTGAACCAACGAGTTAAACCCGAGGATACATCGAGTTTTTCAAGTTTAGCTAGCAGTATGGAGTGGTCAACCCGGTCGAATGCAGTCTTAAGATCTGTATATACAACGTCCACCTGCGCTCCAGCTTCCATACTCCGAAGACATAAAGAAATGAACGAAGCTAGATTTGTTGAAACTGATCTCTTGGGATAAAAACCGTGTTGGTCAGGAGAAATGTAATTACTGCAGCTAGAGAATAATGCGTCGTTGATGATGGTTTCGAAAACTTTAGAACAGGCACTGAGTGATGTGATCCCTCGGTAATTTACGACGTTTCTCTTGTCTCCTTTCTTGTAGATCGGGAACATGAATGACGATTTCCACCGCGTAGGGAACTCCCCCTGCTGTAATGAAATATTGAATAGCTTTGAAAGCGGTGTTGTAAGCTCTGAACAGCATCGCTTCAGGATGCTTGAGGGGATCCCGTCAGGGCCAGCAGCATTAGAAAATTTCAGTTTCTTGGTGGCGGATTCGACTAGGTCTACTGTAACCGAGGTAATCGAAAAATTGAAAGCATCACTTGGAGTGTCCCTCACCGCTTCAGCAACTTGGGATAACGAAGCCGTAGTGTCATTGAAAATGCTTTTGAAATGTTCTGCCAGCAGATTACATTTCTCAAGGGAATTGCTGGCGATTCTATCACCCAGGTGAATTTCGACTGGTAGCTCCTCCTCGTTTCGTTTGGTATTCACGAATGACCAGAACTGCTTTGGATTAAGCCGTAAATTAGCCTGCACACGCCTTGTGTAGCTCTTGTAAATAATGCGGTTATATGTGCGATATTCGTTGCTCGCTGTTGAAAATAATCGTTTGGTGAATGGGTTACGAGTACGACAGTATTTACGGAGGGCCTTCGATCTCAGACGCTTGAAATTCCGTAGTCGAGCATTGGACCATGCGGGTTTGGGAGAGGGTCTCCTCAATGGGACAGAATCAGTTATTGCCCGGCCAACGACCTCAGCGAAGTAGTTGACGGCTTCATCAATAGATGAACACGTGTCAGAGAACTGTCAATCTGCCTGGATAAGCGAGTGACTCAGCGCGACGAAATCTGCTCTGCTTGTCGATGCCAATCAAAGGCTCTGGGGCTTCTAGGATAGAACATTCCAGTCCTGCAGCTTCGTTCGCCAGAACGAGATCAAGCAGCCGAGAGTTGCTATTCAGTATCGAGTTGATTTGCGTTAAGTCATGCAGGTTGAAACCATCAAGGAGAGCACAGCAGGATGCGGGCATGTTCAAGCGAAGAACATCAATGCTAGGAAGATCGTTTGCAGGAACGTTCCATGAGAGCCCAGACTGATTGTAGTCACAAAATACCAGAGCTACATAGGTCGTTTTGTTCTAGTCGAGAGAACACGGTACCAATCGAACTGATGTGGTTTGCAATGCTGCTTGAATCAGATTTCCGGTCTGGAGGTAGATACATAGCGCCAATACTTATTGATCTACGAGGCGTTGTTATTTTGACCCATAGCTGCTCTAGAGAAGTGCAAACTGGAGCAGGATCGATGCAGGAGCTTAGGTGTTTGGATACCGCAATCAAGACGCCTCCCCCACGCGATTTGGTACTATTCTGGTGGTTGCGGTCGTTTCCTAATACCTTGAATAGACTGCCAAATAAGTGAGATGAATTAATGCGGTCATCGAGCCTGGTTTCCGTAAGAACTATGACATCGTAGTCAGAGTCAACGGCAGTCAGGAAAAAATCATCAATCTTTGTTCGCGGGCCACGAACGTTCTGGTAATACACCAACAGGCGGTCGAACGAGGTCAGTTGGAGGTCTGCAGAATGATCGATCAGCCGAAACGAGCATGGTGGGACTCTGGAACACAGAGACGGATCAGGAGAAGAACTGTTTTCAACAAACGCATACTTGCCTGATGTAGAAGGTTGGAAGACCCCTTCACCATTCTCAACCACAGGGCCAGAACGACTACGATGACAGGAATCAGCAAGCGCGACTGGGTTGAGTGGCTCATTGGCTTCCTTGAGGCAGCAGGCAGCGCGTTCTGGTCTGGGATGTTCCAAAACGTGGCGAGCAAGATCCGGTGCAGTGCTGTATGTCCCATCGGTGATGTGGGATTTGAAGCCATCGGAGTATGACGCTTCAGTCGAACCAGCCGGTTGTTGCTCTTGAGGCGGTGAGGCGCTGAAAGCAACGGACGAATCAGGAGCGGAACTGGTGATACGAACATACTTGCCTTGAGTTGCGGGTTGGAAGACCCCTTCTCCACTTATGGATCAAAATTAATAATATAGTGTCCAAAACGTGAATGATATACGTCTAATTTATGGATCATGACTGTTCGGAATATCGGGATAACCCTGTACCGCCAAACCCAGCGATACCCCTGTGGGAGATTCGGAGAGCTAAGGTAACGGTCGGTGTCAGAAATGACAGACGTCACGTTTGGTTCAACGGAACTGTGAGTTTATCCAAACCATCTTGAACACGTTTTATAGCTAAATTAAGTTAATTGCCTAAATTTGTTATTATACCCATCGTTTAATTAAATTTTAGTGACTAGCTACTGAAGTCGGTTAGTTAAAGGAGGAGTTCGTGAAAATATTGAATTTAATAACTCTAAATTTGCTTACTCTAGATACTTCAATTTGATCCTAAAATTTGGTAACCTACAATTTATTCCTAAACGCTATATACTTGATTTACCCTAAGTAACTAGTAAGTAGCTCATTCTACATCGTTTGCGTGCTTCACTAAAGTAATAATTGAATCCCTAAATCCTTAATCTAGTCAAATCTTTGTTGAAAGAGTGACGGAAGATAACTATAGGTTTGAAAAATCTCCCGCTCAGCCTCCTATCGCTTTTCATGGAGGAATTTCTTTGCGCTTTTCTCCTGCTGCAACTGGTCTAGGGCTGACTCCAGGCTGACCTCATTGGTACTTCCTTTCCCAAAATTTGGATCCGGCATCACTCCACGCACAATTCTTTCTGCTAGGTGGTTTCTTTTGGACGGACTTCTTGGTTCCTTTCGGCACCTTCAGCATATGTGTGCACTTTGAGCACGTCTACGGAACCTCCTTTACAGCTGCTGTCTTACCAGCACAACTATAATGGGTCCAGAAATCGCAGACATCACACTGGACCATATCATCTACGTGGTCATGGCCTTCACAAAGCGTACAGTTTCGATCGCTGTTCTATTCTTCACTCAACGGTGGTGTTGATTCCTCTGACATTTTGAGGTTATATCAAGAATGTTCGGATTAATGAAAGCAACTTCCTCAGAGCAGTCTCGTTTTGGACAGCTTGAAGCTGAAATAGGTTTTATTATAAGCATTCAGATTGGTTTAGACTTTATATTAGTTTAATAAAACCTATTTCAGCTTCAAGCTGTCCAAAACGAGACTGCTCTGAGGAAGTTGCTTTCATTAATCCGAACATGGCTATATTTTTAGGTGCGCAAACTTGATTTTCTATGGATGACTTTCTTTAGTTTAAGGTTCACTGCTGAATGTGTTATGGATCAATTGCAATATGTTTCGTACAATTTCAATGCTCATTCTTTAGAAATTTAGCGGTACATTTTTACAATTGTGAAGCTAAATTTCACATAAAATATTGATAATATTGATATTTTTTATGGATCATCCATACTTTTTTAGGGATTTTCTCCGATGTTTTATGGATCATTTGGATGTTTTTTAAGGAACGTTTTCCAATATTTTATGGATCATTTATTGGTTTTTATATTCAAAAGTATTGAAGTAATGAAATTGGGTTGTTAGCGGAATGCTTAAATAAAACAGCAAAAAAGGTTATCTTCCATTTAACTCCACTTAATTAATTTTGGTATCCATGACAGATACGTATTTCGACTACAATGTGCAGTCTTCATCAGTGTCATTTCCACTAAAGAACTTATCAAAATCTAACCCCCTTAAGTACTCATCCCTAGGTAAAAAAGTCAAGATCTAAATAAATAAACTCCAGATTTTTCAAACTAAGCATAAATAAGGCCCATTTTCTCGAGATTTTATAGAAGAAAAAGTATCAAAGTTATGTTGCAGGGCAAAGTTCAACTGGTAGGAAGCGTCATTTTAAACTACTCGAATGAGGTCATCCATTCATTCGAACATATATTTCTGCATTAATGTAGACTTTTGGAATAAAAATCTATTATGATTCATTTGACATTTAAAATCTGGCACGTAGTTAACCGATAATCATCTTAAACTTGCGAATAGAATTAATCTTTGCCGTAAATAAAGTTTCTTTTCTCCTTTCACAAATTACCTCTCTCCTTATGGGGTTACTATGCATCGGATCACTTTCATTCAAGTCTTATAGAGTGATTCGAGATTTGGGCGTAGCTGCTTTTGTAAAAAATTACTTCAATCACCAATTTCTCGCGAATAAAAGCTGAACAAGCAATTTTTTGCTAAAGAAACACATTTTTAATATAACCGTTTATTCAGCTTTTAATGTTTGTTGGGTGACGCCATTGTTTACAAATGCAGTTGCGCCCAAATCTCGAATCAGTCCGGATATGCGTGAAGGAAATGGCAAAACAATTTGTATTGTATAAACTATTAAATAAACATAGGGTTCCTACATTTTTATTTGTTTATACCCCTACGTTCAAATGCTAGTCTTATCACTTGAAGCCAATTACGTGTAATTATTTGTTGCAGAAATTTTAATGTATACTATCGTCTCTGTAAATAAAATAATAATAACTCTTGCACTAATGAAAAATGACCACATTAATTCGCTTGGCTAATTTTTTAGCAGGCATTCTATCGGAGACAGGCCAATCAAAACGCACCACACTACAAGTCAATCAACGCCACTCACCAAAACGCCATCGAAATTTGTCTGGCATTGTCGCCACCGAGCCATGATGCTGTGTAGTCAAACTTCATGGAATGAGTCCCACTGTTTTGTTTGTTTGCACCGATCGGAAGAGCTTATAAATTTAATTTATTATGGTCAATTAGTTTGGCAAATCACTGCCTTTTGGCGCGTTTGATTCTTCAAAAGATATTGAACTGAACGGAAAGGAAAACAGTGGTCTGCATTGTATCGATCTTCAAGGGGGATGGATGACGGCTTATGTACTGGAACCATATTGGGCGTAGGAAAGCTTATTGGTATTGTCCATATAAGAGGATTTATAAGCTTCATCAATGGCGCTTTCATGTGCTTTTGTGAACGCGCGTATCTCAGTACGGAACAACGACTAGTAACCGGTTGTGACTGGGTTTGTCGATCATTCAAATAAAACAACGGCTTAGCGGCAGAGTAGATGACAGGGCAAAGATATGCGCTTAACAATTCAAAGCTGAACTTGAGGATTCGATCAGAGCATCGTGGGCGGGTCTTGAATTTTTGTCGGTTCCTTTCTTTTAAACCCACAATATTATAGGGGAATTTACGTATTCTCGTCAATCTAAGCAGCGTCCGAACTTCTATTAGCGATTTCTCAGCGTCACACACATACATGACAGGTTTGTTTGTTGACATTTATCTGCTGCTTGCTGTTCTACCAATTCCAATCGACAGAATTGATCAAAACGGGTTGAACATGTTTTTACAACGCTCCAAACTTCTCAGGTGAGAGTGACTATTGTCGGCAGTCTCTTTTTCTTCGGCACCCTTTCCATTTGAACTGTGTGTTAACCAGCTGTTCTATTATCGGCAACTTGAAATCAGCCGTATTTTGTAGTATGTATATTTCATTTAAAGAAAAATATGATATAACAGGAATTCACAGTCGTAAAAATGTAATCAGATTGAAGCTGAAAAGGTAAGGAATCGGCTTAATACATTCAGCGAAGAGTTTTGATGGGAAAATACAGTGAAATAAACGTTTCGATTTCGGTTGCCGAAAACAGTCAATGGGTGCCGAAGCCATAATTTACCCTATGTGGTACATATCTAGACCAACAATTGAAATAGGCGGAACAACCAAACGTAAACAATGGCTTTAAACGCAAATTCCTCGAGAACCAAAGCACATCCAAGCAATCTAACATCGTCCTCTGATAGAGCAAACTGCCTTTATCGAATGGCATTGTTAGTTTGCGAGGGAGTGTTTTGATTCTTGAGAATTTTTTGTTTAAAGCCATTGTTTACGTTTGGTTGTTCCGCCTATTTCAATTGTTGGTCTATATATTATCATGCAGCATCATACGACACGGGTTTTGCTGACGGATACATACGACAGTTGAAAGCATCACGCCATCGAACATGTAATGAGACATAATTTAGACTCAAAACAAACAACGGCTGACTCCCGCAGCCTATCGCGCATACTGCCGGTCGAGCTAACCGTCCTTCGTTAGCCGACAGATTATGATTCGTTTAACAGGATTAGATATTATATATTACCGTAAATAGAAACATCTTGGTTGTCTTACCGATGTCCACAAGCATTCTGCTAGCATGGCCAGAGGGGCCCATCAGTATGTTTTATAGGAACACGACGGTACCGTGGCCGTGCGCGGGGTAATTTTCTCTCTAAATATGCGCGTGGTTATGTCCACACGCGCATTCTACCCATACGGCGCCGCCGCCGCGGGAAAGCAAAGAGCCATCAATCGGCGGCAACTAGCAAATTGCACGACTACCTCGCGGACAATAATCACATCATAAAAGTGCCTCCATGACGAGGGCTTGAGTACGTACTACCTATCTCATATGCATCTCCTGAGGTTACATCTTGCATACAAACGGCAGTTCAAGGCGTTGTTGCAGTTTGTGCGCGCGGTTACCTCCTATTGCTCCCTTAATCGTTCAGTCCAGGGACCCACGATGTCACTGCTCTGCTGCACATGGATTGCGAAATCTAGCGATAATCGGCATGAAAATGTGCACTTCATCTTATGTTGAGAGCCAGCAGTTTTCAACTTGAGTTTTCATTATTTGCGCATATGCATAATTGGAAACATTTATCATAGCGTCAGTTGGGTTGATACCAATCTCGAAGAAATATGTTGCTATGTTGTGATTGTGGATACAACTAGAGATTCAGATTGTGGTTTGAAATGCACTACGAACTTTGTGCAGAAGAAAATTTGAAAATTTGTTAAAGCTGAGAGATTTCTTAACCTGTACCTTAAAATACATAGTCCATCAGCTTACTAAAATACACAATACAATAAAATACATGGTCATTCAACGGTTTACTGCGTCAGAGAAAATACGGGAAAAGCGCCGGCGTAGCATCTCACGTGTCAGGTTGAAATCGAACACTGAAGAAACTAGATTGAACACACGTTGAAGGCCGTCTATAGTACCGTTCATGCTATAGTTAGTGCGATGCTGAGGCAATCTTAATATAGCGTTATTTCGCAGCGCTCGGGGTTGGACGTTTACGTTGATCTTCTCCAGGTAAACTATCCACGATGAGCAGGGCCCGCGAAGTGTCTCTCCGAGTACGTAGAAGCTCCAGATCAATCAGTTGACATCGACTTTCATAACTGGGTAGACGAAAAGGGTTTCTCCAAAGCAGCTTCCTCAGAGCAAATCGAAGAAATCGACGCTCAACGGACTCAATTCATTCAGCACCATTGTTATAGCTTGGGATCCATACAGTCTTCAAGGTGCAGCATTGCGCTTTTTTTTTTTTTTTTCTTTCCATCCAAAAATTGTCAAAGCAAATTGCAACTAAAAAAACGTTTTGTGTTGAATTGTTTGCAAAATTTCGTGATAGGGGTATAAAAATCATATAAGAAAGCTCTTTATGGGTTATATTTTTGTCAGACTTATTTGGAATTCACTATACATTTCTTGTGTGAATGGATATACTTATTTTAATGACATACACACCAAATAATTCTGAATTTTACTGGCGATGTAAACATTCATACATAGACGAGTGCACGGATTGATTTGAGTTCACTCACTCGACAAAAAGTGACACAACAGCGGGGCCCTGTTTATTAAAAATGAACACATGAATAATACTCACGTAACATTTGAAACGAGTCTATCAACTTATGTACACAAAACTTGTTAATCCTTTTTCGCCTTTTTTTAACATAATTTTTTTTTTTAATAAATTACCTTTCATTTGGTATTTTGATCTATGAAATGGTTCAAAAGTTATGCATTTTTGTAATATAAAAAAAATTATCACCCTAACATAGAAATGGTCAACCTAATGACAGAATAAAAATTTAAAGGTCTAATATTTAACCATAAGGAACAAAACTACCAATTTTTACAAAATTCTGAAAACCACTATACCGTTTTGCTATGGAATGGCTGTACATATAGCACTGTACTTAGAAATCATATTTTCTAATGCTAATTTGATAACCTTTGGCACGCTATTTTCACTACGATGAAAATGAAAAACTGTTCAAATGCAAAGTTGAAGGATGTATTGGAAAACTCATTGCATCGCAAATCGGAATCACATGATACAAGCGAAAGTCAGATCAACTTCAAGAAGCCTCTCCATCTAAGAAACTGAAGAAAGTAACTGTGCAAGTACATCCTGTCGATTTGCAATGCGGATTAGTTGAAATGATTGCCATAAACTCGGTTCCTTTTAACTTTTTCAACTCGAAAGCATTTCGATCGACAATTGGAATTCTCGCCAAAGCTCTAAATATTCCGCCATACGGTGAAGCAATGGCTTCGATGATCCCAAAAGTTGCAAACATCATACAGTCAGGAATCCTTATTGCCGGATTCCTTATTGCCGGTATCTCTTATTGCCGGATCCTTATTGCCGGGCTATCCGCGAATAAGGATACCCACAGCTTATGGGATTTTCACTAATGGGGGCTGTAGTGGATTATCTCATTTGTTTCAATACATAAAGCTATACTGTCTTCGACAAAGTTGCTGTACTGGGTTAGACCAACAAGCCTGTGCCATTGGATTTGGGGTAAATTGAGAACTACGCCGCTAGAGGCGCTTCACTTTTATGTTACTTATGACGGGCGCTATAATATATGGATCATATTTCCAGCATAGAATATTTCGTGATCCTGACCATATAGAAAGTTACTGTCTTCAGCAAAGTTGGGCAGGTGATCAAGTCCTTTTGGATGGTGGCCATATTAGTTCAGAACTCTCTCACTACGCAGCGCTAGTGTGCATGTGCAATTCTTATATAAACTGTATCTCGAGAGCCTGGCCATATAGAAAGTTGCTGTTCTGAGCAAAGTTGTGCAGGTGATCAAGTCCTTTCGGATGATGGTCATATTAGTTCAAAACACGCTCACTACGCGGCGCTAGTGAGCAAGTAAATTTCCTGTATAAGCTGTATCTCGAGAACCTGGCCATATAGAAGGTTACTGTCTTCAGCAAAGTTGTTCAGATGATTAAGTCCTTTCGGATGATCGTCATATTATTTTAGAACTCTCACACTACGCGGCGCTAGTGTACACATGAACTTCTTAATATGTTATGTCTCCAAAGCTTGTCCATATAAGATGTTGCTGTGCAATGTGAGAACAGGAACCGGAAAAGGGATGACGTGTAGAGGCCAGAAATCGATGTCAGATGCCATTTTGGAATCCAAGATGGCGGCCATCGGTTCAAGAAAAACTGTCAAATACCCTACAATATTGATATTTTTGGAAAGGGGACGACGTGTAGAGGCCGGAAATCGATACCAGACGTCATTTTGGAATCCAAGATGGCGACCATAGGTTCATGAAAAACTGTCAAATACCCTACAATATGGATATTTTTGGAAAGGGGACGACGTGTAGAGGCCGGAAATCGATGCCAGACGTCATTTTGGAATCCAAGATGGCGGCCATAGGGTCAAGAAAAACTGTCAAATACCCTATAATACGGGTATTTCCAGAGAGGGAACGACGTGTAGTGGCCAGAAATCGATGCTAGACGCCATTTTGGAATCCAGGATGGCGACCATCGGGTCAAGAAAAACTGTCAAATACACTACAATATGGGTATTTCCGGATAAGGAACGACGTGTAGAGACCGAAAATCGATGTCAGACGCCATTTTGGAATCCAAGATGGTTGCCATCGTTTCAAGAAAAACTGTAAAATACCCAACAACATGGGTATTTTCGGATAGGAGATGACGTGTAGAGACCGGAAATCGATGTCAGATGCCATTTTGGAATCCAAGATGGCGACCATATGTTCAAGAAAAACTGTCAAATACCCTACAATATGGATATTTTTGGAAGGACACGACGTGTAGAGGCCGGAAATATATGCCAGACGACATTTTGGGATCCAAGATGGTGGCCATCAGTTTAAGAAAAACTGTCAAATACACTACAATTTGGGAATTTCCGAAAATGGACGACGTGTAGAGGCCAGATATAGATTCCAGACGCTATTTTGGAATCCAATATGGCGGCAACATGTTTTCCATGGTCACTAGAGTGTTTCAGCGTTATATGGAAAAAAAAGTCAAAGTCTGGAATTTCAAACGCTACCCTCTGGAATGGTAGTTTGGAGGGTCAGAATCACCCTGTCAAAATTTGAAGTCATTTGGTTCACGGGAACCCCTCGCTCAAACGGCTTGAAATTTGTATGGGGAAAATCGACAAAATGTATGGGGGAGCGAGCCACTTTCACATTCGCGGCTCTAGGTGGCGCTGTAGTGGGTCGATTTTCTTCGTGTACAAAATGTTTCATTTTTGGAGTATTGGGAACATCTTGGCTGAAGATCGGATGTGAATCCGAGTTACCCCCGAAAAGTTATTAGCGTTTCAAACGAACACCACCTGCTTTACTTCTGCGCTTGTGCAGTTTTTATTTTTACGAACAGGTATACGAATAGCAATGTTTGCATAGGTATAACTTTTTTGTTTAACCATGAAATTGGTTGAAATTTTCACAGTGAGTAGAAAAATGTTCCAAATTATGGTCTACTAAAAATTGGAAAAAAATGGCCAAGTGGTTCCGGTTTTATTCCGAGTTTCCGAGAGGCCATCGGGGGGAGAAAAGGTACCAGTCGTCTACAACAAGGTGGTGCTGAAAATCCACAGCAACAGGCATCTATGGGTAGTGCTGATTAATATTTTAACAAAATCAACCCATAACCTGGTTCTAAATACTGAGCGTCCACCGGAAGGCCTTCCGATGACCTGGATCAACCTTAATCTGGATTATTATGTATTTTTGATCAAAGTAGGCCTTGATTATTCTCTGCAACTATATGAAATGTAGTAAATTAATGATTTTAGATATATAAGCATTTCAATGGCTCCAAGTGGTCACCAGGTGATCCGCCAGAAGATCCGAAACATCCGTAAAATTTAGTGATACATAAATTCGATCAAAGTAGGCCTTGATTTTCTCTGCAACAATGAGAAATGTTGTAAAATGGTGATTTTTGATATGTTAGCTGTTCAATGGCTCCGAGTTATCACCAGATGGTCCGCTGGTAGATACAGAACATCCGTAAATTGATTGCTGTGTAAATTTGATCAAAGTAGGCCTTGATTTTCCTCCGCGATTATATGGAATACAGTAAAATTGTGATTTCTGAAATATTAGCTGGTCATTGGCTCCAAATGGTCACCAGATGACCCACCGAAAGATCTGGAACATCCGTAAAATTGGTTGCTAAGTAAATGTCATTAAAGTATGCCTTGATTTTTAATTGCAACTGTATATAATGTAGTAATATTATGATTTTTTTTATATATTAGCTGTTCACTGGCTCCAAGTGGCTCGCCGAAAGATCCGGAACACCCATAAAATGTATTGCTGCGCAAATTTGATTAAAGTAGGCCTTGATTTTGCTCTGCAACTACGTGAAATGTAGTAAAATGGTGATTTTAGATATTTGCTGTTCAATGGCTCTGAGTAGTCACCAGATGGTCCGTGAGAAGATCCGGAACATCCGTAAAATTGATTTTTGTGTAAATTTTATCAAAGCAGGCAACAACAACAACTGCAACCATCTTGGATTCCAAAATGGCCGGCCTCTACACGTCGTTCCCTATCCGGAAATACCCATATTGTAGGGTATTTGACAGTTTTTCTTGACCCGATGATCGCCATCTTGGATTCCAAAATGGCGACTGGCATCGATTTCCGGCCTCTACACGTCGTTCCCTTTCCGGAAATACCCTTATTATAGGGTATTTGACAGTTTTTCTTGACCCGATGGCCACCATCTTGGATTCCAAAATGACGTCTGGCAACGATTTCCAGCCTCTACACGTCATCCCCTTTCCAAAAATATCCATATTGTACGGTATTTGACAGTTTTTCTTGAACCGATGGCCGCCATATTGGATTCCAAAATGGCATCTGACATCGATTTTCGGCCTCTACACATCATCCTTTTTCCGGTTCCTGTTCTCACATTGCACAGCAACATCTTATATGTACAAGCTTTGGAGTCATAACATATTAAGAAAGTTCATGTGCACACTAGCGCCGCGTAGTGTGAGGGTTCTGAAATAATATGACCATCATCCGAAAGGACTTAGTGATCTGAACAACTTTTCTCAAGACAGTAACCTTCTATATGGCCAGGTTCTCGAGATACAGCTTATACAGGAAATTTACTTGCACACTAGCGCCGCGTAGTGAGCGTGTTCTGAACTAATATGAACATCATCCGAAAGGACTTGCGCACCTGCACAACTTTGCTGAAAACAGCAACTTTCTATATGGCCAGGCTCTCGAGATATAGTTTATATAAGAATTGCACATGCACACTAGCGCTGCGTAGTGAGAGAGTTCTGAACTAATATGGCCACCATCCAATACAAAAGGACTTGATCACCTGCACAACTTTGCTGAAAACAGCAACTTTCTATATGGCCAGGCTCTCGAGATACAGTTTATATAGGAATTGCACATGCACACTAGCGCTGCGTAGTGAGAGAGTTCTGAACTAATATGGCCACCATCCAAAAGGACTTGATCACCTGCACAACTTTGCTGAAAACAGCAACTTTCTATATGGCCAGGCTCTCGAGATATAGTTTATATAGGAATTGCACATGCACACTAGCGCTGCGTAGTGAGAGAGTTCTGAACTAATATGGCCACCATCCAAAAGGACTTGATCACCTGCACAACTTTGCTGAAAACAGCAACTTTCTATATGGCCAGGCTCTCGAGATACAGTTTATATAGGAATTGCACATGTACACTAGCGCTGCGTAGTGAGAGAGTTCTGAACTAATATGGCCACCATCCGAAAGGACTTGGTCACCTGAACAACTTTGCTCAAGACAGCAACTTTCTATATGGTCAGGATCACGAAATATTCTATGTTGGAAATATGATCCATATATTATAGCGCCAGTCATAAGTAACATAAAAGTGAAGCGCCTCTAGCGGCGTAGTTCTCAATTTAACCCGAATCCAATAGCACAGGCTTGTTGGTCTAACCCAGTACAGCAACTTTGTCGAAGACAGTATAGCTTTATGTATTGAAACAAATGAGATAATCCATTACAGCCCCCATTAGTGAAAATCCCATAAGCTGTGGGTATCCTTATTCGCGGTTCCTTATTCACGCCCCCGTTACCCCGGCAATAAGGATTCCTGACTGTACGAAGCATGATTGCTAAGGAACTCAACAGATTATTTTCTTTGGAATTCGATGGTGCTCAACGGCACAACCGGAAAATTTTTGGTATCAATGCGAGAACTCTAGTCAATGGCAAGTTTCGAACGCGAACTCTGTCCATGATGGAAATAACCACACGCCAGACTGCTGAAAACTTGCGACTGCGAGTGGAAGGAGTTTTGAACTTGTATGATTCCGGTGTGGTGCATATTTATTCGTGTACTACGGACAATGGCAAGAATATGCTAAAATGTGTACGGGAAATTAAACAAGAAGCTATGAAGACATGTTCAACAATGAAGAAGAGAAAAACGATGAATAGGTAGATCGCCAACGATGACATAGCACAGGTTGATCAAGAAGTGGATGAGATGTTAGAGGCGGTAGAAAGCAATTTTCTGCATGGTAACGAATCTTGTATTACTACTCTGAAATGTGCCGCGCATACAATCAACTTGGTGGTGAAGGACGTGATTAATGGAGAGGACGAAAGTTTGAAGAAAACCCGAAAAATAGTGAAATTCTGTCGGAAAACCGAATATAAACAGATGGGGTTCTATGTACGAGATGGTTGCATGCCTATATGCCCAAAGTACTTTTTATAAAGACTTGGGCTGCAAATTTGATGAACTCCGGCTTACCGAGGACGGCTGGGATTACGTCATAGAATTTTCATGTGCATTTGAACCTGTGTATGGTCTAACGAAGAATCTACAATCGGATGACTTAATTTTGGGCGACGTGTATAAGTTTGTGAAGATGTGTCAGCTGAAACTAAAACAAGTCCCACCAGGCAGCAGGTTTTCCGAAAAAAATGTTCATGGATTAACTACTCGAGCAACAGTAATGATGGATAAAAACGCATTCCGGGCCGCGTTACTATTCAATCAACGCTGGTGTTTCATTGACTCTCCTTATGTTACGGCAGACGACAAGCTTGCTGCAATTGTAAGTATTTTTTTTTTGTTGATTTAAATATTAAAAAAAAAAATAGTATCGATGACAACTGACAATACATGGAAATTTGATTTGTAAGGATTTTCCTGAAAGTGATTTATCAAATGACTGTGATACTGTGATTATAAATGTTTATGGATTTCATCCATATGCACTTTGGACTTTGAAAAAAAAAATTGAAGCCCTTGACTGAAACACTGCTCAGATAGGATCAAAGTTGTTTGAGTATAAATTATGGCTGAAAAATAAATTACATCTGAAGTTTCCTTAAAAATAATATGTAGCTTAAATATCAATCTATTTTCTGTTCAAGTCTTTTTTTCAATGAGAAAAGTAACGATGAAAATATAAACGATTTATTCAGAACTGATATATCAATCGAGCATTTATAAAATTCACCACATCTTTCTTGAAATCATACGTGATTTATATAAGCCCGTTGTTTCACAGTACCTTTTCCCATTTCGTATTATTTAATCCACACAGGAGCACATTCTTAAAGTAAGCAATATTTTAACAACATTTAATACCAGTCCTTCCGATGAACAGCACCCGGGAACATCGAATCAAGATTCCAAAAACCCAACAGAAGACGACTTGGAGGCTTTACTCGAAGAAGAGTGCCAGCAAGCATCTACTTATAGGTTGTGCCCTTCTTAAGTTGATCTTATGCTGAGGCAAACACAAAAAGTCGACTTCCAGTCAACACAGATATTGTGAAATATTGGGAATCTCGACGCTATGAAGATCCACAATTTTATGCACTTTCAACGATTGCATTGTCCGCATCAGCTACGCAGGTCTCAGTTGAGCGGTGCTTCTCTGCAATCAAGCTATTGCTGGAGCAACATCGGTTGCGAATGTCCCCACAAATGCTTAATGATTTGATGACCATTCGGTTCAATCGTGATTTGCTACCTGCTGCCATTGACAAATTCCAACAAACTGTATAAATATTTTATTTTTTCGTTATTTGTTATTTCGATTTTCAACTGATTGATTCGATTTGTTGTTTTATTGTTTATGTGGTTAAATAAATGGAAACTAAAAAATGAGTATATTACTGGGCAATAATAAAAGAATAAAACCCACCAACCATTTTACCAATTTTTTCTGCAGCTTTTGTCCGACATTCCTTTATTCCATTATACTGCATCCACTTCCTCTATCAATCCTTCTTTATTCAGAGTTGGTTGGAAATGCTAACATGAAGCTTTAGTGTGATGATTTATTAGCTAGAGAATGATCTTTAGAAGAGGGTAGGTGGATAGTTCCGTTAGAGTACGGCAGTATGAAAATTGAATAGAAGTTGAAAATGAGCGAAGGGCCATTAAAGCGACAGTTTACAAGATAGACGCACATTTTTGCCTAGCCCGTACGATGTACGCGGGGACTTGAAGTATGTCTCCAAGTCCACAGGCAAAAATGTGCGTCCCTCTTGTTGCTCATAAACTGACTGCGGCTGTGGAATAGTTCTAGCGACGTTTTCATCACTACCTAAAGCCCCACGTTTTGCGAGAGCATTTCCAGTCGATGGTGTGTTATAATGCAGTTCTTCTTTACCCAACTATTGTGTTACTAAATTAAAATTGAACTGCACTATAAACATTGCGCAATGCTTGACTGACTTTAAGTCTTTTAAAAGCAATTTTTAATTCATTTAATTAAAGGCAACTACGCGCAGTCAGAAAGATATTGGTGTTGACGATTGTCGCAAAACCGGACAAAATCTCTCTTTAAATTACCCACATTAAGCCGCAATTATCATCTAGGTGCTGTTCATAAACTACGTAGACAGTTTTTTTGGGATTCTTGACCCCCTCCCCCTGCGTAGACAATTGTCCATACAAATTTTTTTTAATCTGTATGGGCCGTGGATAATTGTCAACCCCCCCCCCCCTCCCCCTAAACTGTCTACGTAGTTAATGAACAGCCCCCTATTCACTCGCCAACACCAACCATCACGTAAAACCTCCGAGTGCAACCCCGATGTTCGAGCACAGGCGCAAGCACGAAACATCAAGCCTGAGTTCATTTACGCTGCGCTCACCCCAGATGTTGTTCATTTCTCTCAAGTTCGATGTTCGTGTGTAAACATTAGCCTGAGAGAGAACACGCGCTCTGAATGAACTTGCACTTCTGAAATTTGAACTCACGCTGAGCGCCGTGCATGTTTACGTGAAGACTTTCCATACTGCAGAGTGAACCGCACCAGGGTACAGTATAGCGATTTGAGACAATGTATATCGGAAAAATTCTTTGCAATCCTGAAAATTAATCCCAAAGATCTTGACGCCTTGTCGACAATGAACGAGATGTGTTGCTTATACGTTAGCTGGGAATCCAGAATAACTCCCAGGTCTTTTACGTGGTTGACACGGTTTCCTCAAGTACATAATTGAACAAGAGGTGATAATTGAGAGAAGGTGATAACTGAACACTTCGCGGGGTTGACCTCCATTCGGTTCAAGTTGCACCAGTTAGCAAACGCTTAGAGCTGGCATTGGAGGAAGCGACAGTCATCGATAGAATGGATCCGGAAATAGATTTTAAGATCATCTGCATACGATAGACGAGGACCTTCGAGGACTACAGGAAAATCAACGGGCCTAGGTGACTTCCTTGAGGTATCCCTGACGTGGCTGGCTAAGTAGCAGACTGACATTCACCAACCGTTACCATCAGCTGGCGATCACTGAGATAAGGGCGAAACCATCGCAGGAGGTTGCCATTTACCCCGAGTCTATCTAACTTAGCAATCGCAATTACATGGTTCAGTTTATCGAATGCAGCCGACAAGTCGGTGTAAATTACGTCTGTTTGAGCCCGTTCTGTCATGCTTTCCGTGACATACGATGTCAGACAAAGTAGATTAGTGGTAGTAGAACGACCGGAACCGAAGCCGTGTTGATCACTACTTACATACTAGAACAATGTGATTCCACGGTAATTATCCACGTCCCGTTTGTTTCCCTTTTTGTGAACAGGAAACATGTGCAAATTTCCAACAAGATGGAAATATACCACTCGAGATTGACATGCTGAATAGATGCTGCAACGGTGTCAGCAAGCTGGCGATATGCTTCTTCAGAAATACTGATGGGACACCATCTGGTCCTGGGTTGAAGAACGACTTAAGTTGTTGTGCGGCAGTGGAAATCATCTCGACGTTGATGTCAATTGCATCCAACGCTAGACCGGAGAGTGGTACATTACTAGCTGCTAGAGTAACGTGCTCGTCGGTTAATATCTCATCAGAGAATACGGTGGCAAACTTGTCTGAAAACAAGCGACAGATCTCCTGAGAGGTGGAAGCAACTTCTCCGTTGAACATCATTGAGGATGGTAGACCAGACTCTTTGTGCTCGTTAACGTAATTCAGGCACGTAGCCATGGGGGGGGGGGCTATGGGACTGAAGCCCCCCCCCCCCCCAATTATTATAATCATGTGAAAAAAAATCTGACCCAAGATAATAGATATCTGTTACCTGTACTGTACAGGTAATAGATATCCATTACCTGGGTAAGGTTTTTTTTATTTTTCATATTAAAATAATTTATGGACGAGGCTTCAGGCCTATAGCCCCCTCTGGCAATGAGACTCGGGCTGTACCTATGAACAATTTATGTTTGCAGCGATTCTGTTAAAGATCATGGGACCATCGAGTTTTTATGAAAGGTCAGCCTCGTTCCACTTCCGTAGGAACTAGGGTGTAGACCCAATTTGTAGCCTTCTAAACACAATCCGCACTGTACCCCTCTTTTTCAAGCAGGATTTTGTAACGGGATATAGGAGGGTGGCAAAAGGAAGGAACAAAACAGCCTCCGCTTAAGCGCCAGACAAGTCGAAACCTGCCGCGAAGGAGCGTGCTAAATCTCAAAATCCCGTACCCGGCTGAGACCTCAGGGCGAGTCCTTGTCTTTGACCTCCAACCCAAAACCGAACTTCTGAACACCGCGGTGCTAAGCAACAACTTATAGAACAAAAACGGAACAACTTCAGGGTAGATTGGTGTCCTTTGTAGGTTTGCCAATCCAGAGCCTATACTACTGCGACCCGAACCGAATGTACCCTGTAAAACTACCTCTTTGAAGACCACGCTTTCAGCTTTCTAGAAAAGAATCTACAATCTTGTCATGCTACTTCCATTTTATTCTGTCGAGACATTAACGAAACCCAACTTCCTTTCCTAGCTCTTCTATCTATTCATTGCTATAGCTTAACGACTAGGGTTAGTAAGTTTTAACAATTTTCATTTACTCAGAATTACTTGCCAATTCTCTTCGCGCGCGCGCATTCCTACGTGGTCACACGACGCAGGACAAGTGCACTTGCTGGGTAGTTCAGCTACTCGCCACTCACTCGCTCTCCGGCGGTAGCGTACATACGTGACGGTTCGTGTCCTCGACGACCGTGCGACGTAACGGTAATGATGGTGGTGAGCTTGTGGCCGAGAACACCGGGGACGATGGTGTTGAGCTTGTGGCCGAGAACACCGGGGACGATGGTGGTGAGTTTACGATGTCAGTGGAAAAAGCTTCCAAACGTTTGCTGTCACGTCAGCTAATACCGTTCCACGTGTCAGTCACGAATTTCACCACGCCGTGTGCCTTATCGGCCCAAAACAACTAACATACAGTGAAGGTTTCCACGGGGTGTCACTGTGCACGGTTCCGCTAGACTGGTCCTGGGGGGTACACCTTCGTTTGAAGGGAAATCTTCAAACGGTTTTACAAAAAGCATTAAAACCTAACCTCGAATCATATCTATTATCTTTACCTGTCACTACAGAACCGTAGGTTTAACGTGCTGGTGGTCCCGTGCGTTTAGGATTTCGTGCAAGTGGTTCCACCTAGCAAGAGCTGATTTATAACCCTATTTTTTTTTTTTATAATTTATACGGTTTTACACTTCACTTACGTTCATTCGGGCAGCAACGCTGCGTCCTATGGGACACTCAGTCTCCTTGTCAGCGGCTTCTATGACCACTTTTTTTTCCGTAAATATCTTCTCTAGCTTTCACTAATATTCGTTAACAACTTTTTCACGACTTAACTTTTACTTTTACTTAAGTTTTACTCGAGTTATAATTCTCGCACAATGTACGTTTTCGTCTACTTTCCGATGAGCACTATCAAACTTGTCTCTATCGTGGTCAAACTTTAAGAGGCAGCCTTACAAAAGATTGGGATCTATTATCCCCCTTATGTGCGAACGTTTCCCGAAGTCGTTGTGTTAGTGAACGTGGCCTACATCCGTTCTGTCATAGTTCGAAAACCACCAACTTAGACCCATCTGGTGTTTCATTGCGAATAGGGATCAGAGATAGAGAACGTTTTTTTGATAATAGCGAAGGCTAGTTTTGATAACTGTTCAAATTTAAAAAAGAAATAATTTTTAATTAATTATTTTTTTTTTCTTTTTGAATAGGATTGGAAGGGTGTCAACCACTTAAGGGATCTTTATATTTTATTAGATGGAAGTCTGTAACCTCGTTACAATTTCATACAAAATAGAATGTTTCTACAACAAATGACTTCTTAATTTATTAACCTTTCCATATGTACCATTGGATTAAATAAAGAGTCACACATTGTTTCTATTTAGATTTTAACTCTTTAATTGTTCAAAATTCAAAATAAATTACTTTTCGTTTTAACCCAGATGCTCAAGCCACCTGATATAAATCTAAGTGATTCTACATTGTTCCTGCCTTGGAAATTCAGTATTTTAAACAGGTCTTCTAAACCTGCATGCAGGCATGGAAAATCATTTGCATTCATTTCGTGCATTCATTTACATTCATTTGTCCCTAACTTTTTTCAACAACAGAATTCCGCAAAATAATGTATGGAGTTTTTGTAGGTTTTGTTATTAACTACAACTTTTGTTAACAACTAAAATCCGTATCTCTTATACATGACGAACCAGAGCGAACAGAAACCACTACTGTTTTTCAGTGAATGTATTTTACATTCACTGAAAAACAGTAACAAGTTCTGCCCGATCTAGTTCGCGTTGCATAAGAGATACAGATTTGAGTTATGGGCAAAAGATGTAGCTAATAACAAAACCTACAAAAGCTCTATACATCATTTTGTGGAATGCTGTTGATGAAAAAAGTTAGAGGCAAATGAATGTAAATGAATGCATGAAATGAATGTAAATGATTTTCCATGCCTGCCTGCATGTCAGTATAACAATTCACATCAAAACTAAAAACTAAAACTACATCTTATCTATGTATAAAGGGAATTAATCGTTGCAATTGAAGATCAACAGCATAACAGCTTTTGTAAACAATGGCTTCTCTCGATGATTTCTCGAAAGACATGGCTCTTCCTGGCAAATCAACATTACCATCGAATAGGGTTCCCCTACCCGATGGAAATGTTGATTTGTGTAGGGGTGCCTTGAGTTGCTAAAAATCGACGAGAGAATTCATTGTTTACAAAAGCTGTTACGCCCTAATTCCAGCTCTATCAAGATTTGTTCTGAAGTCTCAACATTCAAAATTCTATGTACTTCGGTAGTACTGTACCAGGGAGGCAATTTTAAAATCATCTTCAGAACTTTGTTCTTAATCCTTTGAAGTTTTTTTTCCTGGTAGTGCAAGATCTAGACCATATTGGCACAGTATAAAGCAGGACCGGTCTAAAAACTTATTTAAATATTAGAAGTTTATTCTTCAGGCAAAGTATGCATTTTCTGTTTATAAGAGGATACAAACATCTTATATATTTATTAAATCAATGTGATCTTTCAACGCAACCACTTTCAATAGGATTACAATCTAAATATGTGGACCTCATATCGGCTCTTAATCATGCGAACAGTATAATACAGGTTTTTAAGGAGAGACGAGCTGACGCTGAAGCAAAATTTAATGTAATTTTTTTCAAAGCTGCGTATGTCTGTTTTCGAATGCGCAGTTACGACTGCATCCACGTGCATCCAAGCTAACAATACGTGCAAATCAACCAGTAGAAACACCAGAGGAATACTATCGAAGAGCAGTTTTCATTCCATGACTCGATGGATTGATCCAAAACATGATGGGACGTTTCACAAAAAATTATGACATCTTTCCGGTGTTCCAAATATTGTTGCCTGGTTTTACAGATATTAGAGAGCCATCCCAACTTGACAAAGTTAACTGTTATCTCTGTGATTTCACCAGCGTGGTTGCCAGAGTTGCGACCTATCACAATCACGATCGCCAAACAGTTGATGGTAGTAACGCTTTGTACATTCCTATCAATGTGCTCGTCGAAGCTGACCATCCATCAAGTTGACGAAAGAAGTAAAAAGCAACTGGTGAATGTCGTCTTCTGTTGTAATCCATCACCGATCTGGTCATTCCCGACAATCACGACACTCATCTGTGCTCGTTTTGAAGCAGTTGCTGCTTTGCTTGCTTATTTGAGTGTGTTGGTGAGTGAGCCCAACAGCTTCCGTTTCATGTTGCCTGCTTTGTTTGTAACTCACACAGTCGCACCTGCCGAGACGAACTTGGAATGCGAAGGCATTGTTTTCATTTTCTTCTGTCGCTTCGCTTTTTCTCATCATCGTACTACAGAATTCTTCACTGTTTTCGTTGTGCTTTTCATGATCAGCAGCGAGTGTAACGTTTTGCTTGTGAGCAGCGACCATTACTGGTGATTGTTGTTTGCCATCGATGTGCGGTATAAGAGGTGAGGAGAAAGGAAACTAGTGGACTCTTTCGTTCTCGCGTCTTCTTACGCAGCAACAGACGTGACGTCACGTCTGCTGTTGCATAAGAACACCGTCAGAATGAAAGAGTCCACTAGTTTCCTTTCTCCTCACCTCTTATACCGCACATCGGTTTGCCATGGCTCTAACTCTCAGAGCGTGACAAAACGATCTGTCAGCGATAGTCGGTTGATGCGAAGACGAGTGTCACGTGAGTGTCATGATATTTTGCATCACTGGCTGGTTGCAGATAAAGGTGGAATACGAGCTCTGGTGCCGGACATCCATAAATATTAACAAGAATTTTGACATTTTTTTTTTTTTTTGACTATATGTTTTTAGTATTGCTTCTACGTGAAGTCAACGATTTACATAGTTGAAGATGCTAATTTCAAATAACAGACTGTAGTGGTAATTTTTATACGATAGATGGAGTAGATGAAAGCATAGAGTTGATAGTTCCGTTAGAGTACGGCAGTGTGAAGATTGTATATAGATATTAGAATAGCGAACTAGGACAACTTTTAAGGAAGGTACAAATCGGTTTTTTCATCTCTCTTTACCAAACTCCCCCTTTGGAGAGGGATGGTGAGGGGTGAAAACAGTGTATCTGTTGCGAACGCGACATTGTAATTATTAGAAATTCCCTAATCGAGAGGACGGCTCACTCTGCCAGGTCATTCACCTTATGAGAGTGGCAAGGGAAAGCGAAAGTATTTCGGTAGGAAATTATTATTTATAAAAAAGGGCAAAAGAGAAAAGAAAAACAAAGACAAGCCGCTGCTCGGAAGAGGTCCTGCTGGTACTGCACCCAAATAAACGGCGCATGGTGACGAAAGTCAATCCATGTTTACGACCGAGGTAGCACAAGCCAAAGGACGGCATAGATACACACGTGTACTGCTCAGCCTTGCGCCGGCAAGCAAAGCCGCAAGCCCATGCCTAGTAAGGCAACCGTACGCACAGTACGAATGCCTACCGATAAGAATAGACTTTTACTTTCTCTGCCGCTTCTCCGTTTAAAAGGGCATCATAGCATGCAGCGCACTAGGCGTGCACTTGAACCGTGCACAGAGCGAAGGGCATCTGCTCGATAGGGAAATGAGGATAGAACGATAGAACGCTAGCCCATAAAAAGGTCGTAAAAGATTCGATACGCGGTGGTACGGTCGAGTATTAGAAGAACAATACTTAAATAAGCAAGGGCGCATTTATAGAACCAGCTAGAAGATGTTAGGGAAGGTTCAGTAAATTACCTGCAAGAGGTAAGGCCCGCGTTTACTTTAAGAAGTAAATTGTTTGAGAATTGTAGCGCGGGATGATCATACGCATCGCCCGACTCCCGAAAATAGAAGAAAGGTAATAAAATTCGGGACGCAATAAAACCATATCGTCACTTAGGCGATGCATTGAAGGCCATAGGACTTGTACGTAGGGACTTGAGCGTAGGTGAATTAGACCCTTGCATAGCAGCAAAGCGCACATGCGCACGATGTACCAACGCCCAAATTCTAGGGCCCCGACCCGCTATATAAGCGGAACTTTTTAAGAAATAAAATCAGTGTGTGTGTGTTATTTGACTACTCGTTGATGCAGCTCACTCATCCGAAACCCAATCGGTAAGTTATATCAGGTCTTGAGTCTGAATTGGTTAGCAATCCAGCCAAAAGATTGTATCCGGAAGCCCCTTACTCGCCACCAACTAAATTTGGCAAGTGATACCGGACTCTCTTTAGGTGGAACCCAACCAATTGGAATCAATTACAGATTGTGGCAACTAGCCAGCAGTCTGGATTGAAGAGATCTGGTTAACTTGGATCTTCACGAATCCTTGAAGAAGGAAAACTCTGCTCACAAAACCTCCCCATCCTAGCACACGTGAGCCGATTACCTTCGCATCGGCTTGGCAACCGTTTGAATCGTAACCCTAAACGATTCTCGCAACGGGAACCAAAAGACCCTCACGGGTGCGAAACACCAACCTAGTATCCCAACTCCTGACCAAAACAAAAACCCAATCCCAATACGATCCCGTGAGCAACATGGTGGCTCCAGAGAGGAAACTTCCTCTACAGTGAAAGTTTAAAAAAGTGAACTCGAAAAAAGGTGTACTGGCGCCAAAAGACCAGAGTGAAGAAGTTAATTTAAAAGAGTATAATTGAAAATTGAAGCAAGTCCTCATGAAGGACTTAATGCAAGAAATTAATTATCTTGCCGAACGCTTCAGTGAAATCGACCGTCAGGTCAGTAAAGTAAAATCTTCCAAGGCCTACCAAGCCTGGATTAAAACGCCTCTTCCAGCAGGCGAGATTAGTGAAACCAGGGACTTCAAAGTGACCCTTTGGAAGGGTACAACCAAAGAAGAAAGATATAGTCAAGCTATATCTAAGTGCGTAGAAATAAACAAAAGGCCAAGTGCAAGGTTCGAACAGGCCAAAAGAAAACAGTTTCAGTAAACTGTTAGTTTAAAAAAGAAAAAAATATATAAGAAAGTGTAAAACGAATACCCAAGGCAAGGGTATCAGGTAAGTCCCAATTAAGATTTTTCTTAACAAGTTATTAAGTGAATCATAGTGAACAAGCACTTTGGTGCTGCAGATCCGAACGAACGAGAACTGTGTAAGCTCCTTTGAGCATCAATTTATAAATCAAGCACCCACGTGTGCAAAAGTAGCACTTCGTGCAGGGCCAAAGTTATGCACCACGAGTGCGCCCACATTTATTAAATCAAGCACCCACGTGTGCAAAAGTAGCACTTTGTGCAGGGCCAAAGTTATGCACCACGAGTGCGCCCACATTTATTAAATCAAGCACCCACGTGTGCAAAAGTAGCACTTTGTGCAGGGCCAAAGTTATGCACCACGAGTGCGCCCACATTTATTAAATCAAGCACCCACGTGTGCAAAAGTAGCACTTTGTGCAGGGCCAAAGTTATGCACCACGAGTGCGCCCACATTTATTAAATCAAGCACCCACGTGTGCAAAAATAGCACTTAGTACAGGGCCAGAGTTATGCACCAATGTGTGCGCCCACATTTAATTAATTAAGCACCCACGTGTGCTACGATAGTACTTTGTGCAGGTAGCACTTTGTACAGGGCCAGAGTTATGCACCAATGAGTGCGCCCACATTTAATTAATTAGGCACCCACGTGTGCCACGATAGTACTTTGTGCAGGGCCAAAGTTATGCACTACGTGTGCGCCCACAAATAAAGCACCTACGTGTGCAAGCACTCTTGTGCGCCAAATAAATAAGCACCTACGTGTGCAAGCACTCTTGTGCGCCAAATAAATAAGCACCTACGTGTGCAAGCACTCTTGTGCGCCAAATAAATAAGCACCTACGTGTGCAAGCACTCTTGTGCGCCAAATAAATAAGCACCTACGTGTGCAAGCACTCTTGTGCGCCAAATAAATAAGCACCTACGTGTGCAAGCACTCTTGTGCGCCAAATAAATAAGCACCTACGTGTGCAAGCACTCTTGTGCGCCAAATAAATAAGCACCTACGTGTGCAAGCACTCTTGTGCGCCAAATAAATAAGCACCTACGTGTGCAAGCACTCTTGTGCGCCAAATAAATAAGCACCTACGTGTGCAAGCACTCTTGTGCGCCAAATAAATAAGCACCTACGTGTGCAAGCACTCTTGTGCACTAAATAAAGCAAGCACCCACGTGTGCGACAAAAGGCACTCTTGTGCGCCAAATAAATCAGCACCCACGTGTGCAACGAAGCACTCTTGTGCGAGAGAAAAAAGATCGAACCAGAAGAAATTTCGTAGGAAATATTCCGAAAAATACAGAAAGAAAGTTTAAAGTGTCTGTAAATCCGAAATAACTGAAAGAAAGGGTTTCAGAGTGTCCGTGGTTAATAAATCCGAAAAACATTTAATAAACGATAACAAAAGAAGTTAAAATGGCTTCCGGTTACACATTCGTCAACAATGTCCTTGGACATTGTCGTCTATGTACCCAGAAAGATGAAGCCCAGGATATGGTCGCATGCGATAAATGCGATCGATGGTTCCACTATGGTTGTGTGAACCTGCCAAGTCTGCCAAAGGCGAAAGATCCTTGGACTTGTGCAAAATGTAACGTAGAAGAAAAAGAGTGTCAAGAAAAGGCACTCCAAATGCAATCGATCAACCAGAAACTGGCTGAAATACTGGTGGAATTAGAAGCTCGTGCTAAGGCACAAAAGTCAGCAGAAGTTCACGCAAGCTCAATGGCTGCGGAACTTGCTCATTACAAAGAGCAACTGGATAACAAAAATCACGAGGACAAAAGCAAGCGAGATGTTTTGCTTGACATTGCCCATGTTATCCAGAAAAACAAATTAAAGACAGAAGTAAAAGTAAGTAAGGAAAAGACCGGAGAAGAAATTGAAGAAGGTGACGCATTTACTCTATATATGAGAAGGCAAGAAATGAGCCTTCCACAATTCTTTGGAAACGCCAAGGATTGGCCCACATTCAAAAAAACGTTTGAGGCCACCACTGAGCAAGGAAAATACTCCAGCTTAGAAAATTTAATGCGTTTGCAGAAAGCATTAGGAGGCCAGGCTGCCAAAAGTGTGCAGCCGCTAATGTTGGACCAATCTAATGTTCCACGTATATTGGAACGATTGGAGAAACAATTTGGTCAATCGAAAAGGGTCTATCGCGAACTTCGCGAGGATCTGGAGAAGGTAAGGGCCGGGGGTCACTTAGCAATCGTGGAAGTGGCAAATGCCCTGGAAGGGTTAGTGGCCCATTTAGTAGCCTCTAACCAAAATGAATATTTACGTGATCCACGTTTAGTGGAGGAGGTAATTCATAAATTACCACACGATCTTCAAATAAAATGGATGGAGGTCGTTGAAAGTAACGTGCAAAAGGGCAATATTATGCCCACGTTACAAGATCTGTACAATTGGATTAAGCCCAAGGCCGATGTTCAACGAGATTTGTACAGCCAAACAAGGTCTCAAGGAGAACGTCGAAACAGAGTAAACGTTCATCAAGAGACCAGCGGCGGTAAATGTTTCTTGTGTAATAAAGAACACAGGATCAAGGACTGCAGGCAATTTTTGAACATGACTCCCAAAGAGCGAGCCAATCAAATTTTTAAATATAAGGCATGTGTCATGTGTCTTAATAAACACAGGGGGACATGCTGGACTCCGTTGCGATGCGACCAAGGCAATTGCAACGGGAGACATAATAAGCTGTTGCATTTTTCAAAAAGGGAATTCTACCCTAAACAGCCAAATCCACCACCCCAAAATAATTCGGCAAAAATTAAGGTAGAAGAAGCAGAGATAAAGGAAGAAAGATCCAATCTGCATCAGGAAAAGGCCTCGGCAGTATTTTACCAAATCATGCCAGTAATGTTAAGGAATGGAAACCGTATAATCAAAACATATGCCTTTCTAGATCCCGGATCATCGCTAACCTTGCTGGATGAAGGGATAGCAGAAGAACTCCAGTTAGAAGGAGTTCCAGATCCATTAAGGATCAAATGGACACAGAATGTGTCAAGGGAAGAGAAGGGAAGCAAACGAGTAAAGCTTAGCATAATGGGAAAATCTGGAGAAGAGTTTACCCTTACGAATGTGAGAACAGCTGCTCATTTGCATTTACCGGTTCAGACGGTCAACTACTCAAACTTACAAAAAGATTTTCCATATTTGAAGAACCTACCAATAAGCGATTATAAGAATGCTCAGCCGAAGCTATTGATTGGTTTAAATCACAGCCACTTGCTGTATCCAATCGAAAAAAGGGTAATGGGAAAAAATAAACCCATTGCCATTAGAACAGAATTGGGATGGTTGATATTCGGAAATATCTCGGATACTGTCCAAGAGAATCATGTATGCATGATTCAAGAGGACGAAAGAATGCACGAAATGATGCAAAGATATTTCACAACAGAGGACTTTGGTGTAAAAGTTATTGAGAGCTTGCCAGAGTCCAAGCAAGATATCAGAGCAAAGGAACTGATAGAGAAAACTCTAAACTACACAGGCGAGAGATACGAGATCGGCTTGTTGTGGAAGGAAGATGACTATCAGTTTCCCGATAGTTATAATCAAGCCTATAAAAGGTTATTGAACTTGGAGGCAAAATTAAAGAAAGACTCCCAATTAAAAGAATGGGTTATCGATACAATAAAAGATTATGTTGTTAAAGGGTATGCCCGAAAATTAAGCACAGAGGAAGTAAGGGAATGGGCAAAGGATGTTTACTTCCTTCCCCACTTCGTTGTGGTCAATAAAAATAAGTCGCCCCCGAAACCACGATTGGTATTTGACGCAGCAGCAGAGGTAAAGGGAGTTTCCTTAAATTCTGCCTTGCTATCTGGACCTGACGCAACGACATCGTCATTTGGGATGACAACGCGTTTTCGTGAAGGTCGGTTTGCGTCAGCGGGCGATATTAAAGAAATGTTTAGCCAAGTAGGCATAATCAAGCAGGATCAGAAAAAGCAATGCTTTCTTTTCCGCGACTGTCAGGAAGATCGTAAGCCGGATGTATACGTAATGCAAGTTATGATATTCGGCGCCACATGCTCTCCAGCGTGCGCCCAAGTTGTAAAAAATTACAACGCCGGCTTATTCAGCGAAACAAAGCCAGAGGCAGCTGAAGCGGTAGTCAAGCAACACTACGTTGATGATTACATTGATAGCTTCGACTCCTCCGAAGAGGCTATAAAAATAATAAAAGATGTAATCGAAATACACAATAAGGCAAGTTTCTTTATAAGAAATTTTGTCTCAAACGACAAGTCGATATTAGCTGCACTTCCCAAAGACAGAGTTCAAGCAAGTAATGTTAAAACATTTGAGGACAAGGAATCAACCCACGAAAAGGTGCTGGGTGTATATTGGAACACCGCCTTTGACTACATAGGCTACCAATTAAAATTTGATCGAATGCACGAAGACGTTAAGAAAGGTATACGAAGACCTACTAAACGCGAAATCCTGTCATTCGTCATGAGTATTTATGACCCAATGGGGTTGATTTCAAATCTTACCATACACGGTAAAATACTAATGCAAGAGCTGCATAAAGAAACATCCTTCTGGGATTATGAAATTTCGAACCATTTGTTCAAACAATGGGAACAGTGGATCGAAATGTTGAAGCAGGTCACCAATATGAAAATCCCTAGGTGGATTTTCAGTCAACACGCAAAGCAGTTCGAATTGCATACGTTCGTTGATGCATCAGAATATGCATTTGCAGCTACCATCTATGTCAGAGGACTAAATAGCCTTGGACAGACTGCGAGTGTTAGATTATTAGTCGCCAAGGCTAGGGTAGCACCTATTCGCAAACTATCAATACCTAGGCTAGAGCTGCAAGCAGCAGTCCTAGGAGCAAGGTTAACAAAAACCATACAACAAGAGTTGCGAAAGCAGCCAATTAAGACATCGTTTTGGTCTGACTCCCAAACCGTATTGTCTTGGATATATTCGGATCATCGTAAGTACTCGCAATTCGTGGCTCACCGAGTTGGCGAGATACTAGAAATTACAACCATGGACCAATGGCACTATGTGCCGACTGCGGACAACCCTGCTGACGAAGGAACCAAGCAGGCTAAGACAAATTCTATCTGGTTTAAGGGCCCGGAGTTCCTTTGGAACTCAATATGGCCAACCTCTAAATTTGAAAGAAACACATTAGAGGAAATGAAAAATACAGTACTGGTTCATTACACCGACCAAGAAGAACTAAAGTTCATTCAAGATTATCGTTACTCAGACTGGGACAAATTGGTTAAACATGTCTGCATATTAAAGAAATTCGCAGACTGGAACCAGAACAAAAGAGAATTCAACAAAAATATTACCTACGAGGATAAAAAGATTGCGGAACAAGCAATTATTCGTAAGGCTCAATGGGAAGGCCTTACACAAGCAATGGAAGATCTGTCGAAAAACGGAGATCTAACTAAACAGTGTGACGTAAGTCCGCTGGTCCCAGCATTAAATGAGTACGGTGTAATGATATCACGCAGCCGTTTACAAAATACAAATATTATACCATTATCGGCTAGGCAACCTATAATTCTGCCATATAAACATCACATTACCAGGCTTATCATGAAAATGTATCATGAGAAGTACCTGCATCAAGGAGATAATGTTGTCCTAGGGGCAGCTTATCAAAAGTACTGGATCATGAGATCCAGACAAGTGTTGCATCAAGTAAAGGCCGCTTGTCAAAAGTGTAAAATTCGAAAGGCGTGCCCCATATTGCCACAGATGGCGGTACTCCCAAAATGTCGACTTAGCATATATGCAAACCCGTTCACACATACCGGAGTAGACTACTTCGGCCCGCTGGAGGTGCAGGTAAAACGTTCCACTGAAAAAAGATGGGGTGTAATATTTACATGTATGACCACCAGAGCGGTTTACATTGAGTTAGCAGAGCGTTTAGATACTGACGCTTTCATAGTATGCCTCCGAAACTTTCAACATAGAAGAGGCAAGGTCAAGTACCTTTATAGTGATAACGGTACGAATTTCGTCGGAGCGGAACGAGAAATGAAGGCCGCCGTAAATGAAATTAACAGATCAATGGGAGCAGAAAAGGCCGCGGCAATGGATATCAAATGGTCATTCAATCCTCCGGTAGCACCGCATTTCGGAGGAGCATGGGAACGTCTAATCCAAATAATAAAGAAATGCCTCTATGCAATGCCAAAGGCGAGATACCCTCACAAGGCTTCGGCTGAAGAATTACGTTCAGCTCTAATTCAGGCAGAATTTATTTTGAATTCGCGACCATTAACCCACATCCCAGTAGAAAGTATTGACGATGAACCGTTAACGCCATTCCATTTCCTAATAGGAAGGGCTGGTGAATACGTACCACCATTTTCCCCAACAGCGAACACGTTGAGCAAGGAACACTATAGACGTGTGCAACATTATGGAAAGTATTTTTGGGATAGGTGGCGCAAGGAATATTTACCCACGATACTTAAACGAAGTAAGTGGACTAATAAGGTGGAACCAATAAAGGTGGACGACGTGGTTATTATAACCGACAAAGAAACTCCTCAAGGTAGCTGGCTAAAAGGAAGAGTCACAAAAATAAACGAAGCTCCGGATGGACAAGTAAGGTCTGCTGAAATTAAAACCGCTCAAGGTATATATACCAGAGCTGCGGCGAAAATAGCCGTGTTGGACGTTAGATCCAAACCAGCACCGGAGGCTGCAATCAAGACACGTTATATAAATGTTCATCAAGTTGAACCCAAGCCAGCACCGGAGGATGATATCGAGACGCATTGCATAAATATTCATCATGAAATTATAGAAAAACCAGTAACGTCGGCTAGAGAATTCCACCAAAGAAAGAGGCAAGCAACACAATTTATAAGGACCGAGAAAGCAAAACATGCTTATACGGGCCAGAGAACAATTACCAACAACATAAAAAGAAAGGGTGCCATGGAACATCCAGCATCCATAATGACAATACCTAAAATGTCGAGAGAAACGCAACGAGCTGAAGATAATTTAAACTCTTGGGGAAAAAGACGTAAGATCGACATAGAAAAGGTGAAAGAGTTGCGCGATAAAATGAATATGAGTCGACCCGCGAAAAAGTCAACAACCTCTCTTAAGATCCATGCGCCATGGTACTTGACAATTTTAATGATTATGTACTTCATGGCAGCAGCATTTGGACAGCAACCATCGGGACTAATCGCATATGATTGCGCGAATCCCGATGTAAACATGACAAGCTACTCACTATTGGATGTGAAATCATGTATGCCGTCCGTTAAGAACTTGTCCGTTACAGAAGTACCAATACAGGTATTACAACGAAATGCAAAGAGTACCGCCATGGTATATCAATGCAAAATGATAATTAAGAGATCGATCCGACATTGTGGTATACACTCCCACACGTCGGACTACGAGAGGGGCTATTCATACATAGTCAAAGACTTTACTCCTGACGAATGCAGGAGAGTACATATGACAGGAGCGATTCCCTTAACGCTGAACGCAGGTCTTCACCAATTAAAAAGAAATCAAACAACAAGAGGGGAGACACTAGTAATAGGAAGTGTCTGGTCCAGCTCCTGTAGCGGAGGAGTTTATAAAACCCCTGAATATACATGGATCAACGCGCTCGTATACTTTGAATACGAAATTGCCTTATATAATTATATGGCAGTCGTTGACAACGAGAATGACCAGATATTACTGCGTCATGGCTTAGTATGCCCATACTCGCATGGAAAATGTCTAGACTCCGAGGATGGCTATTCAACATGGGACGTAAGCCTAAATCAACGATGTGAAGACACCGAGTTTGAAGTTATCTACGAAGGGAAGGTAAATAAGACCATAAACTTGGACGCTCAACAGGACAAACAGAAGGCGGTATATACGTCCATATCCGATTCACATTTATTTTCGATACGGACGAAAGATGTGGCCAAAATATGCGGATACAATGGCTATAACACGGATCATCCCAGAATATTTATAATCGAAACGACAGAGTACAAGTCGCCGTTCGCTAGAAAGCCATCGGGCGCAAAAAACCACGATATATTCACATATTTTAATTCAAAAATAACTCTCGTCGAAAATTATGTTGGACAACGATTAGATGATGTCTACAACACGGTCATGACCGAAATGTGCAAGCTTGATAAAGCTTTATTGGAAACAAAACTAACTTTGGCTAGGATAAATCCTACCGAGTTCGTGAATAGCATAATGAAAAGATCCGGATTCTCCGCGGTAGTTGCCGGAGAAGTACTACACGTTTTAGAATGTAAACCCGTGTATGTACAACCATTCGCATCAGAAAGATGCCATCAAGAATTACCTGTAAAATACGGGAACGTAACAATGTTCTTAACGCCGGTCACTAGAACTTTGCAGTTAAGAGGTACTGAGATTGAATGTACACCATTGTTACCGGCCAAATTCCAATTTGGAGGAAGGTGGTATACCTTCGACGGAAAAATTAGGGAAACAATACCCCCACAAAAGTTAACTACGGATATCGTAACCAAATGGAATTATACTCCATTACCAAATCTAATGGAGAGCGGCATATATGACGCAGAAAGTTTGAAGAAGATGAGAACGATGATCTACGATCAGGGAGATCGACGCATTGCAGCTAACGTAATGCATAAGATGCTAACAGGACAAAATCCGAGCAAACAAGGATTTCATTTCGAAGCATTAGTGTCAGAAAAGATGATTGACAACGTAATTAATAAATACTGGGACAAGCTAATTTCTTGGTCGTCCTGGCTAGGGAACATAACGTCCACAGTAATCGGTCTATACATGATAGGACGCTTATTCAAATTCATCATAGATACACTAATGCACGGGCGTATATTATATGATATATACGGCTTCGGATGGCAATTAATTGCCTCCTTTTGGGACTCTATGACAACCTTTCTCACACATCGAAATACGTTGAGAAATATAAAAAGGACTACGCAAAAAACTTATACGGTCAACAAGGCCGAAAATCGGGAAGAGCGGATAGAGACAACGCCGCTGGCGGAGAATATGAAAGTCCAGGTGATCACACAACCTGCTCCGATTCCGCGAATCATAATACAGCAATAGCAGCCATGAAAAGATGCCCAGAAGCCAACGCCTACGCATAAGATGACATGACGGCTGGGGATCAACCGATCACCCAGAACTCCCTGACAACAACAACGCTTTCGAACACCAATCGGAAGCCACGAGAATGACAAACGCCAAGCATGGATAACGAGCCAGGGAATCAACCGATTACCTGAAATTATAGAAAGAAAAGATGACGTCCAGTCGGGGATCAACCGATCGCCCGGAAATACAAATTCTCCACTGAAGGAAGACAACGCTCAACACGGCCGGGGATCAACCGATCACCCGTAATCACAACCAGTTCAAGGGAAGACCCAACCAACCGGTTGACAGTAATCGTATGATGACATGACAATTGGGATCAGCCGATCGCCCAAAAACTCCCGAAGACAACAAATACTCGGTCGCCAACCGAGAAATACAACATGAGCTAGAATTCAAGGACATGTACGTGGAAGATGACAACTGCCGGGTGGTCAACCAACCGAACGGGACTGCAAGAACGAGCCAGAGGATCTCGGCCGCCAACCGAGAAGACAAGTTATCCAGAAGCCAACGGCGAGAGCAGATTAGCCAATCTGCCAGGTTAAATCCAGTTTAAAACTATAAGAACACATAAATGTACAACTCGTAAGTAACGAGAATATTTACGGCAAAGAAGCCGAAGAAATAATTAATTATCACTCAAAATATGGAATTATTTACAACTTAAATTCTATTAAAATCTAAGTTCATATCTCCTCACAGAAGGATAATACTTGACAAACCTAAATATTGTACTACGACATAACTCTCTCAGTAAGAAAAAGAAAAAAGAAGACAATAAAAAAATATATAATACTACGAGAGAGGCCAAATTGTCAATTATGTAGCTAATTCTAACTATTTGAGCAAATCTCACAAATTCATGTTTACTTTATGTGTGAAACAAATCATATTTATGTGTGAAACAAAATTATAATCAATATACGCGTAAGACAATTATCTATTATGTGTGTGAATTAAACACCAAACATTATACAAGCCAAGAAGGCTAAGAAGCATCCAACATTAATGCCACAAGGCCATTACACTGCCGCTTATCGGATTCAATTTGACCAAATTAAAATTATTAGGTAAATCTAGGGATTTACCGGGCCCGGAATGTTGCGAACGCGACATTGTAATTATTAGAAATTCCCTAATCGAGAGGACGGCTCACTCTGCCAGGTCATTCACCTTATGAGAGTGGCAAGGGAAAGCGAAAGTATTTCGGTAGGAAATTATTATTTATAAAAAAGGGCAAAAGAGAAAAGAAAAACAAAGACAAGCCGCTGCTCGGAAGAGGTCCTGCTGGTACTGCACCCAAATAAACGGCGCATGGTGACGAAAGTCAATCCATGTTTACGACCGAGGTAGCACAAGCCAAAGGACGGCATAGATACACACGTGTACTGCTCAGCCTTGCGCCGGCAAGCAAAGCCGCAAGCCCATGCCTAGTAAGGCAACCGTACGCACAGTACGAATGCCTACCGATAAGAATAGACTTTTACTTTCTCTGCCGCTTCTCCGTTTAAAAGGGCATCATAGCATGCAGCGCACTAGGCGTGCACTTGAACCGTGCACAGAGCGAAGGGCATCTGCTCGATAGGGAAATGAGGATAGAACGATAGAACGCTAGCCCATAAAAAGGTCGTAAAAGATTCGATACGCGGTGGTACGGTCGAGTATTAGAAGAACAATACTTAAATAAGCAAGGGCGCATTTATAGAACCAGCTAGAAGATGTTAGGGAAGGTTCAGTAAATTACCTGCAAGAGGTAAGGCCCGCGTTTACTTTAAGAAGTAAATTGTTTGAGAATTGTAGCGCGGGATGATCATACGCATCGCCCGACTCCCGAAAATAGAAGAAAGGTAATAAAATTCGGGACGCAATAAAACCATATCGTCACTTAGGCGATGCATTGAAGGCCATAGGACTTGTACGTAGGGACTTGAGCGTAGGTGAATTAGACCCTTGCATAGCAGCAAAGCGCACATGCGCACGATGTACCAACGCCCAAATTCTAGGGCCCCGACCCGCTATATAAGCGGAACTTTTTAAGAAATAAAATCAGTGTGTGTGTGTTATTTGACTACTCGTTGATGCAGCTCACTCATCCGAAACCCAATCGGTAAGTTATATCAGGTCTTGAGTCTGAATTGGTTAGCAATCCAGCCAAAAGATTGTATCCGGAAGCCCCTTACTCGCCACCAACTAAATTTGGCAAGTGATACCGGACTCTCTTTAGGTGGAACCCAACCAATTGGAATCAATTACAGATTGTGGCAACTAGCCAGCAGTCTGGATTGAAGAGATCTGGTTAACTTGGATCTTCACGAATCCTTGAAGAAGGAAAACTCTGCTCACAAAACCTCCCCATCCTAGCACACGTGAGCCGATTACCTTCGCATCGGCTTGGCAACCGTTTGAATCGTAACCCTAAACGATTCTCGCAACGGGAACCAAAAGACCCTCACGGGTGCGAAACACCAACCTAGTATCCCAACTCCTGACCAAAACAAAAACCCAATCCCAATACGATCCCGTGAGCAACAGTATCATTCGATGTTCAGTTATGCGAACATTTTATAAATCATTGAAGTTTTTATGTCATAAAATTAGCTCCCCCCGAAACCAAATGCTGGCTACGGGCCTGACGTAATTCCAGAAGGACTTCTGGTGTGACTTGAGTTTACTCTGAAACCCACGTTGATATCGCGAATAGCATCGATGGCTAACTCGCTTGAACTCATGATTGAGCCTTTCCTTGATGTTTCAGTGACAGCGTACGAAACTTGGCGAATTTCCTTAGTGCCGCTCGCTTGGTCGATTTCAACTTTCGCAAGGAAGTGTGACCCTTTTCGGTGAACTCTCTTTGGAATGTGTCTGTCAATGACATACGCCAAGACATGTGAAAAAGTTTGCACAGCGGTTTCAACGTTATCAGGGTCCAGGACGCTTCCCCAGTCTATGCTAGACAGCACGTCGATGATACTACTATGATCAGCTTTCCGAAAATCACATGACACGTTTGTGGAAATGTCTTCAAAATCCCGAACGTGACTATCTTGGACAGTGACAACCAAAGGAGGATGATGAGGAACTTGCTTTATTAGTGGAGAAGGTGCCGTCGAGATAACTGGAGCAGTGTCCTGAGCGCTAACGAAACAGAGGTCTAAGCTTCGATTGTTCTCGTTAACTACGTCATGGATTTGAGATAGCGTTGCTGCACTATAGCTATCGAGAAGGCTAACTGATCCTGTATGTAATACAGAGCGTACAGGGTCTGGATAGAGAAAGCCACTGTGAGATGGTTTCCACGAAACACCAGCTAGATTGAAGTCACCTATGTAGAACTCATCTCATCAACTGGAGTTGCAGTTTCCATTACGGCGAAAACAGACCGACAATAGGTTTCGATAAGTTCGTTGTCACAAACACGGTCAGGAGCAATGTACACCGCACATACGTACAGTGTGCGATCACTCAGTTCAACGGCAACCCATGCTTGTTCCACACAGTCCCACGCGTCATTTTCTAAAGCTCTCGTCTTCAAACCGGAACAGACTGCCACAAGAACACCACCTCCATTAGATTTCCGACTGTTTTTAGGATTTCGGTCGCAGCGAAAGACTTCATACTCGCGTCCAAACGCCTGGCTGGAGAGCGTTCGAGAATCGAGCCAAGTCTCTATATGCTCTACAGCTAAGCGGTAGTGGTTAACACCAGAATTCATTCCACCGATGTTCTGGTAATAAATGATGACGTCTTGTTTATGAAAAATGGTAGCACGAGGTTGGACGTTATTTCTGGAAATCACGGAAACATCAGGCAGCGAAGGAAAATTAACATTACCATGCGGATACTCGCCATAGTGAGTGGGTTGGAAGACCCCCTCTCCACATCCAACCACAGGCCCGGAACGACTGTGAAGATCGTAGGCGGCAGACGGCAGGACTGGGTCGGAGGACCATTTAAGCATTAGTAATTTTATGTGGCTAGTACAATCACACTATATGCCCAGAGAAATCGTGAAATTTTCCAACCCGAAATTTGGCTTATAAAGCTGAAAATGATAGTTGAATCTGGCAAAACAAATTCAAAATGGCGTCTTCGATATTTTCCAATAAATAATAGGACGAAATCGTCACTTCTAAACTAATAGCCGGTAGGCCACCCTAAATGGCATAGGGGAGTCCCAAGTAGCACTCCCAAGTACTTAAATAAGTCACATAGACGTTTCCTCAACCGTTTTGCGACCTGCTACGCGAGGTGCCACCCACAGAGAGTAGCTCTCCCCCAGAGGCTACTTCATGGATCAGGAGAATGCTCGGATTTCCCAAACTCAATTTGTGCACATTTCTAACTTTCATCCACTATCTTAGAACTAATCTGGCCTGTTTCCACTTTCTTCCTGCTTTTTTGGGGCCAGTGATTGATGATTAATGATTCACTGAAAGTTATACTGATGGACTAATTAGATATTAATTGTTAATCATTGATCTTAATCATTTACCTCATTGTTTACAGTCCTTACTACAGCCGTTGACGCCTTTGGAGATCCCTCGTTGCTTCGTGCTGAATTCCAGTGGTTTCATGTGGTTTTTGGTGATGATGATGATTAATTTTATTTTAGAGATTTTACAGATATTATATAGAGATTATATAGATATTAAGGCTAAAAACTACAAGAGACAACCCTAAGGGGTTGTTTGCAATGGTGACGTAGGACTACGTGGTCTTATATAATAAATCTTATTTGTTAACTGCAGCAGGAGCTTGTGTTTTGTGTAGGAATAGGAATTTGAGTGGGGTTCTCTCTGTTTATACTCTTTATTATGACGCGCTTGACATAGATGGCCCACAGCGACTCACGAAGAGCTCCTGGACGCTTATGTGGGCTGCAGCTCGCTACTTGCAGGCAGCCTTTCGTTGTGTATTGGAGAACACCACTACTCACCTCGCGGTGATTGAATAAACACCGTTTGGTGAGACCGGATGGGATTCAACTTTGAAATCTGTGTTAATGATAAAGTCTTAACTTAGCTACTCTGCCTCACTCTGTAATATGTTAAAGTTTGCTTTTTATTTACATTATCTTTTAAATGTTATGTTTGTCTGATTAATTTTGCACTACAGTGTAAATAGAATTTAGCTACTTCCACAAGATTCAACACAACCAACATTAACTATAAGATATTAGATAAGAAAACCTAATCATCTTTGCAATTGTGTCATTGATAATTGACCTCAGCGGTAATCGTTATCTACACTCATTAAACCGCCATTAAAATGTGACGCATGGTATATTCCAGCATTTACCATGCTAAATCCTTGTTACGGTGACACCCGAGAGCGGTTGACTAGCCTACGCCCCAAAGAGAAATTATAATTGTTGCTTACCATAACACCGATTGGTTTACCCTAAGCATTATTGTAATTGAGCAGCTCGTACATGTTAATTGCAATTTATTAAGCGATTTTCTACTCGCTCTTTTTCAACGTTGTCCCAATCATCAACGCATGTTACGCTAAACAAAAAAGACACGAGCATGTGCAGCCCAGAAAAAGGAACTTAATCGATGTCCATTTCCACCCGACGTGTTATCCAACTAGATCATATGGTAAATAACTAACTCAGCAACGACAACGGCGACGGTGACGATGACTAGCTCTAGCCAGTAAATATACGAGATGTCGAATAGGGAACCGACTGGCGCTCGGGGAGCTAGCATAAAAGGTCCAAACTGCGTGCGCTTCAATTCTACACAAGATACTCAACAGCAAATTGAGTTATGAGTAGAGAGAGAGTCCCGCGTACATGGGCAGTTCATAAGTGAAAAGGGTCTTATGCAATGACACAATTCCTAAGCTTCCGCCTAAAAATAAACAAATTTCAAGATAAATTCGCATCGTCTGCAGATGTTGGGACAACAACTCAATTTTTTAAACTGGACGACGAGCTTAGGGGTGCTGCATTACCGTAAAGGAAAAACGTGACGAAAGGGGTTTATTTTTCCTGAATTTAGCGTGACATAATTAACGCATGGTCCCTTACTTGGAACAAACGGGGCGTTCCATGTTGAGAGTGGCCTAAAGGTTTTGCTCTTAATGTGGTGTTTACATCTGTGCGGATTTGCTAGCGCTAGTGTACTAGCAGTGTGCAAACAAGTAGCCAGCATAATGTAAACAGTGCATCAGCGTCTACTAGCATGAGATTTCAGGAGCAATTTGTTGGCTAGTACACTAGCGCTAGCAAATTTTCACAGATGTAAACACCCCATAAGAGCCACCCTCAATGGACACGTTTGCGTTTCGTTGACGTAAATTTGACAGATAGCGCAAGCGCAACATATTCATGGTGGGTGGCTCATTACAGTCGGTGAATACATAATTTACTTATTCTCAAATTGATCGAGCAAAAATCATCCTCCTGAATATTTTCAAACATTTGAGGTTATTTGGTTGCAACCTGACGAAGCCCATTTTAAGATTAGGGGCGATCCATTTATTATGTCACGCTAAATTGAGGAAAAATTAACAGTACGGTTTCACAAACCCCATATTTCATTAACTTTTGCATTAGTTTGCTTCTAGAGATAGTTTCTAATGCCCCCTTTAAGTCTAGAAGCTATCACTTTAAACCGCTTTTCAAGATGAGTTTTCCACTTTGCAAGGACAAGATTCAACGCACTTTCACAAGAATTATTTTTACGATACCCTGATTGTTCTAGAGTCAGGAGATTATTTTCAGAAACATACTTCAAAAGCTGTTCTTCCACTGTCAACTCCAGAACTTTTTCATAGAGTGGCAGCATGTTCACAGGCCGGTTCTCTTCAGCTTTATTAATTTTTTGAATCTTTTCAATAGGAACTACCAAAGATTCCATGAGCTAGGAGCAGCACCAGTCATTAAGGAATCATTTATTGTTTCTAGTTAAGTGTTCCCAATGGTTTCGAAAGCATCCTTAAGAATACTACACTATTGACTTCAGTTGAAATCCAATATGGCGGCCATCGGGTTGCACAAAATGTTTCAAATACCTTAAGATATGGGTATTTTCGGGAACGGGGACGACGCGTAGATGCTGAAAATCAATATTCGACAGCATTTGTAGGGTATTTTATTCTTCTTAAATAAGAGCCATCGGACATTGATTTCCAGCCTCTAGATGTCTTCCCGGTTCCAAAAATACTCACATTGATCGGTATTTGCCAGTTTTTCACAAAATCCGCCATCTTAGATTTAAAAATGGCGTCAAACATCGGTTTATGGCCTCTAGACGTTAGTGGGATTTAAAAAATACCCACATTGTGACCTATGTCTTTTACTCTATTTTCGACATTTTCTGAATCCAGAAGTTGCCATCTTAGATTTAAATACAGCATCTGACGTCAATTTTCGGCATCTACGTGTCATCCCCGTTCTGAAAATAGGCACTTTTTTCAAATCGAAAGCCGCCGTCTTTTATTTCACAATCGCATCAGATATCGGTTTGAGGCTTCTAAATATCACCCTGATTCTAAAAAAACAGATGTATGGGTATTTCATCGAATTTCACACTTTTTCAAAATTTCAAGAATTTTAAAATGGCGTCGGATGTTGTTTTTCAGCCTCTAGAAGTCATCCCGATTTCAAAAATACCCATATTGATGGGTATTTGATAGTACTTCCTATATTTCTTAAACTTGAACTTCTTGGATTTCAAAATGGCGTCGCATATCCATTTCCAATCTCTAGACGTTAACTCGATTCCAAAATACCCATATTTATGGGTCGGCATAACTGTTTCCCACTTTTCTTATACGCTGCAATCTTGGATTTCAAAATGTCGTCGGATATCAATTCCCGGTCTCCAAACATCACCCCGATTTAAAAATACCCATTTTGATGGGTATTTGACAGTATTTCCCTCTTTTTTAAAACTGCAATCCACCATCTTGTATTTTAAAATGGCGTCGCATATCGATTTTCAATATTTAGACGTCATCATGATTCCAAATATACCCATATTGATGGGTCGCTGTCAGTATTTCCCACTTTTTCTGAAATTTGATGCCATCATCTGGATTTCAAAATGGCGTCGGTCATCGATTTCCGGCCTCTAGACGAAACTCCGATTCTAAAAATACCCATATTGATGGGTAAACAAACCCATATTGATGGGTAAACAAACCTCCCTATGATGATGAATTTGACATCTACGTGCAGAGATCAATGCGCCTGCGCTTAAATGACCCGAGTGAACAATCAACAAAAGTCAGAAAAACTGCGCGAATTTGGATCGAACAGCTTCGCTTCAATGCGAAAGCAAGTTCGTTTGACAATGAAAGACAATATGAACACGAATCAAGCCAAAACAAACAGCATGAGAACTGATCGAAAGCGATTCTGTTGATGTTGAAGAGGATCTGCTCGAAGAATGACTTTCAATTGAAAGTAATGGTTGACACCTTCTTCGTCGTTTGACGATTTTCGATTGAAAGTGACTTTGTTGGGCCCTGTTGGTTACACATGTTTTGTGAACACCTGATCTCTCCTATGCTTCATTTCCAGATGTTCTAGGGTGAACCATTTGTTGGCACTTTTCACTGGCTTCAACCGAAGACAACATATCAAGAAGACTGACAACTCTCCCATTTTTTCATACGACCGATATAAGACATACACAATCGCGTCATCTGCCGCTAAAGGTAAATGCTCAGAACAAATTGGATAACAAAGGTTTGTTGAGGCTCGAACTAAATTTCTGTAAAAACTTGTGTAAAGATTCCTATTCGACATAAGCGCCACTAACGGCGACTTCCCCACTTGAAAACTCTTTTTGACATCCTGAAGGCGCTGGCGTTGCACAAGTTACACTAGACACGAAGTGCTGGTAGCGCCAAGCGGCAATTTTCAACAGAAAATGTATCGATACTAGCCCCAAATTGGTCGAAAGTGGTAAATTTATAGAGGAAATCAGGAGATGCTAGCGCCACGTAACGGCGACGTACCCACTAATCTTTACACAATTTTCTGGTGGAAGTTGGACGTCTGTTCTCTGTGACAATAGGATGTTTCCAAATATATCATATTAACAATATGATCCATTTATGCCTTTTTCAAATGTTGCAATGGAGACCCGCAAAATATTGCTTCGCACCATCTAGCGTTGAAAAAGGTCAGCAACAATCATTCAATTACAATCGAGGGGTGGGAATATAGCACTTAAATATTACAAAAGTAAGAGTCAAATTATTTTCATTAATTACATTGTGTATATTACTTTAAAATGTGTCTGACATGTCACTGTTGTCATCAAATAAAATAAAATGCTGAAATACATTCATTTCAGTGCTAACATTTGAAAACGGCGCAAAAGCCATTTGTAAACAAATGGTTTGTGGGCCCTTTACTCGCTACCCGAAGAACGCCCACGCAAACCAACAGCATCGTCAGGAAGGGGAAAATTTCCCCTACCCGATGTTGCTGTTGTGTCGCGTGGGTGTACTTCAAGTAGTGAGTAAAGGGCCCACAAACCATTTGTTTACAAATGGCTTTTGTGCCGTTTTCAAATGTTAGCACTGATTTGAAATATTAAACAAATTTTCATTTGGTCTACCCCTCGTGACGATAAACAAATACATTGATAGCCTTTTTGGACACAGAGGTGCTTTCGCTAGAAATTCGGTTCGCCAGCTAAGCGAAAGAGTGGATCATATTGTTAATAAAATATATTTGATGTTTCTTCAAACTCTATTATGGTGGTAAGCTCCAACCGATATTATCCTCGGATTAAATCCCGATCAAGACTGACGGCTGCTTTGATGTCGACATCAGAGTTAATCAACACGTCTTTAAGCAAACACTTTGCAGATCATCTAAACAGGGCGATATTAAAAGTTAATCCGAGTTGGAGCTTACCGCCATTAAAGTGATTTTTAGCCACATATTTACAATAGGACTGGTTATAGGCCTTTTTAATGCACCACCAACGTAGAGTGCGCCCCGCGAATTCGAGAGGATACGTCAACCAAACCGTTTGTTTACATCAGATTAAGAATTTTTCATAACGCAAATTAAAGCATTTTTGATTCAACATCTCACCACTTTCCATCGGCAATTGTCTTATTATATGATTTTCCACTGAGCTGAACTAATTTGCACTCAAAAGATCATAACCACATTTTCCATTTTTCGCAACAAAAACATTCTTGAACACCAGCAGGATCCTTGCAAAACCGATACAGAATTTGAAGATCAAGTTTTGGAGCATCTCTGATGAATCAATTTATCTGGAAATGAGAAAAAGTGTTCCGCTTCCTACTTGGCTTCCTATGCCTCACGGCAGACATTTCTGCTCACAACACTCTTTTTGGCGTTCTCCTATTCATCACCAGAGGCTTAGTTTCGTCAGGTAATAAATCATATGAATACTTGGATAAATGTGTATTCAACTAATAATTCTTATACTATCATTAGGCTACAAAATTTACTGCGAGAGGTTCGAAAGCTACGGAATAGAAATGGCTCATAAACTAGTCGATCTATATCAATGGTACTATCTCCTCCTGTCTGTTCATAAAGTGCTCATACACGGGGCGAAAGTGATTTCTTCGTTTCTAATACCCATTGGGCAACTATCTGAAGAGGCCCAGGAAAGCAGAAACAAAGCTACCAAGTAATACAGAACCCACCACACAAGAAAATTTTCCAGAGAAGCCACGAATACAGATCTTCTTCTCCGTCTTCTGGAATCCTCCGATCCGTTAATTTCCAACATGAGGGAACTACCGAAAAACAAAACTGAGGTGTGCTCCGGGGATGCTCTCCAACTTTTGACCATAACAGATGACAACAGTAAGAACAGTGATATCGACGAAAATGAAACTGCAATCGCTCTTTGAGATTCGTACAATTTGAATCGGAACGTAATAAACATTTAACATGAATGATTTTGGTATTGTTTATTGACAAAAGTGAAAAATATTTAAAGTACATAAGCGATTCAGTCAAGGGTCGTTTGGGGGTGGTCTGATTTTGATCCCGAGTCATTTTGTTAGTCACTAGAAATAACCCAGGTTGCTTGGTTATCCATTTGTATGTCTTTTTTTCACACCTACTCGATAACAGCACAGAGAACAGACGTTCAAGTTCGGTCAGAAACTTGTGTAAAATAAGTGGGAACGTCGCCGTTACGTGGTGTTAGCATCTCCTGATTTTCTCTATAAATTTTCCACTTTCGACCAATTTGGCGCTAGTATCGATAAATTTTCTGTTGAAAATTGCTACTTGGCGCTACTAGCACTTAGTGCCTAGTGTAATTTGTGCAACGCCAGCGCCATCATGTTGTCAAAGAGGGTTTTTAAGTTGGGAAGTCGCCGTTAGTGGCGCTTAAGTCGAATAGGAATCTTTACACAAGTTTTTAGAGAAATTTTGTTCGAGCCTCCATGTCTGTTCTCTGTGATAACAGTCTCGTGGTTTCACAAAATCGCCATTTCAAATTCTGAAAAGTAACAAGTTTCAATGCAAGTATTTCGGTTAAGGGTCACGTGGGGGCGGTCTGGTTTCTTCACCATTTCATTGCATTTTCTTGTACTTTAAATTGCTCAAAGAATGGCCTGCTCGTTTTTGCCCGTTTAGAAGTTATTGGTATTGGAAGTTGGGTAACTTTCAACCAAAAAAAGTAGAAGGGTCTGTGCCTAGGGACACGAACGGAAGCTTGACGTAGGACCGCTAGTGGACGGAATAAATGTGAAGAGCATTTAGTTCTTTTAATTGATCAATTATCTATTATCTCAACTCTTTCCGTTTTTTAATTTTAGGCGTACCAAATTTGTAGTAATTTTTTTCAAAGAGAAAGTTGATTAAGAGAATTAATCAAAATCACTTGCACCCTTGCTTTCAAGTTTGATTACAAGATTACAACTCTGGAGAGCATTTTGTGTGGTCGTTGGGGGCTTCGGGTTCTGAATATGGACAAACAAGCAGATATAAAATCTATTCCAACTCTTTACTGATGTATGCTTGATGGCCCTGAAAAGGGCCGTTTTATTGAAGAGGACATCCATGGCCACTTACGCTTGGCGTGTTTAGTGTAGGTGACAGCATCACGGACCTCATTTTCCAGGAACACCTTCAGCACACCTCGTAGATCAGACCGGAGATGCGTTTGACACCACACGGCGAGCCAGACGACCGATGGCGGTTATCTCGAAGAACTTTGCGATGACGCTTGGCGCCTCCTTTACCAGACCTTTTCCTCCTTTGCCACGACCAGTCAATTGTTGCTTGATAGGTGTGAAGGAGTGGACTAGCCACCACCTTTCTTACTGCTGCTATTGCTGTTCACCACGCCGTCCGAAGCGAAAATGAGCTAATGCCATACAGCAGCGCTCTTTTATATCTTTTCAGGTTAAAGCAGAATTATGTGCAACCAAGTGGTATAAAAGCTACAAAGACTCCTCCCATTATGAGTAGTTTGCTATCAAGTAGCGACACTGGCTCTTTTCCTTTTGCGTACACGGCGAATGAGAACTACCCAAATTTGAGTTTAGTTCACTCAGAATCGCCAAAAGTGCAGGAACTCAGCGATGAGTAAATTTGTCTCAACAAATAGACTGAGTGAATCCAATCTTTACTTTTCTCAAATTCGGAAATTTTTCCCTGGAAAATCCTGGAAAAACCTGGGAAAACATGAGGCAAATTTACTCATCGCTGAGTTCCTGCACTTTATTTCTTATTTCTGAGATAACTAAACTCAAATTTGGGTCGATCTCATTCGCCGTGATATCACCTTGAAAGATATCGGCGCCGGTGGTTAGCGAGATTAATTCTCTCACCCCAGCAGGCCTGGGTCCAATCTCAATCGGCGCCACCGGCATGTTCTACGGCATAACATATCTGATCACGCCTTCATTCGGGAAGTAAAGCCGTTGGTCCCCGGTTGAGTTGATGGGTCGATTGGTAGGGTCCAGGTGTGGGAGCTGTCTCCCTGGCGAAAATATCCGGCCGTGGCGAATCAAAGTTGATCAAGGATGATCAAAATAATTTGTACCCCTGCTTCCAGTTTGATTACATGAGCATTTTGTGTGATCGTTGGTTCTGAATATGGACAAACAGGCAAACTGTAATAAGCTTGGTGGCCCTGAAAAGAGCCGTTTTGTTGCCAAAGTTGGTGATGATTTAACCTCCGAAACCAAACAGAGTGTCACTTCAAAACGTAGATGACATCCATGGCCGCTTACGCTTGGCGTGTTTAGTGTAGGTGACAACAGCATCACGGATCGCATTTTTCAGGAACACCTTCAGCACACCTCGTAAATCAGACCGGAAATACGTCAGACACCGCCACGGCGAGCCAGACGACGGATGGTGATTATCTCGAAGAATTTGCGTTTGGTTCTGAATATGGCGATGAGTGTGCAAAATATTACGCAATTCCATCCTCCCTATTCGCACGTGCCCGAGGATCGGAGGCGAATGCCACTTCGATTTGTTTCGTCTACTTACTACTCTCTGACGACTGTGCTGGGGAAGCAGCATATGCATGTAGGTAATTGGTGCATTTGTTAGTTAATTCAACGCTTTTGGACAATGCTGGACATTTACCAGTTTTTCAATAGTTTCTAGTAAAAATCAACATTCGAAAGCATTGTCATCGATGCGTAGCCATATTTCTGATCGATTGGTGATAAAAAATTTGAAATTGGACCAGGGGCAGCTGAGTTATTAACGTTCAAAATCTTTCTTAATTTGTTACATGTTCCATTTTCGGTTTTCACAAAGTGTACCCCCATATAGAAATCAAAGACGTAGTCCTACGTCAAAATGTAAATAACTTTTCAAATTTTAATGATAGCAATTTGCAGTCTTCTGAAAAGATGTGTAATTTGTAATATTTTTAACATCTTTGTAGAACATGCCAAACATGTAAAAATATTGTAGAAAGCTACAGATACAAAATTGATTTTAACGATGTCTCTACAAAAAACCTTTATATCTCAGCAGTTATAAGAACTAGAAAGTTATAGTCTTCAGCAAAGTTGTTAACAGTAATGTTTTCTGCAGCTTTTCCCAATACAAATAACCATAAAAGAGAGCTTAGCGACGTGTTCGGAGTATCATCCAAACCATTTGTGGGATAGTTTACCAATCCGGGATACAGTTCGTTTATGGTATTTGTTTATTAGGGTTGCCGAACAAAATTGTTTTGTATCTCATCATATTAAAAAAAAAAATTGCATCTCGCTTTTAGGTGGATAATTCTTTAATTTTATTTTACCATAAGAAGGAGAGCTGTAACCCGAGAAACTTCTCAGAAGACACCTAGTACCTTTAATCAACCATTTCAGCGTAAATAAAAAAGCGCGTGTTTTGATACCGTTGGCACCACTATGCAGCCTCGAGGTCATTCGACTGAGGGTCAATCAAATAAGATGCATATATCATATAATGTAGTTTTATATCTAACATAATACGCACCATCTGATGAAAACCCGACACTTCACACTGCATTCAGTGATCGTTAATTGTTACTGCTGTCTGCTTGATAATGAAAGAATAAGAAAAAAGCTTTCATTGAATTTAAATTACTTTCTGTTTGTATGTATTCTTACCATTCATGAGCTCCACATCACAGTTCCGTCACAAATAACTTCAATTTTTTCGTCTGCCATTATTTGCAACAAAAGAGCAGCTTCTTCGTCTGATGGCTGATATGTACTCGTAGAATTATTTTCTACAAAATGGGGGCCATGTAACATGAAACGACAAAGCCGGATTTACCATAATTTGACGTGAGATAGTAATCGTTTTGTTTTTCAATTTAACAGCATTTCTGTTGATTTTACCATATTCAGACGATATTATGATAAAATGTTTTTTTTTAAGACTTTATTTAAGAGATTTTTAGCCTTAGGCTAGTTCATCTCTATTATGATAAAATGGCGGGTGTATGAAGTAATCATATTAATCACGAATGTCTTTAATATTACCATGTTGAATTTTAAGGGGAGCGTAGTAATTTTGTCCACATCACAGTACTGTTGAGAAGATTATCGGTAGATTGCTCATAGAAACAAAATTCAGGTCGCTCAGAATAGAGTGCTGAGGATGGTTCTTGATCGTCCCTTCGACACATCTGAATATGATTTTATAAGCAATTTGTATGTAGTAGTTTAGGTGTATCTGATAGTTGTAGGTTAGTTGTAGCTTTAAATAATAGCGAAGACAACATATCAAGAAGTCTGGTAACTCTTCCATTTTCTCATACAACCAGTATCCGACAGGCACAATCGCGTTATCTGCCGCTCAAAGGTAAATGCTTCTATTTAATTGGATAGCAAAGGGTCTATCCTCAGAAGAAAGCTTTGTTTATTTTTTCATTTTTCTATGCGTTGCTTTCACCTTCGCTCGAGCGCAGCGCTACTGTGTCTGTCAATTGGATTTAGGCAAAGTTGCCAGTCTTCTTGATATGTTATCTTCGATATTAGTTACAACAAACCAATCACACCAAAGTCGTCATTCTTTAAAACAGGCATGATAGAATTAGGAACTTTAAATAATAATTACACATTTCAAATGAACTAAGGCACATTTGTGTCACTTAAAAATTCATACAGAGTATTTCTAATGGAAACCACACTAATTCAAGAAATAAACATCTTAAAAAAAAGGGTGGCTCGAAAATTGTCTACGTTGTTTATGGATACTTATTAACAGAACATGTTGAATTGTGATAAAGGTATGTGCAAACAGATTTCAGATTATGGTATGTATTATATTACGTACAATCAGCATTAAAATTAACCTCACTGTAATCGTAGCGGTACCCGCGTTTGATTCAAAAAATCCATTTCATGCTTCGAATCTTTAGGAACTATGAAAAACGCCAACGTCCCATTATAGATGTAGAATCTGTAATTAAATTTACGTTGTTAATTTATAAACTTGTTTTCCTAACACCATAATAACCTACGTCTTCTCACGAATGATATCCTTTATGGTCTTTTTGACATCAACCTTACAAACTCGACCAGCCAACCTGTTTTCATAGTAAACGTTCAATTTGTGTGGAAAGTATTCTCCGTCCCTGTCAAGTTCAAATTGTTCCTCGAACATATTGATCAATGTATCTTCCATTCTACAAGCAAGGAAAAACATTTCAATTTCATACATGCATGACGTTTCCAAGTTCCTAGTCATCCTTACGTGCACTCTTCAGACAGCTGTTGCTGGAAATCAGTGGTCAAAAACTGCGGATAGCAGAATACCGTTGGCCAATGTAACACCCCATTGCTGTCAGCCTTCACCATAAATTCATTAAGTGGACCCAATATCGGTTTCAAACGTTTTTCATTCGTTAGAGCATCGGGTTCTTCAAATTTAACCTCACGTTTCTTTAACGCATCAAGCGTCCTTGTCAGTTGTTCCTGCTTCCGTCGTTCCGCCTGTGTTGTTTTACGAGCGTCCCTTGCCTTAGTGGTTTTCTTTGCAAGCACACTTTTCCTCAGCTCCACTGCTTGTTTGTTAGTGGGATCGTTTCGTAGTATCACATCACAATACTCAACGCATGGATCAAATTTATCCAACAAACCGGCACTCTGGGCCGCTCTCCATCGAGCCTTGTCATAATCTGGCTTCAATTGTAATGCCTTTTCAGCATCCAGCATAGAGGAGCGATAGTTTTTCAGGAAAAAATTGGCGGCACTTCGATTGTTATACAGTACAGCTTGATACTCCGGATCAATAACTCCGAAACTGAGCGCTTCCGTGTAGCTAAGAACGGCCAGACGGAACTTTTTATGCTGCATGTAAAACTTACCATCTTCTTTATAGGCTTCGGCCAACTCCTGTGCAGTGTTCTCCTCGGGATCATATTTTAGTTGCTGCAAACCCTCCATCAGAGGGCTAAGTTCCTCGCCGGGTTCAGGAGCTTTGCGCGTAAAGAATGGATGCTTTGCCATTTCCTAGTTAGATTATAATTGTCAAGCAATAGCTGAAATTTTCAAAGAGCGCCACCAACCTCTTCCCAGCGATCTTCAGGCCATCCTTCGGTATATCTTCGTTTCTCCAGAGAATTCATGTACTGGTCCAAATCATTATCGAGCTTAGCGGCAAGTTCGAGCCGCTCCTCATCTGACATTTTCTGTTTCTTGCTAGCGGTTTCCATCGTAGACATTAAACTTTACTCGTTACTCCGAAAATGCATATGAATTTAGTAAAATCGTGAAAAAAAAATATCCGGTTCGGTGTATCCGATCAAATTTAATCCACGCGAGTAAGCAAACCAAAACAAAGCACGAAGAAATTTCGATCGATTTGGCACGTGTGAGAAATGTCAAACCAATGTTTATACAGTCGAGGCCGAGCACCGAGGTGTACTCTATTGAAGAATCAAAGTGACGATTGACTCACAGATGGCGAGTAAGTGAAAATGGTAATGCCGTTTTGACACAGAGAACAGACGTTCAAGTTCGGTCAGAAACTTGTGTAAAATAAGTGGGAACGTCGCCGTTACGTGGTGTTAGCATCTCCTGATTTTCTCTATAAATTTTCCACTTTCGACCAATTTGGCGCTAGTATCGATAAATTTTCTGTTGAAAATTGCCACTTGGCGCTACTAGCACTTAGTGTCTAGTGTAATTTGTGCAACGCCAGCGCCATCATGTTGTCAAAGAGGGTTTTTAAGTGGGGAAGTCGCCGTTAGTGGCGCTTAAGTGGAATAGGAATCTTTACACAAGTTTTTAGAGAAATTTTGTTCGAGCCTCCATGTATGTTCTCTGTGGTTTTGATATCTGTCAAATTGGCGTCTTGCAGTGAAACTTTTCCAAGCTTTCGCAACCTACATTTCGGAGTGAGAACTACTAGAAGGAGGATAGTTTCCAAATTTTCCAAGTAAAACAGATGCTTTTTGGGGCAAATCGGTCCATGAGGAAAAACTAATAATTTCCCGTGAAAACTTTTGCTTGAATCGTGTAAGAAAACGTATTTGAAAACTATTTGTTATTATTTCGGTATGGATCGGAGATGTTTTCATGGAAAATTATCCATAACAAGTTTGCACCCACAGGGAGAGGTTAGTGTAATTTGTGCAACGCCAGCGCCATCATGTTGTCAAAGAGGGTTTTTAAGTGGGGAAGTCACCGTTAGTGGCGCTTAAGTCAAATAGGAATCTTTACACAAGTTTTTAGAGAAATATTGTTCGAGCCTCCATGTCTGTTCTCTGTGGTTGTCGTTCGTTTATGGTTATTTTTTATTAGGGCTGTTCTCTCTCATTATTCGACAACACTGATTCAGTCTAACAACAAGGCGAAAACAGTCTCGGTATCTATGCATTGCACACACCCAATATGTATTGCCGTAAACCAGCAATATTTTGCTGGATTTTACCGAACTGGAAGTTCAGCAATCCTTCCAGCAAAATATTTTTGCTGGATAACCAGTAAAATGATCCTTCAATTAAGTAACAGCTCATCACTGAAAACCCAGCAAAATTTTGCTGATACTTCAGTAAATAGAAGCAGCAATTAATTTACAGTGGAAGGGAATGGAAAATTTTAGTTCGGAATTCATTGGATGTCACAAAATCATTCTAAATATCTTTATTTATTCAAAGCTTATCATATATGGTATACTGGTACATGGTACACCAATTTTTTGGTTAATTTCTATAGCAAAGCAGACAAACGTGTCTCTGATCCTGTCATCTTGCGATTTTTATTCGTGCTGCAAAAATTGGGGAAAAACGATATTTTTTCTGGAATTCAGTATGGATTTTTATAAATATACTTGAAAAATGTTGCACTTAATTCTTGGTGACACACTAAACATCATTTCGAAGAGCAAATTTTGCTAGAATTAAGCAAATTAGTTGCGAATATTTTAGTTGGTAATCAAACATACGACAAGTGAAATTGAATTTTCTAGAACTGACATTTCATTTGACAGATCGAATAAAATTTACCGAGTATCCAGCAAAACATTTCAGAATGCTGGATGGTCGGTGAAATGTGATTTTGCTGGAACCAGTTCAGCAATTCAGTTTGCTGGAACTTGAATCTAAATTTTAGTGTGTAAGCATATTTCGATTTTATACTATTGCACGCATAAACCATTTTTATACTAATAGCGAATTCGTTTATTATTCAGTTCCAACCTGGATCGGGTATCAAGATTGGGTCTGCTTGTTTTCTGACAAACGTCAGTTTGCTCGTTTCTTTTTAAAACCTAGCTCAGGTTGAGGTTCACACTGACAAAAAGTTCGGTTTCGCACTGGGTTGGAACTGGTGTTAACCCCGATAATAAACGAATTCGCTATAAGTTTGCATTCTCTCCCTATATACCGACCTTTGCGTCGGTACGGAGAGTTGCGATTTAGCGTAAGTTTTATGCTATTTATATTTCAATATTTTTTGTGTGTAGAAGAATTTCACATGATGAATTTTCCCATTAGTAGTCAGAGTTCTCTTTTAAGTTGGCAAAACGATTGGACAAGTAATTCTCTTGGGCGGTGGTTACATTCCATTATTCCAAATGTTTCATCGAGAGCGTGGTTCAAACACAACCACTACTCGCTAGACGCACATCTGTATATAATAAACCTCGTTGACAGCAATATATGTAGGTGTAGAACCGGTTATGATGACATTGTTCACGCAGTTTGGTATTGCCCGGGTAATGACGCCTCCAGAGCACGACTGTTGGATACCCTAGTGGCCCGAGGTAGACAACCCAACCTTTCAAGTAAGAGATGTATTGGGAACCCGTGATCTTCCCTACATGCAGGCGATCTACGAATTCCTTTGTATGTCTGACGGACCATCCCTTCCTTTCCAAACAACTTCCAGCCATTGTGTCCCAGTCTTAATATCCTCCTGTTTCTGTGCTACTTGCCCCTGCCCAGGATTTGGTCAACCGTCCAAGAGTAGTATCTGAAGGAGGCTTCAGAAACCAGTTTACTACCTAGATCCTTCCAATCGAAATTGTTACCCATTAACCTCGAGCTCGCCACGAGTAAATGGTACTCAATACTAACCTAGAATTCTACTGCTGTTTAAAATGTAAATTCAAACAGAACTGAGTTTTGGCTCCGCAAACTGTCACACACGACTGAGCCTGGCAAATAAAGGAACCAGTTAAAAAAAAAACTTCCATAGCGAATCAAAACAAACATTGTGTAGTACTAGAATTTCGATTATAATGGGGTTTGTTAATCGATTTGCTTGGGACCAATAGGCTAGTCAAGTAGTGAGCCAATTTAAAATCGTAAGTTTCCACCGGTTGGTTATACCACAAACGAAGTGACAGACGGAGCGGCTCGAAATTTGATTTGACGCACTTACATTTGAAATTTTCGAGTGTACCTCACGGCAACACTATCTACTCATATGTACTAGCTTAAAGTAGGAGGTACCGTATGTTATCTCTTTTTCTCTAACAAAAATTGAAAGGGAGAGCCTGTTGTCAAACAGCATGTCATTATGACGTTTAGTTGTTATCTGCTTTTCTTTTGTATAATAAAAGATCATAGGCCAAAATGATTAGGGGTGAACACATCGGGTTTACATTTGCTCACAAGTAAACGATGTTGAGCTGTCAATGAATCGCGCTTGTTGCCATTTTTGCTACAGATTTCTTCAGTCCCTGCTTCTAACCAAAGTCAGAGTCAACCGCGACCGAGAAGACATTGACAGAACACGGGCATACTCGGTATGCATTCGCTCATCCGTAATGGAACTTTTGACGGTCTTCGGAGAGTCGGAGGATGGTGATAGGAAGGAGGACCTGCTGGAAATACTGAGGATTGGAGTGTGTCGCGAGGCGGTGGATGGAATTCGATGCCGCTTTGTGCTTAGAATTCATAATTTGGCGGTGAAGTTCAGTGGGAAGGTGGTAAGTTTAGTTTAGGCATAACATTTGATAACGGCTCAAAAGCATTTGTAAACAAACTTTCTAATGCCCTTTACACGCGAACCAAAGTACGCCCACGCAAACCAACATCATCGGATAGGGGCAACTATCACTTTTCCGAAAGTGGTATTGGTTTGCGTGGGCGTACTTTGGTTCGCGTGTAAAGGGCCTTAGAAAGTTTGTTTACAAATGCTTTTGTGCCGTTATCAAATGTTATGCCTGAGTTGATTTTGTTTAGAAGGATTCTGTGTAATAAATTTTACTTTTTCAGAATAAACGACACATATTAGTGCAATGCGCTTGCTTGCTGGAAGATTGCCATTGGGCGGAAGAGCACACGGAGCTGTTGCTAAGGGTGAGTCGGATGGTGCTCAAGGCGATATACGATGCACACGAATGGATGTGATCTGCTCCACCACAATTCGATTGTTGCGGCATTGGTCCGAGTCTGACGATTTCGCGATCCGGGCGAAAGCAGTAGGGATCTACAACGATGTGTTCGATAACTCAACGGCGCTGCTGTATCGACTGTTCAGTGTGTATCAGAAGCGGGCAGCGAAATTTTTCGCATAAGTAATATATAGAGAAGTTTAGCGAGATGGAAATGGCAGAATTATTCCACAAGAGTTTGCCTTATTTGGAAATAATTCTTAGCTTGGGTGAGGCTTCCAAGCAGTACTTACAATTAGTGGAGATTCTTAGTAGGGTTAACTACCTCCTTTCCGGCCTATTAAGCATAACGCGCACTTAGTCTTTCTTAATCTAGCACAGTTTAGCATCAAACGAAATGTTATTATTACTGATGACTTCCAAATTTATTTACCTTTCTGTACGTACCGTAAGATTTAATAAAGAGAAACCAATCGTTGAAATATTGTCAAAAGTCTAACACTGATTCTTGATGCCAAACTCGGCCTACGGATTCTAAATTCGGCCTAACGCATTGAATCGCCAATGAATTCACTTCGGCCTTTCGGATGAAGATAAAAATTGATTCGGTCGGAGCGCTTCTTTTGTTTTTGTGAATTATGGGTGCAAAGCTTCATATAACGCATTCTCATTGACTTCGTTCGACAGCTAATTGACTAAAGTATCGTACCAAACCCATAATTGACTTGTTAACTCTGAAATCATGGATTTTTTTGATGTTTTCTGCTCGATAGGCCCAAAATGGGCGATTAGACCGAAGTAGTTCACTACCCTATTTTTGAAAGAATAGAATCTGAGCCAACGGCAAGTTCCGTGTGGATTTTGAGTAAGTACACAGAAAAAAAAGTTGTTGAATATTACATCCAAACAGCTGCACAGAGGTCATTCCGCTGGTTGTGTAATATTACGTTGTACGATGTACATCGATTTTGCGAACAAAATTACATCTATTGATGTAATATTGTATCTGCTTTTTGCTATTACATCATTTTTTCATTCATCAGCTTGAATTACGTTGATCGATTTTACATTTTTTTTTTGCTGTGTATCTCAACTTTCAAAACAACTCTGTTCTGGATATGAAAACGCTGAAATCCCTATCAGAGAAATTGAAAATCCTCAGTGGGAAATCCCCTCCGGATCAGATTTTGGTAGAAATCGTTAAATTCATCTCACTTCAACTGCGGATACATTTGGATCAAATTAAGCAGCAGGCTTCTTCATTGAATTGTGCAAATCGTTGGTCAAATTCAGTAAATGCTGCCCCAGGAATCAAGCCCAGATTTGCTCCCGCTGTGGAAGCTCCAGTTGGAATTTTGTGGATTACATTTCAACGATAGTTATAAACTTGGCTATGACCATGTCCAAGGCCGGCAGGAAATCAGTCCAGAACTGGTCGGATTGGTCAATGGATTTCTGAGGCATAAAATGCTAACTCTGGACGATTTGGGATGCGAAAAGAAGCCATCGCTGCTGGACTCCGGGTTGCGATTTTTGGTCAATTGGATACAGGTTGCTGTGCAGCTACTCCCCGGAAGAGAAATGCTGGACCTTGCTCGGTTGGTCGTCAACTTCAAGTACAAATACGGATTCGATTTTCTAACGGATAGTTATTTGATAAGACTCGTGGAGAACTGCCTTAAGGATGCCGGAGTCTGCTCGGCTGCAATTGATATTAAATTCGTAAAACTATTGGCAGCGCTTCGAGATGTTGCTGACGACTCCAAAGACGTGGACGAAACAATTTATGCGATTGTGAACTTTCAACTAAGCACCAATACCGAACCAATTCGTTGAATATTACAACAGATAAGTTGCACATAACATATACACACTAATCCAGTCAGTAATGTTTTTACTGGGTTTTTAATTGCGGACTGTTCGATAAAAGTTTAGATTTAGCTTAGCGGATTTAGCTCTGCAGAAAATTCAAAAATATGAAACTTATTCCGAATTTGTACAGATATAGTTCTGTTAATCTCATTTCTTTTTTTCTTTCTTCCTTTGATTTGTTTTCCGTCGATCTGGTTTTCCGTGCTGAGCACCAATGCTACCAACGCCAGCAAGCTAGCTCTCATACCTGGACCCTACCTATCGACTCATCAACTCATGAACCGGGGACGGCTTCACTTCCCTTCCGGAGGAAGGCGTGATGAGGATTTTATGGCTCAGATAATCCGGCTGCACCGACTGGGACTGAACACAGGCCTTTTGGAGTGAGAGGTAAATCGTAAAATCGTATAAGTTCCGCGGTAAAAATCGTAAACTCAGTGCTAGTGCGAAACATCCTCAAAAGTGGAATATCAGAGATTCCAGCGATTGGTCCAAGGAGCCAAGCACATATCACAAACGGGTACCACGAGCCCCACCGTAGCAACCAAAGCAGAAATCAGGACACCGTAGCCATCCGGCTCGATCGTCATCAGGGCCCCCAGTAGCATCGCAGCAAACAGGACAACCCCGAAGTGACTGCCTGGTTTCTCTCCACAGGCAGAAGTTTCCAGCGAAGACCATCCCAAAATCATCCTCAAAAGTTCAACGGAAGATGTTGACAATCTTTATACTTCCAATACTATTGAGACAAACATAGACGCTACAAATACAAAAGATAGATCAACCAATTTTTGTTTTCGAACAAGGTGTTAGCAGAATTCAGATTCATTCCTATTATTACCTACATCATTTTAACATAGAAATCTTGAACCACCATGTAACCGATTTGAGATAAATTTAATAAAGTAGGAAAAACGCAGTTTACAGATATGATAGTCCAAAAATTTGACGACATAAACCTCTCACTAGGAACTATTTTACAAACCAAGATACAGAAACGTTGGGACGCAGTAGGAAAAGTTTGGAAATTTATTGCCGGATCCCCCGACGCAGATGATTTAAAGTTAATCAATCCAACCATTAACAATCTCGTAGCAAATAACAATATACAAGTAAAGATTAACCGAGAAATGGCATTACAGTTAAAAGAGACAGTATTTAAAACAAAAGATGCTATTCAACTGTTCAATTCAAAAACTTCGGAACTATATTCCATAAATATTCTTTTCAACCTTAAGGAATTAAATGATAAAATAAACAACATTATTGATACCATAGCCTTAGCAAAAGTAGGATTATTAAATGAAAAAATTCTATCAAAAAATGAAATTGAAATGTTTTGGAGAGATTTAGAGAGAGAAAATATTACAGTTCACTCAAATTCCGAAGTCGTAACCTATGCCAAGACAGCAATCGCCATCAACCGCAAGGAGATCGTATTATTCATCAAGATGCCGAAGTTAGACCCCAGAATTTTTCGTAGAATCTATGTTTTCCCAACATTCCACAACCAACAACAAATCCACACCACAGAGAGATCTTTCCTGATCCATCCGACACAGAAATTTATCGTCAAGAACCTAGAACCCATCATTTATCGAATTGAGGACATTGAAGTAACCGAGTCTACATGCATACCAAACCTAATAGATGCGAGACCAGCCATTTGCAACTATTCATCAAATCCCATACAGCAGGAGATTGTTCCCATCGATTAGTATTATTTACTGGTGAATTCAATGAGCAATTTCACCCTATCATCAGATTGCAGCACCAATGAAAGAATTCTCACTGAATCATATCTGATTCGATACGAGAATTGCACCATACGAATCAACAACATTTCGTATGCCGGCAGAACTCGAGCCACTGCTGGAAATCCGGTCCACCTTCATCTGGACGGAATAGCTATTTCCAAGGACAGTTTTATATTGAACCTTAGTATGGAACATCTCCACAAACTGCAAACAGAAACACGGAAAGATTTGGACTTACTCCGTTTAAAAAGCTACAGTCTGCATTTCCCACACTGGTCCCTTTTTGGAGGGATAACCATCCTCCCCATAATCGGTATCATTATTTTCCTCAGCATTTTCTCCCGCAGAACAACAAATATCAAACTAGAGACGATGCCAAACACCAACGATCATCGTGGAAAATCGGAACCTGGAAAAAACGTCGGAAACCTAAACACATCTTCATTTGGATATACGATGCCCCTGGAGGTTCATCACTAAGGAGGGGCGAGTTAACGCCGGTGCCAACCGCTCTTGGCAAATTCCATCGTCGGTGCTCTCGTCAGCATCTAGGACGGATGCACAGAATGACAACAGCAGCGAGCTTCATCAGCATTCCGCAATCGGGTGACCGATTGGACTCCGGACTTGCATAGTGGACACTTTTCGCGAGTGCTAGGTTCTCTGTAGGAATTATTGATTGAAGTAGTCTTTAGGTAGCAGCAGTAGTGAATAGATCTTTATTTAAAAAGAACCTCCGACGATCAAAACTTTAACTCGCGCAGCGAAACGAACCGACGGAGAATCGCAATTGTTGTGATCAAAGCGATTGGTGAGGCAGAAGGAAACAAGTCAGCTCTTTCATTAAAACGACGTTCTTATGCATAATATAGTGTGACGTAACGTTGGATCATGTGTAAGAACACCGTAAGAACAAAAGAGTCGACTACATTCCTTCTGCCGCACCTATAGTAACGCACACGGCTCCCGCACTGACTGTTCCTTACTTTCTCACTCTAATCAAAATTTCCTTCGATGAGTGAGAAAACAGCACCCCGTCAATGCGAGCGAGAACGCGAGTTGCCAGATCATTGCACACAAAACCAACTTGAATTAATTCAAAACAAAAATACTAGCGAACCTGGCGGTGAGGGGCGGAAGGTGAACTAAAATTCTATTACAGAGAACCACATTATTTTAATTAATTTCTTCGGAGAAAGTCGTCTGTAACTTCGTTTGTGGTTATACCCTGTACAGACTATGGCTTATATCATGTAATATAGGCAGTCTTGCAATGAGCACTCATACATAGGATTTCCAGTGAAACCTAGATGTATAAGTTCTCATTGCAAGACAGCCTAGATTACATGATTACATGATATAAGCCATGGTATGTACGCGGTAGTAACCTTTATTTAATATTCGGCTGATTTCAATCGACTCGCATAAGTCAATATTTAAGAACCATCTCATTTTTATCTATTTGATTGCTGCATGGAAGGTGTATAATTGGTCATCAACATTACACTGGCGACCAGGCTCAATGCCCCCTCCAGCATGGCATCATAACAATTTACGTGTTAATTTGTTGTAACATTACATTTTATTTAGCCTGAAGGCGAAGACAACAAATCAAGAAGACTGGCAACTCTTCCATTTTCTCATACAAACGCTATGAGACAGTAAAGGCACAGACAAACAGACGTAACTCTTTGAAAAACTTGTTCTTGAAAACATAGTATCTCAAAACATATAACCTCAGTAACGACATCTCTCTGGCTTCTCGCGGAAAACAAGCTTGCTCGCTAACTCGTAAACAATATTGCATAAAAGTTCTATAGAATATATAGAAACGTCAAAGTGATCCGATGCCAGCGCTGCGGCGAGTAGTTCGCGGAACTAATAATATTCAAATCAACCGTTAAATGCATGAACGAAGATACACAATGAAGAGTTACGTCTGTTTGTCTGTGGTAAAGGTAAATGCTTCGAACGAATTTTATAGCAAAGATTACATCCTCAGAAGAAGGGTTTGTGTATTTGCTCATTTTTCTATGCGTTGCTTCCACCTTCACTCACTGTATCTGTCGCTTGGATTCTGGCAAAGTTGATTTCTGGATCAACAATAGAAAAGGGCCCATCAGCATTTGTAAACAAACCTTTCCAAAGCCCTTTTCTCACAAATCGAAGGCCGCCCACACAAACCAACACCATCATCGTGTACGTGAAAGTTTCCCCTATCCGATGATGATGTTGGTTTGCGTGGGTGGTCTTCGCTTTGTGAGTAAAGGGCTTTGGAACGGTTTGTTTACAAATGCTGATGGGCCCTTTTCTATTGTTGATCCAGATTTGTTGTCTTGGCTGAAGGGCTCCTCTTCATCTTTTTATTAAATATATTTAGGCCTATTCTGCGTGGCGTGTGAGGTGAGGTGACACGCTGTCACTTCTGAAGTGACAATTGTCACTTCACGTGAGGTGACTCTCCCACTCCTATTCTGTATTTCGTTTCGAACGAAATTCTCATACAAAAAAATATTTGAATTGCACGGAGACTCACCTCACCCACAGAGAACAGACATGGAGGCTCGAACAATATTTCTCTAAAAACTTGTGTAAAGATTCCTATTCGACTTAAGCGCCACTAACGGTGACTTCCCCACTTAAAAACCCTCTTTGACATGATGGCGCTGGCGTTGCACAAATTACACTAACCTCTCCCTGTGGGTGCAAACTTGTTATGGATAATTTTCCATGAAAACATCTCCGATCCATACCGAAATAATAACAAATAGTTTTCAAATACGTTTTCTTACACGATTCAAGCAAAAGTTTTCACGGGAAATTATTAGTTTTTCCTCATGGACCGATTTGCCCCAAAAAGCATCTGTTTTACTTGGAAAATTTGGAAACTATCCTCCTTCTAGTAGTTCTCACTCCGAAATGTAGGTTGCGAAAGCTTGGAAAAGTTTCACTGCAAGACGCCAATTTGAAAGATATCAAAACCACAGAGAACATACATGGAGGCTCGAACAAAATTTCTCTAAAAACTTGTGTAAAGATTCCTATTCCACTTAAGCGCCACTAACGGCGACTTCCCCACTTAAAAACCCTCTTTGACAACATGATGGCGCTGGCGTTGCACAAATTACACTAGACACTAAGTGCTAGTAGCGCCAAGTGGCAATATTCAACAGAAAATTTATCGATACTAGCGCCAAATTGGTCGAAAGTGGAAAATTTATAGAGAAAATCAGGAGATGCTAACACCACGTAACGGCGACGTTCCCACTTATTTTACACAAGTTTCTGACCGAACTTGAACGTCTGTTCTCTGTGCCTCACCCGAGGTGAAAATTGTCACTTCACTGTCACCTCACCTCACACGCCGCGCAGAATGGCCTAATGCCTTGTTCAGACTACAGAGTTAAAACATGTTATAGCGCTATCTTGATGGTGGTTTCTGTGTTGCAATTAGTTGACAACCGTTATAACATGTTATAACTCTCCAGTCTGGACAGCGTTTAACAGTTACTGTTTCTATAAATTTTCCGTTTTTCAACAAGTTTACATTCTTCCCCCTTGGGGGCATATTTGGTTTGAATTGAAACTTAGCCTAATGATCTGTTGATCTGACCTCAGACAGGTGTCTCTGAACCTTTCCAGGATGATCATTCTCCGTTCTTCTTGAGTCTGAATCTCAGCCATGTGGTATACTTCAGAATTTCACGTGGACTGTTCCGGATCGTGCTATGGATCTTATTTTGTGTCCTTTGAAGTTTACGCCTAAAAACGTCAGACACTCGTTTCGATTGTTCCTTTTCCACGAACCAAATAGTACTATAAGCAGTCTTTAAAGGGAGTTTCTTTCAACAACAAAAATGAAAAAGTCCACATTTATTTTGCCCATTAAACTTGATAAATTTTTATTAGTTTACTGTTGTTGCTGTTTTTTTTTTTTTTATTAAACGATTTTATTCATGTTCCTTCGGTCTTTTCCGTTTCGTCTAAGCAGTATCTGCCAGTGGAGCGAAATATGTGAGGCTTCTTGCGCAATCGGTGAACACTAGGGCATCGAATCGTGTAAATCGACGTGGCGTCGAATGACAGGATTGTTGCCCGGCTCTCAGAGAGCACACCAATCCAACCGTCATGCTCGAAGCACTCGCTACCTCCTGTTATATGTTCCCGAATTGTGTGCTTCGGTTCTTCACACGAGATTTACAGTTTATGCATTTTTCAAAAAATCATTTTCATGACGCTCACAGTTGGTAGTTTTTGTTTGCTTTTGATACGAAAAAAAATGTATCCTGTGTGTGTGTGTTTCGTGAAAAATAGCTCCATAAATAAGAAGTGACACATTTCTCGTTTTAGATAAATAAAACATTTTCGTGACTTTTTGATTCGATTTTCTCGTCAATCAACTTGTTGGTATCTCTACAGAGAGGCGAGCGTTTGGGTTTCTTCTTTTAAGTATTTCCTAAAAAAAACTTTATTGTAGACTTCACAGTTTCCGCGGACCGTTCGCCGCGCAAACCCTTGCACAAGATTCATCAAGTTTCTTCTGGATGACCTTTCTCAAATATAGATCCTAAGGTTTGCTTACAAACAACAATGTATTACAAAGTTACCCGATTTGCTTTTGTTTGTTTGTGTGTGTGTGTTATGTATTTATGTCCGGATTGTGGTTAGTTCGGTTGTCATTTTCACAGATGCGAGTTTTTCTTTGTTTTGTTTCGTATATTGATAATGACTTGTTCGTTTGCTTGGCTTTTGCTTCTGCTTCCTACTACACGACATACTCCGATGTTTATCACAATATCACCCAATAGAAAGTGCAAGAGCACCAATCTTGCTTGTAACAAATTGTTTCGGTATGTGGTAGAAATTAACAAACCGTACACCGAATACGTATGCGTGCACGTTTGCTTGAATCGCATTTTAGGTTCATGTTTTATGAAAGAAAGTTCGCTGGTTAACTTTTTTGTTTTATTGCAACATTTGTGTTATGTTTGTTACGGTTTCGAGAAGTAAATTTCCTCTGCTATTTATAGGTTTGTTTAACGATTCTAGCTTTAAGAAAACTAAAAAAATACCGCGTGGCTTTCGGTTAGGAACAATTTGACGAATTTTAATTTTTCATTTCGTTTTGATTTTTAAACATAATTTATAAAGGGTTTTTTTTTTGTTTGTGTATCAATATGAATACTTTTGGCATACATTTCGTTTTGCGTCAATTGAATGTATTTTATTCACTTTCTAACTAGTAGTTCTTAAACAACAATAATCAGTCAGCCAGAGTATGAACAACTCCGAATCACACACGAATGTATTTGTTCTAGTACTTATTAGCTTTTGTAAATAACAAAAAATATAGTAGATTTGTAGGTGATACAACAAATGAAGGTGTACAAAATGAGTTTCTTTCCCCTCCTTGTGAGGGGGGGAGGGGGGAGTTTTACGATCTTGTCCTCTTACAACAAAGTGATGAGAAAAAGGAACGAGACGAGATTTGATACGATCACAGTTCATTAAAGGCAATTTGGTTATGGTTTTCCGTTCATGTTTCCTCTCTGTCAACTATCGTTTTGCTTTCATGTCATTAAATGTCATGTAGTTGCCATGTATTTAATAACAACAGCGCGCGCGTGAATGTGCTTGTTTTATGTGTGAAAAATACTGTTAATGAGCGTCTTTTGTTTTATCTGGGAAGACAAACGCTCAGTTCTTTTTTTCACTTACGTCCTAGTTTGTGTTGTCGCGTCTTGTTGTTTCTCTCCTTTCCTAAATTACTCTTTGTTTGGTTTCGCTAGTACTTTTGAAACTTTTCGCATCTTTCACGAGAATTGAAAAACCTCTCATCTCTTCATTTTTCTTTCTCTATACAAAAAAAGAACCATAAAAATACCGATATCACCTTTTGTGTCTTGCAACGACGGTGGAGGCGCGATCCGCCTTATCACACGTTGGATTTCCCCTTTGTATGATAAATATTGATTTAAAAAAAAACAATACAAAATAAAAACAACAGTTTTTCGGACTAGAGTTGTGTGAGAAGGAAATCCATGCTTTGTTTAACTACTACTGTCTTCAACTGACGACTTTTGATTACTGTTATTTGCTTTTTCACTTAAACAATTTAAATAGTTTGTATTTTTCATCTCAAATTGATGCTTAAATTAAAATTCGTCTTTTCATCATTCGCTTTGTTCTCTTCCACTATGTTTCGCGTCTATGTTTTGCTTGATTCTTGTTTACTTTTCGTTTGAACAGGTACTGAATTGAGTTTTCAATGAGAAAAAACAAATATGACTACTGGATCCGAGGGGCGACAACCCCGAGACTCAGTAATATGCTTCATTTAAAGGAATGTGGCCTCTAAAAAATTACTACGTAGCTTATTACACAGATTTAACGGCGGTGTTTTGGCTTTTGGCAAAACCGGTTCCGTTCTTTGAACTTAATGTCGCAAGCTCCTAATTCTGTGTCTCTGTTAATGGTACGCGCAAATTTACTTTCTCGAGTTCCATTTTGTTTTGTCCGCGTAAATTTATTTCGGGATAAGCATTCTAATTAACGTTAGCGCGATGTATTAGGTACGAAAGAAATTTTAAACAAATATCACAAATTCCAGAAAATAAAACAAAAAAGTTTTCAAGTCTCTTGCCTTCATTGTGTGTTTTGTTTGTTTGTTTACTTCATTTTGTTGGTATATCATTATCATTCTCACAAGTGACACATCGACGTTTATCACATGTGTGTATTTTTCCATTTATTTCACTTAAATCTCAGGCGCTCGCCGTCTCCAATTAGCTCTTATCGATTTCTCCTATCCGTTTTTCTTTAGTAACTATTCGCTAGTTGCTTACTCTTGATTCTTCGTTTCACACTTGATTCATCTTACTTTCCGCAGCAGATTGGTTTCCTTTGTAATTTTGTTTATACTTGTAAACTACCACCAATCACAACGTTTGTGACGGTATTAAAAAAGTCCTACCGAAACAGTTTTCTCTGTTTTCGTATCGATTGCATTTTTATTGTTTTGCTCTCTGGTGCCGAAAAATTTGATGCAATGATTTCTGTTTCCGCTCGCTTTCTCGCGCGAAAGTCTGTGTACGAACTCAAAAATGAATATTCGCTCTAGTTTGGACATTTTTCCAAGTCATTGTTTTGCATTCTTCTTCACAGCTCGATTTGTTTTTGTTTGTACCAAACGATTCACATACATACTTGGGATATGGGAAGGGGGTAGTTCTGGAGTCTCTGAGACGCCTGGGGTGCTCCATAAGCGACCGGACGCCAGAGGTTTAATATTAGTGAACATATGCTATAGCTGAACATCACTAATAGTATTGAATTTCACCCTTGGTTTCGCATGATTAATACGCGATTCATGAAAGTGATTGTAGTATGATGGCTGTGAATGTTTGTGGGGATAATTTTCCTGTGATTTCACAGCTAATCGACACAGTTTAGATAAGAACAAGAGTTTTGCGCTACTCTGAAGGTGATGGTTGCAGATCGGAGGGATTTGAAACGATTTTACTTAACTGGCGAGTTGCTTTCCGATGGACACACTGTCAGTGTCGAACGTCAAAGCAAATTTCCCTAACATTGACATCAGAATTGTAGCGATAATTTTAAGGACAAGGTTGATAGAATCCACAAATTGCCATTTGTAGATTCTCCTTATTCAATCCATATGAATTTATACAAATTCTTGATAAGCTCCAAAACCAGCATGGAACTTTCCAATCCAGTCCAAAATTCTTTGGATTGGATGGTAATCGATTTCTTCGGTCACCATGCCATGCGACTTATGAAGCCTAAAGCAAATTTCTTTGCTCCCTAATTTTCGAAGAACAGATCCCACCAGCGTCAACCATCAACACCTCGAAAGACGTAGCGCAAAACACTGTCGAACTGAAAGGAAATCCCTAACATCATGGAATTGAATTTTGACCATTAAGAAAAAAAAAATTAAAAAAAAAACGACTCAACAAAAAAAGAACCTAATGAATATGTTGGAAAATGCATAGTTTTTTTCTTTCCTTCTTCGTCTGCTTAGGTATGAATATTTCCTCGTTCAATAAATAGATAATCTACCTTCTTGCCTGCATGCAATATGCTATTATAATATACGTGTGTGTATTTTGAAAGATTAAGATTAATGTTTACGTGTTGCTTATTCTCTTTCTCTCGGATTTTCGAGTGTGTCTGTGTTTTTTGTTGTGTGGGTAATTACGCTTACGATCTAACAAACATACGTGAATGGGTTGCGTTGACCGCCAACAACACTCTGAAATAGACAAAACGTCACTATTCATTCTGTTTTCTTGTTTATCCGATTTCCAAATTGTTACTTCATAATAAGATTCACAATTATATTATTCTACTATATCATTGTTTTGCAACAGAACGCTTTTACGTGTAGTAATTATTATTAGAGGGAAAAATTGGAATCTTTCTAAATGTTACGAAAGGTGAAAAGAAAACACATATTTTTTTTGCGCCGTTAATAATAATGGGAAGATTCTTCTTCACAAAAAAAAAAACAAACATCTTCCGTTGCGGTTAATAAATTAAAATTAATATGGAAATTAACAATCTTTCCGGTTGATAAATTTGAATTCGCATGCAATAGTGCTGTATATATCTGTATACCTTTATTTCTCGTGGAAGCAGGAAACTTACTGCTGAACGGGGGGAACAACTGGCGGGGCCTGGGTCTGTGGTGGTGGTGGCGGAGCAGTGGCCGCCGGATACGAGTAGTAAGCTGCGGCGGCTGGAATTTGGTAGGACGATGTGAATGTGCCCATCGCTCCCTGTACGCCTCCCAAGGGATCGAATCCGGTGGTAAATCCAGCAGTTGGAATGGTTTGTCCGCCACCAACGGCAGCAGCGGCTGCAGCCGCAGCAGCTGCCAACTGAGCGGGATATGGATTTCCCGTACCGGCGGTAGCATAGCTGTTATTGTACTGCTGCTGCTTCGGCTGATACGGAGGACGACCTCCGGCTGGTTTTGGACCAACATCGCCGTTGTACTGGTTGTTGGGATTATACCGTCCTCCTGGGCCACCGAGCTGAGTCTGCTGCATACCACCGGCTCCCTGATGGGGCTTGCTTGAATAGAAGCGTGTTCCATTGTGGCCATTGAAAGCTTGTGGAGCTCCTCCAACCATTTGATTGGAGAATTCCTCGTACTGGTTCGGATTCTGGTACATGGTATTTTTCGGATAGAACCGCGTTTGCTGATGTTCGTACATTTGCTGCTGCGGTGGCGACTGCTGTGGAGTTCCATTCTGGGACTGGTGCTGTGGCACTGTCTGGTAGCCTCCGGCATTTTTGTTCCAACTATTTTCACCACGATATCCACCGGGTCCACCATACTTATTCGGTCCAGGATTGCTGAATCGGTTCGGCCCCATACCACCACTTGGCGGTCCGCCGTAACGATTCTCGAAGGGTTTCTTTTGGAACATTCTTGCACCTCCGAAACCATTCTGGTCCCGATTGTACCCATTGGAAGTCAGTGCACCTCGAACGTTGTAACGGCATCTGCCACCCTTACCTCCAGGAGCCTATACAGGTTAAAATAAGCATCATTGATTGACCACACTTAATCAAAGTACATTATTTAAACAATCAAACTAGCGTACCTGTTTTGCCAAATCAATCAGCGCCACATTCGGTTGTTGTCCAGCTTCTTCCAAAACGGATAGCAATTCCCTAGCCTGACGTCCGTTTCCGGGCGTGAAGAACGTATACGCCGTACCATACGAAGAGCACCGCCCCGTGCGGCCAATTCGATGAATATAATCTTCCGATGAGTTCGGATAGTCAAAGTTGATCACATACTTCACATCTTCCACGTCTAAACCTCTGGCAGCGACATCTGTGGCCACCAGAATGGTACTCTTTCCGTGACGGAAGTCCTGCAGCACATAATCACGCTCCGATTGGGACTTGTCTCCGTGGATCGAAGTCGCTCCGTATCCATCTCGAATGATGTTCTTCAGCAGATCTTCCACCTTTTTCTTGGTCTCAACGAAAATGATAATCTTGTTGTTGATATCGCTAGCAATTTCCTTCAACAGCGCCAATAGCTTGCCTTCTTTTTCACCCTCCTCGCACACATCGACAATCTGGTGAATGTTGTGGTTGGCCGATAGGTTCAGCGATCCAATGTTGATCTGGATGTAGTCATGAAGGAAATCCTCGGCCAACGCCTGGACTTCCTTGGGCCACGTGGCGGACCACATCAGCACCTGACGGTCCGGTCGGATTTGCTCGATAATCTTACGAATTTGTGGCTCGAAGCCCATGTCCAACATACGATCGGCTATTTGTGACACAATCAAAGATAGTTCTTAAAATTTGTTAATTTTCTAATAAAAAACAAAACAAATACCTTCATCAAGCACCAAATAGGTACAGCGACGCAGATTCGTGATGCCTCGTTCAAGGAAGTCAATCAAACGTCCAGGGGTAGCGATCACCACCTCAACACCACGCTCCAAGTCGCGAACCTAAAAGAACACCGCCGTCAGATAAAAACCATAAATTGCAAAATAAAAAAATCCCCTATTCCAACCTACCTGAGGACCTTTCAGTGCTCCACCGAAGATACAAGTGTAGCGAATCAATGGCTTCGAATGGGTACCGAAATCACGCACCACCGTTTGGATCTGCTGGGCCAATTCACGGGTGGGCGCAAGCACCAACACAATCGGACCTTCACCTCGCTGCAGTGGCTTCTGATGGGCAATGTGGACAATGCCCGGCAGCATGTAAGCCAGTGTCTTACCCGAACCGGTCTGGGCAATTCCGACCAAATCGCGACCCGAGAGAGCGATTGGCCAACCCTGTGCCTGGATAGCCGTGGGGTTCGGGAAGCCCATCTTGTTGATTTCATTCATCACAAAATCGGGGAAGTTACCCTCCTCGAAATTCTGCGATGGGTGTGGCACACTATTACCCATGACGGTGATTTGAGAACGCTCTCGGAACGCCTGTACCTCCTCCGGGGTCCGGGCCATCACACTTGGGTGAGGACCGTAGAAGTCCTTTTCGAATGGCTCTAGGTCCTTCCAGATGGGCTTCACAAGACCTTGTCCTGGGAATTTGGCCTTGAGCGATTGGATCTTGGCACGTTCCTCCTTGCTCATGTTGTTGAAATCAGGCTTCGGACCGTAACTATTTCTGCTACCGTACGAGTTTGGCATGGTGTTGTACTTTTTGGGTCCTCCGAATGCATCGAGAGGTTTGTCATATAGTGGCTTTCCATTGCCCATCATTCCAGGGACACCGGTACCGAATAGCTTGGGTCCTCCAAATTCCTTCTTTTGGATCATTCCACCGAGTTCGTTCGGGCCGCCATAGTTGTTTGGGCGGAATTTGTTGAAACCAGGTCGGCCCCCGGCGAGCCCGTTAGGTCCAGGGCTGTACATGGGCTTAGGTCCTCCAAAACCGTTCGGGTTGAAGGGAGGAATCGAGGGTGGTCCACCTGGTTTGTTCATAAAGTGTGGCTTACCTCCGGGGCCACCGTTTCCACTGTAGAAATCCGGTTTGTCGCTACGTGGGCGAAAACTTCCCGGATGGGGTTGTCCGTTTCCTTGGAACTGCATGATAGAGATCTGCGGAAAACAGAAGAGAAAACGGTTTTTAATATGACCGTAAACGGGAGACTTATTGCTCATAAGGATGTAAATATCAGGCCTATATGTCAGCAGCCGAACGTAAAGAATGTTGTGTTTCTTTCCTCACCAAAGTAGGAACTGAGCCACAAAAGGAGTAAAACTCCTTCCAACATCAGCCCCCCTATATCCCCTTTTCTTGTAGTCTTGCGCATCAATATGATTCTTCTACTTCGCGTTGTACTCATGGTCCTCTATAATAGTACCGACAGACATGATTGTAGTACCCCCGGACAAGTCACGAATGACCCAAGAGCGTTTAATACCCCGTTCACATTACAGCCTATATCACGTAATATAGGCTATCTTGCAATGAGCACTCATACATAGGATTTCCAGTGAAAACTAGATGTATGAGTGCTCATTGCAAGACAGCGTATATCACGTAATATACGTTGTAATGTGAACGGGGTATAAAGTGACTATAATTAAAAAAAAATTACCGCAATTGACGTACTAGATTAGAGGAATATAACCATAGAGGTAACTCTAAGACCAGAAGGTCCCGAAGAAATGTGCTCAATTTTTTGGCTCAGCTCTGGTACTCTCTTCGGTCCCAAGCTAATCGATGCACCCCTCGAAACATAGGAAAATCCACGAACCCCTCTGTTCACGCCGAACGTGAACCGCATTTGATTAATAATATTTTGACCCCCATGGTCACCCCCGTGCCCATAGTGCAGAAAAGATTATCACTCTTACTCTCCAACTCGGCTATATACAGCACACAGCTGATGACGTCCATATGATGAGAAACAATAGTTTCATCGTCTGGGACATTTCCACACTTCTCACAAGCAGATCAAACCGGTCGCATAGGCACATACAGGGTAGAACGTACTGTGCTTTCTATAGCCTGAAATTAGATGTACCTCTTTCATCCTACCCCACTTCCACCGCAACAGAAGCAGCAGCAGCAATAGAACAGTTCGATAGTTGACCGCCGAACCAAACGGTCCATCGTCTACACAGACGGACTCTGTGTAGACCGCGCGCGCTCGCTCGCCTCGTTGGCACCCACCCCTTGCCCACAGATCGGGAATGGGTGTAGTAACATACACACAGAGATTATTTTACTGGGGTCAGTAATTTTTTACTGGGTTTTCAAACAGCTGAAAAAGTCAGTAAACTGAAAATAACGGTCACACGTAATGCAACGAACAATTTTAACATATTTTATTTTTATCATCAAATAAATGTAATAAGAACACAGTCTATATAAATTTCAAGAAAAAATCACTTTTATACAATTTTTTTAAGTTTACTGACTTTTTCAGCTGTTCAAAAACCCAGTAAAAAATTACCGAACAGGGAGGCCGTGATTTTGTGTGTAGCAATTGTAAATATTGTAAAATAAATATGGACTATTTTGTATTGTGAAGTTTGTGAAGAATGATTACTGCACCTCAGGCCCTGAGTATCGGCCAGCCTATCCCGGCGTCAACACCCTCATTTTATCTGTCAATCTTTCATAGCGAATCAAAACAAACATTGTGTAGTACAAGAATTTATACAAGAATGGGGTACGTTAATCGATTTGCTTGGGACCAATAGGCTATTAAAGTAGTGAGCCAATTTAAAATCGTTAGTTTCCACCGGTTGGTATAACGGTACTATAATCATGTCCAAGGTATAAATGTCGTGGTGACCGGGATGCTGCCGGACGAATTCGCAGTGACACTACAACGTCAGCATGCATTCTTCACTCTTGTTTCCAGTACGTTTATTTTAACAGAATTTGAAAAAAAAAACTCTTCGATACACCTCCTGCCACCACACCAGCGTAGGTAGGTACTGCTACCGTTTTGCTTTTTCGACCTGTCGCTGCTTTTGTCCGTCCTGTTATTGCATTTCTGGCTAATTTCGGGGAAGGAATTCATTCGATGTCTCTCCACCTTGTACAATATTTTTAGTACACTGGAAGAGTTGACATAACCGTGAAAACAAAAAAGATTGTAGGATTTGAGCATGGTCACGAACATGGACCAATTTTCATGCATCTAGGACTTGAGGTTGTGTTCCATTTGGAAATTTTTCACTTAAATTTGACACTTCGAAAATAAATTAAGATGTTCGAAAATCCCTCTGTTATTGATCGGTCGATTTTCGAGAAAGCGTCCGACAAAGTTTATTCCTTGTCTGTCAGAAATAAGTCTGCTGGGATAGCAGGTTTATTTGAAAATTTTCCATCTGCCAAATTGAAGTGAAAATTCACCAAATGGAACACAGCCTTAGTGTCTCGGATGAATAGTCAAAAGCTCGCCCACTTTAGTAAACGTCGTAGCAGGGGATCGACGTATATGAGATTTCATAAGGGGCGTGGCTTAACAGTAGACGAAATCCACGAAATAGACCGATTAATGCAACGGCGAAAATTACTGACTAGTGCCACTCGACATGATCGGTTGATTTTATATGGTTTCGTCGGCACCTGAGCGAGACTACCGTTTAATTAGTAGACGGGCAACAATCGGTTGATTAGCGGAAAACAAGATCGATACTGTGAAATTTCTCATCTGTCATATTTGTATGGGGGCCACAATCAGGAAGGTGAAAGATGGGGCTTACCTGATAGAAGTGTTAATTTGTGTGAACGAGTTCGGAAAAATCAACGTTTGAAACCATTATTTTCCAAAGTACTGACGGCCTTTTGACTATTCATCCATTTTTTTTTTTGAGATCTCGTGTAGGATAATTTTTTGTGATCTCAAACTATTACAGTGGCCTTATTTAGGATCACTTTCACATTTAAATCAGTTTCAAAAGGCACAGGGTCTTCTGGTTTCACTGATTTGTATGAATTGAAACCAATACTGATTTATTTGTTTGAGTTTTGGGAGTTGTTGAACAGGTAGATTGAGGTTAGGGCGACGCCACTCAACTATTATATTTTACAAATTTTATGGTTCTGGAACCAAAGAATATTTTGTTTTTCTTTATGGAAAAGGAGGGCTTCAACCCCCTGGTCTTTATGTTTAAGCAGTGTAGAGATTCATGATTTGGCTCTTGAAATTTTGTCCTTGCCCGGTGTGATCGGTTGGGTTTAATGCCTTTGTTAATCATTTTCGTAATTTACGTATCGTTGTCCTTGATCGGACTTGGGTCTCTATCGTCGTTCATCCTGCTGCTTGTCCTTGGTAATACTACTTGGTGTGGGTTAGTATCGTCTATCTTCCTTTTTCGGTGTCCTTGTTCGTTACCGGGGCTTGAGTCAGTGTTGCACTGTGACTAGTTGTCGGCAGGGGCCTGACCTTCTAGTTTCAATAGCTAAAATGGAAATTACACGGCGCTCATTTAGAATTTGTTTAACTTGTGCGTTAAGTCATTGGAAACCTGTGTGGGGTGCCAGTTCAACAAATTCTAAATGAGCGTCATTTAAATGCCATTTAAGCTATTCATACTAACGGGGTTCTACGGTAACACGATTTTCCGTTCCTTTCCACCATGTATACGTCAGGCGGGCCGTATTTAAATAAGACCCGTGATGTTGCCTACTGCCAAACGTATAGGATTTATATGTGGTTGTCTGGTCATCGTTTAGCTCTAGCTCAACAGAAACACATGAGGCTTTGGTGTGTCCAGTGCGTAACCGCAGGGTGGCCAGTGAATTTTCATTTTGAAAATGCCGGTTTTTTCCCGGTTCAAATCTTAAAAATTCCCGGTTGTTAATATGCAACAAAAAAAAAAAAAAAAACAAAATTTACTGATAGGATAAAAAAAAAAGTGATTTAAGAAGATTCCCAAGATTCTGGAGCTTTGAAATTTGTGTTGAGTCTGAAACTGGATGTGAAAAAAAAATGTGAAATTTTGAATTTTTTTCAAGATCACAGATTTAAAAAAAAAAAAAAAACATACTTATGAGTCGTGGAGTCATAATTGTCACGCTCTGAGACTTGGAAGCATTTTAAGGGTAATAACAAATTACATAGCAATCTGTAGAATCTGGCGGACAAACCCTGGAATTTTTAGTAAAATTTAAAAGAATTCAAAGTGTTGATTAAAAACAAATATTGAGAAGGATTCCCACACAGTTTTCGAAGGAGAAGAGCAGATTTCCAGAATTATTCTTACATGAAATCCATAGAAATTGTTAGATTAATTTGGAAGGATTTCTTTGGAGAAATTCTAAATTAAACTGTTAGGTAATTTTAGTAGATTTAAAAAAGAATTGTGAAAATAAAAATAAAACATTGCAGAAAATTCCTACGTGGTTCTGATGAGATTTGTATGGACATCGTGAGGAACATGACAGATGAATTTTAAGAAGAATTCCAAGAGAATTATGATCGGAATTCAACAAGAAACAGAGTTCTTAAAATGTTCTGGCAATAATTTCAACCCTAGTGCGAATGATTCATCACATAACCCAAACAAAATTGATTCCAAAAAATTTGCTGATAATTAGAACGAAATTCTTTAAAATACTCCAAGGGGTTTATAAATTAATTTTCGAAAGATTTCTTTTGTTTTGAATAGAGTTAAAATCAAAGTCTCCGGATAGGCGGGAACGGGAATTATATGAAGGATTCCAATAAATTCTTAGAAGGGGTTGGAAGAAAATTCCTAAAATAATTCAACGGTAATTATTACGCGGAGTGTTTTCTGGTTTATTTCAGAACAATTTCAAGATAATTCAGAGCAGAATTCCAAGATAATTCAGAGCAGAATTCCAAGTTAATTCTGGAATTCATCATGATAATTTTGAACAACGAAAAATTAAAACCCCGGAAAAGAATAATTCAGTTTCGGTTTTTACAAATATTTGTTTCCAAACTCCAGCATCTTCAATATTTTCTTTAGAGGACCATGCACTTTACATCTGAAATTGAAACGACAAAAATCAATTTGCAATATTGCTGAGTGATTAAATTCTAAAAACAATAAGACGGTATACTGAAGAAAATTATGCAACAAATAGAACAAGACATTCATTTGCTAAAGGATCACTCTGTTTTAATGGTTTATTCTGAAATTCTGATGTAAAAATTTGTTCCTATGATATGGTTAATTTATTTTCCCGGTTCTCATGCAGAATTCACGGGTTTTTCCCGGTTTTCACGGTTACTTTCCAAATTCCCGGATATTTCCCGGTATTCCCGGATTTCCCGGTTTGCTGGCCACCCTGGTAACCGGATAAGATAATGTGGGATTGTTGCTCCAAAGAGTCATCCAAATATCCGGGTGGGTGCTTGATCCAGGACACCACCCTGGTGAAGAAGCTTGATTGGCAGCCTGAGCCACAGGATGATTGAGCTCTTCACTGCCCTTCACAGTGCGCCGGATCCTGAAAAACGCTTTCTTCTTGGAGCGAACCTTTGAATTCTCTGGATTCAAGGGTGCTTTTTAGTTTCGGATCCTTGTGCTAGTTGAATCTATGAATATCGCTCGTTTGTCATTAGATGATGTTACGGCTACGAACATGACGCACACTGCGGGGATCCTGGAGTTGGTAGTAAATGCTTAGTGTTGCATCCAATATTTTCAACTTTTCCGTCGGAGTAAGATCGTGCAGCCTGATGGTTTATTGAGTAGACATCGGTATAGGAGCACTTTTCTACTGACAGGTGGAATCCCACGGAGTGTGATACCGACAGCTACCAGGACGATGTCGTCGACACATACAAAGATGAACATATCTTTGGGCAAGTTGCGGAACATCCGCACTAGGAAGCGAGAGACTTCAATCACTGACCCTTGCGGGACACCAGATTCTTCAGGGAATCCTCTTGGCAATATCAGGAGTGACAAGCTCCACATGCTGATCAGCTTCTTTATGATCCCGGAGAAACTGATTCAGGGTACCGTGTTCGGAGTGGAAGGTAGTCGTTAGTACAGGACGAGTCTACGGTTGACTATCCTCTAAAACACCGTACTGACGCAACATGTTAAGGCGATCGGTTGAAAGCCCGAGGTGTCCTGTTACGACCAGGCTGTCTCCAATGCTCTGGAATGGTTCTTCTCAGCTATTCTCTGTTGTGCCCAATTGTCTTGCTTTCCGGTAGTAGATTCTTTAGTATTAGCTATCAATTATCTACATTTTCGAAGCTCTAAAATGAGCTCGAGTTGTTTCAGCTTTCAAGCGACGTGTTTAACGCATAATTTTCTATGACACCTAACTAGCTACACTACACTGAAAAAAGTTTTCACTTAGTTTCTATTAGGAACGCACATAATATTTTTTCCAAAAACAAAAACAATGATTTTTACCTGAATATCACATAGCATTAGAAATTCTATATGAGAAATCATATGTTATGTTCATGTTCATGGGATTTAGTGGTGCAATTTCCAATTATGGGATCACATGAAAGTTATGTGAAATTCACATGGATATTTTCCACTGGTTATGTAATTTATTTTATGAGTGTATCACCGCGAAATGAATATGAAAAAGAACACGCTTATAACGAAAGCCTAGCTGTACATATTCTTGCTCTGCTCACTTCCTTACAATGAAAACAGCTTCGGTTTTCGTGTTGAAACTTGGCTTTCAATTCCTTTTGAAAGCGGAGAGGAAAGCTCTGTTGAGCATCTTTTGAGTATGGACGATGGAATGCCATCAGGCCCAACAGCGTTCGAAAAATTTCAGCTTCTGGATGGTAGAGTCGACGAGCTCCTATGTGACCGTAAAAATATCAAAGCTGAATGCGTCACTAGGAGTATCTTTGAATCTCATCGTTGAAAACACTCTTGAAATGCTCAGCCAGGAGGTTACATTTTTCTAAAGAAGTGTTGACTCTTTTATCACACAGATGAATCTCAACCAGTAGCCCATCGTCTTTCCTTTTTGTCTTTACAAACGTTCAGAATAGTTTAGGATTACGCCGGAGATTGGTCTGCATACGACTTGAGTACTTCTTGTATAGAAAACAGTTGTACATTCGGTAGCAATTACTTTCTAACGAAAATAATCGCTTGGTGAATGGATTACGGGACTGAATGTATTTGCGAAGAACCTTCGATCTCACACGCTTCAAGTGCTGCAAATCGAGCATTAGACCATTCAGGTGTTGGAACAGGTCTCCTCAGAGGCACACATTAATCGGCATTATTAATCGACTCACAATTTCGTCGAAATAGTTAACGGCTTTATCAATGGACGAACACAAGTCAAGTGACTGCCAATCTACCTGGACCAGTGACTGATTAAATGCACCGTAGTCAATCTACGCAAGTTCAGGCCTTGTACATCAACGATGTCTGCATAGAGAACAGGAGTGATCGATTGATGAATGCTTCCGACGCTGGATGATCGGTGTCTAGATGTATCAGAGGCTCTGATGCCTTGGCGACACTGCACTCTAGTGCGGCGGCTTCGTTCACCAACACTAGATCAAGCAGTCGAGGGTTTCTGTTTGGTACAGAATTAATTTGCATTAACCCATGCAGGCTGGAACCATCCAAAAGACCACAGCAGGAAGCAGGCATGTACGACCGAAGAATGTTAATAGTTGGATGATCATTCGCGGAAATCTGCCAAACAAGCCCAGACTGGTTGTAGTCGCCAAATAGCAGAGCTAGATCGTTGTAACGTAATCGGGACAATACTGGTATGGTTCTCAACGCAATTCAAATTAGATTTACGGTCAGGATGAAGGAACATAAACGCCGATGCTTATAATGTTGTGTGACTGACCGGAGCAGGAACGAGGCAACAATTCAGTCGTTTGGAAACCGCAATAAAGACGCCACGACCACGTGATTTGACACTGTTCACCCGGTCATTGCGAAAAACTGAGAACCCACTGCCAAATAATTGTGCTGAGAGCATTCGATCATTTAGCCAGGTTTCGGTAAGAACGGTTGTATCGTAGTTGGACTCAACAGCAGCCAAGAATAAGTCGTCAATCTTAGTTCGCAGGTCACACATTTTGATAATACATCACAAGTCCATCGGATAACATAGGTTGGCAATCGGAAAGGCGAGGTTCAGTCGGTGGTGAAGAAGACGTTGCGCTGAGACGTGGAGGACCAAATGATCCAGATGCTCCCAGAGAAGTAATCAAAAACAGTCTAGAGCAGACCTCCCCCAACGTACTGCCGCATAATTTTGTGCGACCCGCACAAGAATGTATGTATGTATGTAAGGTAGCCACCATCCCTTCGAAGATCTTGTCTTGTATGCAGCTCCACTTAATAGCAAGATCAATTTGAGCTACCGATCTGAATTCACAATATCGCTGTATGAAGGGCCAAAAACGGTGGGGTGGACCCGTAAGCAGAGGCACTTACGCGAAATCCACCACCCGCACAAGAATCCCAATAAAATGTCTACGTAGTTAATGAACAGCCCCTAATAGGATTGTAAAAACGAACCGTGTAAAACCCGGCTCAAGTTTTTAAATGAAAATAGACCTTCCAGACCTGGTCTAGAAGCGACTCCCGTTGTTCGGTAGATCAAATCGCATGAGTTTTAATTGATACGAATTATTAAATTAAAGGCTTATAAGAGCTACCTAATGTTAGCCGAAAATCATTTACAATTCACCCTTATGAAATTCATGTGTCGTTCATAAGTCGAGCCTTATGAAATTCTTAAGTTTATTTGTCTTAGTGTACTAGTCCATCACTAGTTCATACGATACAACATAATAATTAAAATTATTTATGATTGCTATGTTCTAAGCACGGCCATTTTTAAACCGCAGATTTTCACAAGAGATTTTTTTGGATAAACGCAGCAGCACTCCAACATATGTAGGGGAAGTGGCTCTAATGTTGGCCTATTGATCTAAGATTGGACCCATCGCTAGAAATCTGCTATTTATCAATTTTATCTAGATGAACGCGTCATTGGGACGGTACTAATGGATATTTTTGGTTTTTAGTCGATTGATGAATTTATGTATGGGCCCAAATTAGGGGCATTTAGGCCGACATTACATACATTTCCCCTATATAATGAAACTACGTTTCAGTTAAAAAAAATCACAAAATTAACATTTTTAGGCTGTGCGGCAACGCTTTTGCATTTCGCTGCTAGGAGCGTTCGGTCATTTTCGCATTACTGTCTAAATCACACCAAAGATATGTCTTCGTATGCTGCGTACTATGTAGGCACCCTAGTCAAGCGCAGAGAAAGAAAATTATTGATTTTTCAATGCAACATACCCAATCTAGCTCGATGCTTACCTTCTCGTGCTTTCTCTTCCTCGCAAAGCCGATACAAAATGGATCTGTTAGCTGCGTAAAACGTAAAACTGCTACTTTTTTTTTTCCTAGTTACTGCTTTCAACTACGAGTCGACCGAACACAGTATGTATTCTTCACTTTGAAATTCTTACGTCTTGATGTGCGTTGCTGGCTAGTGCACTTTTCCACCGTTGTCGTTCGTCTGTCTTCCGCTTGAAACACACTACACTATCGAAGATTCGGCCCCTCGATGGATATATGCAAGCGAAAGGAAAAACTACTGTTCCGTCTGTGTAGCGCTCCGCTTTGGGGTACTCGACTCGGAACACACACGCGCACACGGTCGATCGAAGAAAAAAGATGGCGATCGGAAGGTGAAAAAATTTTTCTTCACCAAATTCGTCACTTTACAGTCGAAGTTTCGCGTTGGGAATTTGATGAACTCTGGGTTTCACTTTACTGTCGGATGATTATTGTGCCCGAATTCGATAGTTATACGCGAACATTTACTTTTACTACTTCGACTTCCTCGCTGGAAAAATTGTGTGAAAAAAATGGAAATCTTCCACTTTTTTTATGGCTACAGCGGGAGCACACAATGCACACACCTTGTTCGGTCGAGGAGAGAAAGCCGAGAGAAACCCCAAGTCCAGCAGCAAGCAGCCAACCAACTCAAAAACGCTGGGCTGGCACAGACACGAAGCGAAGCGAAGATGGCCGAACGATGTGTTTTGACAGCTGATTTGAAGACACCGCCGCCGCAGCCAGTTTTTCGAAGTGGTATAAAACTGTTGTGACAGCAGATTGTTTTGTGCGCATGTTTTCGGCTAACTATCAGCTGCAGCACGTGTATTTTTGCTAAAAGTTGTTACGTTTGTTACAAATTCGATTGAATAATTTAAAAACCTCGAGCAAAATGGTACAGAAAACTAAAAAGTTCAAGCACCGGTACAGGCCGCCTCCGCCGTCAAGTGGGCCGAGAACCCTGCCGGAAGCCTCCTGGAAGCATGTGAAACTCAGCGGACCGGTGATCTCTGACGAGGGGGGTGATTTGGCTGGGTTGATCGGGTTGGAAATACTGGAGAATTACGATCGGACCTTGGTGACCAAGGACAAAAAAAAGGTATGTATAGAATATGTATTTTTGCTCGATAGATGCTTAATGTTTTATCTTTCGATCGTAGAAACTGAAGAAGGAGCCTCTTCTGGAAGATGAAAGTGACACCGAGAAGGAGCTGCCGACCAAAAAGGGTGGCGCTAAGAGAAGTGCCGTCAGCGATAGCGATGGGGACAGTGAGGAGGAACGTCCTACGAAAAAGAAGCAGAAGAAGGCACAAAAGCAGCGGGAACCGGAACCGATGTCCGAAGATTCGGACGATGATTCTGGATTTGATGACAAACCCGCTAGGAAACAGAAAAAAGCGGATAAACGGAAGAACAAATCCGTTCGGGAGGACCAAGATGATGAGGATGAAGTCGAAGAGGAATTTGTTCCCGGAAGATTCGTCATGCTGCAGAAACCCGTCGAAGACGACAGCAAATCGGACAAGAAGAAAAAGAAAAAGCGCAAGAACAAGAAGAAAAATAAGGAAAATGGTACCATGAATGGGGAAGGAACCGGGGAAAGTTACTCTGGAGCAGAGTATTTTGTAAGTTCATTGAAAACCACAATATTGCACAGTTGCATAACCAGATCTCCTTAATTACAGAAATGGACCGAGTTGGGTGTATCGGAACCGTTTGTTCGTGCCCTGGCCGACAAGGGGTTCCGGGAGCCGACAGAAATTCAAACTCTTTCACTCCCGGTTGCAATCATGGGCAAACGTGATCTACTTGGAGCGGCAGAAACCGGAAGTGGTAAAACACTTGCGTTCGGAATTCCTCTCCTGGAAGGAATTCTGAAGCTCAAAGCCTCGGAACAATATCGTCCGCCGAAAAAGTCGAAAGGTACCAAGAAGGAGGAGGAAAATCGCGAAGGACATGAACTAACACCACCCCCGGAGGAACTAGAGTACTACCCGCAGCCGAATGGTGACAATTCTTCGATCCGCATGGAGAAGGATTTGGAGAAGGAAAAGCAATCCACGCAGCTGGATAAGCCTTTGTACGCACTGATCTTGACTCCGACGCGTGAGCTGGCCGTCCAAATCAATGATCACTTGAAGGCCGTAACCAAGTACACCGACATTCAGATAGCGACCGTTTTCGGAGGATTGGCCACCGTCAAACAGGAGAGGATGCTGAAGAAATGTCCCGAAATTGTGATTGCGACCCCTGGTAGACTGTGGGAGCTGATACAGGCCCGGAATCCGCATCTCTGCAAGGTGGATGAAATTCGGTAAGTTGGTCAAACTGTCCTTCACCCATAAATCCTTACATTTTCCATCCCAACAGATTCTTGGTAATCGACGAAACCGATCGGATGCTGGAGAAAGGACACTTTGAAGAGCTCAAGCAGCTACTGGAGATGATCAACAACAACGAGGAAGCTACCAAACTCAGACGGAATTATATCTTTTCGGCTACCCTGACCATGGATCACGATCTTCCGGAGCATTTGGTGGCCAAAGCCAAGAAGAACAAGAAGCTTCACCTCACTAAAGAGACAACCGGTCAGAGGTTGAACAATTTGATCCAAATCATCGGGATGACCAACCCGAAAGTGGTGGACATCACCCAGCAGCACGGAACGGCTCACACGCTGATCGAATCGCGAATCCTGTGCAAAGCCGAACACAAAGACTACTATCTGTACTACTTCCTGCAGCGGCATCCTGGACGAACCCTGGTCTTCTGCAATTCGATCGACTGCGTCCGGCGTCTCGTATCCTTACTAGGCTATCTGAACTGCGATCCGCTCAGCCTGTTTGGCAGCATGCAACAGCGGCAGAGATTGAAGAATCTGGAACGATTCACTCAAAATCCCGCTGCATTGCTCATCGCCACGGATGTCGCCGCTCGAGGTTTGGACATTCCAAACGTAGACCATGTAATTCACTATCAGGTACCCAAAACGACGGAGAACTACGTGCACCGATCCGGGCGAACAGCCCGTGCCAGCAAGGAAGGTATCACGGTGCTGTTAATCGGACCAAACGAGGTCAAGGACTATGTCAAGCTAAATCAATCACTGGGTAGAACCGAAGATCTGCCGATCTATCCGACGTCCGAGCGGATGATGAAGCAGATCAAGGAAAGAGTCAATTTAGCGTGTGACATTGAGAAGATGGATCTGCACCAGCGGAGAGCGAACGACAGCCGAAGTTGGGAGGACAAGGTGGCAAAGGAATTCCAGAGTGACTCGGATGTTGACAGCGAACAGGAGGAAGAGCGGAAACTGGCCAAAGGCAGGGAGAAGCGCCAGATGAAGGCGAGGCGGTTGGAGCTGAGCAGACTGCTGGCGTCTCCGATCGTGATGGATCGTACGGAGTTGAAGTAAGTATATAGCTGCTCGATTGTTCCATATCTACATTTGTGTGAATTTCCATTGCAGATACCCCACATCGGCCGCCGCCGTCAATTTCTCATCCGAGAAGAAACAATCCGCCATCAAACTGGTGCAACAGGTCGTCCAGGAGAACATTCAGTTCAAGAAGCAACGTAACAAGAAACAGAAGAAATTCGTGTGATTTTCATAAAAGTGCATAGCTAGCGAAGCGTTTGAAAAAAAAAGCAGATTTATTCTTAAAACAATGAACTCTTGGCGTTTACCGGTGAAGTAGTGCAAAAGAAATATCCTTAAACGGAGCGGCGCTAGTGCTTGGAAACGTAGATCCGTACCCCATTCACGACCAGCGATCGAGTGTGTTTAGCCAGAATCGCCGTCACCCCCAACGTCGGTGTCGTGAAACACCTGCAACGAAAAAAGAACATTCGGTAAGTTCCACCCACTTACGCTTCATTTTCCCTGACTTTTACTTACTCAATATACGGCTGAATTTGTTCCAAATTCCATCGTTCTTTTGCCCGGAACAAGGTGACCAATCGGACGAGCAAATTCGTTGGCAAATCCGCTTCATTTAACCCTTTCACGCAGGGAACCGTTCCTTCGCGATCTACAATACCAATCCCCCGAAGGTACTTCTCATCAGCATGGAATCCTTCGGGTAAAGTCGCCTGCCACGTGGTCAGAAAATCGTCGATATGGAACTTCAAACCCTGCAGTAAAATTTTCTCCGCAAACAACGAACACACCAAATCCTCGCGATACTTGAATTTTCCCGGCACCCGTTCACTTTTCTCCGTGTAAACGTCGAAGATGCCATCGACTATTTCATAAGGAATAATACCATCCAGCGATTCAACGGTCGAAGCCTTATCAATCTCATCCAGGTTCCAGGAATTCTCCCCAATCAACGCCAACATCAAAGTCACTATCCGGTATTCATACTCGCTGTCCAGCATTCGAATTCGATTCTCAATCTCGATCGCTCGGTACTTCCTCAGCCCATCCTGAAATTCCTCCTTGCTGCATTGAACTGTATCCAATAGCTGGTTGAATCGAAACAGCAGCGACCGTTCCACAAGATGTTCGTTCTCCGTCCCGGAATACTTGGTTAACCGAAGCAAATCGATAATCTTCCTATACTTTGGTTTAACCTGTCGGCATTCGAAGTAATCGTGGAATATTTTTACCACATCCTTACGCTCCACCTCATCGATACTGTCCACAACCCCCTCCATTTCTTCCGTACTACTATCCAGCGAGGTATTTACTCCACCTTTGGGACTTTTGATCGGAGATCGACTGGTGGCTTGTGCTTGCTTCAAATGAGGAACCAGAAGTAGACTGTTCGAAATTTCCGCTTCCTTGACTTCGTACGTCCTGGACTCGGTGCAAATAACTACCTTCTCGTTAAGAGCCCCTTTGAACGATACGGACTTGCCTTCCTTGATTTGTTGCAGAATGTGATCATCCGCTTCGATAAGCTTCAACCTGGACATGTCCTGGTCGGTATCCGGATAGTAGATGGCCTAAAAGCAAACCTTTATTTTAAATATCACTAACATTGTTGCACACAAAACTTGAAATTACCTGTGCCGTGTTGGTGAGATTGTTGTGATCCAGCTTTGCATACTGGATGATCGATTGGACATCGTCTACCGAGCGTTGGTAGCTGTAATGAATCGATTAATTTGCAAAACTACTGCATCAGGACCAATAGCTTAATAATACTCACTCTTGACTGAAGAGCATAGTGAAATTGAATCAATGTTATTATAATCTACGAATTATTTCGTGCACAACGGATCTTGTTAGTAGTCTTCTTGTTTTTCCTTGACCTTATACACAATTTCTACTGTTAGGCTATCGTAACCAACAAAGCAACAAAATTTACAAATTACGACACCAATCAAAAACCAACGGTACAGGACGATGATTTTTGTTTATAAACTTTTCGCGCCTGGTTTTGTCGTTGACGTGACGTTTGGTCGGTTTTTGATCGCGTTTCGATTTCGCGCATAACTGACTAGTATAATATGGTTGCGTTCAGGCTGAATTTCAAAATTTGAAATTCACCCTCGCAGCCATATTATACCGGTGGCACGGCTGCGTTTTGATGTAAATTCAGAATAATAAAGGCCGGCGCACAATAGATACGTTTTCAGGTTTTTTGACAGTTAGCCCATGCATTATCTGTCAAAAAACCCGAAAACGTATGCATTGTGCGCCGGCCTTAACCATCGGATAGGGGAAGTCATTGTTTACAAAAGCTGTTAGGCCCTAATTCCAGCTCTATCTAGAGTTTCCAACCGGTGCTACTACCAACAATCAATACGAAACTAACGATTTTAAATTGGCTCACTACTCGACTAGCCTATTGGTCCCAAGCAAACGATTAACGTACCCCATTCTAGTCGAAATTCCAGTACTACGCAATGTTTATTTTGATTCGCTATGAAAGTTTGACAGATAAAATTAGGGGTTATTGGTTTTTCCTATGTTTCGAGGGGTGAATCGATTAGCTTAGGACCGAAGAGAGTACCAGCAACAATCAATACGAAACTAACGGTTTTAAATTGGCTCACCACTTTAGTAGCCTATTGGTCCCAAGCAAACGATTATCGTACCCTATTCTAGTTGAAATTCTATTACTACACTATGTTTGTTTTGATTCGCTATGAAAGTTTGACAGATAACATCAGGGGTGTGTGGATTCATGCAGAACATGCAGGGGTGAGCGAAATAGCTTGGGACTGCTTGGGACCGTTGTTCTGGTACTGAGTGAGCCAAAAATAATAATGATTTTCTTCGGGACCCAGTGGTCTTAGAGTTACCTCTATGGTACCAGAGCTGAGCCAAAAAGTTGAGCACGTTATTTCGGGACCTTCTAGTCTAAAGGCCCACGCACATTAGATCCGGATCAGACGCGTTGCGACAAAGTGACAGCTAAATCTATTGTCTAACTGTCAAATTTACGTCAACGCAACCCAAACGGATCTAATGTGGGTGGCCCTTAAGTGTTACCTCTATGCTACTACCAAAAACGAAGTGACAGACGACTAACTGGCGAAGAAATCAATTCTGGATCAACAATAGAAAAGGGCCCATCAGCATTTGTAAACAAACCGTTCCAAAGCCCTTTACTCCCAAAGCGAAGGCCACCCACGCAAACCAACACCATCATCGGATAGGGGAAATTTCTACCTACACGATGCTGGTGTTGGTTTGTGTGGGCGGCCTTCGATTTGTGAGGAATGGGCTTTGGAACGGTTTGTTTACAAATGCTGATGGGCCCTTTTCTATTGTTGATCCAGAATTAAAATTATGTGGTTCGCTGTAATAGAATTTTCTTAGATGCTTGTGCCATCAGCCACTAGATGGGCTAGTATTTTTGTTTTGATTTGAATATAGTTGATTTTGTGTGCAATATGATCTTTGACAGTGTGCAAAGAGTGTATCATTTTGTAATTTTTTTTTTATGCATTTCAGTTTAGAGTAAAGAGTAGAGAGATAGAACCAAAACATTCCAGTACATTTAGTGTTGCCATGTGGTACAATCCATTAGTAGTGTTGCCATGTGGCACAATCCAGTAGTAGTGGTGTTGCCATGTGGTACACTGAAAAATTGCATTAGCAGGTGCGTCACCAAAGTTTTCGAGCCGCTCCGTCTGTCACTTCGTTTGTGCTACTACCAACAATCAATACGAAACTAACGATTTTAAATTGGCTCACCACTTTAGTAGCCTATTGGTCCCAAGCAAACGATTAACGTACCCTATTCTAGTTGAAATTCTATTACTACACTATGTTTGTTTTGATTCGCTATGAAAGTTTGACAGATAACATCAGGGGTGTGTGGATTCTGCAGAACATGCAGGGGTGAGTGAAATAGCTTGGGACTGCTTGGGACCGTTGTTCTGGTACTGAGTGAGCCAAAAATAATAATGATTTTCTTCGGGACCCAGTGGTCTTAGAGTTACCTCTATGTTACTACCATAGAGGTACCAGCCGGTGGAAACTAACGATTTAAAATTTGCTCACGACTTGACTAGCCTATTGGTCCCAAGCAAATCGATTGACGTACCCTATTATCCACAATAAATATTGTCGCGGACAACGCGATGGTCCGAGATACCACTGCACAAGCGACACAGAACAAGCAGAAATCTAAATCTATTGCGCGTTTCACACCAAATTGGACTAATAAGCGCGTTTTTAAAGTGTGATAAAACTGCAAGTTTACGTCTAATCGTCTTGGTGTCTTCGGTGCACTTATTCCTTATGATGCAAGCAATAAGTGCTCCGAAGACATCAAAACGATTTGACGGAAACGTGCACTTTTATCACACTTTTGCATTTTTGGGACAGTCCAGTTTCAGATGCAATCAGCAATATTGTACCCACACGCCGCACAGAATTGTATCTCGCTCTACACTCCACACAGCAGGAAAACACAAACATCTACATCACGTAGGAATATCCTCCTGGCTCGATCACTCTTGATCGACTCGGTAGGTATAAAAGTTTGGTATGGTTTAACCATGTTTAACTTTCTGTGGCTAAAACCCCTGAACCAGTGACTATTTCCGGATAGTTCGCTCAGCCGTTGCCAGGCGTTGGAGCTCATCGAAGAGGATTCCCAGTGCGCGGACATCTTTTTGGTTCTTTGAACCGGATAATTCAAGACCAACAATTGAAAAGGCCTCACCTCCATTTTGTAAACAAACCTTGTAAGGCCATTTTGTTGCGAACCGAAGTACGCCAACGCAAACTAACACAATGAACAGGTAGGGGAAATTCTCCTCAACCCGATTGTTATTTAGGTTTGCGAATGTAGGTTTTGGTTCGCGAGTAAATGGCCTTACAAGGTTTGTTTACAAAATGGAGTTGAGCCCTTTTCAATGGTTGGTCTTGAATTGTTCCGTTCGAAGTGGAATCAACTTCATACGTGCCGTCGCTTTGTTGCGACCTCACCGCTGCTGCTGCAGCATCATCACCGTTGTTAATTGTGAGCAATACAATCGATCGCCGATCGGACGGCGCACCTTTTCTGTGGTTTGGTCTGGTGGAGAAGGTTTGGACTCCCGTCGCTTTGTCCGTGTACGCGATTACCGAAAGTAGTATATCGCGTGTGTAAAGAACATTTATCGGAGATCGGATGCTGTGAATTACTCCGTAAAACAAGAAAAGTGGACAAGAAAAGAAAGTCCATTTGAACGTGCAAGTGCGTTAGTGATTGGATTCGTTTCGTGGGTTTGATCGACAAAACCAACACCTTGACTGCTGTCGTTTCCAGGTTTGGCCGTCAAAACCTGTGCCGTCACGTTTCCAGGTTTGGGCGACAGAACCTGCGCCATCGATTGTGAGTTGGGTGCTTGGGTTGGCGTGTCGACTGGTGAGTACTCTCGTAGAGTAAGCAAGTTTTTCGGATTTTGAGTGGACTGGCATCGATTTTTAAGAATTTGGCTTGGATTGTGGTGGTAATTGGTGGTCTGTGTTTCACGTGACGATCTCAGCAGGCGATATGACGTCGCTTCGGGAACCATAAAAGGCAGTGAGCGTCATTACGGACGCAATACAGACCATCGGGAACTTCGTCAATAATTACGATGCCGAGGTCGATCGAGACAAGATCGACTCTAGATTGAGTAGGCTAGAATTATTATATGATCGATTTACTAACGCTTCAATTGAGTTGGAATTGTTAATGGATGAAAAATCCGAGACAAAGGGTACGCAATGAAATGGAGGACAAGTGCTACAAGTTGCATGACTTCCTCACCGCAAATAAAGTGAACCGCCATGTTGCTGCTAATACCTCTCAGGTTTCTATATCTGTAGTGCGCTTGCCAAAAATTGATTTGCCAACTTTTGATGGCGAGATAGACAATTGGATCCCATTTTATGATGCTTATCGTAGCTTAATCCACAACAATAAGGGTTTGGCTGCTGTAGATAAATTCCATTACTTGATGGCAGCACTCAAGGAACTCGTCAAGCAACTCCTTGATACAACTAGCATTACGGGAGATAATTACAGGATCGCTTGGGATTTACTGGTCAGTCGCTTCGATAACAAGCGCCTGCTAATTAAAAACCACATCAACTCGCTTTTCGCTATATAGCCTGTGAAAAAGGAATCTTCTGCTACCATATTGTGCCTGGCTGACCAATTCGAACGCCATGTAAAAATCCTAACGACGTTGGGGGAGCAGACAGAGCAATAGAGTTCTCCAGATGCACAAAAGTGTGCGTGAGACCGCGCGCTACCTTTTTCAGTACACACAGAATATAAAAATTGTTCTATTGAATATTTTACACTTTTGTTTTAAGAAGTGGTTTGTTTTTATTGAAATAAAAGTGAAAAATTTTAGTATGAAAGTGATTTGTTTGATTTAACAGTGTTTTTTCATCGGTTCTGTTGTCGATTTAAAAGTGTTTTCTTTTAACGTGAAAATTGTACAACTGTCAAATCGTACAACACAATCGGCGTTGGCTCACATTTACAAGTCGCGTGTCCTGTGTAGTGGTTGTATTTCGTGCCCGTCGATATTAAAACGTCGATTCATAGTAAGTAAATATACATTCAGGGCAGTGAAAATAAACATGATACCTCAGCCAGAATTTCTGGACGTTGAGATGTATGAAGAGGAAGCGGAAGAAGGAGAAGATGTAGGTGAGGAGGAACACAGCAAAAAAAGTTGTTGAATATTACATCGAAACTGCTGCAACCAGGTCAATCCATCGGTTGTGTAATATCACATTGTACGATGTACATCGATTTTGCGAACAAAATTACATCCATTGATGTAATATTGCATCTGCTTTTTGCTATTACATCATTATTTCATACATCAGCTTGAATTACGTTGATCGATATTACATTTTTTTTTGCTGTGAAGAGGTTGAAATTTTGGAATCTCTAGATGATTCCGATATCTCTGAAGATTTCGGGGACGAAGAGGAACCCCTAAAAGAGGATGATCCAAGCTTCGATACATTAGCTGGTGAGTAATATTAATAAATAATTTTGAACTTAGAACATAAAAAGAATAACTGACATAACCTTTAAGGCAAAGCAGCCATTGACAAAAAATGCATAACCTCATTTTTTTCTTATTATTATTTTTTACTTCACAGTAGATGACACGCCATCCGGACTCCGACCATCAGATCCTGTTATTATCAAACAACAAACTCAAGTAGGGTCCGAGTATAGTCGCTATATTCATAGTCTGGCGGATAGAATCTCGGGAACCAAATGAGCTGTCAAATAGCGGAACCAATCGAGCAAATCACGACCAACAACAGAAAAGAGCACATCAGCTATTGCGAACAAAACTTTGAAAACCGTTTTCTCGTGATTCAAGGCTCGCCTACGCAAACTAACACTATCTTTGGGTTGGCGAAAGATTCCCCTATCCGATGATGCCAGTAATTTGCGTTTGATTGTCGAGGAAAGAATAATCAACTTTTGGTTTATAAAAGTTGATAGGACCTTTTCAATTGTTGGTGTACAATATATTGAATCGGTTCCGCTTTTTGATGGATCGATATTCTATCCGCCAGACTATGAATATAGCGACTATAGGTCCGAGCCCATACCGAAAGGTAAGTAGCAAGTTATTTTTGTACACCTAGACTGTAAAATTTTCAACGATTTTTCTCACATTCGAGCAGATTTTTGAGGAAAATACCGGAAAACTATCTCAGTCTATGAGTTAACGACATATGAGCGAATTTGAGTGAACAAAACACAAATTTGAGTTGATCTCATTGGCCGTGTACCTACATAAAGTTAAAACATGATGAAAAAAAATCCAATATCTATTGATATTCAAGAATAACTATGCAAATAGACGTATCTGATTTCGTAAACAATCACTTCAATCGACGATTTGTGGTAACTGCTAGCTCACTCACAGAAACTAACAACACCAGATAGTAGGAGAGAGATTCCCCTACCTGATGATGGTGTTTACGTGGGTGAGTTAGCAGTTAAATCAAATCGTCGATTGAAGTGATTGTTCACAAAATCAGTTACGTTGATTTGAATAGTTACGCTTGAATATTTGTTTTGCATATCCTTGGTAAGTCAAAAATCCAAAATAAAAATCGATCGAGACATATTAAACTTTGCAACAACTCTTCTAGAAATTAGGATAGATTTCTATTTATCTTTGTATATTATTTTAAATGTTGTTATTTTATCTTCTACAGCTGAACAAAACGTATCCACACCGGTCACTGAAACGGCGGTGGCAGCTCCTGAGTCATTTCACCGATCGGAGCCGCATGAGGCTGTAGAAACATTAATCAGTTCTGTAGCTCCAGAAACCGTTCCCAGTAACTTCTATCCCAGAACGTCTGAGATGTAATAAATCTTGAATATCTTCAAATAAACTATGTTTGACAATTAATTATCATTAAGGACTCTGTACCCATTTTGAAGCCGTGCTTCCATTTTGAGTTCATTGTAAAAAGCCTGCATACTTAGCCTGCAAAATGGGTGTTGGTGCTGCGAACAAGCACAGCATTGAAACGTATTTTTCAGGCTTATTATTACAGTCATTAATATATCATTCAATATTGATTCAAAATGAAGGCATTGTTTCAAACTAGGTACAAAACCTGCATTGTATTTTCCATGCTATCCGTTTAATAAATCAGGTATTCTCACATTATTTCCTATTTGCCTTTATCAACAATGACTAGCCAAATTCTTGAGTCTCTAAACACATGCAAACCAACAGAATGGTCCCTCTATTGTAAGATATTTCTTTAATTATCAACAATGCTGATTTGCATACGTGTGTTTTGATACACAAAAAAGCTATGTTAGATACAGCAAATAGGGCAAGGGGTGTAACTCTAAGATTATACAAATCAATCATCCAGTCCAAATCCAAACATTGCTTTTCTATCCCTATGAGAACGATCATGCACAAAAAAAAAAGCTTGTGAGGGTCGTGTAAGGATAAAAAAGAATTGTTCAGGATTGGACTGGATATTTGGCTTGTATATTTTTAGAGTCACACGTCCTGGGCTCAGCTTAACTTTTTAAGATCCATAAACATTTATTTTGAAAACAAGAATAGTGATATCAATAATATCCCATTTTTAAAATGAAAGATTTAAAAATCATTTTAACTATAGTAAACATTCATTTTAAAAGTGATATTTGAGAAAACTTTTCATTTTCATACTGCTATACTTTTCCCTTGATATTATAAACATTTATTTTGAATACATAACCTTTATATTTAAAAGATTTAAGTATTTCATCTAAAAGTAAACGTTTTCATGTTAAAAATATTTTTGATGTAGATTCAAAATAGACCATATCTTTTTAACTATATCACACTTTCCTGCCAAAAGTATGTTGTGGATTAGAAACAATCTGCTTTCAAATTAAAAACCGCCATGTTTTTATTTTGACAGTAGTACAATTCGGTTTGAAAGTTTCTACTTTTAAAAATAGGGTGCGGCTAACTTTTGAATTGACAGTTGGCTGACTTTTGTTTTGAATGCAAAAGACTTTCTACCAAAAAGAACCAACGCAAACTTTTAATTCTACCAATGTTTTTTTTAATTGTATCAACGATAATTCTTTGTGTGTAGTTGTGATATCGCGATACCTTTTTGTTTCTTCTTCTTCTTTATTTTTATGTATGGATGTTGGATTTTAGTGTTCGTGAGATTGCGCTTGGAGATCTCTATGGAGCTCCCTGCTCGTGCACATGGTGTGCAGTCGCTTGAATCGAAGCACAATGAGGGAATGAGAACGGTCAACAGGTAACGATAAAGAGAAGGTTCCTACGTATGACGAGCTGATTACCTTTTTGAAAGATCAAGCTCGGATCTTGATGTCCTTGAACAGTGGAACCCTGGTACCTGTGCTGGTACCCTCCCTCCCAAAAGCTAAAACCCCTGAACCAGTGACCATTTCCGGATAGTTCGCTCAGCCGTTGCCAGGCGTTGGAGCTTATCGAAGAGGATTCCCAGTGCGTGGACAAATATGAAACTATCGATTTTAAATTGGTTCACTACTTGACTAGCCTATTGGTCCCAAGCAAATCGATTAACGCACCTTATTCTAGACGAAATTCTAGTACTACACAATGTTTGTTTTGAATCGCTATGAAAGTTTGACTGTGTATTTAAAGAGGGCACGTGTAATTTTGAAAAAAATTAAGTTGAAGTTCGGCAGATTATTATTTTAACTTTTTAGAAACATTGCATTTTGCAATACTATTTTTAATGTAGTCAGTGAATAATAACGTTGAAAATTCAGTAGAAACGGTAAAATCACAAAAACCACATAGGACGTTTTGACCGAGACTAGCATAGAGGTAACTATAAGACAAGAAATTCCCGAAGAAACGTGCTCAACTTTTTGGTTCAGCTTTGGTATTCTCTTCGGTCCAAAGCTAATCGATGCACCCCTCGAAACATAGGAAAAACCAATAACCCCTTATTTTATCTGTCAAACTTTAATAGCGAATCAAAACAAACATTGCGTAGTACTAGAATTTCGACTAGAATGGGGTACGTTAATCGTATGCTTGGGACCAATAGGCTAGTCAACTAGTGAGCCAAATTAAATTCGTTAGTTTCGTATTGATTGTTGGTACTAATGTGTATGTCTGTCTGTGGTATTAGTTTCCAACCGGTGGTAGCACTGTCCTACACGGTAACCAGCGTACACATAAATGAGTAAAAAAATACACATTTTTAATATTTATATGCAGCTGTCAAAAAATGTGTAAATTTGGAGATCCTAAAATGTGTAAAAAATACACATTTTAAGAATGTAGTACCAGTCAAAAAATGTGTATTTTTATACTCATTAATGGGTAAAAAAAAACTTCAAACTTTGCTGCATCCTACGCCATTTGCTAAATTTCAGTGAAGAACAGCATATTGAGGAACTACGGTCCAAACTGGACAGTGCGTAACGATGGACATGCTAGAGGGTAGGTGATTTATACTTTTTTCATAGCTTTTAGTTTTAGTTTAGTTTATATACTTCATATACTGATTTTTGTTTTTCTTCCCTTGATTTGTTTCCCGTGCTGAGCATCAATGCTACCGATGCCAGGGAGGAATCTCCCATACCTGGACCCTACCTATCGACCCATCAACTCATGAACCGGAGACCAATGGCTTCACTTCCCTTCCGAAGGAAGGCGTGATCCTCGGCGCGATCAGAGATGTTATGCCACAGAACATCCCGGCAGCGTCGACTGGGATTGAGAGGAAATCACGAGGAAATCACGCTTACCAACACCTCCGGTGCTGCTACTTATTTTTGTTGATATTACATTTCTGTTTTTAATAAAATATATACAATAATCGAGCAATCTTTATTTTACCATTGACACAAATAAAAAAAATCCGAAGTTAATATATTTAAAACCATGAGCACCCATTATATTTAAGTTCTAGAAATGATTACTTTTTAAACATTTTGCTGTAAAAACCGTTCTTGAAAAATGTGTAAAAAATACACTTCTTTTGACGTTTGCTGGGTTTACACATAAATGTGTAAACTCAGTTTACACATTTTATGAGTAGGCCCCTTTTTTCACGAAATGTGTGAAATTATACACATTAATGTGTTTACGCTGGTTACCGTATAATAGCTATAGCACAGACAAACAGACATAAAACTTGCTTGTATGTCGTCGAACACGTATTTAACCATCAATTTCCTGATATTTTTTTTCTGTGGCGCGGATAGTTAATTCGCATGCGCTTGACGTTTACGCACCACCGCCTTTGCTTATGATAGTTTACTCACCAGATGGCGGTAATGTTTGAGTGACGATGTATTGTAGTGAAAATACTCAATGCGTTATGTATGCTTGTCGGTGGTTAGAAGTTGCCAGTACACCTAAGGAGAAACATAATCGAGAGATATTTCTGTGGATAAGCTGTGCGCAAGCCAACCAGATGACGATTTATGTGTTTCTGCAAATGTCTAGTATAAGAATTTAATTCGTTTGTCTTTTGTATCTCTTTACTATAAGTTTTTGTTTGTCTTGTCCCCCGTCTCGATGAGTCTCATCGTCGCCCACTGGTCACCATAGCCGGTCGAAGTCTAGACGAATCTAGAACCACACGACCGTTCATACTGGCGACATCGCTTTGACGAGACAACGAAACCCTACTCCCAAGCTCCTCCCCTTTTCATATCCTTCGACAATGTACCCCTCTATCCTCTGATAAGCCGCGAGTATTCGGCCCAACTCCTACTAGACATAGAATTAAGTGAATTTCGTTACAAACAAAGAACAATGAATTATCGGCTCCATAAAACTAACGAACTTGATAAAAAAAAGCCAACCAGATCATTCACTTTTCGACAAATACAATAATTTGTATGCAGCAGAATGCAAGATTATAGCAAATGTTTAGCGTGGACGACCAATTCCCTAACGGACAATAAAATTGAAACATGTTCAAATGAATCCACACGAGTCATTTTCTAGATCAAGGCTATGGGTATGGCTTTAGTTGTCAATATTTCTAAATCACTGCATACTTAATTGCCATCATCATCAAATCGTCAAATTTATTACTTTTCGAAACCGAAACATAAAACGTTCATCGATGCATATTTACGTATGAAAATAAATTACAAGAAAGGTGAATAAATAGGAGACAGAATAAATCTTCCTCACGTGTTCGTTGGATGGTGTGAAAAGATGCGAACGGTTGTGCGATACGAAATACGTTGTACGATAACGTGATTTGAATAGTTAACTACGGTCACTCCGGATATCGTTGACCGTGCACTGGTGGGACTGGGGTGTTTCCGACTTTCTGCCTACTTGTAGATTCTGATCAGTTGACCTTGTTCGTTGTACGCGTAGACAGGTCCTCGGATCGGTTCAACCTGGGAGTAACGAAGCTGAGCGGTGAATCCCATATTACGTCGATCGTCATCTGATTGCGAAGTTGCATACATGACCCGTTGGAGCGTGCTATCCTGACCGAGGACGTAGTACTGACCGGAGAACGAATTGGCAATGGCAATAACTGGACGACCGTCGGTCGGACCCTGTTCTTTTTGGTTGTCGTCATCATCATTGTCAGAATCTGGAACATTGGTTGGCTCTGGTTCCTCTGGCAAGTCTTGATCTCCAGAGTCGTTTTCTGGCGGGCCATACGATTGAGTTGGTTGTGCCTGTTCCTGGCGGCCGAATTGGAAATTATTTGCAGGAATGGCACGCAGTTGGCCACTCAGTGGAAAGAATGGTTGCTGAGGCGCTGGATTGACTTTTGAGGCTTGTTGAAAACCTTGATATTGGTTTTCCGGCAAGTCTTGATCGTCAGACTCGTTGTCATCTTGATCTGGTACACCATACGTCTGAGCCGGTTGTGCCTGTTCCTGGCGTCCGAATTGGAAATTTTTAGCAGCTGGTTGTTGGGCTCTAAGTTGGTTGCGTTGTGGAAAGAGCGACTGTCGCTGCTGTGCTTGTTGAGTCGCTGGATTAGTTCTAGAGGCTTGTTGAAAACCCTGATATTGATTCTCTGGTTGATCATCGGAGTTGGGCTCATCTTGATCTGGTACTCCATAAGTTTGAGTCGGTTGTGCCTGTTCCTGACGTCCAAATTGCAAATTATTGTTTGAGCCAGCACGGAGTTGGCCACTCAGTGGAAATATTGGTTGTTGCTGGTGGAATCTTTGTTGTGTTTGTTTAAGATTGGATCGTTGAAAATCTCGGTATTGGTCATCTGGTAATCCCTGAACACGGATCGGGTCTAGCTCAGGCTGAAAATAGATTAAGTAGTCAGTACCAAATATTTTTAAATAACTCTTCTAGACCTTACTTGATCAGTGGTGGTTGGTGGAAGGTATTCGTTGCTCAACAACTCTTCAGTGGTGGCCTCAACGACTTGGGCAGCGTGGGCGACATTTTCTTTGCTGATCTCGACCTCCACCTTCTGCTGCACTAGAGGTGCTCCATATTCTGTTGGTAATCTAAACTGGGCACCTTGAGGACGCCATCCCGATGCTGGATATCCGGCAAATGGAGCCTCTGCAGATACTGCTCCCAAAAACAAGCACAGCAAAAACAATCTCATTCTGTTCTATTGCTCAGCTCTCCACGGACTGATAGCCAAACGCTTGTGACAATCACATTTTTATACATTTTAACCAGTTCGTCAAACGTGCACCGTAGCATTTATATTTGTGCGTGATGATCTCCAAGGAATCGATCGCGTTAGTATTCAGGATAACACCTACATGGTTGGGTTGGCTGTCATAACGACGCAACTTACAAGCGTAAAAAGCCATCATTACCATATCAACGCGTAGCGCCGATCAAAAATTCACTGTGCCATCGCTAATGGTCAAATAACCTTTAATAGCCAATAGGAACGCGTCGCCTTCGCACCGGTGATAACGCGTGATTCTTGGCGCTGACCGAGCAGTGCATTTAGCACGTGATCGATTGGACAATTGGTGAATTTGGCGGTCGCATTCTGTTCGTACGTCTGTCAATCGTCAATCCTGGGTGCAATTGCATACCAATTTTCCCAGCACCTCGGGATTGAAAAATATGTGACAATACTGCACCCTTTGCTTTGATTTGTGATTGAAGTACAACCGCACGAGACGAGACAAACAAGCCTGAGTCGTCTTTGGGTTAAACGCTCATTAGTATGCAAAACGAATATTTGAAAAGCCGGTGTCGGTGCTCATGCTGGTTGAGTCATATTGTTTACTGTTGTAGGAATTAGCAATTGGATGTGCTGTCTTGAAAAGATGGTTCTTTATGATAACCGCAACGGAAGTACAGTTGGATGGGGTCAGTATTCGCTTCTCACATGGCGTTCCTCCTTCTTAGGTGTCAAGATAAGATAGCTCATGGTGCTGTCAAGGATTGAACACTGTATCCTCAAATGTCCAATCTGTGGTACAGCAATGGTGTTTTGAGTATTATAAAAATATTGAGTATTATAAAAAATATAAAATCAAATAGTGTGATAAAAGCGCACATGTAGGTCAAATTATATTGACGTCTTCAGAGCATTTGTTGTTTGCATCATAAGAAATAAGTGCACCGAAGGCACTAAAACGATTACACGTAAACGTGCACTTTATTCACACTTTTTATTATAAAAAACGCCCTTCTTTGTCCAACTTGGTGTGAAATGCGTACACTCAAAAAATTCTACACGTTAATGCTACGTGAAAACATATGTGGATTTTTTCCATCGCACTTTTCACGTGCTACTTACGTGACTTCCATGTAGTGAAGAAAGCTTCCATTCTTAATTTTAATATTGGAGTTTCACGTACAAGCTAAGTGAAATTTCAGTATTGACAACGACATATTTCAGTAGATTTTAAATAGAATCATGGTATAATTTAAATTAAAACCAAATGAAGAATATATTATTTTTGGATGAATTGTACTTACTTTTCTATAGAATTTCATTGATTTATGTAAAGTAAATACCTCAATACTTGCGTTAATTATCTCATTATTATTTATTGCATTCATTAAACTAACACATTTACTGGTGTTGCAATAGCGATAAACCTTTTTTTCACCTTGGATAACATTATTTTGTGATTCTGCATTCTGCCTATTTCTGGCCGCTTCGGAAGATGGAACAGTTCCATGAACACGAACAGCAAGTCGCCCGGATCCTTGAGGGAGATTTTCGAACGCAAGATGATCACGGCGAAGGCGGTGAAACGCTGATGCTGGGGCAGGTGATGCCGGTGGAGTTTCAACTTAATTGTTTTGGTTGTGGAATTGCTTTGGGGACAGCTGATGGAGTGGAAGGTTTCACCGGAAGTTTCATTGCTGGAATAATCTATAAGTTTGGAGTAAGTTCTCGTGGATTCGCGGGAACACTGTTTTCCTTCTGTAAGGTTGCTGGCTGTTTATGTTCGTCTGGAGTAAATTATCTCAGAGTACAGAGTACTTCCAAATTGTTTTAGTTGGAAGGTTGGAAGAACTTTGGAATTTGGTCCGTAGTTATGCCCTGTAACTCGAAAAATTCAACTCCCCACTCTGTAAAACAAATAATACAAATTATACCACATTATTCATACAATAAAATAACTTTTACCGTTCAAAATCTGTAAATCAGCTAACACCTCTTGCAGTATGTACTGCAGAGTGGCCATGTTTCTTATTGTTTCATACAAGTTAAACACGTAGCATGTACGTGAAGGTCAAGCTGTCAAAAGAGTGCCTTCAACTTATGTGATTTTCACATAAATGCTATGAGATAAAAAAGTGGATATGAAATGTGTTCCTTATGAACATCAAATACTGATAACTAAATTTTACTTACGTCAGGTAAACTCACAAAAAATATACGTATTGAGATCTACGTGATTTTTCACGTAGCATTAACGTGTAGAATTTTTTGAGTGTACCTTCTATGTGACCACACTGAACCAAACCATCCTCCTTTTGTAGAATGAATTTGCATTCAGTTGACTACAGATTCTATGTTTCCAAAATTTTGAATGACAAAACAAGTTTCTGCACAAGAACGTGCGTATTACTTTCAATTGACCAATGAATATTAACATATGTTTCGTATGTGTCGTGACCGGACCGAGGTTTCCAGACTCGGGCACGGCTACACGAATCCGGGATGCTGCTTTCTCGGCTGCTGTTCCTGCAGCTGCTGCCGCTTCTGCTGCTGCTTCTGTTCTTCTGCTGTTGCTCCTCCGTCCTCTTTAAAATTCGTCACACGAATGACCTTAACCCTGCCTCCCCTGCTATAATGTCATTCTGCCCAGAAAGTCTATTTGTCTTCTTTTTTTTCCAAATAAATAAAAATATAAATATTTGAAATTAATCTTACTACTGATTTTCATCTGATTTTCCGAAATACCATTCAAGATCAATCAATAATCATTCAATAGAAATATGAAAAATATTTCACTATTAAATTATTTTTCGTTTGATTTACGTCTACGTAGGCTTTCAAAAATTGAACTAAAATCATCCAATATTAAGATGACAAGTATGCGAATTGACGATTATCTCAATATCATCTGATAAGTGGTGTTGATGAATTTACGCAAAGGTAAAACTGGCCATGCGACACCTAGTTTTCAGATTTGCAATTACAAAACTGATGATGTACCACAGAGAACAGACGTTCAAATTCGGTCAGAAACTTGTGTAAAATAAGTGGGAACGTCGCCGTTACATGATGTTAGCATCTCCTGATTTTCTCTATAAATTTTCCACTTTCGACCAATTTGGCGCTAGTATCGATAAATTTTGTTGAAAATTGCCACTTGGCGCTACTGGCACTTAGTGTCTAGTGTAATTTGTGCAACGCCAGTGCCATCATGTTGTCAAAGAGGGTTTTTAAGTGGGGAAGTCGCCGTTAGTGGCGCTTAAGTCGAATAGGAATCTTTACACAAGTTTTTAGAGAAATTTTGTTCGAGCCTCCATGTCTGTTCTCTGTGGATGTACTAAAAAATATTCCATACGATTTGAGAGGTAGCAAAACGTCATTATAATTTTCACATCATTTCCATCTGATGGTCGACCGTAACGTAAATTCATCAGTAGGGCTTGGGTAAGCGAATAATCATTCGAACCAAGGATGCGGTTTAGGTGCAGTGCATAAGACCAAAATTTGGTTATAATTTTTTTTTTCAACATTATTTTGTTTTCAGAGTTGATTGGAAATGCTATCTAACATGGAGCTTTAGTTTGATAATTTATTAGCTAGAGAAAGGTCTAAAGAGGGTAGGTTGATAGTTCCGCTAGAGTACGGCAGTATGAAAATTAAATAGACATTGAAAATGAGCGAAGGGCCATTAATGCGACAGTACTGTGCTACCTGACTTATAACGAATATACGTTGTATACAACTACCCCGAATACAACGTATAGTTCGTCTTATTTTACCTTTCAAATGCTATGCAAAATTTATTTATTTATTTCGTCAACCAACGTAGACTAGTACATATTCGAATACAGTTTTGTTTTCTTAAATTTATTTATTTATTTCGTCAACTTTGGACAAAACTGCTTAATTTTTATTAAAGACAAAATTATACTTTTAACTATAATTTTGTCTTTAATAAAAATTAAGCAGTGTCAGCTTTCCTATTTTTTATGAGTTATAATACCTTATGGAGTAAAAATATTGTTTTAGTTTATGTCGAGACATTGTAAAGTCAATGGTTTCGCAGTATTGATTGTAAGAGGCCATCATGCGGTTTAATGGCCCATATTTTGCATAATTTGTGCGATGATGTTTTATGGCAAATAAATTTCGATTTCAGATTTGCCGAGTAGGTGCATGGAAATTTAATTTTGATAAAAGTTCTGTGGAGTCAATGCGCTGCGAAACGATATCGTTTACAAATGAAACCATTGCATATTCACGACGCTCTTTTAATGTTTGTATGTTTATAAGCATGCAGCGTGCTTCATATGATGGAAGAGGAAATGATGTCCAACCTAATTTACGAAGAGCGTATAATAGAAATTGTTTTTGTACACGGTTAGAAAAAAGTACCTTTTTCCTTTACCTTTAAGTTCACTTTTACCTACTTTTGACTAGTTTGTCTCCTTTTCGCCTTCTAATGTTGTCAAAAACGGAGGAGCAAAACCACCCAACAGGGGTAGTAAAGTGCGGGAACTCAACGTTGAGTATAATCATATTTACCTACTTTTGGGTACAACTAACTTACTATTGGGTAGAAAGCTAGTGGAAAATTCCATACGAATTGCCCACAAGTAAATAAAAATTACTTTGGTCCGCTTTACCTACTTTTGGGTTCCTGCACTATAGTGCCGAGATGAGTGAAAAGAACTTACTTTTGGGTACTTTTTTCTTACCGTGTACGGATCTAATCTTTCTTCGTGCGTGATTGAAAAAGGACACCATACAATGCTGCAATATTCCAGTATTGACCTCACATAGGCGATATATAGTGTTTTAATTGTGTATGGGTCCTGAAAGTTATAGCAAAAGCGCTTGATAAAGCCTAGCATGTTATTTTCCCTGTGAATAATTGTGTTGTAATGGTCTATGAAAGTTAGTTTAGAGTCTAAGATAATTCCTAAATCCCTAACTCTTTCACAATTGAAAGATTTGAAGTTGTTCTTTTCCTGCTAAATGATATTAAGTTACATTTTTTTTACATTCAATTCTAGTAGACTTTTTTTGCACCATATGTAGAATATGTGTATTTCATTCCGGAATACATTTATGTCTTCTTCATTTCTTATTTCCAAAAAGAGCTTCATGTCGTCGGCATAAATAAGCAATTTATGTTTTTTGAGAATGAAAGAAATGTCGTTTACGTATAGAATAAAAAGAAGAGGTCCCAAATGAGAGCCTTGGGGGACGCCTGAAGTGACTTGAATTGGACTCGATTTCTTTCCGTTGAATTTAATTATTTGTTGGCGGTTAGTTAAATATGATTCAAGTCATTTCAGGAGCCCTGACTTAATTCCAATTTTTTGCAGTTTAAAGAGTAACATTGGTATGTCAATGCGGTCAAATGCCTTGCTTAAGTCTGTATAGAGAGCTTCTACGTGGTTTCCATTATCCATTGCATTCAATGAATAGTCTATAAATTCAAGTAAATTTGTCGAGGTCAAGCGACCCTTGAAAAAGCCGTGTTGCATGTCAGTAATTTTATTTTTGATTTGGAGAAATAATTTTTCGTTGACAATTGCCTCGAAAAGTTTAGGAATGCAAGAGATAATGGCTATACCACGATAATTACGTACATCAGATTTTCGGCCAGATTTAAAGATAGGCACTAGGAATGAGCTTTTCCAAGTTTTTGAAAAGGTTCCAGATTCCAGGGACATATTAAAAATGGTGTGAGTTCCATTGCTAGACATTTAATAAATACTGGAGGAATTCCGTCAGGTCCAGGACCTTTTGAGGCGTCTAAATTTTTTAAAGCCTGCAAAATATCCTGCACTTGAAGTTGATTGAGGCCAATGTCCCTTAAAACTTCTGGAAAAAAAAATCTGGATCTTCTTCAGAAAATGTCGTATTTCTTGAAAAAAATTTGCAAATAGATTGCAGTTTTTTTCCGAGCTATCACCGACATTTTCGTCGAGATGCATTATTGAAGGAAAATTGTCAGATTTTAATTTGGTTTTTACGTTATTAAAGAAGTTATTTGGACAGGACTTTATTTCATGTTCTGTTTTTGCATTATATTCTTCAAATGCAGTACTGATAGCTAAATTCAGTTGATCGCATATATCCAAATAAATTAATAAATTATTACTACTATTGTGTTTTTTATGAAGTTTGCTTTTTGCTTCTGATTTTTCAAGTTTTTTATTTGTCTGTTATAGCAGACTGGATTTGTGTGTTTCTGTTGCGTATTTTTTTCTTCAAAGGAATTTCTTCCGAAATTTTTTCTGTTAAAATTTTGTAGAGAACGTCTATACTGCCCATAAATGAGAAATTGGCTAATGTGCCTCAAGCACGAAATCGAGAAAAATGCAATTTTAACATTTTTGTTGGTTGAATAAGTTTTACTAGATAAAATTGTCTTTTAAAATATACATAACAGTATTTGCCTATGCCGGAAACATGCCGTTGAATAAAAACAACGAAACTAATAGCCATTTTCTATAAAGGCTGATTTTTAATCATAGTAGCCATTTTTTCAATTACAATCTCAGGGAAATTCACCAAACGGTCATTTGTTTTGGCTAACGTGCATACGTTCTCGTTTATTGTGGTGTGAATTCCAGCTAGATATGGCTTTAAATTATCTACAACAATACGGAACCACTAGTGAAAGTGAGCAGGAGCCAGATGACAGTATTCCGCGTCGTAAACCCACAAAGCGAGAAGCAGTAGCTCTGGAGACTAAAACGATTAAGCGAATAAAACACACAGTGGTGCCTGGAAATTGTGCAGCATGTCCTCTGGATTGTGAATCTAAAATAGATAGAGAAATGCGGCTACGCATCAATGAGTCGTATTGGAACAAGACGCCTGCCGATCAAAAAGGTTTTATCCGGGAAAACGTTCTGCAGATCGAAGTTAAACGTAGACGCATACGTGCCGTTGTGCATCGGAAATGTTTTACATATAAATATCATTTGAAAGATTCCTTTTTCAGTTCGCAGAACGTTTGTGCAACATTTTTTCTGAACACAATTGGGTATGAAAAATCTTGCAGGTATGAATTCTGTTCTTAATAGGCGTAGTATTTGTTTGTAGTACATCAATTGTAAATTTCAGTAATACTATCTCTCGCGCGTTCAAGAAAGAAGCATCGCGTGACTGGAATATTGATAAGAGGGGTATGCTTCAAAAATTAAAGAGCAGAGATCTGAAAAAGATGGTCACGGAAGACATACTAATCCTACGATATCTCACTATCGACGGATCCATGCTCCAAATGTTAAATACTTGCCTTCGGACCTTTCAGCCACTTGGAAAAAAATCCGTTCCCGAAAACGGGAACGGACCGTGAACTAAAAATCACGGCCAGCTATCCAGACCAAAATTTTCTCAAATATACACCGTGAACTATGGTTCACGGCTGTGGTTCACGAATATGGGAACTCTTTTTTTCCCGTGCAGACGCTTGTTTGATGTATATATTGCAAAGCAGACCGATGAAAATACGAAGTGTTCATACCAATATTACTGCGGGTATGTTTTCTTGTATAAATCTGTGGACATTTAAAAAATTATATTTTTTACTACAGCATACTTCGAGCTATGAACATCAAATTCACCAAGCTTGGACTAGAAGAATGCGAAGTATGTGAAATTCACCATCAGCATGTAGCTGAGGCTGGCCATAATCATGATTCACCAACAAACGAACCAGCAATTGATCTTTGTGAAGCCTGCAAAATGTGGCACGATCATAATCTACGGGCACGCACATCTCGCGAAGAATATCAAAAGTATAAAACCAATAAGAAAGCAATAATTGTTCGTTGATCTGCAAAAGGTATTTTTTTGCATTCAATAACAACACATGAATATTAATTGAGTATTGATGTTTATTACAGGTGGTTCAAATACCAAGGATGGACTCTTATAAAACCGTCATATTCACGAAGCGAATAAACATTTTGCACCAAACGTTTGCTCCAGTTGGAGGAGCAAAGCATGGTTTAGTTTATGGTTTCGTTTGGGATGAATCCATTAGCGGAAGAAAGGCATCAGACATCACGAGCTGCTTTCTAAAATATCTGCAAATTGAGCGGAGCGCTAAGCATATTGTGCTTTGGCTAGATAATTGTAGTAGTCAGAATAAGAACTGGATTCTGTTCTTATTTATGATCCTTCTTGTAAATTCAACGTTGCTTGAGACTAACGTTATTGAATTTAAGTATTTTGAACCGGAACACACCTTTATGTCCGCTGATTCGTTCCATCATGCTGTTGAAAAACGAATGAAATCAGCTGATAAAGGGGAAGTTCATACATTTGAAGATTTTTATACTTGTGTCAACACTGCTCAAGAAAATTCCGTCGCAGTGAAAATGCAGGCATTTGATTTTTTTACCTGTGATATGACATGCAAACCGACAACCAAGCTGAGACCTCGACCGAAACTTAATGAGGTGAAGCTTATCATATTTTCAAGAGGATCGTATAATTTTACGTACGCCAATGAATTTTCTGGAGCAACAAAATCGTGCAACTTCTTCACCAGAGAACAAATCAGCAAAAGTTCAATCAGCTGATTTCGAAATTTCATCTACGATGCATTTCCGGATGTTACCAAAAGGAGTCGAACTTACACGTAAGCAAGGAATAATACAAAAAATTCTACCGTTGTTGCCTCCCGACAAAAAAATGTACTGGTATAACTTTCCAACCCACGATGACATATCGGATGAAGAATCATAATACCAATGAAGGAGCATAATAATAATGTGTGATTATATTGTAACATTTACCATTTTCATTTCCCTTGCTCTTTCCATTTATTATACATCAATAAAGCTGTCATAAATAAATAAAAACATTCTTTCCATAATATATTTAATTAAAGAGTCCTGAATCTTCCGATTTTCAACATGATGCCTGTGTCCACTTGACTATAAAACCATCTTACTTGATGTTAAAAAAAAATTCCCTATTAAAAACACACTGGTTGCTGCGCTCGGTTTGAGACTGATCATGCACATTAGACAATTTCTCATTTATATTGCACATTAGCCATCTAGTTTTTCAAGTCGTTTATCCGCACGAATCAATTTTTTCAAAATTGTATACAGTGGGGACCTTGACAAAAGTGCCACATATCAACTAACACCATTTTCTCGATTTTGACAAAAATGGCTTATTAGCCAATTTCTCATTTATGGGCAGTATACCAATTTCGACATTTCCTACATTCCTTAAAATTAATTTCCAATTGACATTGTTTAATTTAAATTTTATTTTTTCGTAGTCTGCTAATTTGTATTCAAAGACTTCTTCGTATTCGCAGTCGTTGGGTCTTTGGTTTTTATGCACAAATAAAGAATATTCAATTGCTGTGTGAAACGCTTCATTTTTCCACAGTGGATTTAATGATTCGTTCACACAGAAATCTTCATAAATATTCGTTAGTAAAAAGTCCAAATAGCAATTTTGTTGGTTTTTGATGTGGTGAACCAAATTACAGTCCTAAATTAGCAGTTTTGTCAAAAATGAACTGCAATGTTTCATTATCCCCAACGACTGGGAGTACATTCATTTTCAGAGTCCAGAATGAAGTCAGCATGGTGTTGATTAAAGACTCCATAGATGTGAACTTTAACCTTTAACCTTAAATTAGACGAGTCATACGTTGTATTCGGGGTAATCGTATACAACGTATATTCGTTATAAGTCAGGTAACACAGTAGTCAAACGCATACTTCTTTAGCTAACTCATACATGAATGGATGAGAAAATTTTAAGCATTTCTTCAAATCTACAGGCAAAAAAGTGCGAGTTTGTCTTGCTCATAATATACACACCAACCAACCAAACCAACACCATCATCGTGTAGATAGAAGTTTCCTCTATCCAATGATGGTGTTGGTTTGCGTGGGTGGCCTTGGCTTTGTGAGTAGAGGGCTTTGGAACGGTTTGTTTACAAATGCTGATGGGTCCTTTTCTATTGTTGATCCAGATGTACTGTCTGCGGATGTGGAATAGTTCTAAGTAGCGAAGTTTCATCACTACCTAAATCCCAAGTTGCCGAATGCATTTCCAGTCGATGGTGTGTTATAATGCAATTTTTTTATTTTTATTTATAAGGCCCCCTCGCCTATTAGTTCATTATTTACAATTAGATCCCTTCCCGCTTTTATTTTTCAAATACAACGTACTATCATAGAGGTAACTCTAAGACCACTGGGTCCCGAAGAAAATCATTATTATTTTTGGCTCACTCAGTACCAGAACAACGGTCCCAAGCAGTCCCAAGCTATTTCACTCACCCCTGCATGTTCTGCATGAATCCACACACCCCTGATGTTATCTGTCAAACTTTCATAGCGAACCAAAACAAACATAGTGTAGTAATAGAATTTCGACTAGAATAGGGTACGTTAATCGTTTGCTTGGGACCAATAGGCTACTAAAGTGGTGAGCCAATTTAAAATCGTTAGTTTCGTATTGATTGTTGGTACAGGTGTACCTCGATATAACGTAACTGTCACTATTGACTTCCACCACCGATTTCTAGCAAACGATCATTCAAACAAGCAAAGTAATAACAACATCGGACAGATGAGATAATCTCCAATCTATAGGTAATAATAATGTATAAGATTCAATTGTTTTAAGCGAGATATTGCCGATGGAAGTCAAAAGTGACAGTTACGTTATATCGAGGTATACCTGTACTATCCCCTATTTGATAAGTTGCATTATTTTCATCTAAACGATCTTTTTGCTGACCACTCTTCTGGTTGCACTGATCAGCACGAACATTCTTTTTTTCGTTCTCCTTGTGCTTCCGCAGCCGGCGTTTGTTGGTATTTTCTTTTCAATGAAATCCTTTGTTGCGTTTGATGAGCTGCAGCTGTTATTTTCGAAAACAAATGTATAGGGTAGAGCGCTACTTCGTCGTAATCGCCCATTTCCGTTCTATTGATCAGAAAAGATCAATAATATCAATGATTTCACCGTGCTTTAATCAATAATAGGTTTGTTCCGATGCGTTAGTTCATTAGCTACAACATAAATCCTGTTAGAGCGCATTGTATGAATATTTACGCTCATTGTTCTCAAAACAAAAGAAGGGCTCCTAGCGAACCCTCTTTTTCTACGTTTATCCGTTGGACGAAGAAAATCTAATGGCGTTTCAATGCGTTAGGACGGAATTAAAACTCGTAGAACGAATTTAGAATCAAGAAGCAGTGTTAGATTTTAGACAATATCTCAACAATTTGTGACTCTTTATCAAATCCAACGGTACGTATGGAAAGGTGAATACATTTGCAAGTCATCTTTGACAGAAATATTCCATTTTTGTTTAAACCCGTTCAGAAAAGAGAGGTAAAGCGCGGGTTGTGCTTAGTAGGACGGAAATTAGATCAAAAACCCTACATGTCAATAAATCATTTCAAAATTATCACGCATATTTTGTAGTAATAATTGAGAAAATTAGTCCCAGAAGAGAATATTCAAATAATATCGTTGTTGGTAGCTTGAATAACAGATTTTTTTTAACCGATCTGTTATTGGTAAATATCAATCTTCCCAAGTAACATTCTTTAACCGGCGCCGGTGGTGTAGTGGTAATCCTAATAAAAAATAACGATAAACGAACGATAACCCAAATCTTTGAACTATTCCACAAATGGTTTGGATGATACCCAGAACACGTCGTTAAGCAAATTAACCATACAATTTTTATTAGGGAAGCGTGACTGCTTTCTCACCCCAATGGGTCAATTGACCACATTGTCAAGTAGTTTTGGCGTGACTTTCTACCAGCGATTTCACAAAACTGGACCAACTAATTTCTATTTTTTATGAAACGCATAAATGTTGGCTACTTTTCTCGAGGTTCTAGAAGAAAAAATCTCAAAATAATGGTTTATTTCAAAGTTCGAGTGTAGTAAACGTCATTTTAACCACAAACGAAGTGACAGACGGAGCGGCTCGAAAACTTTGGTGACTAACCTGCTATTGCAATTTTTCAGTGTACCACATGGCAACACCACTACTACTGGATTGTACCACATGGCAACACTACTACTAGATTGAACTAGCATTTTAACCGAATGTACTAGAATGTTTTGGTTCTATCTCTTTCACTCTACTCAAAACTGAAATGCATAAAAAATGACAAAATGATACGCACTCTTTGCACACTGTCAAAGAATCATTGTACACAAAATCAACTTTGTTCAAATCAAAACAAAAAAACTAACCCATCTGGTGGATGATGGCACAAGCTTCCAAGAAAATTCTATTACAGTTAACCACAATATTTTAATGGATTTCTTCGCCAGTAAGTCGTCTGTCACTTCGTTTGTGATTTTAACTGCTCGAATGAAGTGATTAATTATTGCTAATTTATCGCATTCACAACATATCTTGTGTAGAAAAGTTTGTGCAGTAGCAAAGGAAGGATTTACCCCTGCTTTGAAATTTTCTTATGGTGGTAAGCTCCAACCGGTATTATCCTCGGATTAAATCCCGATCAAGAATGTCTGGCTGCTTTGATGTCGACATGAGTGCTAATCAACGCAACTTTAAGCAAATGTTTTGCACATCATCCAAACAGGGACGGTATTAAAAGTTAATCCGAGTTGAAGCTTACCGCCATTAGTGTACCTATTATAGGTATATATCAACCCATCAACTCATGGACCGGGGACCAAGCGAAAGAAGAAGTGATCCTTGTCGTGATCAATGAATTTATGCCTCAGTAAATTCCGGCGACGCTGACTGAGATTGAACTCAGGCCCTTTGGGGCGAGAGGCAATCACGCTTACCACTACACCACCGGCGCCGCCTGTTAGGAACAGACCTAATACGCTTTAAATTTTTTTTTATCGATTAATCGGATATCATAGGAAAATCGATTCAACGAAAATCTAATCGGGATCGCCCATTACTATTCCACCGCGCTCTTTACAGTTTTTAGTTGTCAAACAATCAAGCATCCGCTTACACTTTTGTCCGGCAAAACTATTAAAAAATACAGAGTTTAAATAGAAATTTATCGTTACTTAATCCTAAATTTGTTCCTATTTATCTGTTGATCGGTGAGTAGCATTTTCTAATTAGTTATCTTTATTCAATCAGAATAAAGCGAATACCGTTCCGCACAGCTGGAAAGTATAACCTCCAAAGTGCTCGTTTGGTTTCAGTTCCTTGAAGCCAAAATCTAAACATGCCAAAGAACAAGAAGCAAGATACTTCGGATTCCGATTCCGGACCAGATGATGTAAGTATTGTCCGGAGCACTCAAATCGTCATTCTAAATAAACGTGGGCATTTTAGCGTACTCCGGTCAAGAAAACCAAAACTGACGGTACTTCCGGCAGCACAACTAATGACAAGGGCGAAGAGGAATGGCCGTTGGACCGCAACCGCAAGGTAACGGTGAGTGAGTTCAAGAATAAGGTCTACGTGAATGTGCGTGAGTACTACGAAAAGGACGGAAAAACGATGCCAGGCAAGAAGGGAATCAGTCTAACGGTGCCACAGTGGAAGAAACTGTTGGAAAACGTCGATGCGATTAACGAGAAGATTAAGAAGTTTTAGGATTCTCTTTATTCGTTCCCATCTTGTCGTTTCTTCCTCCCGAGAGTATTGTTCCGTTCACTGAAAACCGATGCCCCTAATTTTCGATGGGTGCAATCCAGTACCAGTGTTTTAGTTTATAAGGCTGAATCCGCTTCCGGCGCCAGGCTACGAAGGAACTGATGTCCAGGAACGCGGAATCGAAAGATGATAAGTTCTTGTTTGTAGTTGGTAAAGCGACTGTTAATAAATTGTTGCCATTGAAATAAAAATCATAAGTCGATAAAATTTCTTCATCCGAATAGTTTTATCCAGAAAGGCTTCTATGTTTACTCAAGTGAAGTAGGTACTAACAGCCGATGGATGCATTATTTTCCCTTGTTCTATAGAGTTTCATATACACATGGGGCAATTATGCTTCCAGCGGCAATACATAATGACCCGATGTTGTCAGCCCCTTTTTGAAGACATTTTCTAATGTTTTACGAAACCCATGCGCTTTTTCAAGGGTCTTATTGCACCAAAGTGTACCTTAAACACGAGCGTAAACATCAATCTTGAAGATGAACGAGAAATATTTGGAATTACGATTGAATGAAATTACAGTAATGACCGATTTTGTCAGCCCATCTGCGCATCAGACTTTTGGCGTGACGATTTAAAAAAAAACTGGACCAACAAGTTACTATTTTTTTATGAAACGCACAATTTTGATTTTTTTCTTGTGGTTCTAGAAGAAGAAAATCTCAAAATATTGTTTTATTTCGGCATGGCCCTAGCTAACAAGACACAAATCATCGGTAGTAAGGGAGGGGGATTTCTTTATAGAAACATTTCCCCTATCTGATGGCAGTTTTAGCATGGCGTGGGTGAGCTACCTACCGGCAATATGTAGAGTAAAAAGGTAACCACAAGTGAAAACTATTAGCAATTCCGTGGTTTTCCCGTTCATCCCGGAATTTTGGATTTTTCTTCCGATTATGCTATATTCATTTAAATTAAGCATAACATGGCACACATGGCAGATAAGGTTGGCTGTACTACCACAGACAAACAGACATAGCACTCGCAAGTTGTTCATAGAACAGGCATTTAACGGTCATTTTTTTTTGGTAGTGATCACAGTGGCAGCATACACTAGCTTAAACTCTACACTGGACCCCTTTTATTGATAAATTTTACTTCTATGAGCCTCTGTTTTAAATCAACACACAGACTTTCGTAGGCTATGGTGCCCGTTTGGTCACTGTTGTTTTTGTGTTGATTCAAATAGTTTTGATAATATAATTGTGCATTATTTTTTTTTACGGTTGATTTTTGTCCCAGTCTTGTCTTCTGTCGTCACTTATTTTGTAATTTTGTCTTGTGTATTAACCCCAACTTGTCTAATGTATTGTATCAACTTGTGTCTATTGTCCTTCCCCCATCTGTTTTTAAACTCTTTCTTTTACTCTGTTATGACTAATTTCATTGATATATAAAATAGTAGTATCAATTATAGGATAATATGGTTATTTCTACTAATTAATGAATTATTGACAATTACCTCTCATGATCCTTGGCTCCACTATGGTTTTAACTTACCACTTTTTGATTATTTATCAAATACCTCTCCGAGTATATAACTCACAGGTGCCTTGTTGATTTCTGGTCTCTAATGGTTCTGAATTTGTTGATATCCTGTTCGAAGTAATTTTATTCCTTCTCCTTAGTCCATTGAAATCACGTTATAAAAGGGAGTAAAGCATACATAAAGGTAGATTAGTATTAGTTGTACTTGATCCAAACAATAGAAAGAAGCATAGATAAATTAGTTGGAAAATAAAACTAATATATATAACTAATATAACTACTCTTAACTTCACAAGAGATATGTTAGTTTTGATCCGTATTCAGCCCTGCCCGGCCCCTCCAGCACTATTTGCAGCACTTTTTAGTGGCTTGGTCACTTTTTTCAAGCCAGTCACTAAAAAGTCTCCTTTTTTAAGCCCAAGTCACTAAAGTCACTTTTTCTTGTAATTAGTCACTATTTTCAACTTTTTTAGCGTGAATTTATTTCAAGATTGATCATTCTTTGCTTTGTGACGTTTAATCGTCTTTCTCTATCTATACTCTGTACATAGATAGAGAAAAACTATTTTTTCTAAATAATTTCTTGAGTTTTCCAGAGTTTTTCCAGAACTTTAATGGATAAATTCCAAACTTATAATAAGAAAGCTATTTTTAAAATGCGTTCAAAATATGCTTTTTTGGAAGATCAAAAACAACAGTAATCAACTCAAACATGGCAATCAGTTTTAAAGAAACAGCTTTATAATCAAATCCATTGAATGTTGAAGTTTAGCACTTATTGAATTTCTCACTTTAAAAAAGTTAAAGAAAAACGTACTTAAGTTTAATAAGTCCAAGATCAAAAAATATTCAATGTCTTGAAGTTTCGTATTCCAAGTACAAGTTCAAAATATGTAAAATTTTCAAAGTGTCTGAATTAAGGAAAACAAATATATTATGTATTTCAAGTTCGTAATTCACTTTATGGAAGATTAGAGATCTTCATTGCAGTCCCATTCACAAAAAATGTAGGAATTTTGGAGAAGTTCTGAGGAAAGGAAAGAAAAAGCTGGAATTTTCGTGAAGATCCATAAATAAACTGCGGGAACATATGGGAAGTTAGCCCGCTGAAAAAATGGGGAACTTACTGGAAGCTTTAAGAACCTCAAAGCGTTTCCTTTAGCATCCAAAAAATTCAGGAACTTTTATGAAGTTCCTAGAATTTCAGAGAACTTCACAGGTGTCAAGCGAACTTGAGAAATATAGAAAACTTGTGTAAATTTTTAAGAAGTTATAAACACCTCAGAAAAGCTAGATCTAGAGATCTTTGTGGAATTAAGTTAAGTTAAGTTTTCTTTATTAGGGAGGCTTTCAGCCTGAGGCTGGTTCGCCTCCGGCTCTTTGGGAAATTTCAGATCTTAATAGCAGTTTCCGTAACTTTAGCTCAGAGTTTTGGGGCAGTTTAAAGATCTATAATCGTAAATTTAGAAACATTCAGGATAGTTCTATTCACAAACGAAGTGACAGACGGAGCGGCTCGAAAACTTTGGTGACTAACCTACTATTTCAATTTTTCAGTGTATCACATGGCAACACCACTACTACTGGATTGTACCACATGGCAACACTACTACTAGATTGAACTAGCATTTTCACCAAATGTACTGGAATGTTTTGGTTCTATCTCTTTCACTCTACTCAAAACTGAAATGCATAAAAAAATGACAAAATGATACGCACTCTTTGCACACTGTCAAAGAATCATTGTACACAAAATCAACTTTGTTCAAATCAAAACAAAAAAACTAACCCATCTGGTGGATGATGGCACATGCTTCCAATAAAATTCTATTACAGTGAACCACATTATTTTAATGGATTTCTTCGCCAGTTAGTCGTCTGTCACTTCGTTTGTGGTTCTATGATGTGCTGAAAAAAAAAATCGAGAACCCTTAAGATGTTCCGAAAATTTAAGGAAGTACAGAGACCTTCAGAGAATTTATGAAAACTTCAAAAATATTTCAAGAACTTCACAGAAGTCCAGATAATTTCAGGGAAATTTAAAGGTGCTTACGGGAATTCCATTTATTTTCGAGCAGAACCGAGATCTTCAATAGAATTGAGAGCCTTAGGAAAACACCGAAAACATCAAGACAGATCAGAGAATCAAAGGGAATTTCCGGAAACTTGTGCACAGCTCCGAGAGAATTTCTGGAAAGTTCTTTCCTTTATTTAACGTCGGTCTCTGTTCCGCAATCTAGTGCCAATCACCGACGGACATCGATTGCCATCCATTGACGGCAATCGAATGTGCAGGAAGGCAGCTTCCACACCTGCGTAGGATATCGCACCCATTCAACACACATGGGCCGGGACCAACGGCTTTACTTCCCTTCCGAAGAAAGACGTGACCAGAGATTTTTATGCCTCAGAAAAATCCCACCGACCTCGGCTGGGATTGAACCCAGACCCATCGGGGTGTTAGAAAGCAGTCACGCTTACCTCTACACCACCGGCGCCGGCTGTTTTCTGGAAAGTGATAAAAATTATATGAACATCCGGAAACGTCAACATTAGAGAAGTCATATAAAGTTTAAAGAAGTTTAGAGAACTTCAGTGAATTGTTAAACCTTTAGAGGAGATCCATGAAAACTTTAGGAAGCCCTAAAAAGTTCAGGGAAGTTTAAGAATTTGATGCGAAGTATTGTTAGGCTCAGGCTAGTTTTTTAAACTACAAAAGAACTTCAAGCCAGTTTCATTAACTTCCAGGTTAACTTCAGGAAAAAATTGGGAACTTTCAAGTAGTTCTGAAAACCTCAGAATAGTCCATTCCATATTTAACGGAGATTTCCATTGGAATATTCCACAATATTTTCGTAAAGCTATCCTCCGAATTCAATTTTCTTTTAGCTTACCTTGAAATTCTCCACAAAAAGAAAGTATTCTCCGAAGATTCATTGAATTCATTTCAGATTTCCTTTTCAATCTCACTCCTTCCCTTGGAATTCTACTCACATTGAAAGTCTCCTAGGAATTCATTGGCTTTCTCCTCAATAATTCCTTAGATTTATTCTCATAATTTGTTTAGCAAACTCTCATGAATTCATTTGCCGAATTCCTTTGAAGATGTCTTGGAGTTATTCTCAAATTTAATTGTAATCCTCCTTTTAGTATTTTCAAAATCTTTCCAATGACTCGTTTTCTCCCACAAACTTTATGAAATTATGCTTAGAATGTCCTTTGAATTTTCATCTGAAGCTCACAGGAGTTGTGCTCCTAATAAATTCCAAAAGGTCCAAGCGCAATGACAGTGGAAGCGGAACGGCAGCGGCAGAGGAAAAGCCCAATCCGAGTAAGCCTACTTGTCGGATTGAAAACTAGTTAGACCCAAATCGACTTCGGTTAAGCATCTTGATGTCATTTGTGACAACTGTCAAACTTTCCGTTTTCGTTCCGCTTCCGCCCACATTGCGCTTGTGCCTTAAGAGTTTTCATTAAAATTTACTCCTAGATCACTTTTTAGTCACTATTATCACAACTATAAGTCACTATTTGGTCACTTATTTCATCAACATGGTCACTAAAATCACTATTTTTAACAGCAGTGATTGCTACCAGCCCTGTGTTAGACTTTTGAAAATATCTCAACGATTGGTTTCTCTTTATCAAATCTAACGGTACGTGCGGAAAGGTAAATAAATTTGGAAGCCATTAGTGATAATAATAATCCGTTTGGTGCTAAACTGCGCTAGATTAAGAAACACTAAGTGCGGGTTGTTCTTAATTAACCACTTCATTTGAGCAGCTAAAATGACGTTTACTACCACTAGAACTTTGAAATAAAACATTATTTTGAAATTTTTTCTTCTAGAACCTCGAGAAAAGTAGCCAACATTTGTGCGTTTCATAAAAAAAATAGAAATTAGTTGGTCCAATTTTGTGAAATCGCTGGTAGAAAGTCACGCCAAAACTGCTTGACAAAGTGGTCAATAGGCTGGAAATGGAGTAGTTAACCCTACCGTTAGCGTTCTTGTGTGGTATTTTCTCTTGGAGAATTGACAAATTCTAAATGGAACATACTTTAAGCCTTTCGTAATATTTTTCCTGGATCTTGAATTAGGTTTTGCGTTCATCAAATTTGTCTAACTAGCGTCTGGTGGGGCAAGAGTGCCACCTTAACAACTGTACGTTCTATATATGGCAAATAGTGGATAAATATAGGAGTTTGTGCATCGTATTGCAAGTTCATAACGTTGCTTTCATAAATCAGCAATTGAATGCAAATTAAATCTCGTCAAAAGTTGTTTTAGATTTTTACAAAAAAAAATCATCTCAAATCTTTTTTGAGTCTGCCATGGGGCAAGAGTGTTAAATTCTATGAGGCAAAAGGGCCATGCGTCTTAAATGGAGTGAAATCGGCTAATACCTTTTTATAAACATAGCCTTTTAATTATTAATCAAACAGCTGTAATTGTTTGCTTAATTTATCTATTTAATTTTACAATATTATTCAATATATTACAAATAAACCATGTTTACCAATGAGATCAAATGAAAACAATTGTTGATGGCAGGCTTGCAAATACTCATTACAGCTAAAATGCTATTTGCTATGAAATAGTTTAATGATCATTCTTATTTACAAGATGCAAGAAGAGAAGGTAAACTGTGTGCATGACCTGTCAATTTAGCTTTCAGAAGGTCACAATAGCGATTAGCTATAACGATGAGCGAGCAATCACTAATAAAAATCATCATTATAGTAACTCATAGTTTCATAATTACCAAAAATAGCATTTTAGCTGTAATGAGCATTTTGCAAGCCTGGTTAATGATATTTTATGTAGCTGATTAATTTTCCAAATTTTGTGAAAACAAGCTTATCGAAGACTTAAATGCACAACTAAGCAATTTCTTTCATATTTTTGTATAATTGTAGAGAGGAGGGAAGGGTTAAAATGATTCAAATTTCCACGTGGATTATGAAACGACCCCTAACGCGCCCAAGTGGGACGTGGCCAAATCCAAACATTTTGTGCTTCCATTCTTTAGAAAAGCTTCCCAGCGCACTGATTTTAATTATTTATACCGTAAAGTGCCATTATTCTGAGCAACTGAGGCCTAATTTTACGCAGTTTTAAAAATGTCCAACATAATTATAAATTGTATATTATTTATATATAGTTAGATAAAATTGTAATATACTGCAAAATTTGGCGAAATGCGCGGAGTTAAGCACTGCTCAGAATTATGACACTTCGCGGTACCTAATGTCGCTTAAGCACAAATCCGTAGTTCGCTAGTATGGACTAGCGAAGCATTTTAAGAGCGAAGCGTTACGCCTTTTATCTTAACCGGGAATATAGTAATGAATTCTCTATGATATAGGGGAACAGCGACCGTGCCACGTTTATAGAAGCTTTATTCTATTTTTCTTAGTAAAACATTCCACTGATCAGTTCAGTACATAAGTTAAAATAAATACATTTATAAGTCTGCCTCACATAAACTTCTTAAGAAGAGTAATAAATCTACCGCCCAGAACCTCTGCTTCAATACATGTTGCTATTATTCCTGACCTGCTGGAAGCAGCACGTCTCAATCCTACTTCAGATAGACGGCCACCAGGGTGCATGTTATCAAGACTATCAAAAACGGGGTCCACGTTTTAAGGAATCCTTTGATGCCAACATACTTTCCGACAAAGAACATCCAAAACGCCAGCACAACCATATTCCAGTTAGTGTACTGCTTGTACTTCATCAGCGAGAGGGCCATTCCGACGTGCGAGTGGCAATTGTCACAAAACAGGTTATGCATCCGGGTTCCGTAGACCACGGAAGCTTTCGAGACACACTCGTCCCATTCCACGGTGCCACCATCCACGAAGCAGGGATCCAGCTGGAGATATCTGGTGGGCCTACCGAAGCCCATGTTATCCTCGGAGACAAAGTACGGCCCGGCAAAGTCACGTATCACTCCGTTGGACATGGCAATGCCCATGTGGCCGATGAACGGGAAGAACCATGTCAGCACGGGAATCGGTGTCCATACAATACAGAATGGGTACTTATCGGTGGCAAAATTGATGGGGGCAATCGGGCCGGAGGAACTTTCGCTCGATAACCGCCTGCTGCGGTCCATTGTAGAATGGCTTCGAAGTAGCTGGCGGAACGGATTAGGTTGGAGTTTTGCGCTTAATTTCACCGAAATTTATAGTTCGATTTGTCCCAACAGATGTAAACAACAGTTTTCGCTTTGACCTCGGAATCTGACGTAAATACGTGCGTAGGTGTATTTTATGAATGAAGATGTATTGAAATGCCACCAGTTGGCGGTTGGTCACCTATCGGTGAGTAGCGGAAGGAATACTATGAAAACACGGCCGTTGAATTTCACTTATTTTTCGAATTCCGTTCACTTTCGCAAAGACGGGGGTCACTCATGACTCAAATTTTCCTCGATTTTCTTCAAAATTCTACTTAAATATGAGGAAAATTGAGAGCAGTTGCAATCTTTCAGATTGCAGTGAAACGTCAAAATGCTTGACGTTGCGATCTGCAGTGATCGCGATATTCTGGAATATTGTCCAAAAATCCCATGTGTCTAAAAACCTTATTAAAAAATGACAAAAAAATTAGCAAAATTCATCACATTTTATGAATCAAGAAAATCCTATCTTCCGATGCTTACCGACGATAAAAACCACCCCTATTCTGTATTTCGTTTCGAACGAAATTCTCATACAAAAAAATATTTTTTTGTATGAGAATTTCGTTCGAAACGAAATACAGAATAGGGGTGAACACCTGTAAACGTCCACATGTGCAACCTGTACAAGACACAGGTGTAAATAATTAAAAAATGCGTTTATATTTTTACAGATATTATGGCCACATTATCACCCATATTCTTGTTTTCGTTCAAACCGTATTTTCCATACAAAAAAAAAAAAGTTTTTTGTATGGAAAATACGGGTCGAACTAAAACAAGAATATGGGTGTATAGCTGTTTCTTTACTGCAGACCGAGCTCCAGACCACAAGTGACCATGAATACACTATTTTATAGTGTGGCTCAATTGAATGTTCGACCTTGGTTTGCTTTAAAAAGGATTAAATTCTGTTCGGATGGTCTGCCTAAAGCTGTGTTTAGACAGGGCAAGTCAATTGATCAAGTCAATTCAATTGGCTTGAAAAGTTGATCCTGGTTCAACTTTTTTCAATTCAAGTGAGTTGATCAAGTCAGTTGAATAGAGTTGAATGGCATGGTTTAAACGTTCAAGTCAGTTGAATTCAACTGAATTGATCTATTGACTTGCCCTGTCTAAACCCAGCTTTAGGGCAGACCAACAAAACTCGTTAAATAGTGCACCTAAAGCGAGCTTTTTTGAGTGGCGGGTGGCAAGTTTGTGAATGGTCAAATGCCTGATGTAAGCCAAGCAGACCTTCTATCACATCTTGAAACATACCACAAATTTTCTACAATACATGGCGGTTTGCACCACTAGTTGTAATTGAAACTTTCAGCAGTCACGCGTCAAACAGGAGCAACACGGAAACAGCAGTCTGGTACGCTTTGGACGTGTATCATACTTGCAGACTGGTATGAATGTGTGAGTTTAGATTAGAAGAACATTTGTGATGTATGGGCACCAACAAACCGACATGAATGAACATAGCACAGACAAACAGACTGTTGACGAAGTAATTTTCGGATATTCTGTGCAGCAAAACTCGTTTTTTATGTGAGTTAGCTCGAAGCTGTAAATGTAGAATTTATTAGATTTTGCTTTTGTTTGCAATTTACCTTCATACAATTTGTCTCCAATTAGTGTTTGTATCGGCAACAGAATAAACTAGATTTAATATTGTGTAGCAAGTTAATCAAAACAAAAGTACAATACAATTAGTTATTTCATAAGTTTTAATTAGGATAATAAATTCACCGGAAAACGTTGTATAACTCACTACTGCGTATAATGACAACAATTTAATTCGCTTATCTTCAACGTTAACAACCTGACAATAGAACCTACTTTGACGTAAGGGCAGTTGGCTCATTTGGATGAACCGAGGGGTATAGTGGGCAACATGTTGCCGGAACACAGACATAACACGAGAGAAAAAAAAATCAAACAACGCAGATAGCGACATCTCTTCTGATGCTTCCAAACTTGATGAATCACGTTTTCTTTCTCGATTCTAAAGTTTCCCGGAAAGTGAGAAAACCACCAATCACACACGTATAACCGTCCGGGGGGCAGAGTGCCAGCGCTTATCAGGCAAATGCAGCCGAAAACTATGAAAGCGAACGCATGCACAAAACAGAGAGCAAACTTAAAACAAAACCGTATCCAAAGGGGTTCGAAACTGCACTCATTTTGCCATATGCAAATAAAGCCATAAAAAACTACATCAAATTTGAGCACTACTGCCATTGCCATAACTGGCACACTTACAATAATGTCGTTGAAATTTAGCCATTAAATGGAATCAGATTTTATCCTCTTCACAAGCAAACACAAACAGGGGAATGATAAGGTTACAGATAACTGTAATGAGTACAATTTAGCAGGGGTGATTAAAATATGATGTAGGGTTAGGTGGGGCAAAATGCACCGTTTAAAAAAAAAATCGTCAATTGCTGGCGTATGGAAGCTAACATCAAGAAGAAAGTAATGGTGTATGGTTCGTTACCATGTTTTCTACGAAGATCAAGTAATTTCGAACTACAAAACGATGAATTTTCATGATTTTCAAGGTATTTTATAAATTGGTTCCAAAATGATAGCGGGGCAAAACGCCTGATTCATGGTACAATATGCACCACAACATTGGGGCAAGACGCTCGACAACAATGGCCAAAACGCACCACAACATTGGGGTAAAATGCCCCGCATGATAGACCAACCATAACCCCTGCAAGTATATAATGCAAAGGGATGAGGTATTCCAAACGATTATTCCTTTATGTTACATTAGAAATAAGGTCTCAACACGGTAAGAAAAAATACTCAAATTTAAGTTAAAAAAAAACTCAACGTTGGGTTCTATCATTTGAGGTCCGCCGTTGAGTGAATCAGAAAAGCGGCGTTGGTTAAAATTTACTCAACTATTGAGTAATAATAAACGAACTCAAATATAAGTTTATTTTCATTGAGGTTGCTCTTATGCGCCTTTAACCATTTCATTTTCGCAAGCGTTGATAGACGAGTGGTCAACACACGGGCCCCGTAATCTCAACGTCCATGGTTCGGTTCCAGTCCGCTCCGTTTTATTATTTTTCAAAATTAAGTTTTCTTCTTTAACTTAATTTTACCTAGTCCCACGGAAGCCACGTGATGAGTGAAAGGAACTCAATTTTGGGTACTTTTTTCTTACCGTGAATAGATGATTCATGAAGTAAAACGTCTAAAAAATATACGAAAAGTGAATTCGTTCAATTTTTTCCGATATATGCTGTTAAAAGCTTAATTTGCAGTCGACGATTTTATCAACTGTGTCATATTTTGCACAAAATGCTATTTTTTTTAAGGGAATCAGTAGGTCAATATATGATTTTATGATCAAGAATTGTTTGTGAAATGGCCCTCCAGTTGAAAACAAACACAATCCGTTGCCCGGAAAATGCATCTAAGGAAAAGTTATCGCTGTTTTTCTATAAGTGGGCATTTTACCCCAGGGGTGCATTATGGGCTGTTCTCCCTTACACAAGTTTTTGGATTTTTTACCCGCATCTTTTCATACTTATTACACGTACTGTTACACAGTTACACATTCTATGACCCACTCTCTCCCATCAAGAATGGACGTCATATTTGAATCGCCCCGTATCTAAATTTTAATTGTGTGGAACAGGGTTGATAGGTATAGCAAATCATCCATATTTAAAAAAAATTAGGTCATTCATGACTTGTCCAGGGATGAAATTTGAACTCGTGAACTTTAGCGTGAGGGGTTTGGACGCTAACCACTACGTTGGGCCCATTTATCACCAGCTTCATCAAGTTTGTTCACAATGTCTTAAATTCTTGAAGAATATGTTTGCCCTCATGTAGGACGCGTACAGCATTTTTAACACCATTATATTTCCACAGACAAACAGATATAACACATTGAATATTTCTCATTGTAAAACATCGTCCCTAAAACATTACTGCCATCTGTTGAGTACACTGCGGTGGGTAGTACACTGAACATATGGCGGTAGTGTGTAAACGTTAAACGCAAGGGAATTAACTATGCGCGCCACAGGTGGTGGTACTACCAACTACGATACGTTTAAATTGACCGTTAAAAGCTTGTTCGATGAAAAACTTGCTAGAGTAATGTCTGTTTGTCTGTGATATTTCACTCTGTTTTTATTTTAAACAAATTACAATTAATTTGGTTTAAATTTGAGATCACACGATCAAAAATAGAGGCGAAAAAAAGCATAATTTAGTATATATATTTCTATAGAAGATTCGATAACTTTGAAGTTTGTAATTGAACTTTATTATAAAACGCATCATATTATAAAGGACAACACTGCAAAAAGTGGATTGGCAGTGTTCGAAAATGCAAAGGCCAAAAATGTCCATAAAAGTAATAAATAAATATGGCCAACAGACACGCACTCAAAATACTCCATTTCACTTTTTGTCGAGCCTTGACGCACTGACCGACCTGGCCACGGACGTCGCTGTCCGCCCAGCGGCACTCGACGTTGGCCGTACGCTACCTATTGGTTTAACTCCAGCAATCGGTTTCCTAGTGATCGTAGTTGGTGCAGATTTGGTTGTAGAACTGCTGCTCGCAACCGAGGATGAAGAATTCGCTTTTCTCAACAGTGAAGCGGTTTTAAGCTGTGACCCAGTGGGACGTGGAGTATCTCCACGTGGTGCCATTGGTTTAACAAGGTGCGATGGAATTGTCGGTTTCTTCTTCATCAATCCAGGAGTGCTGCTAGCGGCAAGTTTCGATGGTTCCGATGGATGACCTGAGAAAAAAAAAACATCGATATTGTTGGAATGTGTTGATTAATAAAACATATCTCAGTAACCTGGCAAAGACATTCTTCTAGCAACCATCGAATTCCGTTCTGGGTGTTTTGGAGCAAATTGCTTGTTTCGAATGACCGTTTGGGGAGTGGTAGTAACGGCGGAGATTTTCGTAAGGTCTGAACATGGATTGTTCAGCTTCATAACCAGCATAGCGGTGTCAATTTGCTGGCGGGCTTGCTGTAGGCAGTGGATTACATTTAGGTCACGTTCGTGGTTTTGGTCGACGGTCAGGATGGAATCGAAAATTTTCTCATTGGGACTAGACGTGATCAGTGCCTTCATGGCTTCGCTATTAGCGAACGAACTATCATTCGGCATGTTCGACTTGGATAGCGCAGGCTCGGGAGTAGATTCGCCAACGATTATGGGTTTTTCAGCAGAATCGTTACCAGATAGCTCTCGTGTGGCATTATCTATTCCTACGCTTTCCAAAGAACTGTTCAATTTGGCATCATTTTGTTCGTCTGATGACTTTTTCGGACTGTCTTGAAGCTCCTCCAATGATCTAGGTTTGACCCCCTTCCCAACTGACTCAAATTTATTCCTGTTATCGGGAGTATGCGGGAGCTCGGTGTGTGCAGTCTTTCCTTCAGCAGGTGGCGTTGCACAAGGATCAGAAGTTAGACTCTTTCCCGGACTTATGATACAGATCTTCGGGGTGGCAACCTTCAAAGGCGATTGTAGAACATCTTCTCCCCGCTCGATGGCCCTGATGTTGGACCGATAGTAGTCCAGTAGATTGGACAGCATTGCTTTGGATACCATGGAACATTTTTCAGAAATTTCCGGCAGAAGGTTCGACGAGGTATCGTTTGTGCACTTTGAAAACACGGATGGTCCGGTACCTTGCACCTCCCAAAAAGAGGTTTCCTTGTAATTCTTATCTGGACAGGAACAGTTTACCAAATCGTAGCTCAACTTGGCCAAAACGCCAGATTTATTGCACTTTATTTGCACGGATAATGTGTCTGTGTTGAGCTTCTCCTCCTCAAAGTCAATGTATTCCAGCTTGAGGCCCATTGACTTGAGTAGCAGCGTTAGATCCATTACGTCAATGCTAAGTGGCTGTGGTCGAGAGAAAGAAGTCAAAAATACTGTTAGCAATATGAATATGAAAATTGGCGCTCTACTAATTGGGAACTAAGTTGAATTTAGCCACTGTAGAGACGATGAATACTAATGAGCTGCGGTTGTGCGACTTCACGCCGTCATTCGTCATCGTTTCATTGATCAGTATAACGTGCGAATTAAGCTATATACATATTAGACTGGCCCACATTTATATGGGAGATTTTTTTTTATAATTTTTTGAACTGGCCAGATTTGTGCCATTAAGTGAGGAAACCACTCACTGAAAATTTCAGCTCATTCGGATGTAACACGAGCTGGTGCTTTTGGCTTAAAGTTTATACTTGCTTCAATAGAATTAAGAATGTTAGACAACATATCGCATCATGAGATTTCACTCAAGACAGCTTTTGTCCACTTATGTCCGGATTTGGCCAATATAGTTCTTTAGACCCATAATATGACCACCAATCGTTATGACTTTGAAATCCCATGCGAGTTGATGTGTCGTATGATAGACTTTGATTTAAAAAGGTTTTACTTTTTGCTCGGGGATACCCGGAACATGTCCGAGTATGGTTGGTTGCCCATCATGATTCTTATTGATCTTATTTTAGAATTCTTAGGTGCATTGATTTATCGCATGGTGGGTTTGGCACGTATCTGCGGAACCAGTGGAACAATTCCAAAAACATTCAATAATGTTCTATGGAGCCATGGTATCTTTCTACTGTTCAATACTGTGCTTAACTAATGCAGCATCGTCAAGGCATTGTAAGCAGGCATGGAAAATCATTTGCATTCATTTCGTGCATTCATTTACATTTCTTTGCCTCTAACTTTGTTTCTTCAACAGCGTTCTGCCAAATAATGTATAGAGCTTTTGTAGGTTTTGTTATTAGCTACAACTTTTGTTAACAAGTCAAATCTGTATCTCATATGCATGACGAACCAGAGCGAACAGAAGCCACTACTGTTTTTCGGTGAATGTATTTTACATTCACTGAAAAACAGTAACAAGTTCTGCCCGCTCTTGTTTGTGATGCATAAGAGATACAGATTTGTAGTTGTAGCTAATAACAAAACCTACAAAAGGAAGGAAGAAAGAAGAACAAAACCTACAAAAGCTCTATACATCATTTTGCGGAATGCTGTTGATGAAAAAAGTTAGAGGCAAATGAATGTAAATGAATGTATGAAATGAATGGAAATGATTTTCCATGCCTAATTGTAACTGACTTACGGTTATTTTTCTCATTGACGTTAAATGTAATGTCAGTCCCACTCAGATTTTAGTCATCAAATGAAAAAATTCAAATATTGTATCCATGATTCTTTTAATAAACATACACACCTAATAAATCGCTGGAAATTAACGGGTGTTCAATAAAAAATGAGATTTTTTTTCAGTCATAGGGTAGACCACTACTTCGTCGTAATCGCCCATTTCCGTTCTATCGACCAGAAAAGAACAGTAATATCAATGATTTAACCGTCACAAATCAATAAAAGGCTTGTTCCGATGCGTTAGGCTCATTAGCTACAACATTTACGCTCATTGTTCTCAAAACAAAAGAAGCGCTCCTAGTGAATCCCCTTTTTCTACGTTTATCCTTAGGACGAAGAAAATCGAATGCCGTTTCAATGCGTATGGACGGAATTGAAACTCGTAGGACGAATTTAGAATCAAGAAGCAGTATTAGATTTTAAACAATATCTCAACAATTTGTGACTCTTTATTAAATCCAACGGTACGTATGGAAAGGTGAATAAGTCATATTTGACAGAAATCTTCAATTTTTTGCTTAAACTCGTTCAGAAAAGAGAGGTAAAGCGCAGGTTGTGCTTAGTAGGACGGAAATTAGATCAAAACCCTATAGCTAGTAACAAAAAAAAAAAATGTTTTTCAACGAATTCAGTATTTTTTAATAAAAACATAATGTTTATTCTTCAAAAAAAAAACGCCAATAAAGATTGAAGAAGGGGCCCTGGTCAGCCGTACGACGCAACTTAGTAGCGATGCTATCACAAGAGCGCTGGACGACACTGAAATCATTCTCATTTTTTATTGAACACCCGTTAGCTAAATTTTGCAAATTTTGGACTTGACGTAAAATCAGCAACCTTCCAGTAAAATAATGTTGCTAATTATTAGCAAATACTCTGACATTAATATGCTAATACTGAATTCCAATATAATATTATTCTGCTGAACCCATTTCCGAAAATTCTTTTGTTGAAACTTGAAAATTTTCGTGTACACACAACATTTTATTCGCTGGAAATCAATAAAATGTTGCTGATTTTGACTTCATGAAAGATTAGAAATTTCCAGCAAATTAAAGTTGCTGTAACTTTCAGTAGTTCGAACTTCTGTCAAAATCAAAACATTTTAGCTAAAGCTGCAGCAAATGGTTTTTTTTTTTGACAACTTGGCATTTTTTTTATTTTGCTAAACTACGGTTAAATAAAAATTCTCGAAGGTGTCAAGGCAACTTGTTAATGGATATTATATTTATATCATAACAACGATTAGGAAATCTATTGTGAGAGCCTTAAAAGCTTACTGATTTTTAACAAGCAATAATCGTTTGTTCATGCTTTTTGTAATGACATCACATGGCGTCCGGAACTCATAAATTTAAGCACTTAAAACTTAAGAAAACACTCAGATTTAGGTAATTCCATGATTTTTGTAACTAGTTTTTTTTAGATTTTCAATATTTCATCATCATATTCCAGTTGAAACATGGTAAAGTGCACACAGAATAAATTTCAAACATTTAGGACTTAGGAAAATGTGCATGATATATATCCATGCACAATTCTTAACATTCTGACTATTCAAATAAAAATGATTTTGAGATCGCAAACCCATATGTTTTCAAGATTTTCTAACTAAAAAAAGTTTTCCCGAGAAGCTGACCAGACTGAATCCTGATCAATGTGGGCGTCTTAGTGGAATACCTGTATAATGAGAGAGAGAGAAGGATTAGTATTTTCCATTTAATTCCACTACTTTATTTGCTTATCCTTGACAGATACGCGTATTTCGTCTACAATGTGCAGACTTCTTCAGTGTCTTGTACTAATACTCGACTTCGAGTATTAGTACAAGACACTGAAAAAGTCTGCACATTGTAGACGAAATACGCGTATCTGTCAAGGATAAGCAAATAAAGTAGTGGAATTAAATGGAAAATACTAATCCTTCTCTCTCTCATTATGACCAGACTGATCAGGGCTCCGATGGATGGTGTACAGTGCTGCGTCAAGATATCGGGTGCGTTATCGGACTCGTTTGAAACTCGCAAAGGACTTCGACAAGGCGATGGTGTTTCCTGCCTCCTGTTCAACATTGCTCTAGAAGGTGTTATAAAACGTGCGGGCTTTAACATGCGGGGCACGATCTTCAATAAGTCCAGCCAGTTCATCTGCTTCGCTGACGACGTGGACATTGCCGGAAGAACGTTTCAGGCCGTGTGGAGCACGTGTGAATACGTCTAAGACAAAATATCTGTTAGCTGGAAGAACCGAGCGGGATAGGGCTCGCATAGGCAGAAGCGTGACAATCGACGGGGATGAGTTCGAGGTGGTGGATGAATTTGTGTACCTCGGATCATTGGTGACGTCGGATAACAACTGCAGCAGAGACATTCGTCGGCGTATTATTGCCGGAAGTCGTGCTTACTACGGACTCCACAAGACCCTGAGGTCGGGTAAACTTCACCTCCGTACTAAATGTACCATGTACAAGACGCTGATAAGACCGGTAGTTCTGTACGGGCACGAGACGTCGACGATGCTCGAGGAGGACCTGCAAGCACTGGGTGTTTTCGAACGACGAGTGCTTAGGACCATCTTTGGCGGGGTATGTGAGAACGGTGTATGGAGGCGAAGGATGAACCACGAGCTGGCGCAACTCTATGGCGAACCCTGTATCCATAAAGTTGCGAAAGCTGGACGGGTATGATGGGCGGGACACGTTTTAAGAATGCCGGACAAAAATCCCGCAAAAATGGTGTTTGCCTCGAATCCGGCCGGTACAAGTCGAAGAGGAGCACAGTGAGCAAGGTGGTTAGACCAAGTGGAGCAGGATCTTGGAAGTGTGGGACGGTCGAGAAATTGGAGACAAGCAGCCACGGACCGAGTGAATTGGCGTAACAATGTGATGCAGGTGCAATCCTGAGGGATGTCGGACCAGGATAAGTAAGTAAGTAAGTAAGTAAGTAAACTAAAAAAGGGGTATCTCTAATACAGATTGTAAGCATAAATTCGTAGAATACAAATGTAAATAAAAGCCAACGAAATTTCATTTCTTTAATTTCGAAAAAGGGGAAACTATTAACCCTTATCGAACTGAAAAACCAACTGAGCGAGAACACCCTCCTCTTCTGGACCCCATGCGTCCGCCAATAGTGAGACTTACTGAACAGTCCGTAACTGGCGACCAACGCTTCCTGAAGGCGCGTCTAAGGGACCCGAAAATTATAGACATTGTTCGGACCTACCTCTCCTTCCTGCATGACCAGCCATCATCAACATGTATTCGCGGAATCACCAAAACCAGTGCTATTCTAATGCTAGCAGCTGAAGGACTACCAAAAGACAGAAATCTCCTGCACGAAATTTTCCTGGACGTCCATGAAGAACTTGGAATTACTCGAAACGACGCCTTGGCAGACCTGCAATCCTACCGTACATTCCTGTCCAGTGAACGCACGCAACGGCTACAATCTACTAGGGAGGCCGCCCTCAAATTTTACAATCCTGTAAATTTTCAACGCCGCTGACGCACCTTGAGGAAGACTCATTATTTCTATATAACGATGCTCGGCATGAGACTGAGGTAACTAATAATAACAATGACCATACTTTATCAACCGACGTATTTCCAACAATTTCTTCACACAGACAGAATGCGACTGAAATTTTGATTTATTGTCAAAATTTCAATCGCCCAGCTAAAATGAAGGAAATTCATCAACATTTATTATGCTCATCCTTTTCGGTCATTCTGGCAACTGAAACAAGCTGGGACGAAAGCGTAAAAAGTGAAGAAATCTTTGGAAATGCCTTTAATGTATTCAGGGACGACAGAAATTTTCATGCAACACAGAAGAAGTCAGGTGGTGGAGTTCTTATAGCTCTTTCGGCCAATTTTAACTCAGAAATTATCTTTACACCAAAATTTACAGAATTTGAGCATATTTGGGTGAAATCACACATAGCCGGTGAAACGCACGTGTTCGCCTCAGTGTATTTTCCACCAGACCATGCTCATAAAAGCACTTATGAAGCCTTCTTCCAAAGTGCTGAACAAATTCTATCTGACCTTCCTCCTGAGGTTAAAGTTCACATCTATGGAGACTTTAATCAACGCCATGCTGACTTCATTCTGGACTCTGAAAATGAATGTATCTTACTCTCAGTCGTTGGGGATAATGAAACATTGCAGTTCATTTTTGACAAAACTGCTAATTTAGGACTGAACCAAATTAACCACATCAAAAACCAACAAAATTGCTATTTGGACTTTTTACTAACGAATATTTATGAAGATTTCTGTGTGACCGAATCATTAAATCCACTGTGGAAAAATGAAGCGTTTCACACAGCAATCGAATATTCTTTATTTATGCATGAAAACCAAAGACCCAACGACTGCGAACACGAAGAAGTCTTTGAATACAAATTAGCATACTACGAAAAAATAAAATTTAAATTAAACAGTGTCAATTGGCAATTAATTTTAAGGAATGTAGGAAATGTCGAAATTGGTATAGACGTGTTCTACAAAATTTTAACAGAAATAATTTCGGAAGAAATACCTTTGAAGAAAAAAAGACGTAACAGAAACACACAAAATCCAGTCTGGTTTAACAGACAAATAAAAAACTTGAAAAATCGGAAGCAAAAAGCACATAAAATTTATAAAAAACACAATAGTAGTAATAATTTATTAATTTATTTGGATCTATGCGATCAACTGAATTTAGCTATCAGTACTGCATTTGAAGAATATAATGCAAAAACTGAACGTGAAATAAAGTCCTGTCCGAAGAACTTCTTTAATTACGTAAAAACGAAATTAAAATCTGACAATTTTCCTTCAATAATGCATCTAGACGAAAATGTCGGTGATAGTTCGGAAAAAAACTGTAATCTATTCGCAAAATTTTTTCAAGAAATTTATACGACATTTTCTGAAGAAGATCGTGACCGCGATTATTTTGCATTTTATCCAGAATTTTCAAGGGACATTGGCCTCAATCAACTTCAAGTGCAGGACATTTTGCAGGCTTTAAAAAATTTAGATGCCTCGAAAGGTCCTGGACCTGACGGAATTCCTCCAGTATTTATTAAATGTCTAGCAATGGAACTCACTGCTCCATTGTTTTGGCTTTTTAATATGTCCCTAGAATCCGGAACCTTCCCTAAAATTTGGAAAAGCTCATTTCTAGTACCTATCTTTAAATCTGGTCGAAAATCTGACGTACGTAATTATCGTAGTATAGCCATTATCTCTTGCATTCCTAAGCTTTTCGAGTCAATTATCAACGAAAAATTATTTCTCCAAATCAAAAATAGAATTACTGACATGCAACACGGCTTTTTCAAGGGTCGTTCGACCTCGACCAACTTACTTGAATTTACAGACTATTCATTGAATGCAATGGATAATGGAAACCACGTAGAAGCTCTCTATACAGACTTTAGCAAGGCATTTGACCGCATTGACATACCAATGTTACTCTTTAAACTGCAAAAAATTGGAATTAAGTCAGGGCTCCTGAAATGACTTGAATCATATTTAACTAACCGCCAACAAATAATTAAATTCAACGGAAAGAAATCGAGCCCAATTCAAGTCACTTCAGGCGTCCCCCAAGGCTCTCATTTGGGACCTCTCCTTTTTATTCTATACGTAAACGACATATCTTACATTCTCAAAAAACTTAAATTGCTTATTTATGCCGACGACATGAAGCTCTTTTTGGAAATAAGAAATGAAGAAGACATCAATATATTCCGGAATGAAATACACATATTCTACATATGGTGCAAAAAAAGTCTACTAGAATTGAATGTAAAAAAATGTAACTTAATATCATTTAGTAGAAAAAGAACAACTTCAAATATTTCAATTGCATTAGGAAATCAAACTGTAGACAAATGTGAAAGAGTTAGGGATTTAGGAATTATCTTAGACTCTAAGCTAACTTTCATAGACCATTACAATACAATTATTCACAGGGCAAATAACATGCTAGGCTTTATCAAGCGCTTTTGCTATAACTTTCAGGACCCTTACACAATTAAAACACTATATATTGCCTATGTGAGGTCAATACTGGAATATTGCAGTATTGTATGGTCTCCATTTTCAATCACGCACGAAGAAAGATTAGAATCAGTACAAAAACAATTTCTATTAGGGTAAACGCTCCTATAGTTGCGGTACGTTAGAAGCGTTAGGTTCCTATAGTTGTGTATGGAGACTCCATACACAACTATAGGAACCTAACGCTTCTAACGTACCGCAACTATAGGAGCGTTTCCCCTATACGCTCTTCGTAGATTAGGTTGGACTTCATTTCCTCTTCCATCATATGAAGCACGCTGCATGCTTATAAACATACAAACATTAAAAGAGCGTCGTGAATATGCAATGGTTTCATTTGTAAATGATATCGTTTCGCAGCGAATTGACTCAGCAGAACTTTTATCAAAATTAAATTTCCATGCACCCACTCGGCAACTCCGAAATCGAAATTTATTTGCCATAAAACATCATCGCACAAATTATGCAAAATATGGGCCATTAAACCGCATGATGGCCTCTTACAATAAACACTGCGAAACCATTGACTTTACAATGTCTCGGCATAAACTAAAGCAATATTTTTATTCCATAAGAAATAACAACTCATAAAAGAAAAGACAAGAAAGCTGACACTACTTTTTTATATAAATATATATTTAAGAAAACAAAACTGTATTAATTGTACTAGTCTACGTTGGTTGACGAAATAAATAAATAAATAAATAAATAAATAAGATCAATTGTCATAATTCTATATTCTGTAACTCTGTGAATTAATTACAAATTTTATACTTATTTCACCTCTTGAATCCTAAGAAGATCTCTGAACGTCTTTGCACTTCTGGAAAGACACCTATCATCTACAAATATTCTTGAACATCTGGAAAGTTCCTTGAAATGTAACTTCCAACAAGTTCATTGAGCTTTTTTGAAGAAAGATCGCTGACAAACTACAACGAAGTTCCCTACACTGAAGTAAGGATCCCGGAAGTTCTTTGAAGCTTTTTTTTTTGTTTATTAATTTATTTGATAAGGCTCCACCGAATTAACTTTAAAGAGCCGAGGATTCTTGTTCACTATACAATACATCTTAAAACTATAGTCAAAAGGTACAACACAATAAACATTTTATCTTCCGCTATCCAATAAGCCTCCTCCACCAGAACGGGAACCGCTTCCAGTGGTTTCATTGTATGGCAGATTCACCAACGAGGGTCAGAGCGCTTCCATTGCAACAATGGACGCAAAACGTGGTCATCACTCACACACTCATCACGAAACGGTTGATTTCCAAAGTCGACGACGCATCGACTGAAAGAGCTGCTGATGAAGAACAATGAGGAGGACCACATCTGTCTGCATCTGTCGACAGTCGAGTGAACACTGTTCTTTGAAGCTTGCTCTTTGAAGCTTGCTGAACTATTTTTAGATTCGCTGAACTTTTTAAAAATTCCTCAACAAAGTTTGCTAAACTTCTACGTTTCATCTTGATTTTCCACGAAGTTTCACGAACGAAATTTTTGGAATTTGTTCGTAATTTCCACAACTATTCCAAGTCCATTAGGTTTTTTTTGTTGTTGTTGTTATGGGGAGTTGAACCACTGCGTCCATTATTTGAACTTTTATGGTACCCCTGTTTACTGTTCATATCATGCAAGCTGACCACCATTTAATAAGTGGACGGCTAATTGCCTGGACACGTCCTTTCCCAGTCAGGTATGATATGGTTCATGAAACCAACTACCTTTCCAGGATTAGCAGACCAAATACCACTAGATTGTAAGATAACACAACGAAGAAATTTAGATCTACGCCTGTGTAATGCACCGCAAGTGCAGAGCAGATGTTCCGAGGTTTCATGTTCTATCTCTATGCTACAGAAACGGCAGATATCGCTCTGAACCCGACGAATGGTCTTCAAATGGTATCTACTCGGACAGTGCCCAGTTACTAGGCCAGTTTATGTACTAAGAGCACGTTTATTGACCTCCAAGAGCTTTCTGGTATGTGTTACATTTGGAGTTATAAATCTTTTCGACTGGTTGCACTTCGTGACGGCCATACAGTTGGCCATGACCCTTTGTTCTTCCCAGCGTTTGAGTTCAATTTTTACCGTACAGTTTGATATTCCACAGTATGGTTCTGGGCCAATAATCGTTGAATTGGAACCTAATTTTGCGGGATCGTCTGCCCTTTCATTCCCTTCAATGCTACAGTGTCCAGGAACCCGATAGGAACCCATGAGGCTTCAAAAAGTGCCCTGAAATGATATGGAGGTTCCCGATCAATAATGAGTTTCCCTGAAAAATAATGTTCCCTTAACTTCTACGAAGCTCCTCAAACTTAAATAAATGTTCCACTTCTACGCAGTTTTCAGAACTTGTCCAAGTTCCTTGTTTCTACGTTTTTTTTCTGAATATCTATGAAGTTCTCAGAGTTTCTCCTAAGTTTCTTCAATTTCTACGATGTTCCCTGAACTTCTTAGAAGCCCTTCAAGTTTCACGAAGCTCCCAGAAGTTGAAAAAAAATACCCATAGACAATTTGTAGAGCCTGAAGACGTCTTATTAGGCCATCGATTAAATATCGATATTATATAACTTTTCAAAACTGTTTCTTCTAATCCAGAACATAGTAGTCAACGTAAAGGACTAAAAAAAATCGTTGTTTGTGGTCCAATTTTATTAATCGCTGTTAAATAGTAACATCGAACTTGACAAGCTTGACAAAAAACCGGCGAGTCAAAAAAAAAAACAAAAATTCTGGAGGGGGCCTGGCCCCCTTGGCACCTTCATTAGCTACGCCAATGTGCATAAGAGATACGGATTTAAATTGTTCACAAAAATTGTAGTTAATTTTAAAACCTACAAAAGCTTCATACACATTTTACGAAATTCTATTGTCAAAACAGTAAGAGCAGGGCTGGTAGCAGGTCACTTTTTAGTGACTTGGTCACTATTTTTAAGCCAGTCACTAAAGAGTCACTTTTTATTTGGTATAGTCACTAAAGTAACTATTTCCCTAAAAATAGTCACTAAAGTTACTTTTTCGCTACTAAAATAGAGTGAAATTTAACAACATCAATAAATTTTTTAAATTGAGTACTTGGCACTAAGAAAGTCTACACTAATAAAAATTCAATGACTATTTTTATGTGTCATACACACGAATTTTTACAATGTGATAAACAAATGTCGGACACATAGTTCTTATGTGTACACATACTATTCATTTGACTCATAAATTTCATGTGTACTTCTGAGTGGATTCTGTTTATGTGTGGACACATAAAAAATCATGTGGAATTTTACATGGAAATTTGACAATAAAAATGTGTCGAATTTTATGAGTGTACAGTAGTTTTAAAAAATATACATATCTGTTAAAATTTTTAAAATTTTAACTAGGGTGACCAGTGAACCGCAAAACTTTAGAACACCAGGAAAACTATTGAGAAATGCCTACAATTTCGATTAAAAATCGAGAAAAATATACCTCCTTTCCCAGAAAATAAATTGCAAACCTTGGAAACTTTCCAAAGGTATTTTGTCTGTGATAGATTTTCAAAAGTCTTTCAAGGATGATTAAGAACTTTAAAAAATCCAAAGTAAATTTTAAGAGAATTTTAAAGGATTCTGATTTCTTCTTCTGCACCTAGGACCGATTTCTTCTTGTGCACTTAAATCTTAAGCTAGGTTTACCTATAAAGTTAAACTTGGCTAAACACATACGAGCGTCGCTTTTGATTATTGTTTAAATTATTAGAGATGCAAAAATCAGCTTATATAATTGAGAGTGCATTTTAACGAGAGTTCTGAGAAGAATTCTTTTATGATTGGATGAGGATTCTAGTTCCAATTCTAATAAAAATGCAAAATTAGTTCTGAAATTTTGCTTAAATGGGAATGTTTTGTTGAAAATTCAAAGAAAATCCTGTAAACTCCAAAGTCTAGGCGGATCTGGGGTGATTTCTGACGATGCTTCCAAGAGAATTCTAAAGAATTCCAATGGAATCGAATTTTGAGGCTTCAATCTCAAAGGAATTCTGAGAAGAGTTGTGATGGATTTTTGTTTTGAGAATTCTGAGGAAATACTATGGGGATTCTTCTAGCGGTGCCGATGATGTAGTGGTAAGCGTGATTACCTCTCACCCCAGCAGGCCTGGGTTCAATCCCAGTCAACGCCACCGGGATGTTCTGAGGCATAACATCTCTGATCACGCCTTCCTTCGGAAGGGAAGTAAAGCCGTTGGTCCCCGGTTCATGAGTTGATGGGTCGATAGGTAGGGTCCAGGTGTGGGAGCTGCCTCTCTGGCGTCGGTAGCATTGGTGCTCAGCACGGAAAACAAGATCGACGGAAATCAAATCAAGAAAAAAAAATATGGGGATTCTAAGGAGAATACGAATTGAATTTCCAATTGAATGCAAGGGAAAAGTCCAGTTCTAAGCAGTTAGAGAAGTTATTTTAAGCAGAAATTTCTGAAATTTCTGAGGTTGATTGCATGGAAATTCTAAGGATGGATTTACGGAAGGAGCAGGGCTGATAGCAGGTCACTTTTTAGTGACTTGGTCACTATTTTGAAGCCAGTCACTAAAAAGTCACTTTTTACACCAAAAAGTCACTAAAGTCACTATTTCCTAAAAATAGTCACTAAACTCACTTTTTCCATCCAATATAGGGTGTGAAAAATATCATCAAAATGTTTAAATTGAGTACTTTGCGCTAAGAAAGTAAACAGTAGTTATGACGAAATATGCTTATCTGTCAAAAAATAAACAATTATAACCGGACAAATACCGGACTTGGAATAGTTTTGAATTTCGAGAACAAATCGGGGAAAATAATCTTCCTTTTCTCGAAAATAAATTCTAGAAATTGGAAACTTTTCAAGGATATTGGTCTATGCTAGATTTTCAAAAATCTTTAATGAGTTATCTAGAAATATAAATGAAAATTCAAAAGGAAATTTGAAGTGAACATCAAAGGAATTCTACGGATGATACCAAGATATTTCAGAGAAAAATGCCAAACTACACACTACGAAAGTCTGTAAATTTAGGTGCTCTGAAGGTCGATTTGTTCACCTCCACATAAATCTTAAAACTGTTTTAAGGCTTAAGCAAAGGTGAAAAAATCGGCCTTGAGCTGCTCGTCACTTTTGATATTACATGATTAAGGTGATACTCTAAGGAAGCCTTAGCGTGAAACTTTAAAGGCACAAATGTCAGCTTCCACAAAAACATACAAATTTGAAATTGCTACTCCTTGTTTGCTGTGCTATTACAAACAGAGAGTAGCAATTTCAAATTTGTATGTTTTGTGGAAGCTGACATGTGTGCCTCTGAAGTTTCACGCTAAGGCTTCCTTAGAGAATCAGCTTCAAAACAATTTTTGGAAGAATTCCAAGATAATTGAGAGGCAAGCTCCAGGTGCATTGTAACGAGAGTTCTGAAAAGAATTCTATGAAGATTGAATGAGGATTTTTGGTTCAAATTCTGATAGGGTTTTAAAATACAATACAAGACTTTCACCTGCTGTTTGGCGATTACAACCAGCCTGGCCTTTGTTGGACGCCGTCAGCTACTGGACAGGATTACATTGCCTCTGTGGGCTCTACGTATACTGCTGCAAGTGCTTCACTCGTGGATGGAATGGCGTTACTCGACATGAAGCAGATAAACCCTACTGTGAATTACCTGAACCGAACCTTGGACTTGATATTTGCTAATTCCGATGCAGTTAAACACTGTGTTGTAATTGAAACACCTGAAGCTCTTATTGATGCTGACCCGTTCCATCCTCCAGTTTTGGTCAACCTTGGCTGTCCGCCTCTGGTTCGGTACAATGACAATTCGACTTCTATCGTGCTGATTATGCTGGCTTGAGTGATGCTTTACGGACCACAGATTGGTCATTTCTGGATGTTGCTGACGTGAATGTGGCTGTTTCACTTTTAAACCAAACACTGACATCATTTCTTCGTGAATATGTCCCTCGACCCAGACCAAAGCTTAGGCCAATTTGGTCAAATGCACGGCTTCAACGGCTTAAACGCAAGCGTTCTGCTGCTTTGAAGAAATACTCTCGTGCGCGAGATGTGATCACCAAACGCAACTTTTCTAAAGCCAGCAACCGGTATAGAAACTATAACCGTCATCTATATTCGACATATGTTTTGCGTAAGCAAAATGAGCTGAAACAAAATCCAAAACGTTTCTGGTCTTTCGTCAACGATAAACGTAAAGAAAGTGGTCTTCCAGCGCAAATGGTTCTAGGTGACCATTCAGCCAGCACACCTGAAGATATTGGTAACCTCTTCGTTCAGCAGTTCTCTGGTGTTTTCGCCTCTGGCAGGGCATCAGCTCAAGAGGTCCAGAAAGCCTTGCAATTCGTTCCTGAGAACGTTTGTGATATAACCATAACTAGCTTCACACAAAACGAAGTTGAAGATGCTATGAAACAGTTGAAATCGTCAGTGTCTCCTGGTCCAGATGGAATACCCTCGATTGTTCTGAAGAATTGTGCCACTTCGCTATCAAAACCGTTACAGATGATCATCTATCAGTCGCTTCGTCAGGAAACTTTTCCCGAATGCTGGAAGAAGTCATTCATCTTTCCCGTGTTCAAAAAAGGAAACAGAGCAGATGTTACGAACTATCGTGGCATCACCTCGCTTTGTGCTGGCTCAAAGCTCTTTGAGATTTTAATTGGAGGCTTATTGCAGCGTAGTGTTACGCAGTATATCTCAACTGATCAGCACGGCTTCTTCCATGGACGGTCGATTAACACAAATCTAGTGGAGTTCTGTTCCTTTTGTCTGCAACACATGGAGAAAGGAGCACAAGTCGATACGGTGTACACGGACATCAAAGCAGCATTTGACCGTGTTGATCATGCTATATTGTTGGCTAAACTAAGGCACTTAGGTGCTTCCGATGCTTTTGTGTGCTGGTTAGAATCGTTCCTAGCAAATCGCTCACTTTCTGTGAAATTGGGAAACGCTGAGTCGCGAGTCTTCCACTGTACATCAGGTGTTCCTCCAGGATGCAAAATCGTGTACGCTGATGACCTTAAAATATACCTTGAGGTTCGTACAGTTGATGACTGCATTAAGATTCAGAAATTGATTGACACGTTTTATGAATGGTGTGCTTGCAACTTGCTCAATATCAGCGTACCGAAGTGCTCTGTAATCAGTTTCAGCCGAAAGAAGAGCACTATAGAATATCTTTATTCCATAAATTGCCAGCAAGTTCAGCGTGTGACAGTTGTGAAGGATCTTGGAGTTCTGTTGGACACAGGACTCTCATTCCATAACCACTACAATAGTATTATTGCTAAAGCGAACAAAAACCTTGGTTTCATCATGAGAGTTGGAAAGGAGTTTCGTGACCCGTATTGTTTGAGATCTCTTTATTATGCGCTTGTACGCTCCATCCTGGAGACGGCGGCGGTAGTTTGGAGCCCCTACACCGACATCTGGTCAGCACGGATTGAATCTATACAGAGGAAGTTCATTAGGTTTGCGCTTCGAACTCTTCCCTGGATGGATCCGGTGGTACTTCCCCCATACGAAAACCGATGCAAGCTTTTAGGATTGGACACACTGGCTAAAAGGAGAGATGACATGCGTGCTGTATTTGTTGGAAAATTACTTTGCGGAATAATTGATTCCCCTAACATTTTGGCTAAGTTGAATTTGAACGTGACCTCGAGAGTTCTTCGTTCCACGAACTTCCTCCGTCTTTCTTTTCACCGGACAGTTTACGGTCAAAACGAACCAATATGTGCTATGTGTAACATTTTTAACTCTGTTTTTCACTTGTTTGACTTTAACGTTAGCTGTGAAACATTTAAATGTCGGTTTACGTAATCGCAATTTAGTATAGTTGTTTAAGTTTTTGTACGTTTAAATCATGTAGACCATGTTTGTCATATGATTGTAGATAATAAATAAAAGATAAAAGATGACAAAAATAAGTTCTGATAAATTATTTAAGCAAATCCGATGAATTCCAAAGGTCTCCAAACTCAGCGAATAGTAAAGGAATTCTGGGGCGATTTCTGAGACTGAGACCAATATAATCCTAAAGAATTCGAATGAAATTCCAAGAAGAATTCAAATAGAATCAAAATGGAACTGTGAGAAGAGTTTCAAAGGTATTCTGAGATGGATTTTTTGTTGAGAATTCTGAAGAAATACCATAAAGAAAATTCGAATTCAGGGTCCAAGATCATTCGGAACAGAAATTTAATACATTTCTGAGGTTAATTGCATGCGAATTCTAAGGAGACTTCAAGTAACTTAATGATTCTAAAAAAGTGCTTGAAAACATTGCGATGGATTTCTGGCGAATAATCAAGGATACATAGAAATTTTTAAGATTTCAAACGCATAAACAAATTTTAAATCTACGAAAAATACTGCAGTTGTAGTTAACCCTATTTAACCTAGTGGATTTATTGGTTTATACATTGATTTAAATGTATGTCGCTCAACCAGTAAAATTTACAAAACTCTAGGAAACCCAAAAAAAAAAATTGATATTTTCTGGTCATCATGTAAAATGTAATCAACAGAAAACTATTCAAATCGATATAATTAGAGGAATTTATGAAATGTAATTTTAGGTTCCATGACAAAAAATGGAATTTATTTCAATATAAAACCGTATTTGAATTTCTGAGTTATCATATTTATTATTTATAAGTCACAATTTGTTCACTATTTTCATAATTTTAGTCACTAAAGTCACTACTATTATATCACATCAGCACTACCAGCCCTGAAGGAGCCTAGATGAATCAATAAAAAAACGAAAATAATCTATTTTATCTAATCATGTGTTATTACTTCATGCGTGAATTTAACGATTTACATAGTCGGAGATGCTTAACGTCAAATATCAGACTTAAAGTGGAAATTTTATACGATCGATTAGGAGATTCAATTATAGAGTTGATAGTTCCGTTATAGTACGGCATTGTGAAAATTGTATATACAAAGTAGAATGCGAGCAAAGAACAATTTTGAGAATCGGGTTGTTGTTTACGTCAGATGGTGACTTGAGCGAGAAACAATCAATAGAACTGTTTCCGCACATCAGAGGTACATGAGCAAATCGGCGATCATCCCTTTTGCCAGTGGTGGCAAGGGGGAAACACCACTCACCATCCCTTATTAACGGATGAGCTTGGTAAAGGAGATGCTCTATCCTATTCATACCTTCCTCTAAATTGTCCTTCAGACCGTGGTGAACGTGATAGATCTACCGAAACAAATGTCTCACTATGTGGGCTAGAAATGTCAAATGAAGAGGCTGAAAACTTTGCCATTAGAATATTTACAAACTCAAGAATTGAATGGGCGATAAATTATTTTAGTTCTTTCAAATCCCCTGGCCCAGATGGAATTTTTCCAGCACATATTCAAAATTTTAAATCTATAATAATTCCTGTTTTAGTTAAATTGTTCAAGTCTAGTTTCTTATTGAGATACATCCCAAAAAAATGGAGACAAGCCCGAGTGGTATTCATACCAAAGGCGAACAAAAGAGATAAATCTTCACCAAAATCATTTAGACCAATAAGCCTGTCATCAATATTTTTGAAATTAATGGAAAAACTCATAGATGAATATGTCAAATCAGAAATACTTCTTAATAAACCATTATGTAATACACAATTTGCTTACCAGTCAGGCAAGTCAACAATAACAGCTCTTCATACTCTTATTAATAAAATAGAAAAATCCTTTGCGGCTAAGGACATTCTACTAGCAACGTTTCTTGATATTGAAGGTGCATTTGATAATGCATCTTTCACGTCGATGATAAGCGCCATGAGAAATCGTGGTTTTAATAAAAACATAATCAACTGGGTTGTAGAAATGCTATCCAAAAGAGAAATATCAGCTAATCTAGGAGATTCAGTAGTGAAAGTAACAGCTGTAAAAGGCTGTCCTCAAGAAGGTGTTCTTTCTCCCCTTCTGTGGTCCCTAGTTGTTGATGACCTTCTTATAAAACTAAAGCACCAAGGATTCGAAATAATTGGGTTTGCGGATGACGTTGTCATTATAGTCCGTGGAAAATTCGATAAAGTTGTTTCCGAAAGAATGCAAAAAGCATTAAAATTCACACTATCGTGGTGCAAAGATGAGGGATTGAATATCAATCCTACAAAAACAACTATTGTACCTTTTACTAAAAGACGTAAAATCTCTATCAATGATCTTAACTTAGAAGACGTAAAGCTGTCACTATCTTTAGAAGTAAATTTTTTAGGAGTAACTTTAGATAGAAAACTCTGCTGGAACAAACATATTGATCAACAAATAGGAAAAGCAACAAATGCTTTTTGGACCTGCAAAAGAACGTTTGGAAAAAAATGGGGTCTGAAGCCAAATATGATACACTGGATATACTCGGCTATAGTTAAACCCAGGATTACCTACGCCTCACTTATATGGTGTGTGTGTGTGTGTGTGTGTGTGTGTGTGTGTGTGTGTGTGTACAATCTAACCCCCACTGTCCGGCAGTGTTATTATGGAAGAAAACTGCTTTTTATTACCCTTCAATTAAAGCAGGTTTAGTCCGGGAGTTAGAAGGTGTTAGCTCTATTGCAGCTCCAGTGACCCATTTCAGAATGCCTGGTAATTCACGACCACTCCGAGGTCACTTTTACCATAATAAGCCCCGCATGTTCACTCTACCTTTATCAAATGGATAAAGGTATCATAAACACACTTCCAGATTCAAAAAATATTATTTACAAATCTGGCATGTATATAGTTTTGAAATTTGTTTAACTGTAATAAAACGATTTGAATGGACATTTCTTACCAATTTTGTTTCGAATACCTCTTGATTCATCTGCTGGCAGCACTTACTGGACCTTACCGGCGACCAACTCGTCTGCCCGCAAAAGCAACAACGCCTAAATCTCAAGGCTCTCCGGACGTCCCCTCGAAAATGCAATCGAGATATGTATAAGAACAATCTTCAACTAGAACGAACTCACCAAACCTACGCCTCACTTATATGGTGGCCGAAAACTAAGCAACAAACGGCACAAGTCAAACTAAACAAGCTACAAAGGCTTGCTACTATTTCCATAACTGGAGCAATGCGTAGTACTCCCTCTACAGCCTTGGATGCTTTACTCAATATCCTTCCTCTTCATCAATTTATTCAACTGGATGCAGAGAAAAGTGCTCTAAGGCTCAAACGGTCCATGAATTTCTTCGATGGAGATCTTATTGGACATTTGAGCATTCTAAAAGAGTTTAAGATAAGTCCATTAATATTGATGAACGAAGATTGCATGCTAAAGCGACATTATTTCAACCATAATTTCCAAGTTCCTGGTGTGACTCGCGTTGACTGGGATGCAGGAAGACTGAATATTAGTCCTGGATCATTAATCTTTTATACAGATGGCTCGAAACAAGATAATATGGTCGGGGCTGGTATTACCGGCCCTGGGGTTAACTTTTCGGTGTCCATGGGAAATTGGCCGACAGTATTTCAAGCTGAAATATATGCCATCTTAGAATGTGCAGCGATTTGCATAAAAAGAAACTATAAAAATGCGAATATATGCATTTGTTCAGATAGTCAAGCGGCGCTGAATGCTTTGAAATCAAAAACTTACACGTCAAAACTGTTGTGGGAATGTACTAAACTATTACAGCAACTGTCCTGTCGAAATACGGTTAACCTTTATTGGGTTCCTGGTCATTGTGGAATCGAAGGAAACGAAAAAGCTGATCAATTGGCAAACATAGGGTCATCCACGAAATTCATCGGTCCTGAACCATTCTTTGGACTTTCTTTTTGTGCTTTAAAAATGGAGCTAAAAAAGTGGGAAAAAACAAAGGTACAGTACAACTGGACCAGTACCTTAAATTCTCGGCAATCTAAACGTTTTATAAAGCCGAACGCTTTTCATACACAAAAGTTACTTAATCTTTCAAAAAAAGATTTGAGTACATACACTGGTTTGATAACAGGACACTGTCCATGTAAATATCACCTGAAAATCATTGGTAAACTTCATGAAGATAAATGCCGCTTTTGTAACTTAAAGAGTGAAAGCTCTGAACATTTGCTGTGTGACTGTGTTGCACTATTTCATAAACGATGCAGATATCTTGATAAGGGTCTGATGAGACCTTGGGAAATCTGGGCTGCTGCTCCCAATCAGGTAATAAATTTCATAAGGAATGTATTACCTGCTTGGGATGATTGCTTACAACAGTAGTGGTAGTTACTCAAACAATAGTGGCTTACCGCTACGTTATGGCATAAATAAAAAGAGGATACACCACAATAGATCAAAGTAATGGTCGCGGTGGTATTATGTCCCCAACATAGGAAAAAAAAAATTGTCCTTTGTTCGCTTTCTTCTTACTATATACAATTTTCACACTGCCACACTATAACGGAACTATAAACTCTTTACTTTCATATCCTCATCTATCGTATAAAATGTCCACATTAATTCTGATATTTGGTGTTAAGCATTTCCAACTACGAAAATAATCTATTTCCAAGAACTTTGTTGATTGTTCTGCAAAGAATTTCAAGAATGCAATATTACGTTTGTAAAAGCTTATTTGCCTCTAAGTTTAAGAGAAGGGGAATTATTTTAAAAAAGTTCTTGAGATCATTCTGAAGAAATTCTGTGAAAAATTCATAGCAAATTATCAAAGTTATCTACCTAGATATATCAAAAATTTAAAGATTTCTAACGCAGAATCAAATTCAAGATCATAAAAATGGGAATTACTATTTGCTAGTCATCATGTACAACGTAAGCAAAAGTAAATCATTCAAATCACTTCAAATGCTCTTCACAGGAGGTTCCGTTGTGAGATTCGATTAAATTAGAGGAATTTATGAAATTTGATTTTAAGTTTCATGACATATTAAACCGTATTTGAATTTCTAAGTTTCCATATAAATGGATACTTATTTAGTATTTACAAGTCACTATTTCCGTAATTTTAGTCACTAAAGTCACTACTATTATATCGCATCAGCACTACCAGCCCTGTAGGAGGCAAATTAATGTATATGAATGCACGAAATGAATGTAAATGATTTTCCATGCCTGCTCCTAGAAGTCAGTGTTCTGGAATGTTTTGATAGCAGTGTGTTTGAAAAGTTCTCCTCATTCAGTGCTGAAAGTTTCGTTATGATTCGTGCATTTTTTTTTAATGTTATGCCAGCCAGACGTGAGAAGAAAATTGATTTTGCACAAATTGATCGAAAATCTAATGTGGCCATCAGAAAACAAATTTTCTCCGTCAAGTTAAAGTTCGTTTTCGTCGTCAAATTCTCTCATACCCCTGGATTTGTAACGAACAAAACGATGGACTTGAAGCTACACTAACAAAGGTGTCTGGGAAAACACATTCCACTTTTCACTAAAGCCCCTCAAAGGACCTGTGAAGTTTTGGCCAGATTTCGAAAGCTGCTGGAAGGTACTTCAGTGATAGACATCAGTCTTCGAACTGCCCCAATTTCGCCTGATTTAGCAGTATTGGGCGATTATCAAGCGGAAGCTCAAGAGGTTTGACAAGGTGATGCAGGATGCTGTTGACATGTGCATATGCTGGAATAAACTGGATAAACTGGCCGCTGAAGTCGTAGCGGTTCGCGATTTCATCAGAAACCCATCGGAATATTCTTTGGGTATTTTTGTTATAGTACATTTTGCACCAAGTACTTCCTGTACTGAAATAATCCCTCAGATTATGAATTCGCTCAGGACAAAAACGACATAAGAATAATTAATTTTAAATATTTTTCACTGCAGTACATATATCGATGTGATATTCGATATTCTATTGTAAAATTACATACAAAAAGGTTAATTTGTATTTTTTCTGTCCTGAGGGAAGAAATTTCTGAGAGACTATTTTTAGTCCACTTTGGTGCAAAATGCACAATAAGAAAGTGCAATGAAATGAAATGCAAATGAAGCTTATTCTTACTTTACTTAGTTCAAGTACTAATGATAACATAATTAGTCGAAAAAAAAATAAGATTACAGGGCGAAAAAGGTATTCTAAAAAAATATTCTGTGAAATTTGTGATTGACTTCTGTTAAAGCAGTATGAGTTGTTTGTTTGTTTTCAAAATACATATTCTTAGACCATGGGTTGGTTTTCCCATTACATGTCCTAATATAGCAAATTTAGTGATTGATGGTTTCCAATTAGAGAAATTTACACTGTCACCAACTTACACTTCCATCATTGTAATCCGGCCGCATCTTTTGCACTTCTATCCACCTGGTGATCAAATCATATAACTTTATATTGCTGATGTTTTCCATGGCTGCCGCCATTGTTATCACTTGGCACAATCACAATAGCCGCTGTTGCACACAATCTTCAAGTTCTACGATAGATAGCTGCACTTCGAATTCGATATAGCGCAATAATTTATCGCACGCTAATGTCTACTTTGGATAACCGTCCTTCGAAGCACTGATAATCGATGCACTGTGCAGTGTTCCGGTCGCAATAAAAACAATAAACCCCCACTGTATGCAGATGATACTGGTTCAGCCGTATGGAATGTGCCGCACGGTCATCGAGTGATATCGTGATTGCTATATGTATCTGTATCGAATACTATCAACGCGTGGAGTGGTCGGTTGCAAAAACCAATTGTCGCCGCCAACACCGTACCGAACGAAAGATTTTTTTTTGTGTGGGGGTCTTGTGTGCTGTTTTAGGAATTCTACGGGAAGAATCGCATACCTACTTACTAATTTTTCCAGCCGAACGAACGAAGACCGATCGCTGCGACGTGATCTCATTGTTTCGGATTTTGGGGGGTTTCAGCTTTGTATATTAGGACTTGTGAGACGAACCTGTATCTGAGTAGGTTTTGCTTTCGGTTTTGCTAGAAAAACAAAATTAGCCCCGTTATCACCGTCATGTATTGTAGGTTGACATGTTTTCTTTATCGTAACGATGATTGTATGCTTAATACATATTTCACAGTTCTCATAAAAGTATCAACTGTTCCCTTAGGTTGCAGTTAGTTTTGAATAAATTTATACATAAACATCAATTGCTGATAGTATTGCTGATTGTCTGGACTGTCCCAAAAATGCAAAAAGTGTGATAAAAGTGCACGTTTCCGTCAAATCGTTTTGATGTCTTCAGAGCACTTATTGCTTGCATCATAAGGAATAAGTGCACCGAAGACACCAAGACAATTAGACGTAAACTTGCAGTTTTATCACACACATTTTTTAATAAGTGAAAACGCCCAATTTGGTGTGAAACGCGCAATATGTTTATAGCCATTATTTGAGCTATCCCGAGTAGAAGAGAATATCAAAATAATAGCAAGTTTTACTATTAATACAGAATATCAGGATATTTTAATGTGTTACTGGTTTGATTGACATAAACCAAGCAACACAAAACTGTGGCTAAAAGTTGCAGCAATTTAATTGTCACTGAAATAAGTCACATAAAAGTTGCCTCAGTTGTTTAAATATCAAAAATTATAAATGAAAATCTATGGGGTCATAACTGAATAATCCGCAAAGGACCCATGCATTAATTATGTCACGCTTAATCGAGCAAAAAATTAGCCGCTCCCCCCTATCGTGACGTTTTTCCTATAATTAATGCATTGCTTGTCACAAAATCTTAGACCCCCCTCTCCCCTTAAAGCGTGACATAATATATGCATCAACCCAAACTGATGTAGAGCTTGCAGTTGGCGGTGTGAATCAGGATTTACAGGCTTTATCGACATACTTTTCAGCTAACCTGCTTTCCCTGAAAGCTACAAAAACTAAATGTATGTTTTTCCATTCTCCTAGAAAGTCTGTTAAAAAGCATGGCAACTTAACATTAAATTCATGTGATATTTTTTTCCTTTATTTACAAGGCTTTTAGCCATTGGCCTTGGGAAACACATGTGAAATTGAAGAAGTTAAATCATTTGAATATTTAGGTTTGATCTTGGACTTAACACTTTTCTTGGGATGACCACATAAAATATGTTGAGAAGAAAGTTTCATGGCTTTGTAGAATTATTAAGCAGAGTATTTCAGCTATTTCGTCTCTCGCAGTGCTCTTTTAAAGTTTTACTTTGCTCATTTCCATTCGTGCCTAAATTATCTTATAGCCTGGGGTCGGGCACGTAAATCTTCTCTAAGAAAACTCCAAACACTTTAAAACAAATGCTTGAAAATTATATAAAAAACAGGTTTGTTCCCTACGCTGCAGCAACTACATCTTGGACTCTTATGGACGGGTATTATGGTAGTTTTGGTATTTTTCGCGACATTTTGTGACCAAAGTAGAAATGGTTTCCAGTTCATTGTGAAGTTATGGTACTTGACAATCGATTCCAATGCATAATTCATTTTCGTCAAAAATGCCGCACAGGGCAGTATGGATGTTTAAAAATTATTTGCAGTGTTAAATAGTGATTTAGTAATGTAATAGCATAGGTAAACAAAGCTTATAACAGATTTAAGCTCGTCTTATTGTATAAAGCGTTAGTTTTTCTCATTAAAGATGAGAAAAAATGAAGCAATTGAAATTAACCATCATTGGTTGATCATCGATGATCACAAAAACTTGCCCAGGAAACACCTAAATGTATGTATCTCCTATGTGATCATCGATGACCAATCAATGATTTTTTGTGAATTTAGAGAACTTCTATCGATTGGGTATGCTTGAAATTTAGCAAAAATCGAGATTAATGATTATTGGAACCAGAGATGCCAGATTTTGTGTTCAGAAGTCTGCAAAAAATGTCTGTAATTGGGCTGCATAAAATAAGCAGAATTTTGTGTGTGACAAGGGCGTAGCCAGATTTCGAGCTAGGGAGGGGCGAAAAAAAATTACTATGGAAAATTTGGCCGAATGCCATTTCACCGAACGCCATTTCCCCGAAAGCCTTTGTGTTGCTGAGTTTAGAGGGGACAGTAGCCACCCCCGCCCCCTCTGGCTACGCCTATGTGTGACGGAGTGGGGGGGGGGGTTTGTTGCCATGAAATAGATGCGAAATTTGAAATATCAGTAAAATTCATGTTCGAGCAAAAACCATCTGCTTTTAACGAAATGAACCTAATTAGAGTTGGGAATGCATCCATTTAAGCAGTATACGTTTAAAACAAATAAATAAAAATATAAATTTCGATCACACGACAAATTAGGTTGACTCAAAGTTGAGATTAGTTCACTCACTATTCTTGAAAACGTAGTTAACTCATAGGCTGAGTAAAACTTTCCGAGCTTTTACAGGAATTTGTTTTCTAATATGAGCAACATCTCGATGTACATATACCATTAGTGCACGGAAAAAAGTTTTATTTAGTTTCCATTGGGACTGCACATAATATTTTTCCATTAACAAAACCAATGATATCTATCTGAATTCTACATAACATTTATGTGTTGACATGAGTTCTATATGATAAATCACTTAAATTTCTTTTGACACGTAACGTTCATGTGATTTTGTGGTGCAATTCTCAATTATGATATCGCAGGAAAGTTATGTGAAATTCTAATGAATATTTTACATTGGATATATGATTTATTCTTTGAGTGTATACTTCTAGAATGAGTAAATTAACCGTCCAATTTTGTCTTATTCGAAAAGATTTATGAGGCTTTAAATTTAACTCAGTCTACAAGTGAACTACGTTTTCTAGAGTTTGAGTAATTTAAGCTTAAATTAAAGTCGATCTTAGGCAGGCATGGAAAATCATTTGCATTCATTTCGTGCATTAATTTCGTGCATTCATTTACATTCATTTGCCTCTTTCTTTTTTCTTCAACAGCATTTCGCAAAATGATGTATAGAGCTTTTGTAGGTTTTGTTATTAGCTACAACTTTTGTTGACAAGTCAAATCCGTATCTCTTATGCATGACAAACCAGAGCGAACAGTACATTCACTGAAAAACAGTAACAAGTTCTGCCCGCTCTAGTTCGTGATGCATAAGAGATACAGCAAAAGTTGTAGCGCTAATAACAAAACCTACAAAAGCTCTATACATCATTTTGCGGAATGCTGTTGAAGAAAAAAGTTAGAGGCAAATGAATGTAAATGAATGCACGTAATGAATGCAAATGATTTTCCATGCCTGATCTTAGGAACCATGTAGTGTGTAAATCCGTTAGGTACTAGTACTGGTCCTTTTGCAGGCCAGCAGTGGGGGAACGAGCACCTCTTTTTTTTCCTCTGTTCGGGACATAACACCACTGCGACCAGTAATTTGATCTATTGTAGTATATCCCGTGTCCTTAGTTTAGTGCATGTCGTTTTACTCCATCACTATTGAGAAATGATGAAGTATTCGGTTTTGATACAATTGTCATTCTTGCCTTCATCGCACGGAATCGATTCTAACTGAAAGGTTCAGCTATTTATACCCTTCGGAGTGTTGAAACACCCTACAAAGGCGCGCCCCTTTGTCAGTCAAAATTGGATTCCTTAACAACAAAAACAAGCTATGAAACCGATAATGACCATGCATCAGAACCCTAGTCTTAACCACTTCAAACTAGGGAACAACGAATAGAAGATTAGGAACACATACATAGGTGAATACTAACTAACTCATTTTTTCCTTGTTTCAAGATCATCCTCGGTCCAGGCAACCCGAGGACTTATCACTATCAACAAGGCATAAAAAGTAATAAGGACTAAGATGTGTTCCTTTGATAATTGAAAAAAAAAAACTGTTCCCCTAGTTTGAAGAAGTCAGGACTAGGAATCGGTGGTAGATCTTACATCCCGTAACGTACCACGAAAAGGTGATCTACCCACGTTACGGGGCGATCACCTCTTAGTGAGAGATTCAATTTTTCACCACCTAAATTTGGAGAAATTAACAATCAAAAGAGCAATTTATATAAGCTCATAATACGATTCTAAACATTTCGTGCTCAAAAAGTGTTGATGAATCAGGATCAGGGTTGCTGAAACGATTCAGATAGCAAGGAATATCGAAATAAAGATCATCGAGAAATGGAGAGGACACACTCAGAAATAACTAATTTACACGGAACGGAATCCATCTTTGACATAAAGGATCAGACGTAACTAAATACACAGCAAAAAATTAATTATGAGATCACAGCAAAGTGGATGCACTTTAACCGAGTCAAAAAAAAAAGATGGTGTAATATTACTTGCCAAAAAGGACAAAATTATTATTAATACAGTGCATGAACTGACATTACGCTGCTTTTACTGCATTTGTTTTTTTTTTGTGGCCATAAAAATTACATGAGATTTTCGACATGATTGTAGTGCATGCTCTTGGATGTAATATTAAAATTTATTTTTATTTTTATTAAAATTATTGACATGATGACATGATTTTTTCTAAGTGTGTACTGTAAAACGAAGCCAAGTACGATGAATTGGCGCTAAACACTAATACTGTTGTGACGATGTTACAAATAAATTTTTAAAATTAGATATATCAAGCAACATATTCATTACATTTTGTAAAAAAAAATTACACACTTGGGGGAGAAAAACTTGGCTAAATATAACACAATTTACTGATACGAACCTTTTTACCTTTCTCGTACAACAAGGTGTACCGAAAGGCTATGATATCACTTGAAAAACACAATTTCGTTCCAAGACCCGAAGAGACAAATGGAATATACCAATAGACTCATCTCAATGGGATCGTAAAACGTTTCTGTATGTTTGTATATATTCATGTATGTATGCATGTATGTATGCATGTATGTATGTAAATTCGTATAAGTGTAACTCACTCAATTTTCGCAGAGATGGCTGGACCAATTTTAGTGGAACGATGTGTTTCATATTACCACAGACAAACAGACGTAACTCTTCATTGTGTATCTTCGTTCATGCATTTAACGGTTGATTTGAATATTATCAGTTCCGCGAACTACTCGCCGCAGCGCTGGAATCGGATCACTTTGACGTTTCTATATATTATATAGAACTTTTATGCAATATTGTTTACGAGTTAGCGAAGAACCTTGTTTTCCGTGAGAAGCCAGATAGATGTCGCTACTGAGGTTATATGTTTTGAGATACTAAGTTTTCAAGAACAAGTTTTTCAAAGAGTTACGTCTGTTTGTCTGTGATATTACCATAGATCACTATTGATTTTTTTCCCGATCGGAACTATGGTTCCGAAGATATGAACAAAAATGTGAATTCCAGATTCCACTGGGGAATTCGTAAAAGATTGTTATATCAAAAACTCATCATGCGATACCTCAATTCACATTATAATTTTACTATCAGATCAATGATCGACATATTCAGACCCAATGATCACAATGCGATAACCTCAAATCACATGGAACTCAACATAATGATTAGTGCAAGTATTTATATTGATTTTCCTTAACTTATAGCTTACCTGATCCTTTGAAAAATTTCGTTATGGGGTTCCTCTCGGGTTCATTTTGATTTTTCTCGATTTTTTCCACATTTTTACGATTCTTATTCAGGTACAAAACGGCGAAAATGGCTGCTTCGTTCAGCACTAAAACCACCGACGAACCGACATGCCACAGGAGCATTTCGTTTGTCCACAATTCGAATTGTCAAACGAGCGATTGGAACTTTCAAACGGGCGATCAGATCTGTCAAATGTGGTGAGACGCAAACCAAGGCAATATTAATTATACGTGGATTCGTGTCCTTGCTCCTGGTATGACGCGATCGGATGAGTAGATGTCGGTAGTGTTTAACGTATTTTAAATATGGCGTATTGGGCACGAATTTGAAAGTATCTTGTATGAGCTGTCACTGGATGGAAACACACTGGAATAGGATGGAAACACACTGTCCACTGTTCATTCACTTTTTCAGTGACAGTGACTATAGACAGTCAAGTTATAGACCGGCCAACGTGAGTTGACGTATTCAAACAAATCGTCAAATCGTATGGAAAATGTTCGTTTTTGATACAACCTGGCAGCACATTGACAGGTCTATAACTATGACCGTCTATAACAGTGACAGCTCGTGTGGTGGATTTGAAAACACGATTTCTAATGCGTGTTGCAAAATGCATCGCACGTGTAACAGTGTAACCAAATAAATTTTAAAATTTTCCCTTGATTACAAAGGTCTGTAAATATCTGTAAAAAAAACTAAAAAGTCTGTAAATGTCTGTAACGAAAAAAATGTCTGTGAAAAAAAATAAAAGTCTGTTAATCTGGCATCTATGATTGGAACTAACTCTTTGATTAATTTGAAGCCGCAATAACTGATGGCATGCTAAATCATGCATAGAAAATTACCAATTTCCCATACATTTTTGTATGGCCGTCGTTATATTCATTTCCGTAGGAAAAAATCACATTTTCATTCATTTCTCCTATGTATATTATGCAATCGGTTCATTCTTAGGTTTATATTGTAACACGATAATGTGACTCCCAAACACACATGACTTATAATTAATCTGATTCTTAAAGTTTGGAGGAGCCATGCTTTTAAGGTGCCTTTATATTTATTTCTACTTGTGTAGGAGGGGAGAGTGGACACACTTAATCCTCTGTTTTAGTTTTGGATATATCTCAGCGGAAAAATCAAAATTTAATGCGGTTTTTGCACAGGCTCTTAGGAAACTATCTTATGTCACATTACAAATACTCTGAAGCCTAATATTATCTGAACTGTTGAAATTATGTGGGATATGCATGTTGTTTTGTTGCATGTAACTTTTTATACTTGCACACAACAGTTCAGCCATGCGTCTTTACTGCAGGCCACAGCAGCGTGTGTCAAACTCATTCATGAACAACATTACTACACTGTTTCGTTTGTCGGTAGTAGGCTTGGTAATATGTATACAAAACCGAGGCATCACTCATACTGCGATGTCGCCTATTTTATGAATTAAAACAAATCTCATCGCCGCCGCCACGCAATATATTTCGAGAACCTTGGGGACCTTTCTACATTGGTGTAAGGGTGGAGAGCACGTGGTTGTTAAATTTGAATTTAATATAAATTGCCTGAATGGTATATCGTAGCTGTATACTGTCTGATGTTTTACTATATAGTCATTGTGAAGAAACGAATGACCCCTCGGTGCTTCTTATCAATCCTATAGGAACATATTAATTTGCTTTCGTGTGTGTGCTCAAGAACTCTTGTCTTGTATTAGTCAAATGATATCTCAGGATTTTTATAATGAGCACGTCTCTCAAGTCTCCGTGTGTCGTGTTGTGTGTAAATATTACTGCACTTGAAAACCGTACACTTCAGACTGTATAGTATGTTTGGGTGTGTTTACTATAGCTGATAAAAAGTATTCCTCGAGAGCATGAAACATTCTCTTTGGAGAGCGTAGAACTTTGTGTGCTACTTCATGCCAATAGTCAGTCAGTAGTGTATTCGCAGTCCTCGGAATTAGTATTTAAGACGCTGCTCAGTGAACCGGTTTGTTTTGTTCGATCATTCCACATTGCAGGCATTATATAAATAGATATACCCATTGCTTTTCTTCTGCTGTGTACCTTAAAAGCGCTAGCAATTGCATTCGATACTGGAAAGTCAGTTTGCCGGAGTATAGCAAAGCCTGGAAGCTAGACAGTCGAAGCCGAAAAGTGATAATTTTTTGTGCTAACATAGTGCTAAAGTGTTCTTATTAGTGAAACATCTCCCTGACGGTTGCGTACGTTTCGTTCGATTTGTGAATGAGACAACCTTATCTGCCAAGGTTACAACAATCGAAATAAGGCTGTGAGAAGTGAAATCGCTGTCGTCATTCAGTGGCGTCGAGGCTGCAAATCGAGCTCCTCCTTTCGGAGTTTAGTCGTACGTCTATCGGTATCAGACAATCCATCATCGCAAAACATCTAGCAGCTACCTACTGCTGAAAACGCACATCTAGATTCATTGCGAAACGAACCGAAAATGCTATCGCATCTATTGAAGGAGAATGCCAGTGTGACTGTCAGCACCGGAAATGTGCTGAACGTTAGCGACCTCCGGAAGAAAGCTGGCCAGAAACCAACCGATGAGGTAAGTGCATCTAACCCATCTGAATACTATATAGGCACTTCTACGAGCAGCATTCCACGCAACATTTTCGGGGTGTACCTACGATGTAAAAATAGAACCCTTAAAAATTAAACTCTAAAAATCCACTGAGTTGGTTTGGTATTTTTTTTTCTCCCTTACTTCTAATGTGGAGCGGAAGGGCCGTAAAGGTAAAAAAAAGTGGAAAACGTTTACGCCGCTCGAAAACATATTGGAACCGGATTCGATGGGGAAATTTATTGCTATTTTGGCAGATTTACTACAAACACTACACTGCTGGTTCTCAGTCAGCAATCGCGCGGTTGGTGGCGGTAATGGTCAATTGCTAATAACATAGACGACCGGGTTGCCGTACCATTACATTTAGTTTGAAGCATTTGCTGTTATAAGGCATTCGGAGAAATATTCAGCTTAATGGCGAAACTGGTTTGAACGGAATATTGAGGCAAATTTGCATTGAGATTTAAATTTATCTATTCCACAATAGGAGATGCATCATTATTACAAGGGGATGTTTAATATATATTTTTTTTCAGAGGAAACACTTATAGGTTGTTATTTGCTACAGATGTTAACCACCTTAGAAGTGCCTAGTCTAATCTAGAATGGTCTAGTCTTACATATTCATAGACAGTGATTGATGGAATATAGAAAATATAATTATTGGACTTGTGCTTTAATGTTTGTTGATATTAAAGCTAGCGACAGATTAAAAAGCTCACTAGAGCTCAGATAGCCTAGTCAGTAATGGCACTGTGTTACCAAGCCGGTGGTGGCGGGCTCGGTCTCCGGTTCGGTCTAGAACAATTTCGAGTTGGATGTTTTCACGACTCCCTGGGCATAGAGTATCATTGTGCTTGCCACATAATATACTAATTTATGCATAGGTTGGTAAAGAAAGTATTCAATTATTAACTGTGGAAGTGTACCTAGAACACTAAATTGAGAGCCAGCAAAAAACTCACTATAGAAGCGTAAAAAGCGTAGAAGAATAAGAAGAAGATAGGTTGAAAAAACCTTGGATTGATTGATTGGTATATATCGTGTTTAAATGCGCTCAGGTTTCAAGCAACAAACAATGAGTTCTTAACGAAATTGATGTCTCACGTTGCAAACACCTCATACCGTAATCATAAAATGCTAACTAAAGTTGAAAATGTCCGCTAGGCTTACGAGATCTATTCTCATATATTGATACATTTTGAACTTAGGTAACCATAAATATTGGGATAGTAAAAAAAACGACCCCTTTCTTGTTTGTTTTTTTTTTGTTTTTCTGCCGGTGTTCTAGCGCACTCGTAGTTAACGCTAGATTTAACGTAAATTTACAAGATATTTGATATAAGCATAAATCAGCAATGTTGCATACAAGCTTGTAAACAATTCAGTTTTTTATGACAACTACAATCTTCTAAATGGGTTGCAGTTCAAAATGTGTACTAATAGATGATGTTTTAAGCGGTGCCGGTGGTGTAGTGGTAAGCGTGATTACCTCTCACCCCAGCAGGCCTGGGTTCAATCCCAGTCGGCGTCGCCGGGATGTTCTGAGGCATAACATCGCTGATCACGCCTTCCTTCGGTTCGGAAGGGAAGTAAAGTCGTTGGTCCCGGTTCATGAGTTGATGGGTCGATAGGAAGGGTCCAGGTGTGGGAGCTGCCTTCCTGGCGTCGGTAGCATTGGTGCTCAGCACGGAAAACAAGATCGACGGAAAACAAATCTAGGAAAAAAAAAGATGATGTTTTACGATTTTGGTCAACTTTGAAGTGTCCATTGTGTCCATTTAAGACAAGTTAACATTTTTGGTAAGCTTTCATGAAATTAAAATCTTAAAAAAGAGTTTTGTTTTTTGTTATTGAAATACAGTTTTTTTTTTTCATTTTCGACGAATTTTTTTTTCAGTGTGTATTTTTTTCATGCGAAGTTCCATGGAATTTGGAGAGGGATAAATAAAATCGATTCATCAGTTGGTGTGGAACTGATCTATATCCTTTAACAGTACGTCGACTGAAAGAACAGCAATACAGCAGAGGAAAGAAAAAGTAAATTCCGAATTCTTTCCTCATTTTGTACTTTGAAGAGTAAAGTGGAACGTTGAACGCCATAACCAAAGCACAGGAATGTTTTGCCACAGCTATGGTAATTTCTGGAATCAGGGACATTCGGAAATCCAAGATCTATTCAGATCTATAATTAAGATGGATTCTAGTCCAACATTGCGGACCTGAATTATTCAATAAAAGAGATGAACTAGCCATATGGCTTAAAATCTCTATAATAAAGAAAAAAAGGACCTGAATTCAAGATGGTGAACAAAGCGAATACGTATCTGAAACATGAACGAACAGAAGAAGTTGAAAATTTATGTATTATTTAGGATCCAAGATTGCAGCCTCCATTCAGCGAACATATCAAAATCCCGTTAAGCCCATGGTGAGCAATTTCCCGTTTTTCCCATTTTTTACGTAATCTCTCGATTCTTTCCGATCTGAATGAAACTTTCAACATGTTTTCAGCATTGGAGATCATGATTTTTCCACTGATCACGAGACCATTTTGACTCAAGACTCGCAAGCAACACGGCTTGTCATAAAGAAGTTGAAAATACTTTTTAATGACTTACGTAAAGAATCAATAATACTTTAATATACATCATTTAATACATTTATAAAACCTAAAAAGCGCAAGACGCGGAGCTTACACAACTAAATACTGAAAAAATAAATAAATAAAATAATATAAAACATCACACACTAAGATTTTGTTTCCGTATTCGGTAATTTTTTTTTCCGAAATCAGAACAGCTGAATGTTCGGTAAAACTTTGACCTTCATTTTAAAGGCTATTGAGTTTGAAAATAATATCAAAACATGTTCAACCTTGTTTAAATGATCAAATCTTGTCATTTTAGTGGGGCTTTAATTTCAAAGTAGCTGAAAAGCAATTGAATTGAATTGCATAAATTTTACCGAAAAGTTCAGCTGTTCAGATTTCGGTAAAAATTACCAAAGTCGGCGATAATTTCTAAGTGTGCATATTATAAAGCATTTGTTGTCTGTGTGGGTATATATTGTTTAAGTAGAAACAGAAAATATTCCATAAGATTAGTTTACTCAAACAGGTAGACAGCATATATAATTTTAATATTTAACAATGGGCTTTGGTTTTTTTTTTATTTTCATTTTCATTTTGCAGCGTTTAGTGCGGCAATGGGAGCGCAAGTCAATCCAAAGCCGAGGATAAAGAAAGGGTAATGGCTGAATAGTCTATGCGGACCACTTGAACGCCATGGGAAAAGGAAGGGATTGAAGAGGTCGGTTATTGGGGAGTTTTGAGGAAATGACACATAGTACTAGATTTGTGCTGCAAAATGTAAAGAAACCGAAAATCCATCTCCCACTGATTCATCCTTTCACATATATACCAAATTGATATTTTAAAGCAACCATCAAAATGCCCCGTAACGTGGGTAGATCACCTTTTTGTGGTACGTTACGGGATGTAAGATCTACCACCGATTCCTAGTCTTGACTACTTCGAACTAGGGGAACAGGATTTTACAGTAATCAAAGGAACACATCTTAGTCCTTGTTACTTTTTATGCCTTGTTGATAGTGATAAGTCCTCGGGTTTCGTGGACCGAGGATGATCTTGAAACAAAGAAAAAATGAGTTAGTTAGTCTTCACCTATGTGATTCCTAATCTTCTATTCGTTGTTTCCTAGTTTGAAGTGGTTAAGACTAGGGTTCTGATGCATGGTCATTATCGGTGTCATGTCTTGTTTTTTTTTGCTAAGGAATCCAATTTTGACTGACAAAGGGGCGCGCCTTTGGAGGGTGTTTCAACACTCCGAAGGGTATAAATAGCGGGACCTTTCAATTAGAATCGATTCCTTGCGATAAAGGCAAGAATGACAACTGTATCAAAACCGAATACTTCATCATTTCTCAATAGTGATGGAGTAATACGACATGCACTAAACTAAGGACACGGGATATACTACAATAGATCAAATTACTGGTCGCAGTGGTTTTATGTCCCGAACAGAGGAAAAAAAAAAAAAAAAAACCATCAAAATAAACAGACAACATATGAAAAGGCTAGTTGGCAGTTGCTTTAAAGGGTAGTTGCCTTCCTAAGCGGACCCCGGGAACCTTACCCTTTTTTTAATTTACTTAATGTTATTAGTCTAAATTTTCTTATTCAAGTTCGTTTGATGATTATTATATCTTATTAGCATAATTTAATAAATAATTGAAATCTCTAATCTACCTATTCAATTATAACCCATGTTTTATTAAGTACCTGGTAGGGACGGAATTTTTCCAGTACTACTTCAGAAAGGAAAAGAAACTTTGACACCCATTCTAACAGGCTTGTTTAGAGCAAGCTTAAGATTAAGTTATATTCCGATAACTTGGCGTCAAGTAAAGGTTATATTTATTCCGAAGGCTAATAAAAAGGATAAAACTTCTTCTAAATCCTTCAGGCCGATCAGTTTATCATCCATTATGCTAAAAATAATGGAGAAAATAATAGATCAGCATATAAATTAACGTACTTGATTACAATTCCTTTGAGTAAATATCAGTTTGCATATCAAGCTGGTAAATCAACAGTAACAGCTCTTCACACGCTTGTTGCACAACTAGAAAAATCTTTTGAATCAAAAGAAATGTCACTAGCAGCATTCATTGATATTAAAGGAGCATTTGATAATGCATCTTATAACTCCATGAAAAACAATATGTTGAAGCATGGATTCGACAAAAGCATCGTTAAGTGGATTAATGAGATGCTTTCTAAAAGAGAAATCTCAGCAAATCTTGGAAGCTCATCCATAACAGTTAGAGCTGTAAAAGGGTGTCCTCAAGGAGGTGTGCTTTCACCTCTTTTATGGTCTTTAATTGTTGACGAACTTCTCAAAAACTTAGAAGCAAAGGGCTTCGAGATAATTGGCTTTGCTGATGACATAGTCATAACAGTACGAGGAAAATTTGATAATATCATTTCAAATAGAATGCAAACTGCTTTAAATTATGTTTCGTCGTGGTGCGCTAAAGAAGGGTTGAATATAAACCCTTCTAAGACCGCTATTGTACGGTTCACACGGAAAAGGAAATTTTCTATAAATAACTTAAAATTGAAAGAAACCTCTTTAGAACTTTCACGAACAGTCAAATATCTGGGAGTCATTCTTGACAGTAAACTTAACTGGAATTCACATATAGAGCAGGTTGTTAATAAGGCAATAAATGCTCTTTGGATAAGTAAAAAAAAACATTTGGTAGGAAATGGGGCCTAAAACCAAAAATGATCCACTGGATTTATTTGACGATTGTAAGACCCAGAATATCCTACGCATCATTAGTTTGGTGGCCGAAAACTAATGAAAAATCGGCTCAGAAGAAGCTGGGGAGACTGCAAAGACTAGCTACTCTCTCAATAACTGGTGCAATGAACAGCACACCGAGTATTTCACTAGATGCTCTACTTTATCTGATTCCGTTGCATCAATTTATCCAATTAGAAGCTGAAAGGAGCGCTTTAAGGATTCAACGAACAACGTACTTCCTTGAAGGTGATCTTACAGGACACCTTAGCATTTTAAAAATGTTTGATATTGATTCTCTTGTATTAAAAAATGAAGACTGGATGGAGAAAAAATATAATTTCGATCGTTTATACAATGCAGCAGAATTTGATCGTAATGTTTGGGGACCAAACATCCGTCCAGGTTCAACTGTTTTTTAATACAGACGGTTCAAGATTGAACAACCGTGTGGGAGCAGGGGTAACTGGTCCAGGGATTGATATCTCAATATCCATGGGTTACTGGCCAACCGTGTTCCAAGAAGAAATTCAAGCAATTCTTGAATGCTCTGTAATATGCTTGCGCAGGAATTATAAACATTCGAATATCTGCATTATGTCTGATAGTCAAGCAGCATTAAATGCTTTAAAATCAGCAACATGCAATTCCAAACTCGTATGGGAATGTGCAATGTCACTTCAGAAATTGGCCTGTCAAAACCAAGTAAACTTATATTGGGTTCCTGGCCACTGTGGAATTGAAGGGAATGAAAAAGCCGATACGTTAGCCAGGCTAGGATCATCACAGCAATTCATAGGACCAGAACCATTCTGTGGAGTTTCTACTTGTTCTCTTAAAATGGAGATCAAGAAATGGAAAAAATGAAAGTGGAGACCAATTGGAACAACACTTCCATTGCTAAGCAGTCAAAACGGTTTATAATTCCGAACATTTCAATGACTAGCAAAATTCTTGAATTCAGATCTCAGTGTCTATACTGGTTTGATAACAGGACATTGTCCATGTAAATATCATTTGAAGCTAATAGGAAAACTTCAAGAGGATATGTGTCGATTCTGTGGTATAGAAAAGGAAGACTCTGAACACCTGCTATGCTCTTGTGCAGCAATCTTCAATAAAAGGCGTATTTTTCTGGATAAGGGGCTGGCAGAACCCTTTGATATTTGGAATGCAAGTCCCAGTAAAGTAGTACATTTCATTCGAAATGTAATACCTGGCTGGGAAAATGCTTTTGGTCAGTCTATGTCGGTCGCTATACAAAATAGTGATACGACATAACTGATAAAGCAATATAAAAACGGGGAATATCCATTGGAAAGTGTTGAAAGAAATCCATAATGGGCAAGTGCCTCCTACATCACGCATTGATTTGGCGGAAATACCATCGGCAGAACCTGATATGATTGAAACAATCATATCAGGTTCTTCCCAAGACAGTAATCTTCCGATTATTCCAAGAAGCATAGAATTGATTTATTTAATAAAAGTGTTGCGGGAATCAACGTGTCTCCAATATCATTGAGAGATTGCAGGAACCGCCAATAAAAGGTTTCCGTTGTAACAGGCATTAGAAAACACAAGGGGTATTCAACTCTGCACACCTTAATCTGTGCTAAGAGTTTTGGCAGTGCCGAAAGCTGTGCCAAGTGTTGTGCCGATCATTCCGAAGTAGACCGAAATGTATCAATCAAGGTGTCAATATCATTATTATTATTATTATTATTATTATTCATCGGACAAACCACGGTCTACATGAATTAACTTACACTAGGCACCCTTAACACTATAGCATTGATCGAAGTCGTTGAATGAAAACATTAAAAATAACATTGTAGTATTGCGTAGTGGTTAACATCCATACCTATCACGCCAAAGTCACGAGTTCAAATCTCACCCCCGCACAAGTCACGAATGACCCAAGAGTGTTAAAGTGACTATAATAAAAAAAAAAAAAAAATAGGTAAAAAACTGAATTCAACACACATTGCCCTAATAGGTTCATTCTGAGCATAATCGGTCCTCTGAAAGTTAAGCCTCAAGATCTGCCGTTGACGGAGTTGTCTGGGTGTAATACCAAGGTTTATTCGAGAGAGTATGTAGGGAGCGTCAATTTCTCCTAACAGCAGCTTCGCAACAAATACTGCTTTCTGTTGGCTTCGCCTGCTTTCCAGAGTTGTCATTCCTAGCAGGCGACAGCGACTCTCGTACGGTGGTAAATCGTTTGGGTTATTCCAAGGCAGGAACCAGAGCGCGTATCTTACGAATCGTGATTGAACTGCTTCTATCCTTTTATCCAGACCTCGTGGTGAGGACTCCACACGACAGAAGCAGATTCTAGCCCGGAACGTACAAGGGAGTAGTACAGTGATCGTAAGCAGTACGGGTCGCGAAACTCTTTCGAAATGCGGAAGATGTATCCCAGATTTCTGTTAGCCCTAGCGATGATGTTGGAGTAATGATCCCGAAACGTCATTTTGCAATCAAGCTCCACTCCAAGATCCCTGATGCTTGTGACTCTTTCCAATGCTTCTCCACAAATCGTGTATGGCCAGCAGATTGGAGATTTCTTGCGGGTGAAAGATATCACGGCACATTTTTTCACACTTACAACGAGATGATTCCTGTCACACCAGCCTTCGAAGAGATCAATATACTATTGAAGCTTCTGGCAGTCTTCTATAGATCGTATTATCAAGTACAATTTTAGATCATCTGCATACAAGATTTTACACCCGACTGGTAGGATAGAGCAGACATCGTTGAAAAACAGGGAAAATAACAGTGGTCCAAGATTGCTTCCTTGTGGAACTCCTGAGCTGTTGCTGAAAGTGTGCGACTCAAAAGTGCCAAGTTTCACGCAAAGACGACGGTTCACAAGGTAAGATTCCATCCATTTGACAAACCGAGTTTCAACTCCTAAGCGTTCGAGTTTTGCGAGCAGGATTCGGTGATTGACACGATCGAATGCGGCTTTTAAGTCCGTATAAATGGAATCCATTTGATGACCATCGTGCATACTTAGAAGGCAGCTAGATGTGAACTGAATCAAGTTAGTGGCAGTGGATCTCCTTGGAAAAAAAACCATGTTGATCCGGGGATATGTACATCTTAGCAGCACGAATTAGCATGTTGTACACCAGTATCTCCAACAGCTTCGACCCAGCACACAATGATGTTACTCCACGGTAATTTGCGATATCTCTTTTGTCTCCTTTTTTGAACGTCGGGAACATCCATTTATCGGGAAATACAGAGTCTGAAAGTGATTTATTGCAGATAAATCTCAAGGGTCCACAGACATTCTCAGCACATTTTTTCAGAACGGTAGCAGGAATTCCATCTGGTCCAGCTGACACCGAAGGCTTTATTTTCCTCAGAGCTGTGAGCGCATCCGTATCTGCGATGTCACCTACGCGGAAGTTGAGAGCATTCGCTGGAACATCCGAAAGAGCAATTCTTATTTGATCTTCGTCCACCATAAGTTCGTCAAATACGCTTGCAAAGTTTTCAGCGAACAGGTTACATATACCATCAATAGAGTCAGAGGATTCGTCTCCCAGGAACATGTTCGTTGGAAGGCCATTTTCCTTTCTTTTGTTGTTAACAAACGTCCAGAATCTTTTCGGGTTTTCTTTGAGATCTGATTGAAGCCGACGAGCATGTCTAGCATACAAAAAGCGATTATACTTTTTGTATCTGTTACTAGCAACACAGAAATTTCTTTTGGAGAAGGGGTTCTTGTCCCTCGAGTATTTCTTCAACGCTGCTGCTCTCTCACGTTTGAGTTGTCGGAGATGGCTATTTGACCATAGCGGTGATGGGCGAGAACGTGGTGGAGGGACATGTTCACGGAACAACTGGTGCAAGGTGATGGTGAACACATCAACTGCTTCATTAACGTCAACAGACTCATATTTACAGTCGGGACCAGTCGATGGAAGAGAGAGCCAGATTCAGAGCGGCAAAGTCAGTTTTACTGAAGTTGAACTCTCTGTCGTAGTTTAGTTCTTCAAACCTGGTGGGCGGAGAACACTGCAGTAGAACTTGGAATGGCGGATGTAATTGATCCACGCTTGTTAGTGGTTCAGGGGGCTCAGAGACGTCACATAATGGTCTGGTGTCTGCGTTAACGAACAAAAGGTCTAAGGTTTTGTTTCCGACATTTTTGATCGAAATCAACTGCTTTAAACAAAGTACTGTCATTCCGTCAAGTAGAGCAATACTGGATTGTGGAAACGAAGATTCGTGGGGATCCGTAAGGGAAAATCTATCCGGCGTTGGGTACCATACAAGTGAAGGTTGATTAAAATCTCCAAATACCATTTGCAAATCCAGCTCTTGAGCCGAGTTTAGAACTCTATCAGCTGATTCAACGAACTTACTAATAATGTTCACGTTGCCTACCAGATCAGGAGGAATGTAAGCGGACCCTACGTAAATATGTCTAGCTCCTGCATCTATAACTACCCAAATCTGTTCTATATCTGCATCCACTGCGACAGAACAAATGCTGGAGCTCAATCGAGTATGCACAGCTACTAGTACCCCACCACTTCTTGTCTTACCAGATCGTATGGGATCGCGATCCTTACGGTACACTTGATACTGTGGCCCAAAGATTTGAGGCGATGAGATCTCGTTGTTTAACCAGGTTTCTGTGAGAACAACGATGTCGTACTCCATCTCCGAGACAGCGAGAAAGAAGTCTTCTATTTTGGTTCTGAGGCCCCTAACGTTCTGGTAGTAGAAGCTTACGATGTTGTCGGTACGAATAACACAGCGTGGGCGACCAGTTTCGTGGGTTTCGACGATCCCATGAGTTTGGCAACCCTGAAGTTAGACTTTTGTGATTGTGTTTACATTTTCAAATTATCTAATTCTTGACCATGGTTCATGGCAAATATTAAGCTTCATTCACATTAGTATGAGAGCGAATTGGGCAGTGGAAGAGGAACTGGAAGCAATACAACCTATACGACCCGTCCACAAGAAACGGACGGTGGACGAAATTTCCACCAGCTGCCAGTAAAATGCTCCCCGACAAAATCAAATCCAGAACTCGAACGGGCGAAAGTTCACTTCCACCCTAGAAACAACATCCTCGGTACAGTTCTGATAGACTCAGAACTACGCAACCTCGAAGACATCACCCAAGCCTATCGTATCGCTGATTGTAATGTCTCCTACCATCACCCAATTACACACGTTCAAGCCTATCAAGTTCACGATCCTTTGCAGATGTGATACTTTCCACAAGGCACCACCCGGTGGAAACTAACGATTTTAAATTGGCTCACTACTTGACTAGGCTAGTATTGGTCCTAAGCAAATCGATTAACGTACCCCATTCTAGTCGAAATTCTAGTACTACACAATGTTTGCTTTGATTCGCTATGAAAGTTTGTCAGATAACATGAGGGGTTCGTGGATTTTCCTATGTTTCGAGGGGTTCATCGATTAGTTTGGGACCGAAAAGTGTACCAGAGCTGAGCTAAAAAGTTGAGCACGTTTCTACGGAACCTTCTGGTCTTAGAGTTACCACATCACCACTCACCACGCGGTGATTAAATTAACACCGTTTGGTGAGATCGGATGGAATTCAACTTTGAAATCTGTGTTAGGGGATTCGCTTTTCGCAGGCAATCGGTGATAATTATCATAGTAACAGTTACACATTCGTGTAAATTTTCAATAGTGACATTTTGAAAATTATGCGTAGAAATATTTCTGATCGATTGGTGATAAAATTATTGAAATTAATCCAGGAACAGCTGAGTTATTAACGTTGAAAATCTTTCATAATTGTGTTACATGATCCATTTTCGGTTTTCACAAAGTGTACCCCCATATAGAAATCACAGACGTAGTCCTACGTCAAAAACGGAAAACCTGCCTCGAACATTACCGGATAGCATGAGGGATATATTTTTTTTTGTAAACAGGTCAACAAATAGCTACTAAATGTTTACATTTCTTTTCATGTTTACAGAAAAAAAAAGAAATGCACCAACTGGACTGATCCATATCGAACTAAAAACAGAACAGTTTCTACATTTGTTTGTTATGTGCTCGTCGATTGGTTTGGTGATTGGTGATTATCGACTCTGTGTTGTAAGATACAGAAATAGGATTCGTTTTAGGGTGCTATGAAAAACTTTTTGAGTGTTTTCCGTTCGTTTCGCGGCTTAGAAAACCTCTGTATATTACTGTTGGTAACTATATGCGGTTTAGCTAAATAACTCGTCTGTCTAACATTATTATGATTTGTTTTGACGTTAGAATCAAACGATATTCATTACAAATCGTAGGTTTCATACAAGTCACTCTGGAATCATTCAGTATCACAATGCTGATAAGATTGGATCCGGAAAGTGCTATGAACCTGAAGGGCTACTACGGATTCAAAACGATTTAAAACGGATTTTTCACTTTCCAGCATTTTGTCGTCGTCTACTTGTGGCACAGTTTTATCACACAGTAAAACGTGACATAGCACTTTTTTTCAACTGAGCCGATAGCTATCTTGGTAGATAGAAGGAATCGACTTTCCCTGAGCTGTTCGTGAAAGGTATAGATCTAGATGTATAGCCCTCTCCTCGCCCTGCGGCTGTAAATAATTCTTCATTGTTATGATTTATGGCAGACCGTCAGCAGGGTGGCACTTTTCACTTTCAAACGACACATTTCCTCGCATTTCCCTGTATGACCGTTGAGTGATGTACCGAGGGAGGAATTGTGTTACCATGTGTCACTTACTCTAGTTTAGTCCCAGCTCGGCCCGGTACGAGTTGATGAGTGCCATTATAGAACACTTCGCGATGAAGTAGGCAAGATAAAAATAAAGGCATTGGTCTTCCTCATTTCATATTGTACACATTTTACACTGAGCAGAGGACTTTGCCGGTGAACATTTTATCATAGTCATCATCGCCATCATTAGAATCGTTATCAGCTTTTTGAAACGGATGCATCGATTACTGAACAAGTTATATCAAGTATTCGTTGATGATCCAAATATGTATACTATTTCTCGTATGTCACTAACCCCAACCGGTGTGAAATCAAATTGCAGCACGTGCTCGGTGTTTCTTTTCGATAAAAGACCGGTCTTCGGAGTGTTTATTTTAATTGTACACAGTGAATTCCCGGTACCCGCCACTCGGACGGTTTTGTTTCTGATCGTGGTCACCATCACAACCTTGTGGCCTTGAATTGGCGCTTGTATTCTTGGCAAAGAAAAGGGGTTTCGCAGTGGTGCCACTATCTTTCGAAAGAACGTATAAAGTACGGTTGAAAGACTGATAAACATTAGCATCACTGAATGTGCTTGACACTGCGATGTTACTCGAATTTCACCACCATTATCACAGCAAATCTTGAATCATCTTTTCAAACTGCAAGTCACCGTTGGCGATATTTCACCATCATGACGTCACCCGTGTTTAGCCTGCAAGCATGATGAATTAGTAGTAGCGATGATTAGGCAAATTTTCTTGCTGCGTTTGATTGTGTATGTGACAATAATGAAAGGTAAACGTATGGCAATTCAAAATGAGTAAATGGGAGTAAATGAAATGATTAATTAATGAATAGCGATATTTAAATGTACCTACGTAAAATTGATTTTTTAATTGATTCTTCGTAACTTTACATTTTAATTTTGTTTATGTTTTACATATAGTTACAGACAAACAGACATAAAACTCGCAAATTGTTCATCGAACACGCATTTAACGGTCTATTTAAATATTTTTTAGTTAATAAAGGCTGACTAAAAGTAAATTGGTACGCACAAAAATACCTGTAATTCAATAAGATTAAAAAGTCTATTAATGGTTGCTTTACAGTACTTTTCACTTTTCTTTTGAGATCTTTTGAATATTTCCTGCTGTTTTGGAAGGATATCTGAAAAAATATCTTGTAACTTATGCAACGTTTCCTGAACATCTTCAACACTCCCATAAGTTTTACATAATTTCCTCATCTTCTACGAAGTTCCATGATATCCAAATTCCATATTTTTTTTTTCATTCTACGAAGATCACTTCTGAAAAAAAAAAAACACCCTAAACATCTACAAATATTCTTGAACATCTAGAAAGTACATTAAAATTTTACGAAGTTCATAAAACAGCCAAGAAATTTATTGAGCTTTTTTGAAGTTAGACCTCTGAAAAACTGCAACGAAGTTCCCTAAACTGAAGCGAGGATCCCTAAAGTTTTTAGAAGCTTATTGACCGATTGTTAGATCTTCTACCAAATTGCCTGATTTTTTTCAAAATTCCTTACACTTACTTATATAAAGTTTTAGGCAGCTCCTCAAATGCTACGAAATTCGTAAAACTTGTACAAAGTTTGCTCATTTCCACGTTTCTCGTTTGTTTTCCGCGTAGTAGATAGTAGATAGAATTGAGTTTAAGCTTGGGACCAATATGCTAGTCAAGTAGTGAGCCAATTTTAAATCGATAGTTTAGTATTGATTGCTGTTTATACCATCTACCAGAGCTGTGGCAATACCCATGAGCTGGGTACAGAAGCGCGTGTTTGGGTGGTGGCTAATCGATAGCAGAATGTGCAAGTTGAGGATCAAAGACCGTTTCTTCAATGTCAGCATAATCAACGTGCACAGCCCTCACTTAGCAAGTGACGATGACGATAAAGACGCTATTTACGCGCTGCTGGAACGGGAATACGACAGCTGCCCAAGCCATGACGTCAAAATCGTCATCGGTGATCTTAACGCTCAGGTCGGCCAGGAGGAGGAATTCAGACCGGCTATAGGAAAGTTCAGGACTCATCAGCTAACGTGTATTCAGGGTGGAATCTGCTCCCAGACACATGAGAAGATAACTCAGGGTGTGGGGATGGGAGAAGTAGCGCTCCGGACCCACTAAACCTTACCCTGTGCTCTTCGCCCTTGCCCTCCCCGGAACCGCCCGAAAGCATTACATCATGGGAGGGGGCCGGTTGCGCTATGGCGCATCACTAGTGGGGTGTCAGACGTGACACTCGCTACTGCACAGTGAGCAGCTGTGCAGGGCCTTCCTCTTGTTGTTCGCCTGAGTTCTAGAGCAGACGTGATAGCCAGCCAACTGTCCAGGGCAGCACAGGACAGATGTGACCGCTTACCAGCTGCGCGTGCTAACACTCTAAGAACCCGGTGTCACTCCTGTCTTTGCACAACGAGGGTTTATGCAGGGCTTATCGACCTCCTGGGACGAGGTGGATGGGGCTCCAGCGTCCTTAATCTGCTGTAGTTCGTTTAGCCGCAATATCTCTCCCTTTTGTTCGATAAGTAACGTTTCCAGGGCACACCACGAGGAGGCGAACTACTTCATGCCCCCCTTCACGCCAACGGCCTTAGACACATCGATTTCGCCACCTCTAAGAACATGGCCATACGTAGTACCTACTTCCAGCATAGCCTCCCATATCGGTACACCTGGAGATCACCGCACCAGACAGAATCGCAAATCGACCACGTTTTGATCGACGGAAGGCACTTCTCGGACATTATCGACGTCAGGACCTATCGCGGCGCAAATATCGATTCGGACCACTACTTTCTAATGGTCAAGGTGCGCCAAAAACTTTCCGTTGCCAACAACATTCGGTACCGACGCCCGCCGCGGTACAATCTGGAGCGACTGAAGCTGCCCGAAGTCGCAACTGAGTACGTGCAATGCCTCGACGTAGCGGTACCGGATGAGGGATAGCTCACCGAAGCCCCTCTTGATGACTGCTGGAGTAACGTGAAAGCAGCCATTAACAGCGCTGCTGAAGGCACCGTTGGGTTCGTGGAGCGGAATAGACGGAACGGTTGGTTCGACGAAGAGTGTCAGACGGTTTTGGACGAGAAGAACGCAGCGCGGGCGGCGATGCTGCAGCAAGGAACGCATCATAATGTGGAGCGATATAAACAGAAGCGAAGACAGCAAACCCATGGAAACCAAACCTGGAAGAGCTGGAGTGCGAAGAAATGGAGCAGCTGTATTGTTCTCAAGAAACACGCAAGTTGTACAACGCATCCCGCCAAGGCTTTGTGCCGCAAGCCGAAATGTGTCGGAATAAGGAAGGGAGTATCTTAACGGACGAACGTGAGGTGATTGAAAGGTGGAAGCAGCAATACGATGAACATCTGAACGGCGAGGAGGCGGAGGACCGAGGTGGCAGGAGGAATGGCTTCGTTGGTACAGTGGATGAGGGGGACATGCCAGCTCCCACGCTAGGTGAAGTTAAGGATGCTATCCGACAGCTTAAGAACAACAAAGCAGCTGGGAAAGATTTTTATATATATATATATATATATATATATATATATATATGAAGGAGACTTTCAGTCCTGGGCTGGTTCGTCTCCCGCTGGGAAAGATGGTATCAGAGCGGAACTTATCAGAATGGGCCCGGATAAGTTGGCCACTTGTATGCACCGACTGATAGTTAGGAGCTGGGATACAGAACAGCTACCGGAGGAGTGGAAAGAGGGAGTAATATGCCCAGTATATAAAAAGGCGAAAAACTAGAATGTGAGAACTATCGAGCGATCACTATTCTTAACGCGGCCTACAAAGTGCTTTCCCAGATCATCTTTAGCCGTTTATCGCCGCTAGCAAGCAGATTTGTGGGAAGTTATCAAACCGGTTTTGTGGACGGGCGATCGACAAAGGACCAAATCTTTACGTTGCGGCAGAACCTCCAAAAGTGTCGTGAATATCAAGTCCCTACGCACCACCTATTCATCGATTTCAAGGTCGCTTATGATACTATTGGACGTGAAGAGCTATGGAAGATTATGCACGAGAACAGTTTTCCCGGGAAGCTGACCAGACTGATCAGGGCTACGATGGATGGTGTACAGTGCTGCGTGAAGATATCGGGTGCGTTATCGGACTCGTTTGAAACTCGCAAAGGACTTTGGCAAGACGATGTTCTTGCCTGCCTCCTGTTCAACATTGCGCTAGAAGGTGTTATGAAACGTGCGGGCTTTAACATGCGGGGCACGATCTTCAATAAGTCCAGCCAGTTCATCTGCTTCGCTGACGACGTGGACATTGTCGGAAGAACGTTTCAGGCCGTGCGGAGCAGTTCACCAGGCTGAAACGTGAAGCAGAGAAGGTTGGATTAAAGGTGAATACGTCGAAGACAAAGTATCTGTTAGCTGGAGGAACCGAGCGGGATAGGGCTCGCATAGGCAGAAGCGTGACAATCGACGGGGATGAGTTCGAGCTGGTAGATGAATTTGTGTACCTCGGATCATTGGTGACGTCGGATAACAACTGCAGCAGAGACATTCGTCGGCGTATTATTGCCGAAAGTCGTGCTTACTACGGACTCCACAAGACCCTGAGGTCGGGTAAACTTCACCTCCGTACTAAATGTACCATGTACAAGACGCTGATAAGACCGGTAGTTCTCTACGGGCAGAAGTTCAGGGAGCATCGTAGAAATTGCGGAAATTTATAAGAAACTCTGGGAACTACATAGATGTTCAGAAAAATTCGGAGAAAGAAGCAACTTGGAAAAGTTCTACAAACTGCGTAGAGGTGGAAAATCTATTTAGATTTGAAGAGCTTCGTAGAAGTTAAGGGAACATTATTTTACATTAGGGAAGCTTATTATTACTTACTAACTTATCCTGGTCCGACATCCCTCAGGATGGCACCTGCATCACAATGTTACGCCTGCTTGTCTCCAATTTCTTGACCGTCCCACACTACCAAGATCCTGCTCCACTTGGTCTAACCACCTTGCTCGCTGAAAACACCCAGTGCTTGCAGGTACTCCTCGACGCGTTGTGGACGATGCTCGAGGAGGACCTGCAAGCACTGGTTAGACCAAGTGGAGCAGGATCTTGGAAGCGTGGGACGGTCAAGAAATTGGAGACAAGCAGCCACGGACCGAGTGAATTGGCGTAACATTGTCATGCAGGTGCAATCCTGAGGGATTTCGGACCAGGATAAGTAAGTAATATTGTTAACGAGAGTTCTGAGAAGAATTCTATGATGATTGGATGAGTTCCAATTTTAATAAGAATTCAAAATTAGTTCTGAAATTTTGCATAAAGGGGCTCTGTTAAAAATTCCATGATAATCCCGATAACTCCATAGATGGTCTCTGCGGATCTGGGGTGATTTCTGACGATACTTACAAGAGAATTCTAAAGAGTTCGAAATAAATTCCGAGAAGAATTCCAATGGAATCGAATTTTGAGGAATTCTGAGAAGAGTTTCAAAATTTATGATGGATTTTTGTTTTGAGAACTCTGAGGAAATACTATTGGAGAATACGAATTGAATTTCCAACTGAATGCAAGGGAGAAGTCCAAGATTATTCTAAGCAGAAATTTTTGAAATTTCTGAGGTTAATTGCGTGTAAATTCTACGGATGGATTTTCAATAAGCCTTCAGGTAGTTCCTAGATGAATCAATAAAAAATCGAAAATAATCTACTTTAACTAATAATGTGTTGTTACTTCATGCGTGAATTTAACGATTTACATAGTCGGAGATGCTTAACGTCAAATATCAGACTTATAGTGGAAATTTTAAACGATCGATTAAGAGATTCAATTATAGAGTTGATAGTTCCGTTATAGTACGGCAGCGTGAAAATGGCGACTTGAGCGTGAAACAATCGATAGAACTATTTCCGCACATCAGAGGTACATGAGCAAATCGGCGATCATCCCTCAGTGGTGGCAAGGTGGAAACACCCCTCACATCCCTCATTAACGGATGAGCTTGGTAAAGGAGATGTTCTATTTACCCTATTCGTACCTTCCTCAAAATTGTCCTTTGTTCGCTTTCTTCTTTCTTTATACAATTTTCACACTGCCACACTATAACGGAACTATAAACTCTTAACTTTCATCTCCTCATCTATCGTACAAAATTTCCACTTAAATTCTGATATTTGATGTTAAGCATTTCCAACTACGAAAATAATCTATTTCCAAGAATTTTGTTGATTGTTCTGCAAAGAATTTCAAGAATTCAATATTATGTTTGTAAAAGCTTATTTGCTTCTAAGTTTAAGAGAAGGGGAACTATTCCAAAAAAGTTCTTGAGATTATTCTGAAGAAATTCAGTGAAAAGTTCATATCAAATTATCAAAGTTATCTACCTAGGTATATCAAATATTTAAAGATTTTGAACGCAGAATCAAATTCAAGATCACAAAAAATGGGAATTACTATTTGCTAGGGATCATGTATAACGTAAACAAAAGTAAATTATTCAAATCACTTCAAATGCTCTTCACAGGAGATTCCGTTGTGAGATTCGATTAAATTAGAAGAATTTATGGAATTTGATTATAAGATCCAAGACAAACCGTATTTGAAATTCTAAGCTACCATATAAATGGTTACTTATTAAGTATTCACAAGTCACTATTTGGTCTCTATTTGGTCACTATTTTCGTAATTTTAGTCACTAAAGTCACTACTATTATATCGCATCAGCACTACCAGCCCTGTGTGAGGTGTTAAGGAAAAATCACCAACATCTAGAATGCATTCCGCTGAATCGAACATTGCATCATTTTCCATACACATTATTCAAGCATGGAATTTTCCGTCGATCATCCAGTTTTCCCAGGATGTTTCGTGTAGTTGTCACGGTTTCCGCCTTCCCAATAATTCGCGTCGTGTAAAATGCTGACCGAGAATCAAACGTTTTGCACACTAATTTGACATACATCACTGCATCGATCCGAGTGTAATTCCTCTCCACTAATTGGCTATGGTTGGAAACTTTAATAGCGATCCGTTTATTACTGTCACATTAAATCGTTTCCCTTTGGGATGCAACCATACCTACCCTCAGGAGATTTCGGCATCGCGAGCATGGAATTGGTGTATACATGTGTAATATATTTGATTGATATTTGATATTTGCTCGGATTTTCAGTAAGTCAAGTGTTTCGTAATAGGAAATGTGACATTCTCGATTACTCGATTCGATCCAGACCGCTAGAAGTTCAGGTTAATTAGAATCTCATTAGGATAGTTTTTATTTTGGGTTTTTCCACCATCGCCAACCGCGCCGCCGGGAAAGTCTTTCGTGCAATATGAAACGCTTCATTTTGATTTAAACCACCCATCCGGTTGGGTCGGATACCGTAAATATTTCTGCATCGGCTCGAGTGGGTGGGTTGCAACAAATCAGTAGATTTGTAAACTTGTTGTTTTGCACTAAAACACAAACAGTGGATGCAGAATGGGGGGGATGCGACCAAAATCGGCATTGACTACTGAACGCTAATTTAGCTTAATCAAAATTAATTTTATGGTTTGGATTGATTGATTTTATGCATCAAATTTCGAAAGGTCTTAAACCACCCGGTTCTCATAAAATTTCAAAGTCATATATTGAGGATTAGTCATGTTAACCTTTACAGGTCTCACAGGCCGTTCTGTAAATTTCCTAATCGTAAGTCCTAATCTCTCTCATCCATCTTCAAGATGGATGTTTAAGATATACTTTGGTGCAATAAGATCGCTGAAAAAACGCATGGGTTTCGTAGAATATTAGAAAAGATTTTAGACAAAATTGGGTCCTTGCTGTAATTCAAATCGGAAATCTCAAGTTTTTGGACAAAGTTCCAACAACTTCTTGCTCACTGTGCAACGGAGCGGTTTCATCAATCGAGAGGAAAATTGATCTACGTCGTCGCGTGATGGAAATATGAACAGAATGCAGATGCACTGGGAGGGTTTTGTTATTTGAACGGTGCATGTGTATATATTATCTAGGTAGTTGTTTTTTTTTGTGATTTTACGCCCTTTGCGTGCTTGCTTTGGAGCGATGCCAAAGTGTATTTTGTAATAGGAACGACTCGAATCTAACGGTTTGTCTTACTTATTTCTTTACAGTTGGTGGATTGTCTGCGGTCAACTTTCGCGGAGGCGGAGGTTGTTGAGTCTAGTGGGTCCCGTCTGGTGACACGCAAGAACAATGACCTGTTGGAGAAGATGAAGGAACACACGCGTACGGATATTAAGATCGGGGCGAAAATTTTCCTAAACCATTACTCAGAGACCTGTTTGACGGAGGCTGTTGAGAAACTGTTCGAAACATTGAATGTTTCCTACTTGGACAATCTAATTTTGGCTTTCCATCCGCGGGCGGTAGAGAGCAGTGCCGGAGGAGAAACCAACGGCGAAGTGAAGGAGGGCATTATTGAGTGGGCAGTGGGAAGCGACAATGCTGTGGGCAATCTGAGGAAACTGTGGAGCATTCTGGAGAAGTATGCCACGGATAAGAAAATCGGACAGCTTGGCATTGCGGATTTGGATGTGGACTCGTTGACAGATTTGTTCGAAGGCTCCACGGTACATCCGACGATCACGCAGATCAATCTGGCTGCGTGCTGTGTGGTGCCACCGCAGTTACAAGAATACTGTAGCCAGAACGAGATTCAACTGTTGACGCACAGTGATCCACAAGGTATGTTTAGTAGTGTACTTTTAGTTATTCTCCTATACCCTAATCCAAGCGACTAATATATTGCACGTTAGTACAGTGTTTCTCGGAACATTAAAAGATAATTATAAATTGTTATCTATTGTTTATTTTAGAACTCTTGCCTCGCCTGATGCTGGACGATCTGGAGCTGAGCGCCTACCGTGCCGCTTGGACCACCCGTTACCAGGTGCACATCAAATGCCGAGGGGTACTGGCAGCGAAGGGATTCATCGTCAGCTTAGCTCATAATTAGATGTTTTTTAGACACCAGGAGAATATTTCTAACCAGATATACATACACATAAGAATTCATGTTGATTGGTCAATCGTGTCCAGTAGGGTATAATTGCTCAGCTTGATGGAATCTGCAACCGGATGCTTAACAAACAGACAAACTGTCCAACGAAAACTTTATCCGTTAGAAATATTTACCAACTTCGATGAAAGGTAACAAGCAAAGCACGCTTTCAATGGGAAAATATGTATTCATGTGCCGCACTGTAGTAGCAAGTAGTTGAAGCAGAGAACACTCCGCTTACATTTTTGTTAGTCACTGTTGTATGGGAAAGTCGACATAAAGGCTGCGGCTTAGTCGGCTTACTGGGTTCGCTCCCTCGCTACTTGTATGTTCCGGAGCAATGTTGAATGCAACCGACGAAACCGTGTAATGGAATAAATAAATACCTCTACAAGAAGTATCGATGTTAACGAACACTAGATTGCAGTACTGTATTTAATACAAACCAGAAAAAGGAAACATGTAGCAGACTACGATGTGATGTAGGCATTATGTACAACTTAATAGCACTATCAAATGAGAAGGCACGTAGACCGAACGTTTGACAAGAAGAAAGCGAAATGGATAGAGGGATAGAAGTACATTTTTACTTTAGAATTTCTACAAAGTGAATATGATTTCTGTTGAGTTTAAATTTTTTAGTTTTTATTCCGAAGCATTTCTTAACATCTGTGGGTGTTACTTTTACTGCAAATAGTTTGTGTAGCATGTTAATTATTTTTAGAGCTTTCGATGATAGTTTTTGTCACTTATTTTCCATAATGAACAGATACAAACAGGGGAAACGAAATTGAATGGAGTGAAATAAATGGCAGTGGAAACCGAAGATGCTAAAACTCCATTAATATCACAGACCAAACCATGCACAGTGGGAAAAAATGAACTCGTAATCGCACTTAATCACATGGCGCATGAAGGCTTATATTCAATACAAGATACCTATACCTAATTAAAAAATACAAAAATCGATTGGTGATGTGAGGTCATTTTTGCCCGATTCTTTCCTAAATACATGATAGCAGCTAATAAAACACCAGAAAAACTGATTTGGCGCCCGGAAACGAATTCAAATGGAATTACCAGAACCTGATTTGAAATCGATTAAGCTTGATGGAGCAAAATCAATATTTTGAACCGCTATAATGTGATTAGATATGATTACCTGAAACAACAGATTGACATTGCATCGGCTTGAAAAATACAAAATTCCCCATAGATTGAGAAACGCTGGGTTTGGGACACGACCCGAACTTTTGCCCACTATAGTCAATTCTAGCTTTCTGATGACAAAATATCAAAAGTCTGATACTCCTACTCAAGTTATAGGAAAACGCAATCATACCCTGAAATGAAATTACCCCGTCACTATTGATTATTTCTTGTTGTACGCCCAAAGTTGCACACTTAGAAATAACTAATTTTACACGTGACGGAATCCATCTTTGACATAAAGGATGAGACGTAAACAAACATGTCATGTAAAATTAAGTGCTCCGAGACTGAAAAGTTCAAAAGTACGTTTGATTGAGCTGATTGTTGCTTCTATTATGACTCAATTTTATGTCAAAATTGACGCTCGTATATGTCAGTCTCGGAGCACCTAAATTTACATCAATTTTTCTAAGTGTGTGGTACAAATGTTATATGGAATTAAATTAATACTAACGTATTTGAAATCAAATTAATACTAACGGGTGGTAACTAAAAAATTAGAAGAGCTTCAACTCTCTCATACCAAACCACAAATCTAGACCAACAATTGAAATAAAAACCAAACGGAGTGTTTTGATTCTCGAGGAATTTGCGTTTAAAGCCATTGTTTACGTTTGGTTGTTCCGCCTATTTCAATTGTTGATCTAGAAATGAAATGATTTTTTTTTATTTTGTTTTTACATGCTCATTTGTGTTCAAAATGACATCAAATCAAGAAGCACTTCGGGAGCGCATTGTATAGTTGTTCAAAACACACGAAAATAGTGGGAAAAGTTTACAGTGGATCATTTCAAATCAGAAAATGAACCAATTTCTACTGTTTATCGTATTCTGGCATCCTTGACAACAGTTCGGAAGAAAGGTAGTGGAAAACCAGCCAGTCTCGTTTTGGATGATGAAAGTTACTCTCCTCTCTCAAAATCTCACATTCCTGGAAAAGATCGATATTATTCAGTTGTACAGTATCTCCAAATGTAAGATGCAAGTTCAAACACAAGTTTGAACAGAAAGTAATGCTGTTTATCGCCATATCGAAGAGAGGAAGTTCTAAGTCTTGGTTCAATCCTAGCGGTTTGGCTATCTACCAAGAAATATACCAAAATCAATGTTTGAAGAAAATATTGATTCCATTTCTTCAAAAATATCAAGCAGACGGAAACTACGTGCTTATTTATTTATTGTTTAGTAAATCATCTGACAAACAGTCTTAATCAATATCTAAATTATGTTCAATCTTCTTACTCTAGTTTTGGCCAAACTTGCCTCAATGTCACGCAATTGAAGATTTTTATTGGAAATATGATTTAGTTGGTGTACAAAAACAATTGGAGGGCCAAGAATTGTAACCAGCTGATAAACAGAATCAAAACTTGCATTCGTAAAATCGATTTAAATGCTGTACAATGCTCATGGTCTCACATAATGACAAAGCTACGTCAAACATCTGAGAACGGATCTTATTCAAATGTTCATTGATTTTTTGATACGTGTCGTAGCTTCATTTGAAATAAATCACTTTTTCTTTTCTCAAACATGTGTTTTTTCATGAGCCTAAATTAAAAATTTTCCTTTTTTGTTATCACCCGTTATACACGTCCAGTAACGGAGGGTAGATTACCTTTTCGTGGTGCGTTTCTGGTATTAAGATCTACCACCGAAGCCTAATCCGAACTACTTCAAGCTAGGGGAACAGGACTGTTTTTGTAATCAAAGGAACCAGTGGCGTTTCCTTAACCTCAATCTACCTACCTACAAACTTTCGAAACATAAACAATTACCAAAATATGCTCGCAATGGATAGATATCGAGTAAAGATTAACTATATATTTTCAACCGAATTGATTATGAATATGGCATTAAAGCCATTGAAAAGGAGCACATCTTAGTCCTGACTTAGCATTGCCCACCGAGGATGGTCTTAAAAAAATGAGTTAGGTAATTATTTTTCAACTACGTGATTCCTAATCTTTTATTCGCTGTTCTCTAGTTTGAAGAGATTAAGACTAGGATGCTGATTATCGCTATTATTGTTTGATTTTAATGCGAAGGAATCCGGTTTTGACTGACACAGGGGCGCGCCTTTGGAGGGTGTTCCAACACTCCGAAGGATATAATCATAGAGGTAGCTCTAAGACCAGAAGGTCCGGGGCATGAAGTAGTTCGCCTCATCGTGGTGTGCCCTGGAAACGCTAATTATCGAACCCAAGGGAGAGATATTGCGGCTAAACGAACTACCCCAGAGAAGCCCTGCACAAACCCTCGTTGTGCAAAGGCAGGAGTGACGCCGGGTTCTTAGTGCTTAGCACACGCAGCTGGTAAGCGGTCACATCTGTCCTAAGCTACCCTGTTGGACAGTTGGCTGGCTATCAAGTCTGCTTAGAACCGAGGCGAACAACAAGAGGAGGTTGAGAAGCCCTGCACAAACCCTCGTTGTGCAAAGGCAGGAGTGACGCCGGGTTCTTAGAGTGCTTAGCACACGCAGCTGGTAAGCGGTCACATCTGTCCTGTATGGGTCCTGGACAGTTGGCTGGCTATCACGTCTGCTCTAGAACTCAGGCGAACAACAAGAGGAAGGCCCTGCACAGCTGCTCACTGTGCAGTAGCGAGTGTCACGTCGGACACAACACCTAGTGATGCGCCATAGCGCAACCGGCCCCCTCCCATGACGTAATGCTTTCGGGCGGTTCCGGGGAGGGCAAGGGCCTAGAGCACAGGGTAAGGTTTAGTGGGTCGGGAGAGCTACTTCTCCCATCCCTACACCCTGAGTTATCTTCTCAGGTGTCTGGGAGCAGATTCCTCCCTGTATAAAAAAAAAGACCAGTAGGTCCCGAAGAAACATAATGTTTATTCTTCAAAAAAACGTCAATGAATATTGGAGAAGGGGCCCTGGTCAGCCGTATGACGCAACTTACTCGCGATGCTCTCACAAGAGCGCTGGACGGCACTGAAATCATTCTCATCATCAACTTTTTGGCTCAGCTCTGATACTATCTTCGGTCCCAAGCTAATCGATGCACCCCTCGAAATATAGGAAAATCCATGAACCCTCATTTTATCTTTCAAACTTTCATAGCGAATCAAAACATACTACACGGTTAGAAAAAAGTACCCAAAATTAAGTTCTTTTCACTCATCTCGGCACTATAGTGCAGGAACCCAAAAGTAGGTAAAGCGGGTCAAAGTAATTTTCATTTACTTATGTGCAGTTCGTATGGAATTTTACACTGGCTTTTTAACGAAAAGTATGTTAGTTGTACCCAACAGTAGGTAAATATGATTATACTCAACGTTGGGTTCCCACACTTTACTACCCCTGTTGGGTGGTTTTGCTCCTCCGTTTTTGACAACATTAGAAGGAGAAAAGGAGACAAACTAGTCAAAAATAGGTAAAAGTAAACTTTCCGTTGGGTACTTTTTTCTTACCGTGTATACAAAACAGTACTATAATTTTGACTTAATCGATTTGCTTGGGACCAATAGACTACTCAAGTAGTGAGCCAATTTCAAATCGTTAGTTTCCACCGGTTGTGTTACCGTTTTGGTTCCTGTACTCTATTGGTTCACTTCGAGCGAGAAAAATCAGGTGATAGCGAAAGCGAGGAATAGGGTATATGTGTATTTATTGTGAATTCAATCTGTATGTCAATTTCTTGTATGCAATATTCTCTTGTTTTGAATGTAAGTAAATATATGTACTCCCAAACCAACGGTCCAATTAAGGGGGTATTCCCGATCTTTTTTTTCAAAAAATCAAATTTTTTTTTTCACGTTTTTTTGTACTTTAGACTATATACTTTCATCCCCCCAAGCCGTTTTCCGATCAGCGAATTCGGTGTCCAGGCATAGCTGACTAATGGTAAGAACCCCCAAATGGTTTTAACTAAAGTCAAAACTTTAAACGCGTTTTTCTCGAAACCACATTTTTTTTATCGGGCGAAGATTTTTCTCAGAAACTATAAGAGATATTGACTTGAATCTTTGCGCATTTTGTTCCTTATTAAATTCTTTGGAGCTTCTCCCACTTTCAGCCAAAAATATTAACATTTAACATTGTTTGAAGCACCTTAAAGCTGCAAAAAAGCGGGCTAAAAATCGCCTGTTTTTTCATATGGCCGCCATTTTGTTAATTTGCAAGATTTTTTGCTGCCAACGGGAGAAGCTCCAGAGAATCTTATGCAGATTATAATTTCATCACGAAATCTGTTTCAGATGAAGCCGTTCCAGAGAAAAGTCTTCGCCCGTCCAGGCGTTTGCGGCGAACAGGGGTCTGTTTGCCACCATTTTGTGACGTCAATAATGTCTTTTTTTATGTCGAAAAAAATTTATTTGTAAACTTTAATGTTCAATAAACAAGAATCCCAAAGAGTTAGGCGCATTACTATTCATTTTCCTTGAAAAAAAAAATTAATTGAAAAACAGGCCGAAAAAAGGCAAAAGATTGGGAATACCCCCTTAAAAATTGTAACCCAGTGACACCAACAAAACATAACACATAACGGGAAGGAGTAAGGATGAAGGTGGGCGTTGGAAACAGGAGAAGGATATGGACAAGGGGTGGTGGAAAAGTGGGAGGGAGGTGGAAATGGGCTTAGGTCAAGGGGGAAGCTACTGGGTCAAACTGAAGAGAAGGTGCTCTTTCACTTCAGCCATTGCGCGAGATAGTTCGATCTGCCAAGTTTGCTTTAAGTGTTGAAAAAATAGTGAAGAGTTACCAACAAATACCGTCTAATACTGTGGGTTTCAAGCTCGAGCTAGCCAACAAAAGAGGCGAGTGTAGCCCACCCCAGACGATCTCCGTGGCTAGACCAGAGGTTAGGGGAATCCCTTTAAACTAGCCCATCTGGCTAGCCATTAACAGTTGCTAGTAGCTTATTGAACGATAGTCATGAGAAAATCGAATCTCTCGTTCCGTTTTTGAGAGAAATTTAAAATTACCCAAAATTAAGAAAAAAGTAGAAGGGTCTGTGCCTAGGGGCACGAACGGAAGCTTGACGTAGGACCGCTAGTGGACGGAATAAATGTGAAGAGCATTTAGTTCTTTCCATTGATCAATTATCTATTATCTCAACTCTTTCCGTTTTTGAATTGTAGGCGTACCAAATTTCTAGTAATTTTTTTCAAAGTGAAAATTGATTAAGAGAGTCAATCAAAATCACTTGCACCCCTGCTTCCAAGTTTATACTGTTGTAAGCTTGATGGCCCTGAAAAGGGCCGTTTATTGAAGAGGACATCCATGGCCACTTACGCTTGGCGTGTTTAGTGTAGGTGACAGCATCACGGGCCTCATTTTCCAGGAACACCTTCAGCACACCTCGTAAACCGGAGATACGTTTGACACCGCCACGGTGAGCCAGACGACGGATGGTGGTTATCTTGAAAAACTTTGCGATGACGCTTGGCACCTCCTTTACCAGACCTTTTCCTCCTTTGCCACGACCAGTCAATTGTTGCTTGTTGGGTGTGAAGGAGTGGACTAGCCACCACCTTCCTACTGCTGCTATTGCTGCTCACCACGCCGTCCGAAGCGAAAATGAGCTAATGCCATACAGCAGCGCTCTTTTACATCTTTTCAGAATGATGTGCAACCAAGTGGTACTCGATGATAATGAGGACTGGGTTTGGGAAGAACGTTTATTTCATGAAAACAGTGATAACATTATAAATTTTTATTTGTACATTGGACAATGCTTGACATTACCACTTTTTTAATACTTTTACGTTAAAAAAATCATCATTCGTCAATGTTGATGCGCCGAAAGTTTTCTGATCGATTGGTGCTAAAATTAGTTATTGATGTTCAAAATCTTTCATAATTTGTTTCATGTTCCATTTTCACAAAGTCTACCCCAGTATAGAAATGAAAGACGTAGTCCTACATCAAAAGAACTTAAATTTAGTCAGCGCGGGAACTGTGTGCGTTATTATAGGTGCGCAGATCGAATGTAATCGACTCTTTCGTTCTCCCGGTGTTCTAAAGCATGATCCAACGTTACGTCACACTAGATTATGCATAAGAACGTCGTTAATGAAAGAGCTGACTTGTTTCTGTCTGCCTCACCAATCACATTGATCACAGCACTTGCGATTCTCCGTCAGTTCGTCTCGCTGCGGAAGAAAGAGATACAACCCAAAAGCGTGATAAGAAGATCCTCTCGACGGTAAAAAACAATCCCATATTGTTGGAATGTCTGGAAAATTCTTTCCGTAACAAACATGTCAGACGGTACCGGGTATCCTGCCGATCGCCTATTTGATTCGATGCATCTCGAGATGTCCTTTGATCAAATCGGTATGATTTTGGATAGATTTTCCTCCTTCAGATTGCCCTCATCGGGAACTTCCGGTTCCGCTACGGAGGAGCGAATGCATACCGAGTATGGCCGGGTCCTGTATGGCGTCCAAAAACAATGTCTTCTCGGTCGCGGATTACTGTGGCTTTGGTTAGAAGCACGGACGGACGGATGATGTAGCAACAATTGCCGCCAACAAGCGCGAGTCATTGACAGCTCAACATCGTTTACTTGTAAGCAAATGTTAGCCCGATGTACACCCCTAATCATTTTGGCCTGTGGTCTTTCATTATACAAAAGAAGTGCAGATAACTAAGAAAACAACATAATGACATGCTGTTTGACAGGGAGAGCCCCTTTTAATTTTCGTTAGAGAAAAAGAGATAACAGTCAGTACCCCAACAGCATCAACTACTTTAAGCTAGTACACATGAGTAGATAAACTCGAAATTTTCAAATGTAAGTGCGTCAAATCTAATTTCGTCAAATCTGTCCCTTCGTTTGTGGTTTGAAGGTCGGGTTTCGTTGTCTAATCAGAGCGTTGTCGCCAGTTTAAATGTAATGCCGTTCTAGATTCGTCTGGAGTAAAAATGGGTGTTCTCATGTTCTTGAATACCTTCGAAGATAGTTCTCAAAATAAAAACGATATTAAAAAGTTAAAGTACAAAAACTGTTCTTTCCAGAACCGTCCCAGGTAAAATCGAAAAAAAAAAATAATAGAATAATAGGTTGATGCGATAGAATTTTTTTTCTTTGGTAAATTTGCTTGAAATTAAATTACCTATAACTTTGTAGACCCATGCATTCCTCTAATCCATAAAAATACAGATGTTTTTTTTTTAATTTTGAAAAAAGATGGCCATCCTAGTCACCAGCTACGGCAGAAGGAAGGTCTTTTCTTGTGAACAAGCTGTCCATTGATTTATAGTGACTGACACATGGTCACAACGCATGGTACTCTGGTTTAATTTGCCTTTATCATTTGCATGCGCTATGTGTATTACAAGTTTACCTCAGTGGGTAATATTAAATACAAATCTGCGAGCGAACATTTCACTTAGTTACATTTGTCATTTGACGAATACACTTCATTTAAGAGACTCAGGACTTTGACTTCAATTTCGACTTTACGAGGTTATATTCTTCATGTGTTGCTTAATTGCTGTGCTGAATTAGTTGCATATGTCGTGATAGTTTTGCAATGCTGCACTAATGTTTTCCTATTTGTATAATTTATGTGCTTTCTGTTCTTCCTTCTTATTTTTTTCAGTTGTGAATTGAACCACACTGGTGATTTGTTGTTTTGAGTTTGCCTTCTTCTTTTTATTTGTGCAGGTTCAGATTTTTTTTATATACATATCTTTATTAAGGAAACTTTCAGCCGTTGGCTGGCTCGTCTCCGAATAGGTTCAGAAATTAAATTCTTATTATTAATATTATTGTTATTAATTATTATAATAATTAAATTAAATTTGTCTACTTCAGTGTTAACGTTTCCTTAAATACTTATAATCTGCCAATTCATTGTACGTAGTCTACGTTTTGATTCTTAGAAATTTGCTTTGTGATATTCCTTGTTCTTCCAGCTGATGGAGGAAGAAGTATTATTAATGAATATTGAATATTCAACTGCTGTGTGAAATACTTAATTTTCCATAAAGGAGCTAATGATGTACATACAGAAGTCTTCAATATAATAAGTAAATAAATGGTCTAAATATGCGTTTTCCTGATTCTTTACACAATTAATTTGTGCAGTCCGAAATAGGAAATTTTGTCGAAAGTATATCGTTATGCTCCGTCCGCTAACCGTTAGCAAAAATAGGTTAAAACACGTTCAGCAGTACAGCACTACTGCATTTGTATAATGTATAAATTGTATAAATTTAAGTAGATTTGTAAGTCTTCTTGATATGTTGGCTTCGGTTTTACATATTCTTGAAAATTCTTGGAGGTGTCATTATTTATAATAGATTATTATATTCTATTGTAAAATTTATTAAATTTTTACGCGCATTGTCGTAACTTTCGAATGATTCAACATTCATTGTGAATTCCACTAGATCACCCTTCAGAATATGTGCGGTTAAGTGTCTGAGACTGTGTGTTGCTCCGTTTGTCCCGTACCGATATCGAAGTGCCGAAATAATTCTACGAATTTCGAATCTGCGAAAGCCAAGAGCATCGAAGCCGCGGGTGCATAATTTATTGGATTGCAGCAGCAAGTCACAACAACCCTGCCGAAAACGTTCACCGAGTGGAGTCGAGCACCATCGCCTTTTGCAGCGTCGACACGGGAGAATGCCGAAAAGCATTCGCAATCGACAAGATTAAGCAAATTCCGCTTGTTCTTTGTTGCTGTTATTGCTGCCAATACGCCAAAGGGCCAGGTCGAAACCGGGCGGAAACTCAGGCAAATCGCGAGATACCGAAAGAAGTAGCTAACGATGAAATATGTTTCATTCATCTGTAGCATTCATTCATCAAATGTTGTCACCACTGACTGGTCTGGGCGTAAAGGATCGGCTGCAGTACATTGGGGTTCTCGCTCGGTAGTTCTCCTGTTTTGACCTGTGCCGTTGTTGTTGTAATTTAATTCCAATGCGTCAGAAGGATTTTATTTGAAGGAAATTTCATTCACCATTCACGGTTGTCCGATGTCGATTATTATTTTTTATTGGTGCACACAAAATGGGAGAATTTTGGTCGATTTATGAAATGATTTATTGAGTTGATTGTTTTGGGCAAGGATTTGAGAGGAAAATGGGGATTGATGGTTGTTGCAACAAACATTTTTTAATGTGAAATTGCTCGAACGCTTTGAATTCCATATTTGATTTAGCTGGTAACTTTAAATCATTGTTTCTGACTTTGTCCTACTCAAATCCAAACTGTAGTATCATAAAACTTTTGAATACTCTCAGTTTTATAGTACTCTGATATGAACTGCGCATTTTGCTCCATATATGCGCTACAAATAATGGATGGTTAACATAAATTGTCAGGAAGGAACCACATACCATGCTGGAGGCAGTGGGTTAGACTCCAGCCAAGGATTTTTCAGATTGAACTCATTTGGTTAAAAATTGACTGTGCACAAACCATGTGAAGTTTTTATGGGAATTACTATGAGGAATCTAAAATTTTTGTTCATTGCTTTCTACCATTTTTCTATATTGCTCTGAAAGCAATTTCGATAACTATTTTTGTAGGCTACAACTTTAATGTCATTAACAACCCTGATCAGGATTCATCTTGATAAGTAATGCGTTTTGGTATATCGAAATTCACACGAAAAACATTTGCGATCTTTTGATGAGTGAATGATGCGATCCTATCAACTCAGTAATATATTCTGCTCAGTAAGCAAAAACAGTTGGACTAGGCAACAGAGAACATTATATTACATTACATTACCAACGACGATTGTTCATGACCGGTGACATGAAGCTATTCACAAGGAATGATATCCAACATCAAGCATACGTCATATTTTACCGAGAAAATAATTTATTCACACTATTTCGGCCGAGTCTTACCTCACTAGCAATTGTCTACGAGTTTTAAAACGTTTTATTTCATCTTCATAATTCGCCGAACTCAGGCTGTAATGTCTTACAGACGCAAGTGAGCTGTTTATGGAAAACAAAAATAACCCAACTTTCTGTGACAACCGTCAGTTTTCCACAACGGTTCTCATGATTGTGTTCGGGAGGAAGCGTACACACGTACGACATGACATAAAAATTTAATCTGTCGAGTTCCAAACCCGTATGTTCCAATAATTTTTCAATACTAATAAAATCTCATCACACGTACTCTTCGTTTTAAACAGCCTCAATGTTTTCTGAATCATCTTCCCCTTAAATGCTGCACAGTAGGCCTGGCCGTTTTGGTATGTGTGACGCATCTTCGATGTGGTGTTTACCAAGGGGGGGAGGTGGCTGTCAAATACGAACAATCGTCGCCTACCTCGCATAACTGGTTCCAAACGTAAACAAGCCATAAGAAACCTACAGCGTTTGTTTACGTTTGGAACCAGTTTCATACAAGAATGATCAGTAGGCTGATTTGACAGCACGTCCCCCCCAGGTGTTTACATCTGGGCGGATTTGCCTGCGCTAGTGTACTAGCACTGTACAAAAAAGTAGCCAGCATAATGTAAACAGGGCATCAGCGTCTACCAGCATGATATTTCAGGAGCAACTGAAATTCGTGCTAGTTGGTTGAGCTGGTGGGCTAGTATATGATGTTCCCAGCTAAAGGAGTGGTGAATCTCGAGATGCAAGAAGGACCGCTAGAGGTGTAGAAGATGCTACACGTTGTGGATTTGGCAGCAAAAATTACAAACAGGGATTGACAGTAACGTTCACCGCTAGATGCTGCAAAATTTACGACGAAGATGGTAAAGTACTTACATGGTTTGTATCACCTTAATTACTAGAAACTGGTAACATAGTTGCTGACGGAGATCTGGCACTTGAATCAACAGAGCGCGAAGAAACTAGTAGCTATGGCAGATGGAATTATGACCAAGAAAGGGGTTCACCGTTTCACTCCAGCTCGATAAGAGTAGAAGTATTATTGGATTTGGCACACACCGATCTATGTGGACCATTAGAAGAACTTGACAAACGTTACTTCTTAAGGTTGGCGCACAATGTATAAGTTTCCGGGTTTTTTGTTAGATATTGCATGGGCTAACTGTCAAAAAACCCGAAAACTTATCAATTGTCCGTCGGCCTTTAGCATCGTTGATGATGCCAGTCCTTGATTTGTTTTCCGTCGATTTTGTTTTCCGTGCTGAGCACCAATGCTACCGACGCCAGGTATGCAGCTCCCACACCTGGACCCTACCTATCGACCCATCAACTCATGAACCGGGGACCAACGGCTTTACTTCCCTTGCGAAGAAAGGCGTGATCAGAGTTGTTATGCCACAGAACATCACGGCGGCGCCGACTGGGATTAAACCAAGGTCTGCTGGGGTGAGAGGTAATCACGCTTACCACTACACCACCGGCGCCGCCGATGATGCCAGTCGTAATGTGTTCGTCTAGTATTTTGTATCGAAGAACTGCGTTTAAAAGGTTTTCGCTAGCTTCAAATCTATGGCAGAGAAGCATATGGAAGAAAATTGGAAGAGTCGGACAACGGTTCTGAATACGTCAATTTGCCTCCCTTAGCTCAGTTGGTAAAGGCGTAGCTATAAAGCAAAACCATGGGCTGGGTTCGATTCCCAGTCTGGTCTTGGAATTTTTCGGGTTTAAACATTTCTTTGTTTCCCTGGGCATAGTGCATGATTGTACTTGCACACAATTATACTAATGCAAAAATGGTACAGGCATAAAACGCTCTCAATTAACGTTATTCGCCTCCTTGAATTTGGCAGATGCCATTTCCTAGGTAATTTTTTCGTTTCAATGACTTCGCCTGCTTGAATTTGACATGCGCCATTTCGCCTTAAACACTTCGTCCTCTTTGTTTTGAAATTGTCTGTATCGCCGTGATTTCTTTCGCGATTCCGGACATGGATCGAATACCACATTCGAACTGATTAAATTTTCGAGCGGTTCCATCAACAATCAATACGAAACTAACGATTTTAAATTGGCCGCTACTTGACTAGCCTATTGGTCCCAAGCAAACGATTAACGTATCCCATTCTAGTCGAAATTCTACTACTACACAATGTTTGTTTTGATTCGCTATGAAAGTTTGACAGATAAAATGAGGGGTTAGTGAATTTTCCTATGTTTCGAGGGGTGAATCGATTAGCTTGGGACCGAAGAGAGTACCAGAGCTGAGCCAATAAGTTGAGCACGTTAATCCGGGAGTTTCTAGTCTTAGAGTTACCTCTATGGTTCCATTACCCTCAAAGTATGGTTGTTATACATATCATGGATAATGTGGGTCGTTTATTAAGAAAGATTAGATAATTGATATTGGGTTCTGTGTTTCAGTAATCAACAATAATTAAATACAGAGCTGGAAAAAGAGCCTAACAGCTGTTGTAAACATGATGATTTTTAGAGAGTTTACAAATCATCGTGAGAAGTAGTTGCTTACAAAACCAGGTTATTGTAACAGCAAACAACATGGCCTTTAGGTTTCTACAGGTTCATCATCTTCTTCCAACTCATTATCGAAATGATCATTTTGTTTAGATTTTGCTCGTTGTCCTCGTTTTTTGGGTACAAGTTGCTTAATTAGAAATGCGTACTAATCTTTGTTGGATAAAAACTCCATATGCTTTCTGAAGTCGTTGATAGGTGATGGCAAGACAACGGAAATGTTCCGATTAATCGAAAAACGTTTGAAGTGTTCATCGCTGAGGTTTTATTTGTAGAATGCGATGCCCGAGTGATCCGTTGTACCTATATTTGAATGCCGATCTATCCTTGAACATCACTGGCTCTTCTTTGTCAGTGTTAACTTTGTGGCGAAGGAAGAACGAGTCTAAGTTTTTCAAAGCAAGGATGAACACCGCCCAATCCCAAGGCGTTTCGATAGTGATTGCGCATGCTTTCTCAATAGTGGCATGAGCCGAATCTACTTCTATATGGCTATGGCCTGACGTTATAAACTTGTGCTGCATTGCGATATTATGCCCTGAATTGCTGCAAAGTTCAACAAATGCCAGGAACATCATGTATATCACAATATTTTTGTTTAGCCCTACACATCGGTCCGAACAGTATACTACTTCTTCCAAACACTCATCCATGGTCTACAAATCCTTTCACAGGCAGGAATCTATTTTCTGCGGACCACGCTTCGCCGTCGATTCTTCCACAGGTAGCAATCCACACCAGGGGCGGGACTCAGCGTTGCCAGATATACCGATTTATCGGTATTTATACCGATTTCCGAACTAGATACCGATATACAGATAACATTCCTCAGAATACCGATTTTTGAAATTTTATACCGATTTATACCATTTTTTTTTTGAATGATCAAAATTATTATTGCCTACCCACGCTCGAATTTCGAAGAAAATTACTGTGAGAGACTTGTATCTTTTTTGAATAACACAAATTTTTGAGCCCTCAAAATTCTTTAAAAAAAACTATCTTTGAAAATGTCATAAGCTTGATACTCTTTTGACTAATGTTTCCATTTCTTCAACGTTTTTGGCTACCCATGAATCGAGAAACTGTCGATGGCTCTTTCCGGTTATTCTTAGAGAATTGCGAAATACTTTTTAAACATTATCCTAATGTTTTTGTTCATTTTTACTTCCTGAATTTTCTTCCAACTTTCGCCTGGAATTTTCTTCCACCTAACACCATAACTTAATTTTCGATTCATCCCGAAAACTTATTTCATCTGAAGCTTCGGAAAAGTCTAGACTTTTGAGTAAGTTATTCTTCAAAATAACCGTTGTATAGTGTAGTGTCATATAGTGTCCTTTGTTAATTAATATTGAACTCAATGCACCATACAGGAAGCTACTCCAAGCTAAACACGCTTATCGTTGCAACAGACAAAAAAAAATTTGACGACAAACGGTAGACTGTTTTACTCTTGAAAAAGGCACAATAAACGGCCGAAACGTCGGGTAATGCACAACTAACTGTTTGAATTACCCTAGATTGAGAAAGCCATAAAAACGAAATCTCCATACAACCAGTCGAACAACCAAATCAATTAAAAATAGTTTCATTAACTTCTGTTCAAATTCCAAAACCCGAAAATTTTAGGAAAGTCCAGCGAACTTTAGGGGAGCTTCGTAAACATCAGGACAGATCAATTAATTTCATGGAAATGCTGATATTATAACGGATTTCCGAGAAACTCAGGCTATGTTCCACAAATTTAGAAAACGTAAGGAAAGTTACATGAACATTAGAATATTGTGAGAACATTTTATGGAAAATTCCGTTCTTTTTAATGGCAGTGTCAAGAATTAAGATTTTAAAAATTGGGAAGAACAGACATCTTTAATGCTAATGATACAATAAATTCATTATTTGAAGTTAATTCGAAGTTTCTACCACATTTTAGTACCTTGTACATCATTTCTGCTCAAGGCAATAAAAAAAACCATAAAGACCAACAGTATCCACCACTGAAACACGCAGTGTATACTCCATTTTAAACTTTACATTCTCAAATATAAGCAACTATCCAAGCCATTAACGTTTAACATTGATTACGGCATCACTTCCAGTAAGATACCTGTGAACCCTCTGTTCTTTTTATTCCACGATTGCTACTGTCAAATCGACCAATGAGCAACTGGCTCGAATTTGACAGCAAATTGCTCGAAATAGCTACTCGATTGTCAAGCCCCGCCCCAGATCCATACTATCTGTAGAGACAGGATTGAAATAATAATTTAAAAATAAAATAAAATAATAATAATAATTATAATAAAAAAAAAATAATAATAATAATAATAAGAATAACAATATATACATATGTATCAAAAAAAAAAAAAAAAAGGCAAGCGTCAATAAATCTCCCTTCTTACTAAAATCGTCATCATGATGCTCATTGGTCAGAAGAAAAGGGGAAATGAAACGATCTTGGGTATAAATAAGAGAGCACAAACTGCGTTCTCGGACTTTTTCGGCAGATGCGGTACAAGCCACAACAGCAGCAGCAGTAACCAGCAGCAGTAACCAGCAGCAGTATTAACCAGCAGCAGTAACCAGCAGCAGTAACCAGCAGCAGTAGTAACCAGCGGCAGTGTAACAACAACAGCAGCACCAGCACCTATCCGACAATAAGTCGAGTAAGCGAGTGGCATCGCTCTCGCCTGTCAGCAACGATCCAGTAGAAGCAGAGCACCGGTGGAAGTTGGCTGTTTTCCGTAGCTGCATCCGACAATAAGTCGAGCAAGCGAGTGGCATCGCTCTCACTTGTCGGCAACGATCCAGTAGAAGTTTTCCGTAGCGGCATCCGACGTAGATCTCCTTCCAGTGGCCAGGAGACAAAAGTTGGCAATTGCACAAGAACAAAATTGGCAGTCGAATCAAGGACCGCTTCAGGGCAGGAGACAACTCGCTGGCCATACGCCGGACAGTTTGACGAAACATCTAAGCCAAGAGTGATTGCTTGTGCTTCCAAAACTCTAACGGACACTGAGCGAAAATATCCCCAGACTCAAAAAGAGGCTCTAGCAATGGTCTGGGGAGTTGAAAGATTTTCCATGTACCTCATGAGCCTAAATTTTACAGTGAGAACTGATGCCGAATCAAATGCGTTTATTTTTGATGGACTACACAGGATCGGAAAACGGGCTGTATCTCGAGCAGAGTCATGGGCGTTACGGTTACAACCGTATGATTTCAATGTATGCAGTATACCTGGAGAAATGAATGTGGCAGATGCCCTTTCAAGATTGGTCACACAATCGCAGACATCTGAGTCGTTTGATGATGGAGCCGATGAAAAACATCTGCTCTACTTCATTGATTCGGGTGCTATGGAAATCCGATGGGATGAGATTGAGCTACAATCCGAGCTCGATAAAGAATTGGCAAGAGTCAGAATGTCAATTAAATCAGAAGAGTGGGAGAATGGATTAACAAAATATGAATCTGAAGCAAAAGAGCTTACTATCCTGGGAAACATGCTGTTCAAAGGCGATAGAATTGTGCTACCTGAGGCCTTGAGAGCAAAGGCAATTAAATCAGCTCATCAAGGTCACATGGGAGTTGGATCAACTAAAAGGATATTACGACAGCATTTCTGGTGGCCTGGAATGAGTAAAGCAGTAGAGACGTTCATTCAAAATTGTGAGACATGCCTTTTGCTTTCGAAAAAGAATCCACCGATTCCTCTTACCAGCAGAGAGCTACCTAACGGCCCTTGGGAGATTCTGCAAATTGATTTTTTTACCGATAAGGAGTTCGGGTTTGGAGAATTTCTCGTGGTAGTTGACACCTACTCACGTTATTTGCATGTCTTGGAGATGCGCCACACTGATGCGGAATCAACCATCGAAGCACTTAACAAAATATTTGCTGTGTGGGGTTACCCGCTAGTTCTACAAAGTGACAACGGCCCTCCGTTTCAAAGTGATAAATTTGTGGATACTTGGGAGCACAGAGGTGTGAAGATTAGAAAGTCTATTCCTCTAAGCCCACAATCCAATGGAGCTGTTGAGCGCCAAAATGAAGGAATAAAGAAAGCACTGGCAGCATCAAGATTAGATAATATTAATTGGAGGAGTGCTCTGAACAACTATGTTCATATGCACAATAAAGTACGGCCCCTCAGTAGACTCGGAATAACACCATTTGAGTTACTGGTTGGCTGGAAACATAGAGGAATTTTTCCTGGCCTATGGAAAACTAATGATCAGTCAAAAGTAGATCGTGAAGATGTCAGAGAAAAAGACGGATTTTCCAAGCTTGATAGTAAGAAACATGCGGATTTTCGACGAGGAGCTAAACATTCTGATCTCACCGTTGGAGACAGAGTGGTCCTAGCACAATCTAAACGAATCAAATCAGATCCTACTTTTGGACCAGAAAAATTCACTGTAATAGCCAAAGATGGGGCAAAATTAATCGTCAAAAGTGATCGTGGTGTCGTATATTCGAGAAACGTAGCAGACGCCAAAAGGGCTATCGAGGTTATTATAGACGTATGGAAACCACAGAATTATGGTGATATTCTGGATAGCTCAAAAACTCTCATAGCCGATGAACTACTGCAAGATACAGAGATGCACTACCAAAACGGTCACAAAAATACGACTGAATCAAGTGAAACTGGAACTGATGAAGCTTTGCACAAACAACACATGCCGAACCGATCTGGCCATGAAGATCTGACCAGATCACGCCCTAGACGTGAAAGAAGAATGCCGGATAAGCTGAAAAATATGGTTTTGTTTAACATTTATGATTAGAAATTAGAGGTAAGACAAATTGCAATGAAAAAAAAAAAAAAATTGCTTTGAGTGAGTTATTAATAGAAGATTTTGTTTTCACAGAAACCACTGAAAGATCCCGAGATGTGCTACCAAGAAACAAAATTCTCTGGAATCGATGAAGTTTGGTACCAACAACGAATGCGGAACCAATCTAGCCATGAAGAGTTGATCAGATCACGCCCTATGCGAAAAAAAAAAGAAAAAAAAAAATACCAAATAGCTAAAAAGATATGGTTTGATTAGCATTAGAGAGTAGAGGCAAGAGGAATTGTAGAGACAGGATTGAAATAATAATTTAAAAATTAAATAAAATAATAATAATAATTATAATAAAAAAATAATAATAATAATAATAATAAGAATAACAATATATACATATGTATCAAAAAAAAAAAAAAAGGCAAGCGTCAATAAATCTCCCTTCTTACTAAAATCGTCATCATGATGCTCATTGGTCAGAAGAAAAGGGGAAATGAAACGATCTTGGGTATAAATAAGAGAGCACAAACTGCGTTCTCGGACATCATCAACATCATCATTCGCTGCCAGACTGTTGAGCAGTTCAGTCGATTTGAATTCTCTCTAGTTTCGTTCGTTCGTTCGCAAGTCGAATTAGCTCCGCGTTGTATAGTGACGCTCTCGCTGACCCAGCCATGGGTAAGAAATCGCGCGGTAACGCGAGTGCCGGCTTACCGGGAAAACAGACTCTCCCAGGAGACGGCGCGACCACCGAGCCAGCTCAGAAGAAGCAGAAGAAAACCCCATTGCCCGTCCCGACAGGTGTTGCGGACCCGCAGCCGGGGCCTCCCGGAACTAAACGACCCAGACCTGAAGACATCAGCGCCACCGAATCGGCAGCAAAAAAGCTGCTGAGCAACAATCCGTTCTCCGCCCTGCAGAACGGAGCCCAGCCGCAGTCGGACCCTGAGACGGTGCCTAAAAAAGTTAAGTTGCCACCCTTCTATGTGAAGGGCTTCCCTCCCGGGCTATGGGAGCAGCTGGATTTCTACATTAAGCAGGGCCTTCGCTGCACCATTCAACGGTGCACGGAAGGCTACAAACTGATGGTCTCGGCCGAAAATCACTACAACGCAGTCCAGGCCCTCTTGGACAGGATGAAGCTGGAGTACTTCTCCCACGACGTCGAGGCCACCGGCCGCTGAAAGTGGTGCTGCGCGGGCTCCACGACATGGACACCACCACCTTAATGGACGAGATTAAGGCGAACGGCCTCAAGCCGGTCGAAATCCACAAGATGACCCGCAGCAAGGCCATCAAGTATCGTGACCAGCTCTACTTGGTCCATCTGCAGAAGAACTCCACAACCGTGAAGGATCTCCATACGACACGCACACTGTTCCACATCGTAGTGAAGTGGGAGCGGTATAAGCCAACCCACCGTGGCGTCACTCAGTGCTCGAACTGCCTATTGTTCGGGCACGGCACCAGGAACTGCCGCATGGCCAGCCGCTGCATCAAATGCGGCAAAAACCACAAGATCGACGACTGCGACAGCATCGAGGAAGCCGCTCCCACATGCGCCAACTGCGGTGCTGCCCACAAGGCCACGAGTAAGGCCTGTCCGAAGCGGGCCGAATACGCCGAGATCCGGAAGAAGGCCTCGTCCAACAACCAGCCCGGTCGCAAGAAGGTCCCGGAAAACAACGCGCAGAACTTTCCTCCGTTATCACCGGTCCAACCACGGCCAATTCCAGTGTTGGCGCCGCTCCCGCTCAACCAACAGTTGGCTGCTGCCCAGTCGGCTGCCGCTGCAGTACCCAGTCAAGCCTCCGGCCCATCGACGGATCCCCCTGCTCCGGGATTGGCCGGTACAACCGGTGAAGCTACAGACGATTCTCCGCTGTCAACGGATGAGATCGTCACACTGTTGGCCCAGGCCATCATCATCAAGCGCACCTGCGCAACAAGAACACAACAGCTCCAAGCTATCATCTCCTTCGTCGCTAATTATGGACCGTGAACCCATAAAGATCGCCAACTGGAACGCTCGCTCCGTAGGGGCGAAAAACATTGAGCTTGCAGACTTCCTCCGCAAGCACGACATCGACGTGGGCCTTCTCACCGAGACCCACCTCAAGACCGGTGACAGCTTCTGGCTGCCCGACCACAGCATTGTCCGGCTTGATCGCACCAGCTCCAGGGGGGGCGGTGTCGCGGTCATCATCAAGAAAGGCATCAAGTACTGCACCCTACCCCACTACCGCACTTCCATCATCGAGGCCGTCGGCGTTGAGGTGGAAACATCGACCGGAAACGTCCGGTTCATCGTTGTCTACTGCCCCCGGCAATGTACCGTTAGCAATGGTACAGCACAGCAGTTCAAGAACGACCTTGCCATCATAACCCGCACCAATGCCCGCTTCGTAATCGGAGGGGACCTGAACGCCCGGCACGAGGCCTGGCGGAACTACCAGCAGAACCAAAACGGCCGCCTGCTATTCGACCATTCCCAGCATGGTCTCTATTCCGTCTGGTTTCCGGACGAACCAACCTTCACATCACCGGCGGGCAACCCATCGACGCTGGACCTGTTCTTGGCAAACACCAGATTAGCCAAGCCGGTTGCCGTCAACGACCTGAGTTCGGACCACCAACCGGTGCTGACCGAGCTGGGCTACAACGTGGCCCCTGCACCGTGCCAGCGGAAGGACTACCATCGAGTCAACTGGGTCCAGTTTCGACGCGTGGTCGACCGCCACATCGACGACAACCCACCACTCGACACAGTGGAGGACATCGACCGGGCTCTGGAGGGTCTCCATCAAGCCATATCCGTGGCTGACGAAGAGTGCGTTCGACGAGTTCCTGTGAGGGGTAAGTTTCAAGCAATTGATTCCCACACCAAACTCTTGATTCGGCTCAGAAATGTTCGTAGACGCCAGTTTCAGCGGACTGGGGATCTGCAGCGTAAATACGAAATGGTCGATCTGAATCGGCAGATCGCTTCCAGAATGGTCTCAATCCGGAACGAGAGTTTCGGGCGGCTCGTTCAGAACCTGGACGACCGTTCCAGACCATTCTGGAAGGTTGCCAAGGTGCTGAAGTCTCACCCCAAGCCCATTCCACCACTTAGAGTCAATGACGAACGGCTTATCACCAACGAAGAGAAGGCCAATGCAATTGGGGAGCACATTGCCCAATCGCATTTGCTTGGCTCTACAATCCCAAGTCCACTCGAGAACCAGGTTGTGCAGTGCGTCCAGACGTTAGATACCTCCCCTTGTGCCGTCCCTCCAGAAGAACGGATTACAGAGGAACAAATTTGCTCAGCGCTGAAATATAGTAAAAACATGAAGGCTCCCGGGTTTGACGGAATATTCAACCTAGCGTTGAAAAATCTCAGCCCGAGGGTCCACTCGCTGCTGGCTGCCATCCTCAACAGATGCTTGGAGCTGCACTACTTTCCAAGCATCTGGAAGGTGGCAAAAATCATCCCGATCCGCAAACCTGGGAAAGACCCTTCACTACCGTCAAGCTACAGACCGATTAGCCTGCTCTCAGCGCTGAGCAAGCTGTTCGAAAAATTGATCCTCAGCCGACTAAACAAGTTTGTGGAGGAACATGACATTCTTCTTCCGGAACAGTTCGGGTTCCGCAAGGGGCATTCCACCAATCATCAGCTAGTGCGGGTGATGAATAACATCCGAAGTAACAAAGCTGTATCCAAGTCCACAGCCATGGCCTTGTTAGACGTCGAAAAGGCGTTTGACAATGTCTGGCACGACGGACTTATATACAAGCTTTGTAACTCCAACTTTCCACCATACCTTGTGAAAATCACCCGTAACTATCTCCAGCAAAGGTCGTTCAGGGTGTCGTTGAATAGTTCCCTTTCGGGACAATTTCCGATCCCAGCAGGTGTTCCGCAAGGGAGTCTGCTGGGACCACTGCTTTACAGCATCTACACGTCGGACATCCCTCCTCTAGGAGACGGTTGCGTGTTCTTTCTGTTCGCAGATGACACCGCGATAGCCGTCAAGGGTAGGATGCCTCGTGAAATTACGAACAAGCTGCAACGATGCCTTGACACCTTTACTGATTATGCCACCTCGTGGAAAATCAAAATCAACGCCTCGAAAACCCAAGCGATCATGTTCCTTCACAGACAATCACCAAAACTTAAACCGTCTCCCTCCTGTACCGTAATAATGGATGGTACAAGGGTCGAGTGGTCCACTGATGTTACTTATCTCGGGATGTTGTTCGATGAGAAGCTCCTGTTCCGCTCGCACATAGAGAAAACCCTAGTTAAGTGCTCCGCCTTGGTTAGGTGTTTGTATCCGCTCATTTGCCGCAGATCCCGCCTCTCAAGGCAAAACAAACTGGCTGTTTACAAACAGATCATAGCCCCCGCGATCTTATATGCCGCCCCGGTGTGGGAATCGTGCGCTCAGACCCACAGGAACAAAATCCAGGTTGCACAGAATAGAGTGTTGAGGATGATCCTAGATCGTCCATTCGACACAAGAATAGCAGACCTCCATCAAGAGGCAGAAATTCCCAAAGTAGATTCCAAAATTGATGATATGACAACTAAATTTATTCAAAAATGCAATCTTTCTGAACATGCTTTAATAAGCAATTTGTACATAGTAGGTTAAGTGTATAGAGTAGAGTAGGTTAGTTTTAAGCTGTAAATAGTAGTACTAAGTAGTTTCTCTTCAAATTCTAAAAACAAAACAAACCAATCCCACCAAGGTGGTCGACCGTGTACTAAGTCTAGGACTAATCCTGTAAAACAAATTTTAAATTTTGCCCATACCTAAAGATGAAGAAAGCAATTAAATCACTTAGTAAAAATTTATATGGTAATCGTCCAAGTTAAACTAAAATAAAGATCATTTAAACTAACTGCGTTCTCGGACTTTTTCGGCAGATGCGGTACAAGCCACAACAGCAGCAGCAGTAACCAGCAGCAGTATTAACCAGCAGCAGTAACCAGCAGCAGTAACCAGCAGCAGTAGTAACCAGCGGCAGTGTAACAACAACAGCAGCACCAGCACCTATCCGACAATAAGTCGAGTAAGCGAGTGGCATCGCTCTCGCCTGTCAGCAACGATCCAGTAGAAGCAGAGCACCGGTGGAAGTTGGCTGTTTTCCGTAGCTGCATCCGACAATAAGTCGAGCAAGCGAGTGGCATCGCTCTCACTTGTCGGCAACGATCCAGTAGAAGTTTTCCGTAGCGGCATCCGACAATAAGTCGAGTAAGCGAGTGGCATCGCTCTCGCCTGTCAGCAACGATCCAGTAGAAGCAGAGCACCGGTGGAAGTTGGCTGTTTTCCGTAGCTGCATCCGACAATAAGTCGAGCAAGCGAGTGGCATCGCTCTCACTTGTCGGCAACGATCCAGTAGAAGTTTTCCGTAGCGGCATCCGACAATAAGTCGAGTAAGCGAGTGGCATCGCTCTCGCTTGTCGGCAACGATCCAGTAGAAGCAGACCAGGGTAGAAGTTGGCTGTTTTTCGTATCGGCATCCGACAATAAGTCGAGTAAGCGAGTGACATCGCTCTCGCCTGATTTTCGAGGAACCTGCGGCCGGATCATCCAAACCAAAGAATATGGCAGATCTGCCTGGGTTCGATTGTCCAGCCGGTCGCGACACTATCATCAACAATCAATACGAAACTAACGATTTTATATTGGCTCAGCTCTGGTACTCTCTTCGGTCCCAAGCTAATCGATTCACCCATCGAAACATAGGAAAAACCACTAACCCCAAACATTGCGTAGTACTAGAATTTCGACTAGAATGGGATACGTTAATCGTTTGCTTGGGACCAATTGGCTAGTCAAGTAGTGAGCCAATTTAAAATCGTTAGTTTCGTATTGATTGTTGGTACGTCTTTTCGAAATTCTAGTACTACACTATGTTTGTTTTGATTCGCTATGAAAGTTTAACAGATAAAATTAGGGGTTCGTGGATTTTCCTATGTTTCGAGGGGTGCATCAATTAACTTGGGACCGAAGATGATTCCAGAGCTTAGCCAAAAAGTTGAGCTCGTTTATTCGGGACCTTCTGGTCTTAGAGTTACCTCTATGCTATTATTACCATTGTACATGCTGAATACATTAAAATTCAATGTATACAACTGTCTAAGGTAAAATGCAGTTCCACCAACAATCAATACGAAACTAATGATTTTAAATTGGCTCACCACTTTAGTAGCCTATTGGTCCCAAGCAAACGATTAACGTACCCTATTCTAGTTGAAATTCTATTACTACACTATGTTTGTTTTGATTCGCTATGAAAGTTTGACAGATAACATCAGGGGTGTGTGGATTCATGCAGAACATGCAGGGGTGAGTGAAATAGCTTGGGACTGCTTGGGACCGTTGATCTGGTACTGAGTGAGCCAAAAATAATAATGATTTTCTTCGGGACCCAGTGGTCTTAGAGTTACCTCTATGGTTCCACAATGCTGATGTGGTGTTGGAAGGCATTTTTAGAGGAAGCTGTACGGAATCCTACATCATTTTTGGCAAACCTGACGTCGTTTCGTTTTTGCCGATCTGCTTCTTGAGCTCGCTGGTGGTACACATCCCTCAAGGCTTCAAGGTCTTGTTGACGTAGGATTACATCTTTCGGCAACATATTTAGAGTGCAATTTCAAAAAACCAAAATTGACTGCGTTACGAAAAGTGGTCAGGTTTTGACCACTTATAACTCTGTCAATAGCTGATGGATTTAAATTCTAAAAAAAATAACCGATTGGAAATTTTTCTTCAATTCTGATAAAATGAACACTTTATCAATTTACAATAGGTCACTTTTGAAAATCACACAAATGTCCAACTGTTGCAATGGTGATCAAAATTATCACAGATTGCCTGCAAAAAGCCTTTTCACTAAAACAGATTTCAAAATAGAATTGCATCCGGTCTCACCAAACGGTGCTTATTCAATCATCGTGTGTGGTGCAGCAGTGCTTTTGTATTGTTCTCCAGTACACAACGAAAGGCTGCCCGCAAGCAGTGAGCTGCAGCCCACATGAGCATCCATTCACCGAATAAGGAGAAAGAAGCCACACCGCTACTGATCGGATTCAGTAGCTCTTCGTGAGTCGCTGTGGGCCATATATGCCATGCGCGTCATCCTCGTTCCAAACAACATACAGCTCGCCAGCCTCATCTATATTGAACACTCTAATAGTTCAACATTACTCAACCATCACGACAAAACGGTCATTTTCAGGACCACCATAAATTTGTGAAAGAGTATTTTCAGGACATTTGTCAAGGTCATCAGTCGGATTTTAGGATGTCATGTATTTTTAAGCCATCCACCCCTTAGCACCCCCAATGCAATTTCAAAAACCAAAGTCGGTCGCTGCATGAAAGTGGTCTGATTTTGAACCAGTGATCCATTATATACGCCAATCGATAGGAAATTTGTCTACGAAGCGGTTGATATTAAGATCTAATCAATTTTCAAAAGGTCACTATTGAAAATTGCACGAATGCGCAACTGCTGCTATGATAGTTAAAATTATCACCGATTGCCTGTGAAAAGCGCTTTCCCCTACACAGATTTCACAATCGACTTCTATCCGGTCTCGCCGAACGGTGTTTATTTAAGGGGTTACGCCATCCTAGGATTTTCAAAAAATCGATTTTTTTTTTACATAAAAAGGTACTCTGAAGTGTCAAGAATAAGGGACAATTGGTTCCATGTCGAAAAAACTATATATATTCCCTTACTTTTGCCAAAAATCTATACCTCAAACTTCAACCGCGTTTTTTTTCGATACTACATTTCTCTCCGCGGCCCACACGATAGCATCTGCAATTTTGACTCAATTTGATCTAGACTTTGACGATTGCATTCTCTGATTAATTATCTAGAGAAGTACATACGAACTTTTCAATTGATCAAAAAATGCAATTGTGGTAAACAATTTTAGAAACAAATTTCAGGCGAGAAAACCGATTTTTTTGCAAAAACAAGTCCCATTTGCGTAAAATTCAAATTTTTTTCATCTCCGTATGTACTTCTCTAGGTATTCTTATATAAAATAACAAAAACCACTCGTTTTTGTTCTAGGTTCATATTAACGACGAAGAAAGTGTGGGCCGCGTAACACTACACGGGAAGCAGTGCCAGGAACTCGCAGTGCTGCCAACTACCACACATGGTTTCCCCTTATGAAAAAATACTGTAAGCACCCCTAATTATGTGTACTATAAGCCCATATAAGTTAATTTAGTATGTGACTTTATTAAATAACAAAAAAAAAAATTAATGAAGTTGCTGCATTTTTTTTGTATTCTAGGGTGGCGTAACCCCTTAATTACCCCGTGTGGTGAGTGGTGGCTTTCAAGAAACACTTCGAATTAAGATAAAGTTTTCTCAAGGACGCTAAAAAAAAGCAAAAAATCTCGTAAGCAAATATGATTGATAGCGTATATCTTGCGAATCGAATATCTTAGCAAAAAATTCCTCCAATAAATTTTCGCTATTTTATTATCTATTGAATAAACCAAAAATTCCGTGCGTTTTGTGCACGAAAAGCGTAGTTCTGTCATCAGAATCAATGATGGAAAAAAGTGGTTTCCCTAGCACAGTCGCCGAATATTGATACCGAGTACGTAATCTTACGTGTCTTAGATACAACCTCTTAACTTTTGTGAACATCCGGCATTGCTATGGCCGGAAGTAATGGCGAGGTTTTGCGATTCGGTGTTTAAGAATCCACTTTGTTTATTCCTTTATACATTGCATTTTAACCCAGGTGCTCCAGTTACCACAGTAATTTACCAGCCTTAATTGTTATGATATATATCTAAGTATTTTTACATTGTTCCTGTCTTGGCAATTCAGTATTTTAAACAGGCTTTTTAAACCTGCATGTCAGTATAATTCGTAAATATCATCTTTTATTTCTAACAAGAAATTATGGAATCTCTCGAAATATTCATCCACAAAAGAGTCGTCTCAATTCGATCTGATTTTGAACCCGAATTTGCGCAACGGCCGGAAGAATTGGTAAGTTTACGCGCTTCTCGTGACGGCAGGACACCACCAGAGTAAGCAAAACTGGACATATTAGTGTATGTTGATTTGGTGTAGATACGGCTCGTGGGTGGTTTTATCTAGTTCTCGCAACGATGCGGCATCACCAAACAAGGACGAGCTGGCAATGTTACGGCCGGAACCATGAGTGGTTTTATGCGGTTCTCGCTAAGGTGCAGCCAAGGACAAGCTTAGCGTATTGTTTAATGTTGATCTGACACCGCTGCGGTCAGATCCATGGAACGTTTTATGAGTTTCACGGCGACGGAGGGGCACCACTAGAGAAGGAAGATCTGGACGTATTCTTCAATGTCGACCTGGCACCACTACAGCTGGAATCATGGATGGTTTTATGAGGGTCTTTCGATGGCGGGGCATCACCACAGAATGAAGAGCTGGATGTTTGGTTCCACGACGGTTAGACTCACCTATTTGCTGACCTTATTGGGAAGCTTAGGTGTTTCAGGGACAATTTGTTTTCCCCTTGAATGAGATGTTAAATCTAGCGGCTCATCTCCAAGCGAACGTTTTTCGGTGTAGAAGTATGCACAGGTTTGAAAGATACTCCGTATCATTAAACACCGATATGTTAGCTTAGTGTGATCTGGTCAATATCTCTATATGGCACCCAACAAATGGCATTGAATAAACTGTTACTGAAACACTTCCAGCAGCTTCGTGGATATAGGCAGAAATGTTTTCACACCCTGAATCAGCTACAGCATCATCTAAAAAGCGATGCATCCCAATGAATCATTGTTCTAAATAGGGTTATGTTTGTTGTACTTACCAATCCATGTTTCGATGGTTCTGTTGACACACGAAAAGGTAGGCAAGCATAAATTACGCTGAATAACAGCTTTAAATTTAATATAATATATTTTTGCAGCTGTCAATTGGTGAAAACGTATGTTTCGTCCTGCGTTGATATGACGTGTCAATTTCGTCCGGTTGAATGGGTGAGAAGCGGATGAAATTAACAACAAGGTTTGGTTTGTAAACAAAATTTTATGGTACCGGTATTTTATTTTTTTTCAAAATTTACTAAAACAAACTTAGCACTATTTGCTAGTATTTCATTCATTACACTATGTGGTATATTTAATTCACTTTGTTTACATTTGCGACTCATGCCCTAATTCTAGCTCTGTATAGAACTATGGAAGTGCTCAATGAGTGCACTGCTCATAGACCACTAAGTTGAGAGCCGGCGTAAAGTTCCAGTAGGGTCGTAATAAAAAAGCCAAAGAAGAACAGTAAGTACAGACTCAAAGTTCCATCTGACCTAGCTGAGACAAAGAAATTTCAGCTTAGGAAAAAATATATCGAAATTAGGACCCCGCTTCTGTCCCACAGTACTTTAATCTTATCAATGTGTGAATTGAAAATGCAGAGACGGCAAACTTCGACGATCCCGCATATTTTTGTTTTCGAGACATCGAGCTCTACATGTGGGTGGTTTTGCTGTTTTCACTCGGTAATGCATCTTGATCTAGTCGGAATTATGGGTTCGAAGTTTCTTCGCCGTCTCTCGCGTGGTTCTCAGTTTTGCCCCGCGGGTAAGAGATTATCAGCTCGCGGGGATCGGATATAAAATAATTACTTTGTTTGCTCATCCATAGGTAACGACTTTATTGGAGATTCCTTCCTCCCAGCTTCGAAGCAGTTTTGCAGGCCAACTGGAATGAAGTCTCTATGTGTACGCATTCTCTTCCAGAGTAAACCGCGTATGGTGAGATTGAAGGAGAAAGGTGATCTCGGGCAAGTATCCGTTTTTTCCCCTTGGTATCGTTTTCTGTATACGAGGTAGAAAAACAAATAATCAAAATCAATGAGCGCGATCAGGTTCAAGCTTGTGGAGCAGGAAAAAGCTCGTCTGGGAATGGCGCATACGCATCGAGTTAAACGGGGAAAAAAGCCTGCGAGGGCAATTAAGCAGTCAGATAGCTTTCTGGTTCGAAAAATTTGCGGATTAGCAGAGCTGGCGTTCAGGAAGGCGAAAGACGTTTTATACGCAATGAGTGATTGATCGTGATAAGGGCTCAACAGTTTCAACGGCGACGAGCGAAGCGCCAGGCATCAGGCATTGAACGAATTTGAACTCTTGAACGATTGCTGCGTTGAAGGAGGAACGTCAGGCTGGGTATCAAGATAAATCAATTTTTGCTATATTGAAAGTATAATTTAATAATGTGGGATGGGAGAGAGATGAAATATACCAAATGAAGATTGTCGAGTGGAGTGCCCGAAGAGTGCTGGATGTGGTGGAAGATCATTCTTGAACTCTGGCCTCATTTAGCAACGGGATTAGAGACTTTCTGAGACAAGGTGTGGCGTTGCAAGGATGGATGGTACCTACTATAGATACGACTTGCCCTTTGTCGTGTCGTCAATATCGAATAACAGTTAGTTTGAGTTATGGGAAATAATCAAATGGAAAAGGCAGTTTTCCTATTTTTGAAGAAACCATTTTATCAAGTCATTAATCATTATCGAACCTGATAATGATGTATTCGGTTGCCAGTGATCGAGAATATTTTCGGTTTAGAAACAGTGATGCACATTTCTCATCTATATTTCAATTTCCACAAATATTGTTCGATTTAAGCCTCAAAAACTGAATGAATCTGTAGATGTTTTCCCAAAGTCTATATAAATCTGTATGCTTCAAATAAAATTCAGTAATTTGTAATACAGTTTTCTGTATCGAAAATCTGAACCATTACAGATCAATCTGTATATGTGGCAACACTGTGGTCCATAATGTGAATTCAACCGGAAGATAGTCATAGAGTTTTTGCTGTAGTATTTAGACGCTTGGTGTCCTTGGTTTAATTGATTTTTGAAAAGTATCTTTTTATCTGGTAGCCGCTGGATGGATTTTTTTTTAGCTGAGGTAATTTCAAGCAACTTTGCGAAAGAAACTCTTAATTCTAATCCCGTTGAAATAGAAGTAACTGGATTGTGGTGGAGAAGGTGGCCTTTATTAAGTTCAAAATGGAAAAAAAATGAGAGGTTGTATCTAAGACACGGCCGTAGATTTGACGTAAGCGTACTCGGTATCAATATTCGGTGACTGTGTTAGAGAAACCACCTTTTCCCAGTACGGAAACGCCTCGTTTTCTGATGACAAAATTACGCATATTCGTGCACAAAACGCATGGAAATTTTAGTTTATTCAAAAGATAATAAAAAAGCGGAAATTTATTGCAGAAATTTCTTGCTATAATTTTCCATTCGTGAGATATTCGCGATCAGTCATATAAATTCTATAATATTTTGTTTTGCTTTTTTCCAGCGTCCTTACCTTAATTCGAAGTGTTTCTACTTACAAGATCATGTGGTATTCGATCATTCTGAGAATATTTATGTACCACATCAATACTGTTACGCATTTGACCACAAACGTTTGGTTGCCCGGTACATTATCAAAGAGCTTTGGTGGTGATGTGGCTGGCAGCAAAGTCAGGGAACGTTCAATGAAAATTAACTCTTAAACAACAATGATTTAATTTGGCCCTGAAAAGAACCGTTATGTCGTGATGATTGAGTAATGCTGAGCTGAAACCTGAAACATTTGAGCACACCATACACGGTTGATTAGGCGATTTTCAACGTTTTTGTCAACGTGGGTGAGCAGATTTTTTTTCTCTCCTCTCGGCTTCCATCTGGAATAATGTTTGACTCACTGCACGAAACACTGGGAAATTTATACCACAGAAAGTGGGCGCCTAGGTGAACAAACCGCTGTAAAATAATTCTTGCAGCGGTCACTTTCCGTGCCGCTGCAACACAATAAGTGATTCCGGATTCTAACTGGACAGAACTTTAAGAATTAAAATCCATCATCTCTGGATCAAAATCAGACCATACCGTGACCGACTTTGGTTTTTGAAATTGCACCCCCAGTTGGGTTTAAAATGCATGGTATTTTAGATTTAAACTTATGGAAACTGCCATTCGATTGATGACGTTGACAAATGTCCAGAAAATACTCTTTAACAAATTTATGGTGGTTCTGAAAAGAACCGTTTTATCGTGATGGTTGAGTAATGCTGAGCTATTAGGGTGTTCAATACAGATGAGCTGTATGTTGTTTGGGACGAGGATGACGCGTTTGGTATAGATGGCCTACAGCAACTCACGAAGAGCTACTGATTCCGATCAGTAGTGGTGCGGCTTCTTCCTCCTTCTTCGGTGAATGGACGCTCATGTGGGCTGCAGCTAGCTGTTTGCGGGCAGCCTTTCGTTGTGTACTGGAGAACAATGTTCAACGTGGCGCACCGAAAGCACTGCTGCTGCTACTGATTACGACCGACTTGACACCACCACACACAGTGATTGAATAAGCACCGTTCGGCGAGCCCGGATGGAATTCGATTTTGAAATCTTTGTTAGTGAAAGCGCTTTTTGCAGGCAATCGATGATAATTTTGATCACCATTGCAACAGTTGGACATTTGTGTGATTTTCAAAAGTGACCTATTGAACATTAATAAAGTGTTCATTTTAGCAGATTCGCAGAAAATTTCCAATCGATTGGCTTGTTTAGAATTAAAATCCATCCACTAATGACAGAGTTATAAGTGGTCAAAACCTGACTACTTTTCGTAACGCGGTCGATTTTGGTTTTTTGAAATTGCACCCCCAATATTTTGCCGAAAGGCGTAATTGTACGTCAAAAATCAATGCAGTAGCGTTGCTATATATCTCGGAGTATTTAATTTTGCGTTGTAGGGAAAACAGTCAGAAATGCACCCCGGGGAAATATGCCCGATGCGATTTTTCATAGAAGTCCGATGTTAATTCATAAATTTGACAACCCACTATGCTGGTTTAGTACATAAACTAGCATTTCAGCACAAAAAACCCCAGAATTAAAACTGGAATAGCTATGAAAAGCCATATCGGGCGTTTTGCCCGGAGTGCATTTGTCCCCTGTTCTACCCTAATAACGTGTGAGTGTACGCTCTACCACCAGAGATCCCGGATTACAAGTGTGCGAGGTGTTTAACTATATGGAGGTGGAGAAGAAAATTCCATGCTTCATTTCCTCAATCGGAAATGGAACATTTTCCTAAGACGGGGTCAGTGCGCGCGCTACCGTATGCGAGACGCAATACGAATAGTCTCATAGTCATAGCAGTCTCATGCGCAAGAGATTTGTAGCACTCTGTTACTCTCTCTTCAGTTTTGTCGCATCTCACATTCTCATAATGCCTGTGTGTCACACTGTTTTGTAAGCACAGCACATGGAAATAAGCGAAATGGAACGATACGAAACGAACTCAGAATCTAAACAAAACAGCAAGTAAGGCTATCAGAAACTCCCTTTTCTGATTGTCATAGGACTACTAGAACATCAAATTAAAAATGATCACCTATAATATGCACGAAATTTCGTTCATGTCGTTCCACGGCACACAAAAGGACATTGGTAGATAGAGCTGGAATTAGGGCGTAACAACTTTTGTAAACAAAGACTTCTCTCGATGATTTGCCACAAGTGAAAGACTTCCCCTACCCGATAGTTATGTTGGTTTGCGTGAGCGAGCCTTGCCTTTCTAGAAAATAGTCCCAAAACTGACAAATAAGTTAAACGCCGTATCGATCCAAACACACCAAATAAGTCAACTCTGGATTTTAACAATAGAAATACGCCCTTGACTCAAAACGATGATTATTAATCCGTCCTGAAAACTATCAAAATAATTATGAAAACGCCCAAAACACATATAAAACGTCAAAACACCACAAATGGTCACATAATCGCTAAACTATAGGTTATAGTTACCTAAATGGCTTAAAAACGCCAAAATGGCCTTAACATCTTTAAAAACGACCTGACAACTCTTAAGGCCCACGCACATTAGATCCGGGTTGGACACGTTGCGGCAAAATGACAGCTAAATCTATTGTCTAACTGTCAAATATACGTCAACGCAACGCAAACGGATCTAATGTGGGTGGCCCTTTATAACAATCTCCATTCTTCAAATTGTGCACTTCTATTCTCAAATGCTACAAATATTGGCGCCCATTTCCTAAGCACGTGCTGGGACCAATGTTTGCTTACCATCCAATTTGTCCGATAACACATCATTTCTCAAATACCCCATCCATGTCAAATTAAACACTTTGAATTCAGTAACGCTTAATCATCGTCGCCCATGACTCTGCACTGTTTGTGTGTTTGGTGGCGAACGTATTCGAAGGAATTTAAAATCGATTAATCATCTAGTACACGAACGCCCGAGCATCCTACAATTTGTTCCCCGTATTAGGAAGTACCTGCGTTCCTCCAATGTGCACCTACAACCCATATGCATCATATGCACATTATTGGGAGTTAATCTCAGCGTCTCCTCCGGTTCGACATTCTTCCGTGATAGGAATATTTAATCGATCGTGGTTTCACTTTCCTTTATTACCTTCTCGATTCCATTCCGAGCAGTGTTGTTTATCACCTCCAATCGTAAATGAGGTCAATTGGTTGATGATGATCACGACGATGATGACTGATCAATCAAGATAATCAAAGTAATTATGAAGTTTTTAATTTAATTCAACTTCGGTACAACTACGAGCACCTGATGATGCCAGTTACGTGAGTGGCACCGCGAGGGGGTGGGTGGCGAGACTAAACATTTCCTCTCCTTCAGGTTAATTTTCCACGAAGGAAGCAAGAGAAAGCGGCGCGACAGTATGTAATGTGTAGACATGTACGGCGCTGATTTAGGCTGCGGAGCAGAAAATTGTAATCATCGGCGGTAAATTTTGCGTGATAACTTGAAAGTAAAAACAGCATTAGCTTGTCTAAGTTGATGTTTTATATGAGCAACTCTGCATTAGTGCAATGCATGTATGATGTTCGTTTCTATTACACAATTTAAAGAGTGTTTGCTCTTGAAAGTGAAATCGAGGCGCCATCGAATGCATTATGCTATGCCGTAATATGCTTTAACGAAAAAATAAAACAATATATTGTTTGAATGAGTATTAAAGTTAAGAATGCACCAAAGATCTTAGTCCTAGAAGAAAAGCCATTCTTTTCTAATCCATTCCTGGTGATATCAATCATAGAGATAGATCAATAAACGTCGGTGAATTCGCAATGGTATCGATCAATCACCCTTCGGCGAGCACGATAGTCTATTGAATTTCCACAAGGGAAAGACACACACGTACCATTCAGGACGAAATTGAATGAAATATGAACTTATCTCCCGTGTTTGATCTGAACCGGTACGTACAGCGGCCACGGTACGTTATTGAACCTGTGTTTCAGCAAGAGTGAGTGAATGAGAGAGAAGGATCCATAACATGCCTAAAACACGAGTTGTCTGTCGACCGTCGATCGTACTTGGAGGTCCGATGAGATTTTTTCCACTTGTTCCGATGCGAATGATTCCTGCACAATGTAGACATCGTTTTTAGGCGGTCAAATTGTTCAGAATTATTGGAAATCGATTTGGTGATGAATCTTCTACACTACACCCAACCGGGAAAAGCAAGATTCTGTTACAGATTTGCAAAAAAAGTGATGTGGCCGTCGGAAGGATTATTTAAATAATTTAGAATTTTTTATATTAGCTAAATTGTCGAACAAAGTTTGTTTCCCATGGAAAAAATCTGAATAAATTGCTGGTACGCTATAGTCCATTGTCATTACATTTGTTGTAAGAAAAAATTCAGTCGATGTAAGAAATCGACCCTTACATTTGAGGTTCAGGCCACTTGTTTTACGTGTAGGATTGAACATTTTTTCGACTTTATTGCACCCAGTCGGGAAAAGAAGCAGACGAATTTCACGCCAAGTCGACAACTGGTAGCCAGCACCGACTCAGATTCCAAATTATGCCGAGATTTGCACAGTCGAGCTCCCGGCAAGCATATTCTGTCGAGGTCTCAACAAAAGTGTCGTTTGGTTGTTGAGTCTCGGAATATGTTTTTCTGAATCTAAAGTGGACCCTACCCGATTACTTTTATTGACAATAATCGTATTGTCAATACATTCTATATTGACGTCAATACATCGATATTGACAATATTTCTGTATTCACATCATCAATATTGTTGTCAATAATTCCACTTTACGTCATGGGATCTCAGTAGAACTTAGAACCGAGTACTGAGCTGTGCAAATTTCGGAAAAAAATGACTGAGATTCAGTAAATAAAATTACGTGTGCACAAGGATGATGATAAAATGTTATGATCACAATATTTATGCAAAACAACAGGATTCCAATTTTTTAGTGCTGTCAAAACCTTAAAATCGGTTGGCAAAAAATAACATCCAACAGCACACGGTAGATGCTTGATTATGTTTTGTTTATTTTATCAGTATTTGACAGTTCATTGTGGGTTCAATGTCGGTTCTGTGAACATAAAGAGAAACGGAATGAAAATATTATTTATTTTCTTGTAACCGATTCACACTATTCTCAACATCGGATATGTTTGAGATTTAGATTGGGCAACTCATGCAGAATAGCTGTTTTGAACACTGCAAATCATTCGAAACCAGAAGTCGAGTACTATGTAAAAAGTTTACTAACCAATTAAGTTGAATAAATATGAATCAAGTTCTATGCACATACCATAAGGTTAGCAATCCAGAGACCTAATGAATTATGAATTATGAACAGTTACCAGTTTTAAATGTAATGTTTCTAATGAATGCTTGCTTATTCATCATTCACTAAGCCTCGAAAACATGTAATTTAATCAAATTTTGCAATACAAAAACCTCGTTTGGTGAAGAGTGGTGATCTTACCCCATAAGGGGGACGGTCTTACCCTGCATTGTTATAATTACGTAAATGTTTGCCTCTTTTTTGTAATAAACAGTAATTTAAAAAATAACCTACCACACAATTAATATTCAAAACTATCTAGACATGAACTCTGCATGGGAAAGATAACCAAATAAGCTCTTTATTACTTTAAAATTGAGCCGGATAAAAATCCAGCTGAAGGTTTCAGCTATCGTCCAATAAGTTTGCATTCATCAATAAAAAAACTTTTTTAAAAAATAATTTGAATAGAATGATGCTTTAGATCAATACGAACTCAATTTTTGCAGATGAGCAGTTTGGATTTCGCCATGGGCATTCAACAACTCATCAACTCTTTAGAGCTACCCATTTAATTCGTTCAAACAAATCTGAAGGTTGTCCAACACACTCAAAAAATATTGAAATCTAAATAGTATAAAAGTTACGCTAAATCGCAACTCTCCGTACCGACGCAAAGGTCGGTATAAAGGGAGAGAATGCCAACTTAGTATAAAAATGGTTTATGCGTGCCATAGTAAAAAATCGAAATATACCTACAATGCATAGATACGGTTTATTCGATAGAATGTATTTTTCGCTTCTTTATTTTATTTATCGTAAATATTATTGTTTTGATATATAAATTAAAATTGTGAAGCTTTTTAAATTAGTTTATTTTTATGAATATTATTCAAAGAATACTTACAATCTCGATGTTCATTAGGATGAACTCATGCTCACGCAGTCTAGCTGCCCAGCAGATACAGGTGCGGGACGAAGCTCTTCACCAGCACGAAGCTCCGAAGGAAATCCAGATGTTCTTTTTCCTGTCATGTTTGCAAACACTGATCGAATTCCACTCCGTTATTCGGACTTAGTATAATTTTGACGAAAATTTTAATCGAACCAATGTATAAATTTTGAAAAACCAGAAAATGCATAAATTTTAATCTATATTCGTTTTGTAATATTTTTGAGTGTAGGAGAAGCTGTAGGTAACTAATTGTTCTCTGAGAAAAAAAATACATAGAATGAAAAAACACAGTAAATCCATAGTTAAAAACATAAAACGCTGATTGATTAAAAAAAAATTGCAAAGGAAGCTGAAGAAATGCCTTAAATTTTGGTGAAGAGTGTAAATTGATAGCTAAATTTTTTTTGTTTATTTTCACAATTTAAGGAAATTGCATATTCCTTAGTAAAGTAATAAATTATTTGGAATCGAAGCATCATTTTTGATAAATTTGCTACAATAAACTTTTTTCCTATATCCAACTTTTCTTTAATTAATCATGTTTTGTTGTTTTTGACATCCACATCCAGAGGGCCAGTCACTTCAAATGTATGGGAATGGTAGGAAACCATTTGGAAATGCATGAAAATTTTCAGTTTTTATTCATTATCGTCTTTATGGGCAGTTTTAGATGCACAAAAACTGCACGAGTACATTACTATACGCCTTTTTAATGCACCACCAACGTAGAGTGCGCCACGCGAGTTCGAGAAGAAACGTCAACCAAACCGTTTGTTTACATCAGAATAAGTATTTTCCCCAACGCAAATAACAGCATTTTTCATTCAAAATCTTGCCAATTTCCATCGGTAATTGTCTTATTGTACGATTTTCTACAAATCTGAACTGATTTGAACTGATTCACACACAAGAAATCCGGAAGATCATAACCACTAAGGCACTTTTCTAATTTTCCATTTTTCTCAATAAAAATATTCCTGAACACCAGCAGGATATTTTCAAAAACGTTACAGAATTAAATTTTTCAACTGTAGATTAAGTTTTGCAGCATCTCAGATGAATCCATTTATCAGGAAAAGTAAAAAAGTGTTCCGCTTCCTATGTCTCAAGGCAAAAATTTATGCTCACAACACTCTATTTGACGTTCTCCTATTCACCACCAGAGGTTGAATCGATCATTTAGTTTCTATTAAAAGGCCTATGGTGATAAGGTAAACACTCGTTTATTTGTTTCCTTCTGTAAAAGCATGTTTAGTCACAAATCGTGGATTTTCTGATATTCTCCATTGGGCCAGAAATGATTTTCCTACCACTGAAGGGGCGACATCTCTCGGACCTTCAGTATAGCTACTACTCAAATCATATAATTAATTAATGCGAATTTGAACAATAATAATTATGAACTTTCATCACTTTAAAATGTTAGTGACGATTTCCAGCAACAAAATGTTTGTTTCCATAATCGTATATTAAATAACATACAATTCATTCTCAGATATGGTGGCTGTCAGACTTGCCCGTTTTTATCTAGGCACTGCGGAAGAGAAACAAGTAGATGTTGTCAAATGAAAGTGGTGGGATAAGAAACAGTATTTTGTTTTACTCATTATTTGAATACATTAAATATTTTGGGTTTAGATAATATTTTTACTGCAACTTGGTTTGTATGAAACTATAACAATGATATTTTCGAGTTCCAGGAATTGGTCTTACCTTTTTTTTTTAATCGGATCGAATTCCTTGTCGGCCATTTTGTATTCTTCGGTAGAAACATAACAAAATGTCATTTTGATCGTACACCACTGGCATAAGATTGTTCCACATCTTGCTGCATTCCATCATTCGAAGGCTTTTTGATTAATGGCAAACGATAAATTTGAAGATGGTATATACTACACATTTTCAAAGCGCTATCCAAACGTATTTTACAACCGAAAAATTTCAGTTTGCCGATAACTCCATCTGAAAAGATTCTTGTTTCTGATTTACAATTCATTGATTTGGGTAGAGGTTGGGTTAATTGATTATAGTAATCTTTTTAAGTTTGAGTGTCATAAACCTCCACGGGGTGCTTTTTTAAGTAGTTGTGATATCGCCGTTAACCTGTTTATGTTTGTTGCCTCTGTTATAACATACACAATTCTACCAACCGGTGGAAACTAACGATTTTAAATTGGCTCACTACTTGACTAGCCTATTGGTCCCAAGCAAATTTATCAACGTACCCCATTCTAGTCAAAATTCTAGTACTACGCAATATTTGTTTTGATTCGCTATGAAAGTTTGACAGATAAAATGAGGGGTTATTGGTTTTTCCTATGTTTCGAGGGGTGAATCGATTAGCTTGGGACCGAAGAGAGTACCAGAGCCGAGCCAAAAAGTTGAGCACGTTATTTCGGGACCTTCGAGTCTTAGAGTTACCTCTATGATTCTACCCAGATTTACAGCTAATAAAGGCCTCAAAAAAGAACATTAGCCTCAGGTTTGTTGATTATTTGGGTATAGCGTTTAACCACAAACGAAGTGACAAACGACTAACTGGCGAAGAAATCAATTTAAATAATGTGGTTCGCTGTTATACAATTTTCATTAAAGCTTGTGCCATCAGCCACCAGATAGGCTAGTTTTTTTTGTTTTGATTTGAACAAAGTTGATCTTTGACAGTGCGCAAAGAGTGTATTATTTTGTCTTTTTTTATGCATTTCAGTTTTGGGTAGAGTGAAAGAGATAGAACCAAAACATTCTAGTACATTTGGTGAAAATGCTAGTACAATCCAGTAGTAGTGTTGCCATGTGGTACACTGAAAAATTGCATTAGCAGGTTCGTCACCAAAGTTTTTGTTTGAGGTTGAACCTCGTTAGTTTGTTTAGCTAAAATTGCATTTAAACGACGCCCATTTAGAATTTGTTGAACTGGCACAGGTGCCCAATGGCTTTACGCACCTGAGTAGGGGAACCAGTTAAAGTGTCGATCATTAACTACGTAGACAGTTTTTTTTTTGATGCCCCCCTCCCCTCTCTTCCCCCTGCTTAGACAATAGGCATTTTTAATAGAAATTAGAAACTAAGCGATCGATTCAATCTCTGGTGGTGAATGTGAGAACGTCAAAAAGAGTGTTGTGAGCAGAGATTTGTGCTTTGAGACATAGGAAGCGGAACACTTTTTCACTTTTCCTGATAAATTGATTCATCTGAGATGCTTGAAAACTTAATCTACAGTTGAAAAATTTTAATTCTGTATTGTTTTTGCAACGATCTTGCTGGTGTTTTTGTTGAGAAAAATGGAAAATTACAAAAGTGCATTAGTGGTTATGATCTTCCGGATTTCTTGTATGTGAATAGTTAAGGTACAAATCAGTTCAGATGTGTGGAAAATCGTACAATAAGACAATTACCGATGGAAATTGGCAAGATGTTCAATGAAAAATGCTTTAGTTTGTGTTGTGAAAAATAGTTATTCTGATGTAAACAAACGGTTTGGTTGAGGTTTCTTCTCGAACTCGCGTGGTGCAGTCTTACGTTTGTGGTGCATTAAAACGGCCTATTATCCATACACTATTTATAAAATTTGTATGGGCCGTGGATAATTGCCAACCCCCCTCCCCCTAAACTGTTTAACTGTTTGAATAGCCCCTAAACAAATTGTAAATGAGCGCCGTGTAATCCCCATTTAAGCTATTCAAACTAACTCATCAACGAGTGAAATATTTCGCAGAGTGGTGGAAGTAGGGTTAACTACCCCATTTCCGGCCTATTAAGCACAGTCCGCACTTAGTCTTTCAGCCGGCCTACGGATTCTAAACTCGGTCTAACGCATTGAAACGCCATTGAAACGCCAATGAATTCACTTCGGCCTATCGGATGAAGATAAAAATTGATTCGGTCGGAGTGCTTCTTTTGTTTCTGGGAATAATGGGTGCAAAGCTTCATATCACGCGTTCTCATTGACTTCGTTCCGTAGTTTATTAACTAAAGTATCGTACCAGACGCATAATTGACTTATTAACTCTGAAATCATAGATTTATTTAAAGTTTTCTGCTCGATAGGCCCAAAATGGGCGATTAGGCCGAAGTAGTTCTCTACCCTATGTCTGTTCTTTCTGAAAATACATCCTTTGTTTATATTAGAAGAGCGTAGTCGACAATGGCGTCGAAAGAAGAGTAATAGTACGTTCAGACTACAGAGTTATAACATGTTACAGCGCTATCTTGATGGTGGTTTCTGTGTTGCAATTATTTGACAACCGTTATAACATGTTATAACTCTCCAGTCTGAACAAGGCATTTGCGCCGCAATGAAAATCCGAATCTCTCGATGAGAAAACTTGCCAAAAAGCTTGGTTTTTCGGCAAGCGCTATTCCCAGTGTTTTCAAATCGTTCGACACTCGTTTGAAAATAGCTAGGAAGACGGGAGCCGGAACAAAAACGGATTTGAGCTACCACCATAAGGACGTGAAGGTGAAAGAAATACAGCTATCACCCGAAGAACGCGTTACCCACTGAGTTGCACCCACCGCTTTTTCTCGGCGGGGTTTCAACCAGTGGATCTGATTTTTAGCATGTCAGTAGGGTCAATGGAGAACTAGTCACTCGCAGAAAATCAGAGCGTTTGGTTGAAAACCCACCGATACAAAGCGGTGGGTGCAACTCAGTGGGTAACGTGTTCTTCGGGGGAAAGCTGTATTACGGAGGAGGCCAGATCTTTCGGTACGTGCTATTGCTCGTAAAATAAAAATGTCGCCAACTTTTGTGCTTGAAGTATGCACACAGCATCGACAAGGAATAAAGTCATTCAAGGTGAAAACTGTGCTGCTCAATGATAAGTAGGATGTGACGGCCAAGACACGTGCTCGTAAGTTGTATTGCAAATATTTGACAAAATGAAGCGAATGGATTCCATGTTGTGCCGAAAGAGGTGAATCCACCTAACTGCCCGAAGTAACGTCCTAGCGAGCGTTCTATAGGCTCTCGTGAAGAGAGAGCTATCACAGTGCAAACAACAAGTAAATTTTGAAAATCTTGGACAAAAGCAGCAAAATTGGTTGCAGAAAAGTCTGCACTGACTCTCATGGCTCGAGTAAACTCAAAAGTTCGTAAATTTTTTATGCAGCCTAATTAAGTAATGATAAGTTGTTTTTTTTAATGATTAATTATGGAATATCCTGGATTAAACAGACAGCAATATTGTTTTATTCCAAAACTAATGTGTCCAAATTTTGTCGCGAACAAGCCTTATATAGGGTAGAGCGCTACTTCGTCCTTATCGCCCATTTCCGTTCTATCGATCAGAAAAGATCAATAATATCAATTATTTCACCGTGCACAAATCAATAATGGGTTTGTTCCGATGCGTTAGTTCATTAGCTACAACATAAATCCTGTTAGAGCGCATTGTATGAATATTTACGCTCATTGTCCTCAAAACAAAAGAAGCGCTGCTAGCGAATCCCCTTTTTCTACGTTTATCCGTAGGACGAAGAAAATCTAATGGCGTTTCAATGCGTTAGGACGGAATTGAAACTCGTAGAACGAATTTAGAATCAAGAAGCAGTGTTAGATTTTAATCAATATCTCAACAATTGGTGACTCTTTATCAAATCCAACGGTACGTATGGAAAGGTGAATAAATTTAGACATTTTTGACAGAAATATTACATTTTTTGTTTAAACTCGTTCAGAAGAGTGAGGTGAAGCGCGGGGTGTGCTTAGTAGGACGGAAATTAGATCAAAAACCCTACTTATAAACGAGTTTCTCTTCCGCTGCACATAGAGACAGCCACCGTATCTGAAAATGATTTGTTTTTTATTTCATATCTTCTTCTTCTTCTTCTTCTTCTTCGCATTTCAAGCTTATTGCATATCGCATATTAGCTTATTGCGTGCTCTTAACTTAGTGTTCTAGATGCACTTCCACAGTTATTAATTGAGAGCTTTCGATGCCTGTACCATTTCTGCATTAGTATAATTGTGTGGCAAGTACAATCATACTCTATGCCCAGGGAAGTCGAGAAATTTTCCAACCCGAGAAATTCCTAGACCGGACCGGGAATCGAACCCAGCCACCTCCAGCATGGTATTGCTTTGTAGCTGCACTTTTACCGACTGAGCTAAGGGAGCATACAATCATGAAACACACATTTTGATGCTGAACATCGCGACTAACATTTGAAAATGGTCTAAAATGATGAAAATTCATAATTATTATTTTTAAATTCGCATCAACTAGAGAACGGCTGGACTTAGGATAAAGTACATATGCAGCCATTCCATAGCAGAACGATATAGTGGTTGTCAGAATTTCGTAAAACTTTTGTTCCTTATAGCAAAACATTAGTCCCGTATTTTTAATTTTTCATTAGGGTAACCATTTCCATGTCAAGGTGGTTCAAAAAATATTTTTTTTTTAAAAACGACTTTTCTCAAAAATTCATTACTTTTGAATAACTGGGCCGATTTCCAAGATCAAAATTTCAAATGAAAGGATTCTGTAAATAAACATATTGATTGTATTTTTTTAAATGGTTTCACGGTTTGTAAACAGAGGGCGCAATATGTTTTTATATTTTTCCTCTAAAATTTAGGCTGTTTTTGAGTTATATTTTTTGAAGTTATCAAGTTTTGGGGTTTCGCTCAATACTCCATAGCTAACATAGTTACATAATCTATACCTACTTGATTTGATTTATATAGGGGAAATGTATGTAATGTAGGCCTAAGTGTCCCTAATATGGGCCCATACATAAATTCAGCAATCGACTAAATTTTCAATAGCAACCAAAAATATCCATTAGTACCGTCCCAATGACGCGTTCATCTAGATAAAATTGATAAATAACAGATTTTTTGCGATGGACCCAATCTTAGATCCAAAGACCAACATTAGAGCTATTTCCCCTATTATAAACTATAACTCAAAAACGAAAAAAAAAACCACATTGCTGTCTTTTTTATATGTTGTGTAAACCAGCCTACATTTTCAAGGAAAAATATAAAAACATATTGCGCCCATGAAACCATTAAAATCATAAAAAACAAATACATTCATACATTTAGATTTTTAGTATCATTCAATTTTTCAATTAACTATCATTTGGTATTTTGTTCTTTCAAATCGGTCCAGTGGTTAAAATGTTATGAATTAAGAAAAAGTAATTTTTGGAAAAATCCGAAATCGTCACCCAAGTGACAAAATAAAAAAAATGTATCTAATATTTTTCAATAAAACTATCAATTTTTACGAAATTCTGAGAACCACTATATCGTTCTAAATAAATTAGTATTTTATTAAGGTTAACTGGTAGAACTGCCATACTTAGTGATCCTAAAGCCGAAATGCAATGCTGCAAAATGATATTTGTCATTGCAGCATGAGTATTAAATAACATTGATCCAAGCGCCTGATGGAAGGAGAAAGACATCGTTGCTAAAGTTGAGGAAGTCGCGCAACAAAATGCTATTGATTAAGTACACCATTTTTCATATAACTTGTTACACCGTGCCAAGAAAGAGCTAAGCTATGTTCGCGCAAAGCATATACTATCGGACGGCAGTGGATATCTTTAAGAAACATCAAAACATGTTAATAGCAACTTTCCTCATGTACTGGCAGCGAGAAGAGTGGGGAATCCCCAACCGATCATGTTCCACAGCCTCTCAGTCCCTCTCGCATGGGAACGGAGAAATGAGTTATTGGCTATTTTGAATAAAGTTGTTGGTTTGATCGGTGAATATTCACATGTTGTAGCTCGCTTCATCCACACGCCCTGGCGGCCGATGCCAGTCAGACTCGATTGGATTAGTGTTTATGCGCAGACTGCGGACGAGATTGTAAAAATGGGAGGAGACTGACCGCGAATGATTGCCCACTCTGGGGATCGATCGCTTCGACGGCAGGGAACTTAATCCCAGTGGTGTGTCTGAATATGTATACGTCGGAGAAAGAGTACCGATATGATCTTGGTCGAACGTGTGCATCGATATAGGGGTGGGGGTTTACCATTTGGTAATTTATTGTTTGCGTTTGCTCGAGGCTAATTATTTCTTCATTGCGCCCTTTGGGTGGCTTTTGATTTGCTTTCTGTGTGTGCAGTGCAGATTCGAACGAAGTTGAACTGCGTGCTGACTGCATATCGGCACAGATCCCATTAGATTGTGGCTCCGCTAAAGCAAACAGATGAGGTCTATTAAGCTCTAATGTAACGCTACAGGTGATTTGATATCGCTCGCTGGCGTCTTGAACGGCAAATTTTCGGTCGGTCGACCGGTGGACTGGAATATGGCAGGCAACTCATGCGTGCTACGGTGCTTTCAAATGTGCTATTACCCGTGAATAATTGCGCTACTTGCGTAACATTGTTGCACGCACCACCTGTAGCGGATTACGGTTTCATGTACACACAAGCACCTGTCTGGTTAACTCTGACTGGCGGAGTGTGTTCAAACGACCACCCTTGACTCTCGGCAATACGCGGCATCAACCTGCTGCGGTGTGGGTGGGAGTTATGGTTGTGCCGCCATGTTGATTTATTTTTCCAGAGTAGCATCGCTTTTCAGAGACTGAGAAAGTGCTATAATTAAATGATGGGATGGTGCTTTGAGTAATTGTCTGCTGTCGTGATGCACTATAATCAAATTATGTGGACAGAATGGAAATTCAGTTGTTAGCGTTTAGATGCACATTTAGCCATCAGAACTAGATGCTATGTCGAGATACGCTGTGCTGGAAAAGCGCTGGTTTCCATTGCGTCTTATTTTCCTATACAGTCAATATTCTTATTCTTTATGGCATTTTTGGTCCAGCAGGAACTTTAGGTTTTAGTGTTAACTTAGTGTTCATTAAGCACTTCAATGGTTGTTATTGAAGGTTTTCGAAGCTTGTAACATTCGGGCGTTTGAATATTTATTGACAAGCACAATGATACTCTATAACCAAAGAAGTTGAGAAAAATTTCTAATACAGTCTATGTTTAATTAATTGGTGAGTGTGAAAGTAGATCAGCAATGTTTATTAGAATGTTGTTCTTGATATCTAAGAGTGCAGTTTTATGTGAGAATTTTTTTTTTTGGTTACCATAAATGATTATCATCGTGATAGTACAAACAGAATGCCAATTTCTTAGACAAATAGTTTAAACTTACGTCGTTAGTGGTTTTGTGAATCCATCTCCGAAAGATAAATACATATGTTCTGAATTCAGTTCAATCAAAATCAATGTTAACGGCGCCGGTGGTGTAGTGGTAAGCGTGATTACCTCTCACCCCAGCAGGCCTGGGTTCAATCCCAGTCGGCACCGCCGGGATGTTCTGAGGCATAACATCTCTGATCACGCCTTCCTTCGGATGGGAAGTAAAGCCGTTGGTCCCCGGTTCATGAGTTGATGGGTCGATAGGTAGGGTCCAGGTGTGGGAGCTGCCTTCCTGGCACGTCGGTAGCATTGGTGCTCAGCACGGAAAACAAGATCGACGGAAAAAAACAAACCAAAGAAAAACAAAAACAAATCAATGTTGAGCATAGGCTAGCTAGAGCAGTGGAGAATGCTTCAAATTAAATTTAAATTTACTTATAACATCTATCTCATAATAACGCGATAAACTAGCTTATGGCTAAAAATCATGATAATACAGTTATACCTCGATTTAACGTAAATGTTACTTTTGACTTCCATCGTAAATATTTCGCAATTAACAATTCAATCATACAAATAAACATTACCAATAGATGATTGTTTCATCTGTCCGATGTTGTTAATACTTTGCTTGATTGAATGATCGTTTGCGAGAAAGCAGCGATGGAATTCAAAAATGACAGTTACGTTATATCGAGGTATACCTGTAAAGAAAAAAAATCTCATAATCTGAGTAAAAGATGCAATTCAGAAAAGGGTTTTCAGCTTATGGAAAATAGTGAATCTTATGCAAAAAATTCCGGGAAATCCAACGGCGTCAACTCCTTTCTGGAAAAATGTCGGGAAATGTCCGATTGTCCCCTTTTCCCCTATAAATAAGAAATATTTGAAAATATCGTTCTATAACAATCCGCAACTTCAAAAACCATGCTACATTATGTCAAAAGTCTAAGAAATCGAATTGCGTCTGTTTTTTTTGCTCGAAATAAGCCACTGTGCAATGCTAGTTCGTCTCTGGCACATCTACAAGCGATGATGGCCACTTGTGACATTCAAACCCCAATGCCTAATTGATAAACGTGCACCAACCGTTGGTTGGTTGATTGTAAAGGTAAAGTTTATTGGTTCGCTGAGTAATGCAGTAAGGTACTGTATGTTGTCTCTTAGAAGGCTATTAACTCAATATTGTTTTCACTTTTTCGTCCGTAGTTTTGGTCGGGTTATCTCAAATTGTGCAACCAAATTTAGTGCAACTTGTTTAAACAAATCTGACAAAATCAAAATTTATGAGATGAACTGGCTAAAAATTTCAATAATAAGGTTAAAACAAAAAAATAAAAAAAAACAACGAAAAAAATGGGGTATTGAAATGTTTGTATTGATCCTAATTGAGGACAACATCGAAACATTGGAAATCGCGTTAAAACAGAATTGAGTGTATATCAAACCGTTCTTACCGCTGTTGGTTTACAGCATTTGCGATGATAAGAGAGCGCTGCTCTTTACTGATCATTGAACCGCATTCATTGGATTGGACAATGTTTTTCTGTAATAGCCGCGAAAGCTAGCTAGTCCTGGTTGTACTTCGCATAGAAATCGTCTCCTTTCCATTCGATCCATGGCTGGATGTTGCAAAAAATGCTGTCTGTGGAGGCTCCACAGGTCACCTTATTACACTTGATTGATCAATCTTACCCTCTGCGTAGAATAGTTTTCATTGGGCTGTCGTCCGACATTCTTACGACGTACTCAAATCACCGTTGTGTACTCCATGCATACCCAACCCCGGAAACCGATTATTATTATTTTCAACCAGTATTTACTGGGCTAAGAAATATATATAATTTATAAACAATCGTTTGAAAAAATCCACTTTCAAATGTTCTATGAAAAAAATTACCATAGGAGTATATAAAACGCCCCTTCGCTTTTCTATGAGTATAACGTTTATTTAAATGCAGCAATTATTAGCAATCCAAGTAATTAGTGAGAGCACTCTACTATGCAAGTTGAACAGCCGTCAAGTTTCTTGAATCAATAATAAAAACAAAATTCTGAAAAGCTTTCTTCCGATGTAATTTTTTTGCATCATGACGATAAGCAGTCAAGTGATAAAACAGCTTGTTAGACTGGGTTGTTCTATAGTAATGCATAAAGTGAAGCTGTAAAATGATTAATTACTTCGGTTCACCCACGGGTAATATGCCCCACTTTCAACGGGGTCCATAGTTTATAATCAAATCCTGGATTAATATAAATGCAAAATTGAAAGGTAATCAATTTTAGAGATCCTAAGGGCCGATCCAATAACATCAAGAAAGTTCCGAGAACTGCAGCAAGGTCCAGACTTTTGGGGAAGTTTATACATCTGAACAATTCTCTACGAATTCGCAAATCGGTTATAATTTTTTGATTGTGTTGAAATTTTGCAGAAACGTTCCTTATGACCGACAATGCCAGTTTGCATCTTCATTTCACCATTTTGAATCCAGCCTTATTTTTGAAAAGAGCATATAGAAAAATATCAAGCTTATCTTCAGAAAAACTTAACTAGAAAACTGTCTGCCCGATCGATTTGGTGTCTTGGGCAATATTGCAGATAATGGATGAGACTATTTAAAAAAATATTTAGAGTTCATATAAATTACCCATTTTTTTTTACTTTCAAATAAAATCCGAAACACATTTTTTCTAAAATAGGATTTTTTGTTTTTTTTTTATTTGTTGATTTGTTTTAGGGGACAAAAAATGCCATCTATTGGACTTTAGGTCAAGATGGAAAAATGATGGACAAAAAAGTTATGATTAAAAAAAAAAACTTAAGTTTTTGGAAAAATATCCAAAACTTGGTCAAATTACTGTTGTTTTTTTCAATTTCAAATAATATCTTGAAAACAATTTTTCTCAAAAAATGATTTTTTGTATTTTTTTATTTGTTGATATGTTTTAGGAGACAAAACATGCCATCTATTGCACTATAGGTCAAGATGGAGAAATGATGGACAAAAAAGTTATGATTTTTAAAAAAGCTCAAGGTTTTGTAAAAAAAAATCCAAAACTTGGTTCAATTTCTGTTTCGCCTTTATATAATGAAAGTACACCAAATTTACAATAAAAAAGCACCTGGGTAAAATTTTGCTAAATTGCACCGATTTCGAGGTGTAGCGGTTTCAGGGAGTTTACGAAATTTCAGAAAAGTTCCGAAAGGATCATTATAATTTCGGAATTGTAAAGAATATTACATGAACATAAGGAAAACTGTGAGAACATTTTAAGGGTGTTCTGTGATTGGCAGTTTCGAAAATTTTGGAAAATTGCGAAGATCAGTGAACTTCTAAAAAGATTGGAGGTTTAAAAAAGTGATGATACTCAAGGAAGTTCAGATGAGTCCCACTAACTTGAGGAAAATTTCAGGAACTTTAGAGGAGTTCTGATAAAATATGGAATATTTCTAGAATTTTAAGAATGTTAAAAAAAAATTGCTGAGTCTCCAGGGAATTTAATGACTATCTGGAAAAATTTCAGATCACCGGTTAATTTAGTGTACTTCATGCACCGTTAACTTTACGTACGTCCAGAGAAGTTTAGGAAAAAATAAAGTTTTTAGGCAAAATTCTGCGAGATTCAAAATAGTTTTATGGGAACTTCAAGGATGATCAAGTTGGCATTATGCTTATTGTAAATCCCTTGTTTAAGTCTTCCTTCTTACCTTAGGCCATTGCTCAAACTTTTCTTCGTACACGGCCCATCATATTTTGCACGAGCCCTATTCCAACTTGTTTGGCTGCCAAATTCCATTTCCGCTTGCCATCCTTCAGGACAGTTGCAACTGATCAATTTAGATTGTCAACTTTTGAACCCACCACACAATGCTTTTGGCGCTACTGTATAATGGACGATCAAATGTAAAATACTGTGGTACCCTAGTAGCATGCTTGTCACATATCGGTTGTAGGAACTTCTTTACGACTTATTTCAGTCATAAACAAGTTGCTGCAACTTTTTTTAAAGGAAGTGTGCTACTCGGGTAGCCACAGCATAGTTCTGTCAAAACTTCAGAATTTGCATTGATCCATTCCGCCCCTTTTCATCAGTATGTGCTTCACAATTGACCAGTATTCCTCAATTGGCCTCAGTTCCGTAGTTTTCACTGGATTCATCTCCTTGGGAACTACTGTGACACCATTTTCGCCATCATTATACAACTGTTTGAGTGGAATTTGAGTAGTGGCAGCTTGCCAAGTTCGGTCAGAATAATCAATTCACCTCATGTTGCTCCAGAAAACGCTGTAGTCTCTTCTGTAGGCACTCCTCTTGGTAAATTTGCTGGTTCATGGTCCCAGAAGCAACTAAAGTTTCGCTTTTCAGTCCACAACTGCGGATTGCTTGCCAAACAAGAAACGTTTTGGGGAATTTCATCTTCTTTTTGATTTTACATTCTTCCGGGGCACTATTCAGGACAACCGAGGTATAACATTCCTGACCAGGAATTTGATTAAAACTGCCAGGAGTGAATGGACCAGGATTTTCATTTCGAGCGTGCACGGTCGAATCACGACGGGCTTGTTCCAGTGAAGCCATGATGTAAATAAATGAACTTATGATGGCAACCAATGTCGACTGTGATTCTATACACTCTTAGCTTAATTCAGTGAAATTTTGAAAAATTTTACTCAAAAAATGCTTTAATGGCAGTATTTTTTATGTGTCCGGATTTTTTCGTGTTCAATCTTTAGTTTCGATAAATTTAGGCTGGATGCACTTAAGTGACAATATTATGAATATTAGGTTATGTTCCATTTAATTCCACTTAATTAATTTTGGTATCCATGACAGATTCGTATTCGACTACAATGTGTAGTCTTCATCATTGTCATTCCCACTAAAGAACTTATCAAAATCTAACCCCCTTAAGTACTCATCCTCTAGTTTAAAAAGTCAAGATCACAGGTATAAAAAATGACCTAGGAGATTCAGGAGAGCTTTGGGAACTCCATGAAAGTCCAGAATTTTTTTTAAAGTCCATAGAAATTCATAAAAGTCCAGAGAATTTCTGGAAAGTCGAGAGAACTTCAGATAAATTCTGAACACTTAATGAACTCTGAAAACTTAATAAAAACGGAAAATACGGGATCATTTAAAAAGAAGTTCCGTTTGCTCCAGGACTGATTCTAGATTTGAGGGAATTAATTGCAGTTCCATTAATTTCAGAAAATTAATAAATTTTGAGAAGAACTCATACTTTTAGGAAGTTCAGAGAACTTCAGAGATGTTTGGAATGCTTCAGATATTTTTTGCAATCTTCAAAGAAGTTGTATTCCCCTAGAATTCAAAAAAAATTGCGGGAACTTCGGAGAAGATCCACGACCGTTAGGGAAATTGAGGAAACTTTAGGAAAGTCCAGTGAAGTTCAGAAAAAAATTTATAATTTTAATGCGATGTTCAGTTAGATTTGAATAAGTTTTCCAAATATGAGGAAAATAAAATTGTGAGAACTTTTCAAATATTTTTGGGAAATTCAGGGATGCCAAGAGAACTTATGGGAAGTTCAGAGATCTTTCGGGCAATTCCAATAACATCAGGAAAGCACTTCAAATATCAGGCAAGTCTAGACTTTCAGGTAAGATTGAGGATGATGAAGATTTAGTTTCGATTATTTTAGGCTTGTTTTCACTTACGTGTAAATGTAAGAACTACATTAATTATATCGTTTCAAATTCTGGAAAATAGCAGATCTTTAATGAATTTCCAGAAAATTCGGCAAAAACCAAAGAACTCAAGGGAAAGTAAGAAAGAAACTAAAAGATTGGATCATTGATTCAATCCCTGCTGTGGGTTTATTAGTGGAGGCTAGTGAAGTTGGAGGAATTTGAGTTTCAACTAATTCGCCAGACGTTATCGACGGTTAGCTATATTTGAATTAGATTCCTCGAATCCTAAGCCCAGTTTTAGACCGAATCCATTTGAAGACGTTAGTCCATAATGCACCCCACGATGTGGATTTTCACAGGTTTTCTATTCGAAAAACGTGAATTTAAAAAAAAATCAAGGACTATCCCAGTAATTAAACTAGAATTTCTGCCAAAGAAAGAAAAATGGAAGAGAATGGAAATGCTATGAAAAAACGGAATTTTGCGTTTTACTCCGGTGAATTTTGACCTGTTTTACTTTACCAGAAATATCGTTGCGTTTTTCGAAGTAGAACGAAATCTACATGCTGATACAAATCAGTTCTTCAGTTATCCTGTTTGAATAATTGAAATTATGAGGAAAGCACTACATACTACGCACTTAGAAAAATGGATGTAAATTTAGGTGCTTTAAGTTCAATCAAACGTACTTTCGAACTTTTCAGTCTCGGAGCACTTAATTTTACATGACATGTTTGTTTACGTCTCATCCTTTATGTCAAAGATGAATTCCGTCACGTGTAAGATTAGGTATTTCTAAGTGTGTAGCTTTTTTAAATTGGTTCAATGCTTCAAGAAATTAATTAGAGTAATCATAACGCTTCTCTCCACAGGGCTTGCCAAAAAGTCAATTATCCGAATGCACTGTAACTCATTAAGTAGAACGCCTGTCTGGAAGCATACTATCATGCTTGGCATACAAAGTTTTGGTCACGAACTTCTCATTTGCTAATAACTTTGCACGCAGTTGACAAAACATAGTTCTGTTGGAAGCAGTAGATAGAATAACTTTTAGGCTTGTAATAGGTACGTAAGAAAAAGTAGATTTTAATTCTAGTACCTATTAAACTATATTTGTTTTAGCGTTGTAAAAATCAAGTGAGAAGTGCTCGCTGCACATCTCGGACTTTAAGTGTAAAAATTCATTGGTGTTGATTCAAATGTTAAAATTTGCCTACTCTTTGCATATCTATAGTAAGTTATGATCATAATCTATCAATAACTTTAAAGAAAATTAATTTTCAATAACTGAGTGAAAAGTTACTAACAAATGAGCAGTTGGTGTGTACAACTGTGCATGCCAAGCATGCTTACAATAACGCTTTATTCAATTTCTTCCTTACTTCGTCGCTACTTTTAGTAAAATTTCATTCTCTGGAAGTGCCAATACATATTCTGTGCTTCTTAAGGTTTAGATCAATACTACATTTGTTATATGTTTTCATATAGTTTTCAATTTAATTTGTAAAAGTTTGAATCCTTGATTGAATCCATGGAGTGAATTATGCATGCTGAGATTGAAAAAATGCATAGCCTTTGAACAAATCATGCTTTACAAGATCGATTCAAAGCTTGCTTTACTGAGCCTTCGAGCAAATTGATGCTCTTTGAAGACTGAAGGAAAATACTGAAAGCTTGAGGAATTTTTACGAACATCCGGAAAAATGCGGGATCATTTTAAAAGAAGTTCCGTAAGCTCCTGGACTGTTTCTAGATTTGAGGGAAGATCATTGCAGTTCCATTAATTTAAGAAAAACAAAAGAATCGAGAAATTTAGAGAAGTTCCCAGATTTTCAAGAAGTTCTAAAATTTCCAGAGATGTTTAGAAAACTTCAGTACAATTCACAAGTTCAGAGAATTTCAAGGAAGTAAAGTTTTATGAAAAACTGCTAAAGACATAAAAGTTGTAGATCTTCAAACAACATATATACGAATTTTGGAGAATTCTGTTTAATAAATTCGTTCAAATTAATACTTTTATCATTTTTGTGGATCGGTTTTAGTCTAGCCAATTGTTTCCAGAATCGTACTTTTATTTTTAGAGTTGTAAAACATAAATATCACATGAAGTTTGAAAAATACACGATTTTTCGAATATTTTTTCTCAATATAGCGCATGTGAGCGCAAAATGTTATCAGTTGTTCAAAATGAACATCAAATAGACTTTTATTTCTCAAAATATCTCAGAGGTATATTGAGATATATTTGAAACTTCCATTACAGTTCTCGTAAGAAATATCTACAGAGGATATAAGAAATTCATGCTAACGTTTTGTTTAGTTTCCTGAATGTATGCAGATTCAAAAGTACTCCTGTGTAAACGGATGAAACTTGCAACCAGACATTAAAAGGCAGTTCATCACACTTTCATGCAGCACTTAAACGCACCGTTACAAATTCCAATCCAGGCGGCGACCTAGTTCCAAGCTTCGTGAAAGCACCATAGCTTTCCACTTACTTAGATATTAATGCGATAAGTAATTATTTAGTTATGAAAATGAAAATCATGTTCTTTTCACCTAGGCTGTAGTCAGTGGTGGAGCAAGGGACGGCAGACTCATCACCTGCGCTCGTTGATGGAAGTGAGCGTGATGGCTCACTGAATAAATTTATACGAGCCCTACGCGAGCCTCGTGCCATCAAGACCAACGACGACGACGACGACGATGCAGATAAGCATAAAATGTAATTAAATAAACCGTGAGAACCGGAAGCATTGCACACCGAGCGTATACAACTTTCTTCCAAACCGCAAAGTCAGAGTCTACCTCGCATATATTAGTGGCGATCTCCAGCAGGAACTGCACGGAGGGCAAGTACGGCCCGGTCTGAATTTTAAAAACCCATTCCTAGGCGAAAGTCGTCGATTACAATTTGTAAAGAATCAGAGCGTAACAGAATCAGCAAGAGGTCACTGCTTTTCTTCAACTGTCAGACAGCCAGTCAGGGATCATATTCCTTCTGCTGGATCTGATGGTCTGTCAAAATAGAGCCATTGTGTTTCGGAGTTTCGGGCATCGAGACGCGCCTGAGAATGCACCGATTTTTGTTCGAGCAACCACAACAGGATACAAGTTCAATCTCCATCGTAGGAAATGGCAGGAACATATTTTCCCAGCAAATTACTCGATCGATTGCATGGCTCCTGCTGAGCCGGGAGAAAAATTTACCCTCACTTCGATGGATGATTGCAGAAGCTAAGAAAATCAAACGGGCATGGCGTATCCTCGCGCGTTCCTTCTCTCTACTCATTGATTTCCCGTCGTTCAATCTTGGATGCTGTACGGTACAAGATCCTTCGGGAATCAAAACATGTCCAGCGGGAGTCCTTTGTATGAGCGATAGCTATCGAGCACATCGTTGAGTAATCCCCTTGAAAGAATTAGGATTTTTCTCCCAAGGAATTGAGTTGAGAAAAAAAAATATTAAATTGAGTTTAAGTACTTACTGTTCGCTACGATATAACAGATACATTATTGTAAGAATAAAAGCATTTAAGCAGCGTGTATGATAATAATATCAAAATACACAATCAGAATTATAATGCTTAAAAGTATTTAAAATGTTCAGTCGTTTAAATTTGCGTTTTGTTTGCTATTGTTCCTGACCTTCAATATTTCCAAAAAGCCATGTATTTTTTGTTCAGTTCCGTCAATTCGACAACAATGCGCAAAATTATTATATCACATTCCCAGCCCAAAAAGGAAAAGTTTCCCTTGTATCTCAATGCACATTGAACAGCGGATATCGGAAAGCATCTTACAGAACGCAAGGGGGCAAATGACGACGAACGATAATCGTGAACTTACAAGAAGTCAATCGACCCCTGGAATTTCGTCTGATCCCTTCAACAACGCTTCAATTTCGCACATCGCGCAACCGATGCGATGTTGGGAAGCAGAGAGTCATTAGACTTAGACCTTCTCTTCTGGCCTCGCACCGCGCCTGCGCGGGTTAAATGTCGATAGAGGAAAGCCAACACGAAGAAGTTCCTATCCGCATCTTGAATGAAATGTATGTTCATCGAGTATCGGAGCCGCAAACGCAAATAGAGAAGTGCATTGTAAAGGAACACGACAACCCACAGGCGGACATCCGATTCGGTAGTAGGTAATAGAAGTAATAACATCAGCAGCAGTCAGCAGCCAGCCGGTAGAGTATAGAGGTATGCAGAACCCTGACTGTTGTTGGATGGATAAACGGACGCGGACGTGGGAAAACATTTAAAAGTAAATTAATTGGCCCCCTTCCGATATGTCTGCACGACGGCAATAGCAATGACGAGTGGAAGGCCACCTGTTGCTGTATGTGAATGATGTATGATAAATATGGTTTTTGTGTGTTTTGTGTCAAAATTCAAAATATCTTCTTTTTCTTTTGTTTTATTTTAGAGACTCAGGGTTGAAGAGCTGGTTCGTCCCTTTAAATTCAAAATATGTCTTAATGCACAGGAAACCAGCTAACCCTGCCCCATTTCCGACCTATTAAGCACAACCCGCACTTAGTCTTTCTTAATCTTGCGTAGTTTAGCACCAAACAGAATGTTATTATTACTAATGGCTTCCAAATTGATTTACCTTTCCGTACGTACCGTAAGATTTGATAAAGAGAAACAAATTTTTGAGATATTGTTAAAAGTCTAACACCGCCAACGGATTCTAAACTCGGCCTGAGGCATTGAAACGCCAATGGACTCACTTCGGCCTATCGCGTGAAGATAAAGATTGATTCGGTCGGAGCGCTTCGTTTGTATTTGAGAATATTGGGTGCAAACATTCATAACACGCATTATTATTGACTTTATTTGGTAGCCTTTGAACTAAAGTATCGTACCAAATGCATAATCTACTTGTTAACGCCGAAATCATGGATTTATTTGATGTTTTATGCTTGATAGGCCAAAAATGGGCGCTTAGGCCGAAGTAGTTCTCTACCCTATGTATATTTGATTCTTATTGTCCTTGACGAGGATGGAGTGCTACTTCAGCCTAAGCGCATATTTTCGTCCAGTCGAGAAGAATTTCACCGTGAACAAGTCAATAATAGGGTTATTTAGGTACTTTAGTTAAAAAGGTACAATACCAAAAACGCATACTTCAAATATTCAGGCCTATTTTTCAGAACGCAATTGCATGAATATGTAATTTTCCATCCTTGATTATTGACAGGCAGATAGCGTTAGAAGGTGGAACCAAGGGCAAAATAGGTGTGCGAATCATGAAGGCCTGGCTGCCTGTGTGAGTTAATGAAATACAGTGCTTTCCCGATTTTGTCAGCTTTTTTTCCCGATTTTGTCAGCATGCAGATTTCACTAAATGTTTGAGTTTTTAAACATGGATTATCAAACTCTACGTTATGAATAATTGTTATTCTTACACTTCGCTGCAATGTGAATGTTAGGGGAAGCGGTTGGAAAATGTACATAAGGGGGAAAAATTAACAGTTGACGATTTTAAGTGCTTTTTCAGTCAAATATCAATCCATTCAACGCACTGGTCTTTCATCCAATGTACCTTTTACGTTTCAATTCATTTATATTAATATACTATAATATACTCCTACTAGGAATTATTAGTTTTGAATTGCTGTTTGCTGAAAAAATCATGTTTACCACGGAAAAAAATTGCTTCATTGACAGCAACTTTATCCTTAGAAAATAAAAAAAAATAGCATTACATATTTCATTGAATTGTACATAAAAGTTTTGATTGACATTCAATTTTCAAAAGATTTCAGCATCGCCAATTCTCGAATTCAACGGAGATAAATAACATCATCAATTGAAAGGGACAATGCTTCAACCTAATCAGCCCTATCAGTTTTTGTATTGGATTGTCGGAGAGGCAGTGGATTCCGGAAGGGGAGATCGACGGTGGATGCAATTCGGACAGTGGTCAAGAGAGTCGAGAAGGCGTCCAAACAGAAGCGATACTGCACCGTGATAACGATCGACGTCAAGAATCCGTTCAACAGCGCAGCTGAAAAGCAATTGCCAAAGCGCTGAATAGAATGAGGGTCCCTGACTACCTGTGCAGGAGTTACTCCCAGAGCATGGTTCTGGTGTACGAGACAGATATAGGACAGAGATCGATTAGGATCACAACGGGAGTTCCACGAGGCTCCATCCTTGGTCCAACGCACGCCTTTGCCTCGAAGCGCGTGTTGAAATACCTGGGAGTGATGATCGATGACCGGGTAAACTTCAACAGCCACGTCGAATATGTCTGTGAGAATGCTTGGAAGGCCATCAACACAATAGCTAGAATCATGCTGCCTAGCAATATCAAGAGGCGTCTTCTAGCTAAATACTGAGGAATGGAGTTCCAGCCTGGTTTGCAGCACTGAAAACGAAGCAGAGCCATGCAAGTCGTGAGTGCGTACAGAACCATCTCGTCGGAAGCAGTATGTGTTATCGCCGGAATGATCCCTATCGGCATCACCCTGGCGTAGGACAGCGAGTGCTATAGTCGGAGAGAAGCCGGTAGAGAACGGAAAGTAAGTGAAGTCTTTGGCAAAGTGGCAATAGGAGTGGAACACGGTGAACAGGAAATACGGAGAAGTCAACCACCACCGGACGCAGTTCCTGTCTGTCTGTTCGGACTGTGGCAACGTGGATGAAACGCCGGAGCATGTGGTCTTCGACTGTCCAAGGTGCGAGACAGTGCGAAGGGAGATGCCTTTCCTTAACGTGGAGAATGTCATTGGAATGGAGAGAGGAGTAGCGAACTAACAACGCCAGCAAACACTGAGAGCATGAGAAGTAGTCGCTTCAGCGTGGTCCCGGGGGAATCGAGACAGAGGAGAGAGTAAGGAATGGGCTTTTGTGGAGCTACGCTAGGCAGCCAGTGGATACCACCCCGTGTCAACTTCAATGCAGGTCTAGGTTTTTGACCCCCCCCCCCATTCTCTCTGCTTTGAAAGTTGATATAATTTTCGTGAAAGGAAAATTGATTCAATAATTATTTGATGGTTTAGAAGAGTTTTTACAAATAATAGCCATATGTAGGACAAGGTGGGGTAAAACACACCCTGGTTGTATATGACCAACAGCGTTTTTTCTCGTACTATTAAACATTGATATATACAATAGTGGCCTCCCTTAGCTCGGTTGGTAAAGGCGCAGCTACAAAGCAAGACCATGCTGAAGGTGGCTGGGTTCGATTCCCGGTCCGGTCTAGGAATTTTTCGTGTTGGAAAATTTCTCGACTTCCCTGGGCATAGAAGTATGATTGGACTTGCCACACAATTATACCAATGCAAAAATGGTACAGGCATCGAAAGCTCTCAATTAATAACTGTGGAAAGTGCATCTAGAACACTAAGTTGAGAGCACGCAATAAGCTAATATGCGATATGCAATAAGCTTGAAATGCGAAGAAGAAGAAGAAGATATACAATAGCTGCAGCTCTTCTAGTGATTAAGGGTGAAACCTCATTAAATTTGTTTTGAAAAATATGTAAATAAGCGCTGTTGGTCATATTATCCCATAGCACCACGAACTCCATAAGGATTTCATTATTCTGTAATAGTTTTGATCAAAAAAAAAATGAGAAATTTTTTCCCCATTTTGTCAGTTTCGCATTTTTGACAGCCTAAAATTTGAGAAGGGGCTGACAAAATCGGGAAAGCACTGTATTTGGAGACTAATACGGATTGGAACGTTGGCATTTTGAATTCCCACGTAAAATTAATACTCTAATGGTACAGGTCTTCATCAGAAGCCAGTATCAGCCGACAGATATTCGAAACTGCCTGTAGTGGTGGGTCGTCCATACTATGAGAGGGAGGACATGCAATCTGAAAACTAGTGTCGGATTGGATCCGGTAGGACATCGCAGCAGAGGCAGACCCAGGATCTCATTTTTCTTTATTACAGTGTCTCTACACTGAAACAAATTGGCATTTATCGTTTATTGGGTTCATCTTATAACTTAGCAATGTCAGAAGGGTTATTGATTCTGTGTAATGATTGATAGACTCCATTGGATTATCAGTTAAAAACTGCGACTACACACTTTGAAATGATTACCGACTTTGGTAATTTTTACCGTACTTTCAACAGCTGAACTGTTCGTTAAAACCATTCTATGTAACTCTAAGACCAGAAGGTCTTGAAAAAACGTGGTCAATCCCCCATTTTATCATCAAACTTTCATGGGGAAGCAAAACAAACATAGTGCACTACTTCAATTTTGACTAGAATAGGGTACGTTAATCGATTTTCTTGGGACCAATAGACTAGTCAAGTATTGAGCCAATTTAAAATCGGTAATTTCAACCGGTTGGTAAAACTTCCTTTGCTTTTAACGTGGTTCGCGATGAGTAAGGTAAGTTTTATAAAATACTACAAAGCTACTATAAAACAACATTCATAAAACCCTGATCAAAACTGCTTTGCCATTGATGCATCCACCAAAACCTATTTGATGCTAGAATCTGTCTAGTTGGCCCACCCTGGAGACGGTTCTCAAGGGTATATTTTCGAAGCTATTCAAGATTGATTTACTGCAAAATGGTTGTACGATAAACGCATTGAGATTCATTTCAAAATCGTATGTAAGCCACAATAAAAGCTATTTGGCAATAATTAAAACCCTTATCCGAGCATTTGCCCTAGCTGCTTGCTAAGTTCACTAGAAAAACAACAATCAAGATAAAAAAGGTTTCATAAATACCATCTGATCTTATCAAAATAATTAAAATAAAAAGTGATCGTATAAAAATCCTGCCGAATTTCCAAAATTATAAAAAAAAGGTCTCATGAAGCGGCCTAGTTTTAGGTGCCATATAAAATTTGATGTGAAATGTACGTGAAAACATCAAAAAACTTGAGTCCGCCCACGGAAAACACCGATTGTACTAATTATTTTACATTAAGAAAAAAAAAATTTCCTAGTGATGACCCTTTCACCGAATAAAATCGCAGCTATGGATCGCAAACCAACTAGTGTCCGCTAACAGACAGTTTCAGTGGTTTGCTGTCGGTACTGACGCAAGTTATTCTGATCTTCATCTATTCGCAAGGTCTGGAGAAGGCTGGTCTGTTTTCAGGCTGTATTGACAATGTTTTATGAATTAGAGGACCACGCTCACTTCACTCTTCTCCACCAGATGCTCAGTCGTTGATGGTACCTGTTCCACCGGACGTGCTGGTTCTTCTAAAGAACTAAATTTTACTGAAAATGACTTCCCTTCGGTCGTTAGCATCGCTTGAATTTTTCCTCGAACTTCGTTTATTCTTTCGAGATATCCTTGTCATAAATTTGGTTTTTATTCACTATGAAAGCTCACCTTAAAACTCAATTTGCAAACAGAGGAGATTTTATGATACACTTTTAAAAGTCTAAAAGGCAACAGTATATGCCTTTTATTCTCATTTAAAACCTAATGGTTTTATGATTGCTTTGATAATGATAACAGGTTTATAGAGTATTTTATCAACACATTAATAAAAAATTGCTAATGAAGTTTATGATTGATTTATAGAACAGTTTTATGGTGGGATTGAGAACTACTTTAAATTTAATTTTAAAACAAGACAGTTTTTGACTTCTCGTCAGACTGTAAAAGGTTTTTAAAACAGCGAAAAGGTGAACTACAAAGCAGGAACGTTTTACACTATGAAATGCTGTATTTAAACTAAATGGATTGTTCATTGCTTTTATAAAACCATCATAAATCATAGTGAATGCCAAATGATTGCAGAATTGTTACTTGGGGTGTACGTGTGTATTCAATCTAACCCCCACTGACCGGAAGTGGTATTATGGAAAAAAGCCATCTGCAATTTCTCGTTTACGGTAATTGCAGACAATTTAAACTGGAAGTTAGAAGGTGATAGCTCTATTGTAGTTCAGGCAACCCGTTTCAGTATGGCTGGAGATTCACACCCATTACGGGGTCACTTTTACTCACAATAAGCCCCGCATGTATACATCACCGTTTTCAAATGGATATTGGTATTACATCCACACTTCCAGGTTCGAAAATATTATTTTCAAACCAGGCGCTTATTTAGTTTAATTTTGATATTTAATTTATAAACGCCGTTGATTGCTTCTTTTGGAATCCTTTGTACTTTTTCTCTAACGCAAGTCATTCCGTGCTTCCGTGCCTGTTCTGACATGATTCTGCCTTTTCTGGGTTTGTCTAGTTTTCCGAGGGAGATAAGACCACACTAATTTCCGATCCTGGTTCAGTATTGACTCCTTCCTCGCTGGTTGGTGTGGTCGGTCTCATGTACACCATCTGTCACTGTATTGCCATAGTGATCTGTGAGAAGGTTAGCGACTAAAGTTGGTGGTCCACCGAGCACTCGGAATGAGCGCTCCGTACATCATTGAATCAAAATGGAGATAAGTTTGAGATGGTTTTATATGCAAAGTGCGAAAAGAGAATGAAACAAATACGAAAGGGATTAGTTTCAAGAAGTGATAGTTTCATCAGATTCCTCTTCTAATCAAAGTAAGTATATTTTTCCGTCGGTCTCTGTTCTGCAATCTAGTGCCAATCACCGACGGACATCGATTGCCATCCATTGACGACAATCGAATGTGCAGGAAGGCAGCTTCCACACCTGCGTAGGATATCGCACCCATTCAATTCAACACACATGGGCCGGGACCAACGGCTTTACTTCCCTTCCGAAGGAAGACGTAACCAGAGATTTTCATGCCTCAGAAAAATCCCACCGACCTCGGCTGGGATTGGACCCAGACCCATTGGGGTGAGAAAGCAGTCACGCTTACCACTACACCACCAGCGCCGGCCGAAGTAAGTATATACAAACAGCCATTCCATAGCAAAACCATATTGTGGCTCTCATAATTTCGCAAAAAGAAAAATGATAGTCCCGCTCCCTAATGTAAAATTTGTATTTTTAATTATCGGCCCAGTGGTTCAAAAGTTATGAATTTTTGAAAAAAGGAATTTAAAAAAATTAGTTTTTTGGACCACTTTAACATGGAAATGGTCACCCTAATGACAAAATAAAAAAAATACGGGTCTAATGTTTTGCGATAATGAACAAAACTACAAACCTTTACGAAACTCTGAGAACCACGCTTATAAATAAATACGTTATAAATAACGGGACCTTTCAATTAGAAATGGTTCCTTGTCATTGTGGAATCTAAGATGGCGACTTTCGGTTATAAACATTCTGTTAAATACCCATCAATATGGGTATTTTTTTAACAGAGACGGCTTGCAGAGGCCGATAATCTATGTTAGATACTTTTTTATTTATCTAAAATGACTTCCGGTTTTGTTTTTTTTTAATTAACAGTACAGCCATTCCAAAGCAAAACGATATAATAGTTCTCAGAATTTCATTCTTATCGCAAAATATTAGACCCGTTTTATTTTTATTGTTTTCATTCGAGTGGCCATTTCCTTGTTAGAGTAGTTCAAAAATGTTTTTTTTTTCAAAATAACTTTTTTAAATTCATACTTTTTGAACCACTAAGCCAATTCAAAAGATCAAAATATCAAATGAATGGTAATTAAAAATAATTGAAAACATAACGATATTTAAAAAAAAAATGAGATTTTGTTTTGAAAAACATTGGTTGTGTTTGTTTTTTATTATTTTCATCGTTTGTAGACAGAGTGCGCAATATGTTTTTATATTTTTCCATGACAGTTTAGGTTTTCTACACAACATATCAAAAATTCATTTGTTTTTTTAATTTTCAAGTTTTGTGTTTTTGCTTAATACTCTTATGCGACTAGACTACCTTTGATTTGTTATTTTGACAAATGTTATGACAAATGAAATATTTTTTGGAACACCCTAACATGAAAATGGTCACCCTTATGACAAAATAAAAAAATAAGGGTCTGATATTTTGCAGTAAGGAACAAAACTACCAATTTTTACGAAATTCCTTGAACCACTATATCGTTTTGCTATGGAATGCACACTTAGAAAAATTCATGTAAATTTAGGTGCTCTGAAACGAGCGTCAATTTTGACATAAATTTGAGTCAGAACAGACGCGAAATATAGCTCAATCAAACGTACTTTTCGTCGAGCAACGACCTTTTCAGTCTCGGAGCACTTAATATTACATTACATGTTTGTTTACTTCTCATCTATTATGTTAAAGATGAATTCCGTCACGTGTAAAATTAGTTTTTTCTAAGTGGCTATGTGGCTGAATATGGATTCTTTTTTAAAACCCAACAATATGGATATTTTTGGAACTAGCACGACGTGTGGAAGCTGGAAATTGATGTTTTACTCCATTTTGGAATCCAAAATGGCAACTTCTTGCTCTAAAATCTATTAAGTTCCCTACAATATGGATATTCTAGAAACTGGGATGACGCCTAGGGGTCGGAAACCGTTGACTCCATTTTTAAATCCAATGTGGCGGTTTTAGCAAAACTGGTTTAGATTGAAGCTTTGGACGTGATAATCATTTTTTTTTTCAATAATTAAAACTTGTCGAAGTCTTAGATGTCAAAATGTATGTGTTTGATAAAAACGGAACCATACTCTACATAGTTATAGTGTAAATCGACTATCTTGCATAGAATGAAATAAAACGAAATGGTATTCGGTTAAAACAAGTACGTAAAAGAATTAACTTTCGAGCTATAAGAAACGTGTTTTGATCGGAAACACATATCAAACCCTTCTCGAGGGCAATATGTCGTCGTCGTGGAAACAGCAGGTAATTATTATTTTCGGAAATAGAATTCTTAATATGCGATTAAGCGTATTGAAATTCGGTTGGAGGAACGAGTACGCTAAAGAAACAATTTTCAAGTTTTACGAAAGACATGTTGAACGGAAATCCATATTAAATCCTTCTCAAGATCAGTTGTTGTTGTCGTGGGTGAGGTCGCCGTCAAGATCAACATATAATAACAGCAAGTTGAACGGGAGCTTGATCGTAATTGAACTCATGGCTTCAATTTCTAGCTCCTTTACATTATTGACTTATAGTGTATATTGGTTTTTTCCTTAATATGGAATAAAGCGTATTGAAATTCGATTGGAGAAACGAGTACGAAAAATAAATAATAACCGAGTTTTAAGAAATACGTGTTGATCGGAAATCCTTGTTATGAGTTTTTGTTATCGTCGTCGGTGAGATCACCGCAGGGCCTGAAATCTAGTAACAACAAGTTGAACGGAAACTTGAACGTAATTGTTTTGTGATATAAAAAGCTCGGTGGCCTAGATGCGACCGATTTTTCTTACTGAACAGAAGACCGTGGGAGGAGCTTGGGTCAAACCCAAGCTCCTTCGCGCTATTATATCTTTAGGACATCAGTATAGCATATCGATTACCAAAACGAATTCTGCTGCAATCCCAACCCTTTTACATCTCAGTGATGTCTCGTGAAAGTACAGAAGTCTAAACGAGCCGGACGATAAAGCTTTGTCAGAAATGGAAAGCAATAATGATATAATCATCTCCTTTTTCTTCATGACAAACAATTTCTGCAACATTGCTCGCTCGGGTCGGTAGAAGGAAACAACCAAACTATTGGCAAGCTGCTGAACGAAGTGAAGCCGAAAATGATACATGGGGAAATGTTTTTGTTATGTCTTTTCGCGATTCTTATCAAGCTATGTCCTCAACCATGTATATTGCAACAAAGCAGGCAACCAATATATCATTATCCTTATACCGCTCTGATCGAGCTGTGTTGCAGAGAGAATTTATCGTGGTGATAATAGCAAGCGTGTTGTCTGTTTCGTTGGTTGCTTTATGTGTTTGGATTCACTGTTCGACAATTATTTAAGTTTGTGCTATGGGAAAACCTAGCAACAATAATTGTTTTTGGGATGAATGCACCTTAATATTGCTCCCAAAGAAATACATATTTTATGATTGTTCTGCATAAATTATTGAATTAATTTTGAACGATGTTATCATACGTTTATTGAACATGATTGAAATTCTTACTAAATATTGATAACAATAATGATAGTTTATTGTTATTGTCCTATGAGATAAGGGGATCTGGGAATAGATGTATTAAGCTTAGAAAAAAGGTTCTACTGCAATATTTACTTTGCTAAGATTCTAATTGCAAGCTTTTTTAACGGCCTATCTAGATTCCAGCGCTAGTACTGGAACTTCATGAACCAGTTTCATGTAAATTTGTCAGTGCGCAATTTTTCTTCACTATATATCATTACGAGCATAACGTAGCTTTTAGTTTAGTGCATGTCGTATTACTGCATCACTATTGAGAAATGATAACGTATTCAATTTTTTTTACAGATTTGGATTCCTTAGCAACAAAATTAAACAATGACACCAATAATGACCATGCATCAGAACCCAGCCTTAACCACTTCACACTAGGGAACAACAAATAGAAGATTAGGAATCACATAGATGAAGACTAAATAACTAATTTTTTCCTTGTTTCAAGATCATCCTCGGTGGACAAAGCCGAGTCTTGTCACTATCAACAAGGCATAAAAAGTAACAAGGACTAAGATGTGTTCCTTGGATTACTGGAAAATCCTGTTCCCCTAGTTTGAAGTAGTCAGGACACGAACTAGAGCGGGCAGAACTTGTTACTGTTTTTCAGTGAATGTAAAATACATTCACTTGAAAACAGCAGTGGCTTCTGGTTGGCTCTGGTTCGTCATGCATAAGAGATACGGATTTGAGTTTTTAACAAAAGCTGTAGCTAATAACAATGCTTACAAGAACTTAGCACATCATTTTGCGGAATTCTGTTGATGAAAAAAGTTAGGGACAAATGAATGTAAATGCATGCACGAGATGAATGCAAATGATTTTCCATGCCTGCTTTAGGTTAACACTTGAAAGGCATTAATTAAGTCTAGACCTTGTATTCTACTCTATTGTATTTTCCAGTATCCAATCAACAAAATTAGAAACATTGACGTATACTGCTGGCCTGGTTGACGATCCGCATGGTTCTCCGAAGCTCACTATACCTATCACGAACCAATTCCCATTCAAGTTGATCATTAATGGGCCACCTGAATCTCCTGTACATGTATCGCCAGCTCCTTCGATAGGCGATCTGGCGCAGAGGTGCATTTGACCAAGTTCAGACCGGCTTGTCAAAACTCTGCATTCATCCAAGTTGGTGACCATCAGTTTGACATGTAACTTGTACCGGCTAAGTTCACCTTCAACCGTAAGGGTTAGTAATTAAATATCCTTTTTTATTTAGAACTGTAGCTACCTGTTTCTGTATTTCCCCATCCTGCTGCCCAAACCACTTCATTTATGAAAGATTGCTGTCCTACTAGCTCTGGTGACGGCAAGCAGATCGGTAAAATAAATTGAGTGTATTCAGTTGGTAGCGCTTTTTCAAGTTTTAGAAGTGCTATATCATTTCGCTGTTTTCCATATCTGTGATGAATGATTTTCTGGCTGACACCTACAATCATTACTGGATCATTACAATTGTTATATTCGTCGCAGTCTGGATCCATTTCTAGATCAAACTCTCCTAGGCGTACGAAAAGACTAGAAATTAAGTCAAATTGTATGTTGCTTTGGCCGTTGAATATCCAATAGTTTTAATACTGTCAAACTCACATTTCAGGCACAAATCTTGCTGCACAATGAGCTGCCGTAAGAACATACAACGTATTGATAAGTGATCCACCACAGATGATTTTACGCTCATTATCCTCGAGGAGCTCTATAGCTACCATCCACCGATATTGTCCCAGGTCAGTTAAGTCTCCACCTATGATTTTGTCTCCAACATTACCAAGACCACAAGTGTCTACACCTGGGAGCGCATTTTTGCTCTTTAAAGGGTTTTCACAACAGACCTGCAATCAATCAAAACCGTGAGCTATATGTTCACGGTCAATCAGAATGACTAAGTGACTGAATTCAATTGAGTCAGAGCATTTTCTTTCCATACCAAATTTTCTCATATTTGGGAAAACCTGCAGGAACTAATGAGTAACTGCAGGTTTTCCCAAATATGAGTAAATTTCGTATGGACAGAAAATGTTCTGAGTCAATCGAATTCAGTCGCAGAGTCGTTCTGATTGGCCGTGTAGTTATTTAAAAAATAACTTTACCATTGCTTTTCCGCAAGAATTTTTTGCTAAAAATTCACTTTCTTGCTTCGATACGACTCTCTTGTGAGCGATTTCTCGCAACTCCGGACAAAGCTCAATGTGTACACATTTACCATCCCTAGCTCTGCTGTTGAAGCAACTATCTACAAAGCAAAAAATAAACCGATTAGTGTTGTACATTTACTACGATAAGAACTATTCACCAGGATCCTGCGTCCAAACAATTCCAATGATCAAAAACCATTGACATAACTTCAGCCAGTCAGAACTCATTCCTCAAAGAATATTGTAAATACTGATAATGTTTAGTATTCCTATCAGCACAACGAACCGAATGACACTGGCTTGCTCGGGATACTCATAGGCAACGACTAGCAATTTAGCATCTGTTGCGTTGTATTGCATCCACTTAGATTATCGCAGCTTGCGATGCGGCATTAATCCGCCTCTTTTTGATGACTGTAATGTTTGTTTAGCTTAATAGATTGCTTTGGGTTTACCAAAAGTATAAATTGAAACTTTGAACTAATCTCCGTAATTATCGTCACGGGGGTACACCATGTCCTTGAGAGTTCATGTTTGGCCAATCGATGCTCTGAAACATGATGTATCCTTATGCAAAAATTAAGCGCACATGGACTTCATTTACCCCCGCGCACGATAGTAGGTTAAGAGTTTCGCCGAAGCCATCAATTACACTATGTTTCAAGGGCAATGCTAAAAGTAACGTGCGTAATCAGGTTTCTAAATGGAGGGAGCAAATTGTATGTTTTGGTTATTTTTTTTTCCTTTGGTTTGTTTTTTCGTCGATCTTGTTTTCCGTGCTGAGCACCAATGCTACCGACGTGCCAGGAAAGCAGCTCCCACACCTGGACCCTACCTATCGACCCATCAACTCATGAACCGGGGACCAACGGCTTTACTTCCCATCCGAAGGAAGGCGTGATCAGAGATGTTATGCCTCAAGAACATCCCGGCGGCGCCGACTGGGATTGAACCCAGGCCTGCTGGGGTGAGAGGTAATCACGCTTAGCATTGCACCACTGGCGCCGTTATGTTTTGGTTATATATCATTAAATCAATTACCTTCTCCTTCTCTTTCTGCTTCTCCTTCTGTTTCCTTTATTTAACGCCGGTCTCTGTTCCGCAATCTAGTGCCAATCACCGAAGGACATCGATTGCCATCCACTGACGGCAATCGAATGTGCACAGGAAGGCAGCTTCCACACCTGCGTCCGATATCGCACCCATATTCAACACACATGAGCCGGGTCCAACGGCTTTACTTCCCTTCCGAAGGAAGACGTGACCAGAGATTTTTATGCCTCAGAAAAATCTCATCAAACTCGGCTGGGATTGAACCCAGACCCATTGGGGTGAGAAAGCAGTCACGCTTACCACTACACCACCGGCACCGGCTAAATCCATTGCCAATAAAGCGAGGAAACATAATAGATCACTACACATTTAAGCGGGAAAAGCACAACTCATCGAACTAGCTGCGTACGGCATATTTAAATCTTCTGTTTTGAATTGACTGATTCAGGTTTACTGCTTTCTTAGATTTACTATCCTGTCTATGTTTTTTTTATTTAAAGAAGGGCGTAGCATGCGTATACAAGAAGCTTCTTTCGGAAGCTACTTTTACAAGCTTCTTTCAGAAGCAACTTTTACAATATTCTTTTAGAAGCTACTTTTAGAAACTACTTTTAAAGAAGCTTCAAGAAGGCGCTTGCCTGTCGCTTCGCTCCTCTAACTAAAAAACAAGGGCAATACACAAAATCTGCGAACACAGTAACCCTTAATTGAGCGTTTCACTTTTAGCGTGTTCTGATCTTTATATCAGAACGCATCCGTTCCACCGGTCGACGTGTTGAAAATTGGAACAATCGATTATCTGTCAGAGTCATAGAAAAATTTGACGGAGATGAACTAGCCTAGGCTAAAAATCTCCTAAATAAAGAAAAAATGAGGAAAAGTCATTCCAATCGAGCAGAAGACCTGTCAAATGGATAAGATGTCTTTATGAATTCAGGCTCTTTATTGACCCCCACTCCATTTTGATGAAATTTTGATCATAATATAGTTTAGTGAAGTTTAACGCACGCACACTAACGGGGATCTATCAACAATCAATACGAAACTAACGATTTTAAATTGGCTCACCACTTTAGTAGCCTATTGGTCCCAAGCAAACGATTAACGTACCCTATTCTAGTTGAAATTCTATTACTACACTATGTTTGTTTTGATTCGCTATGAAAGTTTGACAGTTAACATCAGGGGTGTGTGGATTCATGCAGAACATGCAGGGGTGAGTGAAATAGCTTGGGACTGCTTGGGACCGTTGTTCTGGTACTGAGTGAGCCAAAAATAATAATGATTTTCTTCGGGACCCAGTGGTCTTAGAGTTACCTCTATGGATCTATCGCCGTGTAAAGTCGTTTATTATTTTCCTCGGGCTAACCTCAAAATGTATGTAATGAATTTTTCAGCCGTTTGTTATGCACGGTAAGAAAAAAGTACCCAACGGAAAGTTCACTTTTACCTACTTTTGACTAGTTTGTCTCCTTTTCTCCTTCTAATGTTGTCAAAAACGGAGGAGCAAAACCACCCAACAGGGGTAGTAAAGTGTGGGAACCCAACGTTGAGTATAATCATATTTACCTACTGTTGGGTACAACTAACTTACTTTTGGTTAAAAAGCCAGTGGAAAATTCCATACGAATTGCACACAAGTAAATGAAATTTACTTTGACCCGCTTTACCTACTTTTGGGTTCCTGCACTATAGTGCCGAGATGAGTGAAAAGAACTTAATTTTGGGTACTTTTTTCTAACCGTGTGTATTTCCCTAGTATTTTCACTACCACAGTTTCACACAGCCAATACAACCAGGCGTGAAAATCTCTATATAAAATCCACGGAAAATAGCGAAACAAAAAGATTTTACCTTTCAGAATTCCATGAAACATGGGCACTTTCAAATGTATGCTGTAAAGCGGCCACTTTGACTGGCATCTTATTTTTGAAAATGGATTATTCAATTTTTTTTTTCAATAAATACTACCACGAAGAACTGCATCTTCGACAGTTCATGTGCACTATCCGTACATTTCATCAGCCTGTTGAGGATAATCCTTCCAAGAGTTCATCTAGTGTATCCAGCAGTCATATAGGCCTATACGACTCTGGACCCCCGGTGGTTTTCCTGGCTAAGGTAGCAACACTAGCTTCTGTATCTCATCTGTCTGGGAAGTGACCCTCATCCAGACACCCCACCATCCTGAAAATAGTCGGGAAGGCCTGAAGGATCGCCGGTTTCAACACCACGTTGGGGATTCCATATGGTCCGGGAGCTTTATTCACCTTCAACCCTTTCACCACTACTACGAATTCCTTGTTGTAGGCTTCGAAGTTGTCTTCATCGCCGTACGTTGAAGGTAGCCAGTTATTTGGTTTGAGCTCCGGGAAGAGCTTGTCTGGGCACATCTCATCGGGCGTCGTTTTTACCTCAGATCTTCGTAATCGAGACTCGGTATGCGTCGCCCCAGGGGTTGGCATCAGCATCTCCGCGCAGCACCTTAAAACAATTTGATTTGCTCAGCTTTACCTCCTGTGCGGTCTCTCAGAACACTACCCTATGCTCCTCTCTGTATGTTTTAGTTCTATTAGCGTATCGGTCAAGGAAGCGATCAACCATTCGGAGGACTGGTTATTAACACAACGAGAGGATGCAGCATGGAGAAACAAGGTTCGGACGCACCTTAAGCTGACCCGCCTTTGTATGGAAGAGAACTACTTCTCTAAGCAGACTAAGTAGACGAAAGGATCCCCAATGGGAAATCCCCTATTCCCCATCCTGTGTGAAGTTTTCATGGCTAACTTGGAGACAATCCTGAAGGAGAAAGGACTATTGCCAAACCGTTGGTGGATGTTTGTCGACGATATCTTCAGCATAGTTTTTTTTCCTCTGTTCGGGATCAAACACCAACAATCAATACGAAACTAACGATTTTAAATTGGCTGACTACTTGACTAGCCTATTGGTCCCAAGCAAACGATTAACGTCTCCCATTCTAGTCGAAATTCTAGTACTACACAATGTTTGTTTTGATTCGCTATGAAAGTTTGACAGATAAAATGAGGGGTTATTGGATTTTCCTATGTTTCGAGGGTTGAATCGATTAGCTTGGGACCGAAGAGAGTACCAGAGGTGAGCCAAAAAGTTGAGCACGTTATTTAGGGACCTTCTTGTTACCTCTATGCAAACACCACTGCGACCAGTAATTTGATCTATTGTAGTATATCTCGTGTCCTTAGTTTAGTGCATGTCGTATTACCAACAATCAATACGAAACTAACGATTTTTAATTGGCTCACTACTTGACTAGCCTATTGGTCCCAAGCAAACTATTAATGTATCCCATTCTAGTCGAAATTCTAGTACTACACTATGTTTGTTTTGATTTGATATGAAAGCTTGACAGATAAAATGAGGGGTTCATGGATTTTCTTATGTTTCGAGGGGTGCATCGATTAGCTTGGGACCGAAAATAGTACCAGAGCTGAGCCAAAAAGTTGAACACGAATCTTCGGGACCTTCTGGTCTTAGAGTTACCTCTATGGTATTACCATAGAGGTAACTCTAAGACCACTGGGTCCCGAAGAAAATCATTATTATTTTTGGCTCACTCAGTACCAGAACAACGGTCCCAAGCAGTCCCAAGCTATTTCACTCACCCCTGCATGTTCTGCATGAATCCACACACCCCTGATGTTATCTGTCAAACTTTCATAGCGAATCAAAACAAACATAGTGTAGTAATAGAATTTCAACTAGAATAGGGTACGTTAATCGTTTGCTTGGGACCAATAGGCTACTAAAGTGGTGAGCCAATTTAAAATCGTTAGTTTCGTATTGATTGTTGGTATTACTCCGTCACTATTGAGAAATGATGAAGTCAAGAGCAAATTTTCATTACGTCGAATGTAACAAAGGTAAACAAAGTCGAGCTATCAGTGTCAATCGATTCTCCTGCTATTACACTATATACTGTCCGAATATAGGATCAAATCCTATTTTTACGTTTATTTGCCAGTCAAATTGCTTTTTGACGTAATCACCTTCCGATCAAAATAGTTTTCGATGTTACTTAAGTCACCCAATTTCTATGGAGATGCCGTTTGACTTAAGTAACAGCGCTGAGAAACCCGTGAAAAGTGAACGTTCGTCGTTTCGCTTTCTCATTATTAAAGTGAATAAATCGAACTGTTTGTTGCTAAGATGATTTCGGTAGTCCTAAAATGATGAATGGGCTGCACGTAAGGAGACGTAATTGATAATTCTCCCGAATATCCTGGTAAATACACTTTGACTTAAGTAACAATAGGGGCCACCAAACGACGTATAATAACTTCTGACTCAAAAACCAGTATTTTTTAGCATGAAAGCTAGCGATTTGCATTTATATGATTAAAACCCTGCTAAATATGTTAAACATTGCTATCACTATGAGATTATATGTGTTTACTTGGAAATAGGAATAACTTTTCGGTCATCAAAACAAAACTTTATTTTTCTCGGATTGGTGCGAATGTTACTTACGACATAATGAAAATTTGCTCTTGAAGTATTCGATTTTTTTACAGTTGTCATTTTTGCAGGATCCAACTCTAATTGAAAAGTCCCGCTATTAGCAACAACATTAAGGAATGACACCGATAATGACCATGCATCAGAACCCTAGTCTTAACCACTTCAAACTAGGGAACAACGAATAGAAGATTAGGAATCACATAGATGAAGAATAACTAACTCCTTTTTTCCTTGTTTCAAGATCATCCTCGGTGGACAAAGCCGAGTCTTGTCACTAAGGACACAAAGGACTAAGATGTGTGTTTTTGATTACTGAAAAATACCGTTCCTCATGTTTCAAGCAGTCAGGACTAGGAATAAGTGGTAGATCTTACATCCCGTAACGTACCACGAAAAGGTGATCTACACACGTTGAGGGGCATAGTTAGTCCTTGCACAAATTTGAGATGAGATCAACAGAATTCACAAAAATATAAAATTCACTCACGTGGTAGAAAAAGACGGTAAACTCGCATTTCTCGATCTTCTACTCACCAGGGAATCGTCATCATCTTCTTCGCTTGAATACGAAGTTTACATGGGTTTAATACCAAGCTCTTCCACAACAGAGTAAATCGTCACTGCAGAGTTTCGAGAGTATAAAGCACCGTAATTACCAAGTTGAAATGTTTAAATCATTATTACATTGGAACTATTCCTTACCTCTCGGTAACCATTAACCTTAAAAAATCATACTCCGCATCGTGCTCTTGCCGAGCGGATCTATTTGCTTTTTGCTTAAGAAAGTGTTACCATAGAGGTCACTCTAAGACCAGAAGGTCCCGAAGAAAAGAGCTCAACTTTTTGGCTAATCGATTCACCCCTTGAAACATAGGAAAATCCACGTACCCCTCATTTTATCTGTCAAACTTTCATAGCGAATCAAAACAAATATAGTGTAGTGCTGGAATTTATACAAGATTGGGGTACGTTAATCGATTTGCTTGGGACCAATAGGCTGGTCAAGTAGTGAGCCAATTTAAAATCGTTAGTTTCGTATTGATGGTTGGTAACACTTTCTTCAGCAAAAAGCAAATAGATCCGATGAAACGTGCTCAACTTTTTGGCTCAGTTATCTTCGGTCTCAAGCTAATTAATGCACCCCTCGAAGCATAGGAAAATCCACGAACCCCTCATTTTATCTGTCAAACTTTCATAGCAAATCAAAACAAACATAGTTCAGTACTCGAACTTCGACTAGAATGGGGTACGTTCATCGATGTACTTGGGACCGATAGGATAGTTCAGTGTGAGCCAATTTAAAATCGTTAGTTTCCACCGGTTGGTGTTACTGCTACCTATAGCTACATCAAATTTAAACAGCACATTTCAGTGATCAAATTACCTGCAAGTTTTTTATCTTGTTCGACTTTTATTACTCTTCGATCCTTGTTTGGACCCTGCTTGGATATCGATCCTCGTTTGGACCCTGCTTGGATATGTAAAGTTCCTCTTCGATCCTTTGGATTCTAATAGTAATCTGCTTGGAAGTCAATTTGAAGATAAAATTGACTGCTGTCATGGCATCTAAACGCAAAATAAAAGGGCAATATCTTAATTCCCCTTCTGATGAAATTTATTTGAGCAATTAATTTGATATGCTCATGGACGATGAGAATGATCCATCATCTAGGCAAAACTTCTCTAAACTTTCCCGGCTTAATGCCGGAAAAGGTTCCCACCTGTCGGCATAACCACTTCCAATTTTCATGCTCTCCGCACGGAGCTATTGAACTTCGTTAACTTGGAGTTTTCACTTCAAATTGGCCGTCGGGGTGAAACATGTATTGGCTGAAATCTGGGATGGATTCAAACGTCTTCTCCAGTATCTTATTGAGAAGCAACACACATTTTTCACTTATGACTCCAAAACTGAACGTGTGTTCAAGGTTGTCATGAAAGGACTGCCCAGTGGTGAATCCATATATCAGATCAAAGATGAATTGACTAAATTACTTGGAATTGAGCCACTCCAAGTAAACAAAATGAAAATGAAATCCCGTCCTGGCGATTCGCGCAACGGGATTTCTTATGATTTTTTATTTAGTTCACTTCAAGTCTAGTGAATTAAACAACCTTAAGGCCTTAGAAAAAGCTAGTCTTATGCTACATGTACGAGTGAAGTGAGAACACTTCAGGAAGACTGGAGGAAATTTCCAAACCCTCACCCAGTGCCGTTAGTGCCAGGAATGGGGTCAGGGAAAAACAACAAAAAAAGCTACATGCCAGCTAAATGTATGAATTGCGGAAATTCCTCTCACCCAAAGGACAACTGTCTTGTGAAGGAAGATCCTAAGAAATTTGAATGTAAAAATTGTGGAGAAAACCATAAATCCAATTTTTGGAAATGTAAGACTCGCAATCTTGTTCTAAGATACAGGTAGGAAACGCTTCACGTTCCTGACCATGTACTAATTTCTCTGCTGTTAACAACGGTCAGCGAGGAACAAATTCTACATTCGTACCCACTGGCAGCTCTTGATCCGTTTGAAAAATGTCCATGAAAGTCATCTGGTTAATTTTTCAAAAACAAATTAAAAAGCGATTCTCTAACTTTAGTAATCTGAAAACAATGTTTCTAAATTAGACCCAAGTCCCAAACCCTTTTGGAAGCTCACAATTATTTTGAAAAAAAAAACCTCAAAACCCTATTCCAGCGCTTGGAGAGAGTAGTAAAATTTTAATCACAAATTCGGAACGTACTCAAAAACTTACTAAGAAATTCGAGAATTCCCATAATTTCAGGTTGCTCGGAATTATCTGAATATTTTCTCTCGGGATAATATTTTAGGCCCCCATGATTGGATAAGTAAGATCTATAACTAAAAATTTCGAAAGCTCCAGGTGATGATAGAATTTTCTATATCCTCATAAAAAAGCTCCCAGAAAGTACCTTATCTTTCTTGCCACAACTATATAACAAATGTTTCCATTTTGCATTCTTTCCTGATAAATGGAAAAATACAAAAGTTTTTCCAATTTTGAAGCCAGATAAAAATCCAGCTGAAGCTTCTAACTACCGTTCAATAAGTTTGCTTTCTTCAATAAGTAAACTTTTTGAAAAGATAATTTTAAATAGAATGATGCTACACATCAATACAAACTCAATTTTTGCAGATGAGCAGTTTGGATTTCGCCATGGGCATTCAACTACTCATAAAAGCTATCAATTTAATTCGTTCAAGCAAATCTAAAGGCTGCACAACTGGAATTGCTCTTCTAGATATAGAAAAAGCATTCAGTGTTTGGCATGAAGGTTTGATTGCTAACTAGAAAAAAAAAAGTTTAATTTTCCACTCTCTATTATGAAATTAGTTCAAAATGATTTAACTGACAGAAATCTGCAGGTAAATTATCAGAATTGCAAATCTGATCGACAACCTGTTAGAACAGGAGTACCTTAGGGTAGCATTCTTGGGCCTAAATTGTATAACATTTTCACTTCGGACCTCCCTGATTTGCCTCAGGCTTGCCACAAATCTTTGTTCGCCGATGACACAGACATTTTCGCTAAAGGAAGAAGTCTTCGTGATGTTTGCAGCAGACTGCAGAAAAGTTTAGAATTTTCTCTTCTTATTTACAAAAATGGAAGATTTTTCCAAACGCTGATAATATTTCCACATAAGCCTAGAGCATCTTTTTTGAAAAAGGAGTAGTCACATAGTAACTATGAACGGATTTCCTATTTCTTGGTCAAGTCAAGTGTATCTTGTATTAGTACTTGACCAAAATTGGCCTTTTAAAGATCAGATTGAGGGTATTTAAGCCAAATGTAATAAATATATAAAATGTTTGTATTCTCTTATAAACAGGAAATCCAAACTTTGCCTGAAGAATAAACTTGTAATATTTAAACAAGTTTTTAGATCGGCCATGCTTTATGCTCTGTCAATATGGTATAGTTGTTGCACTACCAGGCAGCACTTCAAAGGATTCAGAAGTATTGAAGTTGCCTCCCTGGTACAGTACTACCGAGGTACATATAATTTCGATAGTTGAGACTTTAGAGCAAATGTCCAACAAAAAAATGATATTATCATTTAAAAACCGTTGCAATCCTCAACTGCAACGATTGTTTCCCTTCATACTTAGATAAGATTTAGTTTTTAGTTTTAAGATGTCAATTGTTATACTGATATGCAGGTTTAGTAAACCTGTTTAAAATACTGAATTTCCAAGGCAGGAACAATGTAAAAACACTTAGATATACACTCCCGATCATAAGTTTAAGGACACCCTCAAAAAACATGACAAATTTGTTATGTTCATATCTCTGTCATGTTACGTCCAATTTTCGTTCTTTTTATATCATTTCAAAGGTATTGAACGGAACATTCCTCGTAGTCGAATTGTTTGATATAATTTTCAAATTTTTTGTTCACCCAAAGTTACAATATTTTTCAAAATTTACTCTGAAGAATCTTGACTGATTTTCTCAGAATTGGTTTGGCAGAATTTTGAAATAAAAGTAGTAGTAGAACACTTATGCTATACCATTCATACCAGTCAAATAACCTCTGGAGGTCGAAAATTGAACGTACAATGAGAGATCATTCGACAGAACATATTTGCATGGTTTTTTGGGGGTGTCCTTAAACTTATGATCGGTAGTGTAATTCATTACAATTAGGGCTGGTTAGTTACTGTAGTAATTGGAGCACCTAGGTTAAAATGTAATGTAATTTATTTTGAATGTGGAACAAATAAACAGTTTTTTTTTGTTATAGTAGCTTTGTAGCATTCATAAATTGTAAATTGGTACTTGGGTATTCATGTACAGACTAATTTGTGATTTTTCTTCAAATGTAAAAATCTATGTTATGAAATTGTGTTGGCAAGGTTTATAAATGTCATATGAATTGCGCATACACTCTATGCGAAGACAGCAATCACAAAAATCTATGTAGTTTGCTTAAAACATTCAATATGGATTATTCTTTTCATGTACATAAGCGATACGCACCACAAAACGTGTGGATCGTGAACTTATTCATGGAGATTACAACACATTTCCACGCTAACCTCCAAAACAATAGCAACTTCTTGAATGAAACCGTCAACACCTCAGATGAACCCCGGTGGACCTACCTACCTACCTGTTCCACCATAGCAGTGCTTTTTAATTAATTCCGTTGGACTACATAGCATTAAGATACTGCGATACAGAAACAACAGCACATAGCTCTAACAGTAAATATGTAAGGGGGCTACATAATGTAGAAAAGCAATCTCAGCACACTCTTCAAGAACAAGATAAGCGTAAGGAGAGATGAATGATGAAAAACCGTAGAGTTGGTTGAAACTCGACGAGAAACATCAACTCCCCATGTAGACGAGTCACAGTGCTTTGCGCAATCACCTATCCACATCCAGCAGTCTTCTCGTTTCCCCTAGTATCTTTACATGCTGCTATCCCTTTCAAATGCGACTCTCTATCCATCTCTTTCTTCTCACCTGGCTCACCTTGATCTTTTCCGCACTCCTCTCAGCGAAGAGCGCTTGCTCTTTACTTACTCAGCTCTCGTTACCTGCGCGAGCTCACTCACTCACGGCGTGATATCATCCGCTCCATTCCAACCCCTCCAGGTGTGTTGGGACCTAAACGGTGCCGGAGCAGGACAGAAAATCGTCCACGGCAAAACCGGTCATCCGCGGTGCGCACAGCTGAGAGAGAACGCGCAAGTCACTCCGAATGCGACTTACCTGACCGAGGTCTCTCACTCGTAGAATAACGCGCGCACGTATCGCACGTTTATTCGCATCCGCTTTTCCGTCGCTTGTAGAACGCCTTTTTGTTGATCGATTCGCCGTCTTCGCGTGATCCTGCGCAGATTACGGGCAAGGATCTCTGTTGAATCGTGTCGTCGCCAACAGGTCGGTCGTGGTTATTTTTTTTGTTTGCACCGTAGAAGACGATCGTGTCAGGTTAATTGGATAATTATCGCTTTAGTGGATTGCGTGAAGGAACAACGGAAGTTTTTGGTTGAAAGGAGATTCTCCGAGAAGAACCTGTTGTAGTGCAAGTGGAATTAAGGTGCGTTAATTAAGCTGACAAACGCAAGGTTACGACACTTGATTAAGTGAAGATTGCTTATGTGACAACTCAAGTAGTTTAATTGAAGATTGGTGCTAATAATAAAACGAAGAATTTTGGAATTTGATTTGCAACCGAAGAAAATGTGATTTTTTAGAGGTGTAATTCATTAGCAACTGGTGGCAATAATATAAAAACAAGCTTTCAAAAGTGATGGAGAAGCAGTGCAAATTGGAAAGTTTGAATCGATCAAGTTGATTTGAAAAAGTGAAAAAAAAATACTAATCCAGAACAAAGATCAATCGGATCACCGTGATTAACACCGAGCAAATATCGGCGAAAGAAAGCTGGCGTCAGTGGTTGGAGAATTTTAACAGTGAACCATCAAGCGCAGTCTCTGGAGCAGAATGGAATCGGACGGAGAACGTGACAACGGCTACAGCCACTACAAGTGAGTGTGTCCTAGAAATTACTATTCCTAGTCCGCTTTGTTGCACTTGAAGAAAAGCCGTGAAAAAAGTCGTGATTTGGCGTTAAAGTTCGACGAGCGTCGACCGTCCGTCGGGGTGTCAATAAACCTGCCATAGGAATTCAGCGCTCGGCGACAATGACAACGCCACCAAGTGTTTTGGTGCGATCGAGGCAAGGGACTCTCATTAACATTTTGATAGGTACCACCGAGCGCGACCGATGCGACGTGCGATGGCGAGTGCACCACACCACGCAGGAGAAGAACACTGGCTGAAGCCTAGAGCCGAGGTTCGAGCGGATGTACTAACGGGGCAAAGTCAGGGTTCCTCAAGCTTCTTCGTCTTGTGGTTGCGGTGTGGGAAAGAAAGTGTGTTTGGTTCTGGGATTCTTCCGACGACTCGGCTCTGTTTTGGTGCTTCTTTTCATTTAATTTATGATTATTAAATTCAGTGCTTGAGTTTTAAATATGTAAATTACCCCGGCGGAGGGAAGAAGTAATTGAACGGAAAGGAAGGAACCACCCGACTGAATCATCGGATGGGAGGCGGAAGGCGAGGAGAGATGGGTGAAGAATAGGGAGGGGGGTTGGTCGTGGCGGTAGCGTAGGGAGACTCCGTTATTTTATTCGGGGCTTTTGAAAGTGACCTAGTCAAGTGTGCTGATTTCGGAAGGTGCTTTGTTTAAGGGTACGACGTTGCTAATTGAAACTGTAAATAAACGAATTTCGATGAATACCTAATGAAGCTGGCTTCGTTGTTGGGGCAAATACTAGTGGTCAGTGTGTGAGGTTGCAAGTCTGTGTTTTACTTTGATTATGAAATGGTTGTAATTTTTGGGAATGCAATATTGATTATACACAGGAAAAAAGTACATACTGAATTTCAACCATTGCGCAAAATCTCCCCTTGTTCAAGTTTGGCCTATAGCTGGCATAAACAACGAAATTGAACATAGCTAATTTATGCCATATTACACTTAAATTTAAGCCAAATCTAGCGTTAATTACGTGTGCGCTATATATCGCAGAAATTTACATGATTTTTCGAAACGGTTAGCAATACTGAGGCTACGCCGTACTAAGAGGCCTTGTATCTGAAACTGAATTTAAATTAAGCCTTTTCGTAGCTTTTTCATACGTTTACGTATTGTACAAAGCCAACAGCAAAACAAAATACTGTACTACACAGAATAAAAAAAATGAATTTTACTAGTGACATAAGCATCCGTGAATGCAAACATTCATGCATGTAAACATCCACACTTAGAAATAACTAATTTTAAACGTGACAGAATCCATCTTCGACATAAAGGATCAGACTGAAAAGTTCGTTGCTCGACGAAAAGTACGTTTGATTGAGCTATATTTCGCGTCTATTATGACTCAAATTTATGTCAAAATGGACGCTCGTATATGCCACTCTCAGAGCACCTAAATTTACATGTGTGTCCCATTCACGTAAACTAAAAGCTCACAAGAAATGATGCTTGCAAAGATAGACGTGGACGTGGAGTATTTCATGAAATGTCTCAAAACTTTACACGATACACACTTAGAAAAATTAATTTAAATTTAGGTGCTCTGAGACTGACATATACGAGCGTCAATTTTGACATAAAATTTAGTCATAATAGACGCGAAATTCAGCTCAATCAAACGTACTTTCGAACTTTTCAGTCTCGGAGCACTTAATGTTGGTTTACGTCTCATCCTTTATGTCAAAAATGGATTCCGTCACGTGTAAGATTAGGTATTTCTAAGTGTGTATAATTTAAATTCGGGGCCTCCCTTAGCTCAGTCGGTAAAGGCACAGCTACAAAGCAAGACCATGCTGGAGGTGGCTGGGTTCAATTCCCGGTTCGGCCTAGGAATTTTTCGGGTTGAAAAATTTCTTTACTTCTCTGGGCATAGAAGAATGATTGGACTTGCCACACAATAATACCAATGTAAAAATGGTACAGGCATCGAAAGCTCTCAATTAATAACTGTGGAAGTGCATCTAGAACACTAAGTTGAGAGCACGCAATAAGCTAATATGCGATATGCAATAAGCTTAAAATGTGAAGAACAAGAAGAAGAAGAAGATAATTTAAATTTGATTGATATTTGACGCTCCCTTTATGTGTATCGAAGTGACAGAAATTTACACTACTTTTTTGAACTGTTCACTACTAAAATATATTTTTAGTTCAATTGTTTATGATCTTATATTAGTTGTTATTTTTAGTGGCATCGCGTAACGTCACTTTATACCTGTGCACCAACTTTAAAAAACGTGTTATTTAGCAATAATTACATTTAAATCGATTGTAAAATGTGCAGAATCTTCGAGTCTCCGAGTCAAGCGTTTTGAGAGTTGATGCACAGGAAGATTGCACACTTAGAAATACTTAATCTTACACGTGACGAAATCTATTTTTGACATAAAGGATGAGACGCAAACCAACATGTAATGTAAAAGTTCGATAGTACGTTTGATTGAGCTGAATTTCACGTCTATTATGAGCGTACACCTGTATGGGAAATTTTTTGAAAGACTGAGTAGATAGATTTTTGAAATGTTGACTAGTGGTTGAACAATTATTTATTGCTTTATCAGTATAGCTTTGGACTTTATTGGCAGAGTATGTATGAAGTTTGAGTAATTTCAGTAAAACAGTCGATTTTCAAGTTTTCTTTTTATGGTCTGCGGATTTTAGTAAAATTAGCGGCATCTTAAAGATATTTAGTATGACTACAGATTAGCAAAATTTCAATATGTTTGGCTCACTGTATTTCAAGAAAATGTGTTTTTTTTGGAAATTTAGTTTTTCTAAAATAGCTCTAACTTCTTACACACTCATCCAAATAAGCCCAATACTATACCGATAACCAATAAATGGTTGATGAGCCAGCAGCCAAAAAATAGAAATCTATTTTTTTAAAGTTATTCAGCTGTTTTTCTGAAATGTACGGGCAGCTGTACGCTTAATTTTGAGATACACTGTATGTCAGTCTCAGAGCACCTAAATTTACATTAATTTTTCTAAGTGTGTAAGGGTAGGGTGACGCCACTGGTTACATTGCAATCGATGTTGCCTATCTTCGGTAAATATTTAGTATTAAGTTTCTATAGTAATTATTCGATTTTGTTAGTCCCTCCGCGAATTACACTTTCCATATCTTTCTAACTCATCTTCAATATGGATGTTTAAGGTATACTTTGTTGCAATAAGACCACTGAAAAAAGGCTAGAACATTAGAAAAGATGTTCAAAAAGGGGGCTGACACAATCGGGTCATTACTATACACACTTAGAAAAAATCATGTAAATTTAGGTGCTCTGAGAGTGACATATACGAGCGTCAATTGTGATATAAATTTGAGTCATAACAGACGCGAAATATAGCTAAATCAAACGTGCTTTTCGTCAAGCAACGAACTTTTGCGTCTCGAAGCACTTAATATCACATAACATGTTTGTTTACGTCTCATCTTTTATGTCACAGGCGGATTCCGTCTCATGTAAAATTAGTTATTACTAAGTGTGTAGTTTACATTATTCCCTCTTGGAGGCATATTTAGTTGGAAAATACTGTAGGAAAAGAGGTTATTAGTTATTGCTAGATTATTGCACATTTTGGACTCTAGCGTTAAAACATTATAATTACTGTGGGATATCGTTTTTGGCAACATTACACGAAGCTCCTTAATTGAAAAATTCAAAACGATGTGTTTCTTATTTTCGAATGCCGAAGAAAGGACTTGCAGGAAAACTATTTAAAGATATGAATAAAATTAACCATTTGAAAAGAAGAACGACTGAACAATATTTGTTGCTGAAATCAAGATCCAACTGTATACGATTTATTCAAAATGAATCATTTAGATCTTTTCTGACATGTGCGGATACAATCTGAGACATTATTTAGACTTTCAGATTGAACCAAATTGCAATTCTTGGGCAGTATGATACATTTCAATCATAATGTAGAACATAATCAAAATTCCATTGATTCACAAACTTTCAATCCAAATTCCAGCATTTTATCAACTCTTTATCATTCTACGTTCATCCTTCATGAAGATGGAACTATTTGTTTTTTTTTCTAATGGGTGTCAGGGCATAAAGCCGAAGTAAGTTAGGCTGAAAAGGTCATTAGGCCGAAGTTTTGATCCCTTCAAAAATGAGCAGTTTTTTTTTTCCGAGTGAAATTATTGTTCTGATTTTTGTCACTCAATGTTTTTATTTTATTAATTTTTTCATGTATAATTTTCTAGAAGCTGTTCCTTCTTTTAAATTCAGCAGGAGCACCAGTGGGGTTGGAGCCCCAGGTGGGAGCACCAATAGGATGAGAGTGCTGGTGGGGCGGAAGCTCAGGGAATTAGGAGTGAGGCGGTAACGACAGTGGAGCGAGAGCACCCACTATCTATGCCTTCTGGCTCCCCTTGGAACCACTTGAGCTAATGAACCATTCGGCCTAACATACTTCGGTCCAATGACCCAGCACCAAGTAATTTTTACTTGTAATCTGCGTATATTTTTACACACTATTAGGCTCACAAATAATATTTTCATTTTATCTCCGTCTTCACTCGAAAAACATAAAAACATAAACAAGAGACGAAACAAAATTTGATGGACGAACAATTTAATACTTCAAATAATCATGTTTTTTTAATTCATGCATGCAGTTTACTATTACATAGTTGGAAATGCTTAACGTTAATATCAGACTTAAGATGATTCCTTGTAGAGTTCACAACTCTACAAATTACATAAATCTCGGAAATCACTGCTCCATTTCAACTGAAATGTCTACTTCATGTCTGCTGCAAACGTGGAGTAACAGCTTCAATGATGTACGTGTCGTAGAAGCTGATATTTGTGCACTTAAAGTTTCGAAGTGGTTACGAGCATAAGGATCTCCAGGAGTGTCCCAGAGAAGTGTATTACGGCCCCTGTTATTTATTATGTATATTAATGACTTGCGACGTGTTTTACGGTTTTGCGACATTAATCTTTTTGCAGATGATACTGTGTTATTCATTGCAGCTAAGGATTTTGATGATGCCGTTTTACACTTGAATGAAGATTTGCGTTCTCTAAGTAGATGGTTGAAATATAAGCAGTTGAAATTGAATACAAGTAAAACTAAATTTTTGGTAATTTCGCGGAATCGAGTAAATAAGAACGTCTCTGTTGTAATTGATGATGAGACTATTGATCGCGGAGATTAAATATCTTGGCGTGATTATTGATGACATACTTAAGTTCAACTCTCACATTGACAATGTCATCAAGAAAATTGCCAAGAAGTATGGAATTCTATGTCGACTGAAAAACGATTTAACTATTGCCAGTAAAATACAGCTATACAAATCAATCATCTCTCCTTACCTAGACTTTTGCCTTTCAATTTTCTTTATGGCCAATTCAACACAAATATCGGTATTAAAGCGCTTGCAGAATAAAATAATGCGTTTGATTTTGATATGTAATAGATTAACTTCCTCAACTTTGATGCTAGACGCTTTAAAATGGTTGTCGGTAAAGCAAAGAATTGTATATTTGACTATGGTGTTCATTTTTAGAGTAGCTAACGGTTTGCTGCCTCGATATTTGTATGATCGGATTGAAAGAGGAATTGTCTTTCATAGATATAATACTAGAAACGTGGTTTAAATAAGAACACCACATTTCTTGACTTGTGCTTCACAAAATTCATTATATTTTAAAGGATTAAATGTTTTCAATGCGATGCCTAGACATATCAAACGTTCAGCAAAACTTACAGAATTTAAAAGACACTGCATTTCACACGTTAAATCTGTCGTTTGAACAGTTATCCAGTGATTTTTTTTATGAATTAACAAATTATGTATCTTGACGAAGTTATCTATAACGGATTATTTTTTATGGATAGGTGTCATAACGACTTTTAATAATTATTGTAGGACTGAAAAATCTGTTTTTGTTCGTCACGATGGTTATGATGGACTTTTAATATTTGATTTAATAGTAGTAGTACTAGATTAATTTAAAACAAAAGTTGTCTACAAAGGTTTGAGCCTCGCGCACGTATTGCGTATATAGAGGACTGAATTTAACATTTGATAAAAAAAAAAATGCAATTTTGAAGCTTATTTGGAAGATACCTTGAGTAGTAAGTTTTCTGGCAAATTTTGGGGGTTCGTGAGCATTCCTGACATTGCTGAAAATTATGGCAGCATCAGATTGCGGGGTTGCTAGTGTAATAGGATGCTTTGTTGATTGTTCATTAACTCTTGATTGCTTGTAATACTTATGAATATTTTAGGTGGACAAAAAGGCGAACTAAGAGGCTTTTCCACATTTATATCGCTGTGAAGCAACTGTAAACTCTAGAGGGAATTTATATCTGTAACTAAAACCAGTTTGATTTTGTTTGCTAACCTAGTTAAAATGTTATATTTAATTATCTTAAAGATAAATCGTTCAGCTCAAACCTTTGTAGGGCTAAAAGGTGAGACCATCATCATCTCATCTTACAGCGAAACACGTCAACGTGAATACTTTTATAAGATAGATGAAGGGATGAAAGTATAGAATTAATAGTTCCGTTATAGTACGGCAGTGTGAAAATTGTATATAGAAAGTAAAAAGTGAGTAAAGGACAATTTTTAGGAAGATACGAATTGGACCGAGCATTCCTTTCACCAAACTCACCCGTTGGTGATGTTTGCGTCAAACGGCGACTTGTGTGTGTAGCAATCGATAGAACCGTTTCCGCACATCGGAGATACATTAGCAAATCGGCGGTCATTCCTTTTGCCAGTGGTGGAGAGGGGAAACACAATAAACAAACTATATACAATTTTCAAACTGCCGTACTTTAACTCTATACCTTCATCTCATCATCTATCGTACACAACGTTCATTTTAAGTCTGATATTGACTTTAAGCATCTCCAACTATAATCTCATTTATTGACAAATTAATAAATTAATTATAATTAATAAAAATAGTGCAGTTTTACGACAAAGCGCAGAGCGAAGAACGATTTTGAATAAAGTTATTTGTTTGTAAGTTCAATATTTTTTTAAGGGTGGTATTAACCCTATTTGCGTTAATTCTTTTTTGTTTCGTGTGGCTCACAGATACAGATCTTCTTCTTGTTCGCATTTCAAGCTTATTACTTACCGCATTTCAATTTATTAAGTGCTCTCGACTTAGTGTTATAGATGCACTTTCACAGTTATTAATTGAGAGCTTTCGATGCCTGCACCAGTTTTGCATTAGTATAATTATGTGGCAAGTACAATCATACTCTATGTCCAGGGAAGTCGAGAAATTTTCCAACCCGAAAAATTCCTAGACCGGACCGGGAATTAAACCCAGCCACCTCCAGCATGGTCTTGCTTAGTAGTTGTGCCTTTACCGACTGAGCTACTGATCCTCTTGCATGCATTTATTATGTTTATGTAGGTAACAGAGGAAGCTTTATATGTTATATTTAGTGCCAAAAACTGTTCGTACACAGAAAACGACCCTGGGTACAACCTTGCACTATGGATCACCATGCAAAAGCTGGACAAATCCTCAAAAATACATGAATTGTACTGTTAATATGTATAAATCATGGTAATTATTTTGCTGCTACATCCGATTTTGATATAAGGATACCCTAATTTGAATATTTGATTGCTGTGTTTCCAAGTAGAGGAGTTTTCCGAAGTGTGGTGAAAAATTGAGTCCAAAATATTAAGAAATGATTCCGCCCATGGTGAAAATAGGCCATTTTTTGACAATTTTGATACCTGCCGGTAATCAGTCTGTTTGCTGTAGTTACTATAACAAAAACAAAATGTGGGTACACCTATGTGAGTTTACATTAAAAAAAAAACTTTAAATTGACGTTCTAATATCACGAATAGCTTATTTGGTTGTGGAGTAATCCCTTCTGAAAGATGATTTTTTTAAAAATCTCGAAAATACAGGGTTGTAGCCGAGAGGGATCTAGGAACTTCAGAGCAAAATCAATAAAGTCGTTTGTTCAGAATGCCAAAGTAAGCGTTTTGGCCAAGTTTGGTTAAAATCGGTGACATCGAATACAACTTTTTTAAATTCTGTACCCACTTGAGATGGAATGACCCATATACAATATATTCTATTGTACATAACAATAAGTTCTAATGTTTTTTTTTAAATTGTTTTTGACTATAAGATTTATGGTTGCTACAATATATTTTATTACATTGTAACAATAGGTCAGCGGCACCGGTGGTGTAGTGGTAAGCGTGATTACCTCTCACCCCAGCAGGCCTGGGTTCAATAAGATACTAACATTTAAATTGAGGAGCTCGGCTGACTTAGTGGCTGCCACTTTTGCTTACTGAGTAGAAAATCATGGGTTTACTTCCATGCTCCTGCAAAACAAAACAATTAATATGGTCGCATCGCCTGCTAAAGGGCCACACACATTAGATCCTGTAGCTTTGATTGGAGAGCTATTCACTCCCAACTAGTTTTCCTTAAGCAATTAGAATAAGAACGTTAAAGTATTTACATGACAATCTACTAGATCCTTCGCTACAAACGCAACGCAACATTATGTCGTAGGGTAAATTTCGGTTTCGGCTCCCGTTGACTGTTTTCGACAATCAACATTTATTTTACTGCATTTTCTCACCAAAGGACTTCACTGAAGATATTCCCTGGGCTTTGGCAAAACCTTGAGGTAGTTTAGTTAGGCTACCAGGTCCCATGGCTGATCTGGATCTTTACCACATGGGATTGATACACACCTCCCTTAGCTCAGTCGGTAAAGGCGCAGCTACAAAGCAAGACCATGCTGGAGGTGGCTGGGTTCGATTCCCGGTCCGGTCTAGGAATTTTTCGGGTTGGAAAATTTCTTGACTTCCCTGGGCTTAGAGTATGATTGTACTTTGCCACACAATTATACTAATGCAAAAATGGTACAGGCATCGAAAGCTCTCAATTAATAACTGTGGAAGTGCATCAAGAACACTAAGTTGAGAGCACGCAATAAGCTAATATGCCATACGCAATAAGCTTGAAATGCGAGGAAGAAGAAGAAGTGATACACACTAGTGTTGCCAGATCAGTGTTGATGCTTATCAAAAGTGCATTTGAACCCGCTTATAAAAGCATATTAACAGATTAATCATCACCGTACATTGTTTATTTCTCTGTAATAATAATAAATGATTAAGCAAAGCATTTGATATTTTAGTAGGAATGCTGGATTTAGTCACAGTAGTCACAGTAGAAATCATCTGTTTTTTTTTCAATAAATCCTTTATTGAATTGGATTTAATTCTATGGGTATGCACGGTATAGCGTGTTGATTTGTGTTGATTCCCTTTCAAAGCAAGAATACAGAATTATAAAAGGACTCCGTCATTAAAGCTTCCTGAGCATCCCTAGTGGTGTATAGGGCTAATGTGAACGGGGCAACAGCTTCATTTTCCATTAACCTGGGCCACGTTCAAATTCTGTAGAATTTCTTGATTCCCATGATCCCATTCTTCCCTGAGTGTGACTCGCTGCGATGTCCTGTCGGAATTAATCACAATTGTCCTTGTATCACGAAAGCCCCTTATTTCACAGTCTGGCCATGGTATTAGGACACAATTTTTGAATATTTTATTTTGTTAAAATTATTGAAGATATCCCAGAGTAAAAACTCCGTTGAGACAATTCTGACCACTATGATTTAAATCCAAAAAAGACGCTACAACCAAATCAGAGCCTCAAGTCCACCGGAAGCAGATGTTGAACCGAAAACCGAGAAATTAAGTGATTTTGTTTTACTTTAATGTCACTGGATCGTTAGAAGAGCCAACCTGCGTGACGCATTATACTTATTAACGTGTTTGAAAACTTGTGCACCGGATCGACGTCTGTGGATGTTATTTTTACTTTTCTGGAATAAAAACACAACACCTGAAATAATGCTGTCAAAAGTACATTGCTTGCCTAGCTAAAAAAAATATGATCATTTGCGCCTGCTTTTCGGTGAGTGAGTTGTACCAGCCATAAGCCAAATTGATCCATTACGACGTGTCGCCACAATGACACAGACTGGTACTCCAAGGGGTTGGAAGAAAAACATAACTATGACAACCTGGGTGCTAAATTGACCGAGACACTTTCAGTTTTGAAATCAGTCAACGACTGGTAAATTACTCGTAAAGTAAATCGCTCATGAAGGTACCCACTCCGAAACACTCCTCCTCTGGTCTGAAGAGGTCGGAGAACTGATGTAAATGATTTTGCGTTTTTCCGACTGGCAGATCACTTTTGGCGCGGAATACTGAGCATGGGTGGTGTTCGCGGTATCGCGTTATCGTGCCAGACGAAGCGCGTCCTTGAATACGCTAATTTGCTTATGATCGGATTCGAGTGAAGGATACGGTAACCGTCGGTATGTTTAGGGTGCCCTGGCATGGCGATGACAGATGTGATTGGATTTTTCCAACTGTGACAGCTACCGGCGTGTAACTAATGTGGTTTGAGTGACGTAGTTGAATGTGGCACTGAAAGTGATTTAGATAGTAAAAGCATTTGTTATGAAACGTAGCATCAGAGAAGAAAGTATGTGTCTGCTTTTTACCATTTCGTTGTAATGTTTCAAAAATGCGCGATCACATATCAGCTTTTGCTGAACATATGCTATAAATCGCCGGATCGCCCGAAATTAAGATCTTAACGTGCAAACCTGTAATTTACCAATCGTTTCGTGAAACACTCATTTTGCGGTACCGCTCGCAAATTTCCAAATATGAACATCCTGGCCGATGGCTCAAACAGCACATATCACCTTTAATTCTGTCACAACATCTTCAAATCTTCATCCGCTGCACCGGCTGACTCTGCAGAAAGGCGACGAACATCTCAAGGGCCAATTTCGTTGGGCTTCAGAAAATGAAAATATGACGGTGATCAATCCATCTCAAGACAGCACGCACAAAACAAACACCGGTCGATTGGCGCTGGATAATTTGTATAATTTTAGCATAAAACGAAACGAGACATGATCCCAATGCCCACCACGCCACCGCAGTGCTGCAATCATCGTGCGGTTTATGGTCCATATCCCGTGCCGCATCACACTGGGAAGATTCGACGGTAATTTGTACGCAAAGACGATCGTCACACGCGTCTTTTTGATTATAGGTGTTGCTCAAGGCTAGAATTTGCGACAACGACGGCGCTCGACGTTGCCTGAAAGGTGGGAAGTTTTCGGATATTTGAAGACCCCGCATCGACAAAAATTTCAGCAACATGTCAAAAAGTTCACTACCGCTTTTGGGCATGGGGCCAAATTACTACGGAGACGGCGAGGTCGTCCGGCACGAGGGCAGACGTGTGAGCAAATTTACACCCACGCTCACGTGCTCGTATGTGCCCGAAGAGTTGAGGCTGGCGCGTCTTGCCTTTCGTTGCGCCGATGCCAATGGATGATGAGGCCGTGTGCATCCGCGTCGATGATCTGATCGTCAACTTGTTGTACATCGTTGTTGAACAACATGGTTCCGTAGCCGGCAGGCAAAGATTTCCTACCTACACGACAGTGATGGGATTAGGAGAGAATGGGTCAAAATGGGGAAATCAAGATTTGCTGGACAGTTCGTTCTTATTATTTAATAGCCCTTCTTGGTAACAAACTTTGATCTCTTACTAATTTCTAATTCATCATCAAGAACTTTTAGGCAGACTTTGGTGCAAATGAATTTCAATAGGGGAAATGGATGTAATGTCGGCTTAAATGTTCCTAATTTGGGCCCATATATAATTTCAGCAATCGAATAAATTTTCAATAGCTCCAAAAATATCCATTGGTACCGTCCCAATGACGCGTTCATTTAGATAAAATTGATAAATAGCAGATTTTTAGCGATGGGTCCAATCTTAGATCCATAGGCCCACATTAGAGCCATTTCCCCTATCAAGGCGGAAAAAATAAGAAAGCATTTTATTTCTGAAATACGATAAGCAGAAGTTCATGGCAAAAATGCACGTGAACGCACACGCTGACAGAGAGGAGAAGGTTGGAGATTTGCTCTTCTGACAGTGTCGAATGTCAGGAGAATAATCCCCAGAGGAGTACTGTGTGTTGCAAATAATAAATGTTACACCCAGCCGGAAAATGTAAGATTCTATTGCAGATTTTTATGAAAAGTATACAGAGTTTGCAATGTTTGACTGCCTAAACAGATTCTGTAATGTGGTCGTTTGTATGTTAGATTAATTTTCGAACAAAGCTGGTTTTCCCAAATACATTGTGCCAAGAAAATCATAGATTTATACGAAAATTTTCATTCTGGAAAACCTTGCTTGTACGCTGCAGTTCATTGCAAGAACTGTCATTACATTTGTAGCCTAATGGAAAGGAGGATGAATATCCATTTTCATTTTTTAAGGTTATAATTTTCGATAGTTTCAAAATGTTTCATTATGAACTTGTTTATAACAAAATATCCAAATTTAACCAATAATTTTTAATATTTGACCTATCCCGGAGCATGTTTGAACTATGGCTCGGGATTTTCCACTGTGGCCTGCTTCTATTGTGAAATACACATACGTATTTTTGTGCTGTGACATAGTGGAAACGTGTGAGCGTAGTTGGAGCATATACTCTACACAGATAGAAATAACTACTTGTACACGAGACGTAAGCCATATTGGACGTAAATATGGAACGTAAACAAACATTTCATGTAAAATTAAGTGTTCTCAAACCGAAACATGAGCATTCAACTCATTCTTATGTCAAAAGGGCCGCTTACATGTGTCGGTCTCAGAGCACCGAAATTTACATGAAGTTTTGGGAAGGATGTGTTAAATATGTTTATATATATTTGAGGTGAGAATTAGAACTGTTGTGCTTTAGTATGTTTTCGGTAAGGTAGGATATGTAAACTAATATCTTTTGAGTAAATTTTCGAAAATAAATTAATAACTCACTAGCAACAACAACACACAACAAGTCAAAATTTTACAAATTTATTTCTAATATGTTAATCACAGTTTAAAAATAACTAATAATCTCTTTCAACCTCTTTGATTTTACTTTAATATAACTATAGCTAAGCCCTACGTGACTGTAAAATCGATCTTTCCTTATGTGGTATTGTTTAACTTTTTGTGGCTTTCGGATTCAACGCGCCTACGTCTACGGAGCTTACGCAGAAGTGATTCGCAATTCGGTAGAGCTTGTCAAAAATTTTTTTTGAGCTTATGTAGTTTAGAATTTTGAAATGATTGATGAGTGCGGTATAATAACTTATTTGAAACAAAGTTCAATAGTAAAATAAGTAGAATATCTAGGGAGGAAACCAAAATTAATCAACTTGTCAACATGGGCTATCACATTTATTTTAGTGGCAAGTAATAATAAACTGTTTTTTCTCCACGGTTGTCTCACGCGGCGTTCGCAATTTGCACGATTTTCGTATCTTACGTAATTTATATGTTTAGCTCTAAACTGGTTTACTGATTCGAGGTCGTTTCTTAAGCAATTTTAGTGCATGTTAAACCTTTGGCGGCTGTCAGATTCAGTTTACGGAGCTTACGCAGAAGTGATACGCAATTCGGTAGAGCTTGTCAAACGCTTTTGAGCTTATATAGTATAGAATTTTTTCGGTACGGTCGCGAAATCTTGAAATGATTGATACGTCCGTTAAATTAACTAACTTGATACAAAGCTCAGTAGTAAATAAGTAGAATATCTAGGGAGCACTCTTTAAATGATAATAAGCCTTTTTATCTCGCTGTTTTGCACAGCGTAATTCACGCGATTTTCGCAACTTACATAATTTAGATATTTCGATCGAAACGGATTTACTTATTCAATCAGATTACTACGCGGATACGTAGATACCTACGCGCACACGTCACAGCCTTTTTTTCTATAACTATCTTGAAACAATACTCACGGAATCCAGTGTTCAAGCTGCCAACATAGGCTAGTCCTTCTGTTGTATTGTCAAAAATAGACGCGTCATTGGGACGGTATTAATAGATATTTTTGGTCGCTATTGAAAATTTAGTCGATTGCTGAATTTATGTATGGGCTCAAATTAGGGGCATTTAAGCCGACATTACATCCATTTACCCTTTTACTCCATTTTCACTAATAGGGAAAATGGATGTAATGTCGGCCTAATGCCCCTAATTTGGGCCCATAAAAACATCCATTAGTACTTTCCCAATCGTTCATCTAGATAAAATTGATAAATAGCAGATTTTTGGCGATGGGCCCAATCTTAGATCCATAGGCCAACATTAGATCCATGTCCCCTATTTGTAAGAAGATTTAAAGCAGATTTAAATGAATTTGGTATGTTTATTGTGGTGTATGCTCATGAGAAGATTCTTCCCATCTAAAATTTAAAATGCATTGAAATTTTGTGCACAAAAAAACAAAACTTATCAAATTTTACTATTAATATCTTATTATGTTATTGATAAGTTGTGCACCATAGCAAACTAATATATTAATCTGCTATCGATGCACAGTAGACTGATACAAAATTTGAAATTTTTGCTCCACAGTGCTCAAACGGCTTCAAATCAGGTCCTGATTAGCCTCCCAAAATTTAAACTCATTTGGTAAGAAACTGACTTGGTACAAATCATTCGAAGTTTATATGGAAATTACTGTGGGAAAACCAAACTTTTTGTTGATTGTCTTCTACCCATTTTCCATATTACTTTTTCAAAAAGTTCTATAACTATTCTTACGCGAATTTTTCTAAGCTACAACTTTGCCCAATATCGTTTTTCAGCCAAATGTCAAATTAAATAGTTATTAATTGCTTAAGAGATTGATAATCTTATGGCATGATCAAGCAGCTGTTCTGTTAGCAACACTGTATTCTGCAGTGTGACATAGTAGCCATGATATTTGTGCTCTATTCTTCTCACCAGATACACCAATGTTGCCTGCTGAACAGTTGAATGAGCATAATCATAAGACATCAGTGACTTGAATCATTAATAACTTTTGTTTCGTGCATTTGATTGAAAAGTGATTTTCAACAAAGTTGTTGCTGAAAAAATTTGCTACAATCACTGTTATCATTTTTGAAAGCACAGTGATGTGGTGAATTGTTACATAGATATAAACAAAAACTTAAGTTTTCCCATAGTAATTCCCATATAAACTTGAAATGGTTTGTGCCAATTCAGATTCTTACTAAAATAGTTCAAATTTTTGAAGGCTAAGCAGGATCCAATTTGGAATCATTGGAGCACTGTGGAGCGAAAATTTCAAATTTTGCATCAGTCTAATGCACAGTTTGATATTTATTCATTTATTTATTTAATTCATATGACAAATTTGTCTTAATGAATAAACTATTCGTTATCTTAAATCAGGTTGAGTCTTCTTACTCTATTCACAAATTGAGGTGTGGACATACCAAAATCAAACGCGGACTCGACGGATACAAACATACGAACCATTACACAAATAGGCTGGTTGGAGCCATAGAGAGTACGATGAAAGCTCGGTTGCATCAAGGATTGCTGACGTAACATCCTACCTGAAGCACGGAAATCAAGCAGTGACAGAAGATGAGAGCAATCGACGTCACCGTTGAGTAATTTAGCTATAAACGTAGTCTGTTGTAGCTTACGTCTTCGATCAAGCATTTCGAGGTTAAGCAGACGGCATTTATCGGGATACGCTGGAAGGTTCAAAGGATCACGCCACGGTAGGTTTCTGAGCGCAAGCCGTATGAATCTTTTTTGCACACGCCCGATTCTTAAGGTCCATGTTACGTCGTTTGGAGCCCATACAACAGAAGCATTTTCTAGGATCGGCCTAGGCGGTGAACAATACAATGCTTTTAGACAGTGTGGATCCGTGAAATCCTTGGCAATCTTAGAGATGAAGCCAAGTTGACAAGATTAACCGTGGAAATAATCGACGCATAATGGGAATGAAAGGAAAATTTCGAGTCCAATACGACACCAAGATCCGTCACTTGATCCACTCTGCTAAGAACAGTATCATCGATGTGGTATTCATAAATTATCGGGTCTTTGGACCGATAAAAGGTCATCACATGATATTTCGCGACGCTGATGACAAGCTTGTTCGAGCGGCACCAGTGAACGAACATGTTAAGCAACCTTTGCAGGAGAAAGCAGTCCTCGATGCACCACCACATAGATTTTTAGAATATACGAGCTTGCACTTGTGGCCAAGGATAGATGCAGCGTCATTGAAAAATAACACAAACAGTAACGGTTCCAAAGCACTTCCTTGCGGCACACCGGACGTGCTAGCAAATGGCGATGAAACATAAGATCCGTGTTTAACGTACTGCGTTCGGCCAGTCAAGTACGATGACAACCACGACACCAATCGATTTGAGGCCCTCAACTGCGATAGCTTGCAGAGCAACACTTTATGATGAATTTTGTCAAAAGCCGCCTTTAGGTCCGTATAGATTACGTCAACCTGCGTTTTATCTTCCTTAACCGAAAAACAGGTAGTGGTTAGATCCAGCAAGTTAGTAGCAACGGTTAATAGTAGAACGGTTTAAAATGAAGGCTTGCGGCTCAGCTACTGCGCATGTTCAGCGACGGAACACAGCAGGAGGGATACCATCCGGGCCAGGAGTAAATGAATTTTTAAACTTTTTTGAAGCACCGGTAATCGTTGCAGCTGATATTTCGAACGTGTCTAAATCAACGGCATCCATCGCGACATTTGACGCAGCCTGTTCGGCCTCGACGTCGGACGATGATATTGGTTCGAAGATGGATTCGAAATGCATCGCGAAGAAATTGCATGCTTCTTCTTCACTATTGGTCTCTTTGCCATCATAGATGCTGTTTACGAAACCCCAAAACGATTCCGGATCCCGGCGTAAACCAAACTGCACCCTCAAAACGTGTGATTGGTAGAGTGAAGCATTCAACTTTCTGTAGCCGTCGCTCGCTCGTTTGAAGTTAGCTTTTGCAAATATGGATGTATCCGCCCGGAAATAACGTTGCCACCGATTGCGTTCTTTCTTAGATTTCCGAAGCGTACACCAAGGAGGATAGACAGGTTTTCTCTTCGTAGGAACGTTTAAGTTCAACCATTGGCGGATGATGACACAAAAATTTGAAGCCATGTCATGGACATCCACAATGTTGTAGATACACAATTCTAGTCGAGGCCTGACAGGTAAGCGAAGATCTCATCCAAGTCGATAGCGTTAGCGTTAGCGTTAGCGTTAGCGTTAGCGTTGTTATGATATACTTCGTAGATTGGATACTAGCGACACTCACGTCTCTTCTGAAATTCTCAGTTAGACTACTTTCAGGAATAATGCTGGGGAGTAAACATTGGTTCCAATCTAAACAAGAGTAACAGAAGCATGACTGCCGCTATTCCCGGCCACGCCCATCTTTACCATAACTAGGGATAGGGAAGGAAATGTTGATGTAGTACTTACTTAACGAGAGGCCACCGACTTAGCGACGCCCTCATAAGTGCTACGGATTTGGAGGGTTGGGTAGGGTATTCGGTTAGGATTCGCCTCAAGTTGGCGATGCAACCAAAAGTATGTATTGTTTATTTGTTGTTTATTTAATCTCTCGATAGCCGGCTATCGAAAGAACATATTCATTTTGTTTAGTGATCATGAATTTTAAAAGTCATGACGGAGAGCTTGGGATTAAACCCATGATTTTCTGCTCAGTAAGCAAAAACGATCCCTCCAGGGTCATCGAGCATCTCAGAACCATAACGCTTCTCGACAATACAGGACTATGTTTTCGCTTGATATGCAAATAGTTTCCGAGGCTAATGTTTAATATCAAATATACAAATGATGGTGGCGATTTATTGTGCTGTGGAAGAGCTTGGAGTTAAGTCCATGATTTTCTGCTCAGTAAGCAAAATCGATCCCTCCAGGGTCATCAAGCATCTCATAATCCACAGCGCTTCGCGTCAAAGTACGAATATATGGATGAACTATCTATTATTGAATAACTATTATTTACGATAATTACATGAAAGAAATAAAACATAAACTACAAACAAAACGTGACAACTAAAATCTCAAAAAGATATTCTCACAAATATATTTCGCGCAACTAGGAATCTCAAAACAATTAGACGCTATAATGATACTCTGCACTTGTTAGACACAAGAAGAGGCCAAAAAGCAAGCGTCCGACACACAAAACCCGCCAGATCCACTTGCAGTCACAATCAACGATTCTACGAATCGCGAGCGCTCACGAATCATAAAACCGTTGACTGCGACACTCTGAAAGCGAAAATGACAGGCTCAATTACAACATCTAACGAATTCAAAACTCCGAAAATCACTCACCTATAGCTAGTGAGTGGAAGCAACCTTGTATGCAACCATTCTTCATGATACACTATTTCTGTCTATCTTTCTATTAGGCCTGTGGACATGCGTTAGCTTCAAAATTTCTAACCAAATTGGGAAATTTTCCAAATCAGAAAAAAAAAACTTTCAAAGGTAATTACGAGTAAAATAAATATTGATTATTTTACGCAAAAACGAGCAAGTAATATTAAATCTCTTGTATCGTATGCTAATGCTAATTGACTGTAACAACAATAATATGCTTAAATAAAATAAAATATTAATAAAATTATATGCAAAATTAACTAGAAGATCATTACTTTATTGGTGAGAAGTTTCTAATAAGCCCTCCCAGTTCCTCTGTATCGAAGATCTCATCCAAGTCGATATTACGGTAACTGAGTGCTCTTTTGAATTCATTTGCCACCGGAAGTTGCCTAGGACATTCAGCTGCAACATTAACGCGAATATAAGGGGGGCGTGCAGATCTACTGGCAGCAGTGGATCATCAGTAGAATATACTACAGAAAAGCTACCCACGGGCGCGAAAACCAAATCGAGAGTGCGACCTAAATTATTCAGCTGCACGTTAACTGGATTCAGGTTCAAGAAGTCCATACCGTCGAATAACGCTGTACTCGCTGGAGTCAAAAGCGTCGAAGAAGCAAGACGGATGCCATCTGCATCCTCAGACCAGGCAGTACGAGGTTGATTGTAATCGTCGCACACGACTACAATGTCATCCAGAGAAGCGTTGTCGCAGAGTTCACGAACGGTAGCGATGTGTTCTTCAATCAGATCGACATTACGGCTTTTGTCAGGTAAATATATGTAAATATTGCACATCAGGAATCGACGACCACGAATATTGGCAGAAACACACACTTGCTCCAGCCTCCTGTCATTGTTCGTATCAAAGCATTAGCTGCCATGTCGTTCGGCAACGACTATGAGCGAACCACCAAAGGAGCGCTTGGCGCTATTCAAAGGGGAACGATCCCAATAAAAAACGTTGAATGAACGTCCAAAAATCTGCAGGAAATTGATGCTGTCGTCTAATCCTGTCTCCGTTAGCATAATGACAGGGTGTCCATCCAACCGGGAAATCCGGGAAAAACCGGGAATTCGGATTGGCCGGGAAAAGACCTGGAAAAATGCGGGAAACGGGTGCGATTTGGCACCGGGAAAATCATATTTATTCTTCCTAAATATTAATTTTGATTTTAAATACCATAATCTTGTAGACCATAATATGGTCTTGAATAATCATTTAAACCTTTATAAAACTTGCAATGTTAGATGGAATCAATCAATTTTATATCATGTACATAATTATATTATTTTGTTTCAAAAATCCTTAAAATTACAAAAACTATATTCTTTTCTTTCACTTGCAATCTGTTCGCGCACGGGGCAAACGGTGATTTTGAAGTTGTTCCTACCAAGAAAGTCTGTAAGCTAAATTTTTATATTTTATTTTGGTGTCATTGGAAGAAAACTGTTTGAATTCTTATGCTACAGTTTTCCGAGTGAAGTAGTTCTAAAGCCTGAGCGAGACATATCTTGTTACGAAGTAGATGAAGATAGAGAAGTAGATTCATGCCAATAAAAGAATGCCTGATATAAAACTCCCGATCATGATTGGCATGCAAATGTTCGACACCGGACACAATCAACAAAATTATAAAATCATGAAATGCTCGGTTCAGAGATAAATTAAAAATAATGTCTGCATTTGTGCTTAACAGATTAGTCAGGACATCGTTGAATGGTTAATCTGTAAAACATAAAGATCTGGATCCATACCTATCACGCCAAGGTTGAAGTAAAGTCAACTTTTGCTCTTTGGGCTAAACCTGTAGCCCACTTAGTGAAAGATTTTCGTCAGTTGGGCTGAGCTATCAAGCTGAAAATTGGTTGAGGGATACACCGATTGTTCATTATAATCACAATTCTTTAGCAAGTATCCAAATTGTTCATTCATGAGCGCCTCGAAAAAGAAATAGCACTGTCAAAAATGACGTTTGACTTCGATTTAGGTGGGCTCACAGGACTGCAACGCTTGTCATCTGCGAACAACTCGAGTGAAACCAATTTCAGTGCCAACATTTCAAAGGGGCGTAATTGCATTTGTAAAAAATGGCTTTAGCCGTCATTTTCTCGCGAATAAAAGCTCACTCATGAAAAATAATAACACCAGCAGGTAGAAGAATGTATCCTCTATCAGATAGCATTGTTATTTTAGATAGGTAAGATTTCATTCACGAGAAATTGACGGCTAAAGTCATTGTTTACAAAAGCAATTACGCCCCTTTGAAATGTTGGCACTGAATTCTCTGCAGAGTGGTGCTCTATGGTTAATTTGACAGCTCCTCCATTTCCTCTATGATTAAGCTTGGTATATGTCGCGCAGCGTTGCAGAAGATAGATAGATTTTTTTTGATAACCTTATAGGAAAGCATGATTCACGCAAATTGTGCTCGTCAATTCGAAAACAACTAAATAATTTTTTTAATTGTCCATTGCGGTAAGAATGGGTTTGAAGGCATAACATTTGCTGCCACCTTGCCGCATTTACTGTTACATGGTTGGAGCTTAAATATGTTATTGATCACCAGCGCTGCTGATGTTTTCGGCAGTTTCAAGAACTGGATCGTATTGCAGGGGGTTGGGTGGGCTACAACCCAACTTACGGGAGCCCAACTAAAACATAGTCCACCTAAACATAGCCCAACTAGCGAAATTGGACTGTACTTAATTATCTTAGGGATAAATCGTCCAGCTCAAGCCTAGGGGAAATCATCATTAACCTGAGTTCAAATCTAAACGGGATAAGTCACGAATGATCCAAGAGTGTTAAAGTGACTATAATATAAAAAAAAGGTTCTGAACTCCAGGCATTTTAGAAAACCTAATAATCCAAACCAATGATATTATGATAGAATGGGCAATTTCTATAATTAAGTCCAATCATCGTGTACCTTGTTGAGTCTGCAGAACTTTAAGAACAGATATCCGGGATGCTTTGGTTAATCCAACAATGTTTTTTTTTTTAACAAAATTGATAATTTTATATGATGTTATGAACTCAAAGTGCCTAAAAGTGCTCAAAATGCTTAAACTGTAAATATCTCCAAGACAAATTTTTTTCCTTGATTTGTTTTCCGTCGATCTTGTTTTCCGTGCTGAGCACCAATGCTACCGACGCCAGAGAGGCAGCTCCTACACCTGGACCCTACCTATTGACCCATCAACTCATGAACCGGGGACCAACGGCTTTACTTCCCTTCCAAAGGAAGGCGTGATCAGAGATGTTATGCCTCAGAATATCCAAGACAATTTGGAAAATGATAAATATTTTGGTAACACATCTTTGTATCCCACAAAATGTTGTTTGGCTTATAGAACTTGAAGATATAAGCTCCAGGAAGGTATTAGATGCTTTTAATACTGCGTGTCTTCTGCTTAGGTCTCTTGTATTGATATATGCTTTTTTTCGACATAACAAAACCACATTTAAGCTCATTTTTTGCAGGAGACTCTTTGATTTTATACGAATTCATGATTCCATGAGATGTCAGATCTAGATCATTAACATATTAATGAAAATCTCATCTCATATATTTTTTTTTTACAAAATAGACGCAGAGCAATTCTGCTGAAAAAACATATGATTATCTATAAATGGTTATTTTCGAGCGCCTTTTTAGTTTGAGGCAGCGATGATTTTTGGGTTGTTTTTTTTTTTAAATAACCAGGAAAAACCGGGAATTGAAAAATTGAATTTGAATGGACAGCCTGAAAATGACATCGAAGGTACTGTTGAGAGATGTCAAAAAATGTCGTCCAGTTTAGTCCTCAAACCTCTCACGTTTTGATAATAAATCCAGGCATCGATGGTACTGCAACTCCTAGGGAACGAGAGTTCTTCAGAGCGAGAATTGCCATTACTGCAAGGATACTTGCCATGATAGGCAGTTTGGAAGAAACCATCGCCAGCACTAGACTCCGGGCCTGAGATATTTTCAATGACGGCTGCGGGCTCGGCTGAGCTGGTCAGGGGCTTCCGTACTGCTATGTGTAGGGCGTTTCAGGTCAGATGACGATGAGCTTGGTTGTGTTGACGTGAAGATGAAGCGTTGAAAAGTGAAGAGAACGCTGGCAGCAATAGACCGGACTGTGTCGAGTTGAGAAGAGGCCTCCAATGTGCTTTTTAACATGCGCCGCGGAGTCCGTCCATCCTACAGGAAGCATCGGTTTTTTTGGGAAATTGACAAACTCCCGTAAACGGATACCAACGGGCCAAGTCGAGAGTACCAACGCCAACGCATAAAAGTAGACCTTGTTTCCATGATTTTGTTATGATATTTTGAATTCAAGAGGTTATTTTGATCTGATAGCAGAATAAGCTACACCCAGCCGCGGGATGCTTGCTTACAATAATGAGGGATTCAGCATCACAGGATGTTAGGGGAGACCGCATGAACGGAGGATGACGTGTACCGAGCTGCCGTTTAATGCAAGAAAAATGTAGAGTGTATTATTAGAATTATTAAAAAATGGGAAAAGGTTGCCGGACTGGACTTGAACCGCGAATGTTGCGATTACCAGACCTGGCTTTATTCACTGTTCTCCCAATTTTTCGAACAAAGATAGGCAAAAAGCGAATACTCAATTTCGTATGCTTCTGCTGAACGAGGATTGGAGAGAATTGTGGCAAGTGTATACGTCGTTCTACAATATTATGTGTAAAACGCATGGCGAATGTTTGCTTGAATACTCGAAAGTATTCGCTGCGGAGGATGATAGGAAATGAAACTAACGTTCAATGTAATACATTTTTGGTTTGGTTTGCTACTACTCAGTTCTAATCCCAAAGATGTTTAGATATTTTTTTTTTTATATTTTTTCTCTCAATCAAACTTATAGCAATTTTCATAGTACAACTTGTTATTGATTTAAAATTCTCGTCTACTAAGGATGGACGTACTGAACGCATTGTAAGAATGACATTTAAAATTGGTTCCATCAAACGACGAGTCCTGTCGCCAGCAAATTTAAAAAATCTATCAACTGAATAACAATAATTTTAAATTAAACCCATCTTGGACTCGGCCTCCCCTATTGGAATAACAACTTTTTTCGTCAATTCATCGCCCCGTCGACTACGTTGTTGAATGGGTTCCACCAGATTATTCATATTTTGAAGTTTGATTTCAATAATTCAATCATTAATATGTCGAAATTGAGCAGACGAACGTGAACACACACACACATTTCCTGGCACCATCGGCGAGAGAATTTGGGCCGCCTGCACTGCACTCCCAGCTTCGTCGCGTCGTCGGTCCGGGTTGTGTTGAATGATGATAATCAAGAAATCAAAGGAAAAAAAAATTGTCCAAGTTCTGAACGCGAGGTAGTTCCGTCCCCGTGGGGATGTTTGTTTTCTGTTGTTGCTGTTGTTACTTTTTCTCAACTAGTGTAGGAGAGAAAGATTCGACTCGCGCGTTCGTCCCCCATCAGTTGATGTTTTCGACAGTGATTGAACAGCGTGAAGGCGAACGTAATGTTTGGCCGATACCGATCTTGGAATCGAGTCGCGTTGTTGTGTTGTAGTTGCATGTACCTACCTAGCTAGCAGCCAGCACCACCACCGTCCGTGTGTTCAGCAGAGTTCGACTGGGTGTGGGGACTCAGAAGTGTAATCACTTTAATTCCACGGCAAATAGTTATTGAGAGTTGGGACGGGAGAGAACATGAATGAACTGATGTGCTCTGTGATCGGGGGTGGGTGCGGTCGTGTTTCGGAGGGAGTAAAGAAGAACGATATCTGGGTGTGTTCGAATCGAAACGCGTTCGCGTTCGGCTCCGTATTTCATTTTCTTGTCTATAACGAAAATAATTTCCGGTGTATGACTAGTTACGACGAATTACCGTGGCCTAGAGGCATGATTCGGTCTGGGAATAACAAGTGAATTTAAATTTGATTTTGGCACTGCCGGTAATTGTTTGGTAAGGACAGGCTTCGCCGGATGATTGGCCGGGTTATGTCAAGTTCAATCAGATGGGTTTGGTTATGGTGGAATTTTGTATAGCCATTAGCGATCATTACATAATTTGCTCCAGCAGACACAACGAAGCAAATCGATCAACTTAATTGCATACTTCAATCCCTTTTATGCACATTAGCCGTCAAACGGTCATAAGCTAGAACTTAAAAAAAAACCTGTCGCTAGATTAGGGAACTCAGTCTAAGACGGATATTTTGACAGGAAGCAACCATTCAAGTAACTATCGTCGTTCGATGTTCTTGAAACCGTTTGCCCCGCATGATAACTTCCTCTAAAGCATATGTATGCGGGTGAACAAGTGTATCCGCCTGTCCTGCGGTGTAATTATGTTCACCAGAGTCCGAAAATCAACAGCAACTCGCCGTAAACGCACTTCATGTGTTCGCACATGTGTGTAGAATACCTTCATTCAGGTCCTCCTTTATCGGAATCGTGCTCATTAAAGAGGAACCCCAATTTGAATGAGTTTTACGGAAAAGACGGCGGCGACGACGACGATGACGACGGCAACTCGCTGAAGCGTGAACCGGCGCAGAAGCAAAAAAAAAACGTTTGAAGGTGATGTGACCCCTTTGCCCTTCTGGAATGCGTTCCGGTGAAGTAGAGACCCCGAAAGCAGAAACGGAAAGGCAAATTTCTGTTAAATTATAAATTAAAACAAGCAAACGTCGTCGCCGTCCGGGAGGAATAGAAGTTTTGCGCCAGAAAATTCAGCATTTCAAATTTATATCACCATAAATCTCGAGTTTGAATTTGAAGACCGTGTCCTCGCATTGTGAGCATGTCATTCCAGGAGATTGGTGAATTTTCAGAAACAGGAAAAGTGTCCAAATCGATCGACTGCTGAAGGTAAAAAGGTCTCCAATTTTTTTTCGTCTCAAATATCTGGGCTGGGTGCTTGCAGCGCAGGGTGGAAAAAAATGAAAATGCATTCGTCAGCCGGCTTCTTTCAGGTAGTGTGGTAGATCGCAAGCATCGGGCAGTCAGCCTGATGCTGGCCATAAAATCAGCATAAAAAATAAGCAAACGAATATCAAATAAGGGCCGCAGGTTTGCAAGGGATTGAAGTAGAAGAAAGAAAAAAAAAGCAGAACTGTAGCGTCCACTCTCGGTGGAACCAGTCAAGATTTGTGAGAGGGGACAGTTTTTCTTGGGTGAGTCTTATTTCCCCGTGCTTCGCATACCTCCCGGTCATCACTGGTCCGCCTGAGTGGACTGGATTCGGACGATGTGGATCGGAAACGTTTATGCATGATTTTTCCGTACCAGTTTTGCGCCCTTGAAGCAGGGTTGCCATGTCGAAGGAATGTTGTGTTTTGCAGTTGGGTGTCAGAGAATAATTTATTTTTAGCTAAAGGGTAAATTCATTTGCAATTTTTCAGCGTTGGAGAAACCATTAAACCAATGCTGTGCATGGTATTTTTTCATCTCCATCAATTGAAGAATCACTGTTTTAAACGATCCTCATTTCCTGTCAATTGCGTACCATTCACTATAAATTGATATGACAGCGAAATTTGGAAGAAACCTTGAAAGGGTCCCAAACGGACCAACGGACCAAAAATCCCATAAGCCAATGACGATCTTACGTTGGTTCAAAGTCGGGTTGAGGTATGACTAGACTTATAAGTAAACTCAGCTTTTTCGTCAGAATGTCAACCAGACCTCTTGTCTAAAAGTTAGACTCAATTGAATGACATTAAGGGTTTCTCGAATGAATATGAGCCATGCTTTCATCAAACGATGAAGCAGATTGATAACATCCGTTCGAAGGAGGCCTTTTTGATAGTAGATCGCTACTTTCCTCATTGTTATCAACTATTTTCAATTTTCACTGATAAGTTGACTACTGATATGGCAAAAAGCCAGGAGCCACATTATGTTCGCTAGCCGATGTGACTTTTTCATATAGCGTTCACACGGAAGTAGCTTCGTTTCTATTTACATACTGAGGCCCCTGGTTTTTTCCTGAACTTGATCCTACACTCAAAAAAGTACACATGTCGGATCGAAGTATTTAAACACTTGATTTTTCATATGCACAATCACATTTATTTTAAGTGTATTTCACCATGGTTCAATGTGTTTTACACGTTGATTTCTAGTGTTTCAGATTTTGAAATTTTGATAATCTTTCTCTATCAATTCAAGTGTATTGCACATTGAATCACACTACTATTTGAAGTGTTTTGCATTTCAATGCGATGCGAATTGCTTGTTTTGCAAAGTACACATCGAAAAAATTAGTTGTGACTTCATCCTTAGCATCCAGCCTCATACATATATGAGAACAACCGTGGCCCAGTGAGATCGAACGTAGGCAACGGCAGCAGCATAACCCAACAGTCCAGGATCAATTCCCAATCAATTGGTGCTGTGATCAGACCCTTTAAAAAAGGCATGTGTGTCTGCTCTGCTCTCTAGCAGCTTTGTTAATTTAGGTGTTTGTCAATTCAATTTTGAAGATGGTAAAGTAGAAGTAGATAAAGTAGAATATTGTAGAACATTGAACTATAATGTGCAAAGCCATTGATAGCACTATGTGAGGCACATAGACTCCAAGTGTGTCACAATTCGCACCAATAGTGTTGAGGCATGGTTCACAGCATAAGATTCACACATGAAATGGATGTGTTCACAATAAGTGCAAAATTAAGTGTGAGACACATGACGTGTGGAATTCTTCCGGTTTACACCGTTGATGTTTAAATATTAGGGGTGATGTACCTATTTTGTCACGCTCTGAGTGAGGAGATACATTGACGGGTTTTTTGTCATACACAATCTTTACCACCTCTTCCTGAATCTTACAAATAAAAATATCGTTATAGTATCTCATAGTTTCATAATTTCGATTCACACATACAAATAATAATATTTTAGTTGTAATGAGCTTATCCCTAGACTTCCAAATATATGCACCTAAGGGGCTGTTCATAAACTACGTAGACAGTTTAGAGGGGGGGGGGGGGGTGTCAGGAATAAAAAAAAAACTGTCTTTGTAGTTAATGAACAGCCCCTAACTCCAAATTTGCACGATCGTAGTTTTGCTCCAACGAAACCAAATGAAACCAAAGTTTGATGTAATTGGTTTAAAAAAATTAGAAAATTTTTCAACAAATAAATGGGGATTTTCTTTTTTTACCGGAGAAGTTGGTCTTAGAATTTTATTAAATTTTTTACCACAGGTAGAGTTTATGATTATATGATAAAATAAAAAAATCGAAAAATTCAGTGTGATAGATTTTCCCGGAAAATTTTAGATGAAGTTTCCTGATTTTCCTGGATATCACGTACTTTGGAAATTCATTACTCATGAGCATCGTAGAGAGAACGGTTTGTAGTGAAATGATAAGGCAATTATCTTATTTTTTTATCTCAGATATCCATAGAAAATATCTTGTCTTCCACGAAAATTTGCACGAAAAACCGAGTAAAACTGATTCCGGCTGTTCGGATGGCCTTTTTAATATATATAAAAAAAAACTGTTCCTATCTGAGAATCTTTTGAATTTTATCGAAGTGTTTCAGCTAGCGTCGCTGGAATAACTGGTTAGGTACGTGCCTTTGGATTTCAGAGTCCTTGATTCGAATCCTGGTTGTAACTTTTTTTTATTTGTCTTCTGCTACTCAGGGTTGCTTCCACTCACTTGCGATTTAAAATTGTTTTTTCGGAATTATGAAATAATTAGATTTTTTTTCCTTGATTTGATTTCCTCGATAAACAATTTTTTATAGTAAGTATGTGGAAGCAACCCTACTTCTACTTTTCTACTTTTCTACGGCACAGGGAACAATTTGTAAAGCTTCTCATTTAAACAGCACATCGAGGAAAGAAACTTGTATCTAAGGGCACCATCATAAAGCTGTGCATTCGTTCTCCTCAATGCGATAAGCTGTAATGTTTGTTCTTTGTGCTCAATGTGTGAAAAAATAACAAGCCTGGTCAGTTCAATGAATTTGATTTAATAGTATTTGAGATACTTCAATACTTCTTATCTTTAACTGGTGAAAATTTCAGAGTGGTGTATCTTACCGGTTTTAAGTAACAAAAAAAAAAAACAAATTAGTACAACAAGTTTGCAATTGTTGAAGACCTTGGTAAATGATCAGGATCTTACGGTGCACCAGTTTGTGAGCTGCTGTATCCCATGTTTTACCAATAAAGATTGTACACCAAAAATTGGCTAAAACCATCATGCACCTATATTTGTTGTCTAACTCTCACAAATTTCATATTAACCATAATATAAAGCTTAAGAGCTAGGGGGAGACATCTCCTAATATTACAACAAATTGCTGATTTTGATAATGTTTTGAGCAATTTCGAGTTGGAGTGTATGCGATTTGACACATCTTGGACAGCATTGCTAAAACAACGAACAAAAACAAATCAGCCAACACGCCAACACGCAACAAACCTCGCTATAAACAACTCTAGCAAACCGGAGGATCTTCCCGGATAATTCCAAATAGGTTAAAAGGTGCCTACTGACCTCACATCTTCTTCCGGGAATCAGATCTCCGCTACCATCAAACCTCCACGGCATTAGGAACAATAACGTCGTCTCCTCCACCAATTCCTGATGATAAACCCTGGCCCTGATGAAAACCGGTCGCATGATAACGATCAGCGAGATCTGCACTCTAGCAAATGTACTGAGGACATTCGCTACCAAAATCCATAGAATCATCCGCAACCTGATTCAACAACGCACGGACAGATAATTGAAAATTAAAATTCATCCGCCTGTAATTGCGTATGAGTTGTCAGGAGCCTGCAGGTATTATCAGTTTGGTTTTGTAAACAAACAAATCTCGAGAATAAGGAACGATATAGGATACATACACTTTTAATTAATATTTTGGTATTTGACAGTCAGTGCTTTTATAATTTGGGTATGGTAGTATTATAATACCATGTATGTTATGCACTAATATACATAATATTAGATGTCTTCCTCCTAGCTTATATTCAAGATTGTTTACAGAATTACATTCAGTTTAAGTGGCTACAAAAAACACAAATCAAAAATGCTCACGTTCATCAGGATTAAAACAAAATGCGCTAATACATTTTGCACAAAGTCGTAGTAAGAAATGCCTCTTTTTTACCTTACAAATCACATGAAATTTCAGAAAAATTCTTAAACTAACCATATTCAATGCTCTAGTCATTATTTACTATCATTGAATGAATAAAAATAAATGTCAAGGCTTTCCAAAACGGGTTTTCACCCTTTTGTTTCAAGTTGTGATGGTTTTGAGATAGCCTTAACTATGCAAATCTCTTAATGAGCTTTGAAAGTTCTGATCAAAAGTAGAATTGTATTAATTATTTATTTTCATTTCGTATTATAATAGCTATATAATAGAAGACTTATTCAGCACAAGTCGTAGTTTATCCAACTTTTTTTTTCGATCCAACGAAAGTAATACTTTTCGTCATTGTTATTTTAGTTGGGAAAAGTAAGCCAAAAGTGGGGCGAAAAGTTACACTTTTTTGCACTGAATTCCAACAAGTTATTGATGCTCAGTTATGCAGTTTTGGTCTTTAAAAATGTCTTTAAACTTATTGAAAACGGTCGGAGAATAGCACAGTGAAGTTAATGGATTTTCCAAGAAAAAAAAAATGTTCGAATAACCGACATTTACCGCCTATACCATGAATTATGGAAAAGTTAATATTCTTACCGATAGATGTCATCTTTCGATTATGCATGTTACTGTCATTTGTCCAGATTGTAATGCTTTTGATACCATGTCCTGTATACAATAAATAATCCCACACACAGTTTTAACACAGTATTTTTTATAATTTTGCTAGCCCCAGTGTTGGTAAAATTTCAAATAAACAAATCTCACTATAGAACAAGATCACGTTCCATTTTCGTAGACAAAAATCAACAAGCAAACAACTGACGCCAAGCTGCGATATCGCAGCTCGGAAAATCAAACTAACACAACTCACCGCAGCTGCAAATCTCACCAAACTGTGGTGAGATTAAGTTTATTCATTTTTACTTTACACCCGAATGCATCCGAAACTTCAAAAACGGCTGGCAGCAGTCGCTTTGTGTCTGCCATCGGTGAAGAGAAAAAAGAGATAGCATTGTGACACCCTCTCTTTCTAAGAAAACGAGGTACAACGGAATCATTTTTGCGACGATGACACGTTGTGAATAGTCTCACAATATTAAGGAGCTTGTTAAATCAATATCAAGCATAATATTTGAGAGAGTATAATGATTATGCCATCACTGGTGAGTACCAGGCATGGCAAATCATTTACATTCATTCATGCATTCATTTACATTCATTTGCCTCTAACTTTTTTGATCAACAGCATTCCGCAAAATGTTGTTTGGAGCTTTAGTAGGTTTTGTTATTAGCTACAACTTTTGCCCATAACTCAAATCTGTATTTCTTATGCACCACGAATTTGAGAGGACAGAACTTGATACTGTTTTTCAGTGAATGTAAAATACATTCACTGAAAAACAGAAGTGGCTTCTGTTTGCCCTGGTTCGTCATGCATAAAAGATACGGATTTGAGTTGGTAACAAAAGTTGAAGGTAATAGCAAAACCTAAAAAAGTTCCATACATCATTTTGAGGAAATCTGTTGATGAAAAAAGTTAGGGGCAAATGAATGTAAATGAATGCACGAAATGAATGCAAATGATTTTCCATGCCTGGTGAGTACATCCACTTTTTGCAAAATTGAGTCGAATTCAACTCAATTTTGAGTCGTTCTCATCATCCGTACGAATGAGATGTGACATGGTATAGTGTTAATTGGTAGTAATATTGCGCAGTGCGTGGAGCTATTCTCCTTTTCAAATTCCTCACCAACAGGTGATGAGGGGGAGAGGGCTATTTTTGTGCGTGTACTTGTCTATATTGGGTATTGCGGAACTGGCTGTTGGTCATCTAATAGCATTTGTGAAATGGGTCATGTGGCGTGAATTTTTATGATTGATACATTATCACGGTGATTTGTTGCATTGTTAAAAAAAAAAACTTCAAATCGGTATAGAGGTTGGATGGGACTTATTAAAAGATGCAATAGGACGCATGTGAGAACCTGATAAGAAATAAGCTCGGTGGCCTTCATCGATCATGAAATTATAGGTAACGGTATAAGCGGAGCCGTCATTAGGGTACCTGTTCCACCTGTGGCTATGGGAATGTCAGAGGCCATATTTGGAACACACCATAATATGAGCGCATAGCCATGACTGGTACATCTACTCTAAATGTTACATACTCATTTTGCGTTCTAAAAAACGAACACAATTAGGTCAAAATTCCCTATAATTTCACTTCAGAATATTCATTCAATTTACATCAGAATTTCATTTGAATTCTCATCAGAATTCCATGGATTCATCCTTCAAATTTACCTAGTAATCTCATCGCCAGCGGACGCATAAGTATCCCATGGACTATCACTATCGCTTCTATTACAAGCGTTCGCAGAAGACGTGGCACACAACTCGCAAACTGATGCCGTAAGTCATTTTGCTCATTTGAGAGCTATATTTTGGCTTTTGGCACTCCTTAAATCAATACACTTCTTCTTCTTCTTCTTCTTCTTCTTTTTCGTCTATACTTTTTATGCCTCTTTAGTAAGCACTTTGCCGGTTCTCAACTTAGTGTTCTAGATGCACTTCCACAGTTATTAATTGAGAGCTTTCTGTGCCAACCAATGCATGAATTTTTATAGTGTGTGGCAAGCACAATGATACTCAGGGAAGTCTTGAGAATTTCAAATCCGAAATGGATACACATGACTTTTATTTGTCTAAGAGTAGTCTAGAACGACTTTGGGACACTTTTTCTTCTTGATTTATTTTCCATCGATCTTGTTATCTTGTACTGAGTACCAATGCTGCCGACGCCAGGGAGGCAGCTGCCACACCTGGACCCTACCTATCGACCCATCTACGCATGAACCGGGGACCAAAATTTTAGTGATCAGCGATTTTATGCCTCAGAATTTCCTGGTGGTACCGACTGGGATTGAACCCAGGCACTACAACATCGGCGCCGCTTGATTTTGAGGCAGTTATGCGCACAACTAAAATCTTACCTACTCTTCTCTTAGAGTTCTCTTTGAAGCTCTCCTCCCAAATCGTTGAGCTCTGCACAGAATCCTTAGAATAAAAGTTTGAACTTCTTTTTAATTCTCCTCCAGGATACCCTTCAACCCTCCTCAAACTATTTTTAGAATTTTCATTGGAGCTACTGTTAGATTCTCCTAAACAAAATTAGCATCAGAATTATCTAGAAATTTCCATTAATTTCCTACATGCTTACCAAATTTCCATGTCCCAAAGCTTTGAAAATTTCTTTTTGATTAGTTTTTAGGAAGTTTTTCATGATCTTGGATTTTTTTTTACATATCAGACAGACTTTGTTTTTATCCGCCGTAGATTTTTATCTAATTTTCCAGTTTGAAGGGCCACCGTAAAAGACTTCCATCTTGAGTGGCTGCTAGCTTTTTCTCGAACTAGGCCTAGTTTAAATTCCTACCAACATGCTTGATTTTCTTCTTGAAGCCTTTAGGATCTCAAAAAACTTCCAAATCAAAAGTCTCGAAAAAGAATCAAAATTCTGGAACCTAAAAAATCCAGTATCGTGATCATTATAAAAAAAATCCCAAAATATTTATTATAATATATACTTGAAAAAAGAAATTCTAATAAAATCTGATCATGCCGTATTGTATTAATAAAAGATCTCAGCTTTCTAGATTCAATCGTGGGACATCAAAAAAGATTTTAATGATTATCTACTGCCTGTAGGGAAAGACGGGATAAGACCGCCACCCTAAGCAATACATTTAGTAGCTCAAAATAAGCATGAAATTTCACATTTTGCTATGTTACATATGTATAAGCATTCATTTATCTATGGACAAAAATTATAAAATTTTCTGATTCATCACATTATTTATGCTTTTCATCAATTTTTGAAACGATAAAAAAATACTCGTTCTTTTCCAAACGCGGTAAGAAGGACCATCAGTGGGGTAAGATGGACCAAGACGGATTTTTCAACAACCATTGCACAAAACTGGACGCAACAAGCGCCCCATGAATGGTACTATGGTCACATCTTTGGAATCGATCGACTGGTTCCACAGATATGACCGGAACAGGTTCCAGTGAAAATTAGTACTGTGAGCACAGATCTAGAAATGATCAAAAACGATACAAACCTATATTGTGACACATAAAATCGCATGAGCATTAGAAAATAAGATCAACAGGAGTCATGATGAATCCAGGGTTGTATTCTTGGATATAGCTAAGAGAAATCAATGTCACTTAATGCTTGATCTGGAAAAAAAACATCATTTCAGTTTCAATAAAAGTCATTTCGCAATAAAGAAGGGTGACGCTTTTACCGCGTCAAAAGTGGTCCGTCTTACCTCTGGTTTACATTTTTCACAATGTGGTATATTTTTACATGTTTTATGCATTTTTACATACCTTTATCTACAGTCACAGAAGCAGTACAGCCTACTTGTTGATTTCAAAATTAGATCGTGAAAGCCCCATCGAACGAGAAGTTGGCTTTATTTGTTGTTTTGAAGCTTCATAAGTTCGAGGACTACAAGATATTTCAGAATTATAACAACATGTTGTTAATCTTTTCTGTATTGCGTATGGGTAAGCATCTTGAGGATTTCATATAGAACTGGTTGAGGTCCCTTTTACCCCGCCGGGCGTTCTTACCCCGTCTTCCCCTAGCTATATTTTAAGCATTTATTCAGCTTCTGAAGCGAGATAAAAAGGCTTCAATCCCTGAAAATGTTTGCTAGACAGCGCAATAAATTTTGCATTTCTATATTAAAAGTTCTAGAGGTCAGCCTATGCATTTTTGTTTTAATAAAATTAACGCCAGCTCGATTTCCTGGCACCACTTTTCCTTTTCGCTTCAGCGATCGATTCTGATCGAGTTCTATCTTACTTCTGTTCTCCCTTTTCTGTTTTCCTGCTCCGTTGCTTCAACGTCAAGGAAAGCTGGCGAAACCATTTCGCTTATTGGCATTTCAAATAATCGTGCGCACCACGGTGACTTGTTTGTGTATGCTTATTGCCTTCTTATTATTTCCTCCCTCCGGATTCTCCGTGCCCTCGTACCTTCGCAGATCCTTCGCAATGTAGAAATGTCCTGCCTGGGTGCCTGTCTACGCGTTACCAGCAACCGCGTGCGCGTACCTTCCAGCCCACATTCTGAAAGTAAGTCCATAAAGAAGAAGCCAATCGGCAAACCGTACCGATATCGGGGGTCTCAGCGCGAGCGCGAAATTGACCACTACTGCTGCTCCACCGTCGTCGTCGTCGTCGTCGTCGGTGGAGGAAAGAATGGAAATCAAGAAGCGGCTTCCAGCGTCTATAATCCTCTCGATGGTGGATGCTGGCTGCGCGATCCCGGTTAGCCAGTTCGTCTCGTTCGATCGAGTTGTCGATGATGTTGATGTTGCTGCTGAGGCCGCGGGTGCCCTTTAGAAGCGGCGCGTATGTACGATTGCGGCTGCTGTTTATTATTGGCCGATGACGACGACATCGACGACGACGACGACGACGATGACCATTGGGATTGGATGGACACCGGCACACACGGGCATCTGCGCGATCACCGTTCAGAATGTTGGACGGTTTGCGTATATGTATGTATGTAGATGCGCCCATGCATATACATATCAAATCGATAGCATAAATCAATGCCGTGTGACATATATCCTTCGGATGTCAGAGCAGATATGCTACTACTTCTTTTCGCTCGTTCTGATCCGGTGTGTGTGTGTGCCCTTTCAGGTTTCGGGTAGACGCGGTTGGTTCTGGCCCGATATGGTCTTGGTGTTCCGAACCGGTAAGAGATGCGTTTTATATGGCTTTGAGTTTAACGCTGTGGATTATGTCGGTGCATAGATGTGGCGGGACGGAGGGGAATTTCTTGCTTGTGGTTGCGGTAACATTTCGTTCGAGGAATAGAACGCGATGGCATTCAAAGGTGAGAAATGGTTGGTATTATTTCTAGCTGGCAGTATAGATAGCAAAATAATTCTGTACATACGAGGAATATTTTGCAGAGGTTTTGCTCGAGCATCTGATTACAAATGTCAGGTTCGACCAGTGTGAGATTTATGGTAAAATAAGATTGAAATATTTGTGGTCTGTGTGTGAGAATTTTTTTTAGAAAATTTGAATTCTGATGAATGTGGGCGTCTTAGTGGAATACCTGTATAATGAGAGAGAGAAGGATTAGTATTTTCCATTTAATTCCACTACTTTATTTGCTTATCCTTGACAGATACGCGTATTTCGTCTACAATGTGCATTGATGGTCTAGATGTCCAGAATCTTTAAAGATGAACTGCTTATTATTGTTTGCGTTTTGATTAAGATTTAGATAGTTATCACTAGCAAGCGACGTCCTAGAGCAATGCTTAAAAGCCTACCGCTTCTTTGCTTCCTACATTACAAGAACCATTCCGGGAGGCAAAAGCCAATCCACTTAAGTTATTAAAATTACTATCACAGTTTTGCAATCTTGCGCTTTCTCGCTTTTTGTGGCGGCAAGTTTATCAAGCGGCCTTACGTCGTCGTCGTTGTCGGTGTCTAATTCGATCCAATTAAAAATCGCAGCTTTCCAAATGGTATCGTTGCCGTCGCGGTGTCGCTACCCCTTCTATTGGATGACAGTTTGGAGAAGGCAACAGCCGTGGGACGGCGAACAGGCGTGAAGCCCACTGATGCAAGGCAGCGTATTTGGGGTGGTGGGGTTGAGCTCTTTTAAACAGCAGCAGAGATAGCGGAAAGTGCCGCCCTAATATGGTGATGCTCGACAAGCGAGATCAACCACTGCATAGGAGGTAGGACTTTGAAGTACGGATTATGAGTCTGCGTTCTGGGGATAGCTTCTAGTGGGTCAACCAATTAAATTTCGCTTTAAGATATCTACTTGTGAACGTGTGTGTGTGAGTGCAGTCGTTAAGAAAACATGATCCTTTGTGCGAGAATTCTGCTATCTCACAGTCGATTTGCCACGGGAAATTATGACGCTAGAATAGCAGCAATATTTCCCATCGGCAATTAGCATTCTCTGTCATGCACCTGCAAGAAGCTACAACTAATTTTGACCATTTAAGGTCACCGGTAGCAGACGTCTTCTTTTGGCCATTGGCTACGACGGTGGTGGTTCGTCGTAGCGAAATTCCTCGAAACGCAAGAGGTTATTAATTATTTTATTTATCGACATTTTTATTAGCGATTGCAATCGCGCTGTGGTAGCTGAAACAGAAAAAAAAATAAATCGTGGCCATAATCGCACAAACCGCCAGAAGTAGCGGGAACGACAGGCGAACAAGCTACTCTTATTGGTAATCGTGTGCTCGCTTGCGCGCTTCAACCGGGTCGCGGTTGGTAGCACCAATAGCTTAGTAGGTACCTACTAGGCATACCGGTGGAATTTGGTGAGTTTCGCTGAACCGGTCCTCGGAATGGAACGAATGGCGGCTTGTTCGGTCTGGCTTCAAAGGATTGTACATCTATTCGGCTCCGGTTTGTTCGTTGGTTGGCAAACTGCGAGAAAAGGAAATCTTGATGCACGCTTATCACATTCATAATTAGGTGTTAGAGTGGAATTTTTCGTCGATCTCTGCGATTATAAGGTGCTACTTCTTCGATCCAACACAGAAGCTCTGTTTTTGGTTAACTGATTTGCTTTGACAAATAGCTGTGACTTTAGACAACTAACAGTTCTTTGATTGAGATAAGAATAGTAATTGTGCTCATTGTTGCAATATACAAGGGAACGTCTTCTAGGAACTTAGTTAATATATTCCGGAATTCTAAGGATCTTTTTTAAACTTCAGAAGATCAAGATCTGGAAGGTCTTTTACCGACAGAGTTGCACTTAAAAAATCCTTTCACCTTCACCAATTCACCTACCGGTGACCAATTCACCTTTGTGTCTCAGAAAATCCCGGCGGCGCCGACTGGGATTGAACCTAGGCCTTTGGGGTGAGAGGCAATCACGTTTACCACTACACCACCGGCGCCCCTGGGGGGGGGGGGGGGGGGAGTAAAACTCTCAAGGATTTTGTGTATGGGATTAGTTTTATTTGAAATGAGTTTTGAGCCTCAACAACTAACGTTCGTTGACGCCACCGCACCGATGTAGCTACAGTTGAATTATTCCCCAGATTGCTGCATCCGTCAGAAAAGATTGTATTCAAACCAGCCTTGACATTTCACTATTCATGCTAGGAAGTGAACTAGTGTTTTGTTTTTCATGAAAAACTTCACAAATTGGCAGCTTCAAATCCGTTCCAACCAAGCCAGATAACTGGCTTATTTTTCTTGATATTTTTCTTTCCCGTGATCGCTGTTGAAAATTATCGAAACAAATTCAAAACAAACATCCCTGATGGTAGTATTGTAATCATCCAATTAGCGACTGGATCTCAAAATTGATTAAAATCTATACCCAGTTAACCATTATTATGTTAAGTTGATCCAATGAAAACTCATTTCAGTTTATTTCATAAGAAATTTTTCGTTTTATGAACTTTATAATTAAGGGTCTGGCCAAAATTTCACATTTATGGTTCCGGTACACAAGAAAGGAGATAAACGTGACGTTAAAAACTACAGAGGAATTACTAATCTCTCTGCAGCATCAAAACTGTTTGAGATAATTGTGAGTGGTTTCATTCTTGAGCACACCGAATGCTATATCTCTAGTGACCAACATGGCTTCATGCCTGGACGATCGGTTACCACAAATCTTCTAGATTTTACCACGACATGTTTTGAGCAACTGGAAAATGAGGCACAAATAGACGTCATCTACACTAATCTAAAAGCAGCGTTTGATAGATCAACCATGACATTATGTTGGCAAAGCTATCCAAACTCGGTGCGTCGGACCGTTTGACTTCGTGGTTGTGCTCCTACTTGACTGACAGGTCTCTGCGAGTGAAACTCGATTCCAGTACTTCCTCGTATTTCACGAACTCGTCAGGTGTACCACAATGTGTAGCAATCTTGGCCCGTTGCTGTTTGTGTTGTACATCAACGACGCACTTCTTCTACTTGGAGATGGCTGTAAGCTTGCGTATGCCGATGACCTAAAGCTGTACTTCTTGGTGCGGACTGCTGAGGATTGCATTCGTCTTCAATCGGTATTGGATCTGTTCGTTGATTGGTGTCGTCGGAATAAGCTTACCCTCAGCATTCCTAAATGTATGGTAATGTCGTATTACCGCATCAGGCAGCCGATTGTTTTTGACTATGCCATCAACGGTGTGGTTCTTCAAAGAACCGACCAGTTAAGCGATCTTGGTGTTCTACTGGACCATAAGTTGACGTTCAACTTCCACCGCTCTGCTCTGATCACAAAGGCGAATCGCCAGCTAGGTTTTGTGTCGAAAATATCGAAGGACTTCATTGACCCACACTGCCTGAAAGCTCTCTATTGCTCACTTGTGCGACCAATCCTGGAAAATGCCTCCTTGGTCTGGTTTCCTCATCAGTTGACTTGGAGCTTGAGGATCGAAAGTGTTCAGCGCAAGTTTATCAGGATACCATTACGTAATCTACCATGGCGTGATCCGCAAAATCTCCCGCCGTATTCTGATCGCTGCAATCTGCTGAGCTTGGATACTCTGGAATGCCGACGGAAAAATCAGCAAGCAGTTTTTGTTGCCAAGCTATTGAATGGTGAGGTCGACTGCTCGAGGCTTCTCTCGCTGTTGGATATCCGAGTACCACCGAGAACATTACGAAGTGGTACCCTTCTCCAACCGCGGTACCATCGAACGGCGTTCGGTTACAACGAACCACTAACAACTATGATGCGTACGTTTACGGCTGTCGAAGAATTATTCGAATTTGGGGAATCTTCATCTCGCTTTTTGGCACGGATTAGAAACACTTGAATTGTTTTAGCTTTAAGGTTGTTTCATGTAGACAATAGTCCGATGAATAAAATAAAATAATAATAAAAATAAAATAAAATAATAAAAATTAAAGTAAAAGAAAAATGACACGTGACGCGATCACTTACTTGTTTATATATTTATTTGTCGTCAATCATGTTTGTCGACCGTTTTTGTTACATTGATTTGTGCTTATTATTAAATAGGCCGAGGTAATAAAAACAGGACCGGGTTTGTTAAGTGTAACAGTGAAAGTGAAGAATTTTTTTATGCATTCTAATTCTACGGCTTCTAGGATTTGTTAATACAAGCAGGCTTGATGGAACCTCGCTCGCTAGTTTGAAATGAGCGGAGCGTAGCATTTTTCTGAGGAGTAGAATGCCTACTGAGGTTTGCTGCCATTCATGTTCATGTTTTCTATCACACGCTCTCACTCTGGGTGAACTCTGAGCTTCTTGTGTCGAACAAAAAAGTTATCCGGAGTCTCGAAAAGCGCACCTCACATCAAATCATACTCTCTTTGAAGTTCACTCTTCCTCTCTCTCGAGGAGTTTTTGTGTACTTCTTCGATATTCTTACCGCGACTCACTCGAGTTGAGGGCTGGCTAAACTCGCAGGACAAGAGTGTTTTAAAACCCCCCAGTGAAACGCTGTCCAGACTGGAGACTTATAACATGTTAAAACGGTTGTCAAATAATTGCAACACAGAAACCACCATCAAGATAGCGCTAACATGTTATAACTCTGTAGTCTTAAAGTACTATGAGTTTGAGGTGTTTCAGCAAGCCTGAATACAAGTTGCTATGCACCATCAGTCGGTTGCTATCTAACACTCCTGCTCAATCGAATAATCCTAGTTTGGTTCTCAGTGTCTTGAAAGGACCGCGCGCCAGTCCCTTGGTGAATAAGTCTGCCAGCTGGTCATTTGTCGGAATGTGCTGGATCTTGAGCGTACCGTCGTGCAACTTCTCGCGAATGAATTTACAGCGAATGTTCACATGCTTCATCCTTTCATGGTCACGCAGCTCCTGGGCAATGTAGATACAAAACTGGTTATCTTCATGGAGAACAACGGGATGTTGCAGTTCGATTCCAAATTCTATGACAAGGTTTCTCAACCAGATTGCTTCACAAACAGCATGACTGAGCGAAACATACTCAGCTTCAGTTGAGGATAGTGCGACGGTACTCTGCTTGCGGGTCATCTAAGAAACTATTCCAGAAAATACTTGAAAATCGTTTCCTGAGATTGATCGGCGGTCGTTCGGATCGTTACCCCAATCAGCGCCAGCGTATCCTACCAGTGGTTCTGATCTTTCATTCATCCGGAAGTTCAACCCGTGGTTCACCGTTCCCTCAGTCAACCGAAATATGTTACTGACCTTCTTCGGCGTTTCGGTAAGACGAACTGCAAACCTACAACGACGCCGCTAGAACCAAACCTCAAGCTAGAACGACGCGATAGTGAAGCTGTGACTACCGAACCGTACCGTGAGCTGATAGGGTGCTTGACGTACCTGACGCTTTCATCGAGGCTGGATATTAGTGCTGCTGTTAATTTCTTCAGCAGATACCAATCCGCACCCACAAGCGAGCACTCGAGTCATTTGAAACGCATTCTTCGATACCTGAAGGGAACGGTGAACCACGGGTTGAATTCCTTAGACTGCAGAAGATAGACGACCGTGAAATGACTAAAGTCGTCAATGAACGTGACAAAAAATCGCTTATTGTCCCACGTTCTCGGCGAGATGCACGTCGCTCTTTAACGTCATCAAACGGTTGTCTTGCGGACACACTTCGCAAACACATTGTTCAGGCCAATTCTAGATTTTCGTCGTCTTTTCCACCATTCCATGCTTTCATAGAGCCTTCATACTCGCCGCTCCCAAGTGGCCGAATCGTCGATGCCACAAACTGAAAACATCCTCCTTTGAAGCCATTGCACCTACTTCGAACGAACCACCAGTTGCCGAGCTAGACACTTCGCGCTGCTCAATGTCCAACTTGTACAGTTGACCGGCCCTTCTACCGGTTGCAACTACACGATTGTTCTTCAAAATTTTCACGGTTCTGTTCGAAATTCTTACCGCCATTCCGTTGTCTTCAACGCGTCGCACCGAGAATAAGTTGCATTCCAACTGTTGTACATAAATACACAGACAAACAGACATAGCACATTGAATATTTCTCACTGTAAAACATCGTCGCTAAAACATTACCACCATCTGTTGAGTACACTGTGGAACAGATGGCGGTAGTGTGTAAACGTCAAACGCAAGGGAATTGACTATGCGCGCCACAGGTAGCGGTACTACCAACTACGATACTTTTAAATTGTCCGTTAAATGCTTGTTCGATGAACAACTTGCGAGTGTTATGTCTGTTTGTCTGTGTAAAAGACACCCTTCACTACTGCCGATACTTTTCTTCCGTCGACCAGCATGTTCACCTTCACGGATCCTGCATGCTCTGCGACGAGTGCTTGACCAAATTAAGCCACCGCAATACGCACCTTCTTGGCCAACGGATGAAAGACTTCAAAGAAAGCTTTGCTCTTTTCGATATGGTCCGTCGCACCAGAATCAAGAATTCAGACGATACGCTTTGCGGATATCGTAGCCAGTGTCTGTTTTTATCATTTGCAATCACACGCAAGGAGTATCGCTTCAACCCAGTGTAGATGAATTGCGTTTGTTTTGACAATCTGCGCTGTTACGTACGAGCGAAATGAACAAATGAGTTCATTATACATCAACGAGTACACGTTTGTTGATATTCTCCAGTGCTTGATTATCCAACCCTAAATTGTCAAAATCAGAAATGATCCTCAAAAGCAAAATAATCAAATCAGTGCCAACATTTCAAAGGGGCGTAATTGCATTTGTAAACAATGGTTTTAGTCGTCGATTTCTCGTGAATGAAAGCTCACTCATAAAAATGAATGACACCAGCAGGTAGAGAAATGTTTCCTGTACCAGCTAGCATTGGTAATTTGGAAGGGTGGGCTTTTATTTGCGAGAAATCGACGGCTAAAGCCATTGTTTACAAAAGCAATTACGCCCCTTTGAAATGTTGGCACTGAAATTCATTTTGGGCAAAATGATTATTTTGAATATTGTCGAATCCAGCGGGATTTTATCATCAGTTCAGCTTGAGGCAATAATTTGCCATCGGTTTGTTTGTAAAAACTAACACGACACTTCCTTCAGCGCTATATTTGAGTAAAATGAAAGTAATCATTTTGCATTTGATCCTCAAAATCATCCCCACCAAGATGAAGACGAATATTAATATTGACAACAACGGAGGCGATAATGAACATTCAGCCACGAATGAAGAAAAACAATGTTGACTTCGATACTCAAAGATTGCCTTGATCAAGAGAATGTTGTTATGTCAAAATTCAGATGCATGCAGGTAGTTGGTCTATCTGTTAAGGTTGTCTTCATTTTCAGCTATGTTGAGTGTAGAAGGAATGATTTTTATCAGCATTGATTGTAGCAACGGATAAACATTCCTTCGCAACGAACGTCATTTCCATTTCCTCGGCAACGTTTGCTCCAATCTTCTGCTTTCCATGAAATTTTCCTCCATTCTTTCGGTGCCGTGGAGGTCGAGATTCTTCCGTGGGACGATTTTCTAGACACTCGCTTGTGCCCGAACTCTCCGCAGCCAAAGCATTTAATGCCAGTCTTCTTACCAGCAAATGCCGAATCTTCCGAATGTTCCACATCGCTTGCAGGACTTGAATTTACTGCTCATCCAGAAGACGCTTCTTTACGTATTCCAATGTCAGCTGTAGTGGCTGTATCGTCTCCAGGGCCGTAATGTGCCCACAACGTCTTCTTCCTGCATGTTGACTTCCGCCGCTCTCGCAGAATCTTCTCGAAACGAAACAAGAAAGCCTTCACGTCGCCACCTTCATTCAACATTAGCTCTTGGAATTGCTTCTTGAGTATTAACTTGCCTGCAATCCCAATTCGCTCGAAAGCATTCTTCAGGACGTCCCAGACGTCTTTGGCCGTCTTCTAGTCCTTGACGTATTCCAGCTGATCCTCCGAGATCCGATGAATCAGTAGATTCTTGCATTTTCTGTCCAAGGCCCACCGTTCTTCGAGCAGCTTCTTCTTCTGAGCACGTACTTCCGCAGTATCCGCCGCGAGATCCCTCGCATACTCTTCCTCGTCGATGACCTTTGTCAGGCAGCCAAGCATGTTCCGATCTTCCATCAAGACTTCGGTCCGAAATTTCCAATTTCCGAAATTGCTGCCGTCGAACAACCAGAGCTTCTCCTCCGACATCTTGATGACTGCTTCTTTCTTCAGATTGTATGTATGTATGTATGTAAAGGATACCACTCATTGTTGCAAGGCACAGCCATTAGACAGTGGATCATCCTCCAAGTATGACTTGATCAAGTACGATACCTGGTTGTATTCAATTTACCATTGTAAGAAGGGCCAAAAACGGAGGGGCGGACCCGTAAGCAGATACACTTACGCGCAATCCGCGGGATCAGGAGAATCGCCTTCCAATGATAAAATCCTACAACCCGATGTAGAACAAGCCATCATACGAGGGAACGTCCCAATGAGTGGGGACGCTTCTTTCTTCAGATTAAAAGAAAAACTTAAATACTTCCTTTCTGTTCTGGGCCCATAAACTATTAAATAGGCAGAGGTAATAAAAACAGGTCCGGGTTTGTTAAGTGTTACAGTGGAAGTGAATAATTTTGACGTAGGATGACGTCTTTCGACGATCGCGTTACGAAAAGTGGTCAGGATTTGACCACTTATAACTCTGTCAATAGTGGATGGATATTAATTATAAACAAGGCAATCGATTTGAATGTCATCTACGAATCTGCTAAAATGAACACTTTATCAATTTTCAAAAAGGCACTATTGAAAATTGAACGAATGTGCAACTGTTGATTTAATAATGAAAATTGACACCGATTGAATGCGAAAAGCACTTTACCTAACACAGATTTAAAAAATTGAATTCACTCCGGTCTCACCGAACGGTGTTTATTCAATCACCGCGTGTGCTGAGTAGTGGTGTCCAGTGATCATCATCAGCAGCAGCAGCAGTGCTTTCGGCGCGCGGCGTTGTAGATCGTTCTCCAGTACTCGACGAAAGGCTGCCCAAAAGCGCGAGTTGCAGCCCACTGAGCTGTCCATTCGCTGAAGAAGGAGAAAGATAATGTACCCAGCAACAAAACGTTTGTGGTCAAATGCGTCAAGTACTCAAGTGGTACATACAAATTTTCGCAATGACATTTGTCAGAAACACAAATTAAGGTAAGGCTTTCTCTAGGACGCTAGAAAAAGCAAAACAAAACCCGAATTTATATGGTTGATTGCGGATATCTCGCGATTGGAAAAAAAATAGCAAAGAAATTTCTCCAATCAATTTTCGCTTTTTTTTTATCATCTATTGAATAAGACAAAAATTCGGTGCGTTTTGTGCACGAAAATGCCTATTTTTACATCAGAAAACGAGGCGTTTCCGTGATGGGAAAAGTGGTTTCCCTAACACAGTCGCCGAATATTGATACCAAGCACTGAGCATGCAAGACGGTACCTATCTTAATGCCTGTTGATGCAAATTTTAAGCCCCTAAGAGAATTAGGCTAAAAAAAATCTTTCCGAATCCTCAAGGTGATACTCTAAGTAAGCCTTAGCGTGAAACTTCAAAGGCACAAATGTCAGCTTCCACAAAACATACAAATTTGAAATTGCTACTCCTTGTTTGCTGTCTGTGCTACTACAAACAGAGAGTAGCAATTTTAAATTTGTATGTTTTGTGGAAGCTGACATTTGTGCCTTTGAGTTTCACGCTAAGGCTTCCTTAGAGTATCACCTTAATAGATAAGGGGCTTTAAATCTGCATCAAAAAGCATAAACGTAGGCAGGCTTGCTATTGCTCATTACAGCTAAAATGCTAGTTTTCGTAATTATGAAACTATGGGATACTATAATGATAATTTTTATTTGTAAGAAGCAAGAAGAGGTGGTAAATTTTGTGTATGACGTATAAAATTTGTCGATTTTGCTTTCAGAAGGTCACAATTAGCGATTTTATGATCACTGATTGCTCGTTCATCGCGTTGCTCATCGTTACAGCTAATCGCTTTTGTGACCCTCTGAAAGCTTAATTGACAGGTTTTATGTGTCATACACACTCTTTACCTTCTCTTCTTGCCAGTGGCGTCGCGTCCACATGTGCAACCTGTGCACATAATTTAAATATTTTAAAAAATGCGTTTAGATTTTTATAGATTTTAATGGTCACATTATAGCTGTACTTCTTTACTCCAGACCACAAGTAACCATGAATACACTATTTTATAGTGTGGTTCGATTAAATCTTCGACCTTGATTTGCTTCAAAAAGGATTAAATTCAGTTCGGATGGTCTGCCTAATCCCTAATGCATTGATTTCTAAGCATGGCGATAACACTACCATGACAAAACTCGTTAAAATAGTGCACCTAAAAGCGAGCTTTTTTGGGTGGCGGGTGGCAAGTTTGTGAATGGTCAAATGCGTGATGTAAGCCAAGCAGACCTTCTATCACCTCTTGAAAAATACCACAAATTTTCCACAATACATGGCGGTTTGCACCACTGGTTGTAATTGAAGCTTTCAGCAGTTACGCGTCAAACGGGAGCAACACGGAAACAGCAGTCTGGTACGCTTTGGACATTGTCATACTTGCAGACCGGTTTGAATGTGTGAGTTTAAATTAGAAGAACATTTGTGATGTATGCGTGCCCAAAGTGTGCATTTCTCGCTGTGCACTTGGATATCTGATTTCAGACAAAGAGATTAATGGAGAAAGAGAGCGCAAAAGCCGCTCTCACTCTCTTATCAGTTGTGAATCTCTCAATTACTGATAGTTGCGCCGGTGCGCCTGTCAAAACTTATGAGCATCCCCTGGTTTATTCTGATAGTGCTGTTCTGATGAATAAAGAGTTGATTAATTCAAGTTTGCTACCCAGGGGACTATGAATTTTCTTTAGATTTGGACACTGTTTTGTATCAAAAAATGTTTTGGAACTGTTTGACGGATATTCTTTATTACACTTCAGTCGAAAGAGTTAGCCTTGTGATAAAAACGAGAATTCAAGCTGAACATTGCATTAGGTCCTAAGTAACATTGACAAAGTCGACGAAGAAAATCGATCAATTAGTTATTTGTTATGGAATTAGTTAAGTTTTGCAATTCCTCCTACTTCGGTTAGCGCGAAAAGGGCCATCCAAGTTTTGTTTATACAAGATGGTAGGCCCTTCAAATGTTACGGTAGGTAGTGATTACCCAAGTAACATTGCAAGCTTTAAAGAGGTTTTATAGCATTCTACGAACCTAAACCGTAGTCTACAGAACCCTCATAAAACCAAAATTGTTACTTGGGTAATATAGTAATGGAGAATATGTCCCTTAAATTCATGGAGCATTGAAAAATAAAACAAAAACTAATATGTGGTGGAATACTATAACGAACAAAGCTTGGTGCCCAGGTAAAGAAATGCGGCACGCAACGCCTCTGCTTCTTGCATCTTGTAAATAAGAATTAAAACATCTCATAGCTTCATAAATCCGAAAAATAGCATTTTAGCTGTAATGAGCATTTGTAAGCTGTTCGGTATGATCAGTTTCTGTGATTGATCGGTTTTCCCTAATATATATTTAATTTCCGCACCGCTATCATTTCCAAGAACATCGAGGAAAACATCCCACAACATTGTTCTAAACTAGCTTCCAAGCTTCCAACCCATCGGTCATTTCAGAACCACAAAAGACTGATAAAAGAGTTAACTAAAGAGTTCAAGTAAGCGCTTGTATCCAAGACATATTGTATAGGACACCGACAGAACTCCTGACAAACAGAACTCTTAAATTGCTTCCGAATTTCAACTTATAGAACTTTTTCACTGATAACGAGTTAAGAAATCAATTTAATATTTACCATACTTTTGCTGTGACTTCAAAACTACCTTTCGTAATCCTACATCAAATCTACAGTTGTTTCTTGGATACAACCTCTTATTTTTTTATTCATTCTAATTCTAAGGCTACTAGGGTTTGTTAATAATACAAGTTGCTATGCACCATCAGTCGGTTGCTATCTAACACTTATGAATAGGGATTGATTTTTTCCTTTGAATCTTACAATTTGATTGCGATTGGTGTTCGCCAATTAACAATGTTTTGTCTATTCCTGATGTTATTTATCATAATTAGCTGATTGATAATCAAGGATTTCTTGAAATTCTCAGTCAACGGGCATTTCACAATCATCTATGAACAGAGAATATTCGATTGCTGTGTGAAATGCTTCATTTTTCCATATGGGATGTAAAGATTCAGTCACACAGATGTCGTCGTAAATGTTTGTTAATAACAAGTTTGCAATTTTGCTGGTTTCTCTTTTTTTTTTTTGTAATCACAGTGGCAGCAACTTGCTAAAACTCTACACTGGACCCCTTTTATTGATAAATTTTGCTTCTATGAGCCTCTATTTTAAATCAACACACAGACGTTCCTAAGCTATGGTGCCCGTTTGGTCACTGTTGTTTTTGTGCTGATCCAAATAGTTTTGATAATATAATTGCGCATTCTTGTTTTTTTAAAAGGTTGATTTTTGTCCCAGTCTTGTCTTCTGTCGTCACTTATTTTGTCATTTTGTCTTGTGTATTAACCCCCACTTGTCTTGTTTATTGTGTCAACTTGTGTCTATTGTCCTTCTCCATTTGTTACTCTGTCATGACTAATTTCATTGATTTATAAAAATAGTAATATCAATTACAGGATAATATGGTTATTTCTCGATTACTTTTTCAAAGGGAAGCACCAGCTCCTGCAAACAATGCATCCGATCGTCGATCCGGCGCAACCGGCAGCTCGCACACGCCAGCAGGTAGCAGGTAGAGGAAAATTTCCCCTATCTGATGATAGTGCCAGCCCGCGTGGGCGAGCCACCAGTTAAGCCAAATCGACGACCAAACGCACCGCCTACAAATGCCGATATGCTCCCTTGAAAAAGTTATCGAGATTTCTACTAATTAATGAATTATTGACAATTACCTCTCATGATCCTTGGCTCTGATTTTAACTTACCACTTTTTGATTATTTATCAAATACCTCTCCCAGAATATATAACTCCCCGATGCCTTGTTGGTTTCTGGTCTCATTTGGATTGGTCCTGAATTTGTTTGACATCCTGTTCGAAGTAATTCTTTGAGTTTCAGCTTGTACGTGTCTCACGTCATATGATTCGCCATTCATAAAGATAATAGGTTAAAAGGGAGTTAAACATACATAAAGGTAGATTAGTATTAGTTGTACTTGATCCAAACAATAGAAAGAAGCATAGATGACTTAGTAGAAAAATAAAACTAATAGGGGAATTTACGTATTCTCGGTAACCTAAGCAGCGACCATCTTTCTATAGCCTTTTTCTCTAAGGAACGCACACATATGCAGTATTGGTTTTTTTACAATCTTTTGCTGCCAGCTGCTCTAACAATTTCAGTCGAAAGAATTGTCGAAAAATGTTTTGAAACGCTTTTACAAAGCTCCAATCTTCTCTAGTGAGAGCGAGTATTGTCGGCAACCAGTTTTTCTTCGGCAACCGTTCCATTTGAACTGCGTGTAAATCTGCTGTTCTATTATCGGCAACTCGAAATCAGCTACAATTTGTAGTACGGGTGTTGCATTTCAAGAAAACCTTGCTAGATTGCTTTTTCTAAGTGGTAAAAATGTAGTCAAATTGAAGCTGAAAGCATAAAGAATCGTTTGCATGCATTCAGCGAAGTGTTTTCCTAAGAAAATCCAGTGAAAATAGTGTTTCAATTTGTGTTGCCGAAAATAGTCTGTCATACCGAAGCCGTCATTTCCCCTATATAACTAAAAGTGCAATGGATAAGTGTTAGTTCCGGGATCATTTTAGTGTTAGTAGTTATGTTAGTTTTGATCCGTATTCAGCCCTGCCGGCCTCTCCAGCACTATTTGCAGCAATTGTGATAAGATTATACGACACTGCTACTACTACTATGTTAGATGTATGACTTGTCAATTTTCGCAACGCAATGTCTTTCAATAAATCACTCAATCAATTTGATGTTTGAAAATTTGCTCAAAAGGGCTTTGTTGCCACATCATACCTGACTGAAAACTAAAGCACAACAATCCTTATTCTTATGTCAAACATATCAACATATTTAACACATCTTTCCTAAAACTTCACTTGTTCGTAAGTGCCTGGTTGAAGATATGACTTTCGCTATTGACATTGTCTGTAATTAACAAATACACTAAATAGGAAGATTTATTATACAACTTCATAGGCTAAACCTCCCTAAGCGGACCCCCCGCGTCCTATCTCTTATGTTACTTAACTTTCTGAATTCTATAATTGAAGTTTATTTCATAAATAACTGAAATCTCTAATCTACCTACACAATCATAACCCATGCATTTAAACTACAATTTAACGTGTTTCAAATACTTCTGGCTTTTACATATATTAATTATATCTTTGTTCGTCCCAGATGACACCTTCAAGTGACTAAAATGCTTCACTTTGAAGTTAGTTTCCAAGCTAATTTTAAATTGTATATTGTATTGTATAGGGTAAATGTTCCAACTACGCTCTCACGCTTCCACTATGTGGCACCACAAAAATACATATGGGTATGTCACAATAGAAGCACACCACAGTGGAAATCCCGAGCCATAGTTCAAACACTTATCCCAAATCAAAATGAAGCACATATAAGATTAGTTACAATACCATGTACAAAAATGATGTTTAACATTGTTTCCTGAGTAATACTTCAATGAAAACAACAATGAAAGCTTGGCACGCAAATAGAAGGAGCACTGTTGGGCACTTTCTGAAATATTTCAATAGTATAATTCCCTTGCAAACCTAAATGAATCTATCTGCGTAAAAATAAATAAAATAAGAGTGATTTGCGGCAAAACCCGCCAGTATCACACCCAACGTCAGTGCCTATACGTAAGCGTACTACGACGCGGCTCTCAATTAAAGGAGTAACAAGTGTGATACTTTCACTGCTAGACTAGATCTTTGGTTCTCTCATGCAGTGGTTTATCAGAGAGGGAAAGCCTAGTAATCCCCATTGCCTACCCATGACGCCATTCTATCGCGGCATGAGCCAGCAACGCCGACCATAAACCTACCGTCTCCAACACTCCACTAGCATGAAATTAAGTCCGCCCACCAACAGCAAGGTGCAAAAACTAGCCAAGGGGAGGGAAGTTTGCAATTTTGCTGGTTTCTCGCATGATTAATCTGATAAAGTCCTAAATTTGCAATTTCGTCAAATATGAAATCCAGTGTTTCAATTTCCCCAATGACCGGGAGTTAGATGCTTTCATTATCCATGTCTGAAATGAAGTCAACATTGCGTTGTTTAATGTTTCCATATATATGTAGTTTTACTTCAGGGGGTAAGCTTGACATAATTTCTTCGGCTATAGTAAAACACATATCTTATATGTCTTTACGGGCATTGTCTGGCAGAAAATACACCGGAACAAAGATATGTGTTTCGCCTGCAACTTGCACTTTCGCCTACACATGCTTAAAATATTAGAATTTTGTAGTTGCGATGATTTCAGAATTGAGATGTGTTAAAACTGCACCTCCTGACTTTTTTTTTCAGACTATTGATAATTGCGGTCACTTCTATAAACAATGTAATTGCTACCAAAAACCTCTTCACTTCTTACACCTTCATCTTAACTAATTTCAATGGCCATCTCAAAATTCTGTTTTGAATCTCATTAGTCTAAACTGCACTTCTCATTCGATTAAAGAGTTGACAACATACCGAGCTTTCATTCTTCGTATGAGCGTTAAGTGAAGACCTTGATGGACTTTGAACTAACGTAACATTAGAGTTATTTCTATTATAAATATTTACCATTCCTGTATACTGTCCCGAATTCGTCAAGTTTAGTGGACCGTCGTGATCTTCGGGCTCAGTTTAGTCGTCATATTTTTCTCACTAACCGATAAATTACAATTGAGGCTACAATTACAATTACATAAAGTCTTTAATGTTTGTCTCATGCAATTCGCCTGGCTCAAAACATAAATTTCCCCATTTTATAGGCATAAGCAATCAATTCATTCGTTTAAAAAACTGCAGATTAAGCCGTACCAGGGCTCCATTCTCCTGTGGAAAACCAACCCAACCGTTACAGAAGCCCTTTTTCCACACAGCAGATACTACACATTGCCATGTGCTGCAACGATGACGTTGACCGTTTAATATGCATACATAGTTTCATTTTAATTAGGATTAGAATCACTCCGAATGGGTGCGGGGAAGAAGGAAACCCTCTCGACGGTGTGGTGCTGAACCAATTTGTTAGTACATGACGCCTGCTCGTATTTTTTTTCGGTACACCGATTGCGCTGCTGCATCGTGATGATGACGGGATTCACAATAGATGCCGCACGGACGACGACGACGACGACGATCAGTGCAATAGAATAGTGGATTGCCGATTCGTAGGAGGAACCCCGTTGTCGGTCTGTGGATGGATTTCCGCACAACAGTAGCAAAGCGGCGCGAAATCGTGGCAACTTCATTATCATAAAAGCGGCATCTGCGGGTTCTGGGTGCAGTGGATGCTATGTAGTGTACTATTTTTTGCAGCTTGACTGACCATTGCCGCCGGGCTTGCTGACCGATCACTCCTCGGTAGTTAGTGGAATGATTTGTTGGACTTTGGATTGCATAAAACACGATTAATTAAATGAATGATTGACAAATAGTAGCTACCGTTGTTTATCAACGCTTCGAGATCATGTATCACGTTTTCTCGGAAAATGGGTTAAGGAAAATGTCCACACGGACAGCTCGATAGACTTCCACGATTTTAAAATAAATCTGATTGACGGCTTTAAAATTGGAATTTTGTTATGATCTTTCTACTGAGTCAGCAATCTCTGGCAGAACGAAACAGGAAACGGCTAATATCAATAATTTAATCACTTCAAATACACCTGTTGATAATCTCGCCCACCTTTACGATCCATTCAATTGAAGCTGAACTCACATTGATTTATTGCACACGCATCCTTCAGACGCGGGGACGCCTGTCTGCCGCCGATAACCGGTGCCATGGATCACGAGAAACCACAGACGGGTTTTCCTGCCAGATGACAAATCGTCCTTCGATTGAAAATCGCCTCGTCAACCGAGCTACACACTCACAAAAAAAAATTACCTATAATTAATTCAGCCCGCGTCATCATCATCGCGTCTCCTCCGACGATCGGTAGCTCAGCTCTTGAACCTTGTCGAAAACGGTAGCTTCCCAACATCACATCTCAGGTATCAACGTGATTCCGCGAGCGGAGTATCATCTCAATGCGCCATGGAATACGACAGATATGAGAAAAAGTACAACTTTATAAGCGTTTCTGTTCCATACGGATCCTTCCGAGAAGTGCATGCTCTGCGGCCTATGATGTGACGGCTGTTTGTGTTGTGTTGTATCTTTCTCTAATGCTTTTGGGGCCATATCTGAATCAACCACACAACTTTAGCCGCGCTCACAAACCACGTCATAAGTTGCCGGACAGTGTGATACACATTCGTAGATAAGTGAATGGGCTGATATTAAGGAACGGTGGTTGAATTTTGCCTTTTGTTTAAAAAGTTTTTCGAGAGTCACCAACGAAAGAAATGATATTTTTTTTCTTTATTTAAGAGGTTTTCAGCCTAAAGGCTGGTTCGCCTCTGGAAATGATAAATTATGTTTGCCTTAGGTTTAAGGTTTGTGACCATTACTGGAGGTTGCATTAGGTTGACTGGAGTTATAGGGCTTCATATAGCCTTTTCAGTAAAGGCACGGTATTACCAAGCTGGACGCGGCTGGTTCGATTCCTGGCTTGGTCGAGAAAATCATTCGAATTGGAAATTTCCTTGATTTTCCTAGGTAAAGAACGACATTGTGTCAAATTTGATGTACACATTCATGCATTGGTTGACAAATGAAGCTCTATTACTGTGGCAGTGCATCAATAATACTTAATTGAGAGCCGGTAAAATGCTTGCAAAAGAAGCGTAAAAATACCTGGAAAAAGTGGAGTAACATATTTTACGATTTTAGTTGGAGGAAATTTAATCTACGACAATATTTTTCAAAAAGCTATAATTTACAATACCAAAAAAATGCCATTTATCGCCGAGTAATAATTCAAAAATCCCGTCGGTGATAAAGTTATGAAGTTGTGCTATATTATACTTTCCAGTTCTCTATCCTAATTTTTTTTAGTAGCTTTCATAGTTCCATGAAATTGTTCTCAGAATTTCCCAAGAATTCACCACATAATTGCATTGCAATTTTGATCAAGATTTTCTCTTTAGAACTCGCCTGATTTTGAAGCTATTCCCATCCTTCCTCTTACTTTTCATAGGCGGCAGTACTGGAATTCTTCTTAATATTCACCTTGGAATGAAAGTTTTCTAAAAATTTCTTCTAAGGATTCCCTTGATTTTATCCATGAATAATCCTTGGAATTTTTTAGAGAATACCCTTAATTTTTTCTTGTTCGTGTTCCGTCGATCTTGTTTTCCGTACTGAGTACCAATGCTACCAACACCAGGGAGGCAGGTCAGACACCTGGACCCTACCTATCGATCCATCAAACTCATGTACCGGAGGCCAACGGGTTTACTTTCGTGATCAGAGATTTTATGCCTTAGAAAATCCCGACGGCACCGACTGGGATTGAACCCAGGTGTTTTGGAGTGAGAGGCAGTCACGCTTATCAATACACCACTGGCGACGCTACACCATTAAAATTCTGTTCAGCATTCCATTGTATTGTTTTCCCTTTGATTCTAACTTCAGAACTCCTTTGGAACAAACCTTCACAGTTGAACACCAATTTATTTTTTCTCAAAATTTCATCAAATTATTTTTGAAAATTCCTTGAAATCAGTGTTGGCAAAATCATCAAACAATTGGCTCATACGCTCTCAAAATCAATCGTGATAATGGAACAAAATAGCATGCTTGATATTGATTTTACAAGCTCCTTTGATATTGCGAGACTATTCACAACGTGCAAAAACCAAGCTGAGAGTTGAGTAAACACAAAAATTATTATTATTATTTAGCTTTATTTAGGAGGCTTTCAGCCTTAGGCTGGTTCGCCTCCAACAAACACAAAAATGATTCCGTTGCACATCGTTTTCTTAGAAAGAGAAGGTATAGTTTGCTATCACTTTTTACTATTCACTGATGGCAGACACGAAGTGACTGCTGTGAGCCGTCATGGACGTTTCGGTTGCGTTTGCGTTGCAAAAATCACGAAACTCAATCTCACCGATCTCACCACAGTTTGTTGAGATTTGCAGCTGGTGAGTTTTGTTAGCTTGATATTCTGAGCTGCGATCATATTAATTTCTTTTGGTATCGACTGGGAATGGATGGATGTTTATGATTATCGCTTTTTCAGTCCTAAATAATTGCAACGCCTTTAATTTAATGTGCCTGACGTTTAGGCCACGGGTTTTAGCTTTAGTAAAGGGAAAATTGGTTTATCGTTACTGATAATAAAGACAGACAAATTTTCCATTGAAAACGTCAAAACCCATGGCTGAAACGTCGGGCAGATTAAATTAGAATCATTAGATTTGTTTAGGACTGAGAAAGCTGGCAAAATAATCACAAGGATGAACAATTACAAAATCTATTAATATTTAATTTAAAATTTGGCTGTTGTGAATCATGCAAAAATATTAAATATGGAGTGACTATTGTTTTTAAATAAATCATAGTATTAAAACGTCATTGCCATATATGAGACGAACCAGTCCACGGCTGAAAGTCTCGATGGTAAATAAAACTTAACTAAACGTCATTGCTAGAATATAGCCTTTCCAGGAAATATATAGGGGAAATGGCTCTAATGTTGGCCTATGGATCTAAGATTGGGCCTATCGTGAAAAATCTGCTATTCATCAATTTTATGTAGATGAATGTCCATTGGGACGGTACTAATTGATATTTTTGGTAGCTATTGAAAATTTAGTCGATTGCTGCATTTATGTATGGGCCCAAATTTGGGGCATTTAGGCCGACATTACATCCATTGGGGAAATGGATATCAGCAATCGACTAAATTTTCAATGTTTTACATGTTTTTTATTGTATGTATGTATGTTTGTAAGAAGCCATCCTCTATCTTTGGTATTGCCCTGCATGCGGCTCGATTTAACAGCAAGATGAAATTTAATAATCATTCTGAATTCAACTGACTGCTGTATAAAAGTTCAAAAGGGATTCGACCACATGATTTTTTTTTAGACAAAAAATAAAATAAAGTGTTACAAGCTTTATAATAAGGAAATATTATTTTAATAATTTTTCATATAAGGTTTATAATAAATAGTAAGTTTGTGATATTTGCAAAATTGACAGTTTTAAATATTTGAAAAAAAACATACAACAACTTTTGGTTAAATATTTGAAATGTTATGTAATATGTTCAATGTTAGTAAATTTTCACTCATTTTAAGACCACTTCTATCGTTTTATTAAAAAAAAAACATTTGTGAATTATTTTTTCTAAAACAACATGTTATCTCAGTCATTTTGATTGGAAGTGACGTGTTCTTGCTATTGATTGTAAAATATGAAATACGCCGTTTTGGAAAGTTTTGCAAGTTTTAAGTGGTCGAATGTAAGATCGAATGTAAATGATTGCTCATAACAAATAATTATACAAAGTTTCATGCAAATCTGTGAAAAGCGTGTCTAATCGATTTATCATTTTGCGTAGAAATGATCTCGTTACAACGACGTAGATGTTAAAAGCTTCCTAATCCACTAAGATTGCTGCCAAGTTCGAAAATGTTCGGTCTATATCAGAACATAAATGATCATCTCCACAAAATTTAACAGAAATAGGTTACAATTAATCGGTGGCTGTAGGACGAATCTCGCTCTCCCTAAAAAAAAAATATTACCTAGCATTGATGAGAAAGAGACATTCGTCCAATAGACATCAGTTTATTTACTTACTCGGAGTTTACATAAATTATAGCATTATTTTTTTCCATCATCAATTGGAACATTTGAAAAATTGTTGTCATTCAATATTATCTAATCTTAAAGCATAAGTTGACAAACTATTATTTGTTCGGAAAATAATAAGTAATGCTTTATTGTGAGAATTAATTTTCGATAAAAATTGAGGTTATGTTTATTGATGATCATGCATCATAGTATTTTTTTTTTGTATAAATAAATCAACATCACTAAGAGAAATGCCAAGTTAGAAAATCGATGTTCAATATTATCCATATCTTAAAACTATACCATTGAAATTGCGAGCAATTTTGAAAAATTACGGAATACTGGTTTCTTCTACTGCTGAGATTTTCATTAAAAAAAAAAATGAAGTCAAATAACACAGATACACCGGATTTCATGACGATTTAATAATATTGTTCTATATAACTGATACAAGCAATTGTTTTGGTGCACAAGGTTCATTCCCTGCCTCGTGGATGAAGTGTTGAAGTGAATAATATGCAATGTTTCGATTTCCCAATGGATGTGCAGGGAATAGGATTTCGATTTCGATAGAGAAAGAATTTTTCGCTATGTCTGACTGAATAATCTATGGTGTATGCTTTTATAGTTCAGTGGATTTAATTTTCCATAATGAGGATGGAATCCACCGTAAAACAGGGTAACTTGAAGTAATGAAATTGGGTTGTTAGCGGAATGCTAAATAAAACAGCAAAAAGGTTATCTTCCATTTAATTCCACTTAATTAATTGTGGTATCCATGACAGATACGTATTTCGGGTTACTTGAATCAAGGCAACTTTCCACAAGACAATATTTCCAAATTGCTATATTTTAAAATATTATTAGGCCTCTAAACCTTTCGCTCAGTCTGCAATCAGTAGCGATAATTCTACATTTTTATATGTGCTAGAGTCAGTAATTGTGCACTGACAATAACTATCACATTATCCGTTTAAAGCCATCGGTAATCGAATGGCATACTTAAAAAAATCACTGCGCCCTCATAACAAAATCAATAATTGTTTTTCACTACAAACCTCAATTAAATACCATCATAGTTTTTCTAAGAAAGTTTTTTTTAATTACCTTTCATTCGATATTTTATCTTTGAAATCGGCTCAGTGGTTCAAATGTTATAAATTTTTGAAAAGGGCCATATTTGAAAAAAAAAATCGTTTTTTGAACCACCATAACATGGAAATGGTCACCATAAAGAACCAAATTACCAATTTCTACGAAATTTTAAAAACCACTATATCGTTTTGCTATGGGATGGCTGTATATTGTACTTAGATCAGGGTAATTTCTACCGTTAGTAGTATTGTGTTGATTGATAATTATAGGGGGATAGAGGTTTTTTCACAAGCGAAACCCACGGAATGCAGATCAGCATGCATGCAGAATGCAAACTCAGCAACTTCAAAGCGTTCGGCAAAATGTCATTCGATCAAATTTTCCATAATAAACAAAATTCCGCCCTAGTTGGAAACCTGGCAACGCCCTTAGGTTCTTTGGTAGTATTTGTAAACTGAAGTTCAAAGCTGCTACGATAGTTTTTCCTCAGAACTGTTGAAGAGGTATTGATAAATTTGTATACTCTGATCAAGGTTTTCTATCAGGATTATTTCAGGTATTTGAGTACCAATGCTATTATTATTGCTGCTGTTGTTTATGTTTAAGTAAGAAACTTCCCGTGGCATTGAAGCAAATTCACTGTTTTCAAATGATTCTTGGTTCGAAACAGTGTTTGATGTAACAAAAGAAAGTCGACCCGTGCACGCCCCTGCTTAAAGAAAAGATTAAAAATCAAGGTTAAATCTAGACAAACTAGACATCTAGACATATAGGGTATGATCTTCTAACTCGATCAATGTCAGATGCATATGAAAATTGAGTTATAATGATGATTAATACACTTCAAGCTCTCTTGTAGGGGAAATTTTCCCCTACCTAAAGGTAATGTAAGTTTGCGTGGGCTAGCTAGCAGTAACGACAAATGCCATTACTTATAAAAGTAGTTGCGCCGTTTGAAAAGTGTGAAAAGTAATGCATGTGTTATTAAAAATGTAGTAACATGTAAAGCCATTAAGCGGTACCAGTAGTGTAGTGCTAAGCGTGATTGCCTCTCACTCCAAAGGGTCTGGGTTCAATCTCAGTTGACACCGTCGGGATTTTCTGAGGCATAAAATCTCGGGAGGGAAATAATACTTACGGTACGTGGGAAATGTATGCGAATAACAATAGTGCATTATCATAAAATCAATCTTAGGTTAGTTTTTGCCATAAGCATCTCTAATTCAAAACTCGTCCCCTTAAACAAAAACAATTCATAAAACTTCAATGCAAGATTGCTTATTGCAAGTTGCCCCGTGGATGGGCTAACTAAGCTTGATTTCTCCTACAGCAAATATTCGGTTTCTTGGCAATATCGGTTTCTTATTACGTGGAACTGGTCTATTTCAGATCTTACAACTTGGTATGGAATAAAATTTTATCAATTTATCTATACACATTTTGTAATACGCCTTCAAATTGAAAATAGTACGATTTACCACCGCACTATGGGAAATTTCCATACAAGCAGGCGGACAAAAATATTTTCTTCATTTTTAATGTAAAATGTTGAATAGTTGTAATTATCAACTAAGTGACGAGGAACACATTTTGATGATTCACAAACAGCTTTTGATAAGGACTTAGTTTTTAATTGATCTTTACTGATAATATTTTCAAGTCTTTTGCTGTAACATTTACTTACGGACAACATATTGTGAATTTTACAACATAGCTTCCATTTCAATGATTGGTTATATTCGTTCTACCTAGTTTATTTCAGTTATAAGTTAGGTAACAGAATGAGTGAAAAATGGAAGGATTAAAATTAATTTTTGCGGGGTCGACTACGGCGTAGTGGTTAACATCCGTACCTCTCACGCCAAAGTTACGAGTTCAAATCTCACCCCGGACAAGTCATGAATGACCCAATAGTGTTTAAGTGACTATAATAAAAAAAAATAGCTGGTAGGTATAATTTTTTTTCTTCAACTTCGTCGACAGCTTCATTAAGTTCTTCCAATGCATTGTTGTTATCATCGCCGACTGTTGAGCAGTTTTCAGAATCTTCAGGGGCACATACTTTTTTAAATGTCCCGATAACGTTGTATGGTAGAAATCTTGATGTATTACTTCGTATTGACTTTTGCTTAAGCCAGCTTCAATGAACATACTAAATGCTTCTTCAGGTGATATCATTCCACGTTCATCGCTCAGCTCATTAAACTGCTTTGAAGGTCTCCCTAGTTTTGATGTTGAAGGAAATGCATTCCTTGATGGCAAAACTAGATTCGAGCCAACTCCGATGATCTGAATCAAATCTATCTTTTTTTCGTTGAGATTGGAGAGAATTTCTTGATTCTTTGACTTCATCCACATTCATCAGGATATCTCTGACTACTTATAGTAGAAGCAAGAGCTGCCTTATTTATCTGTCGGGGTCTGCAAACACAATTTAAAAAGCGATTCCTAGCCCTGAGGAAAAAAAATTAAAAAAAAAATAATATTTCAAAATTAGACCTGTGTTCTAAAACCTTCTAAAAGTTCACACAATGTTTGAAAAAAAACCTCAAAAGCCTATTCCAGTGCTTGTAGTAAGTAGTAAAATTTTGATCACAAGTTCGGAAAAAAGCTCAGAAACTTATTAAACAATTAGAGAATCCCCATAATAATTTCATAGGATTATCTGAATATTCTCTCTCGGGAAAATATTACTGATGATTCCTGGGGGACTGATTTGAGGGAAGTAAGGTCCACAACTAAAAGGCTTACAGGGTGAAAGCAGAGGTGTTTACCTGTGCATCAAACTTAGTTCGTTATAGTTTACGACTACATATTAGTTTTTGTTTTATTTTACAATGATCCATGAATTCGAGGGACATATTCTCAATTACTATATTAATCACTACCTAACGTAACATTTGAAGGTTCTATCATCTTGTTTAAACAAAACTTGTATGACCGAAGGAGGAGGAATTGCAAAACTTAACTAATTCAAGCTGAAGATTGCATTAGGTCCTAAGTAATATTGATCGATTCTCTTCGTCGACTTTCTATTTCGTTAATAACTTGAGCACATAACCATTTCTTCATTATCGATCTGTGTACTGAAGATACCTGGGAATGTCTTTACATGACCGTGGAGATACACAGAGAAAGTCGGCGGAGTCTGTCACTTAGGACCTAATGCAATGTTCAGCTTGAATTCTCGTTTTTATCAAAAGACTAACCCTTTCGACTGAAGTGTAACAAAGAATATCCGTCAAAAACACCCGAAAACATTTTTTGATACAAAACAGTGTCAAAATCTAGAGAAAATTCATAATCCCCTGGGTAGTAAACATAAATTATTCAACTCTTTATTCATCAGAAAAACACGAGCAGAATGAGCCAGGGGAAGCTCATAAGTTTTGACAGGCGCACCGGCGCAACTATCGGTAATTAAAGCTGGGCTTAGACTAGGCAAGTCAAATGATCAACTCAGTTGAATTCAATTGGCTTGAAAAGTTGAGCCTGGTTTAACTTTTTTCAATTCAAGTGAGTTGATCAAGTCAGTTGAATGACATGGTTTACACGATCAATTCAACTTGGATTCAACTGACTTGCCCTGTCTAAACCCAGCTTAAGAGATTCACAACTAACAAGAGAGTGAGAGCGAGCTTTTGCGCTCTCTTTCTCCATTACCCTCTTGTCTGCAATCAGATATCCAAGTGCACAGCTAGAAATGCACGCTTTGGGCACCCATACATCACAAATGTTCTTCTAATTTAAACTTACACATTCAAACCGGTCTGCAAGTATGATAACGTCCAAAGCGTACCAGACTGCTGTTTCCGTGTTGCTCCCGTTTGACGCGTGACTGCTGAAATCTTCAATTATAACTAGTGGTGCAAACCGCCATGTATTGTGGAAAATTTGTGGTATGTTTCAAGAGGTGATAGAAGGTCTGCTTGGCTTACATTACAAACTTGCCACCCGCCACCCAATAAAGCTCGTTTTCAGGTGCACTATTTAACGAGTTTTGTCATTGTACTGTTATCGACATGCTTAGAAATTAGGGATTAGGCAGACCATCCGAACTGAATTTAATCCTTTTTGAAGCAAACCAAGGTCGAAGATTTAATTGAACCACACTATAAAATAATGTATTCATGGTCACTTGTGGTCTGGAGTAAAGAAGTACAGCTATAATGTGACCATAAAACCTATAAAAATCTAAAAGCTGTTTTTTATTTATTTACACCTGTGTCGTGCACAGGTTGCACATGTGGACGCGACGCCACTGAGTGAAAGGTAATTCCTGTCAGGTAAAGTATATGGTCATAAAATGAGAAGATGATGTGAAACTTAATTTTCAGTGTATTTCCTGTTTCGTGCATGCATAAAATTTGTCTTAACTTAGTCCAATTCAAATCTTTCTCCCTTTCCTTTAATTATGAGCCGCATCCGTTTTGGAAAATCGTTACAGCTGGCACGCACGATATCTTGAGGCATTTCGTCCCATATTTTCACCAAAAGTTTCCACGGTTAGTGCCTTGGTATTCCCTTGTTCGCCTAATAAGGAGGATTAAAATCGGGTGAGGAGACAGGCCACTCTTTCGATGAAATAAAATCCGGGAAATTGGCCTCACACCAAGCCTGTGTAACTTTTGCCTGATGGGACGGTGCAGAGTCTTGTTGGAAGCAGTATGGTGCATGCTTATAATGCTTTTGCTCATCTGAAAACAGAATTTCGCAATCACCGTGCCGTTTGAGCAGTTTCTGACATCGTTTGCTTTCCGGTCAAACCATGCACCCGCTGTTTTTGTTAGAATTCAATCCGATATCATCTTTCAAAATACTCCTGATCGTTGGCTGCGACATTCCGAGTTCTTTGGCAATCTTACGCCCAGACTTACAAGGATTCCGCCGATTTCGCTCTCTCGCTTGTTTGATAACTTCCGGAGTCCTAACACTGTGTTTTCGGTCTGGTCTGGGAGGGATTTTCCACGAACCGGTTTCCTTGTACCGTTTAATGGTGCGAAAGATGAATCTTTCGTTTATTCCGAGTGGTTTCACCGTCTTCAAAATAGAACATGGTCTATGATGCTTCAAAAACAGGCTTATCACGAGTTCCCTTTTCGCGTCCATGATTATCACGAGTATCAAACGAATGAAAATTCAAAGCAAACTTGCATGCCGTATTGACATTTGAACACACTCTAAAAGAAAAATATGCAGACATGTATGTGATTAACCCATTTGATACTACAATTGCTAAAAAAAACACTGACTGGAATAACCTTTCACCCTGTATAATACGAAAGCTCCAAGTGTTGATGCAATTTTCTATATCCTCATCACAAAATTCCCAGAGAGAACTTTATCTTTCTTTGTAAAACTATTTAACAGATGTTTCCATTTGGTATAATTTCCTGTTGAATGGAAAAATGCAAAAGTTGTTCCAATTTTGAAGCTGGATAAAAATCCTGCTGAAGCTTCTAGCTACCATCCAATAAGTTTGAAAACTTTTTGAAAAAAATAATTTCGAATAAAATTATGCTTCACATCAATACGAACTCATTTTTTGCAGACGAGTAGTTTCGATTTCGCCATGGGCATTCAATTACTCGTCAATTTTTAAGAGTTACCAATTTAATTCGTTCAAACAAATCTTAAGGGTGCTCAACTGGAGTTGCTCTTCTAGACATAGCATTTTTTTAATTCTTAATTTAGGAGAGGCTGGTTCACCTCTTTAAAAGAGGAGAGGAAGCCTAGAGCTTCCTTTTGAAACCTAGCGCGACAGTCACATAGTCACTTTGAACGGAGTTTCAATTTCTTGGTTAAGTTTAGTGAAATATCTTGGATTAGTAATGGACCAAAAATTAACTTTTAAAGATCACGTCAAGGGCATTTAAGCCAAATTTACAAATATATAAAATGTTTGCATCCTCGTATAAACAGCAAATTCAACCTGAAGAATAAACTTCTAATATTTAAACAAGGTTTTAGACCGGTCATGCTTTATGCTGTGGCAATATGGTACTGTTGTTGCAGTACCAGGAAAAAAGCACTTCATAGGATTCAAAACAAAGTTCTGAAGATGGTTTTGGCGTTGCCTCGCTGGTACATTACTACTGAGGTACATATAATTTTGAATGTTGAGGCAAATGTCCATCAAAATAATTAATACTTTCCGGCAAAAATCGCTGGAATCCTTAATTCATTTTATACCTTGATAAGATTTAGTTTTAGTTTTTAGTTTTAAGATTTCAATTGTTATACTGACATGCAGGTATGGAAAACCTGTTTAAAATACTGAATTGCCAAGGCAGGAATAATGTAAACAAACTTAAATAAATACCATAATAATAAAGGCTGCTAAAATAAGTAAAATAATTAAGGCTTACTATAATAGCTGGAGCACTTAGGTTTAAAAGAAATTTGATTTATTTTGAATTTGGAACAATAAAGAGTTTAAAAAAAGTATACCATAGTGAAATTATAATACCAATACATTAGATTTGTATCGACTATTGGAGCTTTGAACCGAAATAAGTTTATACAAATTTAAAATTTAGAAAACAAGTGAGGGAATATCCATAAATGAAGTAGCATATTTTTGATAATTTTAGACCGCCCTACTCCCTTTAGAAATGATGACCGACTGTGGTAATCTTTACCGAACTTTCAACAACTGAACTGACATTTTAATTCATTAGATTTAAAGCTTTTAAACAAGGAAAACTTCACCACAATGGCAAGACTAGACCTGTGCGCCGCCGCGCCACGCCGCCGCCACCGACGATTTTCATACGCCGCCGCCGCCGATGAAATTAAGCCGGCGCGCCGCCGAAGTAAAATCTTCCACGCCGCCGAATAAATTTATGTCACGCCGATGAAAAATTCGTAGCACCTTTTAGGTAAAATGCATCTTGAACGCGTTGAAATTAGCGTGTAGTGCAGCGATAGTCATTTATTTTTTTTGACATTTGTTCGCTCTGATCTAGCACACAATAATGAATCATTCAGGTCGGATTTACATAAAGGTGAATAAGTGAATATAGGGTATCCCAGAATGTCTAAACACGACTTTCGAACACCCCTGCTTGTTTCAGATGCCGTTTAAACAGCTGGTTATCACGCTGAATCATTGTTTACATTTCGACCAACAGTTTCGCGTATCGCAAGTTGCGGTTTTTTACATTTCCGTGACAATGCGAAGCATTTATCTGGAAAAGCGCAAGCAGATCGTTCACAAATGGTGTACTATACCCATTTTCTTTTAAATATCATTATTAAGGAGACTTTCAGCTAAATCTCCAACATTTCTCTGAGTAAATTAGTGAAATTGGAAGGTATAAGCATCGGAGCCGTTCGAAACGCGATTCGGAAGTATGGTGATGAAGCAACTTTCCAGGACACGCAAAAATCTGGAAGTAAACTGAATCCTTTTGGCCAAAATCTGAACCGGAAAATCGTGCAAGCTTTCGCTCGCAAGAAAAGGGCTTCGGTTCGAGACGAGGTTAGAAAAGTGGGATCCTCGAAAAGTAACGTCCAGTGGGCCTAGACAAGAATGGCAGAAGAAGCCAAAGCGAAGGTAAAAACAAGCCACATCCGTCAAACCGAGGGCTCGGAAGCAGAGTGGCCAGATAGTTTTTTTTTTCATTATCGGTAGCTTCTCAAAACTTTTATCGGTAGTTATTGGTAGCCGTCTGAAGAAGGACCTTTATGAGCGGAGGGGGTAGCTGTCCTTCAGTTCTTCTGTTTTAAACGAGTCGAAATCAATATGAATATTTTTCAAGATTACTAAAAATCTGTGATTCTCGGTAGGAAAAGTGAAAAATCGATAGTTTTTAACCTTTTGTCTGTGAATCGGTAGGCATATCGAAAATCGATAGGACTACTGATAAATCGGTAGGTTTGGCCAGCCTGCTCGGAAGTTATATAGCTTTTTGACGTTTAATCGGCGCACACTACTACACCATTTAAATCGAACGAGTACGAGCAAGAGGGAAACAGATTAGTGGGAAAACAAACCGTTCATTCATCCATGTATGCTAGATAGAGAAAGACTATTAAACGTCGAACAGGTTTATACTACCAGTTGCTGTGCGGAAAATCGATATTCGAAATTATGGACGTTGAATCATACGTTAAATTTGATTAGAAAACTCTTCCTAGTGATCAGTTCTACACCGTTCGTGATGGCCGAAGTGTTGACGACGCGGATAAGTCGATTTTTTTCGAAAAAAAAAATCGGGAAAAATGCTATGGGCAAGCCATTTGTGAGTGTGATATGCTTTCCAAATCGTTTGTGACAACGGAGACAATGACAACCGATGTTTAAGTGCGTGAGTGTTCAAACAAGCGTATGTTACCCATGATCCGCAAACACGACGCCTCAGTACAGTTTTGGCCGGATTTGGCGTCGGTTCATTACTCCAAGGACACGATAGCCTGGTATAAAGCCAACAAAGTCCAATTCGTACCCAAGGAGATGAATTCACCAAACTGTCCCAAGGCCAGGCCAATCGAAACTTTTTGGGTCCTGACCAAAGCATTTTGCGGACACATGTAAAGGCAGCGGATTCCGTTACAAAGTTTGTGAAAAACTGGAAAAAAGTATCCAAAATTGTTGGACTGAAGCTACGTTTAACTGTAAGAAAATACTATCCAGCTTTCCATGCTCGGTAATGACGGCCTGTTTGTATGAATAAATGTATCCTTCACTGTGCTTTTTGACACTAACTGGAGGGCGTATGTTGTTCCATTTTCTTCTGTTCCTGGGAGAGGGAAAGGGAGGGGTCAAAACCCGAACATCCAGATAGTGTCAAAAAGCACAGTGAAGGATACATTTATTCATACAAACAGGCCGCCATTACCGAGCATGGAAAGCTGGATAGAGAACATGAAAACGAAATAAAAATCGTATTTGCTGTAAACAAAGTTACGTTATCGTTTTTTTTTCAAATCGTGCTTAGACATTCTGCATCACTCTATATTACTAACAGCACGTTGATATTTGAGCTTTTTTTTAATCTCTTACAGGTCCAAGATGTGCTTTAAATACATACACCAAAAGTTGTATGACTACAATGCGTGTACATTCAAATATGTATCAGATTAGTACAAGCATATCATTTATCGCTACTAACATATTAAAAACGTGTAATGCTCAATAAATGAAAGAATTCCTAGGGCCCATTAAAATGTTACGTATTGCAAAAGATTGATTTTAAATACTATCCACCCCTACATAACGTACTTTTCTTACACTTAAAGGGTTGTAACACTTTGCAATACGACTTCACCAACAAGCACTTGACATACTTTCCTAAACAAATTCCGCATGTACGGCCAATGATAACGACTCAAAATTGAGTAAGAGTTACTCATATTTGAGTTCAGTTATTTATTTATTTTTTGTTGGGGAGTAAAGTAAAACCACTCCGTGCATTATTTGAACTTTTGTGGTACTCCTATTTGCTGTTTGTATCATGCAAATCGACCACTATTTAACAAGTAGACAGCTAATTGCCTGGACACATCTTTTCCCAGTCCGGTATAATATGGTTTATAAAACCAACTACATTTCCATGATTTGCAGACTAAATATCACTAGGTTGTAAGCTAATACTTCCAAGAAATTTTGTTCTGCGCTTGTGTAATGCACCACAACTGCAGAACAGATGTTCCGAGGTTTCACGTTCCAAATTACAGAAACGAACCCAACCAATGTTCTTAATGTGATATCTACTAGGACAGTGCCCAGTTACTAGGCCAGTGAATATACTAAGAGCTCTGTTATTGAGCTCTAAGAGCTTTTTGGTGTATGTTATATTAGGAGTTATAAATATTTTCGACTGGTTGCAGTTTGTGCATGTGCAATTGGCCATCACCCTTTGCTCTTCCCAGCATTTGAGTTTCATTTTTACCGTACAGTATGATATTCCACAGTATGGTTCGCTTGAAACACCTTTGGAAAATGTCCCATCGCAACTGAAATGTTTGTCCCGGGGCCAAAGATTCCTGCATATTCCAATTTTGTTCGTATTCCAATTTTTGAGCCATCTGTGAAAAATATGATTGAGCCTTGACGAACGTTAGGACCACCAGTTTCCCAATCCGAACGTGCCGTTTCACATACGTTGAAGGGAATTTCATAGTTGTCCTCTGGTTTCATCCAGTCTCCATTCATACTCATCACTGGTCCTGTTTGGAAGTATTGTAAGATGCTTAGATGACCAACAAGATCAACAGGCATTACTTTTTTAGATCTTTTGAGCCTTAGAGCCCTTCTTTCCACTTCTAGTTGCACATGTTCATGCAAGGGCAGCAGATTGAGGATTGCTTCTAATGCTTTTGATGGGGTGCTACGCACCGCACCCGTTATTGCAATTGCATGCTAGACGTTGAAGTTTTGCTAGTTTCCTCTGTGCAGTAGCCTCTGTTGATTTTGGCCACCACACTAACGAAGCATGACAGTTCAGGTTACTCAAATTCGCGAAATCGTAGGTCACTCATAGATTGAGTAAATTTTCCGACGCTTTTCCGAGGAAAACTTCTCGAATATGAGGAAAACTGATTGTGGTTTTAATCTGTCTTCTAGTACACTTCTAACCTGTGTACAATTTTCTTAATTTTTCCCATATTCGAGAAGTTTTCCCCGGGGAAGTGTCGGAAAATTTACTCAAACTATGAGTGATCTACGTTTTAGCGATTTTCACTAATATGAAATCAAATATGGGTAGCATTTTGTGTCCATGTGCGATTGGTTTGGAATGTATTTTTTTTCTAAATCAGTTGGAATAAACTCACGCCGACCCACGCCGCCACGCCGCCGCCGCCGAAAGCAAACGGCGTGACGCCGCCACGTTGCCGCCGCCGGCAGAAAATAACATATCACGCCACCGCCGAAAATATTTTGATCGGCGCACAGGTCTAGGCAAGACTCAATTATTCAAACAAGGCTGACAGTGATTTGAAATTAAGATTTAGTTAAATAGCTATTGAAATAAGGGTCAAAGTTTTACCGAACGTTCAGCGGTGGAAAGTTTGGTAAAAAATACCGAAGTCGATAATTATTTCTTAGTGTGTAGCATATTTTGCTATACTTAATACATGGCCGGTCACAATTTCTGATATCCCCCTCCCCCTAAAATGCTACGTATATTATGGATGGTCCCTAACATGCACGTAGAGATGATAAATATACGTCTAGCTTGTGTTTGTGATTAATTTAAAAAGCTATAAATCAAGAAAAATCGTATTTTGGGAATTATTAAAAACAAAAGTACGCACTGGGAAATCACGTTTATAAACTGAAATTTGAAGTTTCTATGAAAGAGATACATGTCAAACATTTATAGTAAAAATGGTTCTTAGCCATAATTTTGCAACTTACAAAAACATCAAGCCTTGTTTTCTCCCAAAAATCCCGACTTTGAAGCACCGCGCACATCGCATAGAACACCACACGTACCGAAAAACAGACATCCCCCCGAAAAAAAACGCGTGCTCGAGATGGCTCTACCACGATACGGAATGCCACAAATCATTCCAAACTCTTTCTGGGCATCATTCCGAATCTCGCTACCTCTCTCCCGCGCTCGCTTGGCCTCCACGCAACTGTGCGCTTAGAAACGTAGCATACCTTACGGACTCATTTGGAGGTTAAAATTTCTTGTAACTTTGTTTTTTTTTCTGTTCAATCCAAAACTGCATCCAAAAAACGATGATGCCGAAAACAGAACTCTGCAAGCGGCGGGCGCGCAAGGACAATCGAAACATTAGCGGGTATATTACGGCGCTTTATAGCGGTCATTTTTCGGTGGGGTTTTCGGAGGGATCACAAAGATCACAAGGAGCGACTCACTGCAGCGGTCGTCGCCGTCGGCCGGAAAGAGGGCCGACCAAACCTTCCAATAGATAGTATCTAGAGAGCGAGAAATTACCTTTGGCTCGGAATTGGCAGAATGTATAAACGGAAAGGTAAAAACAAATACGAAATGTTCGTCAAGAAGATCCCCACATTATTGGTAGCAAAGGGAAAAGTCGTGACTCGGCATCGGTAGATGCTCATTTGTTTTATATTTTCATTTTAAATTTTTGAGCTTTTAAATGGTGCGTTTCCCTGCTGATGGGTAACGTAACATTCGTTTGGGATGGCATTTTTATGGTTTGTTTGCTTACATGATCGTTCTAAATAAGCGTGCCATATGACCTCCGTTGTAATTTGAGCTGGATTGGATCAATTGTCCAAATATCGCACCGAGTTTTCACTAGAATCCACCGGATTCCGCACCCATTGGACTGACTAATCCAACATCATCCAACCGCACAGTGAAGTGCAGTGGCATCTGCCGCAGATGCATTTGATTGATTTGCATAAAAATGCACTTTTATGCACATTTTATTGCGCTTTTCCGTTGATGGACGGCTGCAGGGCGCGCGCCATGCCAAATGTGACCGATCCATGCCGGCGAGCGTTTGCACCCATGAACGGAATCGGATGTGCCCATATCTGAACTGAAACGAAATACGACTTGGGCACGATCATCACGATCGACAACGGGGGACGCGTAGTTGCAAAATAAAATGTGTTCGATGACCACCGTCGACCGACCGACTTCCATCCGCACCGGACTCCGGATTTGAAAATATTGGTCAACGCTTAGCTAGAGTTGACCCGATTCTGTCGCTCAGGTGGGCAATGATTTTTTTCTTCTCTCTACTGTTTAGCTACCTTCTGTTGTTGTAGGTTTTTAGTTTTGACCTGACGTGCTTTTTAGATTGGAACTTGGCGATATAATCGACTACCCAGTTGATTACCGACGGTCGGTGGCAGCCAGTTGATTAAGAGGATTGTGGCAGGGTGATGTGGGTGGCATGTGTGAGGGGTGCCTGGAAATAGATTAAGGTCTAGTCTACTGAAGCCGGGTACAAATGATTTACAGGCGCTATCGAGCTTGAGTCGCGCGCTGACAAATTGAAGCTCACAAACCAATCAGGCGTGACGTCACGCTGCTGCCGGCCTCATCCGGGCTAGATAGATTTGCTGTATGCTTGAATACGGGCTCAACAGTGGGTGACACATTGGATCTGCCGCTTCAGTGTATGCCGTTTACCTGGAGTGTACCGTTTCTGGGTTGATTTGTTCCGTTGCACAGTGGTCTTGCTAGATGGCAATATTGTTGATTCCAGTTCCAAGGACAAAAGTTAATGATATTTTAAAGTTTAAATCATTGAATACTTTTCACTCGAGAGAAACTAGAACTGGCTCCATCCTCTGTTCAATTACAAACATGTCTAAATCATGGAACTTCGTTCCAATCCGACCCTTCAACCGACCCATTGTGCGCTTATAGAATCTAACCCTGCAGCGGAAGATCCAAACGTGAGCTGAATCCCAACGGGGCAGTCAACACTGTTTCATATATGAACTGCCGTAGGCTATTAGATGACGACGATGTCATGTGGAAAGTGTACGGTCATAAAATCAAACAAACAATTTCCACCGGGTACAATATGAAAGCAGCAACAGCAGCAGCAGCAGCAGCGGCAGCGGTAGTCAGTAGTTGTATATCCACATACTTAGTGGAGACCTCCTGGTAGTCTAGCGGTCGTAAACAAACTTGTCGGCACGTGCGCAGTCCATAAAGCCATTTGGTCCGTAAACCGTGAACTCTCACTCTTGCCCAGAAGCGCGCTTTGACTTCGACGACGGGTTTCGTATCGCGGTTCGAACCGGGTCGACATAGACCAGTCAGAAAACGCTAGATTTCATCTAAGATTAGCCAATGCGTCAACACATGAAACCCTCTCAATCGTCGAGCCGTGTTGATGTCCATCTCTAAGTCCGACTCTTTCGGTCCACTGCCTTCCATTCATAGATCTCCACTTCCAAGCAGATTTTATCTTCCCAAAAAAACTTGTTGGTTCCTCGGCTTTTGTTTGTTTTATTTCGACGCTGATAAACGTGTGCGTACACACTTGTAGCCGGTTCTACAAATACCGTAACGTCGCCGTTGTCGTAGACCAAAGTGTTGAACGTCAACCGTGTGCTTTGTGTGATGGACAATTATTGTTGACCGGAGCACGCGAGCCTAAATTTCCGCGAACTCTTACAACCAAAAAGTCGAAACCTACAGGAATTAAGAAAGCGAAAACTGGACTAATAAACTTTGCACGGCTCGGCGGCGGTTGCTGCGGCGCTTATTTGATAAATGGCCGGTCAAGTTTCGTTGCAGTCCATTCCTGGAAGTCGTAATCGTTTGCCTGTGATGCATCAGAGGGATATGGGATGACGGGAGGTATGGGTAACAGAATGTGTCATTGCTTCTGAGTGCCTAGAGTGGAGAAAAGCATCTCATATGTGTTTTAATTCCAATTGAAATTTTCAATGGAAATGCCAGTAAATCACCCATTTTTTTTCAAATTACTGAACAAATAAAACTACTTTGTTCGGAAAAAAAAGTATGGAAAATTAGCCAAACAGGTTATCCCATTTCATTAGAAGCAATAATGGTAAGAAACAAAAAGAGTTTTTCTCGGCTTGTTGATTTGTGATATGGGACGGATTTGCCATAACTGCCTGTTTTGTTGACATTATATACGCTTTTTATATAATAAAATCGGATGAATATACCGTAAGGCACCGAACACCAGACAGTTTTTTGTTCAGGACCTTTATTTTATAATTATATAAAGGATTTACTTGACAACATAATAATTATGTTAGTTGGACATGGACGACACTTTAGAGATGAACTAGCCTAAGGCTAAAAATCTATTAAATAAAGAATTAAAAAAAAAAAAAAAATGGACGACACTATAGGATCATTATTAAATCATCATACAAATAAGGTGAAAGTAACCTAGTGAGTAAATAAAAAATATATGAAAAATTGATTTCCCTGAGTTTTCCTTTTATTATTTCGCATAAACGAGAGCTTTTTCAAATAAAAGGAGGGACATAGTATGATAATTCAAATGCTTAAGTAAGCGAAACGTAGATAATTTGACTGCCGAGTGATAAACAGGGGTGTTCGTTGCGTTGCACACAGAAAACGAAACTTATTCAGAGAATGAATAACTTTTACTCAGTTGTGAGTCACTTTCACGCATTCGTATGAAATTTTTTCTTGAAGCATAGGTTACGTAACCTACGATTAAAAAAAAAATCTCCATACGAATCAGTAAAAGAGGTTCATTCTCTGAGTAATATTCATTTTCATTCTTGCCATCTCGGCTTGAAATTTTGGATAGTCAAGTTCAGTGTGCAATTTGCATCAAATTTCATGTTTTAACTTGACAGCACGGCCAGAAAGCAGGTTTCTGTATTCAGTGAAGTTATTCGGATGGACAATACCTATCGCAAGAGTGGCTTCTTAGTTCAGAATTCACTCACCATGCAGTGCTAGTAACATTTGATTCAAAAGGCTTGCGAATCTTATTCAGAGAATGAGTGACTTTTACGTAGGTTACTCATGCGCTGAGTGACCAACACTTTTAGATATGTATGCTTACGAATGAGCAAAAGTTACTCACTCTCTGAGTTAGTTTCGTTTTCTGTGTTTCGACTAGATAGGAAATTGAAATCTCTAGTAATGTTATTCAAATGGATAAGATGTTGTATACAGGACACAGGGTGACCAGTGAACCGGGAAATCGGGAGAAAGCAGGAAATTCTAAATCACCGAGAGAAGTCCGTGAAAAAATATACTTCGTCCTCTCTTTGGAAAATAATAATCTTCTCAACTACTGGATTTTCCAGATACAATCACTTTGAAGAATTTATTCGATTTATGGAATTTAGAGGAAATTTTAGAATAAATTCTAGAGATAATAAGGTATGTAAGATACAAATTTCAATAAAGTTTTTGGATGTATTTTTATAGAGTTTTGAATACAACGCCAAGTCAATTGTTTATGTTCAAAGTAGAATTATTTGGTGGTTCTGTGTAAAATTACATGACGATTGTAAAAAGTTAATTTCTTATGAATATTCTTAATAAATTCCAAGAAGAGAGTTCTTATGAGAACTTCAAAGACATACCGAGAGTATTGAGTTCTGTGGGAATTAGAAAGACAATTTGAAGTGAATTCTAATGAAAGTTCCAATGGACATCCGTGAAAAATATCAACGGTTTCAAATTTTCAATTACATTTCTAAACCATTTTTTATTGTCCTTCATATATTATTGAATGGAACAGCAAAACAATATCGTAGTTCTACGTCAACAATCCATTCGCGCTTTGGACGCAACCCTCAATTTTTTTAACTAGTTCATTTATTTACTAGGCTCAGTCGTGTGTGACACTTTGCGGAGCCAAAAATCAGTAATGATTGAATTTACATTTTAAACAGCAGTAGTTCTAGGTTAGTATTGGGTACCAATTACTCGTGGCGGGCTCGAGGTTAATGGGTAAAAATTTAGATTGGAAGGAGCTAAGCAGAAAACTGGTTTCTGAAGCCTCCTTCAGATACTACTCTCGGACGGTTGACCAAAACCTGGTTAGGTATGGGGCAAGTAGCACAGAAACAGGAGGATAATAAGACTGGGACACAATGGCTGGAAATTGTTTGGAAGGAGGGGAAGGTCACATCAAACTCTAACATCAGACAAACAAACGAATTCGTAGACCGCCTGCATGTAGGAAAGATCACAGGTTTCCAATACATCTCTTACTTCACGGAAAGATTGTCTACCTCGGGCCACTACGGTATCCAACAGTGATGCTCTGGAGGCGTTATTACCCGGGCAATACCAAACTGCGTGATCGATGTCATCATAACCGGTTCTGCACCTACATATATTGCTGTCAACGAGGTTTATTCTGTAGAGATGTGCGTCTAGCGAGTAGTGGTTGGACATAAGTCTTGACATCACGCGAATGACGCCCCGACTTACATCCAGACCTTTGAACCACGCTCTCGAAGAAACATTTGGAATAATGGAATGTAACCACCGCCCAAGAGAATTACTTGTCCAATCGTTTTGCCAACATAAAAAAGAGAACTCTTACGTACTAATGGGAAAAATTCATCATGTGAAATTCTTCTATCATAAATTTCGCCTTGTTGTGCGCCCACCTTTGCGAGAGAGTCTGCCTTCTTATTGCCTGGGATTGAGCAATATGAGGGGACCCATACAAAGGTAATCATATATGATCTTTTGACCAGCAAACTCATCTGCTTCCTTACCTTTGAAAGGAAATAAGATGAGTGCCTACCTCGTTTCATCGACCAAATAGCCTCAATCGAACTGAGAAAAACCGAGAAGAGGATCTATGGGTATGTCGGAAATCATCCCCAATGCGAAGTTGATTGCTGCTAGCTCAGCAACATAAACTGAACAAGGTTCCTGAAGTTTCCGAAAGGCGGTTGAGTATTCACTGAACACCCGAAGACAGTGGATCCATCAGTGAAAAATCTGCAATTGACTTGTTTGTACTTTTCAGCAAAAATACGGGGAATTGAGATAGGTCGAAGTTGATCTGGAACTCCTTGAATAGCCTGTTTCATGAAGCGATCACAATCAATGGGGGACTGTAGTTAGTAATTCATATTGCATCACGGAAAAACGCTGTCGAAAATTACTCATTGGGTATTTTCTCTTAAAAATTTGGGTAGAAGTAGTTTAGAGTGTATTGTTTACAGTGTATTTTTATCGCTGATAGTTTTTCGAAAGTTGGAAAAAATGACGGCACCCGAAAAGCAACGTCGCGAATTGATTTTGCCCAGGCACCTGGAAAATCCTCAACTCTCTCACGGGGACATCGGAAAACAGGTTGGAATCGTGCAGCCAACGGTGAGTCGTGTGATTAAACGTTACTACGAAACTCTGAGCATCGAACGGAAGGAGAAATGCGGTCAGAATGGATGTTCTATTAGTGATCAGGATCACAAGCGTGTCGTGTAAGCGTTTAAGCGGAATCCCAATGCTTCGGACAGGGATGTGGCCAAAAAGTTGAATCTGTCCAAGTATTTCTTTCAAAGAGCCAAGGGCCGGGAGAGATTGCATCTACACTGCAATACCAATACAGCCAGTTCATGAAAGCATCCTGGAAAATGATAGATATACCTCCATCCTTTTTCTTGTCTATTTGGTATATTTTGTACATCAGAGATGCTCAGAATTTATCAAAACGGCCAGGCCTACTGTGCAGCTTTTAAGGGGCAAGATGATTCAGAAACGGGCCTGTTTAAATTAAAGATTTAAACACGATGCTTCAGAATCCATAAAATGGATAAAACGTGGACGATGCCTACGGGGTCACTTTCGTACCCAAGGATATGAATCCCCCCATCATACCGGAACTAAGGCCCATCGAAAAATACTGGGCTATTATAAAGCAGGCACTGCGGAAGTATCCCAAGGAGGTCAAATCTGAGGAAGACATGAAGAAAAAGTGGTTTTCCGTACAGAAGAAGCTGCAGCCAGATGTTGTACAGAACCTAATGAGTGGAGTTAAGCGTAAGGTGCGACCAGCAAGAGTGGTTGGTTGTGTAGAAGCCATCAAATAAGTAATATATTCGCTTTATTAGCTTTGTTTAGAAGCTAAAAGTTGATAGTTGATTAATATTTGCATAAAAGTGACATTAGCGTTTATTGGGTGATGTTATTCAGTGCGATTGATAAATTGAAAAAGTTGAGTAAACGCTCTCCAAAACTATTTTGCTAGCTTCTGCTTGTAGCTGTACCTGCAGTTTTGTTTCAGCAACTTTACAGCACAACGCTGGAAAAGTTGGCTTATAAAGCTGAAAATGTTAGTTGGGTAGGTCACACTCGATAATCAAATTTTAAAAGTGTCCGGATTTATAGACTAAGTATCTAGATTTCGGTTCATTACGGTATACAACCAGAGTGGCCAGATTATTTTTTTCATTATCGGTAGCTTCTTAAAACTTTTATCGGTAGTTATCGGTAGGTCGACTTAAGAAGGCTTTCCCGATACTTGAAACTTTTGTGAGCGGGGGGTGGGGAAGATTACTCTGCTCCAGAACAAAACACTGCCTTTCAGTTCTTCTGCTTTAAACGTGTCGAAATCAATTTTTCTAATTATAATCTAAAAATCTGTGATTCTCGGTAGGAAAAGTGAAAAATCGGTAGTTTTGAACCTTTCGTCTGTGAATCGGTAGGCACCCCGAAAATCGGTAGAACTACCGATAAATCGGTAGGTCTGGCCACCCTGTATACAACTATCTTCGATTATATCGAATTATATGTGATTTAAAATTCTATTATTCATACGTTTTTCTTGTTTCTTTAATTTCAGGTAAGTTTCAACACACCAATGATGTCGTAAGCAGATTATTGTTTAAAACTCTGGATTTGACAATGAATTTCGAAGTAAGGTAATCAGTGTGATTAATCTTTGGATATAGTTTCGATGATTATCGTCGTTCGATGATTATCTTTTCTACCATTAAAATATAATTGTCTACGAAATATAATATTTTCTACATTAAAGGTTGTCTTGATTTTTTTCAAACTTGAGTTAAGGTGTTTCGCTGTGAGATCCTTATTCTCGTAACTACTTCGAAACTTTAAGTGCACAAATATTAGCTTCCATGACACGTACCACAATAAAACTGTTACTCCACGTTTGCTGTACTTCAAAATACATGAAGTAGCAATTTCAGGTGAAATGGGACATTAATTTCCGAGATTTGTGTAATTGAAAATTCGAAGTGGAAGTGCTTGTATAGCCTACGTGGCGGCCATTTGTGGACTCTACAAGGCATCACCTTAAGGATGACAGGGAATTCCACTAGTAGAAGCATTAAAAAAATAACTAGGCTTTGTTCGGATGTTTAGTGTATTTCCATACTTAATGACGCACACATTTTGTAAATCAAAGGTAATGATATAATTTTCAAAATCCCAGGCATGGAATAAAGTCTGTTCCTTGGCCGCTTCTTTTCAATTACTGTAGCGTTGTCGTATCAAGAAACTCTTGACAGCGTTTTGATCTGGAAAGGTTGTTTTTTTAGAGTTGAAAAAATGATCAGTATTAATACATACGTATAAAGGTTATCGAAGTTGGAAAGCGAAAGACGTGAAAAAATTCTGCACACTCACGTTGAAACCCGAACGTGGCCAGGAGGAATGATTGCAAATGTTCTTAAATTTCCAAAATCGACTGTTAATACCACACACATAGAAATAACTTATTTTTCACGTGACGAAATCCATCTTTGACATAAAGGATCAGACTTAAACAAATATGTCATGTAAAATTAAGTGCTCTGAGACTGAAAAGTTTGTTACTCGACGAAAAGTATGTTTGATTGAGTTGAATTGTGCATCTGTTATTACTCAATTTTATGTCAAAATTGACGCTCGTATATGTCAGTCTCAGAGTATCTAAATTTACATTGTTTTTTTCTAAGTGTGCTTGCTTGAAAGTTACCGGGAAATACTAACCATGGATCGCGCAAAACAAAGCAAACGTAGAAGTGGAACATATGACCGGAAATTACGAGCGAAGATCATAAGGGCAGTCCAAAAGAATCCTGGGATCTCCGGTCGTGATTTGGTGAAAAGGTTCAGTGCGGCACACAGTACAGTGCGGTGAATCTGTATGCGAGAAGGTTTTCGGCCGTACCATGTCAGCAAACATCACAACAGGACGCTGAAACAAAACCAGGTTTAAAAAAAACCGTGCAAAGAAGCTTCAGGACAGTCCCAAAGATTTCGGAAAATTCACTTAAGTGAAGACCACCGAGCTACAGGGCAATTCCATTAACTTTAGGAAAACTGAAAAATCTTTTCAGTGAACTTCTGGGTAGTTCTGAAAGCTTCAAGGCAGAACCATGAATACCAGGAAAATTTAGCGAATTCAGGGAAGTTCCAAGAACTTTAGGTAAATTTGTAGAACCTTAGGACAGTTCCAAACATTTAAGGATAGTCCAAATAACCTCACGGATGTTATGTAAATTCACGAAAACATTCGGAAACTTCATTGAAGTCAAATAAATTCATAGAAGTCCAGGGAATTTCAGCGAAGTTAAGAGATCTGTTGGGCAGTTCCATTAATTTCAGAGCAATTCCAGGAACATGTTCAAGAAATACAGAGAACTTCAGGCAAGTTCCATGAATATCAGAGAAGATTGAAGATCTTTAGGGGAAGACCCGTTAGCATTACAGAATTGTTGGAACTTTAAATATGCTCTGAGGAATTGGAGGAAATGCCGAAAATTTTAGGGAAGTTAAAAAAACCTACAAACAATCGCCTATTCAGGCTTTGTTCACACACATCTGGAGAATTCGTTCAACCACAACATTGAACTACTTGGTGTTGTATAAGGTATGTCAAGAAGCTTTTATTGGACTTACATGAGTTGTAACAGAGCTTATTCGATCATTTTTCATTATTCAGCGCTTACTAGATTCATTCCTTCCTTAAACAACGAATTTCATGCTACGTTTGATTCTCATGTGAAGTAACGTTTAATTAGACACTATTATACATCTTATTGGAGCTCAATATTGTTCCAGATGATTGGAGGCGAGTAAGAGTTATAGCCATTAAAAAACCTGGAAAACCCGCGTCAGATCATAACTCGTCTCGTTCCATCGCGATGTTATCGCGCATTCGAAAATTGTTGGAGAAATGATCCTTTTTCGCCTGGACAAATGGGTTGAGATGAACCACCTACTCTCATATACTCAATTTGGTTTCCGTAGGGGCAAGGGAACGAACGACTGTCTCGCGTTGCTTTCCACTGAAATTCAGTTGGCTTTTGCTAAAAAAGAGCAAATGGCTTCTGTCTTCTTAGATATTAAGGGGGCTTTTGATTCAGTATCGGTTGAAATCCTTTCAGAAAAACTCCACGCTTGTGGCCTTTCTCCATTAATTAATAACTTTTTGTACAATTTGCTGTCAGAGAAACATATGAGCTTTTCTCATGGAAACTCTACAGCTTCTCGATTTAGTTACATGGGTCTCTCCCTTAAGGTACGTCGAGAAAAAAAATGAAAATACGAGAGCTTCTAAGTGCTTTATCTTTAAGATCTTTTGTCATCACCTTTGCATCGGTCCCATCTCTCCTACCGATTCGATTGTGGTGGTGTGAATTCTACTCTAACAGTTTCAGTGAGATTAACGCACCCTTCTTAACAAACCATCCTGTAGGAAGCTTAATGTATTGCGAATTGCGTTATTCAATTTGTTGGATCGTATTGTTGGAAGGAGATTCTTACATTCCCGTGGATTTCGCGAAAGTGCCTCTGCTAACGGGTCCGCCCCTCCGTTTTGGCCCTTCATACAGCGAAATTGTGAATTCAGATCGGTAGCTCAAATTGATCTTTCTATTAAGTGGAGCTGCATACAAGACAAGATCTTCGAAAGGATGGTGGCTACCTTACATACATACATACCTTTACATGGGTCCCATCTCTTTGCTCGATTTCACCTCATGTCCAATCACTATTCGTTAAATGCTCACTTGTTCCGTGTTAGGCTGGGAAATAGATATCTCTGTGAATGTGGACAAGGTTACCAAGACGCCGATCACATTATTTGGTCATATGCTGATATATTTAGGATTAATTAAATATGATATGATAAATGATAACTCTGCTCTGTAAAGCTTATTCGATTGAGCCTGTACAAATAAAGTAATTATTAAAAAATACATCTTATTAAACGATTATTCAACTGCGGGAAAATTTACATGAAAATAAGAACGGGAGAATTTACAAAGCATGCGTTTAAAACATCAACGTATAATGGTATAAGAGCTATTATGCTGACTGTATTCACCTTAATTTAGCAATATTGTAAAGCAATGCAATGAAATCTAATAATGGATGTAGCAAACATTTCTTAGACGTCTAATAAACCATGTTATTAAACCAATTGAAAACAGTTGAATTAAAGCGTCAATGTATGTGCAAATTATATTTATCACTTCTGATGTCGAATCGGGAAGATAGTCAACGTTTAAAAAACTCTCAATAAGTAAATTATTCAGATCAGAGCAAACAGCAGAATAGAGGTGCATCTATCGATCTCAAAGAGCATTTTTCAGCTCATAGCTCGGCAACCCGTTTATTCAGTATTGTACACTGTAATTCAGCTTTTATTCAATATTTTGCGAACCTCGCAGAAGTTCAGGGATCTTTAAGAAAGTCAAGGAATTCTTTGGATAGTTCTACTTGATTTAGAGCAGTTCCAATAGCTATGGGGCCTCCCTTAGCTCAGTCGGTGCGGTTACAAAGCATTTTCACTGCTTCCTTGGACATAGAGTAGATTGTATTTGCCACACAATTATACTAATGGAAAAATGGTAGATGCTTGTGCTCTCCATTAAGGGGCAGTTTACCGGCCCGAAAATAAAAATTTAGTTTTGGCTCGTTTTTATTTTTCTAAAAATATTGGGAAAAATTATCAAAAATCCAAGAAAATCAGTTTCTTTTTAAGATTCTTGACAAAAATTACATGTAATCATATTTTTTCTATCTCATCATGAAAAAAAAGTCGATGTTTTGTGGTTTTTTTGAGTCCAACTTCATGCCATGATGACTTAAATTTTTTTTACTTAAATTTTCTGTAGAAAATTAGAAAAAAATGTGATTTTTTTGGATTTTTGATAGGGTAAATGTTGGCTTCGGCACCCATTGACTGTTTTCGGCAACCAAAATTTAAACGTTGATTTCACTATGTTTTCCCATCAACGCACTTCCCTGAATGTGTCCAAACGATTATTTAGCCTTTCAGCTTCAATCTGATTATATTTGAGCGATCGAGCAATCCAGTAATGCTACATTTTTCTTCAAATAAAGCATACGCACTACAAAATGGGGTTGATTTCGAGTTGCTGATAATAGAACAGCTGGTTAACACGCAGTTCTAATGGGAAGGTTGCCGAAGAAAAAGAGACTGCGAAAATAGTCACACTCACCTGAGAAGTTTGGAGCGTTGTAAAAACGCTTTCAAAACGTTTTGAAAAATTCTGTCGATTGGAATGGATAGAGAAGCAAGCAGCAGATGAATGTAAACAAACAGACACATCATATATGTGCGTGACGCTGAGAAAATGCTAGTAGAAGTGCAGACGCTGCTTAGATTGACGAGAATACGTAAATTCCCCTATCTTTTTCCAGCATCAAAAAAAAAAAAAAAAATCAAAACATAATTATTTTTTTCGGAGCGGTGAACTTCCCCTTAAGAACTGTGCATCTAGAACACTAAGTTGAGAGCACGCAATAAGCTTATATGCGATAGGCAATAAGCTTGAAATGCGAAGAAGAAGAAGTACCGACAAATTCAGAAGAATGGAGAATATTAGAGAAGTACCGAGTACTTCAGGGAAGATCAGAAATCCCAAGGGCAGTTCCATTAACTTTAGGAAAATTAAAAATATTTTGAAGAAGTTTCGAGAACTTCTGGAGAATTGATAATGCTTCTGGAATTTCCAAAAAATTCCTAAAAAAATTGAGGACTTCGGAGAAGATCCATGATTGTTGGGAAAATTGAAGGAACTCCAGGGAATTCTAGAGAAGTTCAGGGAAGTATAATGATTTCGTTAGCCTCAGGGTAGTTTTGAAAACTTCGAAAGATCTTCAAGGCAGTTTTTTCAACTCCAGGAAAATTGTGGGAACTGTGAGAAGAAAATCCAGAACGTCCAGAGAAATTCATCAGACGGATCTTCAGAGCTATTCTATGAGCAGCTAAAAAATAGCAAAAACCTCATTACATTTGCCTTACACTGCGAGCGTTTGTTTGCTCATCTGAGTGGAAAAAATCATTACCGAGATGGATGCGCAATAAACGTTTTTCTTCATCGGAGCGCGCCTCCCATCATATCGTCGCCCCCGTTGAGGGCGTTGTCTTGGCATGATGCGTGAAAAGTGCGATCGCGACGGCTGGCCGAGTCCAAAGAGGTGCGTTATGCTTTCCAACCGCAACTATCCGCTAATGGGGGCACGAATGGAGGAGTGTGGGGATTTTTCATGCATGAAAACCCTTCAGATTTTCCCCCTTCTTCTAGACTTGAGTCCATCCGGAGAGCGGAGGCACTCATTCGGAACGCGTACTCAACTTTGCATTCCCAGTGTTGGTGTGTGCCATATGGATGGGCAGCAGAAAAATGTGTTTTTACGAGACCGAAAGCTTTCCCAGTAATTTATGATAAATGGTAACATCATAATAACAGTAGTAATAACATATGAAAACAAAATTAATGACAGTGATTTTTTTCCAGCCGCTGCTGCTGCTGTCATAGTTGTTCTTCTGGTATATGGTGCTTTACCAAAAGTGAAGTGTAGTGTAGTCTTCGGAATGGAACGATAGACCCATCGGGGGCTGTAGGTGATGGCACCTTATCTTCGCTTTATCACCTCATCATGACAGTTTCGAGTGAAAAGTACCCTTCCACGTATGGGTTCCACGAGAAGCAGCAATTCACTCAGTTCCAGTTGAACTGGAAGGCGATAAACTGTTGTTCATAAGACTACTTATTATCACAATCGTCGATGTAGTGTTCTGGTCCACCTGTTGCTTCAGCATATTGGTTGTAGTCTGAATGGGAAACACCCGACCCACCGACCCAAAAGTAGGTGATTTATGCTCCATTTAATGGTATGGAATTAAAAATGTTTTTCCACCTTCTGACCGTCATGCATCAACCCTGGAGTCGGGGTGTCCGATTTGCTAGGCTAGGTATGAAAAATATGACGCTGCTTGACACTTGTTGATTGCTGTCTGTTTTGTTCTGTTTTTCCTCGGCGGCGCTTGCCGTGTGCGGTTGGTACCATATGAGTCGTTGTGGTCAATTTAGCAGCAGATTACCACCGACGATGGTGTAGCAATTTTCCTGTTGATGTAGTACCAGCATGTTGCTACCAGGCGGTAGCATGTAACGAATTCAGCTCTTTTTTATCACACGGAGGGTTCGTGTTGTGCGCGGTAAATGTGTTAGCACCTAATTCCGGTAAATTATCGAATTATCGTGCGTGGAGGAATAATTTTATCTTGAAATTGTTGGATTGTTGATTTAAATGACTCTAGCGGTCGGATGTGGCTTGGGCTATAGGTTCATGGAAACTTTGGTGTCACTTTTTGTGATGGGACGGTGTTTGTTCTAATATTGGCAATGGTGTCAATAAGTGTCTCAATTGTGAATGCGCTTGGCTATTACGTACCAACTGGAATTGGGACGGCTGTTTTGATTGAAAGCTGTATCTGCCTTTATCTTTTTTGAATTCATCTAACACAATACGCAATCAAAATGATACTCTCTACTCAGGGATGCAGGCTGGTTTTTAACCCGAAATATTCCTTGATACCTTCTTCCTCCTTCTCGTATTTTCCTTTTGCAGAAGTAATTAAATTAATCCTGCTTGTCATCATTACCTGTGAATAGAGATTGCTAAAGTATGATTGTGTCAGTGATTTGTTTTCATCGGGAAAATTTTCCGCTATGAAGTTTTTTTTTTCCCGATGAAAACATTTTGCGTATACGTATACGTGACGTAGTGTGTGAACGATAAACGTCAGCAATCTCTATAGACCTGTTGACAAGTTCAATTCACCTTTCAATTGCTGTGTTGCTTGGGTTTAGTTTTGACATCATCACTGGAGGAATTGACAATCACTTGAATTTCGTTAAAATCTCATTCATGTTTTGTCCAAGCAACACCGCTGATCGACAAGGAGGAGGAGTTTTCTTTAATGATGTCAATAATGATAACATCCATGATTAGAGGTGGATTACAGCTTTTGAAAGCACAAGACTGCAGTTGATGCTGGAATTTGGGATATTTGAGCACTATGGGCCAGAAATCAAAATTTTGCTATCAATTAAAAAAAAATCTACCCAATCGGAAATTTTCCACTTCTTCTTTCAGCCTAAGATTTTGCCGTCAATATTTGGACCAATACCTTACAATTCAGACAAAGAGCGGCGCCGGTAGTGGTAAGCATGATTACCTCTCACGCCAGCAGGTCTGGGTTCAATCCCAGTCGGCGCCGCCGGGATGTTCTGAGGCATAACAGCTCGATCACGGGAAATAAAGCCGTTAGTCCCCGGTTAATAAGTTGATGTGATGGGTCGAGGTGTGGGAGCTGCCTCCCTGGCGTCGGTAGCATTGGTGCTCAGCACGGAAAACAAGATCGACGGGAAATAAATCATGGAAAAAAAAGTCAGTTTAAGGCCTGGGTGTCCTCAGTTGTCACAGAAGTCGTTTCAATCCAACTCGATCCATGGCTGCACGCCACCAACCTCGCTCAATACATCGACAGTAGCTTGTGGTCAGTACGTAATAGCAGGTCCCATACCCAAGTAATTGACATTTGCTAGGTTTATCATGACTTCAAAACATTCTTCAAGTCCCAATCATGGTCTACAAGACTATGATAAAACCGAAGTTTTTACTTGGGATACGCTTCCTTCGAGCCGATAGGTAGACATACGAATCGTGGAACCCGAACTTAACTCAGTAGTGGTAGAGTCAATCGACACTGCTTCCATTCTTCTTGCAGGATGAGGGGAAGCGCAGTATCGCATTCGTAATCATTTTCAATCTGCTCAAGGCTCACAACCGCTGCATGAACAGCTTGGAGAAAACGAAGTACGTCGTACAATGGCTCCCAGACGAGACCAAGAGTAGAAACTACATGCTCATCTTGAAGGTCATGTTGGGGTTTGAGTGTCAGATCTTCCGAAGGAACGTCATGAAACACATCGGGTATGTTTGATACCCACTTGTTGGCTGAAGATCCAGCAGAGCTGAGCATTGCTATAATCTAAGTGTGAAGTTAGATGGCAAATTCTTCTTGGAACGCGTCGATTACGACCCTGACCTTCTTTGTTGTACTTGACTCCATAAAGGCAGCATGAAGTGGGATTCGTCTAGCTTCTTTATTTGCCCTAGTTCGAGGTACTCGTCCCTGAAGTGTTGGTGCGCATCCATGGTAGCAGGACGACGTTGAAGCCGTTGCTCGATATTTCGCAAACGACGATCTGCGGCTTGTCGAAAGCTTCACAGGACAAATCACGAGTGGTAGTTGCTGCGTAGTGCTGTTAACGGAGATTTTCTTCGACAGACAGTGCTAAATCATTTAAGATTATTTGCCAATTTGGAGAGCGGTTTCCAGAGGATCGTCGTTCGTGGAAAGATTACAGATTCGATGAATGCAGTTTGACTAATTGGATGCGGTCCCAGTAATGGCCCATCCGAATAACTTTTCAGTCAAACATGGATGCTCAGTTCCTAATGAAATCTTCCGACCAGTTCCCAGAAGGCCTTCTGAAATCTTCCAAAGCACAAAGTCAATTTTTTTTTGGGACGTGGAATCGTAGATATGCACGTGCGACTTTAGGGTAATTTCACGACAAATGTTGATCGGCAATGTCAATAGCTCTGCCGATGGATTTTTGAAGATGAGTTACTCCTATTTCGTGGAGAATTCGTGCGTTCTCGATTGAACCGTTGCGGTGATTACACTTTTCAGGATCTGCGTAGAGAAACCAATCAAATAGAAAACTTAATTTGATGCTCTGATGTTCATGTATTTTATTACACACGATGCTTTCGTTTTGGCTGTTTTAGTGGTTAAAATAACAAAATTTAGAACAAACCATTTCTTCATAAATAACAATTGGAGCTTTAATGCTGCTGTCATTGGCAGCAACATGAAGACTCGTGTAAGTATGAGTCAGAGCAAAAATTGAAGATAATGTTTGCACCATTGAGCAATGTCAAATTTAAAAAAAATTCTCAAAAATTTCGTTTTCGAGTTTGTTTATTTATTTAAAGGCGGCATGTTTCTCAGAGTCTTAAACTATGTTAATCATCGATCGAGTTTCCACTTGCTGCAATTACGGCCTCCACACGCTTCCGGAATGCACGGCAGGTTCTTATAATGTAGTCTGGATTCATTTCTATCCAGGTACGGGTCAATGTTTGTCTGAGGCTTGCTGTACTCGGGTGGCGTTTAGAACAGGCCTTGGCCTTCATGACGCGCCATATGGAGTAATCCAGTGGATTAAGATCGGGGCTGGATGGCGGCCACATCTCCTTCGCCCTGAACGGAAGATGATCCTGCAACCACTTCTGAGTGCGGTTCGAGGTGTGGCACGATGTAGACCTCCGTGTTGACCTTGTCGCCTTCTGGAATGAACACCGGGTCCATTTTTTTGCCACCGGAAGCCACCAATCCAAACACCATAACCACAGACAAACAGACGTAACTCTTCATTGTGTATCTTCGTTCATGCATTTAACGGTTGATTTGAATATTATCAGTTCCGCGAACTACTCGCCGCAGCGCTGGCATCGTATCACTTTGACGTTTCTATATATTCTATAGAACTTTTATGCAATATTGTTTACGAGTTAGCGAGCAAGCTTGTTTTCCGCGAGAAGCCAGAGAGATGTCGTTACTGAGGTTATATGTTTTGAGATACTATGTTTTCAAGATCAAGTTTTTCAAAGAGTTACGTCTGTTTGTTTGTGCCATAACGCTATCAGGATGCTTGGTCAGATACACGTTGTTGTGCTCGTCGGCCACGTCTTTTACCGGAAGAGAACTAATATACCGGTCGGTTCTGGAATTTGATACGGGATCGACGGTAAACATGCTCTCGTCGGTGAACAGGATAAGCGGATTTTTTCGCTTAAGGAAGTTCAAGATTTTCTTGCATCGTTCGACTCGTAGCTCCCGGATGCGGTTGGTAATCATGTGTGTTTTTTTTTTCTCGGTCTAAAACCCTTTTGACGGTCCACCGGGACACTCCCACGGCAATTGAAATGTCTTTTTGCGATATTTCCCCTTGGGACAAATCACGAATACGCTGCCACTTCGTCATGGTGCAACTGTCAAACTAAATAAATCATTTTCTTTTATACACAGCCTACTACTACTAGTATGAGCTATAGGTTACGTGCATGCAAAGAAAACCAAGGCATTGTATGCACAGGTGAAACGGGAACCTTATGTGTACGATGGTGCAAACATTATCACGCATACGGTATGTATGTATATGTATGTATATACAATCCAACTTCCACTGTCCGGCAGTGTTTTTATGGAAGAAAAATGTTTGCAATATTATCTTATACTGATCCCCTTGCAAACAATTTTAGCCCGGAAGTTGAAATGTGATAGCTCTGTTGAGATTCAGTAACCCATTTCAGAATGCCTGGTCACTCACGTCCATTCCGAGGTTACTTTCACTTACCTGTATATTGGTATTGCGTGTACACTTCCATCATCAAAGCAATTTCTGCTTTGTAGATGGCACGTATTAAGAAGGATGCATTTCATATTTTTGTATCTAGTTGTAATCAGTTAGATCTCACCGCTTATGTAGGTATTGTGTCCTTGTTGCTGAATCTTTGTTATCTCGATTCTCGTTAAGTTCTGTTGAATAATTGGCATCTGTAGTGAAATACTCTTCTCTCTCCTTCTGTATCACTTTTCGATGTTTTGAATCCCCGTATTCGATTTCAGTTCATTAAAATTGTTTCAAAAATTGTATAGAAATCCAAATGGAAAAGTCTCACCAGACTCCACCAGTTGCTCAATATTATCCAAAGCCGTCATGGTCGCCGTGGTCGTGTTTGGGTGACACAAGCCATCGGTCAGTGAGATTTTGTTGAATGAACACAGGGCTTATGCGAGGCGCACCGAGGCGGTGGCTGTTTTATACCGTTTAGAATGTTAACTTCGTTGCCCAAAAATTTGTTATTTCAAGCATTCTTATTCTTAATTTGCTATCCATGCCGTTGAAGACCTAGATGATTATTTATTTTGATAGTTGCATGGGTTTAATTTGCTTAATGCAGTCCACTTCGCTATTAAAGTAGATAATATGAAAACATGATCATCGTCACTGCCAATTGAAGAACAATAACTATCACCCACCTCACCATAATGTATGCATTCACAGTAATTCCCATTTAAACTTAATTTTTAGTGCAGTATGCTGTTGTAACAAAATAAGCTTACATTTTGGGAGAGTTATTAGAATCTGGATTGGGAATGGGATTGACATTAAATTACTACACTAAACGTTCGCTAACTAAAAGAGACCCTTATATTTTGAAATACCAGCTTATCGTAGACAAATGTTGACCGCTCTCAAAAATTTATCAGCCAGTTGGGCTAAAGAAAGATGTGATTTTTAAATAAACCTAAAATTTAACAAATATTTAATGTACTTATTTGTATTTTTTTCGTGACATGAAGCGTTAGTGACCAGTAGCTGATATATTGTGGTAAACAAAGCTTCATAGTATTTTTCACAGCGCATATCTTGATCTGATCACTTCCCAAGTAACAATTTAGCATCCTTTTGGCAATAAGCAATCTTTTTAGTTTAAATACAGCATTTAGAAGTGCAACACATTATTGGTGAGTAGTTCAGCATTTTGCTGTTTTGAAAACCTTTAAAAGTCTGACGATAAAGTCAAAATTGTTCTTTTTTTAAACATGAATTTAATGCAGCACTCTATCCCTTTATAAAACTGTTCAGTTAGTCAATTATAAAACCGTTCGGTCTCAAACGGGAACAAAACGCATTTATTGCTGCTTTTTTGTGCCAATAAAGTGTATCAGAAAGCCCCCTACTGTTTACTAAAAATATGGATCCGCGTAGAAACAGAGAAAAAATAAATCCATTGAAGCTTTAAAACGCAGGATCACAATGAAATGCCAAATGATAGTCGAGTTGTCAATGGCGTTTGCGTCACGTTCTGAAAAAAAAACAAACCAGCCTTCTCCAGAAATTGCGTTTCGATGATGATCCGAATAACATGCATCAGTGCCAAGCTGGGATTGCGGAAAACTGCTGACAGGAAGCTTCAGAAACTGTAAGTCAGCTGTCAATTGAATAACTTCCTAACCATAGCAGCGGTTTGATTCGGCGAAAGGAATCCTGATGAATGTGGGCGTCTTAGTGGAATACCTGTATAATGAGAGAGAGAAGGATTAGTAATTTCCATTTAATTCCACTACCTTATTTGCTTATCCTTGACAGATACGCGTATTTCGTCTACAATATGCAGACTTCTTCAGTGTCGGCGAAAGGGTCAACTGTTCCAAAAAGTCCAAGCAAGCGCACATTATCTTCCTCGCATCATCCGGGAGAAGGGTAACTTTTTGGGAACGATTGAGCTTCCACATGTTCCAAGTTATGTAGATACGCTTCCTGAGTAACTGCTTCCAATGGATGATAATCTCATCAATTCATCAATGAGCAGTAATAGAGATTACGGAAATCATCAAACTAACTATCTTGGCTGGACGCAATGATTAATATAAAAAAATAACTTGACTTTGTTTCCTAAATTAAAAATAATAAGTAAAATCAACGATTTCAAAAGGCGGACTTATTTTTTTCTCTTCCGAAGCACATTTCACATTAAGGCCTGTACTCGAAAAAAAATGCACCAGACAAAAGTGTTCGCCAAAAATTTATTTTAAGTCGGATTTTATTGAAACTTTTAGGGAATGAACTAATACATATGGGTTATGTTTTGGCATAATTACTTTATTCAATTTCCTTTGCATCGCTGAAAGCCCGCACCTGTCCCTTAAGACCCCTCATTACATTTTGTGCAATGGTGGAGCCGACCTTTTTGGTTACTTTCATCCATTCTTTCTTCAACTCCAGCTCGTTCTTAAACACCTTGGACGATTTTCGAACTTTGGCCTTCATTATGGCCCAAAATCTTTCCACCGGACGAATCTATGGTGAATTTGGGGGGTTGGCGTTATTGTCTCTGTACCAATCCAACGTCGATCGCGCGTAATGGCATGATGCCAGGTCCGGCCAAAATAATGGCTCGCCTCCGTGGGACCGCAGGAAAGGCAACAGACGCTTCTGGAGGCACTCGGTGCGGTAAATTTCGCTGTTGATGGTACCCATTGTGATGTACGGTTTACTCAGTTTACCGCATTGGCATATGGCCTGCCAGAGCAAGTATTTTTTGGCGAATTTGTCCACTTTCTTCTTCCTTATGTCTTCCGGTACATCAAACCGTGATTTGGAAACGTAGAACTCCAGCCTCGGTATCTGCTTTGCGTCTGCCTTGATGTAGGTTTCGTCACCATAACCACACACATTGGTTTCGTTAACCACTCTCAATACAGCTTCCTTGCACGGGATTTGGCCGCCATGTTTTGTTGATCACGCCGGTTCGGTGCCTTCCTGACCTTGAATACACGAAGCCCAGCTCGTTTCATGGTTTGCTGAACGAGCCAGGCGGAACACTTTGCCTTCAGAGCCGCGTCGCGAATCGAAAGGTTCGGATTACGCTTGAAATAATCCAACACCTTCCGGGCCTTCACAGGGTCAGCTGTCTTCGATTATCTTCTACTTCCAGCCCACCGCTCGAACGTCTGGGACTACTTAAACGATTTTACCACCCGAAACACAGTTCTATGGGTGATTCCCAGTTGTCTTCCGATCCATCTCATGGTCGCAGTCGGATTTTCCATGACGGCGCGCAAAATTCTCCGGCGATTATCTTCTTGTTTAGATGACATCTCAATAACCACTGAACCGATTGTTATGAAATTTTTCACATGTAAACAATTCACTCCAAACTAGTTATACCCAGATTTTCATCAATTTTTACCCACAAGCCTGAGATTTAATCTATCACCTGAAAATATTCCACAAAATGAGAACTGTTTTGATAATTTTTGTATTTTTTTCACTTTAATGCTGAGGAAATTTATGTGGTATTTTTAACAGATTTTTTTTTAAACGATGAATGTGATAAGATCGGTTGATATTTATGTATCCCGTTTTATCTTGATTGATGCTTTATTTATAGTGTGCTTAGCAAGCGTAAAAGGCAAATGGCACAAGTATTGATGCCAAATGGCTTTTATTGTAGTTTTAATAAGGATTTAGAATGGTTCTCACTGCTTTCATCGTACAACCTATTTGCAGCAAATCAATCTTGAAATGCCTCGAAAATATGCCCATCAAAATATTCTTCGGGGTGGGCCAGTTATACAGATTCTAGTCTTAATGAGGTTTTGGTGGATATAATAAAAGCAAAGCTGTCTTGATCAGGGTTTAATGAATGTTGTTTTATAGTTGCGTGAAATGTTACTTGGGTTAACATGGTACTTACATGATCACACAACATTACTTTCTCAAAGACACAATACCTCACCATTTACCTCTACAAGTCATACATCTTAGAATATCTCAATGGTACGTTCACTTTGAATTCCTACATCCGCAAAGTAGAAATCTTAAAAGCCAACATAAAACACTCAGCAAACGATGACCTTGATCTTGAACGCCTTCAATCAATTAGCTTCCAGTTCTTGACACTTTCGCTAGCCCAAGTACCCACTTGGCACACAAAGTAAACAATCAACAAGCTTCTCTTGAACTTGAAATTTTCCTCCAAACACAAACACACACACACTCACACTCACTCCCGCGAATAATTTTCCATTGAGAAGTTATTTTTATGATTTCGAAAACAATGCCATCGCTTTGGGCGACCCTCTGCTACCACCACCCACTACACCGCTAAAAGGCATGCGGCACTTGTTCCCCTCGCTCTCTCTCATATGACAATAGTACCTACCTCCGCCTTCAACCCACCACATCCATTGCATTGTCAAAATGGATTCATTTCCATTGAAGACAACAAGACGTCTTGGAAGTTGCGGGAAATGGTTGGTGTAGCAGACAGGAGGAAAAAGCAAAATTAATCTACATTTTATTTTGTTTGCAAAACAAACAGAACTTGTTGCTAAAAAAAAAACCACTCCATTCAGCTTGGCAGTTTTGCCTAGAAGTGAACTTTCCAGGTGGGAAGGGAGACGGGAGCAATCAAGTGCGGTGGCGGGAACCATTTGCTGGCAGACAACAATGCCAATTCTTTCGGATGTGTGTATGTGGAGTTTCCTCCTGTCCCACTACCAATGCACGAGCTGAGGTACGGGTACAATCTCTCAGCTGTGACATCAGCTGATTCTGCTACCTACATCTGGATTGTACCACGGGGGAGGGAGGCCGATTCTGAGGGCTTCTCGGAGAGCGGCTGGAGTATGGGAATTTCTCAGACGAAAATTATCTGGAATTCTGTGAGCACAGCAATGCAAAGCAAAATATGTGGAGGGGTGGATCTCGATGACGACACCTGATAGGGACAAATATGGCGTCCGAGGGTCTATTGTTAGACTTTTTTGTGCTTATTGTTGAATGCAGAGGTGGGCGGAGGGTGTGCGGAATTTCACACAAAATAAATCAAACCCAACGGTAACTTGCGTAAAATTATCAACAGGAACTGTGTTGGATTGTTCTCGGGAACCTATGTTGAACAAAGTAGGGAGCATACATAGTGTGGGGGTGTTTTGGTTATTATTTGGAATGAGGTTTTCTCACGGCTGTTTAGGGGGGAGGGGGAGAGTGATGATGGTATGGATTCAGCGACCAGTGAATGGACAAGAAATGAATGACTACCAAATTGAAGGTGGTAACATTTATTGATACAAAATGAAAGTGAATCTGTGCACAATCAAGGTTGCAAATACTCATTTCAGCTAAAATAATGTTTTTCGGAATAATAAAACCAAAAGATGGTATGATGGCATGTTTTACTTGTAAATTACAAGAAGAGGTTACAAAGTATGCGTTTGAAGCATAACACCTGTAAATTTTGCTATCTATGAGTCACAATCAGCTATTTGCTGATCGCTGAGTGAGTGAGTGAGTGAGTGAGTGAGTGAGTGAGTGAAAAATCGCTGATTGTGACTCTCATGAAGTGAAATAAACAGATTTAATATGTCAAACACATTCTTTGCAACCACTTCTTGTATCCTACCAATTCAAAATATGATCATGGCATCTAATTATTTCATAATTTAAAAAAAAAACATTGTTTTAGCTGAAATGAGTATTTGCAACCTTGTGCACAATTAGTTTGAAGGATGAAAGTAAAAGTTCACAAGTAGGATATCGGAGTTTTCAACTACAATTAAGTATCGCTAGTAGATTGGGATACGTTTAGTGAATCTTTTTATAAATTATTATAGTCATTTTAACACTTTTAAGGTTATTCGTGACTTGTCTGGAGATGAGATTTTAACTCGTGAACTGCATCAAGAGGGACTGTGAAGTTTTTTTTGGCATTCTAGACCTCCCCTCCCCCTGCGTAGGCAATTGCCCATAAACATTTTTAAAATTTATATAAACCGTAGACAATTGCCAAAACCCCCATTGTAATCTAATCTAATCTAATCTAATCTAACACCAACACTGCCAGTTCATGAAAGCATCCTGGAAAATATAGATATACCTCCATCCTTTTTCTTGTCTATTTGGTATATATTGTATATCAGAGATGCGCAAAATATATCAAAACGGCCAGCCTACTTTAAGGGGCAAGATGATTCAGAAACATCGGGCCTGTTTAAATCAAAGATTTAAACACGATGCTGCAGAATCCAATAAATGGATGAAACGTGGACATATCGTACCGTATGTTCCGTTGTTATAAATGATTGGTCGTTGGGAGCATCTAATCTAAAAAGTTAAATGATGCTCCATTTTCCTCGAGTGGTTGGGATATGAGCACTAGCTCTTGTCTTAGCCCTATATGGCTTATGGTTATAGCGCCATTACTCGCTTTCTGAAAAGAAAAAAAAAAATGGAATAAAAGGCCGTAGGAGAAAGGAAAATGAGGAAGGAACCCTAGTTCTATCTTCCCTTGTGTAAAGACGCTAGATTTCAGTAGAGAGCAATAGAACGAAAATATATTACACTTTTTAAAACATATAAATAAAAATAGAGGGAAGATTTCAGCAAGTTTCATTAATTTTGCTCTCTTACTGTCCTGCTGCACTACTGGCACTTCCAAGACTTTTCCGGGTTATTGCGAAACTAGTTCAAAAATTCTTCACGCAAATCATGATCACAAAAAATTGAGCTTTAAGGTACAACACATCAAACGTCTAAGACCAGAAAAAACGCACTAGGACGACTCTCTTGCCGAATCAACCAATTGGCAAATCTATGTTGGAACTTGGCCATACCTACTCGTTCCCAAACTTTGACAATAGCACAGGTTGTAATGGTGGGTCGGGTGAGGTTTGTTTTCGACCAGCAGCTTCAGTGTTTGTAAGACATATCGGTGAGAGTTTGGCGTATTGAGGATAGATTAAACAGGTTTTTAATCGCAGCTCGGGCGAGATCGCTTAAGATGTGCAATAATTGTGCCGTAATGTTCGATTCTAATCGACAATCATGGTAGAGCCTTCAGAGGGGCAATACGTGGGCAATGGCTAGTGAGATAGAACTCGGTCGAAACAGTGCGAAAAAAAATGGATTTCTTGGTAAAATACAGGGAATGGACAAAATGATCGGGACAGGCAAATTTTTGTCAAAATTCAACTAGCAAAAAAAAACAATTTTGATGTAACTGAATGCATTTGGCGAGAAATTTAAAGCAGTTTTAATAAATCATTTGAAAATTAGTGGTAGCCAGGTGCCACCGGAGATGTTTTGGAGTATGTCAAAAACTGAATTTTTGCATCGTTTGTATTTTTTCTGGTGTAAAAATTTCTTGAAACAAGAATTAATTTTAAATTCAATGCTGGCCACAGATTCATGATCAGTTGAGAAACAACCGAGATCTAGCCATTTCCTTGAAATTGGTTCCGGTAAAGTCACCAGTAATGTTAATCATTTGAATCACACCAAAATGAGTATCAATCCTCAAGTTGCGATGGCCATCCTGGAACCGGTTAGGCTTACTGAGCAGGGAAATATTCACGAGTCATATTGAGTCTTGGTGAACATTTCGACGCAACTTAGCATGTGTTAAATATCAGGCTCGTTCGTGTAAAGGTATCAATATCATCGTTTGTTGTTTTCCTGTTTTTTTTTTAATTTGTCAAATAAAAAATTGAATATAAAGACTGAGGTAGAGGTACAGATACTTTGTAGTGAATTTTCATCTAAAGGGACTCAAAGAATTTATTGGGATCAGCTAAACAAAAGGCACAGTGAAATCCCATGAAATCTATTAGTAAAATGAGAAATATCCCAAGTAATCAAAAATTCCGCATTCAACGATAAAACTCACTTCCAAGTTCCATACATTTCAAATAAAGTTCCAACAGAACTTTCAAGTTCCATATAGTTCCGACAGAACTTTCAAGTTCCATAAAGCTCCAACAGTACTTTTTTCCCAAGCAACCAAAAGTTCCACATTCTACGATAAAATCCACTTCCAAGTTCCATCAAGTTCAAATAAAGTTCCAACACAACTTTCTAGTTACTTTAGAAGCTATAGAAAGCACACGAGGAACTTCAGGCTCTTGAAGTTCAAAAAAAGTTACAAAAGGCATCCCTAAGAACTTCTTAGGAACTTCCGGCAAGACTGAACACATGGCCACAACAATGTTCCAAACAAATTCCCAGTGGAACTTCTTAGTAACTTTAAAGTACCCTAAAAGTTCCCTGCGGACTTCTTAGCTACTTGAAAGTTTCTTTAAAGGCCCACATGAAGTAATCCGCACAAGTCTTTTGTAGGAACAAAAATTAATGTACGTAAATATTAAATGATCAGTGGCTCGCTCAAATAAATCCTAATTCTAATGCAGATAATCAATATTGCATCCAAACATAAAAAATAGAGTCCAATTTTCTGGATTCGAACCCATGCATTCGGCATGCAATCTACGTACACTAACCACAGTGCCAGAAGTGAGTTGGAATATCATGCGGGCAAACACCAATTTAAAATTCATCAAGGTGTTGTTTTTTGTGTTTAAATCAGTCAGCTGGCACTGAAAACACCAACAGTAGGCGGGAAAACAGCAAACTTTAAAAAAGGGTAGAGAACTACTTCGGCCTAATCGCCCATTTTGGGCCTATCGAGCAGAAAACATCAAATAAATCCATGATTTCAGAGTTAACTAGTTAATTATGCATTTGGTACGATACTTTAGTTAACAAGCTACCGAATGAAGTCAATGAGAACGCGTTGTATGAAGGTTTGCACCTATTATTCCCAAAAACAAAAGAAACGCTCCGACCGAATCAATTTTTATCATCATCCGATAGGCCGAAGTAAATTCAGTGGCGTTTCAATGGCGTTTCAATGCGTTAGGCCGAGTTTAGAATCCGTAGGCCGAGTTTGGCGTCAGGAAGCTGTGTTAGACTTTTGACAATATCTCAACGATTGGTTTCTCTTTATCAAATCTTATGGTACGTACGGAAAGGTAAAAAAAATTGGAAGCCATCAGTAATAATAACATTCCGTTTGGTGCTAAACTGCGCTAGATTAAGAAAGACTTAGTGCGGGTTGTGCTTAATAGGCCGAAAATGGGGTGGTTAACCCTACTTCAGATGACGTAACGGTTTGTGCTAGGACTCTCACGCAGAAGAACTGGGTTTAAATCTTCAAATAGCTCCAATACTACTACTAATGTTTGATAATTCAATACAACTTCATACCTGCCTTTTAAATAACTTTCGAAAAGACCTGACTTTAGTATTAACTTTCCTCCTTTAATTTATTTTCTAAAAGTACCGTTCAAGTTCTGCCAGAAGCTGCTTAGAATGCTCTTCAATTTTGGTAGCGGAACTTTCAAGTTCTTATAACAGCTTAAAAATGAGGCTTCTCAGAATTCAATAGACCACAGTCAACCACGCTGCTTAAGCCATAAATAGCCTTTTACCAGAACTTTTGTTTACTTGGGATGTGTGATCACACATCTTGAACTTAGCTGAAGTTTACTGATCTTCTCCAAAGTGTTATGTTGTCGCACATAAGGGCGTCTCTTGGTTCGGTGCCGTGCAATGGTCAAGTTGGGGACGAATACCGAAGCGCACGTAAACGGACACTAGACTTTCCGTTATTTCTTGACGCATACACACACGGGAATATGGAATACAGTTTCTCTTGTACTGTTTATGTGTGCATTAAAAACTTGGTCAGCAGCCTCATTTGACCTCAGTAACGACATCCCTCGGGTTTCTCGCGGAAAAGAAGCTTGCTCGCTAACTCGCAAACAATATTGCATAAAAGTTCTATAGAATGTATAGAAACGTCAAAGTGATCCGATGCCAGCGCTGCGGCGAGTAGGTCGCGGAACTGATAATATTCAAATCAACCGTTAAATACGTGAACGAAGATACACAATGAAGAGTTACGTCTGTTTGTCTGTGCTAAAAGCTAAATTATATTGGACATTCGGAGGGTCCTTATGTATATTCTACGGCTATTTGTTCAGCAGAGTTTAGCTGCTTGATTTATGTTGTTGAACCGTAAACCTTCCCTGAATTTCTCGACACATTGAAAGCATCTAATTGGCTCTATTTCAAATATCCGTGTGTGGAAACATGAAAACAATATGTGGTTTTTCCTCAGTGTAAAACTCGGTCAGACTAGTATGGAAACAATGTTTGTCAGGGGTTCGAAAACTAGACGGTAGTCATGGTTTGTTGTGATGAAACGCAGTGGCCTAGTGATGAATTTTGTCAGATCGGGTACGTGAAATAAGTGTTATTTGCGGTACCATGTGGAGTGCGCAGGTTCATGGTTGATTCCATTTAGTGAGGCAATTCATTTGGAATGGTTTCTTTGCTGTCGTAATATTCATTATGATGTTAAATTTCGAGTGACAGTAATTGTCGTTATCCATGAACCCACCACCGATATAGAACGATAATAACAACAACACGATCGGATTCTCGACATTCATTGGCCTAGTCGTGACCATTTTTGCTTACTGAGAAGATCATGCTACATATAGATACTTTAACACATTTTCTGGTGTTGCTGAGATTTAAACTCATGGCCTATTGCGTAAGAGGCATGGATGCTAACCACTACGCCGGGTCCATACCCCCCTAGTAGCACGCTTGTCACAAATCAATTGTAGAAACTTATATACGACTTATTTCAGTCATAAACAAGTTGCTGTAACTTATTTTGATGAAAGTGTGCTAATCGGGCCTTTCTATAAATTTGTAAAGGTAGCAATGAAAACAAATGGTCACATCATATACTATGGTGAATCCTGATCTGTTAACTTTTCACCAAAACTTATTTCCTTCCCATGATATATGTGAGATGCAGAGGTGGTCTCGGTCTCTAGTACTTACGTTAGTCATACTAAAAATCCATCTCATCCCCGATGCCCGTAACGACGTAGCCGGTGCCGCAATTGAAAATACTGGTTCACCGGGATTTGAACTCTGAGAATAGTTTACTAACCAGGGCTTAGGGATAGGCATTTGGTTCCTTTTGAAAATTTAGCTCGATCTGGTTAATCGTGAAGTAGCAACTACGAATTGTACGGTCATCAACGCTCATACTGATAATGTGGCCCATTCAATGGCCAAACGTTGCAAATGCTAGGGCTACAAAATGGTGAGTTGACAACCTGTAAGGAGCGGAATATCTAGCCCTGGTCCTCACAAGTTCGTACTTCACGCCTACCCGAGTCATATGATAACAAAAGACTACCAGCTGATTCATGGCCACGGCTGGGTGGCGTAGTCTGGATAATGTTGCCAGCCCGGCAGTAGCAAAGTGAAGAGGTGCGACGCGAACACTGGCGCGGTAACCATAGTACGGTGATAGAGGAAATGCTTCACCAAACCCGAGCGTCTGTTCACCATGGAGGTGCGGCTCAAAACGGCGTCTGTTCTCCATGTTGGGAGCGGCTGATCACCGTCCTAGTGCCAGCGTGGGACTCTAAACAGAGCTGTGCACGATGGTCCCCCGGCGAGACCAGGGGTTGGGGCAGGCCCAACAAGCCGCCCTGGAAAAACAAACATAAAGTTGCAAATACTGAAGAAAGAAATACGGATCGGAACAATCGGCACAGACCTACGCAACGAAATAAGGACTACAATTGGAAACTCGGAACATGGAACTTCAAATCGCTCGGCTTCCCGGGCTGCGATAGGTTAATCTATGACGAACTTCAACCACGCAACTTCGAAGTCGTAGCACTGCAGGAACTTTGCTGGACAAGACAAAATGTATGGAAAAGTGGGCATCGAGTGGCTACTTTCTAACAGAGCTGTGGCACCACCAACGAGCTGGGAACCAGCTTTGTAATTATGGGTAAGATGCGCCAACGCGTGATTGGTAGGCAGCCGATCAACGCGAGGATGTGCAAGTTGAGGATTAAGGGCCGTTTTATCACATTATCACATTATCAACGTCCGCACGTACCACAGTGCGAACATAGATTGGGACAACTGCCTAGTTGCAGTATGCATGCGCTCAAAACTCTAGACGGTGCATAACACCCGTCAAAGTCGAACGCCGCGACCCAACAGGACTACGCGCAGCAGCTGGAAGTGGCACTACCCACGAAAGAGCAGCTTGGAGCAGCTTCTCTTGAAGATGGCTGGAGGGACATCCGTTCCGCCATAGGTAGTACTGCTGCAGCGGCACTAGGTACTGCAATCCCGGACCGAAGAAATGACTGGTTTGATGGCGAATGCAAACTGTTAGTAGAGGAGAAGAATAAAGCACGGGCGAGAATGCTGCAACACTGTACGAGATTGAATGTGGAACGATACAGACAAGCGCGGAAAAGACAAAGCGTCAGCAGGAAGACCGAGATCGCCAGGCGATGGAAAATCTGTATCGCGTAAACGACACACGGAAGTTCTACGAGAAGCGATAGTTCGCGCAAAGGCTGTATGTGCAAGGACTCGGACGGCAACCTTCTCACGAACGAGTGTGAGGTGATTGCGAGATGGAAGCAGTATTATGACGAGCACCTCAACGGTGAAGCAGCAGAAAACGAAGGTGGCACGGCAACAGACCTTGGAGCACGCGCAGAAGACGACAGGCTACCGGCCCCTGATCTTCAAGAAGTTTAGGAGGAGATCGGTCGGCTGAAGAACAACAAAGCAACTGGTGTAGATCAACTACCAAGTGAGCTATTAAAATACGGTGATGAAGCACTGGCTCGAGCGCTGCACTGGGTAATTTCCAAGATTTGGGAGGAGGAGATATTACCGGAGGAGTGGATGGAAGGTGTCGTATGCCCAATCTACAAAAAGGGCGACAAGTTGGATTGCTGCAACTACCGCGCGATCACACTGCTGAGCGCCGCCTACAAGGTACTCTCCCAAATTCTATGCCGCCGCCTGTCACCATTTGGGGGGCAATACCAGGCGAGATTCATGGGTGCCCGCGCTACCACGGACCAAATTTTCGCGATTCGGCAGGTTCTGCAGAAATGCCGCGAATACAACGTGCCCACACATAATTCGTTCATCGATTTCAAATCCGGATACGACACAATCGATCGAGATCAGCTATGGCAGATTATGTATGAGTACGGATTTCCGGATAAACTGACGCGATTGGTCAAGGCGACGATGGATCGAGTCCCTTTGAATCTTGAAGGGGGTTACGGCAAGGTGATGGACTTTCGTGTCTGCTATTCAACATCGCGTTAGAAGGTGTGATCAGAAGAGCTGGGATAGACACGAGTGGCAAGATCTTCAGAAAGTCCATCCAGCTTCTTGGCTTCGCCGATGACATTGACATTATGGCACGGAACTTTGAGACGATGGCGGAAACGTTCATCAGACTGAAGGCTGAAGCTAGGCGGATTGGACTTGCCATCAACGCACCAAAGACAAAATACGTGAAAGGAAGAGGTTCTAGGGAAGACAATGTTAGCCTCCCACCCCGAGTTCAGATTGACGGTGACGAAATCGAGGTGGTCGATGAGTTCGTGTATTTGGGCTCACTGGTGACCGCCGAAAATGATACCAGCAGAGAAATTCAAAGACGCATTATGGCAGGGAATCGTGCCTACTTTGGACTCCGCAGGACGCTCCGGTCGAATAAAATTCGCCGCCGCACAAAGTTGACTGTCTACAAGATGCTGATTAGAACGGTGGTCCTCTACGGCCACGAGGATCGGGCAAGGTGGATCGACCAAGTGGAAGGCGACCTGCGGACCCTTCGCAGACTACGAGGCTGGCGAAGTGTGGGCATGGATCGAGTAGAGTGGAGACGACTTCTTCGGACAGCAGAGGACAACAAGGTCTTAGTCTGATTGGTAAGGTAAGTACGTTGCAAATGCAAATATCGTTTAATTTGTTTCGCTTATTACCTCGACCTGTGGGTTGGATTTGGACTATTGATGCATACAACTATTGTATCAAATTGTTAATTAAAGATCGTATGTATCAATTTTACGAAAAGACCACTCTGGTTGCGGTAGTTACAAAACAAGTTAATTTATATTTTGATCGACGAAAAAAGATATGATTTATTCCAAAATCAATTGAGGATTAGAGAAACGAAAATTCGACAATTGAAGAGAGACGATCTCTGCTATATGCAGTCGATTTATGTGTTCCTGCAAATGTCTAGTATAAAAATTTAATTCGTTTTTTTTTGTATTATATCTTTATTAGTTTTTGTTTGTCTTGTCCCCCGTCTCGATGAGTCCCATCGCCGCCCACTGGTCATCATAACCGGTCGAACTCCAGATGAATCTAGAACCACACTACTATTCATACTGGCGACAACGAAGCCCTACCCCAAGCTCCTCCCTATATTCCATCCTGGACAATGTACCCCTCTAACCTCGGGTAAGTCGCGAATTCGACCCAACTGGACATACTAGTCATAGAATTAAGTGAATTTTGTTACAAACAAAGAACAAGGAATGATCGACTCCGTAAAGCTAACGAGATTGAGCCTTCCAAATAAATTAACTAGAATTTTTTAAAAGAGACCAGAGGAAAATAAAAATAAACTCTACTGTATTAATAATCAACTCCAATTTAAAATCACTGTGCCGCACTTAAAAACATTAAATTAAAAAAATCATGAAATCTTCATGATTCATAGAAAACATTCGAGGAACATGAATTTTCTTTTCTTTTCTAGATTCTGAGAGTTTCATCAAATCGATTTCCCCCTCTTTTAAATTCAAGTTATATCGCACATAATATGGAAGTAGGTACTCAAAAAACAAAGTTGAGGCCATGAGTAACGCTGTAAGTGGGCCCAATAGCCAAGAAGAAGTAGTAGAAGAATAAATCTCAAATATTATTTCAGATTAATATAATCTTTTTGGTGTTCATAGAAAGCACCTCGACTTTCGTACCAATAGCAACGCTATAGGTACCCTGCAACATATTACGAACAAATATCGACACGGGAAATTCAAACAAGAAAATCATGATCGCTGGTAATTTGAAATCGATTACTTCTTGGGGTCTTGGATTTCCCGCTCGTGACATGGTATCTCGGAAATCAGAGCTTCTGGGCCTGACTTATTCGCTCCTGATTTTGCTTGCCTTCGAGGCAGCAAATAACCACCCAAGTGCTTGTCGTCTCCACATAGGTAGGTTATATGTAAGTCGGCGGTGTAGGAGTTGATAACAAATAAACGACAAATACAGCAAAAACATGACGTGCCCTGCAGAGTCACGGTTGGGGAATCGTCGCGACATTTCTTCGTTTTTTTTTTTGTGTGCTTCTCGCCTTATTACGGTGGGACTTACTCGATTGGTCATATTTCATTGGCTTCGTTCCTAGGGCACTTTTTTGTTGTTGTTGAACCTGTGTGGAGGTAGGGTGACTGAAGTCAATCAACTTAAGCCGTAGTACGGCCATCGATTGGACTTCGAGCAATGAGCAATGAGCTTTCCGATAATAAAATGACATTTTTATATGACTGCTATTTGTCAATCTACGGTCGTCGTCTTTGGCGTTTCCTCAGATGATGGACGAGCTTTGACAGGAAATTGATCACTAATTTCAAAGATCAGAGTGGGAGCGATACCGCAAACCCTGGAAGAGGGGCCACGTGATAAAAACCATAAGAGTGTGAACAATTTCGTATCAACATCACATAACTCGCGGTTGATGTGTGTGGAGTGCCGGGGGCATCAAGCAGGAAAAAAAGCAAAAACATTTGCGCGTATCACTTAATGTCGATCATCAAAATGCCATCGCGACGACGACGACGACTAAAAGAAGGACCTTGTTGGGGAGTGCAGGATCCGTCCGCGACAAAATGATACGAAACAAAAGTGTGATCAATAAAGAACCGAAAGCGCAATGCGTTGACGTTCTCGGCTTAGGGACGGGCTCTTGGACAAAGTCTGGCCGACAGACGCCATTTTTCTGGCGCGCGAACAGAATACTAATTAGTTGCAGAGGATTTCGCAGGCCGTACAGCTGCCTCCATGGTGTCGTTTTTGGTGTTTATGGCGTTGAGTGTGGTGGCACCACCGCCACCGTTACGCCGATCGTCGATCAATTTCAACTCTTGTGAAGGAAGGGCTTTTGAAAGAGATGCGACTCAGGGTTGAAGTCTGTTGTATCGTGGCTCTTATGCAGTTCACGGGCATCATTCGAAAACGTTCACTTTATTTCAGTGTGTGAACACATTTAAAATAAAGTTCTAACGAATAACGCCCTGATCTCAATCCAATCAAACGAACTTGCTACAGTTTCATCACTGAAACTAAACGCACAGTTCCACCTGAAATCGGGTAAGCGAGAACAAAAAAAGTCAACCAACGACTTACTTATCAGTGTTTACGATGTGAAGGACTCCGAAGAATTCGAGAGCAAATAATTCAACGTGCTGCGGCTCTTCACCGAAAGTCGTTTGTCCAGCAATAATGTGCGGACAGTGCAAGCTTCATCGTGACTTATGATGAAGATACCTTCCCCGGGTTCCGTCCCTTCCGGGCTCATATTCGGAAAAACTCGTTCCACTCCGTTACGCTAGGTATCAAACTGTCCAATCGAAAGCCAATCTCGTTAAATTGATTCCCTCCGGACGTGTCGTCGTGGGGATGCCTGACGATCGAAACGATAATGGAACGAAAAAGGGCCTAATGGCAAGTGTGCGTGCCAGCCAGCAACGTGTATACGAACAACATTAGATAACAATTTGAGATTCTGTTTACATAGTTTTTAATTGATGTTGTGTCATCTATATCACCTGCTGTTATCATCTACCTCCGTTCTGGGGAACCGGGCAGCTGAATACGATACACTGAAAACACATGTTCACACCGGTATATTTATTTGCTTTTTTCTTGGAGCTACCGGACTACACATGAATTGCTACTGTCCCCGATAAGAATGTGGAAATGTGAAATGTTTTTTTTTTTTATCTAGTTCGTTTATAATAAAATGTGAGTGAATTTACTGTTTTGATTGCATTACCGTAATTGTTCGATGTAAATTGATTGACGTTTGGTTTTGACCAAGATTCAGTATGTTTTCTTAAAATCTCCAGACCTAATTTTAAGAATATTGCTAAATGAAATCGAAGGAGAATTTCAATATGCATTCCTAACGAAATCTGAGAAGAATTTAATGCCAATTGTGTAACATTAAAACGAGGAAATGCTCTATTAACCTTGGAAAATGTAAAGGAACATTTTATCTTTATCTTTATCTTTATTGGAAGCAGGGAAAAGCCCATTTAAGCTCCACTAAAATGGGCTTTCCCTGTTCCCAATAAAGATACAGATGAAGATAAATGCTCATTTACTGCGTTGCGACTCAGATTTACTGTCCTGCCCGTGATTTTTTAATCAGAGGAGCAGAGCGACGGGCAAGCATCTAGAACGAATTAGATTTCTTAAGAAGCATCTTTTAGAAGCATTTTCTATAGGATCTTCCGTCATTTCACACCTCTGACAAAGAAAAAAAAACCCGGGGAGGACAGTGAGCCTTAGTAGTTACGTTATAAAGGATATTTTTTTCCAATGTTTATAAATGTCACAACAACCATTTTCCTGTTATATGAAGAGAATTCCTGGAGTGGTATTCAAAGAATTACTAAACAGTAATGGAGAAATTTAATGAAATATTTGAGAACAGTGATGGATCGCTCTTTTGGGACATTTTCAATACTTTTTAATATAGAATGTTTACGTTGAAACCAATTGAATTTTCAGTTAACCCATCTTAAAAAAGATAGTTTAGTGCTATTAATCTTCCTAGCAAAATTCAAAATATCCGCTCCGTGGAACCACACTCTGGATTTTCACTGAAGCTACACTCGAGAGCGCTCTCAAGTGTACCTTCAGTGTAAACACAGAGTGTTGCTCTACGGTGCGGATATTTCGAATTTTGATAGGAAGATTAATAGCACTAAACTATCTATTTTAAGACGGGTTAACTAAAAGTTCAATTGGTTTTAACGTGAGCATTGCATATTAAAAAGTAACGAAAAGCGATCCATCACTGTCTGAGAAAATCCAAAAAGTTATTTTGAAAAGAAATTTGTTGGCTGAATCTTGGAAAGCTCGTAATACCATTTCAGAGACATCCAATGATGAATCCCAATGGAAGTATTAAGGTAGTTAAGGCACAGAAAAACCTCAAAAATGTATTGACCCCGATGTCACGGCACCACTGAAAAGCCTCCCGGCTGTAGTGGCGGTTTGTTAAGCACAACGCGAGCAAAGTTTTGACACGCTGCTCGTCTTGCTTGGACGTCATTTTGAAAACTGGAGAGCAAACGGTGAAAACTTATCATAGCAACCATTGCACAATGGTCCCAAAGCCGTATTTAGGAAGACAAAAATGTTTGCGCTAAAACCTAGGGGTAAGACAGCTTTTGATAATGAGTCATACTGGAGTAAATTTTGAGTAACTCTGAGTAATTCGAGTTGCTCAATATTCAAGGCACGGTGACATAACCTGTTTGTTTATTGGATATTCAAGTGAACATGGAGTTGTACCAAAATTTAACGTCTTGATGATGAAATGGTAGGCATTCCATTGTGAACATTTTGGCAGATTACATACCCACCAACAAGATTCAAAATGTTTCAGTGCCCCATAAAAGTTTCACTTTGTGATTCCAGAACTGTATTGCCCACGAATGAAAACCAAAGTTTTTGATGGTAGTATTTTTTGTCTTCCTTCATTTCGCGTTTCACTCACGACTGTGGAGGGCAATAATCATTGAAGAAGTTGCAGTTTTCCATGAAGGGCATCTATTAATATTAAAACCTTTTCACTAAATTTAAAGTCCGGGATGGATGGAAAAATTATTGGCTAGTCAAATATACATATTTACTGCTCTATCAGAACAATTAAAACTAGAATTCGCAACTCATTTTAACTTATTTATATAAGATGATGAAATTAACAATTGAAATAATTCTTCCTTGGCAAAACATCATAAATCACGCTAGGGCTCGTTTCTCGGGATCATATCAGAAATATCTTTTTTTGATTTTCAACTATATTGTCCCACCATAGTAGAGACTATTGTCCCACCATAGTAGAAACCACGCATGTAAGAGTAAAAATTCATACTGAAAGTAAATACATACGGATTGATGTATATTTGATGCAACAATATAAAATAAAATACGGATAGGATCACTCCGACACTCTGACAGATAATGTATGTTTATACTGATTTAATTTTCAATTTGTGGATGAATATGAGACTGCTTTGATCCCTTTTGAGTAAATATGAGCTACTCAAATTTACTCGCTATGAAAATATTAACTCTGAGTACAGCCGTCTTGCCCCTAGGCTAAAACCGTTGATTTTAGGCATATGGTGTCTTACTGAAAGTTTCTTCATATTTTTTGGCCAATTTTTTATGTTAGTGAAATTAGGATGGTCCATAAAATTGTTGAATTGAAAATGTGAACTTTTTTATTATGTGAGATAGATCAGTGCAATGTTCTAGAAAGTTGTAGAGAAATCAATGTATGAAAAGATAATTAAAGGTAACCTTTATTCTACGGTTTACGCTAGCTTATATTATAAAACATCAAACATGGCCTACTGGGACTGTGTTACAAACCATACCTTCCACATCACTGACCACTTTCATGGACTTCTTTACACTATCTGCGTTTTCCGGAAACTTCGATAGATTTTTAATGATCTTTCCTTCGTCTCGAAGGCCAGAATTTGTTGCACTGGTGGCCACTACAAACATTAACTCCGCATAAGGAACTTCTATGCTGATATCGTGCACTTTTCTAAGCATTGATCTCGTTCTTGAAGTCTCGAAGGATTTGTGTGGTCGTCCTTTTCCAGCTTTCGGTTCTGTTAATTTGCTTACAGTTTCACACCTACTCAGCCAAACCTTGGTATGCTCAAAGAACCGTTTTTCAGTTGCGACAACTCTTTGTCCACAATCTTGCAAATTTAAGTGTGAACATGCGAATTTTCTTTTTTAATTCTGATGCATTGATTTTCCTGTCTTGGAACTTGTTAACCACAAACTGAAATAAAGCTGCTGAGGAATCATTTTTTGTAAGCTGTTCTGCCAGATCACGGTTAGCGATTTTCAAACGTGTTGTTTTTTTGATTTTCTTATAATATAATAGTTAATTAAGGAATTCCAGTAACTTACCGCCAGCCATACCGATTTTCTTTCTAGGACTCATTCACATATACTGCCGGTAGTCGCAAGTCAGTCCCATCTGCATTTTTTTTATCAATTTTGAGTTAGCATCATTATTCAGTTTATTGTTCTATGTTTTTTGAGATGTGCTGTTGAAAAAAGGTGGTTTGTTCAAGAAAAATGAAAAACAATACTAAGTCAAATTGTCCCACAGCGAAAAGTAACCGCAAGTCAGTCCCATTAGAAAAACATATGTTAGAAATGTTAGACAACAGATCGCATCATGAGATTTGCCTCGAGACAGATTTTGTCCACTTCCCTTAGGGTATCTGGAACATGTCCGGATGTGGCCAATATAGTTCTTACGATACTCAGTTTGACAGTTTCTCATGTGATTTGATGTATCGCTTGATGGATTTTGATTTAAAAAGGATTTACCCCTTCTCCGGGGATACCCGGAACATGTACGGGTGTGGTGCTGGTCATGGTGCTGGTCACCAACATGGTGCTGGTGCTTAATGATCTTATTATTCTCATGTGAATTGATTTATTGCATGGTGGGTTTGGCACGTTTATGAAAAGCTCTGGTCTGATGAATACCCATACTCACCGGAATATGTTCCGGCCATTGCTCTGGAACCAGCGGAACAAATCCAGAAACATTCAATAACGTTCTATGGGACCACGGTATCTTTCTACTGTTCAATACTGTGCTAAACTAATGCAGCATCGTCATGGAATTGTGACTGACTTGCGGTTATTTTTCTCATTGACGTTAAATGTAATCGCAAGTCAGTCCCACTCAGATTTTGGACATATAATAAAAATTTCACGTTATTTTTCCAATATTTTTTTGGTAAACAAAGATGCATTCTGTCACATTGTACGTTTATTTTTAAATTCATTCCTCCAAAATAAGTGTCAAATCAGAAAACTTGTAAAATCTTTGAACGTCGATTTCTCATTTACAGTTTTTTACAGATGGGACTGACTTGCGATTATGGGCAGTACAGTGCTTTCAATTATCACTTAGAAAATTTGGAAATTTTTTTTTTTTTTTGATCCTGCTCTTTCAAGTAACAAACACGTGCGATGTTTCCCTTTTTATACAGCAGGACGAACTAAAGCGACTGCGTATTGCGTTCTCTTTCTAGTACTCGTTTTGAGCACGTGGCTAATCAAAGAAGGCTTTGCCGTTGCGTAGCGCACGTGTAATGAATCAATTTTGCTTGACGGTTTCAATGATACCATAGCTTGCTATTATCACTGCTTTATATGGACGCTAAGATTCAAATATACTGTGGTATGCTTTGGAATAATCTTTCAAAACCTCACCCAAAAATCACTTTTTCACAATTATCTTTTCATACATTGATTTCTCGCAAAAACTTTGTTCAAAACACTTTTAGAACACACAGGCGCACATTTTTGCCGAAGCAATTAAGATACTATGTCTCCTTTTGCATAAAAATATGATTTTTTATAAATTAAATTATATGCTTTAAACAAAAATCACTCTCGCAGTTGAACAAAATAATGATCTTTCAAATGCAATTAAAAACTTGAAAATCTGTTTGCTTCTTTTAGAGACATTGAGAATTGAAAAATGCCAGTTTTTTTTTTTTAAATCACCTTTTACTATATGAGGAAACTTTCCGTAAGACACTATTTGCCTAAAATCACCGTTTTTTTTTTCTTCCTTAATACGGCTTTGGGACCATTGTGCATTGTATGTACACTCAACTACCAAATGCAGCATTTCAGTTTTTTTTTTAATTTTTAACAGAAATACACCAATTTGAGGTTGGCCAATTTGTGCGCGCTCCAGACTTTATGTGTGTTTCAACTTAATCCACTGAAGATTAAACAACACACACCATATGTGTATCCTACAGAAAAAGTTAGTTTTTCGCATATAAGCTATAGTTTAATATTTTTCCATGAAAGAATACACTTTTACAAAACTTTTAGTGCATAAACATACGGTTTTTGTTACTTTATGGTCTTTCCAGAGAGTCTTAAAGTTCACCTTTGAAAAAAACCCTTTCAACTGGCCTCGGTGTACCTTACTCGTGATTGTTTTTGTAGTTAGTCATTGGTTTTGCAGGAATAATATATGAGCATGAGCATGAGCATGATTGACCGCTCACGGTTGCTACTCTGTTATTGCCAGATCAGCTGTACACAGAGACAATAGACGATGCTTGGGACTAGCAATCATCCTCAATGTGTAAAAACTGATGATCTCTAACTAGGCAATACCAGCGCCGGCCGCGCCCGAACGCAGGTCAAGAAAGGAATGGGTAGGAATGTGATGACGTGACACTCGCTTTGATGGAATCCGAGGAATCCTCTGCACTTCACGAGGAATCACTGGGATGTTGGATAAGAGGGTAGGATTTGCAGCAGGGTTCGTTTTGGTAAACGATAAGCTGAATTGACGTCCTAACGATAGGGAGGGGTTACTGTGTAAATAAATAAAAAGGAATGATCTCACTCAAATAACCAAGTGGAGCTGCACCAACAGCAACTGGCCTCCTCGTAGACTTTCTTCGACCCATCGCAGGTATCACCTTAAAACACAGACTTCAAAATCGGACGGATCCATCTCGTCGATATATATTTAATAAAATATAACAAAATACAAACAACCTCGATTTGAGTCACTCAACTTCTTTAAACTCAAGCTATATATGAATATTTTAATTGCATGGTATGATTGAACTCAACTTTGCCTATTTAATGAATCCACAATTTAAGTAAAGAATCAATTTGCTAAATAATCGAGGTTATTTGAGCATACAAGAGTTGTAAAAACGAGTATCAATGAATAATTCTTGAAATAGCAAAACACAGCAAAGGTAAAACAATTAAAATACATTGGCCTAATGTATGATGATATTCAATTTTTTCTCTGGGTAATCCAAATTCTGAAAACCATAGATCATATTATATTATAATAAAATAAAATGAAAATAACAATGCTTTGCTATTTCATACACTTTCTGGTCCTTCAAGATCTGCAGGAAAACTATTTGCTGTAAATGAAAATTATAGTTAAGAAATGATGATATTTAAACATGTGAAATAAAAATAATTTACTAGCCATGCAATATATAAAATATAATGAATGTAAAATAAACAAGTATTACAAAATACAAATAAGCTCGATTTTAGTTAACCTCAGTACATTTCACTGATTTCAACTTTTGATATTGTTTTTTTTTTGGAATTGTTACAAACACTTTATTACACTGAAAATAAAATTTCGTTTATACAACGAAATCGCTCGATTGTTCTACGAATTTATTCGTTGTTTTCTGCAACGAAATGGATTTGTACATTGTATGAAGCTAGTTTCGTTAGAACTGCCACACTCGCTATCGGTACACCCAACCAGCGGGCCACAAGTGTTGGTTGTAGAGACCGAAAAATGTGGAGTGTGTTAGTGAGGATGGGTAAAAACAACTTCATCATTGGAAGGAATAAACATGATAAAAAAATAAAAATAGACTTCAGACTGGACTCGACTCATGAACCTTGCGATCGTCAGATCTGTGCTTTATCCATCGCTTGATATGTGCTACGAGAAACAGTAAAGCTTAAGGCAAACAACAAGCACTTATGGAACGGTAATTCGATGTCACTTGCTTTTTTTTTCTCTAACATAAAACCACCGCGACGAGTAATTTGATTTATTGTGGTAGCTTTCATGTATCGGTCAAACCGACAATATTTTAAAAAAAGTATCCCATCTCCAACACACAATCAGCACTTTAGGACACAATAAGCGCAGTTTTTGGTTTGATTGTACGAAAATGAAATTATATATTATACGAATAAGGTGTAATGTTGACATTGCGCCAGATGACAGGAAAAACGAATGTTTCGTACCATTTATGAAAGATGTGTTGTATGGACGATATTAATTTTTTACGAAACTGTTTTCAGAGATATAACGAAAATACGTTTTCAGTGTATGCACCATGGAATGGTTTAACGCAATATGGAATGCTTTTTAAAATATTGGTAAACTTTAAAAATGAATCAATAGTCAGAAAAATCGAGGTTATTTGGACAGGTAACAGTCTTCATGCACTTGTTATCATGCATTACAATGTTTTTTTTTTAATTTTCCTGAACGAAGGCTGAAAAAAGAGATCCGTCATCGAAGAGCTGAAAATAAACTAAAAGATAAAAATCAGTAAATCCGGCCTAAACGGAGGACTCGCAACACAATAAGCTCCCTCATCACTTATATTCCGAATCTGATTAAATAAGTATTTACAAATAATAAATATATCAACAAGTTATATCATTTTCTCTACTGGAAAGTTAATTGGTTAATTGCACTGTCATATAAACGTTAAACATACATTAGAGAAGGTTTTGCAGGAATAACATATGAAATAATAACCGACAGTGTAATGCCTAAAAAAGCTGTAGGATGGCGTGGTAGATTTCAACTTTTAGAGTGTAACGAATTGTTTCTATTTCTGAAGCATCTCACCACTTATCGGGATTCAACCGTCAAATCACTACACTCAACTGTCTTCCGCATTGATAAGGGAAAACTAATCCCCCTTCTTCAAATCACGTAAATATGTATATCAGATCGATCAAGCGAGTCTCTGCTCAAATCTTGGCCCATACTCATAGGTATACTTAGTTCGCCGCACTCTTGACAGCGAGTAGGCATAGCGAACGCGAAACCCATCGAGATTGTGCCCTCAAGTGGTGTGTATTTTCAAGAATCACGTGCCTCTGCTGGCGCACCAACCGTCGATGGCCGTTAGGCTCTTAGTGGTTGGAAATCGCAATCAAATTAATTTCCATCAATCCCGACATTCGATCCCCCTCTCGAGGACTGCAAATGCAAACATATGTCGAACACATTGTTCTTCAGATGGGAAATCTTGAAATAACCTTCTGACCTCTTCTTGGCGTGTTTCGATGCCATTGTTTGATGTGTAGTTCGGATTGACTTGTCGCCATTTTGGAACGTCAAACCGTATCGAAAATTTTCCCGCGCTAACAGCAATCAGTAAATGTAATTTTAATTAGAAGGGTACTTGCAGCAGTTTGACTATCGGGACGATTGTTGACGGGAGGTTCCAGTCTATTAATGGTACAACGGACCGCCTGTGGCTGTATTATTGAGTTTGGCTGTGTTTTTTTTTCTGTTCGGTGTGTCAATGCTGATACCAGGTAAAAGGACCTCCCGCTGAAGTTCCCATTGTAGGGTATATCGGAAATTGACGGAAAATTCTCATGCATTGCAATGTGTGTACGTTCGTACGCAGATTCGGTACAATTGCGGCTTTCAACGATGATCGTAGGGGACGGCAAGTAGTTGTTTGTAATTTTGTTAATTATTTACATCTGGTTTGGAGAAGAAGTACGTTGAGGTCTATATTTTCTCCCAAGTGTCACGTTATCTGGTCGCAAAAACTTCAAACGATTTCATCACCTTGTGCCGTTGCGGTCCGCGCTGCTTAAGGTGAAAATCCCCCGCCTCGCCGGATGGTATTTGACATCAATAAGGGTAATAAAAATAAATTCTACGGCTCCAATCTCGGTCGGTTAAGATTTGCCGCTGTTGGACGCACGCTACCTCGTCAGTGCATTAGCCAGTGGCAAAAGTTGTCATTACGGGCACAGCAGTGTAAGCGAAAACATGTGAACGGGTATCTCTCTACATGTGGCGCGATAAAAGAATAGACTACGTAAGGGGAATCATTACCCGCGGAGGTAAACATACTTGCTACGGCGACGACGACGGACACCTGGCAGTCGTTTCTTATCACTGCAACCAACACTGAGAAGCAAGTCTATAGTTTAAGGTGAAATAAAATTTTACATTTATGATGTAAACAGGCTTTATATTTATTACTGTGGTAAAATCCAGTATCCGCAAATATTTGTACGTCCAAGTCTGCGTCAATCCGACTGACTATTGATTATTGTTGTTTTTATTCTTACAACTAATAGGGTAGAGAACTACTTCGGCCTAAGCGCTCATTTCGGGCCTATCATGCAGAAAACATCAAATAAATCCATGATTTTGGCGTTAACAGGTAGATTATGCGTTTGGTACGATACTTTAGTTCAAATGCTACCGAACGAAGTCAATAAGAACGCGTGATATGAATGTTTGCACCCAATATGCTCAATACAAATGAAGCGCTCCGACCGAATCAATCTTTTTCTTCATCCGTTTGGCCGAAGTGAGTTCATTGGCGTTTCAATGCGTTAGGCCGAGTTTAGAATCCGTAGGCCGAATTTGGCGAAGCAGTGTTAGACTTTTGAAAATATCTCAACGATTTGTCTTTATCAAATCTTACGGTACGTACGGAAAGGTAAATACATTTGGAAGCCATCATTATTCTGTTCGGTGCTAAACTACGCTAGATTAAGAAAGACTAAGTGCGGGTTGTGCTTAATATACCGGAAATGGGGTAGTTAATCCTACCTATTACAAATCAGAACGGTTGTGTATTTTTTTTTCATAAAATAACGATGGAAAACTGTCAGAAGGAGTAAAAAAAGAAGTATTTTCTACAGCAAAAGTAAATCCGCACTCAAGAAGTAAATGGATCAGATATTGATCATGACTGCTGAAGTCATTACAGACAGTGACGTGATGAACAAGCCTACGGATAAAAATCACGGTAATAAAGAAAAAAAAAATATGCAAAAATTTCAGACTGTGAAGATATTGCAAGAATTCATTTTGAAAGATTTCGCACCTGCTCATTTGAGTTAACTTGGCTGGTGATTGAACAATTTTATGCAAACATTGTCTCAAATACGTCAATTCTAATATTACTCAAACTATTGACCTGTTGGCTCAAGCAGCTTACGTTGAATTTACCCGTAGATTTTCACCCAACCCTTTAGGCTTTTAAACGGCTCAGATTGTACCTTTATACCTTATCTTATCTAAGCCTCTCTGAGGCTGGCAGCAGTCCAAACTCGACGAGCGTCTTTTAATGAATATTTAAATTTGGTAACACTCGCTTATCTGCCGTCCCTGTATATATGTACAAGCTTCTTGTCACTTCGCTACCTCAAGGTTTGTTATCAGTCATCATCAGCAGCAGACTGTCACACAAGCCTTAAGCGCGCTTATCACCGCTAATCACATTTCCCCGAAATCCAAACGGAGAAAATCGCTACCGCTGCTATTTTCGACAAAATTCACTTAACTCACCTTCCTGCTAGCACCATTTACAATCTTTGCCTAGGCTTAGTCTGATTGGACCTGGATTAAAACATGCACTCTTTTCTCCTTTCCTCCCCAGCTCACCACAGCACCAACAATCCGCCGCCCAGCAGAGCTACCACCGATCCTACGAGGAATACATGCACCAGCACCAACAACAACAGCAGCAGCAACAGCAACAACAGCAGCAGAACCAATCCAGTCAGAACCAGTCTCAAAACACTGCGGCCAGTTCCCCGCTGCCTGGTCATCCCGGCCAGCACTCTAGCACAGGAGGAGGAATGCTAGCACCACAAAGTCCCAGCATGCTCAGCTCCGGCAGTAACGGCATGATGTCCTCCCCGCTCATGCAATCCCATTCACCGCTGCTCTCGTCGAATCCCTCCCTGTTGAACTCTCAGTCCCCGCTTCTTTCCAACTCTCCGCTGATGAGTCAGTACTCCCCCTATCAGGATGTGATCCCAACCATCCTGCCGCAGGACGACCCCGGTGGATGGGGTGGATATGCCCTCGCCCCAGGACCGTACCAGAGTGAGTTCTGTGCATCCAACTATGGAGTGTTACACCAGCGGCAGCAGTATGGAGCACCGGGGAAAATGGGACCACATGGGACGCTGAAAAGTGCCAAAGAGGCACGCATCCGGCGGCCCATGAACGCCTTCATGGTGTGGGCTAAGGTGGAACGGAAAAAGCTCGCCGATGAAAATCCAGATCTACACAATGCCGATCTCAGTAAAATGCTAGGTAAGTGTTTGTTTGTTTAGCTGGCTTTTTGAGATTTGGTGGCGGGTGCAAATTGATAAGAGTCTGATAGTGCTTAGGTTGGGACGGCGCAACTGATGGCTAGGGTGACCAAATCGGTTGGGTTTGCGTTGGATATTCTGGCATTATAGACTGTATGGACTGTTTTTGTATAAAACGGGCACAGTTTTTCCGTCACATATTTTGTGTTTATCTACATCACTTGATGCTTTCTTCAGCAAGTATGAAGCTCTGCTTATAAGCAACATTGATAAAATAACAATGAATATATTTGAAGCAGCATGTAAATTTCACATGTGCTTTAAAATGCAATTTTTATACATATATCAATATAACTAAATCACCTGGACACATTTTGCAATTGTGTTAGACTAAGTATTTATTTTTTATTTTAGCGCTATTAAATGATGTTACACACCACTAAAACAATTATTTATTTCACAAATGAAAGTGTACGTCCAACTTTTATAACTTCAGAAAACTAACTATTCTTCGCTGCATACAGTGAAACTATTTAAGGCTTTTTGACAAAACTCATGTAATCATGACATGATTACCTGAGATTTCTCAAAAATGTAAATATTTACACGTCGTGCATTGAAGAATTGTGTCTCAATAATTTTGATACAGTAATGACCCGGTATTGCCAGCCCAATTTAAAAAATCTTTTTTAATGTTCTACGAAAGCCATGCGATTTAGAATCCATTATCTTTGTATGATGATCTTGAGTTCCTAGTTGCGTCTTATAAAACCATCACACCAGTGCGGGAGATAGACAGTGTCTCCGGGAATTTTTTTAACGAGCATCACTCCATTTTCGTACTGTTTGTGCTCCATTTTGTAGCTTTTCTATCACTTTTACTTTGTTGACTCCATGGTACCAGAAAAGATATAGATATATACAATATTAGCAACGATGTGAAACAACCACTACGGGATGGCCGTTCAGAATTGTTCATCGGATGTGAAATGAGGGAACATTTAAATTTACCACGATTTAAAGTACTTCAATGCAACATTACATTTTTTACCAACAATTAATAATTTTTCAATATGTTATCTTAACTAATTTCTGGAAACATCTACTTATTTTTATTCAACAAGAATCAATAATGACATAACAATGACCAATGTCATCACTTACTCACACATGAAATCTGCCTCAACCAACCAGGCAGAACGCGACCTAAGCCTCACTGAACCAAAGGACAGGGTCAATAATGTTGGTACAGTAATATTAATAAATATTTAAAAAACAGGGTTGCTTCCACTTACTTGCTATAAAAAATGTTTTTTTGAATTATAAAATCATTAGATGTTATAATCAGTGTTTACTCGGCTGTCAACAGAAGCAGACCACTCTCAATGTGTGTGTCACGCGATCGTCTGTTTACTCGATAGCAACCATTTTGTGGTCCTCCTCATTGTTCTTCATCAGCAGTTCTTTCAGTCGATGCGTCGTCGGCTTTGGAAAGCAACCGTTTTGTGATGAATGTGCGAGTGCTGACCACGTTTTGCGTCCATTGCTGCAGTGGAAGCGCTCTGACCCCCGTTGGCGAATCTGCCATACAATGAACCCACTGGAAACGGCTCCCGTTCTGGTGGAGGAGGCTTATTGGATAGCGGAAGATATAATGTGTATTTTTTTGTACCTTTTGACTATAGTTTTAAGATGAATTGTATAGTGAGCAAGAATCCTCGGCTCTGTCAAGTTAATTCGGTTGAGCCTTATCAAATAAAATAATAAACAAAAGAATAGTTGTTATTTATAATTTGACAAGAAGAGATGGTGACTGAGAGTGAGCCCTCACGAATTGTAAAATCGCTGATTGTGACTCTCTGACAGCAATATTGACAAACACATACTACCTCTTTTATCTTACAAGTTCAAAATTTCATTAAAACATCTGATGATTTCATAATTACGAAAATAATTTGAGAAGCAAGTGAGTGGAAGCATCCGGATAAAAGTCTGATACGTTGAGTGACTGACAAAATCTGGTCATTGCTGTACTTTTTAATCCTGTTTTGTTAAGCTATTACAGTTTTCGTTAAATTTAAATTTAAAATACATATTTGCAGCACTTAAACAAATTTAGTTCTGACTATTGACTTATTCAACGTATTTTTTGTAATCTTTATTATGGAGATTTTTAGCCAACTGGCTAGTTCATCTCCGAAGTCAGTCAACACAACAGCCTTTTCCATTTTGTTCTAATTAAGAGGCAACTAACAATCACTAGATTTGCTTTTACTTCTTCTTGTATTCCCAAGCAACACGGCTTGTCATTAAGAAGTTGAAAATTCTTTTTAATGACTTACGTAAAGAATCAATAATACTGTAATATACGTCATTAAATACATTTATATAACCTAAAAAGCGCAAGACGCGGAGCTTATACAACTTAATACTGGTCTTATAACATGTTTTGGAAACATCATAAAAACCAGCGGCAAAAAACAATAAAAAAAAACTTGAGCATGGGATTCGATCACTGGTAGACTTACTACTTCCTAACTAGAACAACTCCGCTTGATGAGAGGTTTGTTATAAGTATCTATCATGTTCTTGCCAATGGCATGAAAATTGTATTCTCGTTCAACACGCTTTCGATCCGTCATAAAGATGTTTTGTTAGCAGCAAAGCGTACATCTAATTGCCAGAGTGTTATTTTAAAGTATTTTCAACTCCTTATAAGACAACCTGCACATTTTCAGTTATATTAATTTATGAGATGTCATAAACAAGTGTTTTCAACTTTCTTTATAACAAACCTCCGAATACCTCATAAGAAACTGTCAATCACTGCGTGAAGAGACAGTCCGGCTCAATGGCGCCGTCAATGTTTACGTCAATCTGGAAAGTTCAGAATCTCTTCAAGAACTTTATAAATTCAACTAAGATTGATTTTGTATACGACAAGTTTTAAAGTGGTATTAAAACAGTAAGATGCACGTTTAAATAACATTTAAAGATAAAAGCAAAAGAAAACTATTTTGGAAAATGTTGAATCTAGGAATGTATGAAGAAAACATCTATAAACCTCATATATAACGTGGGATGTTTTCTGCATCACTTATAATTCATTTATATAACAAGCCGTTCTAATTATTTTTCAAAAAGATGTTCTATGTTTTACTTGGGTTCCTTAATCATCACTTTCTAAAAATATTGGTAAAATTAGTTGGTAGCGTGCGTCGCCGTGCCAAAATCGTCGATGTTTTATAAATATCAACTGGTATGGTGAGATAAATCTTACCATCTCTTTTATTGCTTCACTTTTCAATAGAACAGCAAATGTGATGTCACATATAGCGCATAAAAATGACATAGACATCAAATTCAAATTGCCAGACCACGCTGTATGAACTTTTGTTTACATCCCTGAGCGGGAAAGCAAATTAATAGGGCCCTGCTGCTATGTATGTTCCCTGTTTGGTTTAGTTCAATCTAATGTGACTTATTAAGTTGGATCGTTAATGTGCCAAAAAATATCCTTTATTTATTCAGTTTATGATATTAGTTCACCATTAAATACATCAGCTCATCTAAATTAATGAGTAAAACATTTTCATGACCAAGGTTGCAAATACTCATTTCAGCTAAAATAATGTTTTTCGGAATAATAAAACCAAAAGATGGTATGATGGCATGTTTTACTTGTAATTTACAAGAAGAGGTTACAAAGTAAGCGTTTGAAACATAAAACCTGTAAATTTTGCTTTCCATGAGTCACAATCAGCGATTTTCTGATCGCTGAGTGAGTGAGTGAGTGAGCTAGTGGGTGTGTGAAAAATCGCTGATTGTGACTCTCATGAAGTGAAATAAACAGATTTAATATGTCAAACACATTCTTTGAAACCTCTTCTTGTATCCTACCAATTCAAAATATGATCATGGCATCTAAATATTTCATAATTAAAAAAAAACATTGTTTTAGCTGAAATGAGATTTTGCAACCTTGGTCATGACTATTGTGTGCATGTATGTGTACACTAGACTGATGCAAAATTTGAAATTTTCGCTCCACAGTGCTCAAACGGTTCCAAATTGTGTTCTGATTATCCTCCCAAAATTTGAACTCCTTTAGTAAGAACCTGACTTGGCACAAACCATTTGAAGTTTATATGGAAATTACCATGGGGAAACCATAATTTCAGCTCATATCTATCTCAAAATTCATCAGTTCACTCTACTTTAGAAAATTATAGCTTAGCTTGTTGAAAATTTTCTCAGCTACAACTTTGTTGAAGACCACTTTTCGATCAAATGTAAGGAACAAAAATTATTAATGATTCAAGTCACTGGTGTCTTATGATTATGCTCAATCAACTGTTCAGTAGGCAACATTGGTGTTTATGGCGCGTAGAATAGAGGAAAAAATCATGGCTACTATGTCACACTGCAGAATACAGTGTTGCCCACAATACAAATGCTTAAACTTGCCATAAGATTATCAATGTCTTAAACAATTAATAACTATTTTATTTGACATTTGGCTGAAAAACAATTTTCTGCAAAGTTGTAGCTGATAAAAATTCTCATAAGAATAGCAATAGAACATTTTAACTGTACAATATGGAAAAAGGCTAGAAGACAATGAACAAAAAGTTTGGTTTTTCCTTAGTAATTTCCATATAAAATTCAGATGGTTTGTGCCTAGTCAGATTCTTATCAAATGAGTTTAAACTTTCGGAGGCTAATCAGGACCCGATTTGAAACCGTTTGAACAGTGTGGAACAAAAATTTCAAATTTTGCATCAGTCTAGTGTACACTGCTGACGATGATTGAAGAATATTTCAAAAGGAAGAAGAATACATCTTTCTTCCACGTATATGTGTATAGAGGATCCCATAGAAAAGAAAATATGAAAAAAAACCTTGCTTGTTTACACTAGAAAGCGTACAGATAGAATTATAGAATACTATTTATTGGTAAGACTAGTTTAGATTGATCATTCTGAAGTTATACGATTGACTATCATTAGTTTAAGGGACCATTAATAAATTAGGTAGCATATTTTTGGACAATTATAGACCTCCCTCCCACTCGTAGCAAGTTTCGCTATACCTAATACATGGTCGGTCACAACTTATAAAGCCCCCTCCCACCTTACCTCCTCAAATGCTACGTCATTTATGCATGTTCCCTGAGCAAAGTATGTTTTTGTTTGGAACAATATGTATACATAACCCCAATGAACAATACGGATACAACGTAAAAGAAAAAAGTTACAGACGAATTTTGGTCTCCGTTTTATAAACTGATCAGTCCTTAGGAGAATTGAAAGAATAAGTGATTTAAGTCACACACTTAGAAATTAGTAATTATACACGTGACGGAATCCATCTTTGACATAATAGATGAGACGTAAAAAAACATGTCATGTAATATTAAGTGCTCCGAGACTGAAAGTTCGTTACTAGACGAAAAGTATGTTTGATTGAGCTATATTTCGCGTCTGTTATGACTCAAATTTATGTCAAAATTGACGCTCGTATATGTCACTCTCAGAGCACCTAAATTTACATGAATTTTTTTAAGTGTGTAGGGTAGGTGAAACAGTTTTGGCACTAGTTAGTTAGCATTTTTACATCTCACATTTTATAAAATAACATATGTAACATAAGTCCTGGGAAAAATTCAAAAGCATGTCATTTGAAATCAAATAATCTTATTTTAAAATCCTCTTCAGGGTATTTTATTATATATATAAACTGTTGAAAAATACATTTACAATACACTCAATGGACCATGATCTTCGATACTTCGCAGTGTGCGGAGAACATGTTGAATCAGGTTCTGGACGGTGTCTATGTCGATTTCTTTTATCTTTCGCTTGATTCGATTAACCAATTGTTGCTCATTTTGAGCTTCCCAACCATCGTCGTACACCATACGCTTGAGTACAACCCAGAAATTTTCGATTGGACGAGCCTGAGGTACGGTTGGTGGATTGTCCTTTTTCGGTACAAATGGTATTTTTTGCTCAGTTAGCCAATCCAATGTTTTTTTTTCGCATAATGACAGCTTGCAAGATCCGGCCAAAACATGATTTCGTCCTGAGCGTGATATTTGTTAATGAATTGCTTCAATTTCGGCAAGCATTGGCTGATATAAACGTCAGAATTGATCGCTTTGGCCTTGTGTGGGCGAATCAGAGGTGCCGAGACACCCTTCGATGACATCGCTGCCCACACCAACACCTTTGGCTCATATTTCGATTTGCTGGCATATTTAACATCGTCTGGTGTTTTTTTTTAATGTTGGCAGTATAAAAACGGTGTTACCACTCAATTCATGATGCGAAAACGTGAAGTACGATTCATCATCCAAAATGATGCACTTTTCATTCGCAAAATGATCACGACGAAGTGCCCGGCAGCATTTTGGTATTTTTTCGAGTTGTTGCTGTGAATATTTTGGTGCACGCTGACGTTTTTCGATAGATTACGTTGTTCTTTTTCAAAATCCGATGGATTGTCATGTTTGAAACATGAAATTTTCGTGCTAATTTGCGTGTTGATTGACCAACCTTGTTTTCAGCACTTGACAGCAATTTTTTGGTTGTTCTGGCGCTCAATTTTGTTGGGCGACCGTATTTCTTTTTATTTTCTGGTTCTTTACCATCACGACAATCCTTCAAAACACGATAAATAGTATTACAAGATTGGGCTGGTGTAAGAAACCCCCTTGTTGTGCGGCAGGCAACTGATAACACTAAATTGATGTTTAATGTACACACTTAGAAATAACTACTTTTACACGAGACGTAATCCATATTGGACGTAAATCATGGAACGTAAACAAACATTTCATGTAAAATTAAGTGTTCTGAAACCGAAACATAAGCAACTCGACAAAAGAGAACCTTTGATTAAATTGATTTTCTCGTTTCTTTCAAATGATTCTTATGTCAAAAGGGCCGCCTACATGTGTCGGTTTCAGGGAACTGAAATTTACGTTACTTTTTCGTAGTGTGTATTCTGAATGATGAATAATTGTTATAATAATTGATTTTAATCCACAAGCTCCAACGCCAGTTGTGGCATCAGTTGTTCCTTTACTGTTCGTAGGGGTGCTCCAGTTTTAGACCGTAATGATTGTTTCAACGAAGCATTCTTCCATTGCTAATAGGTGAATTGAAAGCATGCTGATTTTGATATAAATTCTCCTTATACATTTATGGGATGAGTTTCAGTGAAGATCAGGACTGGCAAATACCATTTTCAATGAAAGATCTCACGCGATATTTGTAGAGATACTTCTGTCACTATCATTGGATGAGAAATCGAAGATAGAGATTTTCTTCAAATCCCATCGAATTTTTTTTGTCATGACAGAACGGGACAGTGTTATGATCATCGTAATTACTAGCTCATTTAATGCTATTAAAATTACTTGTACCGAGGAAACCCTAATAATACGGTTGTTTAAATTCATCTAAATCAGTTAGAAATGTTGAAGTCAAAACCGCATAAGAATTATTCTCATGAGTGCTTGATCATTGAAAATTGACAAGAAAGCTAATGATAGGTAGTTTCGTCTCGTGATAGTGAGAGGACCTGTTTTCTCATCGTCACATGACGGTCGTGATATTTACCAGCCTTGGTGAAGATTATTCCACTCCTAATACCTCGTTCTCATGACGCTCTATATCACATGATATAACGAGATGATATCGATATCAAGTTGACGTGTTCACATTACGGTGACTTGATATAGTTTGTCATTTATGACAGTGAGAAAAAAGAACAACTTTGTTATTGTTTGCATGTGCAGCATCAGGGATTTTAGTTTACTGTGGAAACCTATCCTGACGGCGGTATCGGGTTGAAGCTTTCAGAGCGTACGAAGCCAGTACCGAGGAGATCCGGATACTTTTGACTTATGAGTGTCGGAATATTTGCTGCAGCCTGACCAATCATATCATACAAATGGAAAGCTGTTTAACGCTGCATTTTCACTTTCAAAACGATGGACATTGCGTTGATTTTGTAGGCTACACAGGACAGTCAGAGCAAGGTAAAGAATGTTCACATGGACATTCTTTAAATGCGGATCTTTTTAGTATCATAGAACGTCTGAGGCGGAAACAACATGCGCAGCGCTCAGCACCATTGATTACAGTTGGATCATGCTCGCGAAAAATCTCTTATTCACCGACTTTCACCTTGATGTTGATGACTTCCCCTAGGAAGAGCTTGTTGATCTAATTCCTCCTATGGTACCTGGGCAGTCGACACAAAACGGCGTCCGTTCTGGTGACGGAACGTTTTGGTTGGGTACCGGAGAAAATCTTTGATTTGCTACATTTTTTTGTTCGACGAGCACACTTCGAAGGCGATCACCACCGTGAAGCCTTCCATTAGTTGGCGACAGTTGAATGGAGCCAATCCGATGGTACTGATTGCGGAAGAACTTCCTCTCGGGTAGGTGGGTCAGGAGATTTAGAATGGTTGCTTGAAACTGCCAGTTCGGATTTTTTAAATGTTTTGATTGACTCGACGTTTATTGTATTATATATTATTATATATTATCGACCGAACTGCTGATCCGCAAGTTGCCTTTCCAACGTTTGGTCCGTGAAATCACTCAGGACTTCAAGACCGATCTGCGCTTCCAGAGCTCGGCCGTCATGGCCCTGCAGGAAGCGAGCGAGGCCTATCTGGTCGGTCTGTTCGAAGATACCAACTTGTGCGCCATCCACGCTAAGCGTGTCACGATCATGCCAAAGGACATCCAGCTGGCTCGGCGTATCCGTGGTGAACGTGCTTAATTTAAATATGGCTCCCGAGATCGCATGTCTTTCAACAAAGTTTGCTTGTGGCTCGCACCACACGGAAAAAAAAAATTACATTTTAAGCCAAAAACTAGCGACCAGCTGTATTGTGGTCTGGTTGCCAGTCACTGATTTTCGGGATTTTATCAAGTACACAACATGATATGAGCTATATCAAGAACTATTCATGATATAGATCGACAGATCTTTTGTATGGGATATTACGTAATATAGAACATGATATAGCTGCTATATCACAATTACTCTATATCACTTGATATAGAGCATAATGAAAACAGATTATAAAAGTACAATATTCATATTACCGTACGTTTGTAAAGCCAAAGTATTTTGTATGTCTTGATTTAACACAAATTTTGAAGACGCAGGGCCCAAGCCTAGGTTCTTGAGTGAATGTTTTGGATGGTCAAGATAGTAAAAATAAACAGAAGGTTAATTAGACTTGAATTCGTTTTTATTAGATAATGATCTAACAATTTTTTCGCACACATGCAATCTTTCTCTGTTTGTCGTAGCAGCTGTCATTATTTGTCCCCGAGATTTCAGATGGGAAAACACGAAACTCAAAACAATATATGTTAAAGGACAATCGGTATGCCTTACAGACGAAGATAATGGTAACTTCCATTCCGGTGGGTTGAATCCGGTGTGTTAAATACGATGGGATTGAGGTAACGTATTCAGTTCGGCCAATCTTCATCGAATAGCGTGTAGAGTAAACTGTGAACTTAGTTTTGGAGTCTTGTTTTGGTTACCGGTGGCACGCAGTTCCATGTGCAGATCCTTTATTCCCAGCTGCATACACTTCTCAGCGACGTCCAAAATAAAGGTGTAGGGTGGAACTTCATCACGACAAGCCTGACCTTCATTTCATCATCGAAACGAGAAATGCTTTCCTGTTCAGACAGATCGGTGGGATTTCCCAACAAACAATCATCTATTGACGAAACGACTTCTGGGTCATTTTATTCAACTGCATGCTTAATAGTACTTGTACTATTTTTAATAATAACTTCCGTTCACACAAATCTGGAGCATTTATTCAACCACAACACATTGAACTATTGGTGTTGTATAAGGTATGTCGAGAAGCTTTTACTCGACTTATATGAGTTGTAACAGAGTTTATACTATATTTTTTTTGCTTATTCAGCGTTTATTACACATCACTGCTTCCTTAAAACAGTGATCCTCTGTATACGCTTGGTTCTCATGTGAAGTAACTTTTAATTAGACATTATTATACATTTATTAAACAATTATTCAACTGTGAGAAAATTAACCCGAAAATAAGAGGGACGGTAATAGGGAAGGGTGTGTTTCTTAAGGGATTGTTTTCATTATTTCTGACGTGGCTCGCACCACACAGATATTAGAAAATGTATAAGGTACTTATACATGTCTTTATTAAATCAATTGAAAACAGTCGAATTAAAGTGTCAATGTATGTACAAATTACACTTTATCAGTTTGTTATTAGATCAAACTTCTGGCGTTGAATTGGGAAGACGTTTAACGTTTTTACAGCTTTTAATAAGTAACTTAATCAGATCAGAGAAAACAGCACATAATTCGACAACTTGTTTTATTCAGCATTGTACACTGTTACACAGCATTTATTCAATATATATGTTCATTTGTGAATCTGAATTGTTTGCTGGGTTGCGAGTTCTAGACTTCTCCCGTAAGTCCCGTGATGGTTATGTTCATGAGCCGGTAAGATTCAAGTTTCTGTGGATAAGTTTGGAGAAACGGAAGTGTGGCAAAAAACAAACAAAAAACCACGTAACACTAGTGTCAATAATCGCACACTATGATTTTATGCACCGGTGTTTAGCCGCGCTTTAAAGCCATTAAGTAATGCACTAAAGAATATCAACAGTTTGCATATTTTGGTAAAAAATATCGCGAAACAAATTGTTCGATTTTAAGCCGTACGGCTAAGGAAGAGACCCAATTAGGCAAGCAATATTTAGAAGCCAATTGCAAGCTACTGAATTGTGGAATCATGAACTGAAATGTTATCTTCTATGTCCATACATGTTGCTCTGCTGAAATAAAGATGTTCAGAGCCAAATATACCCATGTTATCTTTGAATTAGCTATAATTACCACTAGGGGCCAAATACTGGAGCTAGAGTCAAAAATACTCAATTTTATGTCAAAATTTACGCTCGTATATGTCATTCTCAGAGTACATAAATTTACATCAATTTTTCTAAGTGTGTAATTCTAATTGGATGTTTCGGAACAGTTGATCACTTCCACAAAATGGTACATTTAGAGCGGTAGAATGCATAATTTGTTGGGGAAAACGTTTCAAAAGTACTATTTAAAAGTGCCTAATGAAATACTGAAATAAGTATCTTATAGCAATATCATGGAAGAGGATGACTGAGAATCGAAAATTTAACGTTATGGTGATCAACTCCACCTTAATAATCAACATCATCCCATTTTACGGTCCCGTGCATACTTTATCGTTGTGATTGGAATAGTTTGTGTTGATATAGGGGAAATGGCTCTAATGTTGGCCTATGGATCTAAGATTGGGCCCATCGCTAAAAATCTGCTATGTATCAATTTTATCTATGAATGCGTCATTGGGACTGTACTAATGGATAATTTTGGTCGCTAATGAAAATTTAGTCGATTGCTGAATGTATGTATGGGCCCAAATTAGGGGCATTTAGGCCGACATTACATCCATTTCCCCTAAATTTCAGTTTCTCCAACTTAAATTTTTGAAGTTTGTGCTATCTTGGTGAATTGATTTCATGGAGGCAATATGTTTGCTTTTAATCAATTTTAAACTAGATGATAAAAATACCAATAGATTTTTTACTGGTAAATCCTAGGTACAGTATCACAAAAATTACTAAAAGAAATCAATGGAAATTATGAAAAGAGCTGCAAGGTAAATCCAAAATTATAAGGGGATTGAACTTTGGATTAATTGCAAATAAATTTTACTTAGAATCCCAAGGTTTATAATTTAAATCTAAAAAAAACCTCTGAGAATAAGTCCAAGGTAGTTGTAAAATAAAATAACCAGAGAAAGCGCAGGATTATTTTAAGAAAATTCTTGAAACAATCTATGAAGAAAATTTATTATGATATTATATATTTACTATATTCAAATGATATTCGCGAAGGTATACCCCATACAGACTATGGCTTATATCATGTAAAATAGGCTGTCTTGCAATGAGCCCTCATACATCTAGTTTTCACTGGCAGGTCACGGCACCATTATGATCGCGCACGGATAGGACCCGACTTTTACGTTGTGTGATAAAAGGAGATATTGAAACGAGAATGATTATTTGACCGTCCTGCCATGGCGGAGGTAGGAGAACTATAAACGTTTATTTATTGTAACATAACAAGGAAACTACAAAAGCAATGAAAATTATACGAGGACAAGTGGTGACATCTATGAGTAGGTACAGTAATTACTGTATGTTAAGGGTAGAGGCAGTAGTAGTCGCCTGCACGAACAATCCTATATATGAGTGCTCATTGCAAGACAGCATATATTACATGATATAAGCCATAGTCTGTACGGGGTATTAGAAGGATTCCTATGGAATTCTGAAGATATTCATGAGGAGGTATTTTCATAATACAAGGAGACGGTAAAACCATGTCAATTGTTAGTGACTGCTGTCAGTGGCGAACATGTGCAGATTTGTTTTATTAGCTCAGTTTGAAACGAAATTAAATGACTTGAGCAAAACAATTACATGGAGCCGTTAAAGTGAATAAGCATCTACTTTCTGAACTGCTTGGATAGCAATAATGTCACTAAGAATGCACGAAATCATACTTTTTGTTACCAGGTGAATCTTTGTCATTGACGAAAAAATGAACGAGATTTTGACACAGTGACTATGTGAAAAACAATTTGATCCATATCGCACGAAAGTCTGTCAATGACCATGACAAATCTCAGCACTGCACTGACCCTTTAAAGTTTCTTTGGGAATTACTATGGAAAAATTAAACTTTTTGTATGCCTCGATACCATAAGGCAGTTCATAAATCACAAACTTTGAAAATATTGATGACGTTTTTGATTCCTTCAATTTACCTGAGTGATTGAAATTCTACACAAATATAGTTCACATAAGCATACTTACCACGCTATCAGAAAGAATACTGCAGGGCAAAGGTGTTTAAAATAGACACATTGAAAATTTATGGTTGAACAAACATATTATTAACTGGATTTATATTCTTTGATAAATCTGCATTTTCATAATCTTAGTTGCATTAAGTCAATAAGATAAAAATTTGTTAACTGTTGATTGAATATACTACCGTTATGGACTGATATTATTAGGTACAAATTCTAGCAATTATTTTTAATTCAGTTATTTGTTTCTTTAATTTTTAAGAACATTATTAACACAAAAACTACATATCGTTACCATTTAACGCTTTCTAAGAATAACATTACGAAGAGCTTTGAGTGCGTTGGTTTATTTCCTTTAAATTCCGTTATAATTGCTTATCTTTTGACAGATACGCGTATTTCGTCTACTACTTGCAGACTTCATCAGTGCCAAGTACTCAACACCACGGTTTATACCAACCCACTCAAAGCTCTTCATAAAGGGATTCCGTTAAGAGGTTCGACAAATTTATAGGATTGAATAACATAACGTTAATTTTGAAAATATGATCATTTATTTAGAAGGATCCCAACAAACAGTTTGTGTTGCTTAAAGGCTGAATAAGCCTTTTTTATCTGAAGAGTCATATTTTTGCCAGAATAAGCTCTTATTATGTTTCCAATGTTTGTTGGAAGCCACCTTTCCGGACCATGGTGAAGATTTTCAAAATGGCCGTAAATCGTATGTTTTAAATCTATTCTCCATTTGTTTTAAAGAACTATATGCCAAAAACTAAAAAATTAAAAAGAAAACAAAACTGTAATGACAACTAATCATTTGATCCTTCTAAGTCTGCATAAAGCATTATTGTTACTGTTAACGCATGGTCAACGCATACTGTTGCGTTGGTAGACATGCCAAAGCCGTACAGATAATGTTTAGCGTACATTTGAAAGGGGTTGATCAGCTTTTGTAAACATAACTTATAATGCCCCATTAATGCGAATTGAAGTTCGCTTTACGTAAACCAAGATATTCGTGAGATTTAGATACAAATTATCTGTACGACGCTGGTGATATTACTTCCAATGGAGCTGGCAGCACTGGCAACAACATGTGCCAACAGTAACAATAACAACAGTGTAAATTTCATGATTGACACATAGATAGGAAGTTAGCTCGAGTCGGACTTAATCAGCGCCGGTGGTGTAGTACCCGAGCAAAGCTGGAGATCAAATTGAAATCAAAATATGCTGTTATGATGTAACTTATTTTTAATACTCCAGTTGATCTCATTTTGGTTAACTTAACGCTTAACACAGCAAAAATGAGAGCAAACTTTTATACTGTTGAATCAAACGGAAAACTTATCTTGCTTTCAATGAAATCAATTTGATTTCTGAGTTTGCATTCATAATATATAACTCAGTACGGGTCTGGCGTAAATCGTTAGGATCCATGCTTCTCACGCTGAAAAACTTGAGCTCAAATCTCACCCCGGGCAAGTAACGAATGATCTAAAATGTGTTAAACAAAACAAATAAACAATAATGGTTAGTTCAACGACCGATGAGCTTAAATTAAATTTTAAACAAGACGTTAACAGCAGAACTTCAAGTTAAGTCTCTACCATTTAAAAAGTTTTGACTGCATAATGAAAGCACAATATGATATCAGACTAATGTCGTAACAATTGAAATCAAAATGAGTTTTCATTATGATAGCAACTACAAACTTTAATATTGATTTGCTTTCATTTTGTTAACCAACATTGCTCGGGTGGTAAGCGTTACTGCTTTCTCATCCCAATGGGTCTGGGTGCAATCCCAGCCGGGATCAGTGTGATTTTTCTGAGGCATACAAATCTCTGGTTATGTCTTCCCTGCCGAAGGAAGCAGCCGTTGATCTTCGGTCTATCAACACGGATGCGATTTCCTACGCAGGTGTGGAAGCTGCCTACCTAGCTGCACATTCGATTGTCGTCAATGGATGGCAATCGTTGTCCATCGGTGATCGGTGCAGAGACCGACGTCAAATAAAGGAATTAAGAAGCAGATGAAGAAGAGTCTGACATCCAAAGTTTAATTTAGTGCTGGCGACACCATATCTAATCTACCGATTCAACCACGACGACATCATCTAATCTGGTAACCTCAACAAGATAACAACGTACTGCAGCGCTACCATAATTGCACTGTTATTTAGCGGGATTTGGAAAGGGCTTAACGACACAGCGATGAGTTGTCGCACTGTGGGAACGTAGGGATAGGTCAGTTCAAACAAAGCCATCGCTTTAAGTTTAGAATATGAATCAACCTCTGAGGCATTTAGACAACGCAAATTTGCTCGATGACTAATGGAGCGCTGGGCGCCTGAAAATCTCTGGGATTAATTGAAATGATGGCCTAGGAGGTCTCTTTAAATCTATCCCTCAAATAAATTGAAAAAACCAAAACGAAACATGTATGGTTTTGGGGTGTGTCTGTTTGCTTAAAGTTGTTTTTATTTTGCGATCCATCATTAATCTTATCTGGCCAAATTGAAGCTGCCAGTTCCCATTATCAACTAGTGGCCTTCAACTTCTCATCGAGCTTGATTTTAAAAGTCAGCACCTAAATGTGAGCGTTGAATTATCATCGTTCGTAATGCTGACTCACATAAGATAATTTTGCACTGAATTGTTTTCCAAAAGCATGATAAGTTCTAAAACAACCGGTGCAACGATGGGAATATTAGAAGTCGCTTTGATCACATTACGGTTTTATATAACCCCTCATGGTTAGATGATCCAGCAAAATTTCCATTTCCGGTCAGTGCTCGTGACTTTGGAGTCAGTTAAAAAGTATAGTAGGTATGACCGGAAATTGGCCGATGACGGAGGGTGTAAAAATCAAAACGAAATTTAACGTTTATTGCCCTCTCATTACAATCGTACGACTTCAGTAGGGGAGGTGGTATTTTTGAACTGCTTCGTGTAATCTTTTGCTATTGCTTGGAGCTGGGATGACTGGGTGATAAGATAATAGGAAAGAAATACATTTTTCTCTTCGCCGAGCGATACAGCTTTCCTAGCGTATCGGATATTGCGATAACGGTCTGTCATTAATTATGATTTATTTTTGCCTCCAGGTCCAGACAGCCATGGTAACAGAAAAAAAAGTTCGACTTGAAATGGCTGATTAAGGATACATGGCCTCTTATTATTAACGCATATCATGCTCGGGACACGGGATCTTTTAAAGTTAAATATTATTAAATATTTCATTAAAGTTGAATTTGAATATTTTATCTTAAAATTATTAAATATACTCTTGTGTCTATGATTAAATAACACGCTTAGAAATACCTAATTTGACACGTGACTGAATCCTTCTTTGACATAAAGGATGAGACGTAAATAAACATGCCATGTAAAATTAAGTGCTCCTGAAAAGTGCGTTACTCGGCGAAACGTACGTTTGATTGAGCTGAATTTTGCGTCTATTATGACTTAATTTTATGTCAAAATGGACGCTTGTATGTGTCATTCTCAGAGCACCTAAATTTACATGAATTTTTCTAAATGTGAATGATTTATTTTGCGAATTATTGAAATAAATTAACTCATGACTTGGCAGTTTCGTCAAGCTATGATTATTCCGCTTTCAATTTGGTCAGAGTAAATACTATATTCTAAAATACCAATCATTCTACGCTAGCTGATAAAAATGGCAAATCCCCAGCCGTCAAGAGTTATATTTATTGATTTCTCTCTAGTCTGTCTCTCTTTCCCGGTTTATCCTGCGGTCTTCCTTGCTCATTAGTAATTCCTTTCTTCGTCTCCTTTTTCCACAATTCCAGTCCGTCCTTTTCCAACCCGGCCGTTCTACAAACTTTTATCGTGTCTTCTCTCTCTTCGATCCACTCATCGATATATGCCTCGTCGTCGACGGCAAAACCTGTAAACTGTTTTCAGTCAGTGTATGAGAGCAGTCGGTCCGTCGAAGCGTGCGAGATATGGATTTGTCTCGCTTTGATTTCTGTGTCCGCACTCGCGGGTTCGTCGTCTCTGTTGCACCGCACCGCTCCGGCAGACAGCTTTCCTTGTCCGACGGAGCTGAGAGTTGCTGCTGTTCAGCAATTAGACACCGCCCTCTTTTAATTCGATACCATTGGTCGGTTTAGCATAATCTCGGTGGCGGCGCGAGCGTCCGTTGCGGGTGCGCACGGTCCTCGATTCCGGAGTTTTAATGCAGATTTCTCTTGAGCAGCTTTCGGATTTTCTCTTTTCATGCTTCATTTGCCATGCTTGTATTTTTTTTATGCCGTTTGCGCATCGTAGTCGGGTTTGGTCGGTAGGTACAGTAATGTCGGATATTTATGTTTGCTAGAGTGCTCCACCGGTTGGAGAGAAGACTCGTTTTGGATCACCCGTTGAAATATGGGTTATCGGTTGCGATCATGTGGGGAGTGCGGTAGTTATTCACGGTCGGGTGTAGTGAGACTGTAAATCATGTTGTTTACAAATAAATCAAGTCTGCTGCGGGGTTGCGATGAATTTCCATTGTGGAAGACCCGGGTTGACAGGCGGGTGTGTGTAGTAGTCTCATTACCGGTAGTTGATAGGATTTTCACGAGTTCGCGCTCCCGATGATGGTCGGATGGTTGGGCTGTGATGGCATAGATGTGGGGAAATTTATTGTACTTGGTGGTTTTATGGAGATTTTTTTGTGGAAAATCATAAGCATTCAATAAGACTTCATTGCATTTTTAAAGTCCTGAGCTATTACGAATGTTCAAAGTATTGAACGACTTTGGCAATACCCGCTAACTGCACTTACGCACTAACTACGCGACTTATGGACCGATAAGTCAGATGATGTCTGTTTATAATCTACATTGGGAAATTATAGACCTAAATATCCCTCCGCTAAAATTGAAAAAAAAAATCAAGCATTGCGAAATCTTGATTGACGAATAAACAAATACACACATTTCTGAACTAAAGGTAAAGCGAGGCTAGTTGGTCAAATGTGAGATCAAAGTTCTGTAACTTTTTTGTTTAGGCTCGTGTCGTGGAAATCATTATCGCCAATCCGATGAGTAGAATAAAGGACTGTCCATTGGACTGGTCCAACATTTGGAATTTTCGCTCCACAGTGCTTAAACGATTTCAAATCGGGTCCTGATAGACCTTCCAAAATTTTAACTCGTTTCGTTAGGATCGAACTGCGCACAAACCATTTGAAGTTTGTATGGGAATTAGTATGGAAAATCCAAACTTTTTGTTTGGCCTTTTTGCTGCCTTCTAGTCAGGGGGTAAGTCACTCTGCCACCTTGTGTTAAACAAATCAAAAACACTCTTGGACAAAATGTAACATCCTTCAACCACCATGAGAACCAATTTTTCAATCTTTTCTGGCAGCACTGCCTAGAGCCAAGAATGTTTACATTCGTTGATGTCCTTTTTTGTTTTTGTTGATTTTTTTTTCTAAAGCTTGGTTTGGACAGGGCAAGTCAACTGATCAAGTCAGTTGAATTCAACTGACTTGAACGCGAATGGAAAGTGTAAACCATGTCATTCAACTGACTTGATCAACTCACTTGAATTGAAAAAAGTTGAAACAGGCTCAACTTTTCAAGCCAATTGAATTCAACTGAGTTGATCATTTGACTTGCCTTGTCTAAACCCAGCTTAAAGCTGGGTTTAGACAGGGCAAGTCAATTGATCAAGTCAGTTGAATTCAACTGACTTGAACGCGAATTGAACGTGTAAACCATGCCATTCAACTGACTTGTTCAACTCACTTGAATTGAAAAAAGTTGAACCACCCAACTAACAATTTTAGCTGCAGATTAGCTTATACAGCCAAAAATTTGGCTTATACAGCTAATTTTTAACTGTATAAGCTAGTCTGCAGCTAAAATTGTTTGTTGGGCAGGCTCAACTTTTCAAGCCAATTGAATTCAACTGAGTTGATCATTTGACTTGCCTAGTCTAGACCCAGCTTAAAGGAGACAGCTCCCTCCAGCAATCGGTAGGATTCACAGAAAACTGATCGGGACACGGAAGTAGCTCCCGCAAATTGGACATTGAAAAAACAGACATTTCAGCCTCTATAAAAAGCTAGAATATCTGTAACTGTGTATAAATGAAGGAGCGGATAATAATGATCATGACAATTATTGACCAATACCTGAAGACAGATAGTTTAAGTTTGGAAGTCATTCCATATATGTACACAATACAAAATCAGATAGAACCATCCTACTAGCTGCGGCCTACAAAAAAGTTTGTTTTCTTGGAGAAATTTAGATCCAGAGATTGCTTAGAAAGGGGCATGCTCGGCTGGGTTATCTGGGCTTGATTGCGACTGGAATTCGTGTGGGATGGATTCGAGAGGACTTTACTGGTTTGAGCCAGGATCTCAAGCATGCATGACATAAGAATGTGACGGTTGAGGGAGTACTTTTTGAGATCGGAGTGGAACTCCAGGCAGACATATACAGCACACTCTTTTAGATAGATGATGGGAATGACGATCAGGGATACGAATTTGAAGTCCTGTAAGTTGTTTACGTAGGCGTGTGCTTTTTTTTACAGTGCATTATTAAATTGGTAAATTTTGGGCAAGAGCAAAAAAAAAAAGAATTCTGTTTATAAACAAGTGGATGTGATGGTTGCCAGTAAGCATTAATTTTCACTCAACGTTTTAAAAGCTAGGTCGATAGGCAGAAACAGTCAGAAACACCTTCCGACACCCAAAAACACACAAGAAACACAATCAACACAGGTACATGGTAGCAGAGTTACTTACCCCCTGCTTCTAGTCTTTTTATGTATTACTCTAAGAGAAAGTTACATAGCTATTCTTTTAGAAATATTTCTTAGCTTCAATTTTGCTGAAGATCGTTTTTAGTCTAAAGACAAATGAAATTGTTATTAATCATTTAAGAGATGTAATCTTATAACATGACCAATAGACTGATGCAAAATATGAACTCATTTTTGTGAGAAACTGACTTGGCACAAACCATTTGAAGTTTATATGGACATTAACATGGGAAAACCAAATTTTGTGTTCATATCTATCATATCTATCATCATACCTAACTCGAAAACAGTAGGCTGTGGAGTTTTTATTTCTTCAGAAGAGTAGTTTATTTTATCAAGATAAACAACTTTGCTGAAGAAGCCATATCAATGCATTAAAAAAAAGTTACAGAAGTAATACGTGCTCCACTAAAATGATGAAATCTCAAAAACACCAAAATATAGTTATTTATTTAATGCATTTGCATAAGAGAACAATATAACATTATATGGTTGTCAGCAAAAAAACCGAAACAGAAAGAAAAAGCCATATTTTCGACATTTTCTTAAACTCTATATGACTCTGAACCAGTAGGCATGGAAATTTTACGTCTTCAACTTAGTTGTTTATTTTGTTTAGGCAAACAACTTTGCCCAAGACATAAAGTCAAAACGTCAGCGAAAGAAGTTAGATTGTGGCGCCATCTTTGTGGAAGAGTTTTGAACTATTTGTTTATGTCAATAGATGGTCCTTATTATGATGAGAAACTTTACAGAAGACACCAAGTCGCGGAAATTCTTCGTTTCAGAGTTATTAATCCGTTAGATTACATTTTTGGCCCAGTGTGCATTGGTGTTTCTGGCGTGTAGAATAGAGCTAAAACACCATGGCTACTATGTCACATTGCAGAATACAGTGTTGCCCACAAAACAGTTGCTTGATCATGCCATAAGATTATCAATCTCTTAAACAATTAATAGCTATTTAATTTGATGATGCAATATTCCGCAAAGTTGTAGCTGAGAAAATTTTCTATAAGAATAGCTATAGAAATTTTTAACGGTGCAATATGGAATAAGAATAGAAGACTACGTAGAAAAAGTTTGGTTTCCCCATAGTAATTCCCATATAAACTTCAAATGGTTTGTGCCCAGTCAGTTTCTTACCGAATCAGTTCAAACCTGACTCTAGACCCGATTTGGAACCGCTTGAGTACTGTGGAGCGGAAATGTCAAATTTTGCATCAGTCTAATGATCAAGCAGGTGCTTTGCGGACAACACTGTAGTGCAGTGTGACATAGTAGCCATGATTTCGGTGCTCTATTCCACGATCCTGCTGAATAGTTGATTGAGCATGACCATACGACACCAGTGATCCATTAATAACTTTAAATCCATTAATAACTTTTGATCCTTACATTCAATAAAAAAAAAGTTGTTCCTGGAAAAATTTCATACAAGTACCGCTTTCAATTTTTTTGAAGATACATATGAGCAATTATCTGTCAATTTAGCATACGATTTGGTACGAGCGATTTGATGAAACTTGTCTAACATGTCTTCAGTATGGAAGATTATGATTTTTCTACCGATCACGAGAGCATTTTGACTCAAGACTAATTTTTGAAACGGGCGTATGCCTTTTCAGATATGATTTTTTCGAAAATTTTTAACTCTAAACTCGTTTATTTTATCAAAATTGTGTCTGAGGAGAAGTTGTAGAAAATTGATTTGATCTTAAAAGAAAAAGATATACACACTAAAAAAAAGTTAAATAATTAAGAAAGATAAAAATAAAAACATAAAATGCGAATTTAATTTCATTCCAACGTACGATTTCTTACATTTTTTTCTGCGATCACCCTATGTTATAAGACAATTTATATAGGTGAATAACCTATAAATAAATAAAAAAAAAAAAAATAAATAAAAAAAAGTTCCAGCAAGAAAAACTTTTCATGAATTTTTAAAATTTGAAGAATTAGAATGAATAAGCAAATTACAACAATTGAATATGATTCTTTGGGTCATAACAAATCAAAATTATTCTGGTGATCAACATCCTAAACGTGACTGTTTTTGAGATATTGTAAAAATAATGTTTAGAAAAGTGGTCTTTTGTTGCCAACGGCTGAAAGTCTCTATAATAAAGAAAACATCATCAATCTACAGCGAAACAATGCCGAAGATGTATATCAGATGTATGTCACTCCTTGATACAAAGAAAATTTGTCGTATTCTTTTGTTATGTTTATCTCAATTGCAAAAGATCAATGATTTGTTTTTTTTCAATTAATCATGTATTGAAATTTTCGTGTTGGTATAATATTATAAGTGCATTTATTTAAGGCACTGAAAAATAGAGTAAAATTTCTTATTTTTGCCTCAAACCACCCAAATATGATACGTGCTATGCACAACCAACTACACTCTAAAAAAAAACTGAAAATTACACGAGCTTGAATTAACGTAAGAAGTATTTTTTTTGCCATGTAATTCGATAAACGACTTAATTTTATGTGCACAAAGACGCACTTAATAAAAACTAGAAATTTAATAATAAACACATCTAGATGTGAAATAGCGTCTTATGACTGAAGTGTTAGCGTTAGCGTTAGCGTTGTTATGATATGCTTCGCAGATTGGATACTAGCGACACTCACGTCTCTTCTGAAATTCTCAGTTAGACTACTTTCAGGAATAATGCTGGGGAGTAAACATTGGTTCCAGTCTAAACAAAAGTAACAGAAGCATGACTGTCGCTATTCCCGGCCACGCCCATCTTTACCGTAACTAGGGATAGGGAAGGAAATGTTGATGTAGTACTTACTTAACGAGAGGCCACCGACTTAGCGACACCCTCATAAGTGCTACGGAGTTGGAGGGTTGGGAAGGGTATTCGGTTAGGATTCACCTCAAGTTGGCGATGCAACCAAAAGTATGTATTGTTTATTTCTTGTTTATTTAATCTCTCGATAGCCGGCTATCGAAAGTACATATTCATTTTGTTAAGTGATCATGAATTATAAGAGTCATGACGGAGAGCTTAGGATAAAACCCATGATTTTCTGCTCAGTAAGCAAAAACGATCCCTCCAGGGTCATCAAGCATCTCATAACCATAACACTTCGCGACAAAACACGACTACGTTTTCGCTTGATATGCAAATAGTTTCCGAGGTTAATGTTCAATATCAAATATACAAATGATGGTGGCGATTTATTGTGCTGTGGAAGAGCTTGGGGTTAAATCCATGATTTTCTGCTCGGTAAGCAAAATCGATCCCTCCAGGGTCATCGAGCATCTCATAATCCACAGCGCTTCGCGTCAAAGTACGCCATAGGTCCTTTTTAGAATTACATTTATATAAAAAATCCAATTTTGGCCAAGGTCCACCCAAAAAAAAACAAAATTACTTTGTGACTTAAAGTGCAATGAATGAGCGTTAGTTTCGGGATCATTTTCGTGTTAGAGTTATTTCAAACATTAGTTGCAGGCTGTGACTATTAGATCATGCGACACTGTAATTACTACTATGTTAGATGTATGATTCGTCAAGTTTATACGACTCAATGTTTCAATTGAGGTAAACTATTTATCTTATTACAAAAGCAAACTTAAAATTAAAATTATATGCAAATGCAAAATTAAACATGACAAAACATCGTCAATCCCCTTATTCTTGGGCAGGGCCTGAAAATGTGAATCTGATTTTGATCAGTGAACGAGCACCATATGGTTCATTCTCTCACTATGAATCTGCCATTTCTAGCCTATTTAATAAATGGAAACCTTAACATGGGTTACGCTCCCCCTAAGTGGGCCCTTCGCATCCTATCTCTGTCTTATCTCAAATACCAATGGTTTGAATGTATCAATATATAAATTGGAGATGACGTTCAATCAAGTAAACCCATAACCCACTCACTTGGCCACATACTTAGAAATTATTATTTTTACACGAGACGTAATTCAACTTTGATGTAAATCATGGAACGTTAACAAACATGGCATGTAAAATTAAGTGTCCTGAAAGTGAAACATATGCAACTCGACGAAAAGTGCGTCTTATGTCAAAAGGGCCGCTTGCATGTGTCGGTCTCAGGGCACTGAAATTTACATGTCTTTTTCGTAGTGTGCAGGCTTCACACTCGTCCACTGGGCCGTGCGCTGTACACTCCAAGTTCCCTTTCTTTCAAATTCACCGCAAATTTGATATTTTACCCCTTTGAGTGTTGATTAATCACAATTGAACATTGTGACAGAGCACGGACTTGAAGTTACTAGAGTATTAAATAATCCAGGTCCTATGTAGGATTATATCTGAAAAATCCAAATCTGGCCAACGCCCACCCGAAATAGCTTCTTATGACTGAATATCACATCAACTTCTGAAAAATATGTCATGCTTTTAAAATTAGGTGTCAAAAAAATAGAATTACATGACCGAAAACTGTGTAGTAAATTCATTACAGCTTTTTACGTCCAAATAAATGTTAAATTACATGATGCCTAAGCTCGGCAACAACGAACCTGAAAGCATTAAGTAAAGTTTCGATCGGCACACGCTATGTCTGAAGGCACTTTTTTTGCAACATTAATGTACCTCAGTTTTTTCATCACAGTAAGTTAGAATGGATCTTAACAATCAAATCAGTGATGGTTTTAAAATATTTTATCTTGGGTTTTTTGAGAAAAAGTATTTTGAAGTATACTTAGTCGTTTATGAAGGCGTATATGGACCATTGACGATACAAAACTATTACGGATTGAATCAAATACAACTGAATATGATTGTTGGAGATTAAGGTACTCAAAATACTTCGTTTCAATGGTATAGTAAGATTTCCTCTTCGGTACCGTAAGATGTCGTAACTTTGTCGTGAACTCATAATGTTTAAAATAATGAAATAATTTACAATGGAGAGAATAAACTAAATTTACTATAATTATCAGTTCCATCTGTTTCATCCATTCTTATCAATGCTTACATAAATATCTAAAGAGAATGATAAAATAAACTTGGAGCTGCCAAGATAAGGAGATTACTTCAAATGAGCACTACTATACGATACCACCGCTTTCATCAAGTTTTTGTCGTATCTGAAATTATTTTCCACTGCTTTATAGATACTCCATGTTTGGGAAAAATCATTATGAACAGCTTCGTTTGTTTTTTTTCCGTGAAACAGGCTAAGACTTTTCCTGTACTCTTACAAAAATCTATAATGTGATATTTAACAATATTGAATTTTGGGGCTACCGGAAGGTTTCGGTAGACCAACTTTCACAAAAAAGACCTATGCACTCATCCATCACCAAAACAATGTCTCATCATAGCATCCATATTATCCAAAACCATTAGCTGATGATCAAAATTGCATCCTTCCAAAACTACACGTTTATCAAGCACCTACAATGGCGACCAGCGAATCCAAATTGCGCATGATGAATCGCATTTGCAGCAGCCACAGAATTTGAAGCGTTATTGAGATCATTATTGGCCGCGTTGTCTTTCGTCATAGCTGATTTGAGACCGGGCTGGATAGTTTGACGGTCGGTATGTCTCATACGTTGAGCCAATTTTAGCGTATGTAACATAATACAAATATAGTGTAAAGTTATGTACATACTGACCTTATTAACACTCGGATTATGATCTTTCTTAAAGCTGAGTAAATCTTCGTGAGAGATTTTTTACCATATTTACATCTCTTTGATGGACTTTCAGTAGACCGATTTGACAGCACATCCCGCCCCTGCTGCCACCCTGCTCATGCCGTTAATCACATTTCATAAAGGAAGTATAAAAGAGAAAGAGATATCGCAACAAATTTTCTCTATCATACCTGCTTTCTAAGACATGGAGTGGGAGTTGTTCCACGAACGACCCGATGAGACAGCTTATAGAAGTTAAATACATTCAAATACATTTGGTTTTTCCTTGATTTCGTTGAATTTCGATGAAATTCTTCAATTTTTTCTGATGTTCTTAGAACTTTTTTTTAAGTTCTCAGAACGACTCTGAGTCTTGTGAGTTATAGAACTTATCAGAAGGACATTGAACTCCCCTGAAGCTCACAAAACGTCCCTGAAGTTGGCAGAATTTTCCTGAGGTTTATAGAGCTTCTGAAGATCGAAGCACATTTTTAAAGTTTGAAGAATTTTCCTGAACTGAGATCAATGAACTTCTCTGAAGGTTGTTAAACTTCTCTGATTCTTTTGAGGAACGTATTTAACTTTTCTAAAATTCACTAGAAAGTCGCTGAGCCTTCCTGAAAGTTTCCTTAGACAAAATATGGGAACTGCAATGAAACTCTAGCAATTATGTAGTAGCTAAAGGTGAAGGCTACCTAAACTCACTGGGCAAGAGCAGCTAATATCATGTGAGTTTCATTCCTGTATTATCGGCATTGTCAGTTAACCGATTTTCAAACAACTTCGTCATGGGTTCCAAAAATCCAAACTAATTTTCTATCCCTCAGGGTTGTAAATGCTGAGTACGGGACACAAACATTTCAAAAACCTACTATCTCTTTTATTGAACTCTGATAAAAATCTTTCAGCGAACGTCGCTACTAAGTGGCGTGATTTTTTTTTTCGACAATCGCTTTTCGAAACACAACAAGCGAACTCTATTTTCTTCGAGAGATTCAAAAAACACTCGAAACAGGCAGAAAATCAATGCCTACTATGATTACGTGCCCAACAAACATTGAATGTTGAATAAGAGCTTATTCAGACAAAAATAAGCTTTTTCAGTAAAAAAAAATAGCTTATTCAGCTGTTGATCAACTCAAATTGTTTGTTGGGTGGCTATCTTGGACTGTCCTGCTCGTTTATTTTTCTTTTACTCTTATGAGGGAAGAGACATTAAATAAGAAGTTTTTCTAGCAACAAATATTAATTGATTTTGCGCAAAGTCGACGTAATCAATACGCATCTTGCTTGAGAGTCAAAGAAAACTCTTCAATGCCATTTGGATTAATTCAATCAACTTTTGAACCTGATTTAACTGCATTTGTTCAATTCGCAATAGTTTTGAATCCTCAATAGTTCAATATACGCCTTCGTTATCGGCGTTGTAAACTTCAAAACACCATTTCTCAAAAAACCCAAGATGAAATATTTTCAAACCATCACAGAGTTGATTGTTAGGATCAATACTAACATCCTGTGAAGAAAAAACTAAGGTACATGAATGTGCAAAAAAAGTGCCTTCAGACATAGCGTGCGGCATATGCAACGTATGCCGCAGTTTTGTCGAGTAAAGGCCCACGCACATTAGATCCGGATCGGAAACGTTGCGGCAAAGTGACAGCTAAATCTATTGTCTAACTGTCAAATTTACTTACGGTACAGTTCGAAAAAAAAATGAGTGTCCGGTGTAATGTATGTGGTTTGGATTGCGCAAATTCCACATTTTATAAAAAAAAAACACATCCGGCTACAAAGGAATTCGCAAGTCTTAAAGTGCACGTTCGGATGTGAAGTGATGTTTTAGTCGTTTGTGGCATATCGGCAGCACTTGAGGCAGCGCCATTTTACGGCAGCGTGAAATTTTACGAATGTCCGATAATGTCCTGCAGTGTCAAAACAAACGATTTTAAATCAATCACTAAACATGCAATGCACCACATATCCGCAGGAGAGCCTATTTTTAGCCCGTTGAATTGCCGGAGAACCAAACCATATTCGCAACACCAAACGGCTTGAGAATCCACAACAAGTACTATCATCGAATGGGTTCCGGAAAGAAAAATTCTATGATTTGTGCTGAAAATTGTTCCATCTCCCCACCGCGTTCAGATGAATACCCCAGTACTCAAATAGTGGAAGACAGTTGTGATGAAAATGAAACAAACAGTGGTATCCGAAAGTCAATTGAAATAATGTTTGACAATCTATTTTTGAAATTGGTCTCACAAAATCACGTAAATGAAACCATTGTGCAAGACAACAGACAACTTTTGCTGTCTTTCTGAATTAGGCATTACATTTACTGCCGTTCTACGCATATCTGTCCCATGTTCTAAAAGTAACATCTGAGAAAATCGCGAATAATGTTTCGAATCATTTCTGCTTATTGGAAGAAATATAAGTTAAAATAAGTTTGTGCATTGCTCATATTTCATCAGAATCAATTTGTTTTAGTGAAAACTTCAGAAATTACATTCAATGAAATTAGTTAAACCTATTTTTATACGAAAACAATTCAGTGGGACTGTTATGCCGAGAAATTGACTTTGAAGTAGAAAATTCTACGCATATCAGTCCCACTAAGAACTATTACTTTCCGTGTTGTTTTGATGGCCACGTTGTGTTTGACGTCTTTACTCTTATGATTGTGGCCGTGTTTACATGAGCGTGCTTGAGTTCTCCGCGAAGTTTTGAAAGTGGATAGTTTACATAGGTTTGCATCATTAACTGAAACCAACAATAAGTGCGTTGACGTTTGCTACATCTATAAAGCCTATAAGTATGAGCATCTTGAGAAACAAATGATGAATGCTCTGTGTAGAACACAATAAGATTGTCGATCGTGAACTTCTAAGATTTCAAGAAAGTTTTTGGAAAAGTTAACCTACACTGTAAGGATTCCATTCTATTCAACCAAATGCATCCACGGCAGTATATTGAGAATATTCTAACGACTAAATTTACGAAAGGACGATTCGACAACGGATATTCTGAATCAGTCAACAGGAACATTATTTTAACTACAAAATATGGTAACAGCTATCAACTTGATGAATGAACACATCAAGTGACAGAAAGTGCCATCATTGTTACCTGCTTTGCTTCGAGTTGATTTTAGACAATAATACGTACTTTTTTTAATCATGCCAATTGCCAGTATTGGAAGATGTTAATACACCGTTGCTACATAAAATTGCATTTTAAATCATGTTATTTTGTCTTTGGTTTATTTCAAGATCATTACACTGCTTCTTATCAATTAAATATTATTACTCTAATAATGCACAGTTTGAAATCTAAACTACAATCTGGTGTTTTAATATGTTAATATGTTGCCGTTTTTTAAATATTTTTCATCATAAAATAAAGCTTCTACTTCCCGAAATGACTCATTGAGTTTCTTTTGATCATATAAATCCTGTTTCGACCATTCGCTTACTCAAATCGATTCGTCAATAAAAGATTCAGTAAAAAATTCTTTGTGGGACAGTTATGCGTAGAATTTCAAAATGGGACAATAAGATTTGATGTTGTTTTTAAATAAGCCCAAAACAAATAACATGTTTTTCTATTTTCATTCGAAAGTTTACCTAAAAATGTACTGTTTTATGAACAAAAGTGAAAAACGTCCAAAAGTAACAAGGGACAGATATGCGTAGAACGGCACTTTAGGCTAGTATAGGAAAATTATTTATTAAAAGATGTAAAATTGTAGGTTTTTGAATAATTATCAAAATCAGTAAAAATAAGTGACTGAAATTTACGTAACGGCATGTAAAAATATGTCTTTAGTTTGTGGTTCGAGTAAATTTAAGAAAGGACGTAAATTTTTGTCAATTAAGCCACTTCTTTTGTGTACTCTAAAAGAATTAAATTTATATGAAATTTGTCAAGTGTGTAGGCATTCGATTTCTAGTCAAAAAAGCTAACTTTCGATGCATAAATATTCCATTATATTCAGTGGCGTTTTGAGATATTGAAATAAATGCCTTTTTTTTGGCAAAAAATCCCATTATGCAACGACAGATTTTCTGGTTCCGCAGCCTCAGCGCAGTATTTGAATAGAACCATCAGGTTGAAAGATGTTTTATTTATTTGAACGATGTATTATCAGGGCTTGATATTAGTTAATTCTTCGGATTGAATTGACACAACAAAATGCAATTTGATGATCTAAATACCTTTTAGGATAAGCTCCACTGCTCCAAAGCGCCAATCCTGCCAAATCAAGATCGGTGTTAATTACGCAATTTGTATGTCGCTGTTATCCCTCTTCCCGGTTTCAAACACACCTAACTATACCACCAATTGTTACAAATAATAATAGACTCACATATAACCAACCGATCTATACTTCTATGCAAAATGATTCCAAAAACGACAAAACCCACCACCTCCATCGTCATTCAACGGTCAAGTGCAATCCCCAACACACAACAGACACTGCACAATCCCATCAGCGACTTGAATTATAGGTCAGTTGGACTTCTATTGTTCCGAAGAGCGTGAATTCAAGTAGTGGGTGGTGGTGGTGGTGGTACGCAACAGCATGTTAAGCGCGAGACGCGCGGTGGTGGAAAACGGGTGAACAAACTGTTTTGTTTTCAATTCAAATTGGAAGACTCTTTCCGAACAGGTATACGTACGGCGAGAGTGAGGAGACGAATAGGTAATTTATGCAATGTGTTTACATTGAACTTTGTCGAGTCTTACTTTCATTTGCTTTGTCAGTGTTGCGAATCCAATGTCAATGTTATTGAATTGCATTAGGTAAAAATAACGCTATTAGAACTTGATCAAATGGGTGAAAATAGAGGAAATTTGGTAGATATGTTTCAAGATAAATATCTAATCGGCACAAGATCTTGCTTCGTCATGCCGATGACGCAATTAGGACGACAGCCGCTGTCTCTGTCGAGTTCGTGAAACCCTTCAATATTTTAAACTCCGTAATAAATGTCACCGCAAATGTCAGACTCGCTCATTTTCTTGCCTTTTCCGGCAGCAAAACGAGGACGCGCATCAATTGCTGCTTCCCCTTCTTTGATAGTAAATTATCGACAGCTAAAAACTCCCATCGGAGCTAAGACTTGGCCCTCGTGTACTCACAGCTCAAGCTCAAGTTGGGTGTTCTTGTTGGATGCGCATCCCGCACACAAGCGAACGGAGATCGTCACGCGAAACTGCGTGTCTCACTCACCAAAAGCCCTTGGCCTACAACACACTTGCCTAATGTGAGCTCTGGCTGAAGATAGACCTTCTCTTGTCACAATCTGGGAAACAATCATAGGCAACGGAAAAATGGGAGGAGAAAATTGAAGAAAATTCGATCAACTGCCGTCCCGAGCAGGAATGATGGTTGAAAGACGATCGTTCCGAGTTGATTTAGAGAGCTTCCTCTTTCACTCCGTAGTGGATCAACGAGACAAATTAGCTCCCGGCGGTGTGTGGTAGTTTCACCTTGATTAATAGGAAGAAGAAACGGTAAAAGACAACCATGTTTAATCGGATTTCCTTCATTACTCACCCAAGACCCACCGCTGCTGTTGCTGTTGCTAGTACCCACTCTGAGCTGCCGTGATTGGAGAGCACAGCACAGCGGCCATGGGGGAGTAATTATCGAGCCGTATCTTTTCCTCTATATCTTCTCCGTTCATCATCATCATAGTCGTCGTTGTCGTCGTCAGCACCAGCAACAACAACAGCTAGTCTGACTTTATCTACGAAAGCAGTGGAGAAAAACATACGACGAGAAAATAGGCGAGTAGGAAGCCCCACGACGTACATAACTTAGTCATCGATCCGAATAAAATGGCGCCCCCATCGCTAATGGAGCAGAGCAATTTTTCCCCCTAGAAACTAATTTGGAAGTGGTGTTTTCGAACTTGGGCTACCTCAATCTTACCACTTCTGGAGTTTGCCTCTTTTTCCAGCTCGGATTGGATGCGCTTCGATGCCCCGGGTCCATCCAGTCAGTGTTGAGTAGTTTCGAGGGATTGTCATTTCCGGTTTGGTTGATGGGTCTTTCGGTGTAGCTTCATGTATGCTGATGGCACATGGAGAGGAATGGAGTTTGAATTATTTGCATGAGAGCGTCTATCCCCCCAAGCTGCAGCACAGTTGATGCATGTTTTGCTGGTTATTTTCAAGGTATATGGAACTCTCAGGCGATTGATTGATAGGCAAACGACAGACAGACGTACTGTCAGCTCCGGGTGACACGGAATGATTCTGCCGGTGACATTGGCAACAAACTAGGTATGTGGCTGGATTAGATCGGGATTCGTTGAGCGATGTTGGCTCAAACTGTAGTGTGATAATTGTCTGTGCGAATTGGATATTTTGTCACTACAGGTAGAAGCCGCTGGAGTATCATTTGTTAGACGTTCTGAGCCATCCCTATTCCATTCACTTACATGACTTGAATTATGTTTGGGTGACAAGTACTATGATGGCAAGCTAATAATCGGTAATACAATCGAAGGCTCACGAGATTCGACTGATTTTATGTTTCTCTTTCTTTTTCATCTGATTAGTGCGCACCAACTGGAACTTTGCGATTGCTCTCATTTTAGTGAACTTTGAGCGATTTTAAAGTTGTGATATGTGAACCTTAGATGGTTTTATTGTGGGTGCCACCGTCGGCATATAATGCCACGTATTAATATTTTTTGGAATTAGAAATAGGATTTTGGAATTGGAGAGATTTGAAATTATGAATTGCATTCTTGGATGTGGATCCTTTAAGTAGGGTGGAAAACTGCAAGCTGCACAATTAGATCCGCAGTTCTTGGCAGACAAGTCTGACGCATATCGAGAATTTAGTGCCGTACCAGGATTCACCTCACAAGTTTATCATTAACATTGAGCAGAAAGTTTTCTCAATCCATCTCATAACTAAGTGATTCGTTTGCGGCTCTCTGTTTTAAATGATTACCGCACTTATAGTCTTATGATAATTAGGATTTATAGCTGGAAACGGGTTTTATTTGCTTGATAGGCCGAATTGATGGGCTAGGCCTAGTTTACATCGCGTAACCCTACATGGAAGAAAAAAATCCAAGACCTCACACTTAAAAAAAACTTATTAGAAACTAAACTTTTGGAAAATGGTTGAAGACCCCAAAAATTTGAATAAGTTTAAAAATTCCTGACATAGGAAATATTTAATACATTAGTCATATACACTAGGTTTGATTTGGGTATTGCGAACTTTTTTCAAGTGAGCAAAAAAACATCTTGAAAATCTTTCGAAGATTCATATTGTTTTGCTGAAACAGCTCACAAAATCGTATATACATGCTATCAAATGAACTCTTGGCTCCTCCTTCTCTGCCACACAAATAACGTATGCATGGTGTTGGGAGTGCACCTGCTTACAAAGCTCACATGACTCTTATAAAGTTTGATTAAATTCTTGATTCAGCTATTCGTAACCCAGTTTTGGCATTATTATTCATATCAAATAAAAACACTTATTCGGGCATTACGTTCGATGATTTACATTTTCCGCCTACTAAGGTTGATGTTTCGAAAGTTTCATAATTATAAGTCTTAATTTGTTTTCAGTAGATGGCAATACCTTTACTTGTGGTTCAAACAGTAACTACCCACATTACTTCTGAGCTCTTTTGAATGTTTGGCTCCCGTTTGACAGTTCGACTCGGCTCCCAAATGACAAGCATTTTGAGTTAGTTCGCAGTACTCAGGGCTTGATTATATTTTCTTTTTCTTTAGTGTTATTTTACTTTTTATAGAGACTTTCAGCCTTTAGCTGGTTTGTCTCTTTTATATTTTCTTATTAATTACTAATGTTGCATGCTACAAAAAAGGGTGTAGTTAGGTTTTATTATAGAGTGGGCAAAGATTATTTTAGTAGACAGATTATTGATAAATAAAATTTCTAATCAACTGACTTTAAATATTCCCAGTTCATTAGAAATGTTGAAGGAGAAATCTGCTTTGAAAAAAAAATTCCCCGATCCAGTATAGTAAATGTTGGCATCGGCATCCATTTACTGTTTTCAGCAGTATTCAAATTCCCCTTCCTCTATCTTTCAGCTTCAAAATGATTAGGTTTTAACGACAGAGCAAATACTTTCTGCCTAGATTTTCTTGAAATTAAACATTCGCTTTATAAAATGATTAATGTCAAACCACGTTTAACAATAATATGGTAGATTAAGATGTGTGCGTAGTTGAAGAAAACGGCCCTAAGTGTTTTAACATTTTTGAAAAAGCTAACATCACTTGAAAGTACCGAGAACTTTGTATTGACACATTCTGGTCTCGTCTGGTTTTCCATAAAAGCGAAAATACTTTAAAATTGCGATTCATGAGCTTGCGCCGGATTTGAGAAAATTTTCCAAACTCATCGAATTTGTACCGTGGGTCGTAAATTGAGCAGGCCTGACCTAGAGTTAAAAAAAATAGTCTGAAAATATCAGAAATTTTAGTTAAGATATTATTTTACAAATTTACGCTACAGAATACTAAAAAATGTTAAAATCTCTACACTAAAGGGTGTATTCGATAAAAATGGAACACACACATATTTATTAACCAATATTAAACCGATTATTGGATTTTCTTGAAATTTTCAGGGAATGAAACACTACTAATGGGTTATGATTTACAAAATTTTGGTTTATTCAATTTCGTCTCCCATCCCGAATGCCCACATCTTCCTTTTCACTCCACCCATCAAATTTCGTGCAACCTATTTTCCCAGTGTTTTTGTTGTTTTTACCCAAATTTTGTCAACTCCAGCTCAATTTTAATAGTTTTGGGATGTTTGCGAAGTCCCATAATTGCCCAGAATTTTTCAATTGGGCAAAGTTCCGGTGAATTTGGTGGGTTCATATCTTTTGGCACCATTGGCTCGGTACCACTCCAACTTTCGAGCGTAGTGGCAGGATGCTAGATAAGGCCAAAACAGAGTTGATCCTTTGTGCTTCCTTATGAATAGCAAGAGACGCTTCTTAAGGCACTCTTCCGTGTAAATCACACCGTTGATTGTTCCGGAAGTGACGAAGGGAGCGCTTATTTCACTACATCCGCAAATCGCCTGCCAGATCAGGAACATCTTTGTAAATTTCGATAATTTCTCCTTTCGAACATCCTCCGGAACATCGAATTTAGACTTGACAACGAAATATTCTGGCCCAGGAAGTTGACGGAAGTTGGTCTTGACGTAAGTTTCATCATCCATCATGATGCAACACGATTTGGTGAGCAACTTCGTGTAAAATTTCCGTGCGCGAATTTTCGCAGTGATGTTTGTGCACCTTGTAAACATGTAACCCAGCACGCTTTATGGTTTTCTGCACTAAACCGACTGACACCTTGGACTTTTTAGCGACATCTCGAATTGACATGTTTGGACGGTTCTTGAACTGTTGCATCACTGTCCTGACCATTTTACTGTCCATTGGACCACTTTTACGACCACTCCCTTCCTTCCTACGGGCACTCATATGCTCCTTGACGGTTCTTATCACACGAGACACACTTGTATTTGCAATTTCAAGCCTTTTAGCGATCCATCGGTGGAACGCCTCTGCATTTTGATTGTAAGGGCACAACATTTTTTCACGAACAGTTTCTTGCTTCGACGACATGAAACTTGACAGATGTAAACAATACACTATGAATAAGATTTACTCAAGTTTTCAGGTTCAAACGTTACAGAAGATTTTCTGTGTGCCATTTTTATCGAATACACCCTTTACTCTTTAACGTTTTCTGTTAGTGAAGAGTTTTAACAACAACTCATACTCTAGAATCTCTAAGACCACATACATTTTATTAGACAAACATGTTAAACAAATGTTCATAGAAACACATTTTAGGTAATTCGGGACTTGTCCGGGGATGATATTTGAACACATGACCTTCAGTGTAAGAAGCATGGATGCATATCAAGATGCCAGTCCGTTCCCTATTTTCAAGTCCAAAACCTTGATGATTTCTCTCAGGCTGACATCTTGAAACCCATTCTAAGCATTTGATCGTAAAAGTTTTTTGATTTCTCAGCATCTTGTCTTTATTTACGTAGATCTTGATTTTTCCGGTAACTTGCAAATTCATCTACATTGAATTTGAGAAATTGTTCGTACAGCTGACCATGCTTGGCATACACAGTTTTGGTCACAAACTGCTCATTTGCTAATAACTTTGCACACAGTTGACGAAACATAGTTCTTTTTGCAGCAGTTGATAGAATAGAGTTTATACGGGGTAAATTTTATTTCTAGTAATAAACTGTATTTTTTTGCGTTGTAAAAATTAAGTGAGAAATGCTCGCTGCACATCTCCGACTTTAAGTGTAAAAAATCATTGGTGTTGATTCAAATGTTAAGATTTAACTACTCTTTGCATATCTATAGTAAACTATGATCCTAATCTATAAATTACTTCAAAGAAAAACAAATTTCAACAACTGAGTGAAACGTTATTAACAAATGCGCAGTTGGTGTGTACAACTGTGCATGCCAAGCATGCAGCTGGCAAAAAATGTTGGAGAAAAAACAGCTTTACGGGCACACAATTGATAAATTTCTTATATATTGGTTACTGGTGGATCAATTATTTAAGATGTATCGGTATAGTTTTGGGCTGAATCGGCTGAATGTGTATGAAGTTTAAACAAATTCAGGATATCACCTTTTTTCAATAACACAACTATTTCTTGAACTACAAAGAATAAAATTCATTAAAAATTCGACAAAACATTAGTAGTCGAAGAAGAAAGATGTTTAATAGGGGAAATGGATGTAATGTCGGCCTAAATGTCCCTAAATTTTCAATAGCGACCAAAAATATCCATAAGTACCGTCCCAATGACGTGTTTATCTAGATACAATTGATAAATAGCAGATTTTTAGCGATGGGCCTAATCCCATTGCCTTTTATTCATCGTAAATAATTTGTAACACGAGCATTTTACTAAAATTACTTAAACTTCTGACAGACTCAGCCTATCAATCGTTGATATCTGACTTTTCCGAAATGTATCTATCAACAGTATTTCCAAAAATTTCCCATACATGAGGTCATTTTTAAGTCACTGAATCATCGTGATAATTTCCTTGAAACTTGACACAGGAATTCAAGTTCATATTTTCTCAAGAGTTTCATAAGAATCATCTCAGGATTTTCTCAAAGTTCACCATCAGAGAGTGCTCTAAAACTAACCCTTGGAGTTAGTTCTGTAATCCTCGTCACATTGTTGGTAATTCTCGATGAATTAATTTGCAATGCTCTTCAATACTCGCTTAGAATTCCCCGAATTTACCTCGGGAATAATCCTCTAAATTGCTCTTTGAATCTATGTACCACAGAATTCTTGAACTGTTCCTTAGAGCTCCCTCACAGTTCTGCTTTGAGTTCCATTGAAATTATCCTCAGAACTACGTTCCAAGTTTCTCTAAAACTCTCCTCAGAAATCATTAGGATATATCTTCAGAATTTCCTCGAAATTCTTCTTGGAATTCATAACTTCATTGCACAACACTCAGGGAATTCCGAGAAGAATTCTACTGGAATTTTCATTAAAATTGACCTAGAATTCTTCACACATTCACCTTGAAATCCTCCTTCCTTAAATATTCTCCTAAAATTCTCATGAAATTATGCTTCGAACTTCCTTAAATTTGCACCAATTCCATTGGAATGCTCTCCAAAAATACTTGGTAGTTATTCTCAAAAATTCGATAGAATTCTCTGCAAAATTTAATTTGAATTTTCGTCAGAGCTCTACTCAGGACTAACGGCGCCGGTGGTGAGTGATTACCTCTCACCTCAGCAGACCTGGGTTCAATCTCTCTGATCACGCCTTCCTTCGGAAGGGAAGTAAAGCCGTTGGTCCCCGGTTCATGAGTTTATGGGTTGATAGGTAGGGTCCAGGTGTGGGAGCTGCCTCCCTGGCGTCGGTAGCATTGGTGCTCAGCACGGAAAACAAGATCGATGGAAAACAAATCAAGGAAAAATACTCAGCGCTACCTTGGATTTTTTCTTAGAATTAGGTCGGCATCAAAACACGCCGACTAGATCATCCGGCAGGGAAAAGTTCGTTCGTTGAAGGAGTTGAGACCAGATCAGTGGATTTTCCAGAAGGTTAAAGGGTTGAAGAGCAATGGACGGCCATCAAGAATGCCATAATCGAGACAATTCTAGATCTTCTTATTCTTCCTTGCATATCAAGCTTATTGCTTATCGCATATTAGCTTATTGGGTGCTCTCAACATAGTGTTCCACAGTTATTAATTGAGAGCTTTCGATGCCTGTACCATTCTTGCATTAGTATAATTGTGTGGCAAGTACAATCATACACCATGCCCAGGGAAGTCGATAAGTTTTCCAACTCGAAAATTTCCTAAACTGTACCATTAATCGAATCCAGCCAACTTCAACATGACCTTGTTTTGTAGCTGCGCCTTTACCGATTGAGCAAAGAAAGGAATTCAAGACACGCCACGCAAACCAAGTCTTCCCCTATCCGATGATTATGTTTGTTTGCATTGACGTGTCTTGAATTCCTAAAGATTATCGAGAGAAGTCTTCGTTTACAACAATTGTAAGCTCTATCTAGAAGTATGAACAACCTGGGTGATCTGCGCATTAAGAGAAAAGAATTGATCACGGATGAAACCTGGCGGAACAAGGAGGATCATAGAGAAGATGAAACCGCGATAGAGCAAGCGAGAACCAAACGAGCAATGATCGAAGCCCGTCAATTTGCCAGTACTCGGCTCTAGAGAAGGAATCAAGCGTTCTTGTAGACGCGGACTCGTGGGCTGAAGAAGGAGAAAGCTGACGATATCCACCTTCTCTGCCATATCTCACGATACCTAAGTGAAGCAAGGACTAACCCCAGGAAAGACACGACTAGGCGGTTGCTTACTGACCCCACTTACCAGCTAAAACATTGGTTTGAGCACTTCGATCAACTTCCTTAAGTTTCGACGGCCATCAACATCTTGGCATGATCCACCATTAATGGAAATCCATCAAAGCTACAGTCGATCGCATATCATCAAAGATGCTCAAAGCTGACCCCATGTTATCTGCACAAATGTTGCATCAATTATTCTGTAATATCTGGAACACTGTGAGTTTTCCGCTAGACTCAATACATGGCCTTTTAGTGAAGGTCTCTAAGAAGGGAGATCTGACTGTGTGCGACAATTGCCGAGGCATCATGTTACTCATGTTCTCAAAGCTATGCGCAAAGTTATAATGGATTGAATACAGGAGAAGCAGTCAGGACTCTGTGCCGGAAGATCTTGTGTGGATCATATTGTCATCATTCCCAACGAATTGCCCTCTGTTTGGTATTCATTGACTACGAAAAAGCTTTCGACCGACTCAATCACGAAAATCTGTGGGACGCCCTGAGACGCAATGGATTCCTGGATAGAATCGTCATCCTCATCGAAACGCAGTGAGAGTCTTTCACATGTAGATCACTATGAAGCATCTCAACGACTTCGATTTGGCTGATGATGTTGCGCTATTAGCACATCGGCTCTCTTAATGGTTTGGTTTTCTTTATTTGAGAGACTTTTAGCTGTAGGCTGGTTTAACTCTGGGAACCACAGAAGGGGACTCTTCGAGTTTAGCCCGGAATAGACATTTGCTGTGATATGGGGAGTGCATAAGGGCCTCCCCCAACTTGCTCTCTTAATGCAGAGTAAGTTCAACGACCTAGATGTGCGTCCGTACGGCCGTGACGTTTATTTTCTTTGTCGCGTTTGAAAATTTGGAATAATTTAAAATTAATAATTTATGTGAGATAGTTTGTCTCGTAATTGGAGCACATTTTCCGCGATTCGAAATTCCAGTGATGACCTATGTTATATTTATACTTGGGTGCTGATCCGGTCAACAACTACCATAGATGGATCTGGATTCGATTGCCCGGTTCTGGGTCGCCACCAAAGCCGAGATTCAAGAAGTTATTTTCACGAGCAGCTCAATTCCTGGCGCAAATGGCCAATCATCAGCAACGGAAGATATTCCATTTGGAACACCGTGAGTGCACGTACATCGACGGTCTGCAGGACCTACAAGATCCCTCAGCTTGTTCCTGGTGCCGCTGTCAAACCAGCAAACCCCAAACGTCACATCGTTCAGTGCGATCATGTTGCCGAGGTAGGAATTACAAGTGCCAGAGAGAAGCTTACAGCTGACAAACGTCAAATAGAAATCGGAAATTTGGTTAACATTGGAGGCATTTGGTGAGATCCTTCCATTACACTGTATTTTATATACCTTTCATTACATTGCATATTACTGTTATATTCACTCATAACCTAGCTAGGATATACCGTGCCAGCACCATATTTGACGCGTTCCTAATGATGACGCACTCGTCTATTTTGACAAGATATTTTTTAAAACCTTGTAACAGCATCATCCCTAGAGCACTGAAACTAATATTTGCAGAAGTAACATTTCAAAATAATAATTTAAAATAGTTGAACATTATGGAGTGTTTCGATTTGGGAACTGCTTCGAATATGGTGCCTCCACGGTTTATTTGAACTCGAATCCTATCACAGAATCATCTTTGCGACAAATGCAACGCAGTAGGCCTGGCCTTTTGATGTTTGTGCCATAGCTCAGATATGCTGCAAACATCAATGTTGGCAAGAAAAATAATTAGGTCTCATCCAATCTAATGATTTTCCAGGATGCTTTCTTGTACTGGCTGCGATTGTATTAGATTAGATTAGATTAGATTAGATTAGATTAGGTTAGTAAGTTCAACGACCAAGCCAACCGCTTCTCGTCTCACCATCAACGTCAGCAAGACCAAATCTTTGAATGTCAACACGGACAACCCTTCCAACTTTACGGTAGCAGGGCAAGCAGTGGTGAAATTCGAAAGTTTCCAATATCTTGGCAGCTAGATAGTGTCAGAAGGTGGTTCCAAGAGCGACATAGCCCAAGTAGCACAATTCTGTCTCAAAAAGTTGCAGCAACTTGTTTATAACTAAAATAAGTCGTATATAAGTTTCCAAGACCAATTTATAACAAGGGTTCTACTAGGGAGGTGCACCAATCAATAATTTATGAAGTATTGGAGATCGAACCAAGTTAGTTATGGGATCAGAGCGTAAAATTATTGACTGCTTAGGTTGAGTGTGGAAGCACTGCTCTAATCAATGCATTGCTCTGTGCAGACCGTTTGTACCAAACGGTAAAGGACGAGGCAATGAAAGAGCCAACAAAAACATTCAGTCACTCACGAACAGGCGACTCACACCGCTTACCTTTGCTCACACAGCATGTAATTGAGTCATTTTTTCCATAGAAAATGTACGCTCAGTCATTCAAAACAAGTATTGAGTACGGCAGAATAAACGTGCTGACTGAGCTACAAGCTGAGTGCTCGGTTGTCAGTGACTCGTTTACCTCTCAATCATTCAGACTCTCACGAGGCAGTGAATGATGAAACAGATGGCAGTTCATATTCATACGAAAATAACTCAATGAACCTGACTGTTTTCCGCACTGTATAGGACAGCGCTGGTGGGTATCAGTGGAGAACATCCAAACAAAGATATTCATCAGCTGTTGCCTGTGGCAGTGCTAATAAAGGATGACGTTTTTTCATAACCATCATCCGATGTGAAATTTTTCAGCGTGTACAGGTACAGTTTTGAGCGACCGCTTGCAAGGGCAGTGAAGAAAAAACGGTTTTGTCTGCATTTGCCGACAGTCGCAGAACTGCTGCAATCTTGTTTATGATGAAAACAATGTTACTGGATGGATTAATTTATAATTATTTTACTTTTTTTTCTAATTTAAATATCTATACATTGGAGTGGTTAGTAATAATTACAATCTTATGATTCCATGCTATAAACTTCAAATTCAGGGTGACTGGTAATTCCTGTTACATCCGAAAGGGGGTGAAAGTAGGCCACATTTTCAGCTTACGGAGTTATTGATCCATTTATTTTACATCGCCGAGCAACACTACCACTTTTTACTCGGGCACTCGTGAATATTACCAAAGCTCACCAGGGAGTAAGGCTGTAGGGCTGCTTTGCTACTATGATCAATATTTGTTTATTAACCACTATGTTCAATTGGCATAAACAAATGTAGTATTTTTTCTCCGTGCGCGGTCTTGCAACATGTTTGATTGCTTAGCAATACCCGAGCAAAATTAGGCACTTTGAATCAGTAGGAATTTAATTGCTCAATGACTCGTTATGAAATGATTTTTCGACCTACCTTTTTTGCTGCAAATGTGGTCTACTTTCACCTCCTTTCTTTGAAACATTCTCCGTTTTCTTTGCATTATATTGTTTTAGAATTCATCAGCTACTTTTTGTGCATAAATGAAAGAACCAACGACTGCGAATTTGATGAAATCTTTGATTACAATTCAGCAAATTATGATAACATTAGAAATAGATTGAACATTGTCGATTGGCAAGCAATATTAAGAATTGCAGGAAATGTTGAATGTTCAGTTGACGTATTCTACAATGTGTTGCTAGAAATAATACTTGAAGAAGTGTCAACTAAAAGAAGAAGACGTCAGAGTCATGCAAAACATCCGGTTGGGTACAACAGGGAACTGAAAAATTTAAAAAATCGAAAGCAAAAAGCGCACAAATTTTAAATAAAAAAATATTATAGGGGAAATGACGGCTTCGGCATGACAGACTATTTTCGGCAACGCAAATTGAAACATTATTTTCAATGGATTTTCTTACGAAAACACTTCGCTGAATGCATACAAACGATTCTTTATGCTTTCAGCTTCAATTTGACTATATTTTTACCACTGAGAAAAAGCAATCTAGTAAGGTTTTCTTGAAATGCAACACACGCACTACAAATTGTAGCTGATTTCGAGTTGCCGATAATAGAACAGCAGATTTACATGCAGTCCAAATGGATTGGTTGCCGAAGAAAAACTGGTTGCCGACAATACTCGCTCTCATTAGAGAAGATTGGAGCTTTGTAAAAGCGTTTCAAAACAGTTTTTGACAATTCTTTCGACTAAAATTGTTAGAGCAGCAAAAGATTGTAAACAAACCAATACTGCATATGTGTGCGTTTCATAGAGAAAAAGGCTATAGAAAGAACGTCACTGCTTAGGTTGCCGAGAATACGTAAATTCCTCTATTATAAATTTGGCGGTGAATGGAATTTGAGGATTAAAGCTTAAAAACTGAACTTGAAATAAAATCTTGTCCTAGGAATTTCTTTAATTATGTGAAGACCACATTAAAATCTGACAATTTTCCATCACAGATGCATTTGGACGATAGGGTAGGTGAGAACTCGGATGATATATGCAATTTGTTTGCAAATTTTTTCCAAGCAATCTATACTACGTTTTCAGAAGAGGAACGTGACCGTGAATATTTTGAATCTTATCCAGAATTTTCAAGTGACATCAGCGTAAGTCAAATCAAGGTTCATTATATCTTAAAGGGTTTGAACAATTTAGATGGTCCTGGTCCTGACGGTGCTCCACCAGTTTTTGTGAAATTTTTAGCAATTGAACTTACTGCTCCATTATTTTGGATATGTCAATATGTCACTGGAATCCGAAAACTTCCCCAAAATATGGAAAAACTCTTTTTTAGTGTCTTTTTTTAAATCGGGCAAAAAATCTGACATTACGTATGTCATCGTGGTATAGCTATTATATCTTGCATTCCGAAACTCTTGCATGAAAAACTCATTCTTCGAATTAACAAAGAATAACTACTATGCAACATGGCTTCTTTAAAGGCCGTTATGCAACTACGAATTTTCTCGAATTAATTAATTATTCCTAAAATGCAATGGATAATGGAAAACATGTAGAAGTATTGTATACAGATTTCAGCAAAGAGTTTGATTGAATTGACATACCCATGCTTCTTTTTAAACCTCAAAAAATGGGAATTCATTACGCACTCCACAAGTGACAAAGGAAAGACATCAAATCCCGTTGATGTCACTTCTGGAGCTCCTCAAGGCTCCCATTTAGGTCCGTTTTTATCTGTTCTCTTTGTCAATGATGTATCTTTCATTATTAAAAAATTGAAAGTTTTAATCTATGCTGAAGACATTAAACTTTTTTTGGAAATAAAAGATGCCAAAAACATCATCACATTCAAAGAGGAAATACAGATATTCCATACTTGGTGTCATAAAAGTCTGCTACAATTAAATATAAAAAAAAATGTAACTCAATTACCATTAGTAGAAATCGAATCCTACCCGATATAACAATCACTTTTGGAAACCAGATCGTAGAGAAGTGTGATAGAGTCAGGGATCTAGGTGTTATTTTGGACTTAAAACTTACTTTCACAGATCATTATAACACAATTATTAACAGAGCTAGCAACATGCTTAGTTTCATAAAAAGTTTCTGTTATAACTTTCACGATCCATATACGATAAAAACATTGTACATTGTTTATGTATGGTCGATATTAGAATATTGCAGCATAGTTTGGTCTCCTTTTTCAATCACATACGAAAAAAGAATAGAGTCCGTTCAAAAGCAGTTTCTATTGTATGCACTCCGCAAGTTAGGTTGGACTGTATTTCCTTTGCCATCTTACACAGTTCGGTGTATGCTCATAAATATCCAAACATTAAAAGAGCGTCGTGAATTTGTTATGATTTCATTCATATACGATATCGTATCACATCGCGTTGATTCAATAGAACTTTTGTCAACCTTAAATTTATATACACCATCTAGGCATTTACGAAATAGAAATATATTTGCAACAAATCGTCATCGTACGAATTATGCCAAATTTGGACCCTTGAACCAAATGATGGACACATATAATAAGCACTGCGATAACATTGACTTAACAATGTCAAAAACCAAATTAAAGCAATATTTTAATTCCTCGCATAACGTCAGCTAGGAGTAATTTTCTAAACTTGTTCTCAAGATATACAGGGTGCGTGACGAATTTTTGCAGTAAATTTCAAATAGTAATTTCTCATGCTTGTGCATCATGATTTAGATATATTTGGCAGCACTGGATAGCTTATACTGTTAGGTGTAAGATTTAAACAAACAATGTTGATTAAACGTAAAGATGTCGCTTTGTTGCGCGCCGGAGTATGCATGAAAGAAATAATTCGGTCGGTAAATGTGTCTGAAAGAACAGTGTATAATATTTAAAAAGGCTTGGGAAAGTGATAGGCTTGGGAAAGTGCTCATACTGCTAATAAAGCACAGAAATGGCTTACGGAAAATATTTCGTAAATTTGGGAGGAAGAAATTTGGCCCCCAAGCAATCCGTTGGATTATTTTGTATAGGGCGTCGTCCAACGGGATACCAATAGAACCCCTCACACCACACTTAAGTCGCTAAAAGCTAAAATCAAGGCAGTGATGACATCTATGGATCGAAACATTTTAAAACGTGCATACTGCAGTTTCCGGAAGCGTCTAACTACAGTCGTCGAAAGGGAAGGCAATTTTTTTGAATAAATTTACTTACAACTTCCATATGTTGCGAAAGAAAATAAATCGCACAAAATTCATTGCTAGAATAACTAACTGGTGTATTTTTTCTCAAATATGCCATTTACTGCAAAAATTCGTCACGCACCCTGTATTATAAAAACAAAAAACAAAAATATATTCTTGTTGGCCAAAAATCGTGTCCTAGAGCAAAAATAATACTGAATCGTATTGTTAATATATACGTTTTGTTAAGGTAGGATAAATATCGGCTTCGGCACCCACTGACTGTTTTCGGCAACCAAAATTTGAACGTTAATCTGTAGTTCTGTGTCCCATCAGAAACCTTCGCTTAATGTGTTCAAATGATTCCTTAGTCTTTCAGCTTCCATCTGATTGCATTTTTACGACTGAGCAATCGCGCAAATGTGCATTAAAAAATGCAGCTGATTTCGAGTTGTCGTTAATAGAACAGCTGGTTAACACGCAGTTCAAATGGAAAGGTTGCCGAACGAAAATAGGCTGCCGACAATAGTCACACTCACCTGAGAAGTTTGGAGCGTTGTAAAAACGTTTTCAAACAATTTTGGACAATTTCGTCGATTGGAATGGATAGAGAAGCAAGCAACAAATAAATGTAAATAAAAAACACGTCATATACATATGTGTGTGTGACGCTGAAAAAATCATATAGAAGCACGCAAGCTGCTTAGATTGACGAGAATGAATTCCCATTTCATATTTTTTGAACTTGTTGTTCTTCTACTTGGCTTATTCAAATCCAGCTGGAATTCACGTATTTTTTCAGCGCTTCTACATCTGTGATATAACATTTATGCAATGTACAACCGTTATTCAATTCGAATTAGAGGTTACGCTTCAAAAAGTGGTCATCCTATTGATAATTCATCTTCTATGTTTCGTTTACGACATTTATCCATAAAATACCACAGAAACAGCTACACACAAGTAGTAAAATGCCACTTCATTAGCTTCGATGGGATGCAATTACACACACACATATACATATTTCCAGGAAATCGTAAATTATTCCTTATAAAAATCATGTCATTCCTCACCGGTAGACCGGCCCATTACCAAATTGGGTTCCACAGCACACGCACCTCGAAAATCGCAACTCGACTGAAATCGAACCTAAGCCAATCAGAATTTTACGATCCACTTCATCCGCGTTCACCCGAAGCATAATTCCAATTTAGAATTTTCATGGAAAGAAATTTTGTATTCCAAACCACACGGGCCACACTTATGACCAATTGGCCACGTACCAACCAACTAAGCTAACGACTACGACTCCTCAATTCCACACTTTTATTCCTGCTCGACAAGATGGATGAACCGGGTGGTGGGCTATATAAATAAAACAGAAAATATCTTTCCGCCAGAAAAAAATTAAACAACCCGGTGGGCACGCATTCATTGGCCCGTTTTGGTAGAGGAGACCTATCCTTAAAAAAAAATCAGCGCACAGAGCGCTTCTTTTTCGGGAGGGTGATAATTAACGATGAAAAGCACGCAAAATTGCCGCTGATTTGCGGCTCTCCCTACTTGTGAAGGAAAGTGCGCGCGCGGTTGACTCTTTAATCATTTTTGGTTATTGTCGTCTCCCCCTCCTTCGTCTCGCGACAATTGGCAGTAGCGGACGGTCGGAACATTCCCAAACGGGGCAGAACCCAATGAATGTGTGTATGTGTAGAAAGCTCGAATCGCTTGCTGCTCGCCGAGTGTCATTTTAATAAATTGCAATTTATTGCATTCTCGTTAGGTTCAATTGGAGGAAACCGGACAAGGGGAGGACAGAGGTAGTTGAACACGAGGAATCGCTTTATGGATGCGCCACCGACCGGGCCACTACCAAAGCGACCTCTAAATGGTTAGCCCTGATCGGCTGGTGTTGATAGGCTTTGGCCAAGGGCCCACCGTTTTCGGTTGTTGGTCGCGTTGTGGGCTATTGGACATCGGTAAGGTTCAAAAGCGGTAGTAAGTAACGGTAGGGTTCTGAGCCGGTGGATAGGGATCCGGTCTGTAACATCGATTAGCTCTTTCAATAGTTGTATTTAGAACTTGAACCTAAGTTGCTTAAAGAAACCTGCAAAATGCCAGATTCCACCAGAAAGGAATTCTCCGGCTAAATACATTACTGTTCTCAAAATTATCGGCTTCACACTACTGACATCCCGAATACCCTTCCACACTCCTAAGGATAAACGAGCTCACAAAGCAACGGGCAGGCTGCAGCGAAATATTTTGACACATCATAAATTTACAACCAGTTGCTCCTTTTTGCAGTCACTTTGGTCACTTCGCATTCGTTCCAGAGTGCAGTCCCCAGTCAGAGCTCCCCCGCATGGTTCTAAATGCTGTTGAAGCAGCAGCAGCAGGAGCAGCAGAAGCAACAACGACAGCAGTGCAAGCTGTCGTCGTTGGGTGCAAAGTGGAAAGGAAAATGATCATAAATATGTTTAATAATTTATTGAACTAAGTACCCGTGCGCGTCTAATTAATATTCATTAAATGCTGTCACGCTGCTTCGCTTTGGGTTGTTGTCGACGACAGCTCATGGATCTTCTTCCAGGCACCTAAACTCTGCACACAGCGCGAAGGTTCGGTTCTTTGTCCACTCCAGGCCAACAAAGAAGGAAATAAAGCAATGTTGCACGCGCGCGCTTCTGGTGCTTCTTTCGAGGAGAAATTTTGATTTGGCTCGTTCTGACCGTAAAGCATGGCTATTGCTATGCTACGAAGAAAGTTTTGAATGAATTGGATATTACCAAATAGGTGAGGGACCGATCGGACCTAGCGCGAGCGTACGCGGGTTTGTGGATCATATTAGGTATTCCACTCGGGTTCCGATGATTGAAATAAACATTTTCCGGACGAAAGCGTGCCCGTTTTACCATAAACATAGCGGTGCCAGGCCAGCCGATGCTCGTTCATTCATAGTTTGATTGAATTTGCTAAAAAAAATCATGCTTAATAGTAAATATCACGTACTAGGAGATTTCCTGTTTTCGGGTGAAGTTGGAATGTGTGTGCTTGATGGGTATATGACGCTTTCTGTTCTACTGCGACCGGTGAAATGTTTAAGTGATTTATGTTTTTGGCACAATTATTTATGTTGCAAACATTTTGAATATGAATATGAGTTCAGATAGTTGACATCCAATATTGCATTTTAAATGCGTGATGTTTTACACTTCAGTAGTAGTAAAATTACGTATATTGCTGTTGATTATGATTGTACATTGATTTATAATTTCAATTGATTAGCCTATCTGGCTCTTCATCTTTGTTTCATTGGATATTCTAATTTAATGTTTGCGTTTATCAACTAGTTTACAGAATATCCCTTGGGGATGTGTTTTGTTTGAATTGAAAAATGTGATAACTTACCTATCTACGAGTATAACTTAACCTAACGTGCTAGATCACGTATGATCTGTTAATCTGATCTCAGACAGGTGTCTCTGAACCTTTCCAGGATAAATACTCTCCGTCCTTCTAATGTTTGAAGGAGGTGGATCTCAGAATTTCGAGTCCACGGGGACTGCTAAGGATCATCTTAAGGATCTTGTTCTGGATCCTTTGCAGTTTAAGATGATGGCATTTGGAACTGCTCTCCTAGATTGGCATACCATACTCAATAACAGGTAGGATTAGTTGTCTATAGACAGCAAGCTTATTTTTCAGGGATAAAATGTACTTCCTGTTGATAAGCGGATATAATGATTTTATCAAGATGTTAGTTTTATCAATGTGCTCCCTGAAAAGAAGCTTTCTGTCTAGGGTTAGTCCGAGTTACACAACCTCTTTGGACCATTCCATTACTGAGCCGTCCAAGCAGATCTTACTATTTTCACTGGGTCATTGCCGCGTTGATACGGATCTTTCAGTTGTTGAAACACTCATACAGGACATCCAAGCCTCTCTGAAGTTTGGCAGTAAGAGCCCCGATGACCCTTCCGTTGTAGATGATGGATGGGTCATCTGCAAACAGAGACAACGTTCCACCATCTGGGAGAGCCGGAATGTCGGAGGTAAACAAGTTGAAAAGGATGGGCCCACGGATACTTCCTTGCGGAACGCCCCCGCCAATGTTGAAGGCATCAGAAGTGATGCCATTGCGAGAGACTTGGAATGTCCTGTCTGAAAGGTAATTTGGCATGATCTTCACAACGAAAATTGGACGACCTTATCGTTGTAATTTGTACACGAACTCATCATGCCAGACACTGTCTAACGTTTTTTAACGTCCAAAAATGCCATGGCAGATGTTTTAAATATATCTGTATACAGACTTGTTCCGTCTGAGAATATTGCTTACTCGAGTCAGTTGGTGAGTAGTCGACCAACCTTGTCGAAAACCAAACTGCTCCTCAAGTAAGATATTATTTTCGTCGGCAGATGTTAGAAGACGCCGGTATATCGCTTTTTCAAGAAGCTTTAATAATTCTGAGAGAAGGCTGCTGTAGTTGTAAGGAGAGGAAAGATCCTTCCCAAGCTTACGGATGGGTAAGACTCAAGCTAACTTCCAGCACGAGGAGAAGTAGCCAAGCCGAAGGCACTGATTGAAAATCGGTGCCAGGTAATCATAGAATCTAAAACTCATATGTTTGAGCTCTAGATTCAAGATGTTATCGAAACCTGGGGCCATCATGTTTTTGGAAGGTTTGATATAAGCCAACAATTTGACAGCTGAAATCTCAGAAACTTAGGGGAAGTTGTTAGGAAGCAAATAGAGGTTGGCTGCATTTTCAGCAACAGCAGCCTCGTGTTAATCATGTTTTGTCCGAGGGTTTTATGAGGGTTGTGATTTACTTTAAAACCTCGCATCGCAAATATATGTTTTCACCTGGGTTAGATCTACCAATCATGGCTATACGTTCCTATTATGGTGTATCCAATTAAGAATAAACCATAATAAGATCACAGACAAACAGACGTAAATCTTTGAATAAAATTATCTTCAAAACATAGTACCGCCAAACATAGGACTGCAGTAACGACATCTCGCGGGCTTCTCGCGGAAAACAAGCTTGCTCACTGATTCGAAAACAAACATTCAAACCAGTCGTTAAATGTGCAAACGATGATCCGGAATGAAGAGATACGTCTGTTTGTCTGTGATAAGATAGTATTGCGCATTTCTATAAATATCTGTATGTCGCATTTTTAACGTAATGTTATCCGTAAATGTCGGAAATATTGTCTAAATTAGATTCAAAGTGTTTTTTATGTTACTTCATACGCGAAGTTAACGATTTTCAGAGTTGGTTGGAAATGCTAACATGAAGCTTTAGTGTGATGATTTATTAGCTAGAGAATGATCTTTAGAAGAGGGTAGGTGGATAGTTCCGTTAGAGTACGGCAGTATGAAAATTGAATAGAAGTTGAAAATGAGCGAAGGGCCATTAAAGCGACAGTTTTCAAGATAGACGCACATTTTTGCCTGTGGACTTGGAGACATACTTCAAGTCCCCGCGTACATCGTACGGGCTAGGCAAAAATGTGCGTCTATCTTGAAAACTGTCACTTTAATGGCCCTTCGCTCATTTTCAACTTCTATTCAATTTTCATACTGCCGTACTCTAACGGAACTATCCACCTACCCTCTTCTAAAGATCATTCTCTAGCTAAAAATCATCACACTAAAGCTTCATGTTAGCATTTCCAACCAACTCTGTCTAAATTAGGTTTGGATGTCAGAAGTCAGACTTTCGACCTTTAATTTAGTGCTGGCGACACTATTTCATACGTGCCAGACACAGCCAGTGCTGTACATTTAGTGCTTGTTACTTATTATTTTTCTTCTGTTTCCACCCTACCTATCTCAACTCCTATCAGAATAAAAAATATATAACTGCATGTACACAATAATTAGATTCCTGTTATTGACACGGGGATATGGGTAAAACTTGTTTGCAATCAGCTCGCCATAAAATTAAAAAAAAACTAACCACTTTAATATTAGATTTGTCATTTATAAAATGCAATCAATTTGATTTGTTGGCTATCGATATCTGAGACCTAAAATACTTTCGCCAACTAGCGTTTGCCAGACCCTCACCTTTAAAAAATCTTACGATTGATCTATCCTTCCTTGCTCTTCTCATTTTCTTAGCATAGGAATGACCCGATTTTATCAACGAATGTGCGGAGGCATCAGACTATTATCTTTCAATCGTGTTCTATAACCGTAATGCCAAAATTTGTTTAAGACTTTATTAGCGAGATTTTTAGCTCGTAATTCCAATTTTTTCTCACTGATCTTCAAGATGGATGCTTAAGGTATATTTTGGTGCAATTAGACCACTGAAAAAACGCATGGGTTTCGTAATACATTTTAACAGATTTTAAAAAAGAAGGCTGATCAAATCGGGTCATTACTGTATATAAATAAGAAATGGTAAGTATGGAGTTCTTTTAATTTCTATGTGATTCGATAAACTTCAACACAGCTCGTTGCACGTTTCTCGTTAATTTTTAGCGCAATTTCACAAAGCTTCCTGAACTTATATAGAATTCCCTGAACTATTACAAGTCCATCAAACTTCAACGAATTGCCCTGAAATTAAATGTTTATAGAACTTGTATGTTTTAATCTCTAATTAAACAATATTCCCTAAGCTAACTCGTAGGTTCCACAAGTCCTTAAAGTTTAACGAAGATCCCTGAGATTTGAAAAAACGAAGTTCCCTGAATTTCTACAAAATTTACCAAACTTATCTAAAGTTTTCTTCAGGTACAGTACAAAGGACCCAAGAGAAATTCTGGAAAATATTAAGAGAGGTGCCTAAAGTTCTTGAAATTTTCCTGAAGTTACCAGAACTTCTCGAGAGTTTGCACAATATTTCAGATGTTCACGAAGCAGCCCTTAAGAACCCGTAATTTTCCAAAAGTTCTCGGAACTGTCTTGAAATTCACGTAACATTCATAAATATCTCTAAATTTTCGTACAGAGGAGATCTTGAAATATCGAACAGAGAAGTTCATGAATTCTTTAGACTTCTCTGCAGGGTTACTTCCTCTCACTTGCTATAAAAAATGTTTTTCGGAATTATGAAATAGTATAATACTAATTAGTACTTGTAAGTTACAAGAAGAGGTCATGAAGTATATGTTTGCCACATAAAATCTGTCAATATTGCTTTCAGTGCGTCACAATCAGCGGTTTTACGACTCGTGAGCGCTCACTCTGAGTGAACGCTCACGAATCATAAGATCGCTGATTGTGACGCTCTGAAAGTGACAGGGTTTATGAGTCAAACACATAAAACATATAACATATGTTTATATAATATATAATATATGTTCAACATATAATTCCGAAAAATATTTTTTTATAGCAGGTGAGTGGAAGCAACCCTGCTTCTCTGTAGTCCTCATTATTCCTTAAATATTCCCATAGTTTTCCTAAAGTTAATGGTACTGCCTAGATGTTCTTTGATCTTCAAGAAAAATTCTTGAATTTTCCTACTGTTCAAAAGGGGTTGAAGTTCCCTCCATTTTCAGAACTTCCTGAACTATTTAGAATTTCCCTGATAATATAAAAACTTCCGATCTTAAAGTCTTTAAGCAGAATTGCTTTGAGGTTCTTTGATTTTCCCCAATGTACTCGAGATTTCTCCTGTAGTTTTTGATACTGTTTTTTCATGGTAGTTCTCTGATATCCTATGAAATTCCCTAAATGTTACTGTCGTTTTCTAAGATTCTCTGAAGGTCTTTAGGCTTCATGAATACCGGGAGCCTATCAAAACTTCTTTCTATATCCTTAAAAAAGCAATGATCTTCCTTAATGCGCCCACAATACCTGAAACTGCCCTGAAGTTTATTCAATTGAATTCAATTAAAATATTTATGCACAATCTTGATAATTATTGATCTTCTCTGGAGTTCAAAATAGTTAATGCATTTTTAAGATTGCCATGAAGTACTTGATTTTTTTTTCAAAGTTCATCAAACTACACTTAACTTATCGGAACATATTCGTAAAGATCTTTAAACTTCCTTAAAACTCTAGGCTTTTTCCTGACGTTTTCGATGCAGGTATTGGAACAGCCCTAAGGTTCTCTAAACTTTCCTTAAGTTCTATATACTTCCCTGAATTTCTCAGAACTTGTTAAAAGTTCCCCCTTATTTCCTGAAGTCAATTGAACTGCCCTGCCCATGTAACAATTTGGGTTTTATGAGGGTACTGCAGACCATGATTTAGACTTGTAGAGTGCTTAAAACCTCAATAAAACTTACAAATCACTAATCTTCGCTTAACTTGCTTACATACAGTTGAGCAGGATAAAAGCTGAATAAGCCTGTTTTAAGTTGCATAAAGCAAAGCTGAATTGTTTGTTGGATTCTAAGACGTTCCCTGAAGTTTTTGGTGCTTTCCTGAAATCTCCTTAATTGTCAAGAAGTTCTCAGAACTTCCTTAATGTTACGGCAATTTTCCTGATATTGTTGGAATTTTCCTGATAACCCCGCCATTTTTCTTAAATTTTTGGACTTTTCCACGATTTCTTGAACTTTTTAAAAGTTTTTGCAACTCTCCTGAAGTTAATGGAAGTGCTCTGAAGTTCTTTGATCATGCGCGAAGTACTTGAAACTTTCTTGAAGATAAAGAAACTACCTAAAACATATTTCAACTTCTTTGAAGTTCTTTAGACTTTCCTGCAGATTGCTGAACTTCTTAACAGTTATTCTCGATTTTTTTTCAGAAATGAATGGGACTGCCTTAAAGTTTATTGATCTTTGCTGAAGTTCCCGTAATTTTTCTTCAAGTACTTGAAACTGTCGCATGTTCTTGAAACTGCCATGAAGTTATCAAAACTTTACGATGTTCTAAATTTTCCTAAAATTCTTGGAACTTTGCTTAAATTTTCGAAAATTTACTGAGTTAGGGTTAACTACCCCATTTCCGGCCTATTAAGCACAACCTGCACTTAGTCTTTCTTAATCTAGCGTTGTTTAGCACCAAACGGAATGTTATTATTACTGATGACTTCCAAATTTATTTACCTTTCCGTACGTACCGTAAGATTTGATAAAGAGAAACCAATCGTTGAGATATTGTCAAAAGTCTAACACTGCTTCTTGACGCCAAACTCGGCCTACGGATTCTAAACTCGGCCTAACGCATTGAAACGCTAATGAATTCACTTCGGTCTATCGGATGAAGATAAAAATTGATTCGGTCGGAGCGCTTCTTTTGTTTTTGGGAATAATGGTTGCAAACATTCATATCACGCGTTTTTATTGACTTCGTTCCGTAGCTTATTAACTAAAATATCATACCAAACGCATAATTGACTTGTTAACGCCGAAATCATGGATCATTTATTTGAAGTTTTCTGCTCGATGGGCTCAAAATAGGCGATTAGGCCGAAGTAGTTCTCTACCATATATGGAACTTCTTTGAAAGTTCAGCAATTCCATTAATTTAGCTACCCTGGGGTCTCTGATCTTCTATTTTGATCTCGCAGCTTTCCTGAAGTTCTAGCAATTCTCCTTAAGTGCTTCTCTGAAGCTCTGAAGAAAATGGAAATGTCAGAAAAATCTGAAAACTGCACTTCCATCAATTTCTCGGAACTATTTAAAGGTTACCGAAATTCTTGGAACTGCCCATTTTATTTTAACATGCTATTACAAATTATTAAACTTCCAAAAAGTCTGGACTTTCCAAAGTTTCTCGGAAACTTCTTGAAGCTATTGAAACTGCGCTTATAAATCTCTGAGCTTCCATGAAGAACTCTAAACCTACCTTCCCTGGGCTTTTTGGAGCTTTATTAACACTCCAAACACGATGCCTCCTGTAAAATATTAAAAAAATCATGTATCAAAGATTTGTTCGTAAGATGTAAGATTTCAAATCTATTGATAATTTTCAGAACAATGATTTTTAAAACATTGCCAATTTGCCGTTTCACATTTTACCGGAGGCATCATGTTCAGAGTGTTAAAGTTTTTACAGTTTTACTAAGCATCATGTTTTCTTAATCTCCTCGAAGTTTTCCAAATATCCCTGAAATTCTTAAAAGTTGCTGCAGTTTTCCAGAAGCTAATGGAACCACCTTGTTGCTCTTGTAGTTTCCTAGAAGGGCTCTAAACTTTTGCAGAAGTTCTGGGAACTTTCCCGCAGTCTATTCAAGAATCTTCCCAGAAATGTTTGGATCTTCCATTCATTTTCGGAACTTCATTAGTGTTCCTTAAATTTTCGTGTAGTTAATAAAACTACCCTGAAGTTGTCTAATCTACGCAGCCTCATTTTTAAGTCGTTATAAGAACTTGAAAGTTCCGGTACCATAATTGAACAGCAGCTTCTGGCGAAACTTGAACAGAACTTTTAGAAAATAAGTTTAAAAGGTTTTGTCCTCTACGCCAATTTTATATTAAGTTCGTACTTTTATGAAAGTTAATTCTGAAGTCAGGTCACTACGTCATCTGAGATATTAAAGTGAGCTATTGTCTCACCTACTGTTGGAGTTTTCAGTGCCAGTTGACTGGCTTGAATACAAAACACAACACCTTGATGAATTTTAAACTGGTGTTTGCCCGCACGGTATTCCAACACACTTGTGGCGTAGTGGTTACCGTTCATAGATCACTTGCCGAATACACGGGTTCGAATCCAGGAAATTGCTCTTTATTTTTTTTAATGTAATAATATAAGAAATTACATGAGCCAATACATACGTACAACCAATTTTGCTACTAATAAAAACTTGTCCGGATTGCTTCATGTGGGCTATGACGGACCTATTGAGAAACTTTCAAATAGCTAAGAAGTTCCGTAGGGAACTTTTAAGATACTTTAAAGTTGCTAAGAAGTTCCGCTGGGAACTTGTTAGGAACTTTGTTGTGTTTTCAGCATTGCCTGGAGTCCTAAGAAATGCTTAGGGATGCTTTTTGGAACTGCTTTGAATTTCTAATTGCTAAGAGTACGCATCGGAAGTTTATGGAACTTGAAAGTGGGTTTTATCGTTGAATGCGAAAGTTTTGGTTGCTTGGGAAGAAAGTTCTGTCGGAACTTTATTTGAACTTTATGGAACTTTATTTGAACTTTATGGAACTTTATTTGAACTTTATGGAACTTTCAATCTGTCAGAACTTAATTCGAACTTTATGGAACTTGAAGGTTCTGTCGGAACTTTATTTGAAATTTATGGAACTTGGAAGTGAGTCAAGTTGAATGCTCAGTGTTCACTCGGCTGTCGTCAAAAGCAGGCCACTCTCGATGTGTGTCACGCGATCGTCTGTTTTCTCGGCAGCAACCATTGTGTGGTCCTCCTCATTGTTCTTCATCAGTAGTTCTTTCAGTCGATGCATCGTCAAATTTGGAAAGCAACCATTTCATGATGAATGTGTGAGTGCTGACCACGTTTTGCGTCCATTGCTGCAATGGACGCGCTCTGACCCTCGTTGGAATACAACAATTTGCCATACAATGAAACTACTGGAAGCGGCTCCAGTTCTGATGGAGGAGGCTTTTTGCATAGCGGAAGATAAAGTGTTTATTGTGTTGTACCTTTTGATTATAGTTTTAAGATGTATTGTATAGTGACCAAGAATCCTCGGTTCTGTAAAGTTAATTCGGCTGAGCCTTATCAAATAAATGAATGAACAAAAAAAAAAAAAGTTGAATGCGTAACTTTTTGAAGGGTCTAGGTGTGGGAGGTGCCTCACTGGTTTCGGTAGCATTGGTGCCTAGCACGGAAAATAAGATCGTCGGAAAACAAACCAAAGAAAAAAAACGTTCTCTACATAAGCTAAACATATAAAAAAAATATGAATATTAATCGCTGTGGAAAGTATCCCTCGTATAATTTTGAGATCAGCATGACATAAACAACGCAATTGTTAACAAGCTTGTACCATGTGGGATCAAAACACACACAACTAAGAAACGAATCTTAATCTGTACACCTCATACACACCTTCATTTTGTATGAGATGCACGGATTTTGTTTCTGTGTAGATTTCGGTCCAGCACGGTTTGCAGTATTGTCGATTTATTAGATATATCATGTTAAATTTCATAAATTACCGTGTAAAATTACGTTCAAATTTAGCGTTTACTGCGTGTACGCTAGAAATTGCAGAAATTAACATCCAGTATCCCAAACTAAACAAGAAAATAAATCAAGCAAAAACAACAGGTCACATTTTAAGGTGATGCTTATGGTACAATTTTAATCAAGATTTTACTTTCCATAAGGCATGTATTCAACTTTTTCTCCATTCGTCCAAGTTATTCATTACGAACCCCCGTCCAGTATTCAATTAAGCACAGCTGCATAATTCTTAAGATTTATTTGAACTTTCTACTCACACTCTCCAAAACTTATGATAACTTAACTAAAGAAAAAAAAATGAACAATCACTTGCAGATCTCGTAAAACCATCCATTGTCTGCACTTTAACCCCATTTTTCCCCCGAGGTGTAAAATCACTGAACGCGTGCCACTCATTTAACCAACCACACTGGGGGGACAGGCATAAAAAAAATCTTCCTCACCTCAAACCACACCCCGGCCAGAAACGGTGGGAACCCATTTCTCTGACATTGCTTTGTATTCAAAGTTCCTCCGAAATGTGTGTTACATGCATAACGAAACCAGCTCCATCCAGATCTCGAACATGGAACCATTTTGGTTAAATTGACGATAGCATCCAATTAGCATATTCTCCCACGCATCTTATTATGCGCAGGTAGGCAGGCAGGCGTATGCCAATGTGATGGGCCAGGAAAAGTCTGATCTGAATAAACAACATAGTTTGTGTTGGTCGGGGGTGCTATATGCTTCGATACTTACAACAAAGTTTACAAGCTCAAACGCGAGCAGGAATCGGTCAGGAGAAAATTTCAAGATACGACGAGGTATGTGTCTCTACTCCGGCCGGCCGAGGCGAACTTAGATCGTATGGTTTGAGAAGAGAAAGCCGTGTGAAACTAATATCTCGAACAGATAATCAGAAGAAGCTCAACCCTTGTTAACAATGGATCAGGCTGGCTGAAGATTGGAACTTGGTTTGGGACGGGATAGATGTATAATCTGATCTGGGGTTTTATGGTACTACGCAGAGGTATTGCTACCACTTGTGGGTAACTGGGAATAACCATGTTTGGAATCCGTTACAGACATTCTTAAATGTGGTATAGTTTTCACCGAGACCTAAAGAGTAGTGGATGACCCTAACTGCAGTTTCACTCCACCACAAACAGGTGTTTGATTCAAGTTCAGTGGACTTGTGCGGCAGTGAAGAATGTCTTTCGCAACGACACTACCATATGAATATTCAACTGTTGCAGTACATACCACACACTGACTGTTATAATTATTCATATTTTGCTATAGTTGCCAGTCTGGTGCTTTGGGGCACATGCATAAAGCAAGTTGTAATTGCATGCCGAGTGAGTGGAGCTGACGAGCATTATTACTGCAGCCAGTCTTGCCATCATCGATGTAAAAGCGCGTTGAATTAGCGTAAATGACATGTTAATGACGCCGCGAGTGCTAGCCGGCTGATGAAATCAGGAGTTGAAAAAATTACTAGGAAATGCGATGTGCCGTTGTTGGCGATAGTCAACGGGCCACCGAGGTGGAACAATGTTATCACCCTTCGAAAGTACTGTTATGATGGCGATCGCACAACGCTAGGTAGACTATTAGATCGTGAAGTAAGCAGATTTTACTGATCTTGCTTCTCTAGTGTCTTCTCTAAATCTTCCCTAAATAAGATTCACGCTCGGTAATCTGATCCGTTCCAGGCGACCACATGCAGTTAATCGCTTGGCTGATTTCGCGCATATATCATGCAACTTCTGCCAACAAGAACCCCCTTTGAACTCGGCAGCGACACCATTCAGCAGCGTCCTCCACATACTACCGTGAAATTGCTTCGCAGGCAGCAAAACAAGATTGCATGCTGCTCGACATGCTGCTGCAGCTTGAAATAAAAACAGTGCAATTCGTAGATCACTTGAACATGTTTTTCCTCGCAGCGAACGGTGGCAGTGCACCCACCAACCACCAACTGAGACATGCTTCTTTGCTCCTAGATCTAGACTGCCAAGCAAGAAGAAAAAAAAAACAGAACAACACTTGTTACGAAAAAAAAAACTATTAACTATAATTTTTTCGCCCATTGTTTCCCAGGAAAAGAAAACTCCCACAGTCCAGATTTTTGTTTTTATTTACGCTCTTTAAGCTAGAGTGCCCTCGCTTCTTAAATGCTCTCTCCCTCTTCGAAGTAGGTTTGTAAAGATACCTACAACAGGCAGTAGCAGTAGTGGTAAGGAGTGCCATCAGCGCGATGTTCGGTATTAAAAGCAAACGCGACACAGTTCAGTGCTCAGCTGACTCTCTTTCTGTTCGATCCCACAACCCTGCTCACCAGCCGATACATATTTCTTCATTAAATTTATTATCATTAAAACAGCTATTATCGTCGGCATTTACCATCATCATCATCATCATCATCGTCGTCATCGCTGACGTTCCTGCCACTAGCACAGTTTTGTGTTTCTTGTCAGAGAGCAGAATGCGATGGTTGGCTTGTCACAGTACGGGTCTTGGACTATTTGAAAATTATCCTAGTTTGGAACCATTTAAAAATCTCGGTTCTTCTATGTTTTTTTAACTTGAGAATAGAAGTCGATTTTTAAGATATTAGAGTTTAGAGAAATTAAAGTCTAGTCGAAAATTATTTAGCTTACGAATTAGATTTAAGTGTTGGGATGTCGAAAATAAAAGAAATTATGCAACACATTTTAGTAGGGCTATTTATTTATATATTTATTTATTTATTCGTCGTCTATCAAATGAAGACCATTTTAAGTTACAAAAACACTTAACATCTATTTTAATTTTTAATCTCTGACTAGCCTCGAAAAGAAACGTTTTTTAAGAGCATTTTTGTTCATTGTCAAATCAATTGTTTCATAATGTTTATTATAACAAGATATCATTCTATTTGAAGGCACGTTCCTGGCATAGTTTGTTCTTTGGGTGTTAATATAAAACAAATTTCTGTTTCTTAAGGAACGAGTGAAGGCATTAAAATTTAGATTTTCTAAAACATATCTGTGGCATTTACTCTTTGTGCTACAACATAGTTTGTAGAAGCTATCATTGCAAAATGCCTTCGCTTTTCAAGTGCATCCAAATAGATCAACATACATCGAGACTCATAAGATGGTAAGGGTAAACTCGTCCAGCCTAACTTTCTTAGAACAAATAATAGAAACTGTTCTTGAACTTATTCAATGCGGTTTATATGAGTATCTTGATATGGAGCCCAGACTATACTACAGTACTCAAGGAGGGGCCTAACATATGCAACGTATAATGTTTTGATGGTGTATGGATCATTGAAATGAAAGCTAAACCTTTTAATAAACCCTGACATGTGGCTTGCCTTGTAGATAATGTTATTATAATGTTCAAGTTGCAAATGCGGTTTTGACTGACTTAACTGTAATGTTTAACTGATATCGTTAATACAGTACAGTGATGTTTTCGAATACATATGAACGACATTTTAGTTAACCATATATATGTATTGGATATTTTGGTGTGCTTTTATTTGGACTGAAAAATCGTAGATGACAATCGTAGAAAAAAGTAATTAGAATAAACATATGAAATTAATGACTTCTAAGAATTGATGTCTATTCCCTTTATTTCAAACGCTTCAAGTTTTATGATGAAACGAAACATTATACTTCGAATAAATATACGCGCCTTAACAAATTGATGTCACAAATCTGTAGTGTTAAAATAAAAAAGTAATTTTCGCAAAATCAATTTAATTCATACTATTAGAAAAAAAATACAGCTGTAATAAGTATTTCATATTTTTATGTTAATATGGTGTGAAACATGAATAAATTGAAAAATAAATTCATTATATTTATTTCCGGAGGATTGCATATGACTGTCAGTCTTACCAACAGCATACTGATTATGTACATTGCGGGTCAAAATTTTCAGTGCAATAATATTTCTCTCTAGATGTGGGTGTGTTTGTGTCTGTAATTAATTTTTGGTTTCATTCGATTCCTATCGGTTAGACTTTAGCATGAAGATGCGTTCTTAAAACTCAAAATTATGGTCAAAACAAATTTAATCATCAATGGGATGGTCAGTGCTCACTCTACGTAATGTGCCCGGGTGCTTTTTCGGCGCTTTAATGTGATGTTCTCACTGTTGTGAGACGATCACCGAAAAGATCTTCTGACAGGCTGGTAGAAGCCGCACCGTCGTTATATTATTGGGTGCCCAAAAAACACCTACCAGCACCCTATTTCATTAATAGTCCAACCCTAAGCCACAAACCTAAATTCTCATCAACACTTAAAATTTAAAATAAATACTTTCCTAACAATAACTAAGGGCTAAAACGCTTGTGTAGCTTTTTTTAAACCAATTCAGCTTTTTTTATTCAGTACCAATATTTCATTTTAGTTTTCATTTTGAGCTGATTGGAAGCATATTGAACGCAAAACTGCTGAAAACCAAGGAAAGTGGCATCTTTCTATCTACTAATAACAATAGGGAGCATAACCGCGAACCTACGCTTGGGCCTAGCTTTGATTGATTCGTTTTCACTTTTTTATGCTGCCTACGAAAAGATGTTGGCGTACCAGTCCCTTGTGAAAATCTAATTTGAAGAAGTATTTTATGGACCTAGGGTGGGTGAGGCAGTACGCCTACCCTATACATATGGATTCCGAAGGACTCGTATGACTGCCAGAATATGAAACAACAATTCAATTCCAAATAAAGATACCAGCTATCTGCTGTGTAGCATCAACTTCAGGTTACTACACAAATGCATGATTTTTGACCCTTTGATCGATGATAGTATTACAGGTGCACACACTATCCAATAATTAGTGTAACTTCAAACCTCCATGATTCAAACTTCTAGTTTATACCGCTCTGGCTAGCTTTACATAGACTAAATTTATCATTTTTGATCAGAATGAGTGACACCAGCTGTGGAAGTGTAAATCCGTCGATTAAACAAACCGTAAGATTTCAAACCATCACTCACTCATCTTGAAAAAATAGCTTGTGCTTATAATGCAAAGCCTTGAATCGAAATTCCTATAAAGTACAAATCAAAGCCTTCACTTGAACAACATTATACCATAAGCAAATAGAGCCGACTTCTTTGAGTTCTTTAATATCCTGCACCTATAACAGATCAAAACGCTCTCACATAATCATTGTCTAGTGCATAATTCTTAATTGATTTATTATTTCAATGCTTGGAATATTTATGTTCATAAATTTTCCAAACATTAACATTCCTCATTATAGCAACATAAATTTGACCGGTAGTGTACGTTTCATCCAGATATAATCTAACTCACTGAACTGTTGCAAAAATGTTAAATAGTACGTTACAACAATGTAGCTATTTGTCAAGACATCATGAAAAGTTAACAACAAGTAATTTTTACGTTACAGATGAGTGGAAATTAAAATTAAATATTCTCATTAAACTGCAACAACACCGCAACGATTTGTTAACATATCTGCACCATTGGATATTATCGATGATATCCATGTTCCAGTAATGTTGAAAATAAGTAGCAAATGCGTAGTTTGAACAATCATAGAATTAGTTGAGTATGTGCGTGCTTTAAACGTCACTTGTCAGTAGTAATGCGGCATCGAGTTGAAGCGGCATCGTTTTGGCATTAGGAGCCAATAGTTCTGTTGTCATCAAAATTTACAACAGCTCCAGCAACAATGGATCCAACGTCGTCTCAAGATTCTCACCGTTCTTTTTGGCGCTTTAGAACACCCTCTCAACTGATTATGGCCACGACAGCCGCTGTTGGCGGAAAAATCGTCGGAGCCGCTGTAACATCACCACCGCCGGTGTTCAACTTTTCCGCTGATTAGGATGCTGCTAGCGGGGGACCTGCCGTATTTCTGCTGGTGCAAATCTTATAGCTGCAATCGGGGATCTCTTCGGTATTTTGCATAGCAACTGGAGGGGGTGAAACTGTGTCACTCAGACCCGGATTGAAAAGATTCTTTATTATTGAGCCTCAAATAAATTTCGACTTTGCTTCTGTGGTTATCGTTTTTGTCTAAGTTCGTATCGTCGTTAGTCACCATCGTCCTCCGTCGTCCGTAATCCTATCGTCCTGGTCGTAGTATTCCTCACCATGGTTATTTGTTAGATTAATTTACTATGCAGATGTTAGCACATGCATTAGGATTTCTCCACTTTTGCCAATGTAGTTCAAATGTGTTTTACACATGAAATATTTTAAAACTTATAGATTCATAACGCTTAATTGGAACAAGATTGCAAATAGGTTCATTAACACATCTTGGTTAGCCGGCGCCGGTGGTGTAGTGGTAAGCGTGACTGCTTTCTCACCCCAATGGGTCTGGGTTCAATCCCAGCCGAGGTCGGTGGGATTTTCTGAGGCATAAAAATCTCTGGTCACGTCTTCCTTTGGAAGGGAAGTAAAGCCGTTGGTCCCAGCTCATGTGTGTTTGAATGGGTGCGATATCCTACGCAGGTGTGGAAGCTGCCTTCCTGCACATTCGATTGCCGTCAAATGGATGGCAATCGATGTCCGTCGGTGATTGGCACTAGATTGCGGAACAGAGACCGACGTTAAATAAAGGAAAGTACCAAGGGGAGGAAGAGGTACAACGACCATACGAGGCTTAAGTGCCTCTTTGTTCTCCAATTTGGAGGACAACCCTAACATAAACACCTGGCCATGTTGCGGTCCCCTCAGAAAAAAGGCCTGTTTCTCAATATGGTCATAAATCATTGAATCACATTCAAATTCAAAAACTAGTTCTATGGCAGGTTCCAGTAAATTTCCGGAAACCCCTAGGAAAGTAGCCAGTTTTAGACTTGGATCAAAATCATCAGTCATGAGCGAAGTTTTTCTCAAATGGCATATCCTTTTCTCAGGTTGTCGACAACCTGAGAAAATGATATAACATATGACATTATATGGGGTTGTTTTGTACAAATAATTTTCGCGTTGAACCTGTCGCTGGTTGTCAAGGTAATCACACCGTGATCCACCTCTAGGGACCTGTTCATTAACTACGTAGACAGTTTTTGGGATTCTTGCCCCCCTCCTCCTGCATAGAATTCCATACAAAAAAAAATTAAATTTGTATGGGTCGTGAAAAATTGCTAGCATCTATCCCCTCCCCTCCCTAAGTAAATGAACAGCCACTAGGTGTTTACATATGTGTGGATTTGCCAACTAACACATACTGGTAGCCGTTGATGCCCTGCTTACATTATGCAGGACCCAGTGCCACGCCGTCTCATGCTGTAATGAGCAGAGGCACGACAGCAGCGCTCTTTTATATCTTTTCAGGTTCATGCTGAACGGTATGCAACCAAGTGGTACTCGATTATGATGACCATTTTAAAGCGTCTAGCATGAAAGTTGAGGATGTAAATCTATTGCATCTTAAAATCAAACGCATTATTTTACTCTGCAAGAGATACAGATTTGAGTTATGGGCAAAATTTGTAGCTAATAACAAAACCAACTAAAGCTCTATACATCAATTTGCGGATTGCTGTTGATGAAAAAAGTTAGAGGCAAATGAATGTAAATGATTGCATGAAATGAATGTAAATGATTTTCCATGCCTGGTTGCATTGGCGGAAGGCAAAAGTCTAGATGAGGAGCGATGATTGATTTGTATAGCTGTATTTTACTGGCAATTTTTTTTTTCAACTGTAGAGCCTTTTTACAACTGCGTCCATTACTTAGGAACATTGTTGTCTGACCCATTTTATTTTGGTGCTAGTTACATATCCTCTCACAACTAAGGTGTGATAGACATTTTTTGACATTGCACGCTGTCCCAATCAGACACAACTCGTCTTATAAAGTCTAACACCATTTTGGGATTGCTTTGCCAAACTTCAAAGGGTTCTAATATCCCTTTTCCAAATATTTACATTCGTTGATGGAACAGTGCTGCACAGCTGAAGAGTATATGTTCAGCAGTTTCGTTTTCAAATTGACAAAACCGACATTCGCTAGACGGATTTTTTCCTATTTTATATAAGTGATATCTGCTAGGGCAGTGACCAGTCATCAAACCAGATCTCTTTCACTAAGATTAAGCAAAATCCGGGCTTTGGCTACACTTGGTCTTATAAATCTTTTCGCCTGTCTGGATACATCTGTGGCGTTTCAGTTGGATTCTACTATGGACGTTTCCCAACTTTTTAGTTCCATCCTTATTATACACTCAGGGACTCCACAAAATGGTTCCGGACCGATGAAGTTCGATGCAGAAGCTCGTCTTGCTAGACTGTCGGCATTTTCATTTCCTTCAATGCCACAATGGCCGGGTATCCAGTATAATATGAATTCGTTCCTTTCGGCCAACTTTTTTAAGGAAAGAATACATTCCCACACTAGCTTCGATCGACATGTGAACGCCTTAAGCGCACTAAGAGTAGCTTGACTATCCGAGAATATACAGATCTTGGCAAACGTGTAATTTCTTGTTAGACAGATTTTTGAAAATTCTATGATTGCTTGAACTTCTGCTCGAAATACTGTGGGACTATGTCCCATTGGTATAATTTTACTGACTCCAGGGCCATAGACCCCAGCTCCAGTATCTTCACCCATCATCGAGCCGTCGGTGTAAAATACAATAGATCCTGGACGTATGTTTGGCCCACCAGACTCCCATGTATGGCGGCTTGGTTTAACCACTTTGAAGGGAACCTCGTAGTTTGTCTTTGTTATTATCCAATCTTCTATTGTTTTTACAGCTGAATTTAACTTGAAATCCTTAAGGACTGGCAACTGTTAAATCGTTTTTCAATCGACATAGAATGCAATACTTCTTGGCAATTTTATTGATGAAATGTCAATGTCACAGTTAAACTTAAGTTTTTCATCAACAACCACGCCAAGATATTTAATCTCCCGAACGCGATCAATAGCCTCATCATCAATTACACCGGAGACGTTTACTCTATTCCGCGAAATTACCATAAATTTAGTTTTACTTGTATTCAATTTCAACTGCTTATACTTTAATCATCTACTTAGTGAACGCAAATCTTCATTGAAGTGTAAAACGGCATCATCTAAATCCTTAGCTGCAATGAATAACACAGTATCGTCTGCAAAAAGATTAATGTCGCAAAATCGTAAAACACGTCGCAAGTCTTAATATACACAATAAATAACAGGGCCCTAATACACTTCCCTGGGGCACTTCAAGCTTATTCCCCACGGGACTGCAAATAGAATCATTAAAAACAGCTCTTTGAGCTCTGTCACACAAATAGCATTCAAACCATTTATATGCAGTACTTGCAACTCCAAAGCGCTTGATTGATCTTAACAATAAGGGCCTAGAAATTGTTTCAAAAATTCGTTTCTGATCCAAAAAAACAGCAACAATCGTATCTTTACAATCCAAGTTATTTTTCCACTTCGCTAATACCAAATTCAACGCGGTTTCACAAGAATGACCTTCCCGATATCTCGATTGTTCTGGTATCAACAAACTATTACTATTTAAATACTCCAACAGCTGGCCTTTAACAACAAGTTCTAAGATTTTCTCTAATGTGTGCAACATGTTGATGGGACGAAACTATTCGGCTTTAACCGTTCCAGCAACTTTTTTTTAATAGGAAACACTAACGCTTACTTCCCAATTTTTGGCACATGTCCAGTTTGCAATGATTCATTAATAAGTTCCAGCAGGATGTGGCCAATGACATAAAAGCAATCTTGAACAACTTTAGCATTAACATTGTCTACTCCAGCCGATTTTCCTAATGAAAAACAAATAACTCCAAGTTCATCTTATGTAATTGGGTGAAAACCTTCAAATCTACAACTACTATTCGTATCTGAAACAAAAATGCCAGCAAAGGATTAATTTTCTTCGTACAATTACCGGAACGTAGCGGGGAGCCCACCCGGAAGATCTGATCAGGTTGTACCGAACAACCATCCTTTCGGTTTAAGAGTACGGCAGCTTTTGCTTCCAATCCGCAGCAAAAACACAAATCCTTAAGCTGCAACGGGTTCAATACCGTTGCCTTCGAATCGCGCTAGGCTGTATGCACTCGACGCATACGATGAGCCTAGAAGTACTCGCGGGTGTTCTACCACTGACAGATCGTTTCGCTGAGCTGTTTTTCTGGTTTCTCATCCGTTGTGAAGTAATGAATCTTTTGGTAATAGAACACTTTGAGAAGCTGCTCGACCGAAATCCTCAAACAAAATTCATGAGTGTGTACTATGAGTACATGACGCTGGAGGTAGGTCCTTCTTCATTAATCTACAATCGTGATTGCTTTCAAGCCTTCTATAGTTCCTCTGTAAATTTTGATCTGACCATGATGCAGAAATCCATGGAATACCAGATCACCATCGGTCGATGGTTGTTCCCTCAAATTTTGCAATCAATTACCACCATGTAAGTAGCGATAAAAGTTTTTTTCACAGGTTGATCAACCATAATTGCTTTCACTGGATTTGGTGTATTTAATCAATTTCATAGTGCCTCCTATAAACTGCAAAAACCATGCTCCGTATACGTTGCGAGCTCACAGCCATATTCTACGCAGTAGAGCGAATTGCCTCACTACCTTCTGACCATTATTTCATTTTTACGGATTGTCTTAGCTCATTGGAGGCTATTCGTTCAATGAGGCCCATGAATCACTCCTCGTATTTCCTGCCTGAAATACGATCTAAACTGAGTGCTGAGCAGTGTTGGGAAAATATCAAAAAATCAAAGCTCACCAACGCCCAAGATCACGCTTGATTTTCGTAGAAAAAAATCAACAAGCAAACAACTGCGGTTGATTTTGCCAGCTGTGATATCGCAGCTCGAAATATCAAGCTAACAAAACTCACCAACTGCAAATCTCACCAAACTGTGGAGAAAGATTGAGGTTAATGATTTTTGCTCTACATCCGAATGCAACCGAAACTTCCATAACGGCTTGCAGCAGTCCGTTCGCGTTTGCCATCGGTGAAGATTAAAAAGAGATAGCAAGCTATGCTTTCTCTTTCTAAGAAAACGATGTGCAATGGAATCATTTTGGTGTCGAGTCAATTCTCAGCTTGATTTTTGCACGTTGTGAATAGTCTCGCAATATCAAAGGAGCTTGTAAAATCAATATCAAGCATGATATTTTGTTCCAATATCACGCGTGATATTGCGAGCGCATGATAGCCGAAAAATATCAATTGATTTCTGATTCTGCCAACACTGGTGCTGAGTTAGATAGCTCCTATACTATCACCTTAGCTTGGTTCCCATCTCATTGCTCAATTTCGGGTAATGAGAAAGTGGACTCGTTGACTAAGGTGGGCGCTATGGAAGGCGATATTTTTGAGCGACCAAATGCCTTCAACGAATTTTCTCAATTGCTCGTCAGCAAGTCCTCATCAGTTGGCAACAAAAATGGAATGATGGTTATTTGGGAAGATGGTTACATTCTATTCACCCACAGGTGTCGAATAAACCATGGTTCAAAGGGTTGGACATGAGCCGCGACTTTATACGCGTTATGTCAAGCTTTATGTCCAATCGCTGTTGGTTAGACTCGCACTTCTTTCGAATTTAGCTCGCAGGCAGCAATGTATGTGCGCGTGGCAGTGGTTATCACGATATCAAGCATGTTGTTTGGTCATGTACCCTACACCACCGTGTTGCCAGATCTGAGTTATCCACATCCCTCAGGGCCCGAGGAAAACAACCCGCGATACCCGTTAAAGATGGCTAGCCGAGATTTCGACTATTTGAATTTAATTTATGAGTTTTTTTTAAACAGATAGAGTATGAGCATGAGCATGAGCATGATTGACGGCCCACGGTTGCTACTCCGTTATTACCAGACCAGCTGTAATTACACAGAGAACCAATAGACGATGCTTGGGACTAGCAATCATCCTCAATGTGTAAAAACTGGTGATCTTGAATTAGGCAATACCAGCGCCAGCCGCGCCTGAACGCAGGTCAAGAAAGGAATGGGTAGGAATGTGTTGACGTGACACTCGCTTTGATGGAAGCCGAGAACACCTCTGCACTTCCACGAGGAATCACAGGAATGTTGGGTAAGAGGGTTGGGTTTGCAGCAGGGTTCGTTTTGGTAAACGATAAGCTGAATTGATGTCCTAACGATCGTATAACGCGAAGGAACTTGGGATTGAACCCACGGTCTTCTGCTCAGTAAGCAAAAACGTTTGCTACTAGGCAAACGAGCTCCTTTTCAATCATCGAGTTGCTGTTATTACCATGTAGTCATATTAACAAATAAAACGATTGACTAATCTTGAAGTGGATGGGCTTGAGATTAGACTCAGGATGTTCTGCTCAGTAAGCAAAAAGGGTTGTTATAAGGCCACCGAGCCCCTCATATCACATCATACCGTTACTCAAGTTGTTATAACTATTCAAATCCGGCACCGACGACAACGAAAGGTTTAGCAAAATACACGATAAACAAGTGATCTTATCATACATGTTTAATATGAAAGGACCTGGGACCGCGTTTTTCTGCTCAGTAAGCAAACCACTGCAATCGACGATCTTTCAAATCCGAAAAGAAAAGGCTACGAAAAAGTATTTAGGCCTTGATTAAATTCCACTATCACGCGACGTTCAATGTTTCAATTTGTTTAAATTAATATTAGTAATATGAGTATTATTGTACAAATTACAGTACATTGTAGAACCTCATTATTCTACAGCGCCATCGGTTTTTATTTCTGGATCTTGAGTTGTTTTGGTGATATACTTACTTGCGGCATACTATTTTGGGCGGCCATATAGGCGTGTACTATGTAGTGTAGCTCATCTCTCTACGAAACTTGCAGAAACTCACTGTGTTTTTTAAACAGATAGATCTGAGGATTTAGTAGCTAGTGTCATTTTGTGTTCTCCCAAGATGTTAGCTGTCTTTTTCATCAGTATGTCGCTTAGTTCGAGATCAAGAGCACATTGCTCTCAAAACCTTGTATTCACAATCCCTACTCTGCCATCCATATGTTACAATTTGTTACCCCTAACCTCGAGATAGCCGCGAGTAATCGGCCTCCGCTTTAGTAACGTTAATTTTAAATAATTTTGTTATCTAAACAATGAAGATCGGCTCCGCAAAGCTACAGCAAATGGGCCTGGAAAAATAAACGCATTATATAACAAAAATACAACTACTATTAACTGGTTGTTTTATGTTTAGCAGTTAACACAATGTGGACACAAGTGTGCGATTTATTTCGATGGTCTGTGGATGCTTTTTAAGTTATGTTTTTGGAAAACGGTCTGAAAATGCAGTGCAATATAAAGTGGTGAACAGTCAAATCACAAATGTTAATACTTCCGATGTCATCGCAGTCCATTTCTCACTACCTGGAGATATTCCTGAAAAACTCCTCTTCCTTGCCTCTACTGCTGGCACTGCTTGGGATAAGAAAAGTAGGCAATGAATTTAGAAGAACTAAAATGCCGGAAATGCAACACGTGACACTGACAACATTTATCTATATTGTGCAATAGATTCCTATAAATCAGGCTATCACCAAATTTGCAGCGCATTGCTGATTTGTGGTGCAGTGTTAAGCTTAAATAAGTCTTGTTCAATCTTTAGATCAGTTTACTTATTTAAAGATTCGCTTTATGCACTACTAATCAACTAAATTTCCAGCCTTTTGCACCTTAAATCAACCAATAATCAGCTTCTGTTTACTTAGGTCAGTAACAACAGAAACAACTTGAATTGTTACTTGGGTCAGCAGCCCACCTATCAGTTCTGGAAGAAAATACTTTAATTTTTTTTTGATAAGTCCACGAACAATTGTTGTTGGTTATATTACCCGGCTGGCGCGTTTTACACCATTTCCTCATATACTTACTACAGTCAAAACCTTTTAAATTGTTGTCCGAGCAAAATTACAAAAATATTGCGTTATAAAAAAGTTCATAAATTTTACCACAAGTTATTCTTCTACGATTTTTGTCAATTTTTAAGTGTCCAAATATTTCATTATTTCAAAAAGGATTTTTCTTAAGCTTTTTTTATTTAAAAAAATATTTGAAAAAAAAATTATTTTTTGTAATTTAATTTTTTAACACTTTGTTGAATTTTATAACTCAGGCCTAACTAAGAATTTGTTGACTCTGCTGTCCATGGTCTCCAATCTACTCGATCCATGGCCACACGTCACCAGTCTCGTAGTCTGCGAAGGGTCCGCAGGTCGCCTTCTACTCGAAAATACTAATTTTTATTTACCGTCTATATTTTCCCTGAGAGTCCATATTTTTTTCCTAAACATAGGACATAGAACTGTTTTATTGTGTCTAGATTCTAACTGGATCACGCTTTATGAAAATATTACCACGTTAGATATCCTACGCCCACTTAGACATACAATGTATGCAGCACCTTGTCAAAACAATTCCACAACCGTTACCTGTTCAGGCATATTGTTTGAAAACAATTTGAATCACTATTTCCCCTAATCACTATATATGCTAATATCAACAGCAAAACCCCAATCCCATGATCTAATCACTAAGATTGCACTATTTTTGCTTATCATGAATATGACATTCCTGGCCATCTATACGCATCAGTCTTGATGATAGCATTCATCATGCTGCAATTTAACATGATCTCCACCGATTGCAGGGGCAACTTTTCAATTAGATGGCGCACGTCTCCCGGAGATACCTACTCCATAATTACACTCCAAACAGGCAGCTCTGCTGTGCAACCGGGAATTACGCATTCGTAGAACGCTGAATAATCTCGTTACTTTTCTTTAACAGCTCTACATTGATGCTTTGCCTCGTTCGTGCTCATCTAAAATCAGTCTCCTATCAGTTACTAGAAATGTAAGAAAAATCACAGCTTATCTGCATTTGTAGATCATTAAAATGGCGTGTTTTTGTTTCAAGACGACGATTGGCTTTGGAGAGCACGAATCACGTGTTGGTTGTAGAGCAAGATGTGACTCATTCCGAGCCCCTCCGTGCATGCAAAGTCCCCGACAGAGGTCAATGAGGTCATCAACATTTTTGTGAATGAAGCGCAATTTGCTGGTTCTAGGTAAACATGTACGAAACTCCAAGAAAGGAGCTTCGACACACCTGTGTTCACTCGAGCGGAAACGACGTCGACGACGTCTTACGTCTGGCTTTCTCCCCTCACACTTTTGTCGTAGCCTGTGATGATGGAACGTTAAAAAGTTTTTTTTTTCGTTTCCCTTCGGGTTGCTTTTTTTCCAAGATAAGGGTATTTAGAACACGCAAAAAGTATCAGTACCTACGGCAGTCACTTGTTCCACCTTCCCGTTATTCCGAGTCGTCTGGGCCCTCACCGAACACCCACATACCCACGGCTGAGGTGCGATAACTCGTATTATTGCTACGACTACCATCATTCGCGATGGTCACAGGTGGTCGAAGGTGACCTCGTACATTGCCAAGAACTAGCACAGAACACACATACACACACACAGGCGCAGTCATTCAGACGGAAGCGAGAATTACAGAAAAGGAAAGGTTCTTCTTATTCGCGTTGTCTATGCGGCACCGGTGCTCAACGAGAAAACAATTTTCCCACGGAAAATCAACCAACTGGAACGAACGCTGTGGGTGCTTGCGTCCCTTGACCCTGATGTCCGGGGACGTAGGTGCGCGCACTGGGTTGTAAAGTGGCTGGGGGATATTTGGCCATATGAATTCGACGTATGTAATCGGGAAGTGTAGCAACAAGCAACAAGTAGAAAAACAATACATTCTTGGCGATTTGGTGGTGAAATAGATTTTACTTTTACTGTCGCGTCGGTAAAATATCACCGACATCAGGTTCTAGTAATAACAGTTGGTCATGGGCTGGAATTGCTGTATTGTCACCATTACTAATAGATGCATGTCTCATTCTTTTACTTGCAGGTAAGCCGCCAACTTCTGAGAATATCTTTGCTTTAAACTATTTAAAGAGTATTTCTGTAAGTATGATGTAAATTTAACTAAATTTTCCTTATTTCATCGCTTGGGTTGGTTGCACACCGGACATATTAAACCGACCTTAAAGTGATAATTTTGATCCCAGTGTTTTAGGATTTAGTTATGACTAATTTTAAAATCAGGGCTACTCATATTTAATTATTGCACATAAAAACGGAAACCCGTTTTTAGCATGTTCCAAGGTCCATTCCGTGTATCCTGACTAGGCAATGTTTCAATAGTGTTGTCAGATTTCGATGGAGAAAGATGGCATTTTTTTCTGAGTCAAAAGACCGTATTCTATTAGGACGTATTCAATTAGGTACAGAATGGGTAATTATGACGAAATTATTATGTATAATTAATAATCACAGCGGCGTCGGTGGTGTAGTGGTAAGCGTGATAACCTCTCAACCCAGCAGGCCTGGGTTCAATCCCAGTCGGCGCCGCCGGGATGTTCTGAGGCATAACATCTCTGATCACGCCTTCCTTCGGATGGGAAGTAAAGCCGTTGGTCCCCGGTTCATGAGTTGATGATGGGTCGATAGGTAGGGTCCAGGTGTGGGAGCTGCCTCCCTGGCGTCGGTAGCATTGGTGCTCAGCCCGGAAAACAAGATCGACGGAAAACAAATCAAAGGGAAAAAAAACATTCAGTTAAAAACCAAAGTGTTCATGATCACATTTTAGTCAATTGCTGTCCCGTGAAAATTTTCGAAATTATTTGTGGGAAAATCTTCAGCAGTAAAACTGCAGGAAGCATTATTTAAAGTTGAAAGTAGGGGAAATTTATGTAATGTCGGCGTAGATGCCCCTAATTTAGGCCCATACATAAATTCAGTTGTCGACTAAATTTTCAATAGCGACCAACAATATCCATTAGTACCGTCCCAATGACGCGTTCATCTAGATAAAATTGATAAAGATTTTTAGCGATGGGCCCAATCTTAGATCCATAGGCCAACATTATAGCTATTTCCCCTATATGGCAGTGAGGGCATAATAAAAACTAGCAAATTAATATTTGTCCGCTCTCATACGCTTTCAATATCACGCGTCACGTTGGACCAAAATATTATGCTTGATATTGATTTTAAAAGCTCTTTTGATATTACGAGACTATTCACAACTTGTAAAGTTGAGGCTGAGTATTGAATCGACGCAAAAATGATTCCGTTGCAGCTCGTTTTCGTAGAAAAAGAAGGTATAATAATGCTATCTCTTTTTCCTCTTCACCGATGGCAGACACGCAGCGACTGCTGTAAGCCGCTATGGAAGTTTCAGTTGCGTTCGGGTGCAAAGCAACAATCATGAAGTCATGAACCACAATTTGGTGAGATTTGCTGCTGGTGAGTTTTGTTAGCTTCCCTAATAAAAATGTTATGGTTAATTTGCTTAACGACGTGTTCAAGGTATCATCCAAACCATTTGTGGAATAGTTCAATGATTTGGGTTATCGTTAGTCTATGGTAATTTTTTATTAGGGTTGCAATATCAACCGCAGTTGTTTGCTTGTTGATTTTCGTGTACGAAAATCAAGCGTGATCTTATTCATTGATGAGATTTGATTTTTTAATGTTTTTTAAAACACTGTTAATGGGTTACTTGAGATATTAAAAAAATAATAGATCTCATGTTTTCAAAGCCCCAGAATTAAATGAGAAGCAGAGACATTTTTAAGGTCACAAGGCCTTACACTATCGGACTGCATGGGTTATTATACCAAATTGTAAACAGTGAAAGATTGGATTAAGAAATTGTTTTAGAAATCATGAATGAGATCTTCGAAAAATTCAATAAAATTTGCTAACACTCCGTAATCAGTAGAAATCTCAAACGTTTTGGGATTTTTTTTTTCGAGATTTGAGGCTTATACTTATTTTCTTGATCCTAGATTCAAATAAAAATGACGTTAATGGAAAGAAAGTACTCAAAATGTGAGATATTTAAAAATATCCAAGATCCTAGATTAAAGCCAGAAAAAAAAATTCAGTATAATCAGTGTTCTTAATTGTTAAAGAATATTTTTATATAATTTTTCAGATTTTTTTTAAATACCTGTGGAATTTTGAGGAGAATTTGAATGGAATTAAAGTGATTATCCGTGAGGAATTCTGAAAAAAAAATTTGATCATATATTGTAAAAATTCTATGAGAGTTTTGACCAACATTCCAAGATAATTTTGATATAATGTCCTAAGAAATACTGATATGAATTCCTGAAAATTTTAAGTATTCAGTATAAAGGATAGTCACATAACATATGTGGAACTTGATCATCAAAAATTGACTCAATGTCAGTGATTTCAAGTGGTATAGAAGGACATCGATCTCTCAAATTGATTATAACAGCTGTAAAATAAGAAAGGGGATCAAAGGGCTTGTCAATTATTTTAAAAAAATATTCCGTGATTTATAATTCTATATGTTTCTAGTACTCCTAAACTCATGTCTTACTATTTCCTTAACCATTTATGTACTTTATTTATAATTATATAGCTAACTTTAAAAAAATCATCCCCTTGATTCACACAGCAAAACTGTGGTGAACTTAGAAGACACATGTATGTAACATTTCCTTCTTTGGATATTTCATTAAGTTTCATAGGAGGAAAAACACGACCACGTAAATTTAGAATTTTGCATGCAGGACGATAAATGATATCGAGCGCTTATCAATACCTGCAATATCCAAGATTTAAACACTTTTTAAGTTTCTCAATTGCCGTCAATTAAAAATTTCTTCAAAAAATACGTGGTTGATCCTTGTTGATCGAAAAGGCAAAAGAGGAGCTACACACAATCATAAAAATCTTTTTTTTTCGACCACTAGGGCTAAGATCCCAGGGTGGGACTCCCAGCTAGCTGTATCAAAATTAAGCACTATCTACTAACGAAAATAATCGTTAATATGCATCAACTGGGTATTTCGTGATGTAGTCATAAGTTGACTCACTAAAAGCATAGTTAACAATATTTCAGCATACCACAGACAAAATGATAGTTTTACACCTATTCAATGTAATCATCAAATCTTCGAATTGTTTGCATTGAATTATATATAATTAACATAATTTCCGTAATGAATCCAATGCAAACCAAAACGATCAAAGAGACGATGAAATATTGCATCTGTAAATAGGCAATATTACTGAATAACAACGCTCTTGATTGGCTTCTGACCGATTTGAAAACACTTGTTAAAAAAAATCCTTTGAGAAGCCCACTGTCGAGCTAGTCGAAAAAAGAATGCCCACACGTCAAATTCCGTCAAGCATTTAAACAGCGGAGGAACAAAAGAGAAAACAAATTATCTGGGCCTCACCTGTTTACATCTCATTACGCATTACCGTAACTATTGACAATTCGGCTCTTCGGTCACTCTGTAACTCTTTACTCCTTCGGTAAAATCCCATAAGCATGTGCGTGAAACCTGATGAACATTTCCTTACCATTTCACTCCTATGAAAATCCCATATGATTCTGTCAATCTTTGCGTGAAGAAACGGCGGCTTGCTGGAGAAATGAAGAGATAAGACAAAGTCCGCTAGATTTCATGTACAGATTGTCAGATGCGTATGGGATTTAACCAGGAGTAAAAGTAAAGTAAATGATTGTGTAGAGAAAGAGTCCTCCTATCCGATAAAATTAGTGTCTTACATGGATTGACTTTGACGTACGAGACATTTACGAAAGAAGCCATTGTTTATGTTTTCGACATTGGTCCTTATGAATGCTCAGTGTCGATATCACGAAAATTTTATTTTGACAGATCGATGTCCAACTATGCCAGTTATACCAATGAGGCAAAAAAAAAAGGGGTCAGCTTTGAGTCAGTTTTTTGCATGAAGTTCCACATAGGTTATGTGGGATAGTTCTTAATTGAATTCGTAGGTGATTCTGATTTTTGTTTACTGGCAATTATGAGGAGCATAGCAGAAGAATTTTATGAAGAATTCCAAGCGAACTCAGATGGGTGTTCGGAAAGAGTTATACGCAGGATTAAAAGGGTATTCTGAGGATAATTTTTAAGGAATGACGTGTTTTTCTAGGGAAAATGTTATAAATTTACAATTTCATTTTTTTAAAGTTTTAATTTGAAAGTACAGAAGTGATGTTGAAAAGTGCTTTAAGTGAACATCTTCAAATTCCAATCCGTTGCATGTGGTACCAACTGTTCTAACCTACGCGTAGCTACGCTCAGCTAAGTTTATTTACCTTTTCGTTCCTCTGTCCTCGATAGGAAATATCCATCTAATTCAAGACGATTATTTCAAAATTTACTAAATACGTGTCAATCAAGTATTGCACTGCTTGATTGAAAGTTTCAGTACATTATCAATGGTGTATATTTGAATCAATAATGTATTGGAGCGGGGCTTATCATGTGTGAAAAAAGCTTCGGAATGCTTGCGTTCTTGAAATGGGCTCCGGGTTCAAGCTTATTTGCATTCATAAGAAATCATTGCAGGCAGATTTTATCCATAATACCACTGCCAGACAGTGGGAGTTAGGCCAAGGGCAAATCTTCATTTTAATCTACGATTTCACATACTATTAATAACCTTTTACACATCAGAATGAATTGTGCTTATGTTTAGGATCAACAAACATTTTCAGGCGCAAAGGAGCAACAGTATCGAGCTAATAACGTTTCTTAATTCCAAAATCTGAAGACTGTTTTGAATAATATGTTTTGGTAATGGGCAGCAACAACGGACAGATAAACTACTTACAGCTTCTATTTATTAAATGCTTGATATAACGATTGCCAGCAACACCGGCTGGGCGTATCCTATGACTTACCCTCCCTACTAACAAAAATCCACCCTTCCCGTGACACTTATGAGGGGTCGTCGAGTTCTCTGCATCTCTCTTAAGTAAGTGTCGGACTAACATTCCTCTCCTTTCCCCATCAGATGCAAGGACGTGGCCAGGACAATTCTGGTCTGTTGGAGGGAGACACATCCTTTATCTAAGAGGTAGTAATTAATCACAAATTACTATCTAACAGCAACGGATGAATGTGGGTCTCCTTCTTAACAACAGTTTGGAGCTCGTACCACCTACTACATTGTGCAACCTGGTTTATGCTATGCTATGCTATTCTGGGGATAATTTGTAAGGACTGAGGATAAGACTGGTCCATTTTCATATGGGGGAAATTTTTCGTCATTTTTTCAACGGGCCAACCCCTAGATTTGTGCCATTAGGTGAGAAAACCACTCTCTGAAAATTTCAGCTCATTCGGATGTAACATGAGCTGGTACTTTTTATTTGAAATTTATATGGGGATATTGGTTGAAATGTATAGAGAAATAACATTCCTTCATTCTTTCGTGCATAGAAGTGGTTCAGCATACTCGATTAAGCTCAAAATTTCGGCACACGTAGATTAAACTATAAGAAACAACTTTGCTCAAGACAGCATCACGATTCAAGTTAGTATTATGGATATATTAATTAATTATGTGCATTCTGCTCCCATATAGCAACAAAATGTAGGCAACTTATGCAACTTATCAACTAGATTACTACTAAAAATAATGGTTCATATTTTCCACAGGCCAACATCCAGGCTCGTGTCTTAAGGTGCGATGACCACTCTCTGAATGTTTCAGCTCTTTTTGACGTTACACGGGTTAGCGCTTTTGGTTTTATGTTCATATAGAATATTTGGTTGAAATTTTCATATCCAAAATGCTCATATACATTCAGCAAAGTTGTTACTCGTGAATTGAACTACAAGTTTTGAAAATCTGAATCAAATCGAGAATAAGGAATGTTTTTTTTATAATCGATTGAGTGTAATTTTTTCATGTATTCCCCATACAGAATTAAAACTAAAAGCGCTAGCTTATCTTAAATCCAAATGAGCTGAAACTTTTGGATACTGGTTTTTTCACCTAATGGCACAAATCTAGAGGTTGGCACGTGGAAAATTGGAACTTGTATTTTTGTGGGTCAGTCTACTGAGGATGGATCAGACAAGATATTCATCGGAATTTCTGAGGCTGATTTGAAATAAATTGGAGGAGAATTTAAGAGAAACTCTGTAGAAAAATTAAACAAAAAATCAAAAGTGAATTCCAAGGGATTTATGAGGAAAATTCCGGAGGATTTATGATGAGAGTTTTGAAAATTTTGAGTAAGGTTTCAAACGGATCTAATTCTCAAAAATAAAACTTTATTTGGTTATTATGATGATAAGGTCTGGTCCACTTAGAATCTGGACACATAAAACCAAGTGTTTCTCGTACATCATACAAAAAAAATGGCAAAATTGCTCCGACGGATGAACTCGCGGACTTTCTTTGGTATTCTCGCCATCATCTGCTACACACCTCAACGGTTAATTTCAACATCAGCGGCCATTTTTTCCAACATCGAGTCATCTGTGCAGCGTTCTGAGCCGTCTTTCGAGTTTCCTTCAACTTCTGCTTGATAATTGCCCAATACTTTTCGATTTAGCGGAATTGCAGACAGTTAGGTAGATTGATATCCTTTTCGCCGAAATCTACATTATTATTGCGGTACCACTTTAGCACTTCCCGGCTGTAGTGGCAGCTTACCAAATCTGGCCAGAAATTCACTGGATCTAGCCTTAATGAAAAGTAGTATACATTTCTCCAGGCGGTTCCTGCTCATTTGGCCGAATGCCGTTTGTCCGAATGCCATTTGGCCGAATGGGTCGTTTTGCCGAATACTGATTGGGCTGATTCGATGATTGATTGACGATTGTTAAACGAAGATTTATGCGACTTTATTTTTTCACATGCTTATTACCTTGAGTAAAGAGAAACCCTTCTATGGTGGTTAGCTCCAACTGGTATTATCCTTGGATTTAATCCCGATCAAGAATACCCGGCTGCTTTGATGTCGACATCAGAGTTAAACAATGCAACTACAAGCTGGGGGTGACCCCGGCGTACTGGTTAACATTCGTACCTTTCACGCCAAAGTCATGAGTTCAAATCTCACCCCCGGACAAGTCACGAATGACCCAAGAATGTTAAAGTGGCTATAATAATAATAATTAAAAAAAAACTCCAAGCAAACTTTTCACAGATCATCCAATCAGGGACGGGATTCAAAGTTAATCCGTGTTGGAGCTTACCGCCATAAGTGTTTCACCTGAATTTTTAGAACAAGTTGCATTTACTGAGCAAAACATAATAAGAACATTTAAAGTACAAAGAACTGCTCGGGTTTGAAAGAAGGTAAAATCTCTTTTTTTTTTTGTAATTTTGATTTCTCTTAATTTTATGAAAAGCTGCGTTTACTGTCCAAAAAGTAATAAGATCATCAAAACTCCAAAGAACTGCTCATGTTAAAAAGGGTGGCTAAAAAATTACCAATTACATAACTAAAAGCTTATCTTTAAAAGAAAAATGAATTCATCGACAATGTAAAATTTCAGTTTTATACAATATACAATTTAACAAAAGATCCCATATTTATAATGTAAAAAAACCAGAATTGTGGAAAGTAAAAAAATGAAGTCCACGATCGCAATTTTTCTTATCTTTGTATCTGAGATCTTAAATTACAGTGAAACAAGAGCTTTGAAACATGCAGGAATGGGAAAATGTCTTTACTTAGTACCCAGATAATTGAATAAATGTTCCACTGTGTAGTCCTCAGATTTACCGTTCTGCTCGTGTTTTCTTTTTAGTTAGCGACGGGCAAGCGTCTTCTGTGAACTTCTAAAAGAAGCTACTTAAAAAAGTTTCTGTTAGAAGCTGTTTGAGAAACAAGCTTATAAAAGAAGCTTCTAGCAGAAACTTCTAAAAGAAGCTTATAGAAGACGTTTTCCCGACGCTGCGCTCCTCTAACGAAAAAAAAACAAGGGCATATCAGAAAATTTGAGGGTTACACAGTTTATGGAACATTTCATCGATACTTTTTTTATTATTTTACTTCATTATACAGTATCATCCGACAAAATCATGGTCAGATTATCGGGTTACGACTAGTTGCTCCGACTGTCCATACTAAAAATCAAAACAAAAAGACAGCATGCTTACAGCACAAATCTGAAAACTGACTGCACATTGTATTCAAATGCGTGTTAATATTTTTCAATCCAGCGTTTTGCGGATTAACGGGGTCCAGATTTTCGAGTCTTCGGATTGTCGAGTATTAAGCGGGGCGATAGTGTAGTGAATTTCAGCTATGGATCGTTATATTAGGGCTGCCATTTAGGTATCTAGTAGTGTTCGAAAATTGTAAATCCCTTTTCAAGTATTCGGCATTTGCCCAAACGACGGGACACCCTCCATGCACTCTTTCTTATACAGCTTCGAGTCCATCGTCATTTACATACGCTTCAATTTTTTTAAACACACTTAGTTCGTTGTAGTTAATTTAGCATATTTATATATTTTACATCTTTTCTGATTTTATAAAATAAATACTTGGATAAACAAATAACCAGCAGCACACGAGAAAACCACCAAGTCTTCTAGAAATGCTCATTTCTACCAACATAATATCACATGCAAACAGACATAACACTCACAATCACATTCTTCGCAAATAAGGATTTAGTTGGGAATGTGCTCGCATTTGTCATGGTGGTGCCACTGAAGTATTAAGCAAGCCACCACATTTCGAACTAATCGGTAATACTAGTTCTTTTCCAGTAAATGTAGTAGATATCAGCTGTTGATAATGATACGGTATTCCGCATATGTACTAATCTGACGAATACAGAAAAAAAAGTTCTTGAATATAGTTGAAGATGCTAATTTCAAATAACAGACTAAAGTGGTAGTTTTTATACGATAGATGGAGGAGATGAAAGTCTGCGGGCAATGTTTTTTAATCATGAAAACTAAATTTTCATGATTAATGAATAATGTACATTTAGTGTTCATGATCGTCTATAAACAGTACCACTGAACTGTCAAAAAATTTATCCGATGAACACTGAGTTCATTCGTGACGCAACGCTGCAGAACCTAGTTGACATGTTGAAAGAACGAGGGAAAAGTGGCTAGAGAAAAAAACGCATGAACGAGGGATAAACGAATGGAAACACCATTATATACTTCTCTGACATTTGTATTAGCGAAGAACTTTGGGTAAATTCAAAGGTTTTCTTGCACTGATACTTATAATTTACCCTAAGTTCTGCACTAATACATGTGCATTTCACAAACTTCAAAGAAGTCTATAGACTTTTTTCTCTGATCGGGACACAACACCACTGCGACCAGTAATTTGATCTATTGTAGTTTATCCCGTGTCCTTAGATTAGTGCATGTCGTATTACTTCATCACTATGGAGAAATGATGAAGTATACGATTTTTTTTTCCAGATGTCATCTTGCATATATCGCAAGGATCCGACTCTATTTGAAAAGTCCCACTTTTTATACCCTTCGGAGTGTTGAAACACCCTCCAAAGGGGCGCCCTTTTGACAGTCAAAATTGGATTCCTTAGCAACAAAATTAAGGAATGACACCGATAATGACCATGCATCAGAACCCTAGTCATAACCACTTCAAACTATGGAACAACGAATAGATGATAAGGAATCACATAGATGAAGACTAACTGACTAATTTTTTCCTTGTTTCAAGATCATCCTCGGTGGACAAATCCGAGTCTTATCACTATCAGCAAGGCATAAAAAGTAACAGTGACTAATATATGTTCCTTCGATTACTGAAAAATTGTGTTCCCCTAGTTTGAAGTAGTCAAGACTAGGAATCAGTGGTAGATCTTCAGGGCAGGTAGCAGGTCACTTTTTAGTGACTTGGTCACTATTTTCAAGTCAGTCACTATAAAGTTACTTTTTTCATCAAAAAGTCACTAAAGTCACTATTCCTTAAAATTTAGTCACTAAAGTCACTTTTTTTACGACCAATGTTGAGAGATAATAATTTGACTTTAAAAACTCAGAGTAAAATCTGACAAGAAGAGTTGCGAACATATTTTTTTATCTTGAAATTGTCATAGACCTATCATAAATTTTCAGAGATTTCTAAAAAAGCTCTAGACCCAATATTCTGGCTGTTTTGCATTGAGATCTTGAAAGTTATCCAAGCCTACACTGCAACAAAAAGTTACGTAAAATTCACCTGAATAGGCACATACATATTTTCCATCATACTTTTTAGGTGAATATTACGTGTTTTGGGGGAGAGATTACATTAGAATGATTCACATAGAAATCAATTGATTTTAACGAAAATTTTATCGGCCTTTTCGATAATCTTCAAATTGGCATCACTTAAAAGTTACGGGAATTAGCAAGTAGATGTTACTGGATTTTGTAGTAATGATAAGGTAATTGGTGATAGGCTATAGATATATATCTCGATTTATTTGAGTGAATGATTGCATTCTAGAAAAATTGAAATTCACTCATATTCTGCAATTTTATTTTTAATTTAAAAATGAGCGTTAATTTATAAAAAAATAAAACTTACGCTTGACAACATGAAGAATCCTGGGAATTCTACCTCGTCCAACAACGACGAATGCGCATTTTCTTCCAACGCCATTTTAGAATTACGAATTCGACGAGGAAATTTTCATATCATGAAATCACGAAAAACTTTCACAACTTCACACAACACTTTCACTTAACCTTCATCAGCATGACATGTGGACTGGACCAGTGAATCCAGTGGAATTCATTACCATGTCATTGAAGAGGTTACCTGAAAAAAAAAATACCTTTCTCGTTCGTTCAATGTATAATGCCAAAAAATGATCTAGGAAAATTTTCAAGCTCTCAACATTTGTTCAAAGGCCAGAAATTTTAATAATCTTTGACCCCCGGTAGCTTTAGTATCCGTTTAAACATCGAGAAAAAAAATCATGTCACAGATCTTTGAGTTCCTTTTTAAGTCCATTAAATTGTATTGTATTTTTTTTTCCATACTAATACTCCGGTAATACAAAAACAAAAAAATCCAAGTCCAGGTCTTAGATTTTTATTAAACTCTAAAATGTATTCCTAAACCTCTAATTTTTCACGATCGAGAATTTAAGTCTTATACGCATTCAATTTTGTTTTATGTCCGTGATCATTCCATCTAGGAAAATTTTCCTCATGTCATCATAATAAGGTTTTTTCTTAAACTGCGATCTAGAAAAGCTGTCCCAGAGTTATGATTCTTTTTCTATGTTTGAGGTGCTACAGAAGATTCTATTCTTGGGATGAATGGAGCAAAGTTAAAAGACAACCAGTTCGTTATAGCGACTACAAAGAAGAGAAAGATCTTTTATTAATATACTCATGGCTAACTTAGATCTATGTACATTTAATTCTAGACTGCAGTTCTTCATGATGCTTAATGCATCGCTTCATATATATCTAATATCTTCAAAAATTGCTGCCTAGAATCGGTACTTTGAACATTTTTCTCTGTGCCTCTATTTCGCGATCTAAAAACAAATTCGTGATCTGCAGAGTGAGGAAATGGAGGTTAGAATTGGAACGTGCTTTTGCTTATTCAATTCATACTTATGTTTCGATAACAAATTTATGTGATCCTTAAATCATTTATTTTATTTTTTTAAAAGCATGAAAAATACCAGAAAAACGGATGATTGGAAACATATCTTTTCGATCAATAAATGTCACTATTGGTCAGTTTATTATTGTTTAAAAGTCACTATTTGGTCACTATTTACGTCATTTTAGTCACTAAAGTCACTACTATTACATCACATACCCACTACCAGCCCTGTAGATCTTAAATCCCGTAACGTTCCACGAAAAGGTGATCTACCCACGGTACGGGGCAGAATATAGGCTTAGCAAGCACTCAACTGTGATCGGAAAACTGTGAAATTGCTAGAGTAACACCTAGTCGAGGTTTCAGTGAGACGTAATATTCATAAGGGAAAAGAAGTTTAAGTTTCGTATTTATTTTCGTCCACATATTTGAGTCAACCCTGAAGCACCTTACACAGATGTTTGCCTCTACCCGAAACAGGTGACACGTGCAACTATCATCAAACTTGCTTGCTTGCGATTGATTCGTTCACCAAGTTGCCGGCGGACACAAACGGCAGCGCAATCGTGGTATTTATCCACTCTGTGATGATATGGCAGCGGCCGCCATCTACCGTCGGCGACGAATAGGATTGTGCGAAAAATACCAACTATTCTACTCTTTATCAGGCTGTAACAGTGTCTATAATGAATGGTAGCACACTGTGCTGCTGTAAGTACCTACGTACCTATGTATATGCATCGCACTGACTGTTTTCAGCGCATTAATATGCATGATGATGACCACGTGTTTCGTAAGCGCACGAGCCCGAAAACGGGTTTAAAACTGCCGCAAAAAGAGTTAGTCATAGAGTTGGAAGGTACCTATAGTAAGCCACAACAGATGAACGGTACTAACAAAAGAACCGAGAGTTCTTCAGAAAGGCATCCCGCGCAACATCAGGTTCAAGCGGGTGGATTGGGTGTCACAGTTTTGCATACAAATAAATAATAAAGCAAAAACGACACTGGAATAGATAAACTCTTTTCGCTTGAGCGAAGACGAAGAAGAAGAACTTGGAGCGAATTTACAATCGAGCAAAGTGTTCAAAAAGAGCTATTCAATTGTTATTAAAGGCTATTTGTAGCTGTATGAACTTGTCTGCACTTTGCTTGGTGTGACTGTGCTTATAAATAGGCATTAAGTGGGCAAGGGCAGAAGAAGATCCTGGCGGCTTCGCTTCTCTTCTCGTTTCGCAGTGGTAGACAGTGACCAATGTGGTGCGGGAGGATCGTCTACTAGGAGAACTCGAAGGGTGATTCAATGTTAGGGGAGGCGTTAGATGATGGTTAAGAGCTGTGAAACTGCCGCTATTATTTCGTGTCGAGATGGGCTAATTTGTTTATGTTTATTTATTACCCTTAAGCGGCCATTAGTCGTATCTCGAGAATACAATGTATGATCTTTCTGCGGAGGTGTGGCTCCGCGCAGTCTCCAACCTGGTATGGTGTAAAATTATTAATAGGATATTTTGCACTTAGTCATAATTCAGTTGACAGCGGTGGTGGATAGTGTGTTTGTGTTGGGATATTAGACGGAGCAACTGGGATTATTATACTCCTTTGAATTTAGATAGCTTTAATCAGTTACATATCTAGCAATGATAACAGCTCGGAAATTTTAACATTGGACTATCCGGGCAGACAAAAAATGCGATTTTCTTTGTTCGGTTCAAGTTGGTAGCAAAGAACAAGACTCTACACAGTAAATAATAAAATTGACTAGGGGAAATGTCGGCTTCGGCAATACCTTAACCTATTATCGTCAGGGGGTGAACAAAGTCCTAGAGCATACAAATTAGGCCAATAGTAGCTCTGAAACACAATGTATCCACATGCTAAAATTGAGCTCTCAAGGACGTTGTTTACCCCCTGGCGATAATGGATTAAGGTATTGCCGAAGCCGACTTTTCCCCTATCACTATCAAAGAGAAGCACTTCAACGAACCGGTGGAAACTAACGATTTTAAATTGGCTCTCTACTTGACTAGCCTATTGGTCCCAAGCAAACGATTAATGTAGCTCATTCTAGTCGAAATTCTAGTACTACACTATGTTTGTTTTGGTGCGCTATGAACGTTTGACAGACAAAATGAGGTGTTCGTGAATTTTCCTGTTACGAGGTGTGCATCGATTAGCTTGGGCCCGAAGAGAGTATCAGAGCTGAGCCAAAAAGCACGTTTCTTCGGGACCTTCTAGTCTTAGAGTTACCTCCATGCTTCAACCACGTCGAAAATATGTTGGAATTTTAATCTTCACGAAAGGAAAAGTTGGTCATTTGGGCAGCGAATGTGCTGAAATTAGATGGGTTCGAGCACATCGATGTAAATTTACTCTTCTTTATTGGATGATTTCCATTTATTGACATAGTACATTCGTAGTTTGATCCGTTCTAGAATATTGCGTTTGCGTTGTTGAAATATGTTCTTTTGCTCGGAAATAGCAAAGAAGTGAACGGTACATTTTACCGAATTCCATGGTTTGTCCTCTCACATCCAGCTCAGCAACTGAAGCGAATCCGATCAAACTTTACGAGTCCAGTGTGGAATTTCGCACCTTGTTCGATGTGGTGTAGGTCAGTATTCGAGGACCTTGCGCGAAACTGTCGTTGCCGCAGCAACAAGTCTCGTATTACAACACGCCGGTGGATCATTAGCTAATTACACTTACACCCGCAGAGCTGTGGAGGTCCGGGATCTTGGAATGCAGACCATGTGTTCACCAACCCACTTTTACCGCAGATGGCGTCTGCCGAACGTGTGGCACACATTAGTACCCAAGAGGTTTGATCAATATGTTCGCGTGCCTTACTCTCCGGCCGCACCATCCGGGACTAAAGAAAAGCATGTGTGACCGTATGTTACAATCTCTGCTCCAGAGGGAACCAGGAGGTGCTGTCATGGGTGTTGCATCAACAACTCTGTAGAGTTGTTGTACATTTTGTCACATCTTTCGTGCACTGTCTCTCCGCGGTTTCGCTTCGTCAGTTTTTTTTTCTCTGTCGGAACTTCGATAAATTGAAGAACATGCGACCAAACTAAGGTGCGTCTTAATAAGCGTGCAGTACGCGAAGGAATATCGAAAAAGGGAGAAGTGATAAAAAGTAATCAAACATATGAGCACATGCTATGACTAGTTTGAAGTTTTCGATCATGATCACTGCTTCGATTGCACTTCTTGATAAATGCGTTGACTCATCGTTGGTATGGGTGGTACTTTTGCGCACTTATCTTTGGACTTTAAATTATCAATTGCATAATTTACATTTAATTCTGGAAGCACGTTTTGAAGGATCCAGAAACCCGAAATTGATCTCAACCAGAATATGGAGTTCAAATATGCCTATAGGTATGTGAAGTAAATCCAAGAAGAACATTTCTTTCGCAAGAGGCGCAATCAGTAAAGCTGGAGGCAGCGGGTTCGATTCCCGGTCTGGTCAAGGAAATCTTTCGGGATCAAAATATTCTTAACTTTCCTGGGCATAGAGTGTCAATGCGCTTGGCACACAATATACACATTAATGCATTGGTGGGTATAGTCTAAAGTCAATAATATCGCAATGCTTATTTTACATAGTTATCATTTGATTAACTGGCCCAAATTTACCATAGTTCGTAAGATGATAATTTGTGGAAAATTAATGTCTTGTTGCAAATGCCGTTATGGTAAACGTTTAATTTTGATAAAAGTTCAATTGAATCAATTCTCTGTGAAAAAAGAATTACCTACTCTTAAGTATATTCTATCCAGAATTACGTTTAATTCACGTAAATTTGAGAATATGCAATTTACTCAAAAGTAACTTATTGGGCTAAACTATATCGTTGGGTCGAATCTCTCATTCCTTTTTTGACAACAATAACGAGTGCAAGTGAGAGGCTCAACTCAAAATTAAGTAAAAAGAACTAAAATTTTGGGTAGTATTTTTTTCTCCGTGTAGACAAAACAATCACATTGCCAGACCACGATGTGTGACATTTTGTTTACACCCCTGAGCGGGAAAGTGAATGTCAGCTTACATGCACTGCTGCCTTCTCCTCTGTTTGTGTTCAATTCAATCTTGTGTAACCTTTTCAGTTGAAACGCTAATGTGCCTAAAAAGCTCATTTTACTTTGACTATATGTTTTAGTATTACTTCTACGTGAAGTCAACGATTTACATAGTTGAAGATGCTAATTTCAAATAATAGACTGTAGTGGTAATTTTTATACGACAGATGGAGTAGATGAAAGCATAGAGTTGAGAAAACCGTTGTACCTTCCTTAAAAGTTGTCCTAGCTCTCTATTCTAATATCTATATGCAATCTTCACACTGCCGTACTCTAACGGAACTATCAACTCTATGCTTTCATATACTCCATCTATCGTATAAAAATTACCACTACAGTCTGTTATTTGAAATTAGCATCTTCAACTAAGCTCATTTTAGTTTTATTTATTCTGTTTTTGATAGTTGTTCACCAGTAAATACATCGAATTATCTAAGTTAAGCTAGTGAAAAACTTTGTATTAACTTGTTTAAGTAAACTTAAATTATTTACTAAAGGCAATACATCTGGCAACGCTCGTTCAATGATGATTTGTGTTCGCTAGCAAAGTAGTACACTCATAAAATAAATCATTTAACCAGTTAAAAGTATCCATGTGAGTTTCACATAACATGCATGTGATCCAATAATTGAAATTTGCACAACTAAATCACATGAAAGTTATGTGTCCAATGAAATCTATATGATTTTTTCATATAGAATTTCTTTGCTATGTGATATTCAGATGAAAATCATTATTATTGTTATTGGAAAAAATATTATGTGCGTTCCTAATAGAAACTAAGAGGAAACTCTTTTCAGTGTTGAGTCAAAGTGGTTTTCTTGGTGTTTTATTTCGGACACTTTTATATTTGAGCAGCAGTTATTTTTTATTAATTTCATGTATTCGATTGCGTGAAATTGTGACATGCTACCGAGGGGGACGACTCTATCTACGCTGCAGGAAAGATTGTGTTGTGTTGTTGCTAGCTGCTCGCACGCTGAGTAGATAGAAAGAAGATTGATGACGATTCTGAAGATTTCCTGCAAAAAGATGATGCGCGATGCAAGTAGACGCGAGAAATGCAAGAAGATTTTTCGAAGATTGATTCGCTAGTGTGAGATTTTTTGAGTATGTATCTAAAATTGAGATTTAGATGTGTCGCCCCCCTCGCATGCTACGAAGAACACAAGTTTACTTACACAGTAAAAGTGTTTTAACCAGCAAGTTATCGCTGTAAAATTAGGAAACACTTGCTTTAAATTTTCGGATGACTAGTGTGTGAATGTATGGGTATGCTAGTGATGATGGTTGAATAATATTTCAAATGTAAGAAGTATATCATCTGAGTGATGGCTTGAGCCTTACCCAACAAACAATTTGGTTCGATTAACAGCTGAATAAGCATTTTTTTAGCAGAAGAAGCTTCTTTTTGTCTGAATAAGCACTTATTAAACATTCAATGTTTGTTGGGTATGGAGATTCCCTATACTTCCGCTGATGGCAAGTCCGTCCCATAGTACAAATCGGAAAGCCGAGAAAAACGTGTTTTTAGTTTTCTTAGTTTCATTGCTTCTTATGTAATGGGACAACCCGTTTGAGTGTTTTTCCAAACTTTTCCAGAGCAAAGCTTTTGAGTTCATGCTGTATAATGAATCTATGGGTGATTAGCTAACACATCCATTCAAAAAATCAGCTTTGACAAAAACGCAAATGGACCGACTTGCGGTGAGCAGTTGCAGAGTCAACGCTAATGGTTCCACTAATATAAAGTTATCAAATAAAGTTCGTAGGCCATCATTAAGATCACGTGTTAAAATGACGGCCCATAGTTATATAGTACAAGTAGCGTTAAATCTTTTAAATTTAAAATAACAGTGAATAGTGTGCTATTGATTTATAAAGTGCTAATGATTGAATATTTATATAATATAATATAATATTTTAAATGCATTAATTTCACCATATCAGTTTATTTGATGACAACCCGAGCAAAGCTGAAGATCAAATTGAAATAAAAATTTGCTGCTATGATGTAACTTATTTTGAATACTCCAGTTGATCTCATTTTGGTTGACTTAACGGTTAACACAGCAAAAATGAGAGCACAATGTTACACTGTTGAATCAAACGGAAAATTAATCCTGCTATCAATGAAATCAATTTAATTACTGATTTTGCATTCATGTTGTTTAACTGAATACGGGCCTGGTGTAAATCGTTAGTTCCATGTGTCTCACGCTGAAAGACTTGAGCTCAAATCTCATCCCGGGCAAAATACTAACGACCTAAAATGTGTTATACAAAACAAATAAACCATAATCGTAACATTCAAAGTGTTTTTTATGTTACTTCATACGCGAAGTTAACGATTTTCAGAGTTGGTTGGAAATGCTAACATGAAGCTTTAGTGTGATGATTTATTAGCTAGAGAATGATCTTTAGAAGAATGTAGGTGGATAGTTCCGTTAGAGTACGGCAGTATGAAAATTGAATAGAAGTTGAAAATGAGCGAAGGGCCATTAAAGCGACAGTTTTCAAGATGACGCACATTTTTGCCTAGCCCGTACGATGTACGCGGGGACTTGAAGTATGTCTCCAAGTCCACAGGCAAAAATGTGCGTCATCTTGAAAACTGTCGCTTTAATGGCCCTTCGCTCATTTTCAACTTCTATTCAATTTTCATACTGCCGTACTCTAACGGAACTATCCACCTACATTCTTCTAAAGATCATTCTCTAGCTAATAAATCATCACACTAAAGCTTCATGTTAGCATTTCCAACCAACTCTGAAAATCGTTAACTTCGCGTATGAAGTAACATAAAAAACACTTTGAATGTAACAACTCAAGGCGGGAGTAGCCGTCAACAATGCTGATGATGGTACAGCACGCAACAACCACCCTACTGCTTTCTCTCTGAGATGATCACGTTGGTCATGACGAGAGGAGCAACACAATAGTTGGGTAAAGAAGAACTGCATTATAACACACCATCGACTGGAAATGCTCTCGCGACGTGGGGCTTTAGGTAGTGATGAAAACGTCGCTAGAACTATTCCACAGCCGCAGTCAGTTTATGAGCAACAAGAGGGACGCACATTTTTGCCTGTGGACTTGGAGACATACTTCAAGTCCCCGCGTACATCGTACGGGCTAGGCAAAAATGTGCGTCATCTTGAAAACTGTCGCTTTAATGGCCCTTCGCTCATTTTCAACTTCTATTCAATTTTCATACTGCCGTACTCTAACGGAACTATCCACCTACATTCTTCTAAAGATCATTCTCTAGCTAATAAATCATCACACTAAAGCTTCATGTTAGCATTTCCAACCAACTCTGAAAATCGTTAACTTCGCGTATGAAGTAACATAAAAAACACTTTGAATGTAACAACTCAAGGCGGGAGTAGCCGTCAACAATGCTGATGATGGTACAGCACGCAACAACCACCCTACTGCTTTCTCTCTGAGATGATCACGTTGGTCATGACGAGAGGAGCAACACAATAGTTGGGTAAAGAAGAACTGCATTATAACACACCATCGACTGGAAATGCTCTCGCGACGTGGGGCTTTAGGTAGTGATGAAAACGTCGCTAGAACTATTCCACAGCCGCAGTCAGTTTATGAGCAACAAGAGGGACGCACATTTTTGCCTGTGGACTTGGAGACATACTTCAAGTCCCCGCGTACATCGTACGGGCTAGGCAAAAATGTGCGTCATCTTGAAAACTGTCGCTTTAATGGCCCTTCGCTCATTTTCAACTTCTATTCAATTTTCATACTGCCGTACTCTAACGGAACTATCCACCTACATTCTTCTAAAGATCATTCTCTAGCTAATAAATCATCACACTAAAGCTTCATGTTAGCATTTCCAACCAACTCCATAATCGTAAGTTCAACAACAGATGAACTTAAATTAAATTTTAAACAAGACGTTACAGCAGAACTTCAAGTTAAGTTGTTTTTATTTAAAATGTATTGACTGTATAATGAAAGCACAATATGATATCACACTTCTGTCACGGAAATTGAAATCAAAATTAGTTTTCATTATGATAGGAACTGCAAACTTTAATATCGATTTGCTTTCATTTTGTTAACCGACTTTGCTCGGGAACAGTGACAAGTCAGATAAATTTTCATGTTATAGGGGAAATGGCTCTAATGTTGGATCTGAGATTGGGCCCATCGCTAAAAATCTGCTATTTATCAATTTTATCTAAATGAACGCGTCATTGGGACGGTACTAATGAATATTTTTGGCTGCGATTGAAAATTTAGTCAATTGCTGAATTTATGTATTGACTCAAATTAAGGGTATTTAGACCAAAATTACATCCATTTCCCCTACAAAATTTAATGATTGAACAAACATTCATTTTTTTTTATATGTGCTATATTCGCGCCCCTCGATTTTAATTGGATGATTGTTGTTGAACCTTTTTAACGCTGGATGCATGATTTTTTTCGGGTTAATTATTGTTAACATAATATATTTGATAGTATCGTCCTTTTAATATTACATCCAAGAGGACGCACTTCAATCATGTCGAAAATCTCATGTAGTTTTTATGGCCACAAAAATAAACGATTGAAGTAAAAGCAGCGTAATGTCAGTTCATGTACTGTATTAATGATAATTTTGTCCTTTTTATAATATTACACCATATTTTTGACACGATTGAAGTGCATCAACTTTGATTGTGATATCAAAACTATTATTTTGCTGTGTGGGAACTTTCATGCTGACACCTGTCAGTTATTGAGCCCTGGTGGTGAAGTTGGCGGGGTAATCCCAACAGTTTCAATGCACAATTAACAGATGGCACTGCAATCACACAAGGGTGATTGTTCGAGGAATTGATTGGTGGGATATCTTGTTAATTAGTTATCTTTGGTTTTAGTAAACTTAAATTATTTACTAAAGGCAATACATTTGGCAACGCTTTTTCAATGATGCTTTGCGTTCGCTAGCAAAGTAGTACACTAATAAAATAAATCACATTACCAGTGGAAAGTATCCATGTGAATTTCACATAACATTCATGTGTTCCAATAATTGGAATTTGCACCACTAAATCACATGAACGTTATGTGTCCAATGAAATCCATATTATTTCTCGTATAGAATTCCTTTGCTATGTGATATTCTGATAAAAAAAAAAATCATTATTTTTTTATTGGAAAAATATTATGTGCGTTATAGAAACTAAGTGAAAACTTTTTTCAGTGTAGAATCAAAGTGGTTTACTTGGTGTTTTATTCCGGACACTTTTATATTTGAGAAGCAGTTTTTTTTTTATTAATTTCATGTATTCGATTGCGTGAAATTGTGACATGCTACGAAGAACACAAGTAAGTAAATACAGTAAACGTGTTGTAACCAGCAAGTTATCACTGTAAAATTAGGAAATACTTGCTTTAAATTTTCGCATGACTAGTGTGTGATGGGTGATGATTGAAGAATATTTCAAAAGTAAGAAGAATACAATCTGAGTGATGGTGTCTTGAGCCTTATGGGGATTTTCTATACTGCCGCTAATGGCAAGTCCGTCCCATAGCACAAATCGGAAAGCCGACAAAAACGTGTTTTTAGTTGTCTTCGTTCCATTGCTTCTTATGTAATAGGACAACCCGTTTGAGTGTTTTTCCAAACTTTTCCAGAGCAAAGTTTTTGAGTTCATGCTGTATAATGAATCTATGGGTGATTAGCTAACACTTCCTTTGAAAAAATCAGCTTTGACAAAAACGCAAATGGACCGACTTGCGATGAGCGCCAGTATAGGCGTGAGCAGTTGCAGAGCCTTCGTCAACGCTAATGGTTTCACTAATACCAAAATAAAATTATCAAATAAAGTTCGTAGGCCATCATTAAGATCACGTGTCAAAATGACGGCGTTAAATCTTCTGAATTTAAAATAACAGTGAAAAGTGTGCTATTGATTTATAAAGTGCTAATGATTGAAAAGCGGAGCAATCACAAAAAAATTGAGAATCTTACTATCGCAATTCAAATGATGACATCGAAGATGATCTCAAATTTATTAAATAAACAATATGATCCCCTCTTTTGCTTACCTGCTGAATCAAATTGTTAGCGATTAAGGCGCCTCTGTGACCAAATAGGCTATCCAATGTATTTGTTTATCTTCACGAGGGGTAAACTAAATGAGAATTTGTATAATATTTTAAATGCATTAATTTCACCATTACAGTTTATTTGATGACAACAGTGACAAGTCAAATAAATTTTCATGTTATAGGGGAAATGGCTCTAATGTTGGCCTATGGATCTGATATTGGGCCCATCGCTAAAAATCTGCTATTTATCAATTTTATCTAGATGAACGCGTCATTGGAACGGTACCAATGGATATTTTTGGCTGCGATTGAAAATTTAGTCGATTGCTGAATTTATGTATTGACTCAAATTAGGGGCATTTGGACCAAAATTACATCCATTTCCCCTACAAAATGTAATTATTGAACAAACATTCGTTTTTTTTTTATATGTGCTGTATTCGCGCCCCTCGATTTTAATTGGATGATTGTTGTTGAACCTTTTTTAACGCTAGATGCGTGATTTTTTTCGGGTTAATTATTGTTCATATAATATAATATTTATTTATTTATTTATTTATTTATTTGTCGTCAATCAGTGTAGACCGATTTACAATAGTGCTGTTGCCTTACATGCTATTTTAAAACATACGTTTTATTTGAAATTGTCAGTAAATGTAGACTGCATATACAAATATTAAAAAAATAAAAATTGTTTTAAACTTAACGAGATGAAATCCTAGCTGTTAGTGTTCTCCTTACTGTATCTTTAGACATCGTTAGATCTATATGCTCACAATAATTATTATACACTCTCATCATTCTATTAATTGGTCCATTTTTACCATAATTCGTTCTGTGAGGTGAGAGTTGAAATACATTTCGAGTTCTTAACATGCGTGATGGTACGTAAACATTTAATCTTGCTAATATTTTTTCTGAATTTACGCGTTGTGAGATAATATCATTGACAAAGGAAATCATGGAAATTTCTCTTCGTTTCTTAAGTGTTTCAATGTTTATCAACATGCAACGGGACTCATAAGAAGGAAGGGAAAAAGAGGTCCAGCCTAGTTTCCTAAGAGCAAATAACAAAAACTGTTTTTGAACTGATTCTATACGATTTATATAAGTTTCATTGTATAGAGCCCAAACCACACTGCAATATTCGAGAATTGATCTCACGTAAGCTATATAAAGTGTTTTGATGGTATATGGGTCTTTAAAATGATAACTAAATCTTTTTTATGAATCCCAACATATTATTTGCTTTGTAAATTGTGGTATTCACATGATCTACAAATGTCAACTTCGAGTCAAGAATTACTCCCAAGTCCCTAATTTTATCGCACCTTACAACCAGCTGGTTTCCTAGAGTACATGTAAAATCTAGAGTAGTGTGTTTTCTGGAATATGATATAATATTGCATTTTTAACATTAATATCCAGCAAACATTTAACGCACCAATTGTAGAAAACATCAATTTCATTTTTTAAATGTAGCAAATCATTATTGTTAAAGATTTCCATGTACAGTTTCATATCGTATATATGAGTATATATGAGCACATTTAAGCGATTCAACACAAACTTCACGTCATCCACAAATAAAATAAATAATAAAGGACCTAAATGAGATCCCTGTGGAGCTCCCGAGGTAACATTAACTGGTGAGGACATTTTTTCTTTAAAGTGGACCATCTGTATTCTTTCTGTCAAGTATGATCCAATCCATTTTAAAAGTGTACTTGTCATACCTAAACGTTTTAATTTGAAAAGAAGTAAGGGAATGTCTACTCCTCTGTCAAAGGCCTTACTACACAGCAAAAAAATAATTTTGATATCACGTCAAAGTGGATGCACTACAATCATGTCGAAAATATGGTGTAATATTACTTGCTAAAAAGGACAAAATTATCATTAATACAATGCATGAACTGACATTACGCTGCTTTTACTGCATTTCTTTATTTATGTGGTCATAAAAATTACATGAAATTTTCGACATGATTGTAGTGCATCCACTTTGATGTGATATCAAAATAATTTTTTTGCTGTGTAAAGTCAGTCCATTGCTTCAATAGAAAAGTTTACAAATTCCAACAGATTAGTAGACGTTGACCGACCTTTAAAAAAACCATGTTGATTATTTGAAATACGATGCTTAACCTGGTTAAATATTTTCTGGTTAACAATTGCTTCAAACATTCTAGGAATGCATGACATAATTGCAATACCTCTATAGTTTTTAATATCTGACCGTTTGCCAGATTTAAATATTGGAACTAAAAATTTTTGGAAAATCACCTGTTTTGAGAGATAAATTGTAAAGCCAAAACAATGGTTTAACAAAACTTGTTGCTATTTTTTTCAATAAAAATGGAGGTATTTCATCAGGACCAGGTCCTTTGCCAGCATCGAGACTTTCAAAAGTCATAAAAATTTCTTTAACTGTGATATTTTTAACTGATACGTCATTTTCCCCTTCATGTAGGTAAGAAAAATAGTTCAAATCGAGAGCATTACTGGATTTCTTATATGTGTTTTGGAAAAAACGAGCAAATAGGTTACAAATATCCTCACTATCAGTGCTATCACACTCTTCAAACTGCATGCGTGATGGGAATGTACATGACTTCATTTTTCGTTCGCGAAGTTAAAGAACGTTTTGGGATCAGATTTTATATTGTTCTCTACTCTTGAATTGTAATTCTCATATGCTGACGATATTTCTGCCTCAAGTGCTCCGCAAATTTCAACGTATTTTTCTAAATTTTGTGACGTTTTAAACTTTTTATACGCCTTGTGTGCTTTTTGCTTCCTGTTTTTAATATTTCTGATTTCTTGTGTATACCACACAGGATATTTGGTGCTGTTCATTATTCTCTTTAGTCTTTTAGGAACGAATACTTCAATGATATTGAATAAGGTAGTATAAAATATGTCAACAGCCTTGTCCATGTTGTTTCCTTCTTTTAAAAAGGTTTTGCCAATTTATGTTATTCAGTCTGCTGTTAAATTCAGGAACATTTGCATTTTTAAAATTATAAACTAATTCAAAATCAACAACGCTTGGGCGTGACCGATGCGAGTCTGTGAACACTGAGTATTCAATAGCCGTATGAAATTTTGCATTCTTCCATAATGAAACTGCTGCTTCTACAATACAAAAATCTTCTGTACAATTAGTAAACATAAGATCCAAATAGGAATTGAGCTGGCTACGAACATGGTTAATTTGATGAAGTCCCAAGTGGCTGCTTTTATCAAAGATGAATTGCAAAGTATCGTTTTCACCTACAATTGGTAACAACAGAGAATCATTATCACTATCCTGTAGAAAATTAACAGTATTCTGGTTAAAATCTCCATAAATATGAATTTTGGTTCTTGGATCTGTATCGTCCTCTGCCCTAGACTGTTCATCAACGTTCACGCTGCACAGCAAACAATAAATTTTAATATTACATCCAAGAGGATGCACTTCAATCATGTCGAAAATCTCATGTAGTTTTTATGGCCAAAAAAATAAACGATTGAAGTAAAAGCAGCGTAATGTCAGCTAATGCACTGTATTAATGACAATTTTGTCCTTTTTATAATATTACACCATATTTTTGACACGATTGAAGTGCATCAACTTTGATGTGATATCAAAACTATTTTTTTGCTGTGTGGGAACTTTCATGCTGACACCTGTCAGTTATTGAGCCCTGGTGGTGAAGTTGGCGGGGTAATCCCAACAGTTTCAATGCGCAATTAACAGATGGCACTGCAATCACACAAGGGTGATTGTACGGGGAATTTATTGGTGGGATATCTTGTTAATTAGTCATCTTTGGTTTGAGTAATCAGCCACCCAAGCGTCGGGTTGTCAAAATCGAAATCTCCCTGTAAAAATTATCAGTGATAAATGCAATACCAACGACGACGACGCCATGGGTGCACGCGAGCATTCCCGTTCAGCGAGCACACATGATGCGAAGTGTGACGTGAAAGCTAATCGAAAATCAGCCCTTTGAGGAAAAGCCTTACACATCATGTCGAACAGCGCGCGGATTATTAAAAATTCTAACCAACGGATCCGAACCGATTTATTTCGGTTGGGTTCCAAGAACTGTGCGGTTTACCGCGATTGTCGTCGTCTTGGCTGTTGTGGGTGTCTGTATTGTCAGAGATCCATCGGCGGGCGACTCACGCACGCTTTTCGACGACGACGACGACGACGACGACGACAAGTAAAGCGATGACATATGCGTGGTTCATGTCGTCGGTTGTTGGTGGCAAAACGTTTCTCTTTCCGGACTCACCCGGGTCTCGATTGATGGACGACGACGGGAGTCTGGCGCCACACGCTGCCGGAGAATCGGTCTTACGGAGTTTCATGTGTCTTTTAAGGGTTATGATTTATGTGATTCTTTCACCCCGGTGGTAAGTGGTATGGACTGTTGACTGTGGTTTAGTAATAAATTGAAATAAAATTAAATGTCTTTTTAATACAAAGTTGATGATCACGACTGTGGTGACAGTGCGTGTCCATCGTGCCTAGCTGTTATATTTTTATGGAGTTTCTACGAACGTTAAGAATGACGAATGACGGAAAAGTGCGTGCCAAAAGGGATCATTGAACGTTCTAAACCATTTGGCTAAGGAGATTATAGATCGTTAAGCCGGTAAATATATAAGTTCACGCACAATGTGTGACCTTTTTTGATTATGCGATTTGACTGTTTCCGCTAATGCACTGCAAGAAATTATAAAACTATTTTGGTTTAGCACGATCCGCGGTATCAAACCAAAACTTGTCCAGTGAAAAATAATTGTTATTATGTCTCAACTACAAAAATATGGGTGCCATAAAATTAGTGTTCTTTTGGCTACCTGCTCAGTTTGTTATTTGAGAGCTAAGCCTGGGAAATTTTTGTATGCTTGTATGTGGATGTAGACGAGCAGGATATTTAGCGCATAGACGACTGCACCGTTGGAAATTTGACAGGAGAACGGGGCAATTTTCATTAATAATGAACATTTAGTGTTCATTTTTAGTAAACATTGCCCCGCTCTCCTGTTAAATTTTCGTAACTCGTCCATGCACTGCTGATTCGAGACCATTCTTGCTATCATTGAAGCACACTAAAAATGCTGAATATGGACAGTACACTATGAAATAGCGCAGAATCAGTTAAGTCATTTTTGGGATACATGGTTACAAAGCTGAATTAATTTGTAGAGGACCCATTTTTGATGTGGACACCCTTTACTCTATGCTCAAGACAGACAAGAAAATGTCCATTCAGAAAATCTCCTCGACCCGGAATCAGCGATTTAGGGTTGTTCGGTTTTTCGGTTATGGATAATTCAATACTGGCAAAATCGTTAAAAACCGATAATGGATAAAATTTATCAAATGGAAAATGCTACTCATAATCATAAAATATTCAATATTCCTTCTAAAAGTTATGTATCCAAAATGATTGGGTCCTTATAGCATATCCCATTAGACTGATGCTAAATTTCAAATTTTCGCTCCACAGTGCTCAAACGGTTCCAAATTGTGTCCTGATTATCCTACCAAAATTTGAACTCCTTTAGTAAGAACCTGACTTGACACAAACCATTTGATGTTTATATGGAAATTACTATGGGGAAACCATAATTTCGGTTCATATCTATCTCAAAATCCACCAGTTCACTCTACTCTAAAAAATTATAGCTGAGAATTTGTTGAGAACTTTCTCAGCTACAACTTTGTTTGAGGCCACTTTCGAATCAAATGTAAGGAACAAACATTATTAATGATTCAAATCACTGGTGTCTTATGATTATGCTCAATCAACTGTTCAGCAGGCAACATTGGTGTTTATGGCGCGTAGAATAGAGCACAAATATAATGGCTACTATGTCACACTGCAGAATACAGTGTTGCCCACATAACAGTTGCTTTATCTTGCCATAAGATTATCAATCTCTTAAACAATTAATAACTATTTAATTTGACGTTTGGCTGAAAAACGATTTTCTGCAAAGTTGTAGCTGATAAAAATTCCCATAAGAATTTGTTAACAGTACAATATGTAAAAAGGCTAGAAGACAATGAACAAAAAGTTTTGTTTTCCCATCCCATACTTTCCATATATACTTCAAATGGTTTGTGTCAAGTCAGTTTCTTATCAAATGAGTTTAAACTTTCGGAGGCTAATCAGGACCCAATTTAAAACCGTTTGAACACTGTGGAGCGAAAATTTCAAATTTTACATCAGTCCAATATCCCATAAGTCACCAACAAGCCCGATAGTTACCCTTTTTGCGATATAAGGTTGATATATGAATAATGTAAAGTTCGGAAGCCCTATATTAACCTTATATTTCATAAAGGACAATTAGCCGGCTTGTTGGTTACTTAGGATGGAAGCCAATTGGATCGAAAAATAATAATTAACATCTTTCCTAGAGACACGTCTCATATAGATATATCTAAACACCCAAGTATTAGTGTTGATAATTGAGGGTAATTGAAAGAATAAGTGCAAGAAAACCGTGTACGTGCACCTATGCGCAAACGCCAGAGAAGTGTATAGTTCGAATGAGTGTCTTTGAGAAAACAACACTTCTTTTAAGGAGAGAGAAGAAGATAATGAGTAATTATGATGCAGAGCTATGCATTGAAAACCTGGAGATCTGCTTTTGAAACAAAACTTCTTGGTCGTAGGTAAGACACGTATCGTAAGAGCGACTGAGAAAGTTGAAGTCACTCCTGAAATGGTTGAAGAACAAAAATAACGCGTACCCACTGCACAGTGGTCCAGAATGCAGATTTAGGTGGAATGATATGTTTTGAGCCTGAAATTGATACTTTAGACTAAAAGTCTCTTCTACAAAGTTGTTCCTTATAGTTAGACCCTCATTTTTATGACAATGAATTCTAGGGTGGTTCTTATTATCATTAAAATAAAAAATCTAACTTTTTTGTTTGAATAAATTAAGGTATACATTCTTCAGCAAAGTTATAGCTGAGCTAAGCAACTTTGTTTAAAACAACTTTTTTGTATCTCTTAAATTGGCCGATTAAGAGCTATTTTCTTGAATTGAGTTAGGGTGGCGCTAAAAAAACAGTTATTTTGCTTTAGTTTTCTAATTTCAAATTTATCAGCAAAAGTGTCTTCAAATGGCTTTTAGATCTTTAGAAGGCGCAAATTTTTGCTCCACAAAGCTTGTCAATACCTTTCGCCGATCAAGAGTTATTGATGTTTTTGTACTAAAAGTATGCATTTTTCAAATGGTAATATCTCTGGTTGGGGCAAAAAAAAAAGTTTTTATACGGCATTTGAAAGGGCGTATGTTATTCTGAATAATATGATAAAATTGGAGGTATGTTATTTTTTAAACTCTTATAAAATCAGTTCGAATTTATTAATTTTTTTTTTTACTATATTTGGGTACATCTTTTTTATTTGAAGAGATACAGACAACAAATTTCCCTAAAAAACATTCGTCTTAAAGAGTTTTAAAAGTTATTAGAGGATGACTTTCATGATAAATTTTAAAGATCTAAAAGTCATTTGAAGACACCTTTGCTGAGAAATTTGAAATAGGAAAACTAAAGCAAAATAACTGTTTTTTTAGCGCCACCCTAACTCAATTCAAGAAAATAGCTCTAAATTGGCCAATTTAAGAGATACAAAAAAGTTGTATTAAACAAAGTTGCTTGAAATTAGCTCAGCTATAACTTTGCCCAAGAATGTATACCTTAATTTATTCAATCAAAAAAGTTAGATTTTTTATTTTAATGATAATAAGAACCACCCTAGAATTCATTGTCATAAAAATGAGGGCCTAACTATAAGGAACAACTTTGTAGAAGAGACTTTTAGTCTACAGTTTCAATTTCAGGCTCAAAACATATCATTCCACCTAAATCTGCATTCTGGACCACTACTGTGCACTGTAATCATCGTCATGTTGGTTTGCAAGGGCGTATCTTAAATTCCTATGTATCATCGAGAAAAGGAATTGTTGACCAAAGCTTTAAGGCCCTCCATCCAGCTCTGTATAGCAATCAATAAAAATAGTCTTGCACGAAAAGATACAAATACTAGCGATAGGCATGGAAATTCAAGCTTTAAGTTGAATTTGAGCTTTTGGATTACCATCAAAAAATATACAAAGTAAACTCATTTTTATCTTAAATGGGAGCTTAAACTAAATATGAGAAAATGTAGCAATGCTCTATAATAAGAGGGGATTCGATTGTCCGTAAGGTTTTCCGATTTCTAGTAAGGTTCAGAAGCCGTATTTAGGTGGAATAAATTGTGTGTGCCTAAATCATTACTGTCTTCGGAAAAGTTTTTTCATTTGTTTTATGATCAAGACATTAGGGTGGTCGTTATGGTTGAGTAGTAAGAAATAACAACCTTTCAATTATTTGAGAGTGCTGCAGAAAGTTATAAAACAAGTTATTTGAAATAACTTTGCCCAAGGAAGCAATTTCTTGTCTCTAATGGTTCACGATTTATTCTGATTTTTAATCAGCATTTTAGGGTGGCCCCTCAAAAATCGGTCTTTCATCAGTAAGTTTTTATGGACTGATTTCTTAAAAAAGATGTATATAGGATTTTTTTTTAAATTTATTGAAACACGATTTTGCCCATGCAACCGATTTGTTTTCTCATTTTGTTGGACAGTTATAAAAGCTTTTCATTGAAAAATACGGCATTTTCGGATGTTGATATCCAAACATAACAGAATTTAATTTTTTGCAATTAGATGCATTTGGATGATCGGATTTTTAATTATTGATGGTGAAAAAATTGCGAGAATTTTGTTTTGCTTAGCTCATTAATTTAACTTTTATAAAAGCCATTATTAACTTTCCAACAAAAAGAGGTAGCAACTTGGTGTGACATAAACTTTTGAAAAAGTGTCTACACCGTATGAAAAATTCATGTATCCACGTTATTAACGCTAGAATTGGCGCAATTTTACACGATATTTCATGTAAATTTAAGCGCAATATCGTGTAAATCTGCAATATTGAATACAAGTTTGTAAGCAATTTCGGTGCAGAATATAGCTCAAAATTAAACAAGACGAGTTACGCGTCAGATAAAATTCAGTGTTTTTTTCTGTGTAGAACATAGGGAAGAGCGCTGCTTCGTCGCTATCACCCATTTCCGTTGTATCGATCAGAAATAATCAATAACATCAATGATTTCACCGAGCATAAATCAATAATAGGGTAACTGATGATGGTTGGACCTATTTAGGCCGGTTTCACACGACGTCAACATTCATGTCGTATTTTTTTATGAATTCAACAAATAATTATGAAAAATGCGTAAGTAGGGGAAAGATCTACCTTTCTTGTTTCTAATAATAACATAAAAAGTTAAATATTATGAAAAGTGATTTTATAAAACGTTTTTATTCAGCAAAGAATTATGATGTTGGTTGGACCTATACTGATTTTGGTTGGACCTAAAAAATGATGATGGTTGGACCTATTTTTGCAAATGCTAGTTTAGCCCATATTTGTTCAACAACTTTGTTTAGAACTTTTTGGTATCATGAAAAAAAACCCTTTTATACAGTTTTTATGAATTTTCTATTTAAAAAAATTAAGAAATTTGAGTTTAACTTCGTTTTTAAAAAAGTTCACTTTCCACGCATTAGCTATTCATCATGACTCATTTTCTCGGAAATCATTTACCCGATTTGGAAATTTTTCAACATCAAACTATAGGTATTGTGGTCCCATTGAAAGCTATTGAATTTTTTTTGAATCGGTCAACTGGTTCCGGAGATATGACCGGAACAAGTTCCAGGGTATATGGAACATGGACCTAATTTTGACATGGAAGGAATAAAACCTATCATGCAACATTTCACATTACTTCAAAATTCGATAACAAGATCAATAACAAAATTGAGTGCCTTGGACCACATTGGCCACTTCTGGGCATGTCCTGGGTGCCCCCGAGCAATTTAGGGGCTTAAAATGACAGAATATCAGAACCTAATTCTGGTTTAATAGTTTTTTTTCTCCTACACAGTTAGAACGAAACGTGTGATTTTACGTTTTACTGCATGTAACAAAAATACCACATCATATATAACATATTTTTAGATCAGTTTTCAAAATTACACGTCGTATTTTTTCATAGCATAAATTTACATTCCATGTAAAATTCAATCATCATGTAATCTTGGGTCTTGCGATTATATTTTGAGGTTAGGTAAAACAATTTATTTCATCATACCTGTTTTCGGATGATTTTATAAATGCATTATTATTTGTTTTCAGATTTATTCACAAGAACTAAAATTTTTCTATTTTTTTACATTTGCCTTGTTTTTCTCGGGCACGTTTCTTTTGGGTTCGCTGAATATTCCTAAGCAACATAATTGCACAGTTGGCATGTATGGCTCTTTCCACCAGATTCGATAGCGCAGATCCGTTTTGAAGGCTTTAATAGTGATATTACGTACCACGCTGGAACGGTAGCATACGGATCAGTAGCTTTCTGGTATTAGCGGAACTCATGCAGAGCTACTGCTCCCGGACATTAGCAGAGAGATTTTTCACGTGATGCGTTTTGGCAGCTGCTTTGTAAAGAGCATTTCTTCAGCATCCTTTCCAGCGGTCTGCTTCATACGGGTCATCGATGAATTTTCCTATCTGAAAAAAATCAAAGAATTTAGTGTTTATGAGGTTCTTGAACCTACAGTCCAACATTCTGTCGGTTACCTGAAGATATGTTTTTTCCTCCACGCATGCTGCTCCAACCATGACCATTCGCGCTTCAAAACAAAACGATAAACGTAAAAATTGAATGTTTTACGTTGAGCGCATGTAAATTTATATCATTAATGGTGGAAGATTGGATGTGTCGCGGTAAATTAAAGTGTTTTTCAGTGAAATTGAAACCTCTCAAGTAAAATTAAACTAAAATGAACCCACTTTTAACCGTATTTTTATAAATTACGTCTTTTAAAATGGAAAATTGTGTGTGATATTGTTTTGCATTAGAATTTATTCAGTTACTTTTGAAATCAAATCACGATTAATTTTCATACATTTTTACTGCGTAGTAGTTTTTTTTTTTGGAAATAAGTTTCAGTTAGTAATTTTTATGAAGAGCTCTTCATAAAGGGATTCCGTTAAGAGGTTCGACAAATTTAAAGGAGTAATTTTTAGTTTGTTAACATTTTATTTCAAGTTAATTCACACACAGTGCTTAATGTCAATTCATATTAACAGATTCTTCGCTTTCGTGGTAGTTCGGAAATCGGTGGTTCCCCTTTCAGCCAACCTGACGATGGAATTCCTCCTTTAAATTTACGCCCAACTAGTGACGCAAGGTCTTTAGCAGCTTCCAGATCTTTTTGGTAGTCTTGGGACTGCCAGAAGCAGCGCACATCCCCTAGCTGGTTCTCCAAATCAACATTCAACACTATTTCCCTTCCATATTTCTTGCCGTGGCTTCCCTTAATTTTTGCGTGAAGTGTCGTTTTCGGAATATTGTACCTTTTCTGTGCCTGATACGCGGTAGGTGATTTATTTCTTACTAAAAGAACAGCCTCTTGAAGATTTTGGACTTTATAACTCTTTTCTTTAGCCATTTTTTCAATCTCGGCCGAAACGAAATCGAATTTCAAATCAGCTGCGCATGAAGGATGTAGACAAACCGAAGCGCACCTAGCGGCCGTCTTAGGAAACACATAGGTCCAACCATCATCATGCGTAGGTCCAACCATGATCATATTTATCTATTTGAATTTCGTCAATTATTCAAACATTTTAGTGAAACCAATGGATAAATGTCATACTAACGTGTTGTTTACACCTTAAACCAGTATTTTACTGCATGAAAAGAAAAATAAATGTAAAAAATATTCCTTTTTTGTACGTTTCAAAGTAAGGCATGCTGACGAGCTAATGCGTGGAAAGTGAACTGTTTTGAAAACACATTGAAACTCAATTGTTTTGAAGTTTTTTTTTTCAATAAAACACCCATACAAATTGAAGAAAAATAGTTTTTTTTTTTTATGATAGTAAAGTGATCTTTGAAAAAAAAAAAAAAAAATTAGCGTAGATTGACTAAACTAGTGATTGGAAAAATAGGTCCAACCATCATCAGTTTTTGGATAGGTCCAACCAGAGTCAATTACCCTACGTTTGTTCCGATCCGTTAGTTCATAAGCCACATTATAAAGCCTATTACAGCGCATTGTATGAATATTTACTCTCATGGTTATTAAAACAAAAGAAGCGCTCACAGCAAATCCCCTGGCAAATCCACTTTTTCTACCATCATTCGTACGACGAAGAAAAACTTAAGGCGTTTCAATGCGTTAGGACAGAATTGAAACTCGTAGGACAAATTTAGAATCAAGAAGCAGTGTTAGATTTCTTACAATATCTCAATAATTTGTGAGTCTTTATCAAATCCAACAGTACGTATAGAAAGGGGAATAAATTTAAAGGTTATCTTTGATGAAAATATTCCATGTTTTGTTCAAACCTTTCCAAAAAAAAAAGAGAGGTGAAGTGCGGGATGTGCTAAGTAGGACGGGAATTAGATCAAAAACCCTACCACTGATAATATCAAACCGAATATGCCTTTTTGACTGAATAAACTTCAATGCAGCCAAATATTGTTGCTAAGCTGTAAACGGTGCTCAGTTGCTAGTACCAGCTGTTTTATAAAAGAAATATTATAACCGTTAGATAATGTCATAGTTTTGAGTTACAAAACATAATTGTTTATTAATATCAAGTTTACTTCAATCTGTAACATACTTAGAACTCCAAGATGCAAGCTGCTTTTAGTTCAAAATAGTGTTTTAATAGGAGACTCATTCAAAATCGATAGCCTGAATGGCGATCGTTTTTCTTACTGAGCAGAAGATAGTAGAGCAGTTCCACGTCAAATGACGAATCGGTAAAACTCGGGGAAAAGTTTGGATTATCATTTTTTTTACATAGTACTTCTTCTTCACATTTCAAGCTTATTGCTTATCGCATATATTAGCAAATTGTGTGCTCTCAGCTTAGTGCTTTAGATGCACCTCCACAATTAATCATGGAGATCTTTCGATGCGTGTACCATTTGTGCATTAGTATAATTGTGTGACAAGTACAATCATACTCTATGCCCACGAAGGTCGTGAAATTTGCCAACCCAAAAAATGCCTAGACCGGACCTGGAATCGAACCCAGCCACCTCCAGCATGGTCTTGCTTTGTAGCTACACCTTAACTGATTGAGCTAAGGAAGATCCATAGTAGGTCATGATAAATTTTTGAAATTGTAGAATTGTGAGCAATGCCTCTTAACACACTTTTTTTTTTGATTAAGTCAATAATTTAGACACATTTCAATTAATTTCGTGATTTTGCCTTGCCGAAAAAAAGTTGGACATCTGCAGAATTGACCTCAAAGAAATCTGGCATCACTGCCGAGAATGTATCTCGTGGTCACCTTCGGTGCTGTCTAAAGGGTGATACGGTCAAAATTTGGTCAATATCAACTTGACGTATTTCTTTCAATTTTGCATTTAAAAAACCTGAACACCCCTCATTTTGAAGGTGTGTGTGTGTAGAATGTTGCTCCTATTTTGATTTTGGAATTCACTCTTCAGTTGTCAAAATGCCGTCCAAGCAAGAAGAGCAGCGTATCAAAATTTTGCTCGCGCATCGCGAAAATCCGAGCTACTCGCACGCAAAGTTGGCAAAATCGCTAAAAGTTGCCAAATCAACCGTTACAAATGTAATTAAAGTGTTTGGGGAACGTTTGTCGACAGCCAGGAAGTCTGGATCGGGGGGAAATCGAAAACCGGAAGCCGCTGAGACGACAAAGAGAGTTGCCGGTAGTTTCAAGCGAAACCCTAACCTCTCTCTCCGAGATGCCGCAAATAAGCTGGGTGTATCGTCTACAACCGTGCATCGAGCCAAAAAACGAGCCGGACTATCGACTTACAAGAAGGTAGTGACTCCAAATCGCGATGATAAACAAAATACGACGGCCAAAGCGCGATCCCGGAGGCTGTATACGACGATGCTGACGAAGTTTGACTGCGTGGTAATGGACGACGAAACCTACGTCAAAGCCGACTACAAGCAGCTTCCGGGACAGGAGTTTTATACGGCAAAAGGAAGGGGAAAGGTAGCAGATGTTTTCAAGCACATGAAACTGTCAAAGTTCGCAAAGAAATATCTGGTTTGGCAAGCCATCTGTACCTGTGGCTTGAAAAGCAGCATTTTCATAGCTTCCGGGACTGTCAACCAAGAAATTTACGTGAAAGAGTGTTTGAATAAACGTCTGCTGCCTTTCCTGAAGAAACACGGTTGTTCCGTACTGTTTTGGCCGGATTTGGCATCTTGCCATTACGGTAAAAAGGCCATGGAGTGGTACGCCGCCAACAACGTGCAGGTGGTTCCCAAGGACAAGAACCCTCCCAACACGCCAGATCTCCGCCCAATTGAGAAATACTGGGCTATTGTCAAGCGGAACCTAAAGAAGACCAAAAAAACTGCTAAGGGCGAGCAGCAGTTCAAGGCAAACTGGCTTTCTGCGGCGAAGCAGGTGGACAAGGTGGCTGTACAAAATCTGATGGCAGGGGTCAAGCGTAAGGCCCGGCAATTCGGATTTGGAAAAGCGGAAGCCTAACTGAATATTTTTCCTGAATTTTATACTAATTGAACTTGAAAAAGAAATTTAATTTGATTTTTTAAATAAACGATTTCACCGATTTACACGCGTTTTCCCTTGACCAAATTTTGACCGTATCACCCTTTATGCTATCGGAAATCACCATCGACCACATGCCAACTTATTGAACAAAAATGTGCATGGCCGTTGGGAGTGATTGGTTGCGGTTGGGTGGTCGTTTCTCCCTCCAACGCTTTCTCTCGTCTCTCCAACATTGATCAACCCATCCTACCAGCACCACCGAACCAATCAAATCAAACTGAACGTGGTGAGTCATTTTTAGGCATACCTACATATATGCTGTTTGTGCTACTTATGCTATAACATAGGTTCACGTGCTGCTATTCAGCAGTCGTATGTACTGCGACGACGCGGCGTTGACAAAGTTTTAGTATGGCCGAATGGCGCTCGTAGCCGTTGAAACCAACCGGCGGTGCTAAGAAGTATAAGAAAAAGTAGGAAGGAGGGAATAAAGCATAACACCAGACATTCGTGCAAAACAATGGCGGTAATTAATCATCAATTACATGCCGCTGTAATGGCGATTGATTGGACAGACACGGACCTGTTGAAACGGTCGGCCCGTGTATTTGCTCTGCTAGCTGTAAAATGTTGAGGGGAGGTAGGAGAAGAACGTAAAATGAGGTGTGAAACTTACGGTACAATTTGGTGTATGGAGTGAATTTTTTATGATAGATCGCAACACTTGCGGTTCACAGGCGATGAGATTTACTCAAAATTTAGAAAGATTTCACTCACTTTCGTAAGTAGTAATATTACTACTCAATTTTGTGTAACCCCACATTTTACAAACTGAATGAAATCCTACTGAACTTTGAGATAGTCAAAACGGCCTTGTTCATTTTTATTTTATGCTTAAGCCTTACTTATAGTTTGTTTTGAATTTGCTCCAATTGATGTTTCAGTCTTAAGGCTATGGGTTCCAATTTCTCTTTTATAGAAACGCAAATTCCTTGCTCTCGTACGGCAGGTCTTCGATAGAATCCACGCGAACAGCTCTCGCAAGACAGGCCCGTGTATCCGGATCGGCAATTGCATTTTTCAATGGTTGTAACTTTACCCAAACCGTGATCCTTGATATCAGCGCTATCCAAGACAATCTGGACCGGTTCATAGTTCATATATTGGTTATATTTTACGTAAAAATTGTTCACGTTCGACAATACAGTCAAAAACATCTCCCTGGAAACGGCACTGTTATTCAGCTGACGCCAGTTCTGCTCATTCATGTACACCAAATTTCTGCTTAGCTCTCCACTTATCCTGCTTATCACCTGCTCCCTTCTCTCAAAATAGACCAATGTCCGACTTTTACTCTGCAAGACCAGATCCGGCTTATCCTTATCAATGTCATTATCGATTGAGGGTAAATCCAGATACCCTCCGTATGACTTCAGTAGATTTCCATTCAGCTTTTCCGGGAGAATGTAGTACGTTGATAACTCCGATTCATGATCTTCGTTCGAGTATTCTTCCACCTTTGTTGCCGTTATATGCAATTCAACCATATCTTTTTCTGATATGCTAGCTGTTATCTACGGAAAGAAGTTAGACTTGTTAAAATTGAACACAACTCAAACGACGGAAATTCCAACCTTACTCCTGAAGAGATCATTCGCCATCGAACAATTATGAGTAATTCCTGAGCAAAAGCACTTTTCACTCTCCTGAGAAGCACTATCTTTCCACTCGATTCGCTGCTTGGCAGCCAACTCTTTCGAACACTCGGCAATCTTCACATTCACCGCCAGCAATATGTCCTGATGGTTTTTAGTGATTCCTCGGTATTCATACAGCCCTGCATCGGACCAATCCATATTGGTGCAGATTAGGGTGCTCCCTTCCGGGGACGTCTCCTTTTCGCACTTTTCCGAGACAGCTGTACCATTGAATCGCCAACTTAGTGCCGGATAATACCTGCTAATCACACTTAGTTTAAGGCGTTTCCCAAGTGGCACAACTGTGGTTAAAATTCTCGGCATGGTCGATTCCTCAGAATTGACTTCAAGTTCTGAAGAATATCCGATTAGGATAAGGATGACGATTCCCAGAAGATGGCTGGGTTGAACCATTTTGATCAGATGGAGCGGACTGATCAATTGCAATTCGATCGATCGATTCAGCCTCAAACAACTTAGTTTGAAATCTTTGCGATAACCTTTCCAGTGCCCCGGAATGCCTGGAGATAAGACCGAATTAGTTCGTTCGTAGTTCAGTATGTACACGCTTAGAAATTACTAATGACTTCCCGTTTCTTTTGTCTGATTCTTCGGGCGACTTGCATGTGTCGGTCGCAGGGCACTGACATTTATACTACTTTTTCATGGTGTGTAGCTATAACACAAGCAGTCTTACTACAGTAAACAACTGATAAGAGTGCCATTCATAAAACCGCATGCTCAGCTGTAAGTTTTAAGTGATTTAGAATGACAATTGTGAGACGATCATTTGCATTCGGGTTGCTAGTATTTGGCTGGACTTTATCGGTCACGCTCGCAGGTATCTTCAGATTCTATTAAGTTAGAAATTTTTCAACTTACTGATACGGGCATCTCTGCAGTGGATCGAACGCCTATCCGCTATCGACCATTTTACTGCCGAAATGGGTGGTCCATATCGCAAACTTTTCGATGTGACCACTTTCAGCACTGTATCGACGGATCGGACGAGGAAGGATGCGAACCTGCCGTTTTCCTTGAGGTACCTTCGTTGAATGTAACCGTGCAGGTTGATAACTGGATGAATCTTACTTGTAAAGCTAGTGGCGTCCCAATTCCGATCATTGAGTGGAAGATGAACGACAAACAACCGGAATCGTACTGCGATTGGATTACGGAGGATGGTATCGGAGAGCTGAGCTGTCGAATGCGGTTGATCGACAGCGGAAACTACACCTGCGTCGCGAGACAGCTGAATAGGACAATTGAATCGGTTCCAACCGTCGTCAAGGTCACAGGAAACGTGTGCAAAGAAGGTTACTTCAACGAAGTTGGCAAGAGGAAAATGTGCTTGAAATGTGTCTGTTCTGGAGTGTCTAGTTTGTGCCATGCAGCGGATCTCTATCGATGGAATGTAAGATCCAAACTTTATTTTTATTTTTTCAAAGGCATAGGAACACAATTTTTTGCAATTTTCAGTACACGATGGCGATGAACGACTGGAAAATGAAGTATGCAACGGTTGTGAACCTGCTATCGTCAAAGTTCAAAATCTATGACCATTTCGAGCAGGTTCCAAAGAACACCACTCCCTACTACTTTCTACCCTTCAGATTTATCCGGTATCAAGTGGGTTCGTATGGAGAACAGTTTCAGTATGAAATTTCAGTAGATAACTCCTCTTACTCAAAAGAGGAACCGGACATCATTTTGAAGGTTTTGATCAATCTCAAAATACCAATATTTCACTTGATCTCATCTGATTACTTTTCAGGGTTACAACACCACCCTACTCTATTCACATAAGCTTCGATTTATCCCAAACCAATCCAATCCGGTAGCGTTTCGATTCAGTGAGATAAGTTTTATCAAACCGGACGGCAAACGGGTAACCCGTGAGGATGTTATGACCGTTTTGGCCTACATTGACACGTTTATGATACGGATGTATCCGGTGAATGGAAATTTTATGCCCGCCAGTACACCGATGGTGATGAATGCCTCGACGGACCTCGGCTACCACGGCCTGGGGAAGGTAACTCGAGTGGAACAATGTCGCTGTCCACACGGGTATCGGGGATCTTCGTGTGAGTGGTGTGACTTTGGATACGATCGAGTGCAGAAATTTTCACGAACCGGAGCCTGCATGCCATGGGAGTGGCATCGGGCGGAATACGAGAAAGTGTCCACCTCGACGACGATGAGGAATTACCATTACGTGTGATTTGTGATGCGGGCTATTGAACGTAAAGATTGCTTTCAAGGATTATGAGATGAATAGAAATAATTAAAACTGTTAATGGTTCAACTATTTTTAAAAGCTCTATTTTAAATCTAATTGTGTCTTTTTTGTCTCTGTTTTTCCGGTGCTTTGAACATTATTCTGAGTTTGATTTACTAAAAGTTTGTCTTTTTTTTAATCCCATACATACATACATTTATTTGTACAACTTCACATTTAAGATAAGACATAATCAACAATAGTACGCTACAATACTCGGTTTGCGGCTGCCGCTCTCCATCCTCGGTCATGCCCAATGCTCGCTAGATCACGCTCTACCTGGTCCGCCCATCGTGCTCTCTACGCTCCACGCCTTCTTGTGCCAACCGGATCAGTAGCGAACGCCAACTTTGCAGGGTTGTTGTCCAGCATTCTTACAACATGTCCTGCCCAACGCATCCTTCCGGCTTTGGCCACCTTCTGGATGCTGGGTTCGCCGAAAGCTCGTGCTTCATTCTGCGCCGCCACTCACCGTATTCCTGCACACAGCCGAAGATCGTCCTTAGCACACGTCGCTCGAAAACTCGGAGTGCTTGCAGGTCCTCCTCGAGCATAGTCCATGTCTCGTATCCATAGAGGACTACCGGTCTTATTAGCGTTCTGTACATGGTACATTTGGTGAGGGGGTGAATATTTTTTGACCGTAGTAGGTACGACTTCCACTGATGATGCGCCTTCGTATCTCACGACTCACATTGTTGTCAGCCGTCAGTAAGGATCCAAGGTAAACGAATTCCTCCACTACCTCGAAAGTATCTCCATCTATCGTGACATTACTTCCTAGACGAATCCTGTCATGTTCGGTTCCGCCTACTAGCATGTACTTTGTTTTTGACGCACTCACCACCAGTCCGACCTTTGCTGCTTCGTGTTTCAGGCGGGTGTACACACAGCTAAAAAAAATAGTGTAAATTTGTATGCAACTGTCCACTTTTGTTTGCAACATGTCTTGCTAGCTGCTAGTTTACGTGAAAAGGAAGTTTACATGTTTTAATGTTTGCATGCATGGATGTTTACATCGCCAGTAAAATTCAGATTTTTTTGGTGTGTAGTTCTGCCACCGTTGCAAATGTTCTTGCGATAATGTCCAAAGCACACAAATTGACCGAATTTCGTGAAAATCGTACCCCGGCTGTTGAGCCCGGCTTGTCGCATCCCTAGTAACAATTTTGGTTTTATGAGGGTTATGTAGACCATGATTTAGACTTGTAGAATGCTATAAAATCTCTATAAATCTTGCAATGTTACTTAGGATTACACCTTCTAGAGCGATGTTGAAGAGTAGGTATGAGAGTCCGTCACCGTTGCTTTGATCAGTCTGATCAGCTTCCCAGGAAAGCCGTTTTCGTCCATGATTTTCCATAGCTCTGTGCGGTCGATACTGTCGTATGCCGCCTTAAAGTCGATGAACAAATGATGCGTTGGGACCTGGTATTCACGGCATTTCTGGAGGATTTGCCGTACTGTGAAGATCTGGTCCGTTGTCGATCGGCCGTCGATGAAGCCGGCTTGATAACTTCCCACGAACTCGGTCATTTTAGGTGATAGACGACGGAAAATGATCTGGGATAGCACTTTGTAGGCGGTATTCAAAATGGTGATCGCTCTGAAGTTCTCACATTCCAAATAGTCGCCTTTCTTGTGAATGGGGCAGATTACCCCCTCCTTCCACTCCTCCGGTAGCTGTTCTGTTTCCCAGATCCTGACTATCATCCGGTACAGTTAGGTAGCCAACTTTTCTGGGCCCATCTTGATGAGTTCGGCTGCGATACCATCCGTACCAGCTGCTTTGTTGTTTTTGAGCTGCTGAATGGCATCCTTAACTTCCCTCATCGTGGGAGTTGGGTCAGTTCCATCCTCTGCTGCACGGACGTAGTTGTTTCCTCCATTGCGCTGATCTCCCGTGCCTACGTTCTCCTCGCCATTCAGGTGCGCATCGAAGGGCTGTCCGTCAAGAGGCTCCCGTCCTTATCCTTGCACATTTCGGCTCGCGGCCCGAAGCCGTTGCGGGATGCGTTGAGCTTCTATTAGAACTTTCGTGTTTCTTGGGAACGGCACAGCAGTTCCATTTCCTCGCGCTCCGCTTCTTCCAAGCGGCGTTTTTTCTTCCGAAAGATGTGGGTCTGCTGTTTCCGCTTCTGTTTATACAGTTCCACGTTCTGTCGGGTTCCATGCTGCAGCATTACCGCCCGCGCTGCGTTCTTCTCCTCCAAAATCGCTCTGCATTCCTCGTCGAACCATTCATTCCGTCGCCTTCTTTCCACGTACCCGATGGCTGCTTTTACTGTACTCCAGCAGTCCTCTAGAGCTCGCCCTTCTCTGGCAACGCTGCCTCGAGATTCTGCGCGTATGCTAAGGCGACATCCGCTTGCTTCAGTCGCTCTAGGTTGTACCGTGGCGGGCGTCGGTACCGTACATCGTTGATGACGGAAAGTTTGACCATCGCCAGGTAGTGGTCAGAGTCAATGTTAGAGCCACGATAGGTCCTGACGTCGATAATGTCGAAGAAGTGCCGTCCATCAATCAGAACGTGGTTGATTTGCGATTCCGTCTGCTGTGGTGATCTCCAGGTGTAACGTCCTTTCCCTTTCGTCAGCTGGTGGGCGCTAAACTTTCCAATCGTCGGTCTGAATTCCTCCTCCTGGCCTACCTGAGCGTTTAGGTCTCCTATGATGATTTTGACGTCGTGGTTTGGGCAGCGATCGTACTCGCGGTCGAGCTGCGCGTAAAATGCGTCCTTGTCATCATCAGTGCTTCCGGAGTGAGGGCTGTGCACGTTGATTATGCTAAAGTTGAAGAATCGGCCCTTGATCCTCAACCTGCACATTCTTTCGTCGATCGGTCACCAACCGATCACGCGCTTCTGCATTTCGCCCATCACGATGAAAGTTGTGCCCAGCTCACGTGTAGATGGTATGATTGCCTCTAAACGTACGCACCATGGATCCTGTCCAACACACCTCCTTCAGCGCTACGATGCCGAATCCGCGGTCCTTCAGTAGAATTTCAGCACCCGATGAAATTGAGAGATCGACAGTTCCACGTGCCGAGTTTCCAATCGCAAGTCCTATTTCGTCACTGGGGTCGTTGCCGTTAGTCTCGGTTCGTATTTCTCTGTTGCTGATTTTCCGTTGCAATGCTTTTTACGGCTGGCTCGCAGGGCCTGACACCAACCCCCTTACTTTCCGGAGGTCCAGGGTGCACAGTTGTGCTTAGAGTCCTTCACTGGCACTCGGACGTAGATCAGCCGCCCCTAACATGGGGAACAGACGCTGTTGTGAGCCGCTCCTCCTGGAGAACAGACGCTCAAGATTGCCGAAGCAAACCAGCCCCCCTCCCTTCCCTGTCAACTAATGACCAAAGTTCCCACCGGGGTTGGTTACCCGATTTTCCCTAAGGTTGCTCACAGTTCCCGGCCGGTACCACGGGGAGGTAGGGATAGGAGTTGCTGGGAAGAGGCTAGTGATCTCAATGGGATCTGTATTGCGCATTACCCAGCATTTACCGATCAGCATTTTTTTAAAACCAATAACCCTTATTTCCTCAAGTCTATGTTCTCACAGAATGCTGCAGAACAAAAATTAGATAATAAAATATTTACTTTCAAAACTGCCAACTTCAGGGGAAAACCGGGAGACCCGAAATTAACCGGGAAATCCCGGCAATTTCCCGGTGAATCCGGATATCCAGAAGGGTGTTCAATAACCACTGCGAGACCAAATCAATATGGCACTGAGATATATCTTCTCAACTAAGAGTTCTTCACATTTTCTTAAGAAACAGATATGTTGCTGTCGTATTTCTTCTATGCTAATGATTATAGGGTAGAGCGCTACTTCGTCGTAATCGCCCATTTCCGTTCTATCGATCAGAAAAGATCAATATTATCAATTATTTCACCGTGCACAAATCAATAATAGGTTTGTTCCGATGCGTTAGTTCATTAGCTACAACATAAATCCTGTTAGAGCGCATTGTATGAATATTTATGCTCATTGTTCTCAAAACAAAAGAAGCGCTCCTAGCGAATCCCCTTTTTCTACGTTTATCCGTAGGACGAAGAAAATCTAATGGCGTTTCAATGCGTTAGGACGGAATTGAAACTCGTAGAACGAATTTAGAATCAAGAAGCAGTGTTAGATTTTAATCAATATCTCAACAATTGGTGACTCTTTATCAAATCCAACGGTACGTATGGAAAGGTGAATAAATTTAAAAGTAATTTTTGACAGAAATATTCCATTTTTTGTTTAAACTCGTTCAGAAGAGAGAGGTAAAGCGCGGGGTGTGCTTAGTAGGACGGAAATTAGATCAAAAACCCTATGCAAGTTAGAAAAAAAATCGCGGATCTCTAGGTCTACTTTCTGGAATTGACTAGTTTGGTTGCAAAATCGATATGGTGATGGTATATTTCCTCTATGCTCATGATTGCATGCAATTTAGAAAAGAAAAAAAATCGCGCAGCTCGGGACTTTTCCGGGTAGATAGTGTAGTTTATTGACAGTTCAGCATTCGCGATGTCAGTATGAAGCCACGTTTCTGTGAAAACCACGACGTCAAAATCACAAGAAAACAGCGAATGGAGCAGAGCATCCGTTTTAGTCCTCAAACCACGAACGTTTTGATAGTAGACGGTCAAATGAGCACGAGTGTTGACGAGAGCAGAAGAAGAGGTATTTGCTACGGCTGGCTCTAATTGCTGTTCGACGGACCTGGATAAGCGTTCAACACTGTATCATTCTCAATAAACTCTCGAAATTCGATTCCTTGAGGCCAAGATAAAGGATCCATAGCTTTCGACTTAGAATTTGAGGCTGACTTCAACCTTGTATGATACGAATAACAGTATCGACAGTGGCTGGCTTCACAACAACTTCATCCACATTCAAAGATTCCTTGGCGAGTTTCACGATGTCTGACTGTGAAACATTGCACTATGGGCAAAAATGGGTCCAAAATTACCCAAAATTCAATATCTCAACAGCACGCTGAATTCCGGCCATGAAAAACGACTTTTCCGAAAGGAAATCGTCCGGGGAATCGATTGCACGTAGTCCCATAGACCGGAGAGCTTTGTAGGTATGTGTTTTGGACCATTTTACTCCATTTTCCCATGCATGGTTTTAGAATACTATGTCTTTAAACAACAGTTCATGAGATATTAGGGGAATACGGGGTACACTTTATAGGGGAGTAAGGGGTAAAAGTGAACCCTCGCTAAATTTATTTTAATTCATAAAAATGTTGAACGATTCGATTGTTTGAATGACTCCAAAGGTTGCCTGCAATACTAACTATCTTGAAATTAAAGTAACTACTCTTAAGTTTTCTGATTTTCCCTAAATTTAATAAAACTCCCCTTAAATCCTCTAAACTTATACGACGTTCTCTGAACTACCCTGAAGCGAGATCTTAAAAGTTTTTGCAGTTTTCTGAAGCTAATGCTTGGAAATTACGGCCCTTGCAACTTGACCCGATATTGATTTTCGTTAGCATTTCATTGTTTTGGAGTGCTTTTCTATTTAGTTTTTATTTACTACACCGGTTTGAATCTACTTATGTGTTTTAAATACTTTTCCAGTGTTATCCCATCATTTTCGCACATTTCAGTCCGATTTTGGGCATATTTGACTTTTAAACGCATTTTTTGTTTTTCAATTTGATCTTTTTTTTTTAGTCTTTAAGGCCATTTTATATTTGTGCTCAATATTTGTGGGTCGCGAATAGTGTATAGAATATCTTAAGGTGGGTTGCCATACTCAAAAGTTTGAGAATTGCTGATCTATTGCTCTAGAACTGAAAATCAAGTCCTAGTCTAAAACCTTTCTCGATTAGCCTAGTTGCATTTTCAAAGGTATAAAAAAAAAACCTAACAGCCTCTTAAATCTTACTCATCTCCAAATTCCCACCGCGCACACCGTCCGCCGTGCATGCTTCAAACGAAACCGTGTGCGGCCGCAATAATGAAGCATTATTGCGCTTACGATCACAGCCTCTTTTTGTGTGTGTATTGGCAACACCTTCGAGGGCCGTGCATGATAGGTATGTTTTCGATTTTAAGTATAATTGGCACGCGCCTTCGCTCAAGTTTCAGCTCGAACGCATCGAACCCCAAAGGTCCTTCAGCGTGTGTCCACCACCACCGCGGAAAAACCGCTAATATCGGTGCTTGTCTCGGGTCTTCTCCGACTGTGGTCTTTATCGATGCTGGTTTTCTGCTACAGAGCCATCGATTGTGGTGGGAGACCCGATCGCACATATTTTTTCGCACCATTCCGAGTGAAGGCGGATAAAGGAAGGTCATAAATTATAGCAGGTTTTGGTTCTGTTGGCTCCAACTGTTACTGCCTCACCATCTATATACAGCGGAGAAGAACGGATGGAAGCTGTAAATTATATTTGTTCGCTCAGTGGCGTACGCGTCCGCTTCTCGGATTAAATAAAGTGTTGTGCTTCATTTCAGCACTGCAGACGTAGACATTGTGGCACAACACTACTAATCAAGTGAGAGACCCAAGGAGCAAAACTAATTAATCTACCTTGGAAATCTCATTTCCACACAATTTCAAAACATGCGACGGCCAACTAGGTCGAATGAATTTGTTTTGGTTCTACCGCGCGAGCCGGGGTCGACCGCTGCCAACCGAGCAGAAGTGGAACACATTCATGCAAATTTTGCTTCTATTTCTCACTTTTCGTGTGTACGTTTATTTGCTGTACGCTGGGGTCCGATCTGATGTCTGCAATCCATCAAACCGGAGGCTCCTTCTGAAGCTAGAAGATTGTAGCGCACAGCTTAGGACCTATTACAAAATCCACAGCCACATTCGTTCCACCAGCGACAGCCAGGGTTGCTGATGGGGGCCACACGGATCTGTTGGACGGCCGGGGAGTATTTACCGACCATAACTTTGGCTAATGTATGCATGTAAAATTCAAATAAGTTTTTTTTTCTTTTTGTTTTCAAGCTACATGGTCTGGTTGTTTTATTTGTGCAGCGACGGATTCGGTGGAGCAACACTCTGTAATAAAGATGTGAGAAATGTGTTATGATGCAATACATCATTTCCGTTATCATGTAGTTATGTTTCTATTTACACTTTGTAGCAAGTCTCCTATGGAGTGTGGTGTTTTCTGTGATTCATCTTACGCTAACCGGGTCATTTTTCTCTCTATTCTTTATAGGTAAAAAGTGGCGCTCGCTAACGCCACAGGATCGCCGGCCGTACGTTGAGGAAGCCGAGCGGCTACGGGTGATTCACATGACCGAGCATCCCAACTACAAATACAGACCCCGCCGTCGGAAGCACACCAAAGCTCGCAGTGGAGCTTCCGTCACCAACGGTGCAGTCGGTAATCAACCTGGAGTGAACAATACTCAAGCCAATACCGTGATTAATTCCTCCCCAAGTGAGCTGAATTTTGACGGCGATTCGTCACAGCGAATGAGCCCGTACAATTACAACCCGCACTACTATTCCGGAGCGAACAACGTCCTGAACACACCAGATTCCAGTCCTACTCAAAGTCCTGAACCTGTACCGCCAACGGTAGTACATGCTTCACATGGTGTCAATAGTAGGAAACTATCTGGTAATTCGGTGGATGTTAGTCAGAAAATCGACGACGTCTCATCTGCGCTACCCACTCCGGAAATGAGTCCCCTTGAGCTAGAGAAGGAAGGTTACAATGGACTTCATGCAAGCTACGATGATCTGAAGAGCAAGCAAAAGTTGACCTACGATGGTTACAACAGTGTAAAAGCTGAACAAAAACTGCCTGCCACTTTTCCGAACAGCTACGATCATGACACCGACATAAAGCGAGAATACAGTTCCGCTCCATCGTACATGCATTCCGGACCCCCGGAAAAACGATACCATTATGAAGCATCTCTACCGAATGGTGTACACGATAGACGGAACTACCTTGTTCCTAGCTCCGGAGCGACAACTACCACCGCTATGGTGAACGGAATGTACGTCATGTGTACAAACCGGAGTATCCTAGATCAAGGTCATATTGTTACGGGAACATACTTTCCACCGTTAGCCACTTCCGAGGATCATCAAACCTTGGGAACCACCCTGACCACCAGCCATGTGTCGCATCTCAGTACAAACAGTAATAGCAGTAGTAGTAATCATAACCACAGCAATAGCAACAACAGTAGTAGCAGCAATGTTCCAATTTCCAGTGGCAATAGTCTGAACAAACCGAGTAATGGCCTAGTGAGCAGTGTTCATATCGGAGGCAGTCCAGGTTCCCATCAAGTCGCGCAACAAGCCACTCACCAGGGCTCCGGCTTAACAGCAGAACAGATCAACAGCTACTACGGAGTTAATTCAATCTCTTCCGGACTGCCAGCCTATTCGTATGCCTACAAAGACTACGGCATAACCTACGAACCGGCCTCGATGAGTCAGGACGAGATGGATACTCGCGAGCTCGACAAGTACCTGAAGTATCCGGACAGCAATCACAACTTTAACAGCTACGAATCATACCACCATGGTGGTGCCATCTACGGACATCCACAAGCGACATCGGACTACTACAACTACCACCAGCAGAATGCCAGCCTCTTGGCTCAGCAACAGCAACAACAGCAGCAACAACAACAGCAGCAACAGCAGCAGCAGCAGCAGCAACAACAGCAACAACAACAACAGCAGCAACAACAGCAACAACAGCAGCAGCAGCAACAACAGTCCCAGCAACAGCTTTCGTTGGGTTCGTCCTCGCCGGCGGGAAGTAATCCTGGGAGCAACTCCAGCACCGGTGGTTCGAGTTCCAGTGGACATCTACCGACGACACCGGTGGCCCTGTATGCGCTACCGTTACAACATTCTCAGCTGACAGCGGCACAACAACAGCATCATCATGTGCAACAGGTGCACCTGGCTCATGGGCCAAATGCGCATGGTATGACCGACATCTATGTGACGAGTGAACAGTTAAAAGACGATGAGTTTAGTAATATTTTGGCCGGCGTCAGGAAAACGTGCTACAGCAACTAGACTGTGAGGGTGGGAGATGGATGGATGTATGTTTGGACAATGTGACACAGGAGATGATAATGAGGAGCTGGCTAGTTGTCTCCTCTTGAAGAGCAGAAGATCGATCTTCCAGGTGACGGGTTTCCGCAAAGGTTTCACGTACTGTTTTATAAATGATAATTTGCTGATATCAAGACAAACAATTGAAATGGCCTCAACTCCATTTTGTAAACAAACTTTGTAAGGTCATTTTATCGTGAACCAAAGTTCGCCAATGCAAACCGACCAAATTAACAGGTAGGGGAAATTCTCCTCCACTCGATTGTGTGTCAGGTATGAGAATGTAGGATTCGGTTCGCGAGAAAATGGCCTCACAGCAAAAAAATAATTTTGATATCACATCAAAGTGGATGCACTACAATCATGTCGAAAATTTCATGTAATTTTTATGACCACATAAATAAACAAATGCAGTAAAAGCAGCGTAATGTCAGTTCATGCATTGTATTAATGATAATTTTGTCCTTTTAAGCAAGTAATATTACACCATATTTTCGACATGATTGTAGTGCATCCACTTTGACGTGATATCAAAATTATTTTTTTGCTGTGCTTACAAGGTTTGTTTTCAAATTGGAGTTGAGGCCATTTCAATTGTTGGTCGTGATAGAAACCTTTGTTAGCACGTTAGGGCCAATTTGACGTGGTATGCGGTGACAGGATAGATCTTTTATCATTTTCGATTATACTTGCACTACTCCGGTGAAGTGTAAAACCGTACAGGGTGTAGACATTTGGTGTATCTTTGTCAAAAAAATATTGCATTTGTGCTTATTGGCGTTTGTGCACTGGTGTGCACTGATGTACCAAATAGGGGAAATGACGGCTTCGGCATGACAGAATATTTTCGGCAACCCAAATTGAAACACTATTTTCACTGGATTTTCTTACGAAAACACTTCGCTGAATGCATGCAAACGATTCTTTATGCTTTCAGCTTCAATTTGACTATATTTTTACCACTGAGAAAAAGCAATCTAGCAAGGTTTTTTTGAAATGCAACACACGTATTACAAATTGTAGCTGATTTCGAGTTGCCGATAATAGAACAGCAGATTTACATGCAGTTCAAATGGAACGGTTGCCGAAGAAAAACTGGTTGCCGACAATACTCGCTCGCACTAGAGAAGATTGGAGCTTTGTAAAAGCGTCTCAAAACAGTTTTTGACAATTCTTTCGACTGAAATTGTTAGAGTAGCTGGCAGCAAAAGATTGTAAACAAACCAATACTGCATATGTGTGCGTTCCATGGAGAAAAAGGCTATAGAAAGAAGGTCGCTGCTTAGGTTGCCGAGAATACGTAAATCCCCCTATTAAATTGTTCATAACATGTGTTTTAATAACCATTTTTTTGTGATTTTTCTATGAATACCTTGCATTCTGATGCCGTTTATGAAAAAAAATGGTGGGGTTGTGTACAAGACACGACCGCAGGGTTAACGTAGACTACGTTAAGCTGTGTAGTGAAGTTCTCGTGCATTTTTTCTAGATATTGATTTAAAATACAGTAGAAATAGCCTTTGATTTAGGTCCTATGTACATATTTTGAATTTCCTACTTAGTAAAACTTGGAAAATTTCAGGACCGCATAAAAATGCGAATACATATTCTATTAAATTTGGTTCCTAAATTACAATCAGATATGAGTAAGGCTTTCTTCAAGTGATTCATTGAAGTGTCCAACAATGACCGTCATGATGGCTGATATTCTCTATCACTTCAAGATTTCTAGGACACAAATCTTGGACGGTTGTGACATCACTCATGAAATTGAAACTCCTTGTGTACTGGACTGCAACAAACGTGAAGTTCCAGTTTCTTTGTTATAAGTTTTGTGAGAGATCTGTACTCTTGAAATTTTTCTATGGTAATGCGATTGATCCAAAGCGATTCAACTTCAAAACGCTAAAAATAAATACACACACAAAAACGGAGTGCACAATTTTGCATCAATTTTTTTTTTTTTTTTTCCTTTGGTTTGTTTTTTCCGTCGATCTTGTTTTCCGTGCTGAGCACCAATGCTACCGACGTGCCAGGAAGGCAGCTCCCACACCTGGACCCTACCTATCGACCCATCAACTCATGAACCGGGGACCAACGGCTTTACTTCCCATCCGAAGGAAGGCGTGATCAGAGATGTTATGCCTCAGAACATCCCGGCGGCGCCGACTGGGATTGAACCCAGGCCTGCTGGGGTGAGAGGTAATCACGCTTACCACTACACCACCGGCGCCGTTATTTTGCATCAATGTTATGCAACATTTTATAGTTGATCGAGATGATATCAATTAGCCATGAAAAGAGATGAACTAGCCTCAGGCTAAAAATCTCTAAAATAAAGATTAAAAAAAAAAAAAAAAAAAATTAGCCATGAATCCCTCCAATAAGTTCTCGGTACATCTTTTATCTACCGATTGAATAAATAAAAAAAATACTACGGCTGTGTTCCATTTGGAAAAATTTCACTTAGATTTGACATTTTGAAAATAAATTAATATCTTTAAGAAATCCCTCTGTTGTACATCGGCCGATTTTCGAGAAAGCGTCTGTCTAATTGATTCCTTGTCTGTCAGAAATAATTCTGCTGGAATAGCAGGTTTATTTGAAAATTTTCCATCTGTCAAATTTAAGTAAAAAATCACCAAATGGAACACAGCCTTAATAACTTGAGCACAGAATCGTTTCTTGTTGTGTTTGTCGTATTAGATGCTAGATAAAAACTTCTTTTATCGATATGTGTGCTGAAAATACCTGGGCCGAGTGGATTCAAGGAGAAAGTCGACGAAAAGAATCTTGTCAGTGTTACTTAGGACCTAATGCAATGTTCAACTTGAATTAATCATTTCGTCCGACCACTTTCCACAGAGATGGCGCTGTTCCGCTGGTAGGAAGTGATAAAAATCCCCATATAGAAATTGAGAGAAGTGGGAGTAATTCGCTTTCGGTGTATATTCAGTTCAAAAAAAGTGAACGACAATCTAAAGAAATTAGTCAGGGACTTTGTCGTTCACTTTTTTCCCGGAATGTATTGTTAAACAAGCTACAACTAAAAAAAAACGATTTTCCCCATACAGTTTTACCTGCGTAACTACCAGTCCCCAGAGAGCCAACAAATTCAAATTTGAGAGAGAAAATTTGCTCTCACAACCTCAATCTCTCAACATGCCATGTATTTTGATGACACTCGATTTGTCATTTCCCCTTCACAGATTACAAAATAGAGTACCTGACACTACAAAAGTTTTTTTTTTTTTTTTTTACCAGTTAAATGATCTTTATTTCTTGTGTTTGTGTGGTTTACATGTATGAATTTTTTAAGTGACACAGATGCGTCTTTTCAACTTTAGTACAGTGAGCTTTTAATTATTATTTACAGTTTCTAGTCCTATCAGGCCTATTTTAAAGTATGACCACCTTGGTGGGATTGGTATGATTTGAATTGGAAAAAGGAGTCTACTTATAACTACTATTTACAACTACAACTAACCTACAACTACTATATACACCTAACCTACTATATACAAATTGCTTATCAAAGCATGTTCTGATAAATTACATTTTTGTGCAAATTTAGTCTTAATTTCGTTAATTTTGGAATCTATTTTGGCAATGCCTGCCTCTTCATGTAAATTTGTTATTCTAGTGTCGAAAGGACGATCAAGAACCAGCCTCAGCACTCTATTCTGAGCGACCTGAATTTTGTTCCTGTGAGTCTGTGCACATGATTCCCACACCGGAGCTGCGTAGAGGATCGCAGGTGCTATGATTTGTTTGTAGACGGCCAGTTTGTTCACCCTTGAGAGGCGGGATCTGCGGCAAATCAGCGGATACAGACACCTAACCAAGGTAGAACACTTGACTACAGTTTTCTCTACATGCGAACGGAAGAGGAGCTTTTCATCGATTAACATCCCGAGATAGGTTACTTCGGCAGACCACTCAACCCTTGTGCCATCCATGATTACAGTACAAGATGGAGCCGGTTTCAGTTTGGGCGATTGCCGATGTAGGAACATGATCGCTTGTGTTTTGGAGGGATTGATTTTAATTTTCCACGTGGTGGCATAATCAGCAAAGGCGTTAAGGCATCGTTGAAGTTTGTTCGTTATTTCGCGAGGCATCCTTCCTTTGACGGCTATTGCGGTATCATCTGCGAACAGGAAGAACACGCAACCGTCTCCAAGGGGAGGAATGTCGGAAGTATAAATGCTGTAAAGCAAGGGGCCCAGCAGACTGCCTTGCGGCACTCCTGCTGGGATGGAAAACGTGTCGGAAAGACAACCATTCAACGATACCTTAAACGACCTTTGCTGAAGGTAGTTACGGGTGATTTTAACCAGATGTAATGGGAAGTTGAAGTTACAAAGCTTGTACACAAGTCCGTCATGCCAAACATTGTCAAACGCCTTTTCAACGTCTAACAAGGCCATGGCTGTGGACTTGGATACAGCTTTGTTACTTCGGATGTTATTCATCACCCGCACTAGCTGGTGATTGGTGGAGTGCCCCTTTCTGAACCCAAACTGTTCCGGAAGGAGAATGTTATTTTCCTCGACAAACTTGAGCAAACGATTGAGAATGAGTTTCTCGAACAATTTGCTCAGCGCTGAAAGGAGGCTGATTGGTCTGTAGCTTGAAGGCAATGTTGGATCCTTACCGGGTTTGCGGATTGGTATGATTTTTGCTACTTTCCAGATACTTGGAAAGTAGTGTAGTTCCAAACATCTGTTGAAGATAGCGGTTAGAAGAGACTGCACTTTCATGCTGAGTCTCTTCAAGATCAAGTTGAATATACCGTCAAACCCGGGAGCCTTCATGTTCTTGGTGCATTTCAGCGCTGAGCAAATTTGTTGTACTGTAATCATATCCGCCGGAGGCACGACACAAGGGGAGGCATCTAGGTTTTGAACGCATTGCGCAACCTGATCTTCGAGCGGACTTTGGATATTCGAGCCAAGCAAATGCGATGAAGCGACATGCTTGCCGATCGCATTTGCTTTCTCCTGTGGGGTAATTAAAAGCCGATCGTCATCATTTTCGACTTTGAGAGGTGGAACGGGTTTGGGATGATTTTTCAGGACCTTGGCTACCTTCCAGAATGGTCTGGAGCGGTCGTCCAGATTCTGGACAACACGCCCGAAACTTTCATTTCGGAGTGAGTCCATTCTGGAAGCAATCTGTCTGTTCAGATCAGCCATTTCACGTTTTTTGCCCAGATCTCCAGTCCTCTGAAACTGGCGTCTACGAACATTTCTCAGGCGAATCAAAAGTTGGGTGTGGGAATCAATGGCAATAAACTTACCCCTCACAGGAACTCGTCGGACGCACGCCTCGTCAGCCACGGTTATGGCTTGGTGGAGTCCCTCCAACGCTCGGTCGATGTCCTCCACGGTGTCAAGCGGCGGGTTGTCGATGATGTGCCTGTCTACCACGCGTCCAAACTGGGCCCAGTTAACGCGATGGTAGTCCTTGCGCAGGCTTGAAGCAGGAGCCACGTTGCAGCCCAGTTCAGCCACCACCGGTTGGTGGTCGGAGCTGAGTTCGTTCAAGGCTACCGGCTTGGACAAGCCGATATTTGACAGGAACAGGTCTAGCGTCGATGGGTTGCCTGCCGGTGAGATGAATGTTGGCTCGTCCGAGAACCAAACGGAGTACAGCCCATGCTGCGAATGGTCGAACAGCAGACGACCGTTCTGGTTCTGCTGGTAGTTCCGCCAGGCCTCATGGCGAGCATTCAGATCTCCTCCAACTACGAAGCGGGAACCGGTACGGGTGATGGTGGACAGGTCCTTCTTGAATTTAGCCGCTAGTCCACTGCTGGCGGCACACTGTCGAGGGCAGTAGACGGCGATGAACTGGACGTATCCAGTCGACGACTCCACCTCCACACCAAGGGCCTCGATGATAGAGGTGCGGATATGGAACAGAGTGTGGTATTTTATTCCTTTCTTGACGACGACCGCAACACCACCCCCCCTGGAGCTGGTGCGATCAAGCCGGATAGTGTTGTGGTCAGGCAACCAGAAGCTGTCGCCGGACTTTAGATGGGTCTCGGTTAGAAGGCCCACGTCGATGCTGTGCTTGCGGAGGAAGTCGGCAAGCTCAATCTTTTTTGCTCTTACAGAGCAAGCATTCCAGGTGACGATAGTTAGCGGTTTAGACGCCATACTGGATGATGAACTTACCGAGCACTTGGATCTGTTCGGGCTTATTGCGGCACTTACGAAGAGCACCGGACATGTTGACGAAAATTTCCATCAGTTCATCCGCTGAGAACAGATCGGGGTTGTTGTTTTGCGCTGTTGGTTGTCTCCAGAATCCAGGGGGGATGGAGAGCTTTGACCAGCAGAATCACCGGAAGCTTCTTGAGGGGGGGCGGGTTGCACCCGCGAATTCGCTTGCCTTTGCTGGGGAGCACGAAGAGGCGGAAAATCCTCCGTCCTGAATGCTGGGGTTTTGTCCTTCTTGCGTCCTGGTTGATTGTTGCTTGACGCCTGCTTTCGGATGCGTAAGTCCTCGCGTTTGGAGCACTGTCTGTCGGAACCTTGATGTGCACCACCACAGTTAGCGCATTTTATCGCCACGGCTCCATCCGCAGGGCAGTTGGAAGTGGCGTGTTCTTGAGCGCAGTTGCTGCAGCGTGGCTTGATGTTGCAGTTGCGGGTACCGTGTCCAAAATTGAGGCACCTCATACACTGCGTTACGTCACGATGGCCGCCACGGTATGGCTCCCACCGTACGATGATGGAGCAGATTGATCGGATGGCTTGTAGCGCATTGAGCGTCACCGTCCCTTTCTGGAAGTGCACCAGGAAAAGACAATCCGGGTACGTCTTCACGTTTTCGTCTCTCCTTGTCATTCGGAAGACAGCGATTGGGGCAAGCTTGTACCGGTTGATTTCAGCTTCGACCATCTTGGGGTCGAAGTTTGGTAAACCCCTGATGACTACCTTGAAGGGCTTCTCACCGGGGATGTCGTGCGTGAAGAATTCCGCCTTGGTATCCTTCAGATATTTCACGGCCACTTCGTACTCCGCTTTTGTTCGGAGCATCACCTTGGTGCCGATCCTGCCGAGCTTAAACTCAGCTGCAACGCCCAGCGATGAAAGATCGCCAATCAGCGTGTTGAGTGGGACTTGCTTCACCACCAGTGGAGGAAGCTTCATTTTTGCTGCACTCGGGGTGGCAGCAGTTTCGTTGTCGACGGCGTCGCCGAAATCACCAATGACGCTGACGTTCGTCGCGGTGGCATCGTCCCGTCCACTCGCACCATCGGACTGACCTTGATTTTTCTTCCTCTTCTTTGACCGCTTCACCGTGGCTGAGGTGGTATTCCCTACATCGGTGGGAAGAGTAGCGTACCTATTCGAAATAGGTACACTCAAGCTACCCTCACCGCTGTTCTTCTTCTCCGTTTTCTCTCGGAGCCTGCTCCGGGAGCGCTGTCTTCCCATCACACGAAGCGACCGACACTACTGACGACGCGATTAAACTGCGAATGTTTGGAACAAACTAGAAACTTTAGAACAACTCGACAGAGCGAGCAAAGACCGAACTGTACTGCTTGACCGACTGATGAGCTGATCATGATGACACTACAAAACATGACTGGTACCTCTATATACGCATTTACTTTAACATTTGAAGTCCCTCCTTTTTTACATATTCTCCACAAAATATACTTTCTGCCCGCCCCATTCATAAAAAGTGGCGGGAAATTTTGTGAGGGGTGAGCTATTTTGTGTGCAGAATGTGTAAAAAAGGAGGAACTTCGAATATTAATCTAAATGGATGTATAGAGGTACCAGACATGTTTTGCACTGCAGTGTCCTCTTTGAACAATTAACGGAAAACAGATTGTATGCAGTTTCCGATACATGTAACTGCAAATAACAGCAGTAACATCTGATGGAACATGAATGCAGAAGCTTGACAAAATGATTAATTGTTTCGCTTAGCTGTAAACAGAAAATCGATGAAGAGAATCTAAAATTACAAGTAGGCCCTTTTGAACGCTCACTGTCGAATTTCAGAACCTAGCACTGAAAATAAACTCGACGGTACCTCTATTTATCCTAAGAGATAAGCATTACAAGTCCCTCCTACTTGAAGAATTATGCAAAAAAAAAACTGGGGTTGTATAAACCGTTCTATAGCATAATTTTCCAAGTAGGAGGGACTTTCATAGCTAATCTAAAAGCATAAATAGAGGTACCGTCTGATAATTTTAGTGCTTGGTACAGAAAACTGTAATCTGTTTTATCACCACAGAAACACCCCGTTCCCGTTTTCTTATGCAAAATAATGAATGTGCGTTCACAAAACGCACGAAATCTTAAATAACCATAATAAGATTTTTTTTAATTCAATCAATAGATTAAAGATGTACCGATCGCGAAATATTGACTATCAATACCGAAATTTCGCATAAATGTCCAACCCATTTTGTGTGCTGCTGTCTTTCAGTGTTGCCCAATGATTAGGGAACTTTAATAAATAACGTGTATTAGGTGTATTGCGAAATACGCTCCTAGGGGGAAGGGGGGTTAATTGGTCAAAAATATACGTAATTTATGGATGGCCCTAATTTTACTTCCAAGGCTGTGTCGCAATGGGTGAGTTTAATTTAACTCGTGGTTAAAAGTGACAGATGAGTTATTGAATAACGAGCGTGGTTATTTCGGACCGACTAGAAGTTAAATTTTGGTAACCGTGACTGAGTTCTGTTTGAAAACTGATCAATTTCCGGCATTTTCGAACATTGAAAATAACTTACGAAATGTAACGTTTATCCACGAGTTAAATTTAACTCGGCAATTGGTACACAGCCCAAGATGTATTTCTCGATTACTTTTTCGAAGGAACGTATCAGCTTTTGTAAACAACGCATTTGATCGTCGATTTGGCGTAACTGGTAGCTCGCCCACGCATGCTAGTTCTACCATCAGATGGGGGTAAATTTTCCCAACCTGTTAGCGGTGTTAGTATGTGGGGCGAGCTATTAGTTATGCCAAACCGACGATAAAATGCGTTGTTTAAAAAAGCTGATATGTCCTTCCGAAAAGTAATCGAGATTTGTAGTTATCATTCAGGCAAGGAGTGCTTGCGCCATAGAGGCGACGCCGCTACCAGCAGCCAATGATCTCGACGGGAACGACGCGCAAAGTTCGAGGTGCAAAACTTGAACTCTGCGCGCTTGACAGGAACCGCCTTCCTACTGCTTCTGCTGCTGCTGCTGCTGCTGCTGCTGCTGCTGCTGCTGCTGCTGCTGCTGCTGCTGCTGCTGCTGCTGCTGCTGCTGCTGCTGCTGCTGCTGCTGCTGCTGCTGCTGCTGCTGCTGCTACCTGCTTACCCGCCGTCCAAAGCGAAAATGAGTTGAGGCACATTAACAGCGCTGTTTTATAACTTTTCTGATTCAAGCAGCACGATGTGCAACCAAATTGTACTTGATTATGTTATAGCTGAGCTAATTTCAAGCAACTTTATTGAAAACAACTTTTTTGTATCTCTTAAATTGGCCGATTTAGAGCTATTTTCTTGAATTGAGTTAGGGTGGCTCTTAAAAATCAGTTGTTTTGCTCTAGTTTTCTTATTTCAAATTTCTCAGCAAAGGTGCCTTTAAATAACTTTTAGATCTTAAGAAGGCGCAAATTTTTGATGCACAAAGCTTGTCAATATATTTCGCCGATCAAGAATTATTGGCGTTTGTATACTAAAAATATGCACTTTTCAAATGTTTATATCTCTGGTTGGGGCAAACAAAAAAAAGTTTTTTACGGCATTTGAAAGTGCGTATTTGAATTTATTTAAATTTTTTTATATTTTGTATATATTTTTTATTAGAAGAGATACAGGCAACAAATTCAGCTATAAAACAAACATTCGTCTTAAAGAGTTTTAAAAGTCTCTAGAAGATGACTTTCATGATAAATTTCAAATAAAAAAGTTATTGGCAAAAGATGGATTTCATAGGACCACTCTAATGACAAATTAAAATCAAATGTGCTAGTACATTTGTTTCAATATTTGAACATTTAGTGTCTTCGAAGAAGTTTTTGTTCTTAAACATTCCCTTCTTTTGGTGTTTGCAAACGTCAGGGTGGTCCTCAAATTAATGAAATTTTTAAAACTAACTTTTTTGTTTTACAAAATAAAGACATGTGTTGTTGAAAAAAGTTGTAGCTAAGTTAATTGCAAGCAACTTTGTCGAAGAAGATTTTTTTCTATCTCTTAACGTTCTCATTTTAGAGTAATTTTTCGGAGTTGACTTAGGGTGTTCCTGGAAAAAATAGTTTTTTAGTACTAACTTTTTTATTTGAAATTTTTCATGAAAGTCATCTTCTAGTGGCTTTTAAAACTCTTTAAGACGAATGTTTTATAGCCTGATTTTTGCCTGTATATCTTCTAATAAAAAAGATATGCCCAAATATATTAAAAAATATGAATAAATTCAAATTGTTTTTATACGAGTTTAAAAAATAACATACCTCCAATTTTTTCATATTATTGAGAATAACATACGCCCTTTCAAATGTCGTAAAAAAACTTTTTTTTTTGTTTGCCCCAACCAGAGATATTAACATTTGAAAAGTGCATATTTTTAGTATAAAAACGTCAATAACTCTTGATTGGCGAACGATATTGACAAGCTTTGTGCAGCAAAAATTTGCGCCTTCTTAAGATCTAAAAGTTATTTTAAGACACCTTTGCTGAGAAATTCGAAATAAGAAAACTAGAGCAAAACAACTGTTTTTTTTTTAAGAGCCACCCTAACTCAATTCAAGAAAATAGCTCCAAATTGGCCAATTTAAGAGATACAAAAAAGTTATTTTAAACAAAGTTGCTTGAAATTAGCTCAGCTATAACTTTGCCCAAGAATGTATACCTTAATTTATTCAATCAAAAAAGTTAGATTTTTGAATTTAATGATAATAGGAACCATCCTAGAATTCATTGTCATAAAAATGAGGGCCTAACTATAAGTAACAACTTTGTAGAAGAGATTTTTAGTCTAAAGTTTCAATTTCAGGCTCAAAACATATCATTCCACCTAAATCTGCATTCTGGACCACTGTGCAACGGTTAATATGTGGATTCTGTATCTGATAACCTCAGAGTAAGGTGGGGCATAAATACGACATTGGCTGAAAAAAAAAATAAAATTTCTCAAATCTCCACGCATTTGGAATCAAAATAATTCCATGCACAGGATCCCGCATTCAAGGTTTACAAGTTACAGAACTAGCGGTGCCGGCTGTGTAGTGGTAAGCGTGATTATCTCTCACCCCAGCATGCCTGGGTTCAATCCCAGTCGGCGCCACCGGGATGTTCTGAGGCATGAAATCTCTGATCACGCCTGCAGCCTGCTTTTTGCTTCGTTTTGGTTGCTTCTGCTTCCGATGGGTTTCCAATTCCAATCTTTTCTTAGCCCGCATGACATTTGTTGCCGAAGTACCGATCTTCTTCGCGACATCTCGCACTAATGCTGATGGATGCTGGTTAAAACGATCTCTTATTTTCCGGTCGATTGCAGGGTCAACGGGGCTAGGTTTTCTTCCACGCCTCGAAGAATCTTCGAAAGTAAGCATCAGGATGCAGTCAGAATTTGGTGAATTATTTCACGCAGTTTGTAATGACGGTCCATCGTTAATGTATTTATATTTATCGGAACGGTCTTTATCAAAAGTCTGATACAAATGTTTGCCTATTGTTTTCGAAAACATAACCAATTTTTGTGATTTTTTTTTTGAAGAAAGTGTAGCTTTTATTTTTTGGCCTTCCAGAAAAGTGACAACACTATCAGTTTTATTCTGCACAGGCGTCGGAAACCGCAATATGGGCTTTTGCTCCACTCGAACTTTTGCCGCGTCTTATTTTTTGTAGAAACTGAAAATCGATGGCAGGTGTTACGGTTTCTCCGTTAAATCAAACGTTGCTCTCCATTTCTCAAGTGCTATCCGAATTTTCCAATAGAATGGAGAAGAACATTTCAAGCAATTTTTCCATTTCGAGATTACTTTTCAAATAAGTAGTTTTCGGTCGTAAATCATCCTGTCCCCACACATTGTCCAATACATGCATCTTATGTTAAACTACCTACACACTTAGAAAAAATCATGTAAATTTAGGTGCTCTGAGACTGACATATACGAGCGTCAATTTTGACATAAAATTGAGTCATAATAGACGCAAAATTCAGCTCAACCAAACGGTCTTTTCGTCGAGTAACGAACTTTTCAGTCTCGGAGCACTTAATTTTACATGACATGTTTGTTTACGTCTCATCCTTTATGTCAAAGATGGATTCCGTCACGTGTAAAATTAGGTATTTCTAAGTGTGTAGTTTAATTGATGACACTCATCTCCAACTTGATATTCTGCGTAAACAATTAAATCAAGTCCATCATCTCAATACTCAGAGCCTCAACAACAAAACATACGGCAAACACTTTGAAAACAACTATTATAACGACTATAAGGCGCAACCGTAGTTCAAATGATGCAATAAAGGCACAAACACTGTGAACAGGAATGTAAATATAGGAAGTTTGAAATGTTTGATATTTTCCCCTTTACAAGTATTTCTCCATGTTTTTTTTTGTTCTCTACCTGATATGTCATATCGAAATAAGCTGTAAATATATCTACTGTCATTCGCATTAGTTAAGAAAATATGCTGAACAGTATTTAAATTTTTGTTCACTATAGACAAATTATCACTCGTTAGAATTGCAATATTTCTGCCAGTTTGTTTTCTTATAATTTTGTAAACAAGTTTCTATTGTAACCCAATCGGATGATCTTCATTTCAAAAAAGAATACCAACACAAAAATTTCATTTTGAAGATTTTCAACTGCCCACCGTTCCACGCAGCCACTGGTGCCACTGGTGGTACCAACCGACTTCCCATTCCGTCGATGAATCGCACAAAAAATCAAGCTAGAAACTGAAGTGTAGCTGTCGGAACAGAAACGCGTGGGAATCGGTTTATTAGTGTGAGCCAATTTAGGGAAACGCATGGAAAACATCAATAAATAGATATTAATTGTTAAGTTATTTCGTATCCAGAAACGAGTAAAATGAAAAAATAAAAATACATCAAAAATCATAAAGACAACCAAAGGTTTCTGATACTGAATAATAATAAAATACGAACAGAAGCAGAGCAAACCATAAATGTGTACATAGAACCCACAGCAAAGCAACAGTGAAGCAAAAACAAGGACACGATGAATACGGAAGACGGCTTGGGACAAACCCCCCCGGAGCCCGTCCCATAATTGAGTGTTAATAAATAATCATAAATTAATTACTTTAGCGAATTATTACCGACACGATGATTTATAGGAAAAGATCGTTCCCGTTCGTCTGGTGGCAAGGCATGATGGAGAATTGCTTGCCCCACAATCTACGGTAGTCTCACGAAAGCCATCGTCATTAATCGTCATGATCAACGTAGCTTGAGCGTTTTCAATTCGATCGTGGACCCAGGGGAAACTATTTATATGCAGCTCATTGCTAGTTGAATTTTTGATCAAACGAACTGCAGTCGCTTGCGTTCAGTTCTCGGTTTATTAACATTTTACTGAATGATAAAAGCAGACGATGTTCTTATGTATGAACCGGGATAGCATGCCTCATCATCGTGATTTCTTCTAATGATTCTTAAGTTTCCGAAGCTGTTAAAAAGCTACTGCTAGGCGTGCTCTAATTTGTGTGTATTAGTAGACCTAAGGCATGAAGAGCTAAAAAGAAAATGGAAAAAAAATCAGTCTTAATTAGTACTTTGTGAGACTAGACTCACCTTCCCAACTCGGAGCAGTAATTTATTAGTGAATTAGCTACTTTGGATTCTGTAGGCACCGCTTTGGTGCATTGATTCTTATTTTCGTAGAGCTGATAGTGTATTCAAGTCTGAGTGAGACATAATGATAATTGTACTGTAAAAAGTGAAACTACAATACGATGGAATATTAAAAATGTTCAAACTACAATCTGAAATATAGTTGATGAAAAGTTAAAAATTTGTTTGTAATCTATTGAAAGAAACTATTATTACGATTTCTATAAATTCCAACAGATGCAGGAAATGGTTTATCAGCAGAGACATGGAAAACACCTTTGATGAGAAATGTCTTACCCTATCCTTTCTTCCCTTTTTACAATTCTGCAACTCATTGTTCCTGCTTTCCTCAGCCCCTTATTTCATAGTCAACTAAACCACCAACATCATCACTGATGGAAAAATGCGTTTTTTTTTTGTTTTCAGCCGAACAAGAATATATTTTAACAATGTCAATCAAGTAATCTGTCCATTTGATGTAGATTAACGGTCAGAAGTGGGCCGAGGAGATTTTATGATTTATAAAAAATGTGCATTAGAGTTGACTACTTTTTTTTTCCATTTTCCTTCCAAGGGACCAGAATTTCACTTGAACCATACAGCTAATCTTGTAAAAGTATGGCCCAAAATTTACCTGTCAACTTTATCGAAGGATGTACAGTGCTAGAATATCTCTTAAAAAAGGGATAGTGTAACAATGTGGGGCATACGTGCGCATTTCATCGATACTGGAAGTCTAAATATAACAAGTCTATTTTAAGGTGCAAATCAGATTGGATTTAGCCTTTGTATGTATAAGTATGCATTAATGATTTGAACGTATGTATTGGTTTTGGTACTGGAATACCAATACATATAGTATATTAGTGTTTATCTTTGTAAAGAGGGGAAGTATTGTAGTTTTGCAGTTTTTAGTTTAACTTAAGATTTTCTAAAAAAATCATGGCAAGTGTAAAATTCAGATCCAAATAAATTCATACATGTAAGGGGTCATGTACTTATTACGTAAGGGTTTATCGGGGGAATTGAGTTCAGCATTTTCTTATTTTTTGAAATTGCGTTATTTACTTATTTTTTTCCGTCGATCTTGTTTTCCGTACTGAGTACCAATGCTACCAACCGCTTCCACAGCTGGACACTACCTATCGACTCATCAACTCATGGCCCGGGAACCAACGGCTTTACTTTCCTTCCGGCTATAGAAGGCTGTGGGGGGGGGGGGTCTGGAAATCTAACTTATGACCATCCACTTGAGAAGAAAACGTGTAGCCAACTACGCCACGGGACCCTCCTCTGTGTACTTATATCTCGGATTTGTTAGAGAGTTTGCATTAATGCTAGTATAGACACACCGAACACCATAGCACAACTTCAAGTTTTCGGTTATGGTTTAATCTAGAATTTGTGGATCCGAAGTCCGAAAGAAGCTCCAATTTCAATAATGGTCCTTCGACGATATTGATATGTTTGATTGAAGAACAGGGAATAATGGCATTTTTTTGTGTATAAGCTTGTTCAATATGTGATTTTCAGATAATATTTACTCTTTATTTCAAAATCACTGAGATTGCATCTTATCGGTCCATAAAGTTTATTCGAAAGTTTTTTATCCTTCCTCGACATTTGCATCTTTAAACTTGAAAAAAACACTCAAATTCACTGCCCTCACTATTGACCGAATATGCTGAATCTGATTCAAAAAGAAAGTTCAGGATTTCTTCAAACTCCTCATCGCTTTCCGGTTCCGGTTCTGGATTATACATTGCCACGCTTTCACATACTGGATTCCTTCGCGTTTTAAAGCCGCCTTTTTTGCCTTCGTTAAATGCGGCATTGTTTATCTCTGATTAAAAAACTGCGCCCACAACACGAAGAAGCTACGCACGAATTGAGCATAATTTTTACATACATTAGTCAGCTGGCAGTGCTGCCAAAAGCAAGTTTAGTATTGAGTCATTATTTCTGTTAGTACTCGACATTATCATTTACGAAGTAGAAATGCATTATTACGCGTAATATGCTATCGCAATCAATATTTCTTTCAATTTTAACGCAATCCTCACGCAACATTCATTTGAGAATTGATGTTTTATTTTGAATTCGGTGAAATGATTCTAGCACCCTTGTGAATCAGCCCAACTGAAAATAAACACACACACCCTCTGAGACTGTGCCAACAAAACAGGACTGGTCATGTGTTTTTGTTTTGTCCCTGTCTCACTGTTGTTTGGCAATGATAATGACGTAAAACATTTTGCATTTTAAGAGTGCGAGAGTAAAAGAAACATTAAGCCTGACTGCCAGACTAATGCGTAGAGAATTAAACAACAGGAAAGTGCTAGTACAGCGCCGGGGGAAGTGATCGACGTTTCCAAATTTTCGCAAAGTTCGTTTGGTGAAGTTTTCGCGATTTTGTGCTCGTCGCCGCGGATTTTTTAACGTTTTATTAATAGTTAAGTCATAGAACAACAACGTGAAGCCGTGGACAAGAACGGAAAGTGTTGTGAAACATATAAAAATGAGCAATGAACCAAAACATTGCTTTTTTGGAGTGTGTTAGTGTAGTGTAGTGAGAGAGTGTGCGTTGGCGGCCCAAAATAAAACGATGGCGCGCCTCAATTGAAATGGGCAGCTTTTTTTTTATCGAAAAAGGTTAAAATTCAGATTCATGTGAGCGGTATAGTAAGGTAGGTGTTTTAAGTTTTTGTTAATGGTATTCCCAATTTTCATTGTGCGCCGTAATCCACACAAAATTGGGTAATTATTTACAGTAGTGTCTCTCAAACACACATACACTCGCAAGTATGAGTTTGTATGTAGTTGAATTTTTCGAACTGATTTCCACCTTAAACTCCGTTAGCATCCGAAGAAGTCCGGCAAGTGAAATCAGCCCTCCTAGTGGAAACTGTCCTCGATCCGCCCTGGTGAAATCAGTCTACTCTCGGTCCGCCCAGTAATTGCCGTCCGGTGAAGCACGGACATAAAACAATGAATGTCAGATTCCAAACTGGAATATATTCGGAGTTTCTTATCTTATCGATTTGGTATGTTCAGATGAATTATTCAAAAACAATTGCGCAATCTCAAGTTCAAGCATCGTTAGAAAGGGGTGCTTACTACCCAAGTAACCGGTAAGCATATCCGCATATAAAGCTGTGATTTAATGCTAATGATGCACTATCTGCTAATATAGGGCTGCTATATTACTATAAAGGCGAAATAGCGGGCCTTTATAGTGCTACCATGTTAGCCCGGCACAAGCACTTGTAATGCTGACTTAGGGCTGGTATAAGAAACGTCAAATAGTTTCGAATCCATTCCCGGGTAATTGTTTTCCCTTTTTTATTGCAAAAGATTGAGCTGTTTGAGTAATCAAATGCCACCCGTCATTCACAGACCAGAAATAAAAGGAATTAAATATGATAATTCATGATTTCTTTATTATACCCAAGTACCTTTTGTATCCATTTTCAATATTTGTGTTTCATATTTGTGTATCATATACTGAAAATTACTGGTAGTGAGACTTGAACCGGGACCTTCTGGAACAACAATCATGTGCCTGTATCCCCTAGGCTATAGATGATGATGATAATTGTTTTGAAAATTGGCTTTTTTTTTTTTTTTTATAATCCATTTATTTGTAAAGGCTCAAATGCGGTAGCTTTGCGGAGCCAAATTAATTTAAATATAATTTTTTATAATTTTTTTTTACAACTAATGTTAGTAGAATTGGGCCGAATACTCGCGGTTTACTCGAGATTAATAAATACATTTATTTAGAGGAAAGGGGAGGGGCAAAGGGAAAGGGATATTGGTAAATTTTCTTTCTGCTTCATTCGACGGATGAGTGTCACTGCACTGTATTGGCGGGCATGTGCTGTGGATATCGAAGCATTGAAAGCACAGCTGAAATGAAACAAGAGGGGACTTGGGTTGGGATAGTGATGAAAGAATGAAAGAATTAAAACACAAAACACTACTAAATACACAAATCAGCACTTTTTAAAAATACGTAAATTAATCTCATAACATCGAGATCACGGCAAGCCAGAACGTCTCTAATTGGTGTATAAGGTTGTTTCCCTCGGGCCCTGAGGGATTCAATTAGTTCGGATCTCGCCACATGATGTGAGGTGCAAGACCAGACAACATGCTCAATGTCGTGATAGCCGTTTCCACAGGCACACAAACTGCTATCTACAAGCCCTATGCGGTAGAGGTGTGCGTTTAACGAGTAGTGATTGGACATGAGCCTGGACATTACCCGGATAAAATCGCGATCCACGTCCAATCTCTTGAACCAGGGTTTGATCGACACCTGTGGGAGGATCGAATGTAACCATCTTCCCAGTTCACCATCATTCCACTTTTGTTGCCAGTTGATGAGGACTTGCTGACGAGCAATTGTGAAAAATTCATTGTAGGCGATTTGTCGCTCGTAAATGTCGCCTTCCATAGCGCCCACCTTAGCCAGCGAGTCTGCTTTCTCATTGCCCGGGATAGAGCAATGAGAAGGGACCCATACTAAGGTGATGATATGTGAGCTGTTTGATAAAGCACTCAGTGACGATCGTATTTCGTTCAGGAAATACGTCGAGTGCTTCATCGGCCTTATAGAACGCATAGCCTCCAGAGAACTTAGACTATCCGAAAAAATGAAGTAGTGATCAGGGGGACGTGAGGAGATCTGCTCTAACGCATACAATATAGCTGCTTGTTCTGCAACGTATACCGAACATGGTTTTTTAAGCTGATATGAGGCACTATGGAGATCATTGTATACACCAAAACCAGTGGACGTATTTATTGTGGACCCATCAGTGAAAAATCTCTTCTCGGCATTGACGTGGCGGTATTTGTTCGCGAAGATGGATGGTACAATCAGGGGGCGATGAGGCTCTGGTATTCCTTGAATTTCCTCCCTCATTGAGAAATCGAATCTTACGGAATAACAACTGAAATCGTAGGATACTTCATTGGTATTGAACGGGGAGGGGCTAATTTCCAGAGTCATGTACTCGTAGTACAACCTCATGAATCGTGTTTGCGGATTTCGTTCAAGCAGCTTCTCAAAATTCTCGATCACCAACGGGTTCATGACTTCACAGCGGATAAGGAACCGAAACGACAATTCCGCGAACCGATCTGGTAAGGGAAGTACGCCCGCAAGTACTTCCAGACTCATTGTATGCGTCGAATGCATACAACCTAGTGCGATTCGTATACAACGATATTGAATCCGTTGCAGCTTCAAGATGTGGGTGTTCGCCACCGATTGGAAGCAAAAGCTACCATACTCCAAAACCGATAGAATGGTGGTTTTGTAAAGTCTAATCAGATCTTCCGGATGGGCTCCCCACGAAGTGCCGGTAATACAACGAAGAAAATTGATTCTTTGTTGGCACCTCTGACTCAGATACGCAACGTGTTTTCCCCAAGTGCATTTGGAATCGAACCAGACACCTAAATACTTGAAAGACATGCTGTGAGTGATTGTTTTACCCATAAGTTGAAGCTGCAACTGTGCTGGATAAAGCTTCCTAGAAAAAACAACCATCTCAGTTTTCTCCGGAGAGAATTCGATACCCAGATTCATTGCCCATGTAGACAAATTGTCCAAGGTATCTTGCAATGGTCCTTGCAGGTCCGGTGCTTTTGGCCCAACAACGGAGATCACGCCGTCATCTGCAAGCTGCCTTAGCGTGCAATTTTCGGCAAGACAATCGTCAATGTCTTTAACATAGAAGTTGTACAGAAGGGGACTCAGACATGAGCCCTGAGGGAGCCCCATGTAGCTAATTCGTGAAATTGCCGAGTTGCCATGAGAGAAGCTCATTTGTTTCTTGGACAATAAATTGTACAAGAAATTATTGATAATTGGTGAAAGCCCACTGGTATGGAGTTTGTCCGAAAGGATGTCGATGCAAACAGAATCAAAAGCACCTTTAATGTCCAAGAAAACTGAACCCATCTGCTGTTTTTCAGCGTAGGCTAATTGGATTTCAGTTGAAAGCAACGCAAGGCAGTCGTTCGTTCCTTTGCCCCTTCGAAATCCAAATTGCGTATCTGAGAGTAAGCTATTCGCCTCGACCCACTTGTCCAAACGAAAAAGAATCATTTTCTCCAACAATTTCCGAATGCACGACAGCATCGCGATGGGACGGTACGAGTTATGATCCGACGCGGGTTTACCGGGTTTCTGAATGGCTATAACTCTCACTTGTCTCCAATCGTCCGGAACAACGTTTTGCTCCAGGAATTGATTGAACAAGTTCAACAAGCGCCTCTTAGTGACGTCTGGGAGGTTTTTGAGCAAGTTGAACTTGATTCGATCCATTCCTGGAGCCGAGTTGTTGCATGAAAGAAGAGCAATTGAGAATTCAAGCATCGAGAACGGGGAGTCCATGTTATTCTTTTCCACCGACGTATCGCGAGTGTTGTTTCGAACCGGAACCGAATCAGGGCAAACTTTGCGCGCAAAATCAAAAATCCATCTGTTAGAGTACTCCTTGTCCTCATTGACCGACGATGGCGCGTTACGCATTCTCCTGCCGACATTCCAGAGCGTTTTCATGGAAGTTTCTCGCGTTAACCCTTCGACGAACCGACGCCAGTAGCCGCGTTTTTTGGCCTTGATCAAGCTCTTAAATTTTTCCTCCAGTGCCGTGTACCGCTCAAAGTATTCGTAGGAACCGTGCTTACGAAGTTGTTTAAACGCAGCTGACTTATCATTATTCGCGTTGGTGCATTCCTTGTCCCACCACACAGTGGGAGGACGTTTACGAATGGAAGCACCAGGAACTGGCTTCGTTTGAGCTTGAAGCGCGCAATCCACTATGAGCCGCGATAGGAAGGAGTACTCATCCAACGGAGAGAGAACGTCGACCGATTCTGAGCCGCCACGGACCGCGTTCGCGTATTTTTCCCAATCGATGTTTCTCGTGAGATCGTATGCGATGTTGATTGGATGTTGCGAAGATGAGCCATTAGAGATCGAGATTTTGATGGGCAAATGATCACTACCATAGGGGTCTTGGATTACCTCCCACATGCAATCCAATGATAGTGAGTTCGAACAAAGTGACAAATCCAATCTGCTCTCTTTTGCTGGAGGTTTGGCTATTCGTGTTACTTCTCCGGTGTTTAAAATAGTCATGTTAAAATTGTCGCATAGGTCATAGATGATGGTTGAGCGATTGTCATCGTACAGCTCTCCCCAGCCTGTACCGTGGGAATTAAAATCCCCTAAGATCAAACGCGGCTCAGGTAACACTGAGCAGATGTCCGATAAAGTTCGATGAGAAACAGCCGTTCTCGGAGGGATGTATAGCGAGGCAATACTGAGGCTTTTACCTCGAATATTCACCTGGCATGCGACAATTTCAACACCCGACATTGCAGGAAGGACAATTCTGTAAAAAGAGTGACGTTTGTCGATCCCCAAGAGCACACCCCCATAGGAGTCTACACGATCGAGACGGATAATGTTAAAGCTGTGAAGAGAAAGATCGATGTCTGGAGAAAGCCATGTTTCGCAGAGAGCAAAAGCATCACAATTCAGGTTGCTTAGCAAGAATTTGAACACGTCTAGCTTCGGAAAAATGCTTCTACAATTCCATTGTAGGAGAGATACCATATCGTTTTTTGGAAAATTATCCATCGAAGGATACGATCGAAGCAAGGAGGGGCCACTTGGAAGCTAGTTGCTTCAGAAGAGGTTTCACGATTGGAAGCATCATATCAATGATGTTCCTTAGAGGGTCAGAGATGTTAAGCAAATCGAGAATGCTGTCCACTATTCCAGAAAACGTGAACATGGCGTTACGCTGTTCTGGCTGTGAAACTGGGATATCTGGGGTTTTAGATGTTCCCGGAAGCTGTGGAAATGCTTTGTCGTAATCGACAGGCTTGAAACCCGGTGGAACGGGTTTCGGGACATTTCCACGGCCTCTTGATTTATCCAAGGGGGCTTGGGAGTCAGTGCTAGTGGTGTTTTTATTTTTCTGCAAACCATTCCTGGCTCGCTTCCTAGAAGGACCTTGGAAAACAAAATGACTTCCGTCATTGCCCCCGGCATCAGTGTCGTCCTCATCAACTGGGAGAAGGTTGAAAGGGTTGTTGTCATTTTTTTCCGGAGTGATTCTGGGAAGAGGATTAAAAGCCTTCAAGATCTCTGCAAAGGAACGCTGAGAGCGTGCCTTCAGGGACCGTTTAAGTTTTTCCCCCTGTTGCTTGTACTTAGGGCAATCTGCGAGAGGATGCGGAGATGCCAAACAATAAACACATTTGGGAGGAGTACTACAAGCACCCTCCGCATGCTTCTCGCCGCACAGATCGCAGCGTGGCTTGTTGCCGCAGAAGGCAGCGGTGTGGCCTAATTGTTTACACTTTGTGCAGTTCATCACCCTCGGTACAAACAACCGCACAGGAAGTCGAACCCTTCCAATCCTGACGTAATCTGGCAGTGCCGATCCGGAGAAGGTCACCCGAAACGAGTCTGATAGCAAGTAGGTTTTTTTCGTCCCATCCAGGAACGCTGACTGCATTTGAATGCAGTCGAGAATTTTTACTTCAGGAAGGGTGGGGTTCTTGAAGACACCAACCCCCCTCTTCAGGAAGTCGTCGCTGGTCATACTCGACTCGGTGACCACTCCATCGATTTCCACGTCGTGACATGGGATATAAACACGATACTCTAACGTAAAGAGCTCGCAGGCAACAATCTCGTTTGCCTGCTTACGACTACCAACAGTGACGCGCAGTTTGTCTGGCCGCACCTTCAAAACGTCGGTCACGGACGAGAAACGATTGAAAAGATCCTTTTCGATCCGGTTAACATTTAGAGCTTTTTGCTTGGGCCGGAAGAAAACAACCCATGGACCTTTCGAGGCGTCTGGGTATGCCTTGTGGCGGGGGGCAGCTTGCGTTAGTTTTACAGGGATAGGCGGTGTTGGCGGAGACGGCTTAGTCGGTGTTGGGGGTGACGGGTTAGGTGGGGTAGAGGGAGACGGTGTGGGTGGTGAGAGGGGAGAAGGTGGGGACGGTGAAGGCTTAACCTTTGGGATGGTTCCGGTATTCTTTTTTGTCATACGGGATTTCATTTCCACATCGGACTGCTCATCGTCAGTGGGAACGGCAGAAAGGGAAGTCCCCTCGCCATCACTACTACTATCCATTGCGGGGCAACTACCACCGCAATAGATTAAAAAAAAAAAACTACACACACTAGGGTACACAGAACACACAGGGAAGGAGAAAGCGAATCAAAAAAAAACTATTTGCGGGGAAAGGGAGTAAAGGAAGAAGAATACAACGAGAACAAAGGGCAATACAATATATTTGCTACTTATCCGGTACAACGTTATGATGGTGAAGACGATCTACGCTGCTATCCGGTGGTGCTGATCGTTGTTGACAGTTCGGTTTGGCACGATTGGAAAAAAATGCTACCGTCAGGGACGGCTGGGGAAGCTCGATTCCACGAAGAGCGTTGCTGGCTGCTTGTGGTATTATCAACTAGCACTATCACTTGCACACTTGCGCGATGGCGTAAAAAAACCCGAAACGGGAAAAAACACAGCTCAAGAACGACGGAGAGAAAACAATGCACGTCCGGTACGGTCAACGCTCGTCGATGGAGTCAGAAAATTGGCTTATTTAAGCACACGATTGGTGGAAGTTATTCACTTCACGATTTCCAGGGCTCTAATCTTAAAATACAGAAGTTGTCCAATTATAAAAAAATACTTATATGCTCACTTCCCTGCAGCAAACACTTGGTATTAATTAAAACTTCGTACATTACGTAGCTCGAGAGTTACGAGCCTGAGAAAATACGAAGTGGTAAAAGAAATCGCGTGTGAAGAGACATCCGCTAGCCATTTACTCAATCATCTTTGTCAAACTCTAATGTTGGTGTTTGTGAGAATGTTTGGGGCATTCAATTCACTACAACACACAAATACTGACCACGTGATCTTCCTGTCAAAATATTAACAAGCATTGCTAATGCTCATATAATGCTGATTAAGCGCATTTAGCATTAGCAGTGCTGAATAAAGACTTATAGCATTAGCGAAGTTGATTAAAGGCTTCTTAGCATTACCAATGCTGTATATGGGCTTATAAGCACTAGTAATTCTGAAGTAAAGCAGATTTAAAGCTTTGTACTAATGCTTGATGTTACTTGGGTATACGTCTGTCGCCTCACTCATATCAATGGAAGTAAAGCTTCAAACTGCTTCTCATCTTGTTATAAAAAATACACTTTATTGAAGCATTACAAACACGTTTGACTTGGTTTGCTGTCCAGAAACTAATGACCAGAACCTTTTTATTCACTCAGAACGAAACCTTAACTTTAACACTAAACAGCGTATATGATTTTCGCAGATGTACACGGTAACCGGAAAATACCCAATAATGACTACAAAGTAAGCATTTTCAAGGGAAACTGGGACTACCTTTTAAATGAGTAAAATTTTACCCATTTATGAGTAATTACAACTACAAAAATAAGTAGGAAGTATTAATTTTTGAGTAACAAATACTCATAAATGGGTAATATTTTTACTCATTTAATGGGTAGTCCCAGTCTCCCTCGAAAATGCGTACTTTGTAGTCAATATCGAGTCTTTTATAGTCATTATTGGATATTTTGCGGTTACCGTGTAGGATTCATCGCAAATGGGGTTTTCCCTTGTATACCGAATAACACGCTAAATCTGAATCATGCAATTTTCAGTTAATCTCACACCTTTCCCCTTAATTAGTTTAATGCATTTTTCTCTACTAATATTAGACTATAGTCTGCTACCGCTGCTAGACATCCCTATCAAACACACCGAACACGAGTTAATCCCTGGTAGTAGAATCACGGAAAGCTCCGAAATCACATGCTTCCGCCAAAAGTTTCACAGCCAGGATGATATTTTCTCCTGACTCCGAAGGTCCTTGTCTACGACTACGATGATAGATGATGATAGTGGTTTACCACGGTTGGTTAGCACGGAAACTAAGTCCGACAGCAGTGGGCTCTCTTCTCTGTTTGTCTTGATCAAGCTTAATAACCTCTGATTGTCCTCAACATGCCGCTGTATGAAGGGCCAAAAACGGATTGGGTAGATCGATAGGCAAAGTCGCCTATATGCATCTACGGAACAATAAAGAATCTCCTTCCAGCAACTTGATCAGCCAATTGGTCAAAAAGAAAAGCCCCCAAACAGGAAGATGCCCCAATGAGTGGGGAGAAAAGCCCACCCTTTATCCACGAAATGTTATGAACAGGGAGTTGGCATTCCCACCCTCCCTGTTCAAATCGCTTCAATCGGGTCCCAACAAACAATCGTCTATCGAAGAAACGACTTTTTGGCCATTTTATTCAACTGCATACTTAATAGTACTTGTACTATGTTTAATAATAACTTCTGTTCAAGCTTTCTTCACACAAATCTGAAGAATTTATTCAACCACAACATTGAACTACTTGGTGTTGTATAAGGTATGTCGATAAGCTTTTATTCGACTCATATGAGTTATAACAGAGTTTATACGATAAAATTATTGATTGTTCAACGTTTATTAGACATCACTGCTTCCTTAAAACAGTGATGCTCTGTATAATACGCTTGATTCTCATGTGAAGTAACGTTTAATTGGACATTATTATACATTTATTAAACGATTATTCAACTGTGGGAAAATTAACCCGAAAATAAGAGGGACGGGGACAGGGAAGGGTGTGTTTCTTTTACGTGTATTGTATTAATTATTTCTGAAGTGGCTCGCACCACACAGATATTAGAAAATTTTATTAAATACTGATACATGTCGTTGCATGGGATTCGAAACATGTCCTTCCGATCACCAGCCGCTTGCCTTGTCATCTGAGCTATCCTAGAATTCATCATATGGGCAACTCAATAATCAATAAAAGCTTGCTTGAAAGTAAATACCTATCAGCACTCCCGATCGCATCTCTAGCTCCTTCAAGGCCCTGTGTGTGTTGTTTTAAAGGAGAACAATGTTGCCTCTTCAACAACAACAACATGGACGCATAGTGGTATAAGAGCTATTATGCTGACTGTTTTCACCTTTATTCAGCAATATTGTAAAGTAATGCAATGAAATCTAATAATGGAGCTGGAGAACGTTTATTAGACGTCTAATAAAGCATATTATTAAATCAATTGAAAACAGTCGAATTAAAGCGACAATGTATGTGCAAATAACACTTATTCAGTTTGTTATTGGATCAAACTTCTGGCGTTGAATTGGGAAGACATTAAACACTTTTACAGCTTTTAATAAGAAAATTAATCAGATCAGAGCAAAGGGCGGAATAAAGGTGCATCTATCGATCTCAATGAGCTTTTTTCAGCACATAATTCGACATCCTGTTTTATTCAGCATTGTACACTGTTATACAGCATTTATTCAATGTGTATGCTTATTTGTGACTTTGAATTGTTTGTTGGGGTGCCCTGTTGGATCGTCCGTTCCCTTTTATATATGTATTTCAATGTATAACCCAAGTAACAATACAAGCTGAACATTAAGAACAGAAGCTGATTATTGGCTGATTTAGGGTGTACAAAGCTGATTAACATCAGGCTGAATATATAGTTGATTAGTAGTGCATGAAGCGAATTGTATCCCCATAATCCAACCTCAATAGGTTAGCTGATCCAAAGATTGAAAAGCCTTATTTAAGCTTAACACAACTCCACAAATCAGCAATGCGTTACACATTTTGTAAAATGTCGTCAGTTTCTGTGTCACATGTCCGGCATTTTAGTTCTACTAAATTCACTGCCTACCTTTCTAATTAATAATTACATCCAAATGACCATCAAAATAAATCGCGTGCTTGTGTCCAAATTGTGTTAAGTGCACTTGAAAATGAGAGGAATAGTTAACAGTCACCAGTTGTTGCTTACAATTCTGCATTGTTGTATAATACTCTTCCGGGTGCTGTTATTCAACTTAAATTTGACGTGCTTCAAGTTAATGATCATACCTTTTACCACACATATGCCTAAATGGTCCAGTAGGTATGGTTGACGCCTATGAATCAGCGACTGCTGGTTCGAATCCCGAAATGCAAAGGTAATTTTTAGACTTATATTAACAATATAAATATGTTAATTCAATTAGTCAGCAACAAGTTCCATATAAATGCGTAGATGGCTAACAGAACAAAAATGAGAGCTAAGTATTACAACGAAACTACCGTGACGGGTGTGACTGCGTTTTCCGTTGGAGGGAGTGAGAGAAGCATAAAAGAAACAGCAACGCCTCGAGCAGATCCCACTGCAAAAAATATGGTTTTTAGCACAACAATTAATTTTGGAGAGAAGGGGGTACGCTGATAAAATCGAGCAAGTTATTTTGTTTTTATAAATTTTTAATTTTTTTTTTCTCAAGCATTTTATAAAAATCTGTATAAATCTGTATTGTAATTTAAAAATCTGTGATAAATCTGTATTCTGTATCGGGTCTGTATTAAGATTAAAAAATCTGTATAATACAGATAAATCTGTATAAATGGCAGCGCTGTGCGTAAGACATGAAGCGATCCTCCATTATTATTTTTGAAATAAAACAAGAAGGCTGAACAAGGGTTGGAAAAAACTGTTATTTATGCCTTAAAAAGCTTATAATGTATATTACTGTTAAGCTTTTGGCTGATTAAAATCACCAGATTTAGATGTTTAAAAGCTGGACAAAGGTTAACGTGGTCTATGTACAGCAATTATTCAATCTAAGGCTAAATTGAAATCGAATAATCAACACTTGTTAAGCATCAAATTGTTACCTGGGAAACGAGTTGATTGTTATGATTATTTTCAATAATACTTACATTTCGATGAAGATCGTGATACTTATCATTAAAGAAACCAATCTTGAATCGTAGACTAGCTCCATCAACAATACACTCGTTCCGAGACGGGGCTCTGTGATAAAGCCATCTTCTTCATCATGTTCGCTTACCACCCGGAATGCATGCAAACGAAAAAGAGATACAACCAGGATTAGTTTTTTTTATAAGTATAAGTATTAGTTTAATCCGAACACTCATGTTACCATATTGTGTCTCAGTGACATTGTCTCACTCTTAACTCACATTCAAAGCTTCTTTGTGACTATTTGGTTATTTGGGTACTCATTTAAAATGTTGTGCAAGTACCACAAGTTCAACAACGCCCAACTTTTTACAGCTTAATGTTTATCCCATCAATTCTTTGAGTCAGCGAACACCAACTTGATTATCCGCTAGGAAGCACCATAGAATATATAGAGATAAATCTCAAAAACACAGTTTTAACTGATAGTACTTTATAAACCTCCGCGCTCTGCTTCTGTTAATCCAAAACCCTTAACTCATTCAAAGATTATAATATAGAGAGTATAAAATAAAATGTCCACCTGCATTATATCGTTCATTCAGAAATTATTAGACCCTAACCCACTTACTTGGCCAGACTTCAGCAAAAACCGGTGGGCAGTGCACTCTACACTTCAAGTTCCCTTTGTTTCAAATTCATCTCATATTTTATACGATACCCATTGAGTGCTGATTAATCACAATACAAATTGTGACCGAGCGCGGACTTGAGGTTACTAGACTATTAAATAATCTAGGCCCTTTGTAGGATTACATTTATATAAAAAATCCAGTTTTGGCCAATGTCCACCGAGCGTTAGTTTCGGGTTCATTTTAGTGTTAGAGTTATGTTAGTTTTGATATCAGCCCTACCGGCCCCTCCACCATTAGTTGCAGGTTTCAGGCAGTGGTTGTTAGAACATGCGACACTGTAACTACTACTATGTTCGATGCATGATTCTTCAAGTTTATACAACTCAGTGTTTCAATTGAGGTTAAAGATAAAAATTCTGAATTTTAATTGTGATGTAAACATTCATTCACGTAAACTTAAATTTAATTTCACGTAACCGAGCAACTTGTAAACAATGTAAATTTACACTACTCTTCGAACTGTGAGTATAAGGTAGTAATACACCAAAATGCGTATAATTTTAAATGTCCTGTAAAATTGCAAGATGAGCCCATCCAAAGCCGTCCATGTAATATTCATGTGAGGATTAATTTTACATGCATGTAAATTTCAAATCGTGTAAATTTAAAAACCAGTTTAATTTTACATGAATATGCATGCTTCTTTGTGCTTGGAAATTCGAGTAAAATTTCAAAATAATTTAAAACTGGAAAATTACATACACACTTAGAAATACCTAATTTTACACGTGACGGAATCCATATTTGACATAAAGGACGAGACGTAAACAAACATGTCATGTACAACTAATGTCGTTTTCGTTTTTGCGGTGTAGCTACACCGATGCTACACTGCCGTACACCGAAATATTTTAGGGTGTAGATATAGGATGCACCTTTGTTTACAAGCAAATGATGTTGAGCTGTCAAAGACTCGCGCTTATTCCTGCTTACACTACACCGGTGCTACACCGCAAAAACGAAAACGACATAAGTGCTCCGATACTGAAAAGTTCGTTACTCAACGAAAAGTACGTTTGATTGAACTGAATTTCGCATCTATTGTGACTCAATTTTATGTTAAAATTGACGCTCGTATATGTCAATCTCAGGGCACCCTAAATTTACATGAATTTTTCTAAGTGTGTAAAACATCCAAATGGTTTACAAAGTAAAAATATAAGACAAATATTATAAAAATGTCGTACATTCAACCGTCTCCTTGCAGACTATTGAAAGCCGAAGGGTATTAAATTCACCGTTACACATCAGAGAAATAAAAACACCCACTTCCCCGCAAAGTACTTGGCTCCGGTAAATTTACAGCTTTTCCTCAAGATAATTAATCTCGAACTGAAATGAACTAGTGCCCTTATCATGGTTGATCGTTAAACCAAAACCACCATCACCAACTTTTCACCACACACACAGTTCTCCATAAAATATGTTACAGCTGTGCGCAAAGTGTTTTCATTTCGAAACATCCATTACGCATCTCAACCGACCGCATTGCGCTCCAGCAGTGCAGAAGGACCATCATCGTGAAAAGCTCGGAAGGGTGGTGTAGCTCACCACGGAGAAAACACCATCATCATCATCATCATCATCTATGGTACCGCGCCATCACCCAGCATATTTCCAACCCCGCTGACTGGGCTGTGATATGGAAAAAGATAATCATTAAGCCGAACCTTTGGACATGGCCGATGATCAAGACCATTTCTGCTGACGGTACAAAACTATTTCCTTAATAATGTCGTAAAAAATCCAGTGTGGATGAAATAACGCAGCGGGAGGAAGCAAAATGTAAGTAAGCGTGTATGTGCTGCCGCGTTGCTGTTGTGAGGTGAACCCGCATAGAAAAAGGGAGAGATCGGAATTCATTTCCCATGAAAATGCAACGAACCGAATCGGAATAGCATACTACTCACTGTATACATGTACACGACCATCACTTTGGGGCCATCATCACTTGCGTCGGGGCCTTCAGGGATTGCGGGGAGCTTTCTTTGGATTTATCGTAAAGTTGAAAGATTTCCTGGAAGTAGCACGAGGGAATGGTTCGGTTGCCATTCTTTGAATGTAAAATTTGAAATTGGAATTTCGGAACAAAGAGGTTTGAGGTTCGAAAATTTGCAAAGATTTGTCAAGGTTGAAAATTCAAATAATTTCTTACATCTAACAACTTTCGACTATCTCATATATTTATCTGAAAATTAAGCCAATATTATAATATTATACTCTAAGCTAAACTGACTTATATTGATCATAAAAATTTACGCTGTCAAAACGCAAATCAGCGGCACCGGTGGTGTAGTGGTCAACGTGATTACCTCTCACCCCAGCAGGCCTGGGTTCAATCCCAGTCGGCGCCGCCGGGGTGTTCTGAGGCATAACATCGCTGATCACGCCTTCCTTCGGAAGGGAAGTAAAGCCGTTGGTCACCGGTCCATGAGTTTATGGGTTGAAAGGTAGGGTTCAGGTGTGGGAGTTGCCTTCCTGGCGTCGGTAGCATTTGTGCTTAGCACGAAAAAAAAACTATAACTCCTTTGGCTAAAACCTGACTGTGCACAAACCGTTTAAAGTTTATATGGGAATCACTATGGGAAATCAATTTTGTTGCCTCATTGCTTTCTACCCTTCATCTATATTGCTCTGGAAGAAAGTTCGATAGTGTAGAAAATTTTCTCAGCTACAACTTTGCTGAGGATCGTTTTCTATTCATTCATTAAATGAAAAAGTCATCAATTATTTCAGCGATTGGGAATCATTTCAAATAATCAAGCAGCTGCTTTGTGGGCAACACTGTATTGTGCAGTGTGACGTAGTAGCCATGAATTTTGTGCTCTATTTCACACCCCAGAAACATTAAGGTTCAATTTACTTTGATGCATTTTTAAGAAAATCAAAAGCAGTTTTTTTCGATGCATTATTTTAGATTGCAAAAAACTCGCGTCATTTTGTGTAAAATTTCAAAAGGAATCCAATAGTGCGAGCTTTTTGCAATCTGAAATAATGCGTCGGAAAAAACTGCTTTTGAAATTTTACAAAAAGCATCAAAGTAAATTGAACCTTAATGTTGCCTGCTGAGCAGTTTATTGAGCATGATAATAAGACATCAGCGTTATGATCCTTACGTTTAATCGAATAGCGGCCTTGAGGAAAGTTGTAGCTGAGAAAAATATCATATGTTTTTTGATGATAAATATGGTGACAACTGTGCCAAATTTTAACAAATTTGATTATGATCTTGATTTGCGGAAGAACTTTAAATTTTGTATGGGAAAATGTACGGGAAACGGAAAGAAACTTTTAATTTGCTTGTCAGTTTTCCCAATCTTAGTCTCAGGTTTGGTAAACATTAAGCAATGTTTAAATGTTTGACAAGAATACCTCTCCCGCCAGGAAAAGACTTTTGAATACCCTCGAGGCCCAAGGAAGACAACCCTATATCCCTATCAGAGACGTGTTGGGTACCCGCGATCTTTGCTATATGCAGTCGATTTATGTAATTCTGAAAATTTTCAGTATAAGAATTTAATTCGTTTGTCTTTTGTATCTCTTTATTAGTTTTTTTTTTGTCTTTTCCCCTGTCTCGATGATTCTCATCGTCGCCCACTGGTCACCATAGCCGGTCGAACTCCAGACGAATCTAGAACCACATTACCGTTCATACTGGCGACATCGCTCTGTTGAGACAACGAAACCCTACCCCCAAGCTCCTCCCTTTTTCCTATCCTTCGACAATGTACCCCTCTAACCTTGGGTAAGCCGCGAGTATTCGGCCCAACTCTAACTAGACATAGACTTAAGTGAATTTTGTTACAAACAAAGAACAATGAATTATCGGCTCCGTAAAGCTAAAGCGATTGAGACTTACAAATAAACGAACTAGATAAAAAAAAATACCCTCTAAGCTGAGCACAGGCCCGGGTTTATGGAGGGGGCAGGGTGCCATGGCCCTGGGTCCCACATTTTAGGGGCCCTCATAAATTTAAGGAATACGCTATACACAACTCCGACACAAGGCGACTTCTCCTATTCACAACATTACAATTTGCAGTTTTAAAAGCATCCACAGTCAAACGCTCCAAAGTGCAACGACTCTACAAACGGCCGTAGCTTCTTTATCAAGTCTCAAAGAATATGTGGACTTGAAAAGACACAAATACGATGATTACGAATCAGCAGGCATCAACATTTCCGGGAATGAAAACTACGACCCTCACGGCTCAACCCTCTTAGCTCTTTGAAACCAGTTGAATCGTAGCTCTCTCCAAAGGAGAAATTCAAAACCAAAGCAGTTCTTTCAGTGATCAACCAGTTAAGCAATTCTCTTGAATAGCAAACAGCAGCTTAAAAGCTGATATGCGATCGTTTTGGATTCCTCGCAAACATCAATATCAGCCCTTCTGAATTGGAGTTTGCCTCTCAGACCCTGGTATCCGCTTATCCAAAAGACTTGGAACGAATTTCGCGTCTATTATGATTCAATTTTTTGTAAAAATGTACGCTCGTATATCAGACTCAGAGCACCTAAATTTACATGAAGCGTATAAAACATCCAAATGGTTTACAAAGTGAAATTATAAGACAAATATTTAAAAAAAAAACTACAAGGGACAGCCTTATGGGCTTGTACGCAATGGTGACGTATGACTACGTATAATAAATCTTATTTGTTCACCGCAGCAGGAGCATTTATTTTGTTTAGGAATAGGAATTTGAGCGAGGTTCTCTCTGTTTACTTTAGTATGACGCGCTTGACATAGATGGCCCACAGCGACTCACGAAGAGCTACTGATTCCGAATAGCGGTGCGGTTTCTTCCTCCTTCTATGGATGCTCATGTAGCTCGCTGCTTGCAGGCAGCCTTTCGTTGTGTACTGGAGAACACCACCACTCACCACACGGTGATTGAATAAACACCGTTTGGTGAGACCGGATGAAATTCAACTTTGAAATCTGTGTTAGGGAAATCGCTTTTCGCAGGCAATCGGTGATAAATTTAATTATCATAGCAACACTCGCACATTCGTGCAATTTTCAATAGATGCATTTTGAAAAATGGTAAAGTCTTAAATTTGATAGATGCGTAGGAATATTTCTGATCGATTGGTGATAAAATTATTGAAAATGGTCCAGGGGCAGCTGAATTATTAACATTCAAAACCTTTCATAATTTTGTTACATGTTCCATTTTTGGTTTTCACAAAGTGTACCCCATATAGAAATCACAGACGTAGTCCTACGTCAAAAAATGTCGTACATGTAACCGTCTCCTTGCAGACTATTAAAAGCCGAAAGGTATTAAATTCACCGTTACACATCAGAGAAATGAAAACACCCACTTCCCCGCAAAGTACTTAGCTCCGGTAAATTTACAACTTTTCCTCAAGATAATTAATCTCGAACTGAGATGAACTAGTGCCTTTATCATGGTTGATCGTAAAATCAAAACCACCATCACCACACACACAGATCTCAATAAAATATGTTACATCTGTGCAAATTGTTCGCTCTTGAAGACGTATCTATTTATCTCAAAGTTCACCGAACCTTTTAGAAGCGTCTTGTCACAAAGTCTTCAGACTCGTCCTCAAGATTCCGTAGGTCCTTCAAAGTATACTATAGTATAGATTCTTCTACAAACTCAAATGGATTCACTCTAAAGTCCTCTGGACCTATCAATACAAATTATTTTTTGAAGTCTTCCTGAATTTTTCCTAGATTTTCCATTTAAATCACTGGATTGGAAAACAAGAGTCCGCGTTGAGATGCGTTGGAGAACGGTTGTGTGTTTTTGCTCCGCTGTGTGCTTTTATTTTTTTTTTGAGCTCGGGCTATCTTTGTGCTGGCGCTCATTAGCTCATTATTCTTCTTCTTCTTCTTCTTCGCATTTCAAGCTTATTGCATATCGCATATTAGCTTATTGTGTGCTCTCAACTTAGTGTTCTAGATGCACTTCCACAGTTATTAATTGAGCGCTTCCGATGCCTGTACCATTTTTGCATTAGTATTATTGTGTGACAAGTACAATCATACTCTATGCCCAGGGAAGTCGAGAAATTTTCCAACCCGAAAAATTCCTAGACCGGACCGGGAATCAAATCAAGCCCAGCCACCTTCAGCATGGTCTTGCTTTGTAGCTGTGCCTTTACCGACTGAGCTAAGGGAGACCCATTTGCTCGTTGCTGCATTTGAATAGTTTTGTGTTTCGGGCGCGATAATTTGATTTAGAATGGTTTGTGCTGATGTTTTCCCCCTGTTGCTTAGGTGCCTGGTGTGCTCTCGCTTTCCTTTGTTGCCGGTGTGACTCGACCGCGCCGATCTATTATTAGGTTTTTGCGATGTGCATTGCTTTTGTGCACAGAGTGACTTGAAAAAGAAAAGTAATATTTAGTTATTTTGCGGTTGGAATCGATGGATGAGGAATTGTTTAAAAAGGACTAGAGAAAAATAAGCATCGGGAATGCGCTCCCGGATATTTTGATTTGGTGAGTACGTTCCAGTTGAAGATTGTTCTTATACATTTCTCGATTGCATTTTCGAGGGGACGTGTCTGCTTTTGTGGGCAGTGCGTTTGATGGTCTGTTTGGTGCGGCTGGTGGCTCGCCCACGCGTGCTGCGCCGCTAACAGATTGGGGAATTTTTTTTTTTGGTGTTGAAATGCGTGGTCGGGTGCCGGTTGCGCTGGATTGGGGATCGGATGCATTGCTTGCGGGATCGGATGCGTCCCTTCGGGGGAGTAATCGAGATTTATTTTCATCGTTCCCATTTGTCAGAGGGATGACCTCGATCGCATGAAACATGTTCCTTGAGTTTTCATGGTCAGGTGTCTACGAATAATCCATTATGATTTTTTTTTCAAGTTGAAGCATGATTCGTTAAGAAAATAAATGTTGCGATCGAACATGCAAGCTTGGCACTTGATCGATTAGTTTTTGTTGTGTTGTTAGGTGTGTCCTTAACATGATCATGAGGGCCGTGGTTGAAGACTGACGGTAGTCACGGCGGGTTATGGTTGTTTTGACGACGAAATATGAAAGAGAAAACAGTTGTTTTAAAACGCATTAGAGTTCGGTCGAGATAGCTTAAAAGATGTGCAATATGTGTACGCTGGTAAAAGCGTCAAGCGTGAAGAAAGGGGCACGGTAGCCCAAAAATGTGAAAGTTTTATGGATTCTGTTCCGGTCTTACGTAAGGACCAAATCGAAACAATCAACGTCGCGTAAAAATAGAATTTAATGAAGGCATAAGCGCTTTTTCATCGCTTTGTTGTGGCTGGATTTGTTCGGTTGTTGCGATTAGATGCGTATGTTGAGTTTCAAATTTCGGAAAGGGTGTATTCGTGCCTAAGCTTCGTTACATTTCTGAGTTGATCTATTCATGCCTATATTGAAAAAAATCATGGAGGTGCCGGGCAAAGGTGTTATATCCTAGACAAATGGTAAGTTTCAAATTCGCTGTTGTCGTCGTCGTAGGCGTCGTCGTAGGCGTCGTCGCAGGCGTCGTCGTAGGCGTCGTCGTATTCGCCGTCGTAAAATCGGTCGTAATCGTCGTCGTAGTCGCCGTAGGCAGTACCGTTAGTATATTTAAAATTATAGCCGCTGAAACTATATGAATTATCGCGTATCTCTGTTGTTCATTACATACCAAGTGAAAACTTAATCATATTTTGTCGTGGAGTATTGTGGTTGTGAGATGCTCGATAACCCTGGAGGGATCGGTTTTGCTCAATGAGCAGAATATCATGGGTTTAATCCCAAGCTCTCCCACAACAGAATAAACCACCATCCTTCGGTTCCGAGAGCATAAAGCGCAGTTAATAACCAAAAGATGAATATGTAGTCTAAACTATGAATTTCGGAAAGTGTGTATGCGTGATCCAGTTTGGAAGACATTGTTGACTGCTTTCAGAGACTTCGTTCATTTGAATAGTTTTGTTGAGTCGGTCGTAGATTGTGGTAATATAAGGGGCACCGTGGCTATAGAGCAACTGTTTTTGCTAAATGATTTCTTTTATTGTAATAGCTTCTAGTAACCGATAATGAACGATCATCGGTCATAGCTTGTTGTGATGTAAGGGGCACGGTGGCCTTAGAGCGACCATTTTTGCTTACTGAGCAGAATATCGTGGGTTAAAAACCAAGCCTCTTTACATTACTGAGATGAAGGGGTCGCGTCATTTGCATAACATGTTTTAAAAGTTCGCATCACTTTCCAATGTGAATCCAGATCTAATTCACCCTTCCTACTAAAAAAAAAAACGTCCTTTCCGTGACAACCATGGAGATGCAGACAATCCTTTCCCTCCCTGATGACCGTAAAGACGTGGCCGGCGCCGTTATTGACCTCAAAAATATGGATTCTCCGGATTTTGTGCACTGGGAATGGATTGCTAACCCAAACCCCATTCATATGGTGCTTTGTGCAAATTTCGCTAAATCTGGTCAATCACGGAGTAGCAACTACTGAAATGTAGGGTCGTCAATGCTCATACTCATGCTCAAATCACTGGACTGGAAAACAAATTTCTCTTACACCCAATGTAAGGTTTGATGTATAATATTCTCTGCATAGGTTTCATGCATCAAATGTAATTGCAGTTCTTGCAATGGACTGCAGCAAGCAAGTTTTGAAGAAGGCATATTTTTGTATACAACTATCACGAGATGCTTTTCTTGACCAAATGCATTTGAGGATACAAACTTTGTTCGAAAAATAAGCTAATTAATTACATAATTATTTAAAAAACCTTCAGGCAACCACATTACAGAATCTGTTCATTTAAGTGAAACATTTAAATTCTGCATACTTTTCATGTAAATCTGTAATAGAATCTTAAATTTCCCGGTTAGGTGTAAAGTTTGTTTACGAGATTGATTGATTGTGATTCTATTCGCAAGAAATGGGTGATTGACTTGTTTGTTTACAAAAGCTATTACGCTTAAATATCAAATCACTCCGGATATGTAGTCCTTAAATATAAGGCTCAGGTACCACCGTGTGATAAAGGCCGTACTTCTGCACGCCAGCTTTACTAATCGATCCTTCGAGAGCAATATTCAATAGTAAGTTCGAAAACCACCTAGCTTCAACCAAGTGAGGATCCCGAATGAGGTCAATATTTCAGGTAAACTAAAAAATAATAAAATCTACAGGTTCAACATTTGGATGCAGTCTGCATAAAAAAATGCAAAAATTTACACTACAATTCGGTTTACACTGGTCAATTTCGGTTTTAACCATACAAATAATGCAATCGTTAATCAAATTGATCCTAATTGGATTTAATGCAAGGCATCATTAAGTCCTGCAAATGTTATAGTTAGAGGAAACCAGTCTGCGGTGCAGTAATTTCGTGGGAATTGACGCACCAATTTGCGTACCGAGCAACCGCGACGATGGCTTGTATATCTTCACCCGTGGTCTACAAGATCTACAAGTTCCGTACAAGTGCTCCACAGTGGAAAAGCAACGATCATCACCACATCTTAGATTTGCCAACATTGTACACCACCGAGACTAACATACCACGTTGACTGTCGGTTCTCTGGCTGGTCTCCGTAACATAATCGTGTTATAATCATGTGAACAGCCAGCCCCGAACATGGCATTCAATAGACAGTTTTCTAGCCAACTATGCGTATTAGCCGACCGCCCCCCATATGTGTGTATAGGAAAAAGAAGAAAACTACGCAATTTATTTACAACTTTTTGCATGTAAAATCTCGGAATATGCTTCTCTTTTCCGTGTAGGGTCTTGGCGGGTCGCGGATAAGAGTCTTTGAAAATGTGAAAACACATCTCGCCGCTCGACAAGACACGTTGGAAACGCACTTGTTTTTGTGCATACGGTAATTTGAGCAGTAAACAGGAGCAGGGCAGTCGCAGCACAGCAGCAAAAAAAAAAGCGAGTCGGAATAAATTAAAATACCTCCCCACAGATATACGCAAGAATCTCGTGTTTCGTATTAATTATAGGCGCAAAAAAGTGTATCATTACACGCGAGGTCTATACGATGCTGTAGCGCTACGAGAGAGGCTAGAAAGCTTTGTATCAGCGGGTGGGGAAAACTCCTCAGAACTCTCGACAGTCTGTTTAGTGGAGTGCGGAGAGAAATCTCCGGCCGCGCACTGTTTGGCTGCGGGGGAAATGTAAACAATGCCATGAAAACTTTTGCATGTAAATTGAAACTAACTTAATATTATTTTGCCCTACTGAATTAATTTCAAAAACTAATGTTACTATTAACAACAAGTCTCCACAACTCGATATTCACTTAATTGAATTGAATTTAAGAACCACCACTTTGTGCGGATTTCGGCTATGCAGCCTGGCGAGATCAAACGATAAGTTTTCAACTGGACAGAGACGAACCAGGCAACGGCTTAAAGTGTTTTTGATAAAGTAACCTAACCTACCCTAACCTAACCTAAGTTTTAAAACTTCCCAATGGCCGATTGGGCAGTTGAAAAGTTATCGTTTAATCTCTTTAGACTGCATAGCCGAAATTCGTACACACCAACAGTCGGAAAACCGAGTATAACTTTAAAGGATGAATACCGTGCCTGTACTGACTAGGCTATCTGATGTGCCAGATGGCCTTTATTTTGATAATATTCAAGTAAGCCCAAATTAGGTAATTTTAAAACTTAAAAATTATTCAGGTAAATTAATGAAAATTATTCATCAAACCACTAAGGCACAGTTACTATCAGAGTATAATATTATACACAATTTTCGTCATTCTATGGACAACTAAAATACCCGTCCCTATTTACGACCTGGGAGGAGGTTGTGCATCTGACCTAACCATCGCCACTAGCACCACCACCACCGTCAGCAGCAACAGGCGCTTGGCTATCTATCGTCGTCGATCCACTTGACTTAACGGTAGCTACACACTCGTAGACCCACCCGTAGCAATCATTAGTCGATTTAAGAGAGTACAGGAGCGGAAAGGGGGGATACCTTAAGCCGCCTGCCTAGGTCTGATTTTCCCCGCTTACTAGTTGCGTTTTTCTGCCCACCCGTGACTCCCCACGGTTGCCGGGCTGCACTGACACTCACTTGCACGCACACACCAACAGAGCCGTGGGAAAATTTTGATTGTTTCAATTTTTATGCCACTAATTAAATATGCGATTTAATTTATAATTTTATCATCATTATATTTTTTACGGTACAGAGATTGTGGTTGTTTATAAGCGTGTTTGGATTAAGCCGGAAAATACGAGTTGACTTTGGAGGGGGTGAGAGGTAAGAATTTAACATGATTTCACCTTAGCACGAACACTAGCGCAAGTTGCGCTTGACGAATTTTGTTTTTGAATGAATTGGACTGGCAAAACAAGCCGCAAATGTGTTCATACCGCCACACCGGCCTCGGATTAGTATTCGTACACAGAGTGCATGAGTGGCTCGCTTAACTGGTAATTTTTGGGCTTATCTGATCGTCAATCAACGATAATAGGATAAACGATGTCGCAAGTGACGGAAAACTTTGGTCATGCGTTTAAATTGTATCAATTTATAACTCATTTTCCGTGATGTGCAATTATCAGGCTGAGCATCTCCTAATGTGTCCTAGTAACATTGAGTACGGTACCTATGTGGTCCTACAGTGATCTTGGTAAAATTTATGTGAACTTCAAACATCTAAAGGGTGTCCACGATGAAATTGCCACACACAAAATTGATTCGCAAAATTCGAGTTTTCATCCGATTGCCATCAAATTTTCAGGGATTGAGAAATAACTATTAAACTTCATTTTACCATTTTACTCGTATTTTATTTACAGTCCATACGCAAGTGCCCGCACCTTGGCCTTAACCCCGGCCATAAGATTCTGCACAACCTGTGAATCAACCGTTTTTTGCATGTAAACCCATACTTTCTTCAGTTCCTCGACTGTCTTCACTACCTTAGGTCGTTTAAGAAGGTGCTGCTTCATAATCGCCCAGTACTTCTCGATGGGGCGGAGCTCCGGAGTGTTGGGAGGGTTGAACATTTTCGGCACGAAATTGACCTTATTGTCCGCATACCACTTCAGCACGTCCTTGGAGTAGTGGCATGAGGCCAAATCCGGCCAGAAGATTGTTGGGACGTTGTGGGCCTTCAGGAGAGGAAGCAGCCGCTTCTGGAGGCACTCTTTTATGTACACCTGTCCGTTCATCGTGTCCTGGGTCACGAAAGGTGCACTCCGCTTCCCGCACGTGCAGATGGCTTGCCAAACCAGGAACTTCTTCGCAAATTTGGACATCTTCTGAGTGCGGACATGCTCCGGAACGCTGAACTTATCCTTGGCCGTGAAAAACAGGTTGCCGGGGATCTGTTTGAAGTCGACCTTCACATATGTTTCGTCGTCCATGATGCAGCATTCAACTTTCGTCAGCATGTTGAGGTACAACTTCCTGGCACGGGTTTTGACGGACTTGTTCTGCTTCTCGTCGCGATTAGGGGCCTTTTGTACCTTGAACGTTCGAAGCCCAGCCTTAGTTTTGGCCTTCTGGACAAAACTTCGGCTTAGGTGCAGCTTCTTAGCCACATCCCTAACGGAGGCGTTCGGATTTCGGTTGAAGCCCTAAACTACGCGGTTGTGATTTTTGGTGTTGTACGGAATACTTTTTCCTTCACTTCTGGGCTTTCGATCGGTGGTCAACCGTTCCTCGAACCGCTTAATCACTCGCGACACCGTGGAATTCGCGATTCCCAACGTTTTAGCGATGGAACGATGCGAGAGATCCTTGTTCTCGTGATGAATGCGCAAGATTTTATCACGCACGAGCTGTTCTTTCGACTCCATTTCTGCGAGTTTTGATCACAGGACTTTAAAACTTGCAGGATGTAAATAATGCACTATGAACTAAATCCACCCAAATTTTCATTAAATTCTACCCACCGGTTAAAAAGTTAGAGAAATTTCATAGTGTGGCAATTTCATCGTGGACACCCTTTAATCAGTAAAATTCAAACATTTCAATTTATTGGTTTAGTAATTTCAAAACTATGAAACCATCTCGTCAATCAGATGTTTGGCATATTTGATCAAGACTAACTGTTGCATGGTACGCATGGTTTGCTGAAAAATCATATCCAAGCCTGCAAAATCTGTGTCAATCGACACATGGATAGAACTTTGGATCAATTTTAAACATTAATCAAGTACTACTAATAAACGGCGCCAGTGGTGTAATGGTAAGCGTGATTTCCTCTCACCCCAGCAGGCCTGGGTTCAATCCCAGTCGGCGCCGCCGGGATGTTCTGAGGCATAACATCTCTGATCACGCCTTCCTTCGGATGGGAAGTAAAGCCGTTGGTCCCCGGTTCATGAGTTGATGGGTCGATAGGTAGGGTCCAGGTGTGGGAGCTGCCTTCCTGGTACGTCGGTAGCATTGGTGCTCAGCACGGAAAACAAGATCGACAGAAAAAAAACAAACCAAAGGAAAAAAAAAATTACGTAGTGCATATAATAAAATCTATAAGCTCATCAATAAGCTAATATGCAATGTGCAATAAGCTTGAAATACGAAGACGTAGAAGACGAAGATATATTAAAAACAGCTTTTGGATTGACTCTATTTGTTCTTCATGCCTTTTCATATAAGGTGACCAAACAATACTACAATATGCTAACAATTAGTTAGAAGAAGATGAAGTCTTAGCATAAGACTGTTGCGTAGTGATCGAGGTTGAACATTAATGTTCACTTGTTGCAGAATTGCTTCGCAGTCGATTCTTCCTTGCAGAGTATCGGCGACGGTTAAGGCGCTGAAAACATCTCTTCGGATACGTAAGGGCTCGACATTGATCAATTGGCAGCGATTCTCGTAGCTTGGAAGACCAAGGCAGCTTAAGGAGCGCGAAGCGAAGAAAACGTCGTTCCACTTATTTAATTCACTCGGCCCCAGTAGTTGGGGCTCCAGACTGCAGAGCAGTATTCCAACGTAGTTCGTACGAGAGAGCAATTGAGCGATTTCAAGCAGTAAATGTCTGTGAAGTTCTTAGTAATCTTGAAGACAAAACCAAGAGTTCTGGACGCTTTGTCGACGACATACGATATATGGTGTGAGTATGTCAGCTTTTCTTGACCTGCGCACTGGCGCGGCCGGCGCTGGTAGTGCCTTGTTTGAGATCAACAGTTTTTACAAATTGAGGATGAATGCTAGTCCCAAGCATCATCTATTAGTTCTCTGTGAAATAACAGCTGATCTGATAATAACAGTGTAGTATCCGCGGGCGATCAAACATGCTCATACTTACTTACTTAAGGGTCCTGTGCACCACCAGCGGTACAAAGGGCCAACGTGAAAGACTTCCATCCTGGGCGGCTGCTCGCTTTTGCCTTGACCTGGGCCCAGGTCAGATTCCTATCGACTTGCTTAATTTCCTTATCGAGGCTCCGCCGCCATGAGCCCCTGGGTCTGCCTCTGCTGCAATGTCCTGCCGGATCCCAATCCAGCGCTTGCTTGCAGATTTCGTTTCCGCCCCGTCGAAGTGTGTACACAGTAAATAAATAATTTTGATATCACATCAAAGTGGATGCACTACAATCATGTCGAAAATTTCATGTAATTTTTATGACCACATAAATAAACAAATGCAGTAAAAGCAGCGTAATGTCTGTTCATGCATTGTATTAATGATAATTTTGTCCTTTTTAGCAAGTAATATTACACCATATTTTCGACATGATTGTAGTGCATCCACTTTGACGTGATATCAACATTATTTTTTTGCTGTGTATATATTATATACCGCAGGCATCGGTTGATGAAGACCTACAGCTTTTGATTGTTCTCCGCTGATACACACCACGTCTCGCTGGCGTATAACAACACAGATTTCACGTTCGAGTTAAAAATTCGGATTTTGGTGCGTTGACTTATCTGGTTGGAATTCCATACGTTGCGTAAACTCGCAAAGGCAGCCCTAACCTTCTTGATTCGTGCACCTATGTCGCTCTTGGTCCCGCCGTCCGACACTATTTGGCTGCCAAGATATTGGAAACTTTCGACCTTCTCCACTGCTTATCCCGCTACCGTAAAGTTGGAAGGGTTGCCCGTGTTGATATCCAACGATTTGGTCTTGTTGACGTTGATGGTGAGACCCGCCGCAGAGGAGCGTTCGGCTAGGTCATTTAGCTTACTCTGCATATCAGAGCGCCGTTGTGCTAGTAGAGCAACATCATCAGCCAAATCGAAGTCGTTGAGATGCTCCATGGTGATAGGCTGCCAAAGCAGCCCACGGTTCGGTACACGGTCAATTGCACCTACCATGATCTCGTCGATTACGATGAGAAACAGTAGCGGTGATAGTATACATCCTTGTCTCACACCAGCGACTACCCGGATAGGGTCGGACAAGGCTCCGTTATGCAGAACTCTGCACGTGAAAGCCTCATACTGCGCTTCGATGAGGTTGACGATTTTATCCCTTGCGTCTCAGGGCGCCCCACAGATTCTCGTGATTGAGACGGTCGAAAGCTTTTTCGTAGTCAATGAATACCAAATAAAGGGACTCTTGGAATTCGTTGACCTGCTCCAGGATGATGCGGAGCGTGACAATATGGTCCACACAAGATGTTCCGGCACGGAATCCTGCCTGCTGCCGTCGGAGAGTCGCGTCGATCTTCTCCTGTATCCGATTCAGGATAACTTTGAACAGAACTTTGAGAACAATACACAGTAACATGATGCCTCGCCAATTGTCGCACACAGTTAGATCTCCCTTCTTTGGGACCTTCACTGAGATGCCCTGCATCCAGTCGGCCGGAAATGTCGCGGTGTCCCAGATATTACAGAATAGTTGATGCAACATTTGTGCGGATAGCATGGGGTCAGCTTTGACGCGAGTGATGCGCCGCACCCTCGGCGGATTTCACCGATTAGAAGGTGATGGTCAGACGCGATGTCGGCGCTGCGTTTATTCCGGACATCAAGAAGGCTCCGTCTCCATTTTCGACTGATGCAGATGTGGTCGATCTGATTTTCGGTATGTCCATCACGGGAAACCCACGTGACTTTGTGCACTGGCCGATGGGGGAAGTGCGAGCCCCCGATCACCATGTCGTTATTGCCACAAAATTCTGCAAACAGCTCACCGTTCTCGCTCATTTCACCAAGACCATGGCGTCCCATGATACGCTCATAGTCCGTGTTGTCGGAGCCGATCTTTGCATTGAAGTCGCCAGTATAGATCTTGATGTCACCCTTTGGAACCTTATCCACGACGGCATTCAGTTGCCTGTAAAAATTCTCCTTGTCATGTAGCTTGGCAGCATCGGTTGGCGCATAACATTGGATTATGGTAAGGTTACGAACCCGTGTTCTAAATCTGGCAACGATTATCCTCTCATTAACAGGCTCCCACTTGATGAGCGCAGCACTTGCCTAGACGCTAAGTAGGAGACCAACTCCACGATGGCGGGGAGCGTTTTCACCCCGAATACCAGAGTATAGTAGTACCTGTCCAGACGGCAGTTTGTGTTCTCCAAAGTTTGGCCAACGAACTTCACTCAGTCCCAGGATTTCTAGCTTCATGCGTCGCGCCTCGTTGGCGAGTTGTGCCAGTTTACCCTGCTGGGCTAACGTCAATACATTCCATGATCCAATTCGTGTCCGTTGTTTTGCGCTAAAAGTCGTTGCCGTTATATCAGTTCGATGTCTTTCTCTGTTGGTTTCTGTAACAATTGTAAAGGTTTCAGAGACAGTAGGTGGTTGGCCTAAGGTCTCCTATCCGCCGTGATGGGGCTGCCATCTTAGGTGTAGCTTCCGGGGAAGAGCATTTCTTATTCAGCCGCTGGATGCCAGTCAGACGCTGTTTGAGCCGCACCTCCATGGTGAACAGACGCTCGGGTTGGCGAAGCATTTTCTCTATCACCGTGCTATGGTTACCGCGCCAGTGTTCGCGTCGCACCTCCTCACTCTGCTATTGTCGGATTGACAACATTACCCAGGCTACGCCAACCAGCTGTGTCCATGTTTCAGCTGGCAGTCGTAGAGGTGTGAGGTAGGAACTTGTGAGGACCGGAGCTAGGTATATGCTCATGCTCATGCTCAAATCGATCCGTTTCAGAAACACATAAATTAAATTAATGTATTCGAGATCCAAGCTACACAACATCGATGTTCGCTTCTGACCGCCTATAACTGTCGGAAAGTTCTTCATCTTCATATGCAGTGGTCTCATTTTTTTCTATGTTTTCTAACACGACTTGAGGTCCTTCAGAATAATCGATGCTTAAGGTATGTTTCTTATATCAATCAGTTTTAGCCAAAACTTACCTGAAGGTAGACCAACCTCAACGTGTTGTGAAGAACTTACCAATAATATTTCCGCATCTTGTACAAGCGGTCGTTTAAAGATCTTAGTTCGTAGAACTCGTGATTTGGATTTGTTGTTGTAGTAATCCAAACTATGTTCTAGTATTCTTTTTCGCTCTGCCGATGGTCCTGCTGCTGTCTTACATTTTTGAGTACCGATTCGTACTTTTCTCAAAGTTGTGATTGCTAGCTTTCTACTCTCTATATATAATTTTCACACTGCCGTACTCAAACGGAACTATCAACTCTATCGTATAAAATGACCGCTTTAAGTCTGTTATCTGATGCTTAGCATCTTCAACTACAGATAATTATCTTTAAGATCGTAATAAAAATAATCAAATTCGCAAAAAAAAAAAAAAAAAAAATCGAATTTGGTCAAAAAGTGTCAAGGTTACTGCCATAAACCTGATTTTTTACGTCAAAAATCAGTAATAGAAACTACTTTTTTAAACACAACAATGTCAGAGTGTCATTCAGAGGCATGGTTTGTGATAAAAAAAATATTACACATAATTGTCTTTAAAAGGGTACTAAAATACCCGAATTTGGTAAACAGTGACAAAGTTACAGCCTATGATGTAGTTTTTTCATCAAAACTCTGTAAACAAAATACCTTATGTCAAAAACAACAAAGTCAAAATGTTGTTTCAGAAGCATACTTTGCTCTAGAATTTTGTCAAAGTATGACAAAGTTATGGCAGGTTGAATATTATTTTTCTCTTTTAATTAAGAAAAATCGAAAGAAATCCACGCCAAACTCATATTTTGTACAGAGTTAGACGAATACTGTACTGTTCAAATTTAGAAATTTAGTTATGAAGAGATTAGTGCAAAGAGATCTAAAATTGGTTGAAAAACTATAGAGTTACGGTGATTTAAGTAAAAGTCATTTCTTAAGGGGAAGCATACCGCTCCGAAAAAAAAAATTGAGTTTCAATTTTGCTAAAATTATTGGGAAAAGATATCAAAAATCTAAAAAAATCACATTTTTTCGTATTTTTTAAAAAAATTAAGTGCCAAAATATTTTTTGTAATTTATCATGGCATAAAGTTGGACTCAAAATACCACATCAACTTTTCGGTTTTGCTGAGAGTCCAATATTTTTTCATGATGAGATAGAAGAACTATTTATACATGTAAATTTTCTCAATAATCTAAGAAAGAAACTGATTTTCTTGGATTTTTGATAATTTTTTCCAATGTTTGTAGAGCAATAAAAACGTACCGAAAATATTTTTTTTATATAAAATCCACCTTCAAGACGTTTGCTCGAGGACACCTCATTCCAAGCTATTTAGGAAAACGAATGAATTTTGGGTTTCGGTAACGTTCGAAAAATACTGCGGCCTGTAGATAAAGTCGACTAAACGTCAAAAAGCTTTATAGAAGCACAACACCTTCGAATTGTTCAAAAATTAAAAGAAAATATCGGCATCGATTGGAATGTCTGATCCTACACGCTGCAAGAAGAAGAGTCAATATTGCCTGCAATTCCATCTAGTCAACCACCTGCAATTCCAACTATTTTCAGTACATTTGCTGCCGGAATGCCATTTTTTCCATCCGTGGCAATTAAAAGTACACCATATTTCACACCAGATTTGAATATGAGGCCCTCATTAGCTTCGCGAGTAAGCAATCAGGTACATAGCATTCCATGCTGGAAGCGGTGTGATCGATTTGTTATTCGGTTGAAATTTTTGTCGTTTTCATCACAATTTACGAATGCAAATAAAATGTATGTTACGTTTAGAATGCTCTGTGTCCTGTGGAAGTGCTCAACTAGTACTGATTTGAAAGCAGGCGATAAGTTTCAGCTATGATCCAGTTGGGACACAATAGCCAAGAATAACAAGTCTTGCAAATGTAAATGTCACTGAATGCTTGAGTAGATCGTCTGGACTTTGTTCGAATCGGCATCCCACAGTTGCACACTGGCCAAACTAATTCATCAGCCCATTACAAATTGAATTGAATGATTGATCGTGTTCTAGATGGCGATTCTAGGGTAACAAGCCTCTTACCATAACATTTGATCCCCCCAGTCAACAGGTACCGGTGCGCAGGGGAGATTGCAATGACTTCTTTCGCAACGGTCGACCGCTCTCCATGGCTCATCAACTATTTAGAGCATTTGTACTCAACATTATAGCGGAATCACGATCACCATTTCAACACACGGCAAAGCGGTAAGAGAAAAACGTACCGACTTTTAAGCCTCTTCTTTCGCCGGGGCTCTGATTTGCTTCTCGCTGTGGCGTCTCGAGGACTAGCTCGTCAAAACCTCGACTCCTATTGCTCCCTCTACCAAGCTCCGTCACCAACATCAACCTAGAGATCAAGACCGGATCATGTTGCTCTGAAATTCAAATTAATCACCGTCGCCATCGTGGATAAATCGTAGAACGAGAGTGAATCGTTTGCCTCTGCATCTGAGAGTGAGAGGTAAGATAAAGAAAATGTAAAACTTTAAAATGACCGTGACGTGCGCCATTTTAATCGCCACTGCACTGGACTGGACTGAAGTCAAACGGCAATCGGCGCTGACAAGACTTTGACAGAATCGTGGTACGATCAAGCGGGTGATAGGGACAACAACAAAAACCAATGCGACTTCATCACTGAATTACACAGCTGTTACGTGGGAGGTGGACGAGAAGCATCAGAAAAAAAAATAAATCTGAAAACCATCGAACCAAAACCGTGCTCAAAAAATATACCAAAGCAGATACCGACAAAGAATGTAAGCAATAAGAAAAAAAAAATACTTGCGTTGCAACAAGATGCTACATTAATTTAACATGAACTGTAGTAAATTAATTAAGGTAGAATTTCCTCACGATCAACGAACAACTCGAGGTGACGGTGTGGATGGCGAGCATACTGACCATTGACCGGTTTGGGTAGAGAAACCAAAGAAATAAAAAACTGAATCCAACCGCGACAAGTGATTGGGTAATTTTTCAATGAGTGCGGATTTCAATTGAGGATTTTGGCAAAGTCGTGTCCACGACGCGGTCGCCGGTGGCAGCAATCGCGTGGTTGGCCAACCGTAAAACAGGAACAGAGTGTGAATTGGTTGTGAACAGGTTTGATTTGGCGTTTCAAAGCAACACAAATGTTTTGTTGAGTAATTTGCTGTCGAAATCGTGTATTCGGTTGCTGATATCAATGAAATGGCGTTTCAAAATTAAAGAGGGTAATTGCACTGCATTTTTTGCACAATAGATTTTAACCTTTACGGTACCACAGATTAAGGGCAAGTTTTTGTTGTTCCAATTTCGACGAAGTTGAACCAATTTAGTAGAAACTGGATAGAATCGATCATGAGTAGAACCAGATTTTATGATTGACTTTAAAGAGAAAATACAGTGTGTAAAAAATAACAAGAGGCAAAGGTTTGATCATAAATTGCTGCCCGATATTAAAAAATACCGTAAAACAGTGTACCTCAACGCAGAGAAAGAGGCGAAGTCGGTCAAAGGTAGCTATATGATGTTTCCTATTTTTTAGATGCCGAAAAAGTTCAAGCCGTATTCAAGTTGACATTTTTTAAGTAGTCTACTGATTCTGGTAAAAATTAAATCACTTGAGATATGTAAGTTTGTACTTATTTAATTAATTTGGATCTTCAAACATTGGGTATCAAAAGTGTAGCATACAGGACTAATAGCAGTGACTCCGAAAAAAGCTCCCAATTACAACTTTAAATTTGATCTCGATAAATTATCATTTGTTAAAAAATGGCTGATGCAAAATTAAGTTTTGTTTTTTGTCACCCAGAAATGACAAATTATTGAAGGGGCGAAACAATTTGAGCCCTTTTTAGAATCGTTTTTCGCTCTGCGCTTTAACCTAAAACTACAAAAATTATGATTTTATTATTAAATTATTAATTTATCCTTAAATAAGCTGTTTATACGTTATTTTATTCGGCCTTGTTATTTGAGTGATATCGACCTATTTGAGTGATGTCGGAAATAAAATTAAAACATTATTTTCATCAGCCACAATAGGTAATAAGTCAAAAAATAATTTTATTTATTCAATAAGGAAGTGCATTGTTCAATTTCCCCATTTCTGCACTCAATTTTCTGACTCGATTTATGACAACAAACTAATAACCATGATGATTTTAGATTCAGATCATAAATTGATGATAGGAATGAAAGATTAAGGCACATAGAGAGAGTAATTTTAGACAATAAATTTTAAGGATTTCAGATATAGAAACTTTTGAAATTTTCATAGCTCTGGGACCTACATAACTTTTATCTCCGACCCAACAGCGAATCGTATTTGTACTCCTTACACTCGACCGCCATCGGTCAAATTCAGGATGATCGCGAGAAACAACTGTAAACGTACTATTTATATGAATGGATGCCAAAAACTTTTAGAACAAAGCCATTTGAAATTTATAAAATATAAAAACAATTTCGACACAAACCTCGCAAAAACTGTATTTTCTCAAAACAGATGACATATCTGAACATGGCCAAAATTTTAAATTTGATTGATGCAAGTTGTTAGATACATCTTTCGTCTTTGGGCTCAATAGGTCGAATCGCATATTTATTCGAAAAATAGTGGATATTTTCAACGTTACAATTTGTTACTCCAAGTAGGGTATAATGCGCTCTTCGAATTTTAGTGTGGAAAGTATAGCCATCGGACGTAAACCTTCGATATTCTATAGAGAATGAGCAAAGATACAGTCTAAATGTCAGCTTCCGTGGCATGACCATTTGCTCCTCAGTATTTTGAAAACAGGTTTTTATAGGCCTTTCAATTTCACGAATTTAAACAAGAATATATAAATTGGTTGAGCATATCAATTATAATATCAAGTCAATAGCCTAATTAAACAAATAGATGGTAATTGATAGATATTGTGAATTAAAAAACTACAAGGGCAGCTCTATGGGGTTGTACGCAATGGTTACGTAGGACTTCGCGGCCTTATACAATAAATGTTATTTGTTAACTGCAGCAGGAGCTTGTGTTTTGTGTAGGAATAGGAATTTGAGCGGGGTTCTCTCTGTTTATACTCTTTAGTATGACTATGATTGCCCTGAAAAGAACCTTTTGATATGAATTTTAGTTGGGCCATGGTCAGAAATTCTTTTGGAAAACTTGGTGGCCCTGAAAAGGGGCGATGGTAGTACAGGTTTAAAGCCTTTGGAAGACGATTATGACGTGTAGGCAGCTGGATCAGCAAATCGGACTGGACAGTTTCATATTCTTCGGATCAATGATTGGACCCTCGCAAGAGTCTCTGCCCGTCTGCTGCTAGGCAGGGGTTGCGAACTGGTGTCTGCAACAGGTTGGAAGGCCGCAGAATATCAGTGTCCACCCAGCTAATGCTCCTCCCCTTTTTAGTGTTTCTCGTTAAACTCCTTCTCTCAACAAGTTGGTAAATCTTAGCCTTTAGCAGAAAGACGCTTAACACTTTTTTCGGCGAATTTATGATCCTGTTTCACGTCATGATTCTATCATATTCTATGCCTGTTCAGATAAATAAGTACCGTAAAATGGGGTATTTTTGATAATGCGGGTAGCTTTGATAGTATAATGTAAAGATTAAATTTAGTCGCTGCGCTTTTCCAAACTAGAAACATTGGTACGATATTGTAGCTTAGGGTATTTCCGTTGATATCGTATACAGTTTTTGTATAGTATGTGTTACATATTTTGCAAACATATTAAAAAACAATTTTTGTGTTTTCGAATGTTTGAAAAAGCACTCAAACCATCACTTATGAAATCTAGATAGAGCTGGAATTAGGGCGTAACAGCTTTTGTAAACAATGACTTCTTTTTATGATTTATTGAAAGTTAAGGCTTGCCAACGGAAATCAACAACACCTTCGGGTAGGAGAAGACTTCCCCTACCCGCCGGTTATGTTGGTTTGGGTGGGCGTGCCTTGAGTTCCTAGAAATCATCGATAGAAGTCATTGTTTACAAAGGCTGTTACGCCCTAATTCCAGCTCTATCTAGAAATGTATTTCCTATATAGTCATCACAAATTTAATGTGGAATTCTTATTGCTTATGATATTTTCTGATTATATACTCATTCAAAGTTTCATATTTAAAGAACTAAATTGTTTGAGTTTCACCCATTTTTTTTTCTACATTCATCGAGCATTATCAAAGTAACCCCAAATCAAAAAACTGAAGTTCGGTCACAAAACTGGATTTGTTATTTATTTCGACACTTTTGTACAATGCTTGACATTTATTACTTTTTCAAAAGTTTCTTGTTAAAAAATCAACAGCCAGAAGCATTGCTATTGATGGCTAGAAATATTTCTGATCGATTGGCGATAATATTATTGAAATTGGTCCAGAGGCAGCTGAGTTATTAACGCTCAAAATCTTTCATAATTTCGTTACATGTTCCATTTTTGGTTTTAACCAAGTGTACCCCCATATAGAAATCACAGACGTAGTCCTACGTCAAAACGGGGAACTTCCTTAGCATGGTCATTGTACCCCATCTTCCCTATATTTAAGTTTTAGCGGGCGATTTTTTCCACTCATAAGCTAGCTGGTTGGTAAAGCTAGTTGTAGAAACAGTTCCAAAGTAAATCAGTGAATAAATATAACCTAAAGAGACCCATCCAGAATGAGCTTAATCAACCTGAAATCGTATTGAACCATCTTCGATTTGGATGACACTTGGCACTTATTTTCAGTATGATAGACGCATTATTTTCCACAGGACAGGAGACCACGTTAACTCAAGAGTCATTTTTGAACATTTTCTTTGTATTTTGAACACATATTATTTAAAAAAAATAGTTCTGAAACAGTTGGTTACAGAGCAAATGTTTCTAAGAAAGAGTTGTAGGGGACTAATAAATTTTTATTAAAAAAAAACACAGATAATCAAAAATTAACCTTTTAAATCAAATAACTAAAAAACGTATTTTGGATTTTTTTTTATAAAAACTTTAAGAGAAAGCGGACGTTTTTTAAATTTTAATAGAAAAGTAAATAACTTATTTGGATACATCTTTATCAATCTGCGATACATGCCGTTTGAATACCGACAAACCGACATGAATGATCATACAAATTACAAAGAAATTTCTGATCAAAGCACAAAACTGACATCTGCTGCCGTTTTCGCGGAAAATATTTATCCTAGCCACGAACACGCCTACAAAATATATGAGTTGGTTCGTGTCTAATCTATTTCGGACAAATTATTTTTATCTAGATAAAACATTTCTATGGTCATGACAGATCAAGAACAACATGTGAAAAGGGCATACAAGCTTTTTGTAAACAAACCTTCTTATGCCCTTTACTCGCCACCCATATGACATCAACGCAAACCATTAACATTAGCGGGTAGGGGAAGCTTTCCCTTTCCTGATGATGTTGTTGGTTTGCGTGGGCGACCCTCAGTTGGCGAGAAAAGGGCATACAAAAGTTTGTTTACAAAAAGCTTGTATGCCCTTTTTTACATGTGGCTCTCGAGATGGGATCACTGCACATTTTAATCGGCCGTTATGGATGCTCGATCAAGAGTTAAGTTTATGTTTCATGTCGGTTTGTCGGTGGTTTGAATTTAAACAAAATAGAACCCCAGCAGAAGTCATGTGGTGGAAATTTGGAACATATGACAGTCATGAACACCACATAATCACTGCCATCTACATCTCGACATGGCTTTGTACCATCGACTACGTCAATAACAACAGCATCATCTCAGGTATAATATTAGCGTTAGCGTTAGCGTTGTTATGATATACTTCGTAGATTGGATACTAGCGACACTCACGTCTCTTCTGAAATTCTCAGTTAAACGCTGTCCAGACTGGAGAGTTATAACATGTTATAACGGTTGTCAACTAATTGCAACACAGAAACCACCATCAAGATAGCGCTATAACATGTTATAACTCTGTAGTCTGAACGTACTATTAGACTACTTTCAGGAATGATGCTGGGGAGTAAACATTGGTTCCAATCTAAGCAAGAGTAACAGAAGCATGACTGTCGCTATTCCCGGCCACGCCTATCTTTACCATAACTACACAGATAAAAATTCTGAATTTTATTTGTGATGTAAACATTCAAACACGTAGACTTGTATTTCATTTCACGCAGGGTTGAAAATTCTCTGGGGAGAATCACTCGGGTGTGAGAGATATCATTCTCTGGGGTGAATGTCTGCTTATCTCCTCGGAGATTTTTCGTAGCACCATTGGAGAGAATGAGAGAGTTGACCGTTCACTGTTCGTCTGTTTATACACTCACTTCCGTGAGAAAGATGACAGCGTAAAGGTGTTATTGTTTCTCCAAAGACTCCGGCAGAACTTTACGTGAGTGAGTATACAGGCATATTCGATGTGGCCGTTGAAGTTTAGCCGATCATCGATCATCACTCCCAGGTATTTCAACACACGTTTTGAGGTTATGGCGTGCCCCTGACGGTAATATCTGCCTGCTGTACCGCTTTACAGTTACTGGCCAATAGCACTTCCGTTTTGTGGTGGGCTATCTGCAGCTTCGCTCCTTGCATCCAGTTACTAATCATGTCGATCACCTCGGTCGCCAACACTTCCACCTCTTCCAGCGTCTCATCTGTTACCCTCAAGACAACGTCGTCCGCAAATCCAACGATCTCAACTCATTTGGACAGCTTCAGCGTTAGCACGCCGTTGTACATCCCGTTCCAGAGCATTGGACCAAGGATGGAGCCTTGTGGAACTCCCGCTGTGATCCTAATCGATCTTTGTCCCATGTTTGTCTGTCGACTAAACTGAAGCAAAAATTTCAATAATGATGCGCTGATTCACTTTCCGTATTGGCATTTCCAAAATGTGTACATTATTATTTTACTATATTTTAAAATAATTGGCTACATACTGTACGTTAATAGAAAAAGTAACCTTTAAAAAATCTTTGTATGCAACAAACTAACAACCAAAATCTCCAAAAACAATCAAAGATTCTCTCCGGTGAAGCAAACGAACTCTCTACGGTGCTCCCTCGTGATCACTCAAACGCTCCGGTTTGTTGGACTGGTGGAGGTGCGAACGTCAGAAAATGTATTTGTTTGCAAAGTGGGAAGAAGCGGTAGAAAGTGAAATCAAAATAAAAATCTCTCGGGTGAGTTTACTTTTGTCATAGTGCGAGGTGTCTTTTCAACTCATCACTCTGCTTACACTGGGGAGGGTGGCATCCCTGATTTCACGCAACCTTCCATTCATTTCGGCTAAAAAAATGTCTAATGGAATGATAAGATATTATAAGATATATTATAATATATTATAATTATAATATATAATAATAATAAATTTCTGTTCAATATGATGCACATAAATGGAGCGTAACATATCATATACGTTTACATTATATATCATGTAAAGTTCTGACACATTTCCTGCAATGTAGCAAATATTGCATACAAAAGCCCATCTTTGTAAACAACATTGTTTGCAAGTTGATCGGTTGCGTGAAATGAAATACAAGTCTAAGTGAATGAATGTTTACATCACAATTAAAATTCAGAATTTTTAGCTGTGTATTGTTTATTTGTTGTTTATTTAATCTCTCGATAGCCGGCTATCGAAAGAACATATTCATTTTGTTTAGTGATCATGAATTTTAAGAGTCATGACGGAGAGCTTGGGATTAAACCCATGATTTTCTGCTCAGTAAGCAAAAACGATCTCTGCAGGGTCATCGAGCATCTCAGAACCATAGCGCTTCGTGACAATACAGGACTACGTTTTCGCTTGATATGCAAATAGTTTCCGAGGTTAATGTTCAATATCAAATATACAAATGATGGTGGCGATTTATTGTGTTGTGGAAGAGCTTGGGGTTAGATCCATGGTTTTCTGCTCAGTAAGCAAAATCGATCCCTCCAGGGTCATCGAGCATCTCATAATCCACAGCCATTCGCGTCAAAGTACGAATATATGGATGAACTATCTATTATTGAATAACCATTATTTACGATAATTACATGAAAGAAATAAAATATAAACTACAAACAAAACGTGACTACTAAAATCTCAAAAAGATATTCTCACACGCAGTATTGATTCAAATATATTATTCGGTTAATTCAAAGAAAAATATTTTTGAATCAACAAACCGGTTGTAGAGTCAATAATCTGTTTGTTGATTCTAAAAACCATTTTGTTGATTAAAAAATATGTTTTGTTGAAATAGTGATAAAATATGTTTGAATCAATAACAAAATACATTAGGCCTTGAAATAAAAATCAATTTTTCTGCGTGCACAAATATATTTCACGCAACCAGGAATCTCAAAACCATTAGACGCTATAATGATACTCTGCACATGTTTGACACAAGAAGAGGCCAAAAAGCAAGCGTCCGACACACAAAACCCGGCAAATCCATTTGCAGTCTCAATCAATGATTCTACGAATCGCGAGTGCTCACGAATCATTAAACCGCTGACTGCGACACTCTGAAAGCGAAATTGACAGGCTCTATGCGTCAAACACCCACCCTGCAATCTCCTCCCGCATCCAACAACACAAATCTCCATTACAACATCTAACGAATTCAAAACTCTGTTAATCACTCATCTATAGCAAGTGAGTGGAAGCAACCCTGCATGCAACCAATCTTCATGATACACTTTTTCTGTCTATCTTTCTATTAGGTCTGTGGGCATGCGTTAGCTTCGAAACTTCTTACCAAACTGGGAAAATTTTCAGATCACAAAAAATATAACTTGAAAAAAAAACTTTCAAAGGTAATTACAAGAAAAATAAATATTGATTATTTTACGCAAAAACGAGCAAGTAATATTAAATCTCTTGTATCGTATGTTAATGCTAATTGACTGTTACAAAAATAATATGCTTAAATAAAATAAAATATTAATAAAATGTTATGCAAAATTTACTAGAAGATCAATACTTTATTGGTGAGAAGTTTCTAATAAGCCCTCCCAGTTCCTCTGTATACAGAACAAATCTGATACTATAATCAGAATTGCTCAGTCTGCAGGAAGCAGCCGATTTCATCAAGGAAGTTCTTTTAACAACCAAGAATTAATCGTTTGAGGCATACTGAAGCATTAAGAAGGTGATATTTATGTGTCACTATAGGAAATCATCATCGTTGCAAATATAAAGAAATTAAACATAACCCTCTGCTTCAGTACCGTCAACCTCCATGTCCATGGGGAGGGTATCATCTCAGGTATAATATTGTATGGCTTGTATGTTGAAACAGTTCCAAAATAAATCAGTGAATTTCGATAGATACACATTTAAAATAAAATTAAGAAAGCAACTGCTTATACTAGTAGTACCAAACACAAAGAGGAGCGGTTCCATACTAATTCGCTAATTTATTTTTTGACTTTGATGAAAATTTGCAGCAAAGTTCCATTTATCTAAAAGTTCCATTTATCTAAAAGTTCCATTTTCCGTCTTCAAATCGAAATTTTGAATCAAGCCTTATTTAAAAAAAGGACCTATACAAAATATTAAGCTCATCTTCAGAAAACTGTTACTCGAAAATGTTTTGTTCGATCGGTTTGGTGCCTTAGGCAATGTTGTTAGTAATGGCTGGGAACATTTGGAAAAAATATGTTCACTCTAAAAATATTGCACCATATGAAAATAAAAGCTTAAATAAATTTATCTTAAAAACAAATTGAAAAAGCCATATATTGCAATTTAAAGTGACCGGCACGAAAAAAGATAAATGTCTATCTTATCAAAACTATTTCTAAAACATGTTATAAATTTGCTCTAGCATCATTTGTTAAATTTCAACTGTATTTAAAATTCTGTTATAATAGGAAATAAACCAATATAAAGGAAATAAACCAACCTACTCAAAGCTCTTCATAAAGGGATTCCGTTAAGAGGTTCGACAAATTTAAAGGATTAGTCAACTGTAAATTAAATTAATAAGGATACTTTGATCCCGGTATCACATGAAAAAAGATGAACCAGCGAAAGACATAGTAAGCCATCTGAATTACATTGGCACACCCCTCGTATTTCACGGTTTTGACATTTCATTGTTTTTATGCATTACAAAAGTCTACTGTAGAACTCTGAAGTTGACCTGTTGTGCTAAGTTAAGTCTTTTTGAAGCAGCAAAAATGAGCTGAAAGATCTATTTGAAGTATCAATTGCTTGGAAGTGTTGCTGATCAATATGGAAGAGAACAAAAACGAAAAATTGATTCACGAACAGACACCAGGATAAGCCGCGAGTTTAAAAAAGATCCACGCATCACCATCCGCGCAGTGAAAGAATGGCTGAATCGTCGATTTCTGATCGAACCATTCGACGACGCATTGCTGAACATTGTTCGAAGAGCCATTTTGCTCGGAAGTTACCATTTATTAGCAAGACCAACAAGAAAAAACGGCTGATCTACGCAAGGAATCACATCAACTAGCCGCACTAGTTCTGAAAACGTGTTGCTGGTCGGATGAATCAATGTTCAAGCTGTTCAACAAGAAACGACGTCTAAGAGTATGCGGAAAAGCGACGAGGCGCTACAGGACTGACATCTCCAACCAACCATGATGCACGGCGTAGGAAATGTTATGGTTTAGGGCTGTTTCTCATGGTTTTCTGTGGAAAATCTGACCCAAATCTATGGCATAATAACCGCATATGGATATACAGATATTCTACGTCCTATTTCGGAAGACTGCTTGCTGTAAATTGGACTGGAAGATAACTACAAGTTTCAGCAGGATAACGATCCCAAGCACACAGCAAAGAAAACTGTCACTTGTTCCATTCCTGTCGCAAAAAGCCGTTCCATGGGCCACCCTAGATTCCCGATTTGAACCCTATCGAAATATTTGGGCTATCCTCAATAACTGTGTGGAGAAAACCGGTGCACAGTGGGACGAAATCAAAAAATAGTGGTACATGGTTATTTGCGACGAAACTATCGTGTGTAGCATTTTGATATTATTTAGAATGCAATCAAAATAATTCACACGTTATTGTTACGTGAAAAATCACATAGAGTCACTCTATTTCCGCTTCTGTCAATTTTACGTGACACAAGTAGAGTGTCTACGTGATACCACATATTCGTCATTGGAAATTTCCTTCGAAGTCGGTAGATGTTTTAATTAAACGTACGTGATTTGCACATACACAAATTCTATGTGCATTTAACGTAAACCCTATAAGTGATTCTCACATATGAAAAAAATAATGAGTGACTCACAATATGGTGGCATTGCAATATTCATCTTTACATAACCAGGAAAATCTATATCATTTTATTCCCTAATTATTTGCGTGGAACAGTTTCGTGTTGTAAGTATGATAACTAAACAAATTATGTATAGAATAACTTTTAAGTTTGTTTTTTTGTTTCAGTATACCGACAAGAAGCACCATGAGTATGAATGCGAGTAAAACTCCCTTACATCATATGGTTGTAACCAAGTTTCCATTACTTGTCCCGTTCGAATTTATGTTCCCCCTGTGTATATATTGAGCGCAATACAGATATATTGGAATCAATGAATACTATAGAATCATTTGTAATGCAAAATTAATGATACATTTTATTTACAACGAAATTAAAATCATTGGAGACGATTATAAATTCCATCGACAAAATCACGTAGCTTCTACGAGATAATCCAGTAGCCATCTCGCTCACTGAAATAAGTGCTTCCATGTATGAATCACGTAACTCTTACGTGAAAAGTGCGATGGAAAAATAAATGTATGTTTTCACGTAGCATTGACGTGAAAATTATTTTGAGTGTAGTCATATCAGTCATATCAGTCATATCAGAGAGAAAAGCAGTAGGGTGGTGTTGCGTGCTGTACCATCATCAGTATTGTTGACCGTTACTCCCGCCTTGATGTTGATCAGAAGCGAAGATCCGAAAAAAAGCCGTCAGATCAACGAGAACGATCACAAACGCATGGTTGGGGCCTTTAAACGGAAACTGAACGCCTCAGTTCGAGATGTGGCTAAAAAGTTGCATGTGAGCAAGACTTTCGTGCAGAATACTAAAACTCGAGCTGGACTACGTACGTTTGAGGTGCAGTATGTAGTAGGCTGTGATATACAGAGATTCAGAGAGGAGAAAGGGAGAATAGATTCATTCGAAGTGGAACTTTCTCTACAGTAAGTTGTGTTTCTGGTTACCGTCAATAATCCGAAAATACAAGTGCTGATCACGATTCTACAATTGGCGACGAGTCCGGAGACGAACAAAGCGGAAAGTTTAATTCGATCGGAGGAAATCATCTGGAAAAAGAAGGAAAGCTGGGAGGCAGAGTGCTGAAGAAATGGCTACGGTAATTAACAATATTATTGATATTAATTTGTGGGATTGGGTGTTTGGAAAAAAAATAGTGATATAAAGAAGAAAATTCTTAATCGGTGAAGGGAAATATAATTCAGAACCCATAAATAAAGTAGAGAGTAAAGGAAATGTCGTTGAGCAATTTCGGTCTGCTCTCCAGTTAGAAACGAAGGGAATTTTCCGCCCCGTTTCTGTCCAAGCAAACGAAGGGATTCATGGAAATTTCAGCCCATTTCTTACAAAGAAATGAAAGAAATTCCATTTAAAATAATCCGGTCGGTAGCGCTTGAAAAAAATAAAATGAAAGGAATACATAATTCCGGTCCGTTAAAAGAAACATGGGAAAAATTTTGGGCGTTGCTATGACAACTTCATACAAATTGTTGATTACTCCAAAACAGGAGAAAACAGGTTGCTGAGCAAACTTAATCAGTAAACATGTCAGTATTTTTCACACTAGTTATAATAAATAAATAATAATTTACAGTTGAATTTCAACATCCACGCATTTTCTGAAATCTGCGACGGATCAACGAGTACACGCTGGGAATTATGGAAAGATCAATTCGTTTCCTATCTGATCTTGAAAGGCATCGATGGTCACGATGCGATGTTCAAGGCTCTAATGTGTTTCGGTGGGCCAGACGTCCGAAAGATAGCACGGGATGTCACCGTGTGTGAATCGACTATTCTAGATAACCGCTACAGATTGGCCATGGAAGTGCTGGATAACTACTACTCTCCAAAAATGTCACAGAGATACGAGCGGTTCAAATTTCGTCAGCTTATGTTCAACCCGAATGAGAAAATTTACAAATTCATGATTCACTTGAAGAAGCAGGCCGCTCAGTGTAGTTTTGGTGATCAAGTTGACGATATGATCATGGACCAGATTGTGTTTGCTACACAACATGAAGACAAACTTCGTGCCAAGTACCTAGAAGCTGATTCTACTCTGGAAGACATGCTTAAATTCGCACGCACTCATGAATCAGTGAAATCACAGCTGCAAGAACTTCGAGGAAAATCCGTACCTTTGGCTGAACTAAATGCAGTAGGTGAAGTGGGTAACGATTTGGCCAATAATGCTCGTTGTCCTGCGAAAGCTTCTAGTTGCAGCAAATGTGGCAAACTGACACATTATGCGTGGTGTTGTTCTGTTGAAGCTGACTTCAACAGAATCCAGAATCATCATGACCGGAAGGAGAAATTCGTGCGTGAAGTGGATGATGTGACAAATACGGTGGAAATTCGTGAGCTTATGGTGGGTTCGGATCGATACGATGGTTGAAAAGTTTGTCAGAGCATGTAACGGATGCTTATTGGTTTCAAATCCGGTGACTGAACCAATGGTAAAAGTACTTTTACCAGCAGGGCCATGGCAGAAATTAGCATTGGGTTTTACAAAAATTTCACCTGTGTACACCTTCTGATTGTTATGGACTATTTTTCAAGATTTCCTGAGATAGAAATTGTATGTATGTATGTATGTAAGGTAGCCACCATCCCTTCAAGACTTGTCTTGTATGCAGCTCCACTTAATAGCAAGATCAATTTGAGCCACCGATCTGAATTCACAATATCGCTGTATGAAGGGCCAAAAACGGAAGGGCGGACCCGTAAGCAGAGACACTTACGCGAAATCCACGGGAATTTAAGAATCTCCTTCCAACGATACGATCCAACAAATCGAATAACACATTTCGCAATACTTATTAAGCTTCCTACTGGATGGTTTGTTAAGAAGGGCGCGTCAATCGCCCTGAACTGTTGGAGTAGAATTCACACCACCACAATCGAATCGGTAGGATAAAGAAAATGATAGTGTTTATTCCCTCCTAGACTCCGGCTGTCAATCATACCATCGTCCAGTTTCAGTTTGAATGATACCCTGATGCTCCCTCCCAACCCAGTATTTATTTATATAATGAAAATATTTGCAATGGAGAAATGAAATATATCAGAACATTAAAATGTGACATAATGAAATTCATTTATATGGATAATATAGTTGCTACTGCAATGAAGAAGTATTTTACATATAATAAGATGCTGCTCTATACCTCCTCAGCTCACAATGGCAGGTGGATGCAACACTGAAATGTATAGGATATATTAAGCAATTAAATATACTTTGCTCGAATGATACTAACAATAATGTTCAAAATTGTGATGAATAACTAACATGACGAGAAATAACCTGCTTAATAATTATATACATATAATACACGCGAACCAAGGTACGCTCACGCAAACCAATACCACTTTCGGAAAGGTACCGTTATCAAATGTTATGCCAGATATGTAGTGAAATATAAAATATAAAAAAATAAACAAGTTTTGCTATTTATAAATCATTGGTCATTGGTAGCATCTAGTCTAAAAAGGGTACCTGTATAAAAATTATATGCATATAGTGTTAAGTATTGTTGTGCTTCCTCTGCTTCATCTGCTTAATTTTAATTTCGATGAGTAATACAATACAATAGAATTACAATACAATGAACAATAAAATGGTGCCTTCCTTCTCTCATCCTGTAAATGCATTGTTATCAAGCAACATTTAGGTAAATCAACGCTTAGCGCGCCATTACAGGTTGTAAAACAATATAACGAAGAAGAGCTCTTACGCAAAATCCACGGGAATTTAAGAATCTTCTTCCAACGATACGATCCAACAAATCCAATACCGCAATTCGCAATACTTATTAAGCTTCCTACAGGAAGGTTTGTTAAGAAAGGTGCGTCAATTTCACTGAAACTGTTGGAATAGAATTCACACCACCACAATCGAATCGGTAGGATAAGGAAAGTGATAGTGTTTATTCCCTCCTAGACTCTGGTTGTCATACCACTCCATCGTCCAGTTCCAGGTCAAATGATACCCTGATGCTCCCTTCCAACCCAGTATTTATTTGTATAATGTAATTATATGTAATGGAGAAAATTAAATACATCAATAAATATGAAACTTTGAAAATACATTTTATGGATAAAATAGTTGATAATCTGCAATGAAAATAATAATTATTGTACATATGATAAGATGCAGTTATCTGTCTCGTCAGCTCACAATGGCAGATGGATGTAACTTTTAAATATTAAGCAATTAGTAAAAGAATAAGTAATTTCCCGAAGAGTGCGATTGATGGCTCAGTCTTCTCTAAAAGCCGAATCTTTGGTGTTGTCTCGCTATATTATTGAGAAAACGTTAAAAATGATAATATAATGATAATAAATATGAAAAATACGCAGCGTACGTACTTATAAATATAATATTTGAAATTAACATGCAATGTCATGTAATATACTAAAATAAGGTAAAATGTTGTATAATGTGTATGAATTTAGAGTCACATAATGCAGTGCAATCATATTTTATACACAGTCAACTCTCCTCAACTAATACGATATCAAGTTATTGAACCATAATAAAAATGAATTTCTTGGCTTCTGTGGTTGCTATTCTGTATTGGAATGTTGTTTTATAGCTCAATATCGAGTTGTAGAGAGTTCACTATGTTATAGAATTATGAAGGGTATATAAACATATATATTTTAATAGCATGTACACTGCAATAATAAAGTAGAGATTAGTGAAGTATAACCGAGCCGATATTAGGTGCCACGCCGCCATCAATAACAAATCTTCAAATGTCGGAAACTACAAACAACTACAAAAGAACTAACTCATGTCGCAGTTAATGATGATTCCTTTGAAACTCTGCTCTCCTCTTCTAATTATTATCAGCTGTAAAATAAAAGCATATGCAGTGTGATATGTATAAAAGGGTAAAAGTATTCTATTTAAATATATTTTTCCGTCTTTTGATACTCTATAAATGTTTGAGGATAAATTATAAAAATTAATTAACGGGTGAAAAAAAAAAAAAAAAAACGGTATAGCGATGACACCTATCCCGTTGAGAAAAATTACTCCACACACCATCATCGACCATTTTTAAATCAGCGCATACCTCTAACTGCAACCATGCCGCCTCCTATGACAAGAAACTATAAAACTGTCTTATAGCGAATTCGTTTATTATTCAGTTCCAACCTGGATCGGGTATCCAGATTGGGTCTGCTTGTTTTCTGACAAACGTCAGTTTGCTCATTTGTTTATAAAACCTAGCTCAGGTTGAGGTTCGCACTGACAAAAAGTTCGGTTTCGCATGTTTGAACCAGTTCCAACCCCGATAATAAACGAATTCGCTATTGTCGATCTCTTTCATCGACCCATATAGAGATCTCCAAGCGCAATCTCACAAACATCAAAATCCAATTATAAAAATGAAGAAAAAGAAGAAACACAAAGGTATCGCGACATCACAACTACTATCATTGCAGTGAAGTGTACTTGTAACACTTTTGTGCATCTGGAGAACTCTACTACCACAAACACATTTTCTCAGCCATTTCTTTCACACTCACACGCATACTGCTGAAAGCTGTGAAGATGTAATTAAGTAGGGTGGATCGAAAAGGAATCTTGGAAGACTAAATAGAGAAAATTCAATGCAAGTGGGTTATTCCGAGAGTCGAAATGACCCCCGTCACCAGTGAAGCGAGAAAAGTCACGTCGTTATGACGTGACTCTGTCCAAATCAAACGGAGGATGACGTCAACAAGACGTGACCCCCCTCACCTCACCAGCGACAAAGGTCACAATGACACTCGTAATAACACCCAAGGAATAAATAGTAATAATTGAAATTTGACTTATCTGTACAAATGTTACTCTCCTTTCACCCTTAAACCGCATTATGCCGGAAACTCAACCTGTCTGCAGCTGTACGGCAGTGTCAGTTTAGTGCCGTATTCTTCTGAAGCATTTTCGAGCTTAAAACCACTCCACTCGTCACAAACCTCGCGTACGCAGTATGAAGCGGCACCACCACTCGTAAACAAAAAAAAAAAAAACCCACTTCCACACTTCCTCGACACTACACTGCGTTCAAGATTTCCTGAGATAGAAATTATGACAAAAATAACTGGTAAGGCAACAATATTGAAATTGCGCACGATTTTTGCCCGGTTTGGTTCTCCAAACGAATTGATTTGTGATAATGGGCCTCCGTTTGGAGCAGAAGAATTCGTGTTTTTTTGTAAAACATCTGGAATAGATCTCAAACACTCGGTACTATATGCCCCATTCCAAAATGGATTAGTTGAACGCTACAACCGAACACTACTGAAATCCGTAAAAATAAGTGTTGCTCAAGGACGAGACTGGAAGATTGATCTATACCATTTCTTGTTGGGTTATCGAAATACCCCACATTCCATTACCAACGAAACTCCAGCGAAATTAATGTTTTGATCGTAACTTGAAGGATAAATAAGAGAAACCGATCGAACAAAGAAGGAAAAGAGTAGGATATATGGTGACAACCGAAGACGAGCTAAACATTCAGTGATTGATGTTGGAGACCACGTAGTAGTTAAGAATTTCTCGAAACGTAACAAGTTAACACCTACTTTTGATCCACAGCCGAACATAGTTACAAAGAAAAATAAAACGCGACTAACTGTGAAAAATCTGGAAACCGGTATTGAGTATGACAGACATATCAATCATACCAAACGGTTAACTTGTAGCAGCTGTTTCTTCAACCTTGAAGAACCAGCATCAGTTTCGATGAAATCGTGAACCTGGATGAAAAGACATCAGAAGAACCACACGAACAGGCAGCAGTAGATACTCCGGTTGAATCAACATCTACTGGACCAATTAGGACTAGAAGACGTCATGAAGCTGGAAAACCAGAATATTAGAAAGATTATTTAATATACAAATGTAATATAGTTGATTAGTATAAGCAGGAGAGAATATTATCAATTTCATTAAGAAGAAAGGAGAGATGTAGTAGGCTGTGATATACAGAGATTCAGAGAGGAGAAAGGGAGAATAGATTCATTCGAAGTGGAACTTTCTCTACAGTAAGTTGTGTTTCTGGTTACCGTCCATAATCCGAAAGTGCAAGTGCAGATCACGATTCTACACAGTATTCCCCGAACCGCGACGAGAAATAAAATACGGTTGCAAAAAGCCGTGCCCGGAAGTTGTACGACCAGAAGTTAACGAAACCACACTGCTGCGTAATGAATGACGAGACAAGGCGGACTTCAGCCAGATTCCAAGAAACCTGTATGTGATTGCCAAGGATAAGTGTGATGTTCCCGAGAACCTCCGGACACAGAAGATGTCGAAGTTTGCCAAGTAGTTCTTAATTTGGCAAGCGATTTGTATTTGCGGAAATCGGAGTACACCTTTCGTTACCGCAAGCACCATGAATGGACAGGTGTATTTGGAAGAGTGTATCCAAAAGCGGCTTCTCCCTCTCCTGAAGACTCAAGACGGTCCGACGATCTTCTGGCCGGATTTGGCATCATGCCACTACACGAGGGATATGCTAGAGTAGTATAAGGCAAATGATGTCGATTTCGTGCCGAAAGATCTAAACCCCCTAAACACTCCGAAACTGCACCCAATAGAAAAATACTGGGCCATTATGAAGGAGCACCTTCTAAAACGTTCTAAAGTGGTGAAGAATGTAGAAGAAATGAAGAAAGCATAAGTTAATATGCAAAAAAACTGTTGAATTTGAGGTCGTGCAGAACCTTATGGCTGGGATTAAGGCCAAGATTTGCGCATTCGGATATCATAGCAAAATAAATTAAATAATGAAGCCAAAACTAACTTTAATTATTTTTTTTTACTTCCTGAAAATGGTGATAATCGGATAAAAAAACGAATTTTGAGAATGAATTTTGTGTGAGCGGATTTTAAACGGTACATCCTTTTCTCCCGCCTTAAGTTGTTAAATTCAAAGTGTTTTTTGTTACAGCATGCAACACCACCCTACTGCTTTTCCTTAATTTATCAAATCATCTCTAGAAATGACCGTCACCAGTATCAAAGCACAACCGACTACCATCGACACCGCAAACCGTGCCAGTATGCCTCATAGCCACACTGTTTTCACACGCAATAAATCTTTGCCTTATTTGAATAGGTGACAAAGCAGTCACCACTGTCCACCACTCTTAGGAAAACTCGACACTTTGCAACGATTTCCTAAAAGGAAATATAATCTGAATAACTTGTTCACAGTTGACCCATCTACGTGCAAAACGAGAAATTCAAAGAAAGTACCGGATTACCGACTTTCCTACAAAAATGGAATGACCTCAAGGTTCGAAAGGAGGGAGTTAGCTCGGTGGAACGGTATGCTAATAATGAATCGTAAACCTCGAATGATACTCTTCTGGGTATCAAGCATTAGACCTCGTTCTGCACCTTTTCCGAGGAAAACCCTTCCCACCACTACACTCAGTGTGAGGCGTACGAAATACAGCAAAACGTACCTATAAAAATATTAACTCAATCATAAAACGCCTCCGGCCGCCTTGACGGTCGGTGGGCTGGATGGAGAAGGTTCCGAATTCAAATATTTATTCATGCATCGATCAGATTTCAGTTGTTTTTGGCTTTCTGCATTTGTATATTTTTTACGAGCGCCATGTGCGTTTCCTGTTCTTGGGCGATCCTGTGCTAGTGTCATGCCTTTACTGCCACCACCGCAGCAGACTGAGATTTCCTGTCGCTGGCCTGTATCGGTAGTTTTGGGGGCCACCACGGAACTTTGAGTTGATTTTTGGATTAATGTTGCTGTAGTTGTGGTACACTTGGAAAATGTCACGTCAGCAAGACCTTTGGGTCCTCTAAGTTAATCTTCTACTATACAGGAGATTTTATTTGGCCAGGGTGACCATCGACATAAGTAGTTTACGATGAGCCAGTTGGCGATATAATCCCCTCTTTTGCATAGAAGATCGCTCTCCCACGGCTATAGGCGTGCCTTATCACCATTTATCAAAATAAACGTCGGTATTAGCCCTCCCCAAATATACGCCCCCAAAATAAACAAAAAAGCGAATGGTCTCGCGGGCGTGCGCTCAGCAATATTTTATATTTTACGTTATGTTTACCGAACATCCGAAGCGCCCCTACAGGAACACGCGTTCCACTGCGTCGAGGTGCGTAGAAAATTCCGATCGGAGAGCGACAAGAAAAGTCTCAGAGCACGGTAGAAGGAGGTTCTCCTCGCCTGGCTGGTGCCTTATGATGATAATCGCGCGGATCGATAGCATCGGATTGACTCACAAAAAAAGAGCTCTCAGTCGGTTGGCGGTTTACATGGTTGCCTTTCGGCGGGTAAGCGTTTAACAACTTTCCAAAAAACTACCACCGACAAGCAAGCTCACGGCTTTGGACACTTGCATTTTACGGCCCTGAAGATGTGGCTTTGGAAGAGCGTTGTTGTTTCTCTGTCCGCCGTTTGGTTGTTTATGGATCTGCGCCGTGAAGCAAAATGGGTTCGTCTCTCATTTTCGGGCCACGACAAATAATGGCTTTATAATTCATTCATTAAGATAGATATCTGCAGATTGCTCTTGAATTTTAATTTTCATCGGCTTCTTTGGCCCTGCTGGTTGAACAGAGATAAATGCCGCCCCGGCTCCGATTTGGGCCGTCCGGTTTTCATTGAGCCACATTTCGACCAACCACCCGCTCCGAGCTGTTGGATGGCTTTTTTTTAACGAGCATTGGAATGTGCCAGTACCAGTACCACACCAGTTTATGTGCGGTTTCGTGCCGAATGGTCACAACTTTTCGGTATTTTATTTACGACTCAACCCGCTCAAGATCGTACCTAAGCTGCTTGAGAGATCAGATTGGTGACAAGGGAGCAGAGAGAAAGATAGAGACGAAATTGTAATTTTGATGACTTTATATTTATTTTGGGAACAATTCAAATGCCCTATTGTGCCCAACGGCGGGTGGTTAAATGGTTCGTGTTTCGCTTTTTAAAAGTGAAAACTCATCCACTCGTGTCGCAGTGCTAAGCTGACCTTTGAATGCGCAATAAGCGGTGTGATATAAAATCCGTATCAGTGGACACCTCGTCAACGAGTCACTTGCATTGAATTATTTAGGAACATGCTGATCCGCTTTTATCGCTCGCATTTTGACATTCTTCTTTGTTTGCTGAAGAAGGTTAACTTAACAACTGCTGCTAGTTTTGGGATTTACTAAAAAGGTGTAATATTTACGTACGAGATCTGGAATATTTATCAGTGGCTGAACTTCGATAATTCCACTGAAACTCTTCACACTCTTTTCTGGATGCCCCTAGAATAATCTATAGAATCTTTCTGGTATTTTCTTTATATTTTCTCCAAATCGCTCTTGCAATTCTTTGCTGAACACTTAAAGAGTTCTAAAAGAAATCTCCTGAAATTCAGTCTCTTTGAATCTTTAACCACCAAACTAAATAATTTTTGTAGTATATTCGGTAATATTCAACGGATGTATGATGGGCTGCAAAATGGTGAGTTGACAAGCTGGAAGGAGCGGAATACCTAGCCCTGGTCCTCACAAGTTCCTACTTCACGCCTCCTCGAGTCATATGATAACAAAAGACTACCAGCTGAAACATGGACACAGCTGGGTGGCGTAGCCTGGGCAATGTTGCCAGTCCGGCAATAGCAAAGTGAAGAGGTGCGACGCGAACACTGGCGCGGTAACCATAGTACGGTGATAGAGGAAATGCTTCACCAAACCCGAGCGTCTGTTAACCATGGAGGTGCGGCTCAAACGGCATCTGTTATCCATGTTAGGAGCGGCTGATCACCGTCCTAGTGCCAGCGTGGGACTCTAAACAGAGCTGTGCACGATGGTTCCCCGGCGAGACAGGGGTTGGGGCAGGCCCAACAAGCCGCCCTGGAAAAAAAAACAAAGCTGCAAATACCGAAGAAAGAAATACGGATCGGAACAATCGGCACAGACCTACGCGACGAAATAAGGACTACGATTGGAAACTCGGAACATGGAACTGCAAATCGCTCGGCTTCCCGGGTTGCGATAGGTTAATCTATGACGAACTTCAACCACGCAACTTCGAAGTCGTAGCACTGCAGGAACTTTGCTGGACGGGACAAAAGGTATGGAAAAGCGGGCATCGAGCGGCTACTTTCTACCAGAGCTGTGGCACCACCAACGAGCTGGGAACCGGCTTTGTAGTGCTGGGTAAGGTGCGCCAACGCGTGATTGGTTGGCAGCCGATCAACGCGAGGATGTGCAAGTTGAGGATTAAGGGCCGTTGGATTGCTGCAACTATCGCGCGATCACACTGCTGAGCGCCGCCTACAAGGTACTCTCCCAAATTCTATGCCGCCGTCTGTCACCATAGGCAAGAGAGTTCGTGGTGCAATACCAGGCGGGATTCATGGGTACCCGCGCTACCACGGACAACATTTTCGCGATTCGGCAGGTTCTGCAGAAATGCCGCGAATACAACGTACCCACACATCATTTGTTCATCGATTTCAAATCCGCATACGACACAATCGATCGAGATCAGCTATGGCAGATTATGCACGAGTACGGACTTCCGGATAAACTGACGCGATTGGTCAAGGCGACGATGGATCGAGTGATGTGCGTTGTTCGAGTATCGGGGACACTCTCGAGTCCCTTTGAATCTCGAAGGGGGTTACGGCAGGGTGATGGACTTTCGTGTCTGCTGTTCAACATCGCGTTAGAAGGTGTGATCAGAAGAGCTGGGATAGACACGAGAGGCACGATATTCAGGAAGTCCATCCAGCTCCTTGGCTTCGCCGATGACATTGACATTATGGCACGGAACTTTGAGATGATGGCGGAAACGTACATCAGACTGAAGGCTGAAGCTAGACGGATTGGACTTGCCATCAACGCATCAAAGACAAAATACATGAAAGGAAGAGGTTCAGATTGACGGTGACGAAATCGAGGTGGTCGATGAGTTCGTGTATTTGGGCTCACTGGTGACCGCCGAAAATGATACCAACAGAGAAATTCAAAGACGCATTATGGCAGGGAATCGTGCCTACTTTAGACCGGTGGTCCTTTACGGCCACGAGAGATGTTTTCGAACGGAAGGTGTTGCGTACCATCTACAGTGGAGTGCAGATGGATGACGGAACGTGGAGGAGGCGAATGAACCACGAATTGCACCAGCTGCTGGGAGAACCATCCATCGTCCACATCAAAAAAATTGGGCGACTACGGTGGGCTGGGCACGTCGTAAGAATGCCGCACGACGACCCAGTGAAAATGGTTCTAGAAAGCGACTTAACAGGAACAAGAAGAAGAGGCGCGCAAGGTGGATCGACCAAGTAGAAGGTGACCTGCGGACCCTTCGCAGACTACGAGGCTGGCGAACTGTGGCCATGGATCGAGTAGAGTGGAGACGACTTCTTCGGACAGCAGAGGACAACAAGGCCTTAGCCTGATTGGTAAGGTAAGTATGTATGATGTTTTCCTGATGTTGGATCGCTAGTGGATGGAACAAATGTGAAGAGCATTTAGTTCTTTTAATTGATCGATCATCTATTATCTTAACTCTTTCCGGTTTTGAATTGTAGGCGTACCAAATTTGTAGTATTTTTTATTAATTTTTTTTTTTCAAAGAGAAAGTTGATGAAGAGAATCGATCAATATCACTTGCATCCCTGCTTACAAGTTTGGTTACAAGATTACAACTCTGGAGAGCTTTTTGTATGGTCGTTGGGGGCGTGTGGTTCTGAATATGGACGGACACAGATAAATTTTATTCCAACTCTTTACTGTAAAGGGTGATACGGTCAAAATTTGGTCAATATCAACTTGACGTATTTCTTTCAATTTTGCATTTAAAAAAACCTGAACACCCCTCATTTTGAAGGTGTGTGTGTGTAGAATGTTGCTCCTATTTTGATTTTGGAATTCACTCTTCAGTTGTCAAAATGCCGTCCTTTTGCTGCGTATCAAAATTTTGCTCGCGCATCGCGAAAATCCGAGCTACTCGCACGCAAAGTTAGCAAAATCGCTAAAAGTTGCCAAATCAACCGTTACAAATGTAATTAAAGTGTTTGGGGAACGTTTGTCGACAGCCAGGAAGTCTGGATCGGGGGGAAATCGAAAACCGGAAGCCGCTGAGACGACAAAGAGAGATGCCGGTAGTTTCAAGCGAAACCCTAACCTCTCTCTCCGAGATGCCGCAAATAAGCTGGGTGTATCGTCTACAACCGTGCATCGAGCCAAAAAACGAGCCGGACTATCGACTTACAAGAAGGTAGTGACTCCAAATCGCGATGATAAACAAAATACGACGGCCAAAGCGCGATCCCGGAGGCTGTACACGACGATGCTGACGAAGTTTGACTGCGTGGTAATGGACGACGAAACCTACGTCAAAGCCGACTACAAGCAGCTTCCGGGACAGGAGTTTTATACGGCAAAAGGAAGGGGAAAGGTAGCAGATGTTTTCAAGCACATGAAACTGTCAAAGTTCGCAAAGAAATATCTGGTTTGGCAAGCCATCTGTACCTGTGGCTTGAAAAGCAGCATTTTCATAGCTTCCGGGACTGTCAACCAAGAAATTTACGTGAAAGAGTGTTTGAATAAACGTCTGCTGCCTTTCCTGAAGAAACACGGTTGTTCCGTACTGTTTTGGCCGGATTTGGCATCTTGCCATTACGGTAAAAAGGCCATGGAGTGGTATGCCGCCAACAACGTGCGGGTGGTTCCCAAGGACAAGAACCCTCCCAACACGCCAGAGCTCCGCCCAATTGAGAAATACTGGGCTATTGTCAAGCGGAACCTAAAGAAGACCAAAAAAACTGCTAAGGGCGAGCAGCAGTTCAAGGCAAACTGGCTTTCTGCGGCGAAGAAGGTGGACAAGGTGGCTGTACAAAATCTGATGGCAGGGGTCAAGCGTAAGGCCCGGCAATTCGGATTTGGAAAAGCGGAAGCCTAACTGAATATTTTTCCTGAATTTTATACTAATTGAACTTGAAAAAGAAATTTAATTTGATTTTTTAAATAAACGATTTCACCGATTTACACGCGTTTTCCCTTGACCAAATTTTGACCGTATCACCCTTTAATAAGCTTGTTGACCCTGAAAAGGGTCGTTTTGTTGCCAAAGTTGGTGATTATTTAGCCTCCGAAACCATACAGAGGTCTGTCACTTCAAAGCGTAGACGACATCCATGGCCGCTTACGCTTGGCATGGTCAGAGTAGGTGACAGCATCACGGATCACATTTTCCAGGAACACCTTCAGTACACCTCGTAAATCAGACCGGAGATACATAGTTTTACACCGCCACGGCGAGCCAGACTACGGTTATCACGAAGAACCTTGCGATGACGCTTGGACCTTTTCCTCCTTTGCCATGACCAATCATTATTGCTTGTTGGGTAGAAAGAAGAGTGGACTACCAAACCTGCCACCACCTTTCTACTGCTGCTATTGATGCTTCTGCTGCCTGTTCCGAAGCCAAAATGACTTGAGGCTAGACTTGACTTTAAATGATCTTTATTTCTTGTAGGTGTGTGGTTTACATGTATTACTTATCAAGTGACACAGATGCGTCTTATCAACTTTAGTTCTTTTGAATTTCAATTATTATTAGTTACAGTTCGTAGTCCTATCAGGCCTGCCTTAGAGAATGACCACCTTGGTGGGATTGGTTTGTTTTAAATTGAAAATGGAAACTACTTATAACTACTATTTACAACTACAATTAACTACTATATACACCTAATCTATATACAAATTGCTTATCAAAGCATGTTCTGATAAAATACATTTTTGTGCAAATTTAGTGATAATTTCGTTAATTCTTGAATCTATTTTGGGAATGCCTGCCTCTTCATGTAAATTTGTTATTCTAGTGTCGAAAGGACGATCAAGAACCATCCTCAGCAGTCTATTCTGAGTTACCTGGATTTTGTTCCTGTGAGCCTTTGCACATGATTCCCACACCGGGCTGCGTAGAGGATCGCAGGTGCTATGATTTGTTTATATACAGCCAGTTTGTTCACCCTTGAGAGGCGGGATCGGCGGCAAATCAGCGGATACAGACACCTAACCAAGGCAGAACACTTGACTACGGTTTTCTCCACATGCGAGCGGAATAGGAGCTTTTCGTCAAACAACATCCCGAGATAGGTTACTTCGGCGGACAACTCAACCCTTGTGCCATCCACGATTACAGTACAAGAGGGAGCCGGTTTTAGTTTGGGTGATTGCCGATGGAGGAACATGATTGACGCCTTTGCTGATTATGCCACGTGGTGGCATAATCAGCAAAGGCGTCAAGGCATCGTTGGAGCTTGTTTGTTATTTCGCGAGGCATCCTACCTTTGACAGTTATTGCGGTATCATCTGCGAACAGGAAGAACACGCAACCGTCTCCGAGGGAGGGATGTCAGAAGTGTAGATGCTGTAAAGCAAAGGGCCCAACAGACTTCCTTGTGGAATTCCTGCTGGGATGGAGAACGTGGCAGCCATTCAACGATACCCTGAACGAACTTTGCTGGAGGTAGTTACGGGTGATTTTAACAAGATGCAAAGGAAAGTTTAAGTAATTAAGCTTGTATACAAGCCCATTGTCAAACGCTTTCTCAATGTATAACAATGTCATGGCTGTGAACTTGGATACAGCCTTGTTACTTCGGATGTTATGCATCACCCGTACTAGCTGATGATTTGTGGAGTGCCCCTTCCTGAACCCGAACTGTTCCGGTAGGAGAATGTTTTGCTCCTTGACAAACTTGAGCAAACGATTGAGAATAAGTTTCTTTAATAATATGTTCAGCGCTGAAAGGAGGCTGATCGATCTGTAGCTTGAAGCAGGCTTGCTTCCACTCCCTTGCTATAAAAAATTGTTTTTCAGAATTATGAAATCATTAGATATTATAATGATAGTTTGTAAGTCACAAGATAAGGTTGTAAACTATGTTTTTGACACATAACACCTGTCATTATTGCTTTCACTGCGTCACAATTAGCGATTTTACGATTCGTGAGCGCTCACTCTGAATGAACGCTCACGAGTCATAAATTCGCTGATTTTGACGAACTGAAAGTGAAATTGACAGGTTTTATGTGTCAAATACATACCTTTCAATCTCTTCTTGTTTCTGACAAGTACAAACTCTTTCATAATAGCATCCAATGATTCCATAATTTCGAAAAGCATTTTTTATAGCGAAGTGAGTGGAAGTAACACTGGCTTGAAGCTAGCGTTGGGTCCTTCCCGGGTTTGCGGATAGGTATGATTTTCGCTGTCTTCCAGATACTTGGAACGTAGTGCAGTTCCAAGCATCTGTTGAAGACAGCAGCCTGTAGAGAGTGAACCTTCATGCTGAGATTTTTCAACACTAGGTTGAATATTCCGTCGAACCCGGGGGCCTTCATGTTTTTGGTGCATTTCAGCGCTGAGCAAATCTGTTTCACTGTGATTCTATCCTCCGCATTGCTCAACCTGAACTTCGAGCGGACTTTGGATGTTGAAGCCAAGCAAGTGCGACTTGGCAATATGCTCACACGCAAACCAAAAATCTATTACAATGAATGTTAGTTCCGTTTCCTATCATCCTCTGTTCATGAACATCGCAACGAATGTTAGAAATTTACCATGCAGGCGATGTAATGGTTTTTTGTCTTTTTTATTTCGTGTTTTCTTGAAGACGACCGCACCGCACGACGCGATTAAACTGCGAATGTTTGGAACAAACTAGAAACTTTAGAACAACTCGATAGAGCGAGCAAAAACCGAACTGTACTGCTTGACGTTCAAGCAGAGAATCGCCTTGAGTTGAGGCTAGACAGCAGCGCTCTTTAATCCAGGTTAAAGTAGAATGATGTGCAACCAAGTGGTACTCGGTTATGACGAACGGGTTTGGGAAGAACGTTTATTTAATGAAAACAGTGATAAAATTATAACTTTTTATTTGTACATTGGACAATGCTAGACATTGCCACGTTGTCAATAGTTTCTTGTTGAAAATCATCAGTCGGAATCATTGCTATTGATGCGTGGAAATATTTCTGATCGATTGGTGATTGTTCCAGGGGCATCTGCGTTATTAATGTTCAAAATCTTTCATAATTTTGTTACATGTGCAAAAGCCTCAAATTCCAATATCAATCTGAATAAGAAATTAACCAGTAATAGACCCCCATACGGTACGAGAAAATACACAACTTAACAGCAGCAGTGACAACAGTTGTTTATAAACAGTTGCTACCGCGTCGTCAGCGAGGCGCGCTGGCTTAACTAGGTGCTTCGCGAAAGGTCAAAGTAAACATTGATGAGTAAGCATCCTACATAGCCGTTCCTACAGCGAGGAGCATTAATTCTTGTTAAAAAAACAGACACCGACTTTCCAAGAGAAAAGCTATCTGTCTCGCTTTATATGTACATACTGGAGAAAAACTATTGTGTAGAGTTTAAGTAACAAATTCATGTATAAAAGGTTTCGAAGAATAAAGAATCGGGGCAGTTGTTCTGATGAGTTTATTATCCGAGGTTTGCTAGGTGCGGACGAGCACAGTTCCAACCTCAGGATAACTGATTCATCAAAGAGCTTTTTCCATACAGTAGAAATGGAATTGAACTGTCTTTCATTTTACGGAGAAAGAAAGACCACGCGAGTTGTTGCTCTACGTTGGGCACTTCAACACGGAAGTGAAACATGGATGCGCAACGGAGTATGGGCGCTTCATCTGGTGACAGCGGAAACTAAACCGCTATTTTCAAGTGTTGGAACGCCAAAATTTTGACTGGCTAAAATCAGTAAGTGTTAAAAAACCAAAAAGTGACTTTGATTAAATTACAAAAAAAAAGGGAAAAAGTGAACTAGTGATTAATAAAGAGTACAGCACATTGGTGCACATCTGGTCAACTATAAAGATATGGGGACTTCATCTGGGAACTTCATCGCAGACTCAACAAGGAATAATCCTGATCCTGCTCCTGATAGGGTGAGTACACAGTTTAAAAAAAAAATGGTAAGGTTCTATTCTAGATATACATAAATGGAGCGTCTCATATCATACAAGTGAACATTATAAATTGATTAAAGTTCTAATACGTTTCAAGCAATGTTTCAAATATTGTACATTTAATCTTTGTAAGCAATATTTCTTGCAAGATGCTGGATTGCGTGATATGAAATATAAGTTTCCACTCATCAATGTCTACATCATAAGTAAAATTCAGAATTTTTGCGGTGTAATTATTATCCTTTTTTTTCAACCACTTTAAGGGAACGTTAAATTAATTTCAACAAATTTAAAAGGCCAGCAGGCAAATTTAATTAACAAAGCACAAAACATGAAAAAAATAATTTTGTCTTGAATTTACGCTGAAAGCGTTTTTGATCCAAATAAATTCGCAAAAACGGAAGATAATAGCAATACCCATAATTTAATAAGAGACTGAGAAACAGTCGCATTTTTTCTCGTTTGCTTCGAAAAACAAACAAAAAAATGGCAGAGTTCCCAACTGAAAGAGCTATTCAATGCATTCCAGAGTTCAGAGGCGCGGCCTCAGAATTACGATCGTTTTTATACCAGTGCGATTTCTTCGCTAAGAAATTGCCAGTAGAAGAATCGCATGAACCTTTAATTCAGGTAATTTTGATGAAATTGAAAGATCCGGCATCAGGGTATTTCAAACGCATTTATGCGGAAACATGGCCCGAAGTGAGAACCAATCTCGAAAGAGAATTTGGGACAAATGTTAAGCTGGAAGAAATTTTTCAGAAAATCGAAACTTTGGAACAAGGACCAAACGAATCCTTTCAAGATTACAAAGATAGGGCATTAACATTAAAAGAACACGTGGATGAATATGAAGAAAATAATGCCAAAGGCAGAGAGTCATATGCACTACGGAATTTGAGGATACATTTTTTGGGAGGTTTGAAAAATAGGAACTTGAAAAATATGGCAAAATCACAGAAAAATAACACCTTCAATGAACTAGTCAAATGTTTACAGGAAGAGTGTATCTACGAAAAACAAATTGAGGATATCGAAAAAAGACTTCAGTGTATTCACATCGCTGAAAAATCAAAATCACAAAGGAACCGAAATAATTGGGATAATCATGTTAATCAACCCAAATATTTTAACCGGTATCAACGAAAACATCAACAAAACAATTCGTTCGATAGAAAATTCAGACCTCATAGAGATTTTCCGAATAATTTCGTAAGGTCTAATCAAAGGCCGTTCAATGGAAATCAAAATGGTTACAGACGCACGAGTTACGAATACCAAGAAAATAATAATTTTAAAAGAAATATGAACAACAATAATTCACCGAATAGGTCAGACAATTACAACAGGAATGATAACGGAAACTACAACATAAATTACCAAGGTGAATACAGCAATAGATACAATGACGAAAACCGCAGAAAGAATTTCAGTATCAGAGATAATTTCAACACAAGACATAAAAAACTAAAATTCCGGAATCATGGAAAGACACATGTTACAGATTCCCAATGTTTTCACGCTGGGATAAAATTTGACCCAATCATTACAACAAACCATAAATATCCAATGTTCGGTGGAAATAACGGAGATTTCTACTGGTATATGTCAACAGCAGAAAACCCGGAGTTCTTTTGCAGATACTATTTTAACACAAGTAAAACCGAAAATTTTATGCACAAAAGTATAGCATTGAAAGTGGGAGCAAAACTGATAAACCCACTTAGTGTGGCATATACAGAGATAGACGGAGAAGAAGAAGAATCATTTGGAGACATTTGGGTCAATTTAAAAATAGGCAGAAGTAACATACCAATAAAATTTAACTTAGTTCATTATTTAGCTGTACCAGCCACAATAGGCACAGCATTCGCAAGAGATCATATCGAAAGTATAGGTGGGAGCTTCAGATTTGCAATCTTCAAAAGCTTCTCTCATCCTATAAATAAAGAATATATTGATTATATACATAGAGAAAGTAGTGTGAAAGACATTAAACGATATGTGGAAATTGAACCATACGTTTTTAAAAAGGACATGGTAGGAATTACAGCGGATGAAAATATAATTGAGAGAAATAAGGAGCTCTCAAGTAAAAATAGTCATGAAATAAAATTTAATTTTCATGCAATAATGGGGAAACAAAATAAAAATAAGCAATATAATAACAGCGAATCACCCCTTTATAATATAATATCAAATAAAATAGCACTTAAAAAAATCTATTCTAGAGATAACTTATTTTTTGTCGAGATACCTACATCTAATAACCCCGCATATAGGCTGAGATGTTTACTCGATACAGGTTCATCAGTAAATCTGCTCAGATATGAAGCAGTCAAATCACTAAGAATAGACCAAGTAAATACAAATGATACTATAACAATAGCAGGAATTGGAGGAAATACAAAAACAATGGGATCAGTTAATATAGGTTTAACCATAGGAAACATAGTTTTCCCAGCAAAATTTCATTTAATGACACATTTATTAGTACCATGTATACTCGGAGGAGAGTTCCTTCAAAAACATGTAGCACAAATTGGAAGAAATTTTGAATATGCTATTTTTGAGCTTGACACTTGCAAGAAAAACTATAAAGAAGACGAGTGTAAAGATTTTACACAAGTCCATACATTCAATGGAATGGAAATAGATGACCCGTCGGAAAATGATTTTTATCATGAAGAATATAATGAAGAAGGAAGTGAATATGACGACAGAGAAATGTTGGACTTAAATGCTGACATAGACTACGATATTGTCAAATACAAAAATATTAAAATGCTTCAAGGACACGAACGATATAATAAAATCTTCGAACAGATCGAACTTGATCATTTATCACGAAGCGCTTTAGAATCAATTGAATCAATTTTAAGTAATTTTAGTGATGTGTTTTTTCTTGAGGGTGATAAACTGACCCACACAGATGCGGCAGTGCACGAAATAGAAACTTCAACGAACGTACCCATTAATAAACGGCAATACAGATTCCCAGAAGCAACAAAAAAGCAAATTAATGAAGAAATCGAAGAAATGTATAGGCAAGGTATCATCAGACCAAGTAAAAGCCCATGGAATGCACCAGTCTTGTGTATACCAAAAAGGGACTTGGATGCAGCTGGAAATAAGAAATATCGAATTGTAGTGGACTTTAGGGCTTTAAATTTGATAACTAAGCCTTTTGTATATCCAATTCCACTTATCAATGAAATCATGGATAATCTTGGAGATAGTGTATATTTTTCAATATTGGATTTAAAATCAGGATTTTATCAAATCCCAATCGATCCAAAAGATGCCGCTAAAACAGCCTTCTCAACCCCAAAAGGACACTTTGAATTTACAAGAATGCCTATGGGATTAAGGAATAGCCCATCAACTTTTCAAAAATTAATGAATACGGTACTATACGAAATCGGAGATGTTCGAGCCGTTGTTTATCTGGATGATGTCATCATTTCAGGAAGAACAATCGAAGAACATAATGAAAACTTATATAAAGTGTTGCAAGGACTACGCAGACATAATTTAAAATTGGAACCAGTAAAATGCAAAATTTTAAAAACAGAAATCAAGTATCTTGGTCATATAATAAATCAATATGGTATTAAACCAACCAAAGAAAATGTACAAAGTATACAATTGATGAAAAGTCCATCTACAGTGAAAGATGTTCGATCATTTTTAGGTACAATTAATTTTTATGGAAAATTCATTCCAAACATTGCAAAGTACAGGAAACCCTTGAACGATTTATTGAAGAAAAATGTAAAATTTGTATGGACACGTGAATGTGAGGAAGCTTTCGAAATGCTTAAAACATGCCTCATATCTGAACCTTTGTTAGTAAGGCCTAATTATGAGGATACATTTGTCATCACCACAGATGCTAGCAATTACGCGATAGGAGCGGTGTTATCTAATGAGAAAACTGTCGATAGACCGATCGCCTTTGCGAGCAGGGCATTAATAGGTGCAGAAAGTAGATACCACACAATCGAGAAAGAATTATTAGCGATCGTTTGGGCAGTTGACTATTTTAGACATTTTATATTTGATCAAAAATTCATTGTTTACACAGATCACAGGCCTCTAATTTCAATTTGGCGGTTAAAGGAAACGTCACCCACATTAACAAGACTGCGACTTAAGTTGCAAGGTCTTAAATGTGATATACGCTACAAACAAGGGAAAGAGAACATTGTTGCAGACTTTTTGTCAAGGCTACCATGCACGAAGGAAAACAAAAACGTCAACCAGATTCAACCAACAAGTTATTGTCAGGGGCAATCAAGGTTACAACGTTGTAATTGTAAAAAAGGTAACGTAGACATTAAGAATCAACAACATACGTCGGTAGAACAAGAGCAGGTAGTTGCAGTCGTTACGCGACAGCAGCAAAGAATGCAGAGGCAGACAACCGAAACAAAAATAAACAACAGGCGATCAAGCGATTCCACTAACCAATATTTGAGAACTGACCAACCTCAAAGGGACTCAGTTTTTAATGAATTAGTTAACATGGATATAAGTGACAATGAAAACACCACAAAGAAAGATGATAACCACAATTTATATAATGATTTCAAAGCAAGCGTAGAACAATCATTAGTAAACACAGATGAACTTATGATTTCAGGGAAATTAACTAATGACTCAGCAGATGCTACATTAGTTATATTAAATAGTAGATCAGCCTACAAGGAAATTTCAACTCTGTGTAATTTACCACATGGATTGAAGGATTATGATAAAAATGGAATTATAAATATACCAAACGAAAAGATTACAGGATTGATTATCGAGGGGAAAAATAACTCTTTGCTCAATGGTAAAAGTTTCCTAAAGAAACTCAATAGGAGCTTTATAGAAGGTCCTGACTATCTAAAGCAAGCAAAACATGTCCATATATTATCATTTCGCAAAATAAAACAGTTTGAAGTATTACAAATGATACAATTCATATCATGGAAATTTGATAAGAAAATTTCTTTGTACAATGCAGACTCTGAACGTATCCAAATAGAGGGTGAAGAAATCGAAACAATTTTACGAGAATTTCATGACGCACCCCTAGGTGGACATGTAGGAGCAAAACGTATGCGAAAGAGAGTTGGGTCTCTTTTTACATGGAAAAATATGAGACGAGACATTGAAGATTATGTAAGAAAATGCGATTCGTGTCAGAAAAACAAAATTTGCAAGTCCAACAAAATTCCAATGAAAATTACTACAACAGCTACAGAGCCATTTGAAAAATTATTTATGGATATCGTTGTTTTACCCGAATCGGAATGGGGTAATAAATACGGATTAGTCGTTCAAGATGACTTAACCAGATATTTAATTGTCGCATGTATGGAAAATCAGGAAGCACAAACAGTAGCAAGAACTTTTGTCGAAAATGTGATCTGTAAATTCGGGTGTCCAAAAGAAATAGTGACCGATCAAGGTGCGAACTTCATGAGTAACCTCATGAAAAACATATGTAAAATTTTGAAAATTAAAAAAATCAACACAAGTGCATACCATCCACAGGCTAATTTAGTGGAACGTTCAAACAGAGAGTTAAAAACCTATTTAAGACAATTTGTTGGAGGGAATCAAAGAACATGGGACCAATTGATACCATACTTCAACTTTGAATACAATACAACGATTAACTCTTCAACAAATTACACCCCATTTGAGTTATTATATGGACGAAAGGCAAAAATTCCTACATCCATTTATAAAAAAGGTAATTCCACAATGGACTATCATGATTATGTTGGTGAAATGAAGAGTATTTTGAGCAACATTCATTATAACGCAAGAGAAAACTTGAAAATATCAAAAGAAAAGCGGAAGGTTCAATATGACAAAAATTCAAATCAATGGCAACCAATGTGGGGAGATTTAGTTTTAGTGCAATCAAACCCTATGGGGGTAGGACAAAAACTACAGAGTATGTGGCGTGGCCCATACACAGTAATGGAAATTCCTAGTGAACAAACCGTGGTAATACAGAATGGGAAGAAATTAGAAAAAATTCACGTCAATCGTATAAAGCGATACAATGATTAATCAATGAACAATGAAAAGTACGCGGAACAAATTCGTCAGTACCGATAAATAATTATTTATTTATCGATTATTATGTACATAATATTTATATTATAATTAAGAATAGAGAGCGACACATATTAAAATAACAATTAAAATTTGGATGTTACTCCAGGAGATGGCTATGAAAATGGAAAGAAAACTGCGAGCAAATAATAAAAATATTAGTGAAGAAAAAAAAAGAAGTGATAAACTGTAGCTAATGTATAAGAGAGATACATGGAATGTTTGTGAGAGAGTGCGTTAGACAAGGGAAGACGTTCCCGGAACGAATGATGTATATGGTGATGATTAAGTTGAATAGTAATATAAATAAATAATAAGAATAAAAATCGAATGGATATTATTGACTAAATGATAATGACCCCGGGGTATGTAGATATAAAATTAAGTATTGTTATTTGAAAATGAATTTATGGAATAACCAGAATGATAAGAGACAATTGAAAATTGTAAAGAAAAAGTATATATTAAATTTCAATTGGGATTAATAAGGAATTGAACAAAATGTTCAAAACATGCATATATGGAGATGGAAACATAAAAGCGAAGCTTCAGATAAAGTTTCAAGAAAATGAAAACAAAGGTAAAAACATATATAGTTAATAATAGTAAACAGTATTTTCTAATATAATTAGTGATGAAAACATTTCAAAGAGATACAAAAAATTTCGACCTATATGTAATGCATGTAGTAATTGAATGATTCAGCTAATAAAACAAATGTATTCATCAAAAAAAAGAGCAAACTATTTTGCAGTACGATTTTGAATGGATCGAAGAGCTAAGGATTGATATTACAGCACACAATATGGGTTAAATTACTGAAAAACAGTTACAGATTTATACAATAATTTCATTAAAAAAAAAATTAACACGTTGAAAAATAATACTTATGACAATGATGAAAAAAAAACGGTGACAAACAAGATCAAAGTGGACAAGAAGATTGTACCTACAAAGCGCTTTGGACTAATTGTGTACTAGAATCTCACAGCGAGATTAAATACAAAACAATTTTGAACGGAAATACCGTCAAAACACAGCATTAATATACTGTAAATGATCCAACGTAAATGATGTTATGGTTGACAATTTATTAAAGGCCGTTTTATTTTTTACAGACCATTACAGATGTGGAGATAAACAATTTGACAATAGCATTCGGAATCCAGAATGCACGAGAATTTATGAATGAGTCTAACTGAAATTTAAGTTTACTTACAGATACCCACCGTTTCCTCTCAATTAGCGAAGACGAGCACTTGCAGCAATTTGGCCACTTACAAGACATTAATTGAATTGACTAAATAAAAACATAAACGTATGGCCAGAGGAACCTGGAACCGAGCATAGATGAATCGAATTACAGATACGTGCCGTTTTAAACCTCATTAGGAGAAAGAGAGTACTTGCTGCAATTTCATGACGTAGCCATTCAGATGCTTTGATTAATTGGTGAGTTACAACTACAGACAAAAAGAGTTCAACAAAGTAACAGAAAAAGTAGGGTAATAAAATAAAAATACTAGCAAAACTTGATGAAAGATATCAGAATAAGAAGTATGACACAAAGGAACAAAGTTAAGAGTAAAACAAGAAGTGTAATATCGACAAGCAGATAAAAATGTTCAGTTAAAGTAATTAATTGTGAATTTGTTTGCTGCAAATAGATAGTATACTGATTATTTATTGTGTAGATGAAAATATGAAATTGAAAAAAATAAGAGCAGCAAGCAACTAATGAAGAATATTATTAATCATATCTGTCAATGATATCAAAGTATGTAAACCAGGTTAAAAAAAAAAAATTATAGTTGATTCAAAAGATGAGTAGAAAATAATTTGAATATACTAAAGTTATAGTTAAATGAATGTTTTAGAGTGAAATTGAAAAAAAAAATTATCGAAAAGAAAATTATTGGTGATACAGTGAGAAAGGGAAAATCGATTTTGGATATCCTTGGATGTACCAGGTGGCGAATCTCAGAGACGGTCAACAGCGAAGGAAGAGTCACATTCAAAATGGCTAGATGACAATCGAAAGACAAATCATGCGGAAGATTGAAGATTGACGGTGTTGGGTAGGATCATCGGAAAAGTATAAGGAACAGGAAGATGGAATCGAGTGGTTTATCGAGGATAACAGAATTGATCAACACATTATACTGTATAGATGAGCAATCTTCGGCATAAGCTCATCACACAGCATCTAAAAAGAGAAGCTACTTCAGCGACGGTTTCGCAAACATCATCATAAAACTACAGAACATACAACGTAACGTTTGATATGACATCATTAAACATCAAACTCAAAAATGGCAATGAAGCACAATCAAGTACACAACTAACGCATGGTATGGCACAAACAATATATTGACTAGCTGCATATATAAACTCAGATAGAAAACAGTCGTGGATAAAATCCAAAACAAGTTTACATCTTATAACGAAAATAAAAAAAAAAGATGTGGAATTATACTACACCATAGAGAAAGTTGAAGTTCTAATAAGCACCAAAAAGTTTCCAACAGAAACATACATAATGACGAGATGCGATCAGTACAAGCCATAGATATCAAAGACGATGAAGAGTAACCTGAATGCGGCAAACAACGAATCATAGATGGTGGGTAATGGCAGATACACCCACACCTGATATTTGATATCAACCAAATGACGAGTCAGGAACAGTTTTCAATCGCATGGATGAACGAGCAGAAACGAAGCAGCTTTTACGAAAGGTACAATTGAGGATCACCCTAAGGTTAGGAGAAATATGGCAACAAGAAAGCACGAAATTTTCAAATCGAAGATTACCAACTCAAGCTTATTGATAATATTTTTTGCAAAATGATTCTCAAGCTCAGTAAGTAAGGGGGGATGCAACAACCCCAAAATTCTAACATCAATCCTTATAGTGAATTATTCGTAATGGTTCTATACAATGTTAACATTAAATATCAATTGCAACAAGAATGGTATAACTCAACTAAACGCATAATTAACGTAAGTCAGTTAGACAAATTTTCATATCAGCAAAACGCGTTTTTTTTTTTTCGAATCAAACAAACGTTGCATAAGGTGTCCATTAGAGGCTAACATGACAAAACTTGTTAACACAGATGATTTAGCCAAATGACAAAATTTAGTTAAAGTATGAACGACTGAATAAGTTAATTAATAGTACAAAGTAGTGTCTTAAGAAAGGCACAGTAGGAGTAAGAACCATAATAAGAAGATCCAGTTAAAAATTTAGCAAATATAGAATAGTTACCAGCGCATATCCTTGAGAAGAATCTCTTCGATATTATTCTCAAGCTGGTTAAGTAAGAGGGGATGCAAAAGCCTCAAATTCCAATATCAATCTGAATAAGAAATTAACCAGTAATAGACCCCCATACGGTACGAGAAAATACACAACTTAACAGCAGCAGTGACAACAGTTGTTTATAAACAGTTGCTACCGCGTCGTCAGCGAGGCGCGCTGGCTTAACTAGGTGCTTCGCGAAAGGTCAAAGTAAACATTGATGAGTAAGCATCCTACATAGCCGTTCCTACAGCGAGGAGCATTAATTCTTGTTAAAAAAACAGACACCGACTTTCCAAGAGAAAAGCTATCTGTCTCGCTTTATATGTACATACTGGAGAAAAACTATTGTGTAGAGTTTAAGTAACAAATTCATGTATAAAAGGTTTCGAAGAATAAAGAATCGGGGCAGTTGTTCTGATGAGTTTATTATCCGAGGTTTGCTAGGTGCGGACGAGCACAGTTCCAACCTCAGGATAACTGATTCATCAAAGAGCTTTTTCCATACAGTAGAAATGGAATTGAACTGTCTTTCATTTTACGGAGAAAGAAAGACCACGCGAGTTGTTGCTCTACGTTGGGCACTTCAACACGGAAGTGAAACATGGATGCGCAACGGAGTATGGGCGCTTCACATGTTCCATATTCGGTTTTCACAAAGTGTACCCCCATATAGAAATCACAGACGTAGTCCTACGTCAAAACATTCTTTCTTGTTATTTTTTGTATTCTTTGCTTCAAAATACTGTATCTCAGGAAATACGCAAATTACTTTTTACTGATAAGTTTTTTTATGTAAAAAAGGATGGGGAACACGATGGTGCTGTCATAATGAAAATCTAAATAAACTCATTCTGAAAAAAATCCGTTTTATGTTTTTAAACGCAAATTTAAAATATTTGGCTACAAAAAAGTTTCTAATTTTCTCATAAAAACACTCTACAATGTTAATTGTAGCTTTATTTGTTCCTAAGATATTGATAAAAGAAAGTACCCAAGTAACAATGAAAGCTGTATTATGAGAGTAATGGCTGATTATAGGTTGGTTAAAGGTGCTAAAGGCTAAATAAAGTAAAAGCTAAATTGATAGTTGATTAAATGGTATGTAAGCTACTTCAAGTTATTTAAATCAGCCTTTTGCCTGAAGCTGATAAACAAGCTTAATAGAAGACTTTTCAACTAAAAATTACACTTCTAATCAGTCAAGTAAGCAATACTTTTATAAGGCTGCCGAAGAGTTGCTTAAGCGTCTTTACACATTTCCAGATACTTTAATCAAGCCATTATAAATGACAGCAAAATACAATTTCATTCATTCCTACTGAGAAGCTTTGCAACAGTTATGTGAATAAAAATGAACAGAATACCTGCACAACAGCTCAAAAAAAATGGAACATATTACAGAAAAAAGAAAAAAAGCCGTGAAAAATATGAGATTTTTTTAAAAGGTATGTTTTCTGAAATTTACCAACATCAATCATCATCTACTGTTATGAAACCGCTAAAAAAATCCTGATTCCGTGCACTGGCCAACATTTCAACGTACGTATCCAAGTTTGATCTATTTTTTTTTTTATAATGATCTGATTTTATCAATGCTAGTTAATCATAGATTGAAAATACATTTTCAGGTCCTTCATGTTCGGAAAGTAATCGGGAGCAATCTACATCGGCAATGTTATATGAAGATGATGATGAATCCGCGCTTAAATCATTCACAACTAATGATGAAGAATTTAACGGTTTGGAGTTGCATGAGCTAGATAATTGTCACCTGGACAATCAAAATTATACAGAAGTCACTGAGAGCTCTAGAGAAACGCTATGAAAATGGGCAATCGAGCATTATATTTCGCAGCAGGCCTTAAAAGGAATATTAAGTGTAATAAAAACCCATTATGGTGATTACGATCTGCCATCTGATCCGAGAACTTTATTAGTCACTCCTCAAAACACAAGCATGCTATTCAAAGATATACCTGGTGGAAAATACTGGCATCAAGGCTTGGAGGTATGCCTCAGAAACCGTTTCAAATTTATTCCAGAGGACATTTCCATTGAACTGAACATAAACATGGATGGACTACCTACACATAAAAGTTCAAAGGATCAATTCTGGCCTATTCTCTGTAGCGTGTATGATATGCCTCACATCAAACCGATGGTAGTTGGCATTTTCCTCGGAAAAAGCAAGCCTTTGGATGTAAATGAATATTTAACACCATTTGTCGATGAACTAATACCAATATTAGCCATTGGACTTATCATAAATGAACATTTGCTTAAATTAAAAATAAGATGTTTCATTTGTGACTCACCAGCTCGCGCATTCGTCAAAGGTAATTAACGTGTTTGTTGATTTATTTATTGTTTTATAATTATAGAAAACACTGTTTATAAGTTATAGGTGTTGTAAGCTATAACGGCATTAATGGGTGCCTAAAATGTTCTACTGAAGGAGAATTTTCTCATTTGTCCCGGACCGTAACATTTCCAAACACAAAATGTGCCCCAAGAACTGATGAAAAGTTCAGATTGAAGCAATACGGCAAACATCATAAACAGGACTCCCCAGTTTTAAAAATACCAGGCTTGGATATAATAAAGGATTTCGTAGGGGCAGATTCCTTACATTTGCTAGACTTTGGCGTCATGAAGCGATGTCTTACTGGATGGAGAGATGGCAATTTAGGATACGATGGAAAGTTATGCGCCCGTGATGTACACAAACTTTCTACCTCCTTGTTGAACACTAAACTTCCTTCAGAAATTCATCGTTCGATGCGAGGAATGGATTGTTTATCATTCTGGAAAAGTGTAGAATGGCGAAGTTTCTTGAATTACGTTGGAATTATTGGAAGGATATTTTAAAAGAGCATGTTTATAACCATTTTTTACTTCTTTTTGTAGCAGTAAAAATTTGCTCCAACGATATTTATAAGCATCATATTTCGACCGCTCAACTAATGTTCCAAAAAAGAAGAATTCAAAAATATTTATGGTGCAGAGTACATAATTTGGAACATATTGTTGCGGACGTAAAAAGATTTGGATCCTTACAAACAATTTCCGCATATCCATTCGAAAATTTATTGTTTCAAATTAAAAAGCTGCTGCGTCAAGGTAACCGCAATCTCGAACAAATTACAAACAGAATTCTTGAACGAAATGCAATACTTTCGAATTCAAATAAGAAACATATCAAAGATGATTTGCCAATAATAAAAAAGCGAGGCAGAATCACAGAACTACGCATCAAAGACGGATTCATGTTAAGCAATATTTTTAGAAATGCATGGTTTATGACAAAGAGTAGGGAAATTGTAAAATTTAAATCTGCATTCTATGATGAAAATAGCAACACAATAATCTGTAGGAGATCAACAATACACAAGGTAAACAGCTGCGATGGTTTTTGTAATCAACGTTTCCATTGCTTTCATGGTTGCATCCGTAACTTCTTTAATAATACGGTCCTGTGTTTCCTCAATCTTTGCAAAAATTTCTTTCTTAAGTTCATCTCCATCAATTAATTGCTAGAAATGCAGAAAGTATTCAGTTAGGTTTTCATCTGTGCATCGTAAATTGGTAATAATGCGCCTTTTTGGAACATCCCGCTCAATACCATTGAAGAAACGGATCGACAAATGATCAGAAGCACATCCCGACTGATCCAAGATTTGGGCGTAATTGCTTTTGTAAACAAACTCGTCAATCAATAATTTCTCGCAAACAAACTATACCATATCATAGAGGAATCATTCCTCTACCAGACTTCAATCTTAGATCGAAATTGAGCTTTTATTTGCGAGAAATTTACTATTGAGCTGTTTGGTTTATAAAAGGAATTACGCCCATACCTCAAGTAAGTCCGGACATCTGAAATTTTGGGTGTAAATTGAACTTGAAGCTCACCTGCTCTGCATTGAAAATGTACTCTACGGGCTGTTCCGTATCATCGGTTGGCAGAGACAGACGAATCGGCACGTTTTCCGGCTGTGTGCCGATCGGTGGTGGTACGATGATTTCAGCCGACATACCAGAACTCGATGCTGGTGGCTCGTTTCGTGGTTGGCCGATGGATTGATACGACGTTGAAGTTCATTTTTTAAACACTTTTTCAATAATTTATGTTTGTTTTTGAAATAGTTATACAATTACCTTGGTTCATGAGTTCGTTGAAATCAGGTTGGAATCCTTTGACGGCCCCTTTTGTTTTTAATTTCTTTGAAGATGGTAGCTGTTGAAAGTCTGAATCCGTATGATCGGACATTTCGGCTGCTTCTGCCTCTGCTTCCGTAAAAAGATTTGATAAATCTTCTTTTGACGGAGCACGGAAGCTTCGTCCATTTCGGGCTTGGTTTTGATGACTGGTCCTTGACCAAGAGCTCGGCTTTTTTGTCCGGCCACATCAAAAATTTCCCATTTACCCATTGATGAGGTACGATGGATAGCAGCGGCCCTCCACATTCCATCGTTTCAACAATGGTAAAATTATGAACATTTCCTATTATAAAACGATGGAAATTTAACTAATAATATTAATTAATAATAATTTTTCGCCTTTACCTGTGGTTTTCTTCATTTTTATAAGTTTTTTTCGCCAGAACGACACACAACGAATCGAAACCAAAAAAAAAAACAGAACCAAAAGAACAGCTTTTGACAGCTACACTTTTCTGGCTCCTTTTCGACATAATTTTGTTCAGCTTTCGAACAACGTTAAAGCAGCTATTACGTTGAAAGCTTTCAACTTCATGTGCCGTGATGTTCATGTGTTTTTCACTGATGATTACCAAGACGCAGATGGACCAGATTATACAGTGAGTAGCTATGAAACCAGAGGACAGATGTTCTATTCCCAAAGCAGACAGGTAATGTATTTAAATAAATTAGTGTTCATTGGTAAAACAATCTAAGCCACATCCAATGTTAACCATCATGAATTTAGAACACTCTTTATAATGATTTATTTTTAATTGATATTAATTGATTTCTGAATAAACATTTCACAAAGCTTGTTTTTAGATTAAAACATGCTGATTATGAGCTTAACAAACACTTCTTCACATAACATAAGAAGCGAATAAATCAATCGCTCATTTGGAAACGTGAAAAAGTCCTTGTTAAGCTTATTTTCAGATTCACATTGAGCCACTAATAAGCGTGAAGCTTGATAAAATCACGTAATTTATTTATGAGCTGAACAAAGGCTTTTATTTCTAAAGTACAACATTTGTTCAGACTAAGGTTGGATAACAATGGCTGCAAGAACGTTTAAACAGCAGGAAATTGTTACCTGGGTAGTGCTTTCTTGAAATTCACGAAACATAGAAAATGTTCCCCTGGCCGAGGGGTGCTTCGATCAGCATAAAAATTTCAATTCATAAAACTTCGACCAAAATAAACATCTACTCAAAATTTGGTCCAAATCGGAAGAGGTCATTTTCACGTGCCTCGGATACTTGGCGCGGACTGAGCCATATATATCATCCCAAGTACCATTTCTTGTTTTATTGCACTATATTAGTGATTTTTGAGATCAATTTTATAAAACCGTCAGTAAAATTAATAGCTCCAGCACAACCTTTTGATAACCGCTATAAGATCGTCTTCCAGCTTAGTGGACCACTCTTGATAAGTTAACAAAGCATGTTTGGGAATCACAATAAAGCTGTCTTAAAACCTTTTGTAAGAAAGCCCCATACTCTACAAAAGGTTTTCATAGCCTCTTTAAGAGTAATATTGTATTCAAACAGTGTTATTACGCTTTGGTGAAAATCAGTTATAAATCAAATTTAATTTTTATTTACTGCAAAGCAACCGCCATAAATTAGCTTGTTGTTGTTCTGTTCTGCTGAAACTGTTTTTTCCATATGGAAATCCTTAGCGGTAAAAATAGGTTTGAGTGTTGGTGTCAAGATCACCATGCAATCAATTTTGTTCCATGGCGACATTAGTGGAAATCTTAAAGAAAATATATGACTTTTTAGAAGTTCCAAAACATATGCGCTTGAAATTTTATCGTGTAAATATATTGGAATAATATGAGCATTAAATTAATGCAAGTTAACAAAAAAGATTGTTTCAGAAATCAAATGAATTTGATGGAATCATCTTAATTTTACAGAAAATAGATCTCAATAAATAAATTCATACCAATGCACACTGGAAATCATTTCGGATCTCTACACTGAGATAATTATTCCTACAAATTTCATAAACTACATCGTATGAACGTATGCAAATACGAGCCTAAATCAATTTCATAATTATCTTATGTTTTCATACTCCATCTATAGTATTCATAATTTGATACAACAAAAGGTATACGAAAAACATTAAAATTTCATAAACACATCGTATGAATTATTTTGGTTCAGTTTACGGCAATAAATCATACGATGATCGTATGAAATTTATTTAAACAGTGCAAATCAAAACAACAACAAAACACAAGATGGCGGATCCAGCTTAAAGACGTGGCGCAAGGCTCCGTAAACCTGTAAGTAAATTTAGTTCGTATTGTTTCATTGTAGTTTACAACTTTATTTACATTTGTAGACAGTTAAGCAAGCTGCTGCGGACGGGTAAGTGTCAGATATATGTTTTGTTTTTGTGTTGATAATTTAATACAACAGTAAATTTTTTTGAACAGGAATCGGAACCAAGTACAAACAAAACTACTCGCAAAATCGTAAGTATAAAGTTCTCAGTTGCCTCGTTATTTTTTACAGTACCGAAGGTAATCCAGCCCCGAGCTTAAAGCCTCCCTAATAAAGAAAACCTAACCTAACTTTACAATTTTTGTTTAAAGAAATTGGAACCACCATCGATATCCAAATCAGCTTTCCTTCCTGCCACAGCTTCAATAATTCAACTGGGATCTTCTATTCCAGCTGTGTTCAAGGCAACAGGGTTGACAGAAAATTACGCTAAAGTGCTGCAGAAAAGAAAGACACTGAAGTCCTTAGAAAATGTAGGGCAAAACAAACAACAAAATTTCATAAAAAATTAAAACTAATCGGTTTCATTTTCAATCCTCAGCTACCACAAATTGACGAACTGGAAAACCGTTTAAAGCTGCTACTCCAGCTAGCAAAACTGTATCTATTGCTGCAGCTCCACCTTTCCCAATAGCATCAAGGTCGACGACAGTTACCACAGTTACAGAAAACACGAGCTGCCTCGGAGTCTCAATTTAATATATATAATATAATAAATATAATAAATAATTGCTTGGTTTAACGGCTTTCTCAGTCTTAATATCACTCTAAAGACTACGATTTAATCTGCCCGACGCTTCATTCATAGGTTTTAGTTCATGTTCTATGGCCGAAACGTCGGGCAGATTAAATCGTTGTCGTTAGAGTGAGATTAAGACTTAGAAAGCCGTTAAGCTAAGCAAATCACTCAAGTACTAGTCGTCACCATCACTAATAAAGTAATTAATCAACTCAAACTATATTTTTCATTCATATCATTTATGAGTTGCATACGAAATGACAAATGAAATTGTTCGTAATATCCTATGATAGCTATCGTTCGTTTAAATTGAGATTCATAGTTATATGCATGAAAAATCATACGATGGCTGATTGACAAAAAACTGACAGTTCTTCATTGTTCGGTCGTATGAAATTCAACATAAAATCTTGTCGCAAAAAATCATACGATATTTCTATGAAATTCGTTTGATTAATAATCTCAGTGTAATTTAGCCATTATGTTATTGAAATTTCTTGGATTTTATTCCAAGGCTGATGACATTTTCATAATGACAATATGGCGACAGAGAACAGCAGGCAAGAAAAACACCAAGCGCAATTTCTTAAAATGTCTAATGCTTACATTGCACATTGGGTCAGGAATTCAACCTAGCGGAGCAAAATTAATAACTCCGCAACGAAGCATTTCCGCGACTTGGTGTCTAAGGCAAAGTTTCTCATCATAATAAGGACCATCTATTGACATAAACAAATAGTTCAAAACTCTTCCGCAAAGATGGCGCCACAATCTAACTTCTTTTTCTGACCTTTTGGAGACTTGATGTCTTGGGCAAAGTTGTTTATCTTGACAAAATGAATGGCTCTTTCAAAGACGTTAAATTTCCACAGTCTACTGGTTCCAAGTTGTATGGAGTTAAAGAAATTTTTTTTTTTTCGAAAATGTGGTTTTTTCTTTCTGTTTCGGTTTGTTTTGCTTACAACCATATAATTTTATATTTTTCTCTTATGCAAATGCATTAAATAAATAACTTTTGCGAAGAAACATAATGAATTAATCTTCAAATTTCAAAGATATTGTTGAAAAAACGAAAAAAAAACACATTTTTTGAACTTAAATATCTTTCAAAGCGCAAAAAATCGCAACCTGACATTTTCAGCAAAAATTAAGCAATACTCGATAAACAAAATGTCAAAATTTGAGTGAGGTATATTTTGGTGTTTTTTAGATTTCTTCATTTTAATGGAACATGATTTTCTCCAAAACGTCAGAGAAAAAAGTTAGATTGTGGCAGAGTTTTGAACTATTTGTTTATGTCAATAGATGGTCCTTATTATGATGAGAAATTTTGCCGAAGACACCAAGTCGCGGAAGTGCTTCGTTTCGGAGTTATTAATTTTGCTTTGCTAGGCATTCCTGGCCCAGTGTGCATTGGATGAAAGCAGAACAGAAAAGCATAATGCATGATTTTATTACGAGCACTATTTTCTTTTTACAAGAGCAATTCATTTTTTTATTTGAGGGCAAATGTATATTCCTATTCTACGGGTGCAACCGATGAATTTTACAAACATTTGGAAAAGTTTTGAATGGTACATTAACCTTTATGAAAAGGTATGCGTGATTTCAACTTTTTTGTGCTAGAACTATCACCATTCCATGTATTTCGACCAATGGAATGGTGAGGAGGCACACTCTTTACAGCTTGTGACATCCGCAGAAAATGCAGCGGCATTTTTTTCTTGGTTGGAGTTATTCACGTAGGTTTGCGGCTGACTGTATCAAATAAACGGGCTCATGCTAACAATTTTGTTGATTTTCTTTGCGCTCCGCTTGGAAATACCGGAAAGTTTTGAATCATTTCTATGTTGTAAAAATAAACCGCCCATTCACACTTCTGACAAGTTGCAACTGAATGCTTATGATTGTTTTAAAATAACTGTTTCATGGCCAACTAGTTTTATTGCGCTTACTTATATGGCAATATAAGGATTTATTTTTGGGTTTTATAAGGGCAATTCATATTGCTTTTTTTATGCTTCAAGGCAATCATAAAACCTTTAATAAGTGAAAGTAGCATAAGCATCAGTTGGTTTTTTATAAGCTTTATAGGGGTTTTGTAGATAGCTATAAAATGTTCCATGACTTGCATTGTATATGACCGTCATAAAGCTGTGAAATGTAATTTATTTTAAATTTGGAACAAAAAAAGAGTTTAAAAAATATAAAAATAAATAAAATATGATCTTAATCTAAGTCATAAATATTTTTAAATAATACCGAGAAGTAAGGGATAATAAATTGCACAAAGAAGTAATCATATTGTCGAGCAGTTTTTTTGATTTTAAGAGAGCTGAGATTCAGCTAACCATTATCCGATACTCAGCAATCAAATGTCTCTTTTGCTGAGATCTCAGTGAAACTTTTTTTTTGCCGAGATTTGCACAGCCGAGCTCGGTAGAAAAAAACTAAGTGTGTAGAAGAAAAGTATCAAAATATTGTTCCACGACAACGTTCGAGTGGTAGGAAACGTCATTGTAAACTGCTCGAATCAATCGTTTTAAGAATATCACTTTCGTTGTTCAGCAAAGAAATAAACCTCAGGTCAGTCATCGATGCTCTGAAATTTCCTTTAATCAAAGCTAATGTGTTGAAAGATCTTCCACCTGAACGATTGGTGATCATCAAGCTGATAGGGGAATTTACGTATTCTCGGCAACCTAAGCAGCGACCTTCTTTCTAAAGGTTTTTTCTCTAAGGAACGCACACATATGCAGTATTGGTTTGTTTACAATCTTTTGCTGCCAGCTGCTCTAACAATTTCAGTCGAAAGAATTGTCAAAAACTGTTTTGAAACGCTTTTACAAAGCTCCAATCTTCTCTAGTGAGAGCGAGTATTGTCGGCAACCAGTTTTTCTTCGGCAACCGTTCCATTTGAACTGCATGTAAATCTGCTGTTCTATTATCGGCAACTCGAAATCAGCTACAATTTGTAGTGCGTGTGTTGCATTTCAAGAAACCCTTGCTAGATTGCTTTTTCTCAGTGGTAAAAATATAGTCAAATTGAAGCTAAAAGCATAAAGAATCGTTTGCATGCATTCAGCGAAGTGTTTTCGTAAGAAAATCCAGTGAAAATAGTGTTTCAATTTGTGTTGCCGAAAATAGTCTGTCATGCCGAAGCCGTCATTTCCCCTATATATTTGCAGACCAACGTATATGTACGTTTGAGAACATATCAGCTAGCTCTTCATCATTGAGAAAGATTGCTTGTTGAGATGCTGTCCCAATCTTCGCAAATGCCACAATTTTAACGATTTCATCTGCAAGCAAGCATGTTAAATCCTGGGGATGGTAACTAACTTTACAGCTTCATCTCGCAGCACTGCCCCCAATAAACTACATAGATCAACAAAGACCTTGATCCTGACGTAAACCGTTCGATACGCTGCTCGCATGGAGAACAAAGACCATGATCCTGACTTATCCGTTTAATACGCTGCTCGCCTTCGCAATGCTTGTGAAAGCTGGACGCTTGTTAACTATGGCATCAAGAATTGGAACGCTTGAAGGTTTCACACATACACACATACACACACTGAATGTTTCAGGATGATATATTTCGAGGTCCTACTTTCTTGGTTATGTATTCTACAGTGTTACAGAAAACGGTAGCTTCCTACTTTTTTGCATGATTTATGTAGAGGGTGTTCATTTGTGCTTGTTTCGTTTAGTGACCTGCACAATTTCGACGATTAATTCAAAAGTTGGGAGATTCATTTAAGAGATGTCCAACTTTGTACTGGCAAGGCCTTTTCGAATAAATTTGTATCTGAACTAAACCTGGTCATTTTTTTTAAGAATTAACGTTTAATCGGAATAATTTGCTTTAGCACAACAAATTATGATAAATTTAAATTAAAGTGAGGATTTCCTGCGGGGCCCTTTGACCCTGGGTCTAAATATTGGAGATATTTCATCGTTTTTTAAAGAATTTTTGTATTTACGACTTTCAAAGGTACATAACTCCAAAATATTCCCAACGATTTCAGAAAAATAATGTCCATAGATGCAGGATGGTCCAATAAATCGACTGGTGTACTCAGTTGGAGATTTTTTTTTATCATTATAACGGTCTAAGCAACACCGTGGCATTTATTTTTTAGTAGCAAATCGTACCTATTATTATGAATGAAATCAACTTTACTACACTATATGTTTTTAACATGATCATTAGTAACGGATTATGGCGGTTTCAACAAAAATAAAGTATAGAATGCTACATACATAAAATTGTGGACCCCTTTGACCCTTTCTTGAACTTCTTGGAAATTACTATAATGAGTAGCATTACTATAATGAAGTGTTCTGAATTTACATAAGCTTCTGAGTTTAAATCATCTTACAAGACGCAACCTTGGTGCTTCCATCGAGACTAATGACAGCGATTCTACTAGATACATCGAATTTCCTTAAGCACATATGCTTATTGGTTCCAATTTAATAGACCTATGCTTTTTCGGATCAAAATGCTAAATTTACGGTACGGCTCTACGCAAAGTATAATAAAACTAAAGTAACAAATATTTATATCGAAAAGCGATACGATAAATTCAAGTGCAGCCTCCATAGGTACATGCTTTGTCGTGGTCGGCATTCTGTTCCTGAGGAGATCCGAGATGCACTTTTGCTGAACGAGCTGCCGTTCTTGACATTCTCCAAAGCATAAGTCAGTGTTGGTAGGTACAGACAACATTGCGCAGAAAATCGGTTGCGATAATGATGGTCGTATGCAGCTACAAACGCAGCGGCGAGTGAGTCGGTAGGCATACGGGAATGGATTCTGTCCCGTGCGGTTGATTCACATTTTCATACGCATCTCCATTCGCATGGGCACGGGATACCGACCGAGTGCTGCTGGCAGGGATTCTCGATAGTCGCGTCCTCGTAATGGATATTTGCGACGACAACCATGTAATCTTTTGCCGCGTTACCGTTCGTCACCAGCCACGCTAAACCGGTCTACCGGCGCGGCAGCATCTCGCTTACCAGTCTGGAGAAATCGGTAAAGGATTGGAATTGTCCCCTTCGGAACCGAATGATGCAATTTCCTGATATTCCTGGTTATGATTCGCCCGAAACAGTTAACAACACCAGATCCGATAGGGTTGAAGATTTCCCTGCCAGCCAGTTAGTCGGTTGCGGTTTTAGATGTCGCACAAACGAGAACGTTTCGAATGTTGCTGAGCTGCCGTTTATTGTAACGATTTTCCACTCCCTCTGCTCCATTTTGGTCTACCTTCCGCGAGGCTTCATCCTTGCCAGCCCGGTAAGGAAGAATCACAAGTCGAAATAAACCCCAGAGAGGGTGGCGGATACATTGATGTTGTTAAACTTTTTGTGTGCTTTTTTTCATCCACAAGTCTCCGTTCGTCGCAAAATTTACAAACGCTCTCTCTCTCGCCACGAGGCAGATATCTACATAAAAGCGCATGGTATAAGCATATATGTAGAATCGGACTACGCGTGCTGTGGTACGAGGGAGAGACAGTGAGGGCTGCCAGTCGGCGATATTTACGAAACGACTAGACGTTGGCAGACGGCCAACATACATAAAATATTGGCCCAGCCGCGAAAGTGAATTGGTTTGGCTTGAAAACCATCGAGAGGCGCGAAGCCGAAACAAATCTTGAAGTACCGACCGACCAACCAAAGCCCTAATAAGAGCCGAAGGGCTGGGGCTGCCTCTTCTTCCTGTGCGCTCTGCTACGGTGTGTGTCAGTAGCTTTGACAACTCTTAGATAGCATGTATTAGCCGGATGCCGAAAGCTACTTAGAGGGAGGAGATAAAAAATAAGTAATGATACGAGCGTGTCCTCGTGTGGATCGGCTTGTATGAGATGTACGCTTGCATACATAAATTGACCGCATCGGTCGTCTCGCAGGGAAGCGAAGGGTTAATGTCGAGGGTATCGGCAAAGGAGATGCTGGGAAATGAAGGTATGCGTAATTCAGTGCTTAGCACGACGATGCGGGCAGTTGGAATTAACGGGTAGTATACTGATGGGTTTGATGTTTTCAATGATAGCAGGTTGGTATTTTTGTTTAGACTGGACCCATAAAATACAAAAATAATATGTAACGAATGCTTGAATCTACGTGCCGTATGTAGTCTTGGTATGTAGTCTTAGTTAATCAAAAGACAAAGTTTGATTTTTCGCAAAATTGAAAACCAAACGGCCAACTGACCAAACAACTATATTGCAATCGTTCGGAATTGGTCATACTTCGATAACACGACTTTTCTACTCGCAAATAACATTTATCTTACATCTAATGTAAGGTTGGAGTTCTTTCATAAATCTCGATTCAAAGTCAATCTGGACGCACGGTTTAATAAACCACCGCGCACCTGGTGGTTGGAACAAAAAACGTTTGACAGGCATTTGTTGATGTTTCATTGACGAAGAAATTGGTGAAAAGTTTTTCTCGATTGATCGACGCATCCCGAAATTACGGCTCATGGAACTTGTGAAAAGAAAATTAATTGTGCACAAACATCTAGAGAACCCCTCGTGGTCTGCCTCGAAAATAGCAAAACTGTTAAAATTCCCAAAGTCAACGGTGAGTCTTGTAATCAAACAATTCAACATGGATACTCTTAGTGTGGATAGAGCACAGCGCATCTATCATAAAAGTGGCACTAGGGACAAAGAGCGGAGGAGAAAGGTGTTGAGGTACGTGAAAAGAAACCCAAGTGTCTCCATACGTGATTTGGCACAGAAATACGATTCCAACTTTTCCACCGTGCGTAACATCCTTTCAAGAGAAGGATATAAGTCTTTTTGTGCCGGTAAACATCCGAATCACTCCCTGAAACAAAATTTAGTGGCCAAAAAGTGAGCACGATTACTATACGAACGAGTTTTGGCGAAATTTGATGGCTGTATTTTAATGGCTGTATTTTAATGGCTGTATTTTAATGAATGACGAAACATATGTTCCAGGTATAAATTAGTGTTTGCTGATAAGTTTGCTCTGAAACTAATGATTTGGCAAGGAATCTGCAGTTGTGGCCTTAAAACCAAGGTTTTCATCACATCTCACAAAATGACGTCGAAGGTTAACATTAAAGAGTGTCTGAAAAAGCGGATTTTACCCTTCATTCGGCAACACAAGTCCAACGTTATGTTTTGGCCGCCACTACTCTAAGGAGGTGCTAGAATGGTTTGCTGCAAACAATGTTAATTTCATCGCCAAAGAGATTAATCCTCCAAATTTCCCTGAGTTCAGACCGATCGAAAAATATTGGGCAATTGTCAAGCGAAAACTTCGAGGATGCGGTAAAGAAGTGACAAATGCACAACAAATGCGTTTAAAGTGGAATAAGTTTGCCGGTACAGTGTCACTGAAGGTGTAATATACATTCTAGTCGTCCTTACATATCCTCTCAAGTCTCGCTAAAGCATAAATCCTTCCTACTGAGCCTGAAAATTTAATGCTGATCCAATTGCTTGTCGTTGCGTTCCAGTGAATATGCTAAGCCTTTCTGTTTTTCCTGGGATTCTTCGGAGCATTCCAAACGATCCTTCTGTATGCTAAAGAAGCCGCGCGTTCTGTCTGTTTTCTATGTTTTTTTGTTTTGTTTGTGTGCTGCCGATTGATACTGTACGTTGCTTTCCGCATCCTCCTTCGCCAATCCGGAGAAACCAGCAAAAGGCAAAACCTCAAATTCGGATTATAATTTTCGATAGCGGCGCAATCGGCTCGCGCTTACAGTGCTCCTTTTTCTGATATTCTGTTGTTTTTTTTTCTCGATATGCACTGTGAGTGAGCATATATGCAGATCTTTGACTGTTTTTTTGTGCTTTGCTTATTTGTGCAGATTTGCAAGGGCCTCAGATAGCCTAGTCAGTAAAGGCACGGTATCAGTCGAATGAGGTGGGTTCGGATTACCGATCCGGTCGAGGAAATCTTTCGGGTCGGAAATTTTCTCGACTTCCCTTGGCATAGAGTATAATTGTGCTTGCCACACAAAATACAAATTCATACATTGATTGGCCTTATAACGCTCTTAATTAATAACTGTAGAAGTGCATCTTGTACACTAAGTTGAGAGCGGGCAAAACGCTTGTTACAGAAGCGTTAAAATCATAGAAGAAGAAGATATGTTTGAATTCGTTGTGATCGACTTTCCAGCAGCATGCTCCTTTTGGTTGTTCTTTTTTATTATTGAAATTTTATTTTTCAAAGTTCCGACCACTTGAAAATGTCCTCAAGAGTCCCATGCGTAAAATTTGCAACCTTTGGCTGGATCAAGATGATGTGTATTTGCTGGAGAATTGATGCCAGACTTATTGAATAATTTTATTTTTCTTTTTAATTTGATGAATTATTGTATGGCAAGTAAATGCTTATTTAGCAGAAAGTTCATTTTTTTTGCTAATGAAGAAAGGGTATTAACCTTTTCGAGAAAAGTTCAGAGATGTGGTGATGAAAGTATAGAATTGATAGAGGTGCTGGAGTGCGGTAAAAATCGGTAGAACTGTTTCAAACACATCGTTGGTACTTGAGCGCGTCGATGATTATCTATTTTTACCAGTGGGCGGGGGGATACCCCTCACCATTCCTCTCCTTGGTGGTGCTGAACGATGGCGCTCCCACCTTCTTTAATGGACGGCACACCACCGCGATCGACATTGCCACTGCCAGCCGATCTATCGTAGACAAGGCACAGTGGAATATCTGTACCGACCTGCACGGTAGTGACCACTACCCAATCCGCATACAGCTTTTCGTAGGTGCGGTCCCCCCAACGACCCGGAGACCCAGGTGGCGCTTCGAGGAAGCCGACTGGGACGCTTTCAGGGAGAAATCCGACGCTCTCTTTCAGCAACGCGAACCGAACGATATCTCCAGCTTCACGGAAGTACTATACGACGCTGCAACACTATCCATCCCAAGGACTGGTAGCGTACCCGGGCGAAAAGCCCTACGTTGGTGGAACGAGGATACCAAATGTGCGGTAAAAGCACGACGCAAAGCCCTACGCCGGCTTAAGCGCCTAGCCTTAGACGATCCTGGTAGGGAGGAAGCGCTGAAGGTCTACCGAGAACGCCATCTCTCGTGCAGACAGGTGATCCGCGACGCGAAGCGATCCAGCTGGATGGACTTCCTGGATTCAATCGATGAATCCCAATCGTCGAGCGACTTGTGGAATCGCGTCAACGCTCTCAGTGGCAAGCGGCGATCCACTCCACCTACTATCCAAGCTCATGGCAACACGATCTCAGAACCGAAGGACATCGCTGACAATTTAGGGAACTATTTTGCCGGCCTGTCCGCTATCAGTGGCTACGTCAGCGATTTCGTCCAGCGCGTCAAACCTTCCACAAGCAGCATTCGCGACCTGCGAATTCCATCCGATGTCCCTTCCCTCCAGATCAACGATGCTCTTACCTTCCGGGAGCTTCAGTTCGCCCTCGGCAGCAGTACTGGTAAATCTGCCGGGCCGGACGAGATTGGATACCCGGTGTTAAAAAACCTCTCCCTCGACGGAAAAACGAGGCTACTCGCTCTCTTCAACGACCTATGGCTCACTGACTCGTACCCGGACCTCTGGAAACAAAGCCTGGTAGTGCCCATTCCAAAGATCAACGCGGCGAGTGGAGAAGCCTCCTCCTTTAGGCCGATTGCGCTCACTTGCTGCGCGGCAAAAGTGATGGAGAGAATGGTAAATCGTCGACTTAGGCAGTTCCTGGAGTCAAACAGTCTCCTTGACGAACGGCAGCATGCATTCCGACAAGGACACGGCTCCTCCACTTACTTTGCAGCCCTCGGAAATGTACTCAAGGAAGCCCAGGACAACGGTCACCATGCGGAGTTAGTATCCCTTGATATTTCAAAGGCGTTCAACAGGACTTGGACGCCCGGCGTCATCAGGCAGCTCATCGGCTGGGGCCTGAAAGGCCACATCACACATTTTGTACGGAATTTCCTCCTTGATCGGGAACACTCGATCGGATCCGTTCCCCGTGGAAACTGGAGTGCCCCAGGGATCCGTCATAGCGGTAACGCTATTCCTGGTGGCAATGAACGGGGTGTTCAGCCGACTGCCCAAGAACGTGCACGTAATCGTCTATGCCGATGACATACTCATCGTCGTAACGGGACGAACGACTATACGGACCAGGAATATAGCCCAAGCAGCTGTCTCCGCCGTCAGCAGGTGGGCGCTTTCTGTTGGTTTTCAGCTCTCCGCACCAAAGAGTGTACGGTGCCATATCTGCCACTCGGGTCATCTGATTCGGGGACCACCGATCACCATCCAGGACCATCCAATTCCGCTTAAGAAAACAGTCCGCGTTCTGGGGGTAGTTCTGGATCGGACTCTAAGTTTCGACCAACACTTCAGAACGGTGAAAGAAAACTGCCGTAGCCGCATCAACATCGTCAGGACAATCTCCCGTCCGCACCGCTCCAGTAACCGCGAGATCCGCCTTCGTGTCGCCCGGGCTGTTATCGACAGTCGACTTTTCTACGGCCTCGAAATTACCTGCTTAGCCACCGAGAAGCTGAACCGCATCCTCGCTCCGGTATACAATACCTACGTACGCATCGTATCCGGCCTCCTACCTTCCACGCCCGCAGACGCCGCTTGTGCAGAAACCGGAGTCCTCCCTTTCCGCTATCGATCTGCTGCAGCCTCTGCCACCAAAGCCGCTGCCCTCGCTGCTAAGACATCCGGGAACGATAGGGTCTTTCTCCTCAACGAGGGGAACAGAGCCCTCCGCACTGCAGCCAACGTAGACCTCCCCCCGGTGGCCAGGGTCCACTGGCATGGAGAGAAAAGTTGGCGATCAAACGTTATCAAAATAGATAAGCGGATTAAGAGAGGATTCCAAGCCGGAGATAACTCTGTAGCGTTGAGGCGCTCTGTTGCAGAACTTCTTAGGTCGGTTTATCCGGGGCACGTTCATCGCTTTACGGACGGATCGCGATCACGGGCCGGAGTGGGACTCGGAGTGGCAGGACCAAACACCGCAACAAGTCAAAGTCTTCCGGAGGAGTGTTCCGTTTTTTCCGCAGAAGCCGCTGCTGTTCTTGACGCAGCCATCACTCCTGCAGATCAACCGATCCTTGTGCTAACGGACTCACACAGCGTCATCCAGGCGCTGGAAGCCGAAGCCCCGAGCCACCCCTGGATACAAGCCATTACACGTTTTGCCCCACCCTCAACCGTTTTTACGTGGATTCCCGGGCAGTCCGAGGCAGCGGACAGGCTGGCGGGATCTGGTCCATCCGGACCCCGCTTCACCAGGAACGTACCACTCCTAGACGTCAGGCGTTGGATTGCGAATATCATCATGGAAGCCTGGCAGGAGGAATGGTTTCAGTCACGCACCACCCTCCTGAGAAAGATCAAAGAAACCGTACGACCTTGGCAAGACAGCCACAAGTACAAAGACCAGCGGATTATTTCAAGACTCCGGACCGGCCATGCGAGGATTTCCCACAATTTTGGTGGGACACCCTTCCACAAGGTTTGTCCAATCTGCAGCATCCCTGCCTCGGTGGAACACGTGCTGTGTGTCTCCCCAGAGTTTCAGAGGCTACGCGAACAACACCGACTCCCAGAGAGCATCAGGGAGCTACTTGGCAACGACCCCTCGACGTTGACTGCGCTGATTGCATTCTGGAAGGACGCTCACCTATACAACCAAATCTAGCCCTCTCGTCGTGGGCTGCGCTGTCCGTGTTCTTTCACCTTCCTATTTTCCTGCCGTCGGGGTATCTCTGCCGGACTGGGGCACTGTCTCTTACGGTGGAGCTCTACCTTGTTCGCGCATCCATTCCTCACCACAGTCCCGATGTAACTCCCACTTTACATTAAGTTTTTTTAAATGTTGTCTGTCCCTTTTGGTGGGTAATCAGAGCCAGTTGTACGTTATGTAATGATAGACTGAAACGCTTTCTTTCGAGGCAGGCCCTAAGCCTGACCCTCGATTATCAAATGTGATGAACTAGCCTACGGCTAAAAATCACAAAAATAAAGAAAAAAAAAAAAAAAAAATTCCTCTCCAAAGGGGGAGTTTGGTAAAGAGGGATGATAAAACCGATTTTTACCTTCGTAAAAGTTGTCCTAGCTCGCTTTCTACTCTCTATATACAATTTTCACACTGCCGTACTCTAACGGAACTATCAATTCTATACTTTCATCTCCTCATCTATCGTATAAAAATTACCACTTTAGTCTGTTATTTGAAATTAGCATCTTCAACTATGTAAATCGTTGACTTTACGCAGAAGTTATACTAAACATATATTCAAAGTTCAGAGATGTGTTTGTTCAACTTTATTAAATAACATAATTTGAATTTAAAAAACAAGCGATTATGTTTGAAATGGAAGTTATTAAGATGCTCACTATAGGCTGCTTAATCACATTTTATAAGCTGAATTTCACTAAAGATCATTCCTATCCAAATAATGGCCACACTGCCTGAGAATTCCTGGAAGTCCCTACCAGTAGGGTTACTATCGGAATCGACCTCAACATTTCCCTTAGCCCCAACAAGCTGCCAACCCAAAATCGACTCCAATAAATCGTCCCACACCGAACACTATCTATGTGGAGCAGAAAAGGCAATGTTATTTTTTGTCCCCGCTCGACTTCATTCTGATTTTTTATCGACTGCTTGCGGTGACTTCGGATTTGGCTTTTTTATGTTTTGTCCACCCGTCGAACAACCATTCAGCAGCAAAGCTGCATCGGAAGTCCGCGTGTGGAAATTATGCTACCTTCTTATGCTGCTTTCGCTGCTGCCAACAGCATGGCAGGGTTCGATTTTTTTTTTGTCTGTTCTACGCCTGGCTTCTGCAGCAATGTTTTATGCATGAGACCGATATAAACATTAATAAGTGTCAAAGTTTTTATTTCTTTTATACCTTTTTCGCGTTTTTTGTGGCGATTTGCTGTTTGATTTTTTGTTCGCTTGCTCTCGCAGACCTGTCAATGTTGGTATTTTGTGGCATGGTTTTTGTTCCGTTTCGTTTGGTGTTTTATTCAGCAGCACAGGATGATTACAAGCACTCTGCTTTCCAGTTAGGTTTTCCAATTTGATCCCCCAGGAATGGCAGAGGTTGACATTTTTCGCGATAATGAAGCCGTGATAACTCAAGTGCTACTGCTGAAACGGTGAGTAAATCTTCGCAAGCATTGATTTCCCCGCACTTTGAAGTATGAAACCAGATCGCCAGCGCGCAAATCTCACAATCTAAGCTGAGCACACGGTGGCTATAACTTTTCTAATTAGCATTAATTTTCAAACACACCGGCATCCGCCAAAGACTTGGCGCCTCCATTTGCGTTCCATTTTAAGTTTTTTTTTATAAACAAACGACTTTGACGATGGTACTAGCGTCGAACCTGCACCTGATCTAAAGGCAAAAGTCTACACTTTACCCGTAGTCATTACTCTTTTAAAATTTCCTGTAATATGTAATGAAACCTTTCCACGCACGTTATAAAATCACATTCAGTTCGAAATCCAAAAGATGGTTTAATAGCCGGGGCCCATTACCGTAACGAGTGCATATATGTACATATGTAGCACCACACCAGGTTACATCGGCAAGATTTAATGACCTCTGCGGCGGCACACGGTGCGGCGATAGGTTAAGCGTAATCTGTGATTTCTTAAAACAACAGCCACGGTGAATGCATGGGCCACCGCTATTTGTGTGTACGTGCAAGTGGTATGTAGGATCATTAACTTTTGCACCGAATGGTAGCACTTATTATTATTATTATTGTGAAACGGTCAAAAGCCATTCGGTACAAACAGTTCCGCCAACAACCTTCGGTAGAAAACGCCATGGAATGTTATGTGTAATGCATGGATTTCTTTAAAGGTAATCATGTTTTATTTACTAAGAGATTCTTAATTCGCTTTACTATAATTGGGCCACCTGCAGCAAATAAAAGATGATTTTAAATATTAAACATCCGAGTTAGCTCCTTTGAACACAAATCATCAAACTTTATCTTCTTTGTGAATATTTATGTGAAGCTTTAAAATTCCATTATATACTCAAATAATTTTGAAAAATGTCATGATTTTAAAATTTGAAACTAATATGCACATTGGCATTTGTGTTGACCTATGAATCTAAAGATTGGGACTATTGGGAAATCTCCTTTTCTACATTTTTTTTCTTAGAGTAACGCGTCATCTGGACAATACAAATACTTTCTTTCAAAATTTAAGTACACCATATGGAAAAATTATATAAATTTCAGCGAAACATAGCACACATGATTTTACATGATATTTCATGTAATATATAGCGCAATATCACATGAATAATAATAAATATACACTTTTGTAGGCAATTTCGAGTGGAGATTTTATACGACTGATAAAAGGAATACGGACTACTGTAACAGGGTGAGCTCTGTAAAAACAATCTCAGCAGAGATTAAGCGATAGTTATGGATTATGATTGAGATGGTGGTTATTCGGCAAAAGTATTAATTTAAAACTCCGAAAAGCCTATTTTTCCTGGTAATCGAATTTGTTTCTAGCGGTTCCTTAAAACGCTGCAGACATTTTTATGTGTTTTTTTTTTACGGGGAAACGTGGGTTGTTCCGCGCAGCTTGTAATTCCGCTCACTTGACTATCAATTTGATATTTTTCATGCAAATGGTTAAAACTAACGTGTAAATATATATTATTGTGTTCCCTTATGTATGTTCTGTGCAACTGTTAAAAACTTACTGCTTTTTGTGGATTATAAAAGACAGAACAAAAATAAATTGAACGAGTTTTTCAGCTAAGATTTTACTTCGTAAATATTTATTTGGTTCACCACTAACATTCATATTTTGAAGTGAAAAAATTGTGAACAGGTAAATACAAAAAAAGTCAAATCATGTTTTAATTGCAGAAATATGTGTGCGCAGAAAACGGAGCTGCAAAGATGTTGGTGTTCATATTTCCGCTCATATAATAAGAATTACTATGTCCATATAGAATTTGATCACAGATCAGAAGGGGAAGTGCAAACAAATTGATGAATCAAAAAGTGGTTCGTTTTTCTGCTCAACAAGCAATGTGTTGTGGTAGCGTTCCACATGGGCTTTCTATGTGCACTCACACTATCATAGCATGCTGCCTATTTTAACTGCAGGCAGAAGATGCCTTCCACCGCTAGGTGCGCTAGTGTTCGCAAATGACAAGTGGAGCCACATTCTGATCCGAAGTTCCACTCGTGTGATTTGATGCACTACACCGCCGAAAGCTTAACAGACGCTCTGGAAAAGGTGAGGAAATATTCAATACTAGGTTCAATACATAGTGCAGCAAATATGAAAAAAATACATGCTAAGGTAGCAAGTTTAATTTGGAACTACGCCGGTAGAGCTATTTCAATTTTATATTATTTAAGAGGAGTGCGTGATCATAAAGTTGCCGTCTTTATGAAAGTTGTTCAGGTAACCAAGTCCTTTCGGATGGTGGTAATACTAATACAGGGTGGCCAGTGACTTTTCATTTTGAAATTCCCGGTTTTTTCCCGGTTCAAATCTTAATAATTTTCCGGTTGTTGATATTCAACAAAAAACGAAATTGTACGCATTCTTTAAAACGTGGCCAACTGTAAATTCTCGGTGATTATTTGTGGGAAAAATAAAAGCCAAATTACAGAAAGTGTTTTCTAAAACTATAGGAAAAAATCAACTCTATAAGGCACTTAATGTATTCAAAACCATTTATTGATCTTTCGAAATACTTTGATAAACCGAATTCTACCACTTTTTAAACTCGATTCATCTTATGATTTTAAAGCCCTAGAATTTATTGAGCGACAGAGATCAAGGTCTGGGCCAAATGCTGTCTGGATGAATAGGTTATAAGACAGAATTGTGGAGAATAAGAGATTTAATTACAAAAATGTTTCAGGAAAATGAACTTGATACAAATGAGAATTAGAGCAAATTGATAGTGACATCGGTTAAAGAAAATGTGTATTCACTCCATTGTCTAAACTAACATAAACATTAACCTTTCAGTACTTGCGCTGATGTACAAAGTTGAACACGAAAAAAAATATGTGAAACCTACTGACATTTGAGCTCGCTCAACGTGAAACTAAACATGGTTCATGAAATTTAATACCCACGACTAATAGACCAATATCTGGAAAAAAATAAATTACTGAAAGACTATTTACTCAAAAGATAGATTCCCAAGATTATGGAGCTTTGAAATTTGTGTAGAGTCTGAAAAAAGAACTTTTCTTCAAAATGTGGGATTAATAGCAATCTTCGTGATGCAAGATTTGGAGAAAAAAATAGTTAAAATGTGAGAGTTTAAAAAAAGATCACAGATTTGAAAAAAATATATCATATTTATCAAATACTCGTGCAGTCATAATTGTCAAGGCTCTAAGGCTTGGAAGCATTTCAAGGGTTAAAACAAATTACAGAACAACCGATAAAATCTTGCGGATTAACCGAATTGGATGGAATTTTCAGTCAAATTTAAAAGTATTCAAAGTGTTGATTTCAAACAACTATTGAGGAGGATTCCCACATAGTTGTCGAAGGAGAAGTTCTGAGCAGAATTCCAGAATTATTCTGACATGAAGTTTTTAGAAATTGTTAGATGAATTTGGAGAAATTTCTGTGGAGAAGGTTTGCAAGTTCTAAATTAGATTATCTAATCTAAATTGAAGAATTCCAAGAGAATGTTGATAAGAATTCAACAAGATACAGAGTTCTAAGAGTGTTCTGGCGATTAATTCAACCCTAGTGTGAAAGATTCATCAAAAAGCTCCAACAAAATTTATTGCAAAAAAAAAATTGCTAATAATTAGAAACAAACAGGTTTCTAAATAATTCCAAATTTCGGAAGATTTATGCTGTTTTGAATAAAGTTAAAAGAAAATTTTGGATTTCAATGAAATCAAAGTCTAAAGGGAATTCTAAGACGGATTTCAAACAATTTCTTAGAAAGGGTTTCAAAGAGTGTTTTCTGGTTAATTTTAGAAGAATTCTATAATAATTCAGAGCAGAATTCCAAGTTCATTCAGAAATTCTTATTATGCTAATTTTGAATAAAATTAAAACCCCGGAAAAGAATAGTCCACCCAACAAACAATTTGAGTCCATTAACAGCTGAATAAGCTATTTTTTAGGTAAATAAGCTTATTTTGCCTGAATAAGCTCTTATTAAACATTCAATGTTTGTTGGGCAGTTTCAGTTTTTACAAATATTTATTTCTTAAGTCCAATCTTCAATATTTTGTTTTAAGGCTCATACACTGTACAGCTGAAATTGAATCGGAAAAATCAATTTGAAACATTGCTGAGTGTTTGAATTCTAAAAACAATAAGGCGGGAATCTGAAGAAAATTATGCAGCAAATAGAGAAAGACAATCATTTGGTAAAAAATCACTCTGTTTTAATGGTTTCTTCTGAGATTCTGGTGTGAAAATTTATTCCTATGGTGTGGTTAATTTATTTTTCGCGGTTCTCTCATCGAATTCCCGGGTTTTCCCGGTTACTTTTCAAATTCCCGGATATTTTCCGGTATTCTCGGCTTTCCTGGTTCACTGGCCACCCTGATACTAGCTTAGAACACTCAGCGAACTTCCTGAATATTCTATGTATAGAAAGCCTGCCCATATAGGATGTTGCTGTGCAATGTGAGTATTTTCGAAACAGGGGTTACGTGAGAGTTCAAAAATCGAAGTTGGACGACATTTTGAAATCCATGATGGCAGCCATCGGTTTTAGAAAAACTGTCAAACACCCAACTATATGAGTGTTTCCAGAACAGGGACGACGTGTAGAGGTCGAAAAATGGATGCTGGACGCCATTTTGGAATTGAAGATGGAGGCCATCGTCAAATGGATAAATGCTCTCAAATACCTAACAATTTGGGCACTTTCGGAACGAGGACGACGTGTAGATGTTAAAATTCGATGTTTGCCATCGGGTTTAGAAAACAAAAACTGTCAACTGTCTAAGGGCATTTCTGTCGTCATTTTCGAATAAAAAAAATCCTTACTAAATAATAAAGTACCCGTTTTGAAAATACTCATATTGCAGGGTGTTTATCATTTTTTCTTCTATTGTTTATTGTTGCCATACATCAACAGGCTGGCTGTAGCCCAAATGATGTTAAAACCCCGGAATACTAATCATAATAATAATAATAGTAAAATTACATGTCAAATAATCACAGAAAGAAAAAATTGCAATATGGTCAGAATGTAAAAAACATAAATGGAAATACACTAATTTTCTCTGTCAGTCACTGGGGCCGGCGAAAACAGATGAGAATCTCCGACAAAGCGCATCACGTGTGAGGTGAAAGTCGAATACAGATGCGACTCTGTTGAACACACGCTGTAGTCCGCAAATCACACCATATGCCCCGTAGTTCGTGCGACGCAGTGGCAGTCTCAGCATGAGGTTGTTACGGAGTGGTCGGGGTTGCACGTTTAGGTCAATTTGCCTCAGGATAGCCTCACAATCTATTCGTCCCTGTAGAGTGTCGGCGATAATCAAAGCTCTGCTGGTGTCCCTTCTAATCCGGAGAGGTTCAAGGTTTATCAGTTGGCAGCGACTCTCGTAGCTGGGCAGCCGAAGCGGATCTCTCCAGGGCAGTCTACGAAGCGCAAAACGAAGAAAGCGACGTTGAACAGATTCGATTCTCTCGGCACCATTGTTGTAATTCGGATTCCAAACCGCAGAACAATACTCAAGCGTCGATCGTACGAGGGAGCAGTAAAGAGATTTTAAGCAGTAGACATCGGTGAAATTCTTAGCTATCCTGAAGATGAATCCTAAAGTCCTAGACGACTTATCGATGACATAAGAAATGTGTTTCCTGAATGTTAGCTGTGAATCCAACACCACACCCAGGTCTTTCACCTGATTCACGCGTTCGAGTGTCGTTCCAAGCAGGTCATAGCTGAATACAATCGGTTGCTTTTTTCGTGAGAACGTTATGGCAGAGCACTTTGCTGGGTTTACTACCATTCGATTTAAAGTACACCAACTGGCGAAGACATTAAGCTGATGTTGAAGCTTGTGGCAGTCAGCGATCGAGCAAATTCGTAAAAATATTTTGAGGTCGTCTGGATATGATAATCGAGGTCCTTCGATAGCCAGATTCACGTCGTTGAAGAAGAGTAGAAAAATCAACGGTCCCAGATGGCTTCCCTGCGGTATACCTAATATGGCAAAGAAGCTAGCTGATTTGCAATCTCCTATAGCAACCATAAGTTGGCAACCAGTAAGATACGAACGGAAACAACTCAAGAGATTACCGCTCACCCCAAGCCTGTCGAGTTTAGCAATCACAATGTCATGATTCGACTTATCGAATGCCGCGGATAGATCAGTATATATAACGTCCGTCTGTACCCGTTTTGTCATACTATCGGTAATGTAGGATGTGAGGCATAGCAGATTGTAGAGCGACCGCCAGTAAACCCGTGGTGATCAGCACTCAGATACTGCTTACTGTGAGAGAGCAACGGTTCCATAATAACAAGCTCGAATAGTTTCGAAACAGCACTCAGTGATGTAATTCCACGATAGTTATCCACGGCTCGTTTGCTTCCCTTGTTGTGGACAGGAAACATGTGTGCAAATTTCCAGGAGGCTGGAAATATACCACTGGAGAGGGACATACGGAATAGACGGTGAAGTGGAGTTAACAAGCAAGCAATATGTTTCTTCAAACACACGGACGGAACTCCATCGGGTCCAGGGTTGAAGGACGATTTGAGCTGCGTTGCAGCGTTAGAAATCATCTCAACGTTGATATCAATTGCACCCAGCGTTCTTAAACCGATGGCTCCACTTTGGATTTCAAAATGGTGGCAGACATTGATATTCGACTACTACACACTTAGATTTTTTTGCCGAGATGGGCACCACCGAGCAGCTCGGCATTTTATTTTGCTGGAAATTCAGCAAAAAATATGTTTGTTAGCTGAGATCTCGGCAAAATTCCCGTTTGTTAGCTGAATCTCGGCAAGTTTTTCACTGAGATCCAGCAAAATAAAATGCCGAGCTGCTCGGTGGTGCCCATCTCGGCGAAAAAATCTAAGTGTGTACACGTTGCCCCGTTCGGTAATACCCATATTGTAGGGTATCCGACAGTTTTGTTTTCTCTTAAACCGATGGCCGCAGGTTCCAAATTCACAGCGGACATATATCGCGCATTTCACACCAAACTGGACTAATAAGCGCGTTTTCACTTATTAAAAAGTGTGATAAAAGTTCGAGATTCCGTCTAATCGTCTTGGTGTCTTCGATGCACCTTCATGAAGCACACATTTTGAATTTTTTTTAGTAGTCTAGTTTCAGATGCACTTAGCAATATTTTCTACCTCTACACGTCGTTTCCATTGTAGGATTTGAAAGTTTTTTTTTTCAAAAACCGATGGCCACGATGGCCAATGGTCGCCATCTTTAATATCAAAATGGTGTACAACAACGAATTTTTGACCTCTACACGTCGTCCCCGAGACATATCATATTCAGGAAGTTCGCATGAACGCTAGCGCCACGTAGTGAGAGAGTTTTGTGCTAATATGACCACCATCCGGAAGATCATGGTCATCAGAACAACTTAGCTCAAGACAGTAACCTTCTATATGGCCAGGGTTTTGTGATACAGCTTATGCAGGAAGCTCGCATGTACACTAGCGCTGCGTAGTGAGAGAGTTCTGATTTATTCCGACCTCCATCCGAAAGGACTTGGTCATCTAATCAACTTAGCTTTTTGACTTTAATTGATAATTATTTCTTGTATTTGTGTGGTTTTACATGTATGAATTATCTAGTGACACAGAAGCGTCTTTTCAACTTTAGTTCATTTAAAATTTTTAATTATTATTTAAAATTCCGAGTCTTATCAGGCCTGTTTTAAAGAATGACCACCTTGGTGGGTTTGATTAGTTTTAAATTGGAAAAAGGAGACTACTTATAACTACTATTTACAACAACAACTAACCTTAAACTACTATATACACCTAACCTACTATAAAAAAAATTGCTTATCAAAGCATGTTCTGATTTAAAGGCTGTCTAAAAGTAAATTGGTACGCACAAAAAGACATGTAATTCGTGATTCAATAAGTTTAAAAAGTCCATTAATTGTTGCTTTACAGTATTTTTATTAAAACTTCTAAGTTACAGCATTAGATGGTTACATTTCTCCAGTTCGAACGAAATCTCGAACCTTCCTCTTGATGGAGCCCATCCCAACTAACATTTTCAGCTTTGTAAGCCAACTTTTCTAGCGTTATGCTGTAAAGTAGCTGAAAAGAAGCTGCAGATACAGCTATAAGCAAAAGCTAGCAAAATAGTTTTGGAGAGCGTTTACTCAACTTTCTCACAACCATTATTCAATTTGTCAGTCGCACTGAATAACATCAGCCAATAAACGCTAATGTCACTTCTATACACACACTAATCAACTTTCCACTTGTAGCTGCAAAACAAAGCTAACAAAGTGAATATATTCCTCATTTGATGGCTTCTACACAACCAACAACTCTTGTTGAATAACATAAACATCAAAAGTGCTTTTTCAACAACTAAACAACCTGTACTCAGCTAATAAACTGTGTAAGAGCAACTTCGGAAGCATTTTCACAGTCAACTAGGTTTATTTTTAGATGTGTGCAGTTTTACAGCTTTTACTCTGCTCTTTTATAACTAGTCGAGAAAAGTGATTCATGTGTACTATTATAAAGCTTCTACTCAGCGATTTTGTTGTAGAAGCGAATGTTGATTTGTTTACATAAGTTCAAAGTGTTGGCGTAGCGCAGTTGGTAGTGTCAAGGTTTGCCAATGAGGTCGTCTCGAGTTCAATTCCAGATTCCGGTGCAGGGTAAATAATTTGGTGATGATTTGTAACTAATTTCGATTAATTAGATTTTACAGCAAAATAAACTCAATAAATTCCTTCATAAAAAAGCGTAAACAGTATTTAACCCGGCTTCAAGAGAAAGCTGTGTAGTGATTATTGGACAACCGGGAAAAGGTTGAATAAGCGCCTTTCAAGTTCACACACAACTAAACAGCAGGATAACAGCTGTATAGAAGCGTTAATGGATATGCAATAAGGGCTTCTCCCGACCGTTCCAACAGCCATAAGTAGCTGACTAAGTTCGCCAGATTTGCTTGTATAGAGGTTGAGTAAAGGTTTCCTCATATCGTATAACGTTTGAATGCAGCTTGAGACTGTATAAATGAAATGAGTAAAGCGTTTACATTGTGAAAACTGTTAGTTGGGATCAGCGCCCACACAGTGGAAAAGGACACGGAATCAGCACATTTCTTCCAATTTGCCCGCATTTGCTGGATGTCCTTGACTACCCCGCCGCTTCGTCGAAGTCGCTGCTTTGAAATTGCCCAGTATTTTTCGATTGGTCGAAATTCCGGGCAATTCGGAGGATTCATTAGCTTTCATATGCCGTCAAACGTGGGAGCCTTCATGTTCTTGGTGCACTTCAGAGCTGAGCTTATCTGTTGTACTGTAATTTTAATCGCCGGAGGCAAGACACAAGGGGAGGCATCTAAGTTTTGAACGCATTGCGCGACCTGATCTTCGAGCGGACTTTGGATAGTCAAGCCAAGCAAATGCGATGAAGTGACATGCTTGCCAATCGCATTAGCTTTCTTGTGTGGGGTGATAATGAGCCGATCGTCATCATTTTCGACTCTGACAGGTGAAACGGGTTTGGGATGAATTTTCAAGACCTTGGCTACCTTCCAGAATAATCTGGAACAGTCGTCCAGATTCTGGACAACACGCCCGAAACTTTCATTTCGGAGTGAGTCCATTCTGGAAGCAATCTGCCTGTTCAGATTGGCCATTTCAGGTTTTTTGTCCAGATCTCCAGTCCTCTGAAACTGACGTCTACGCACATTTCTCAAGCGAATCAGTAATTGGATGTGGAAATCAATAGCAACGCACCCACGAATTCGCTTGCTTTTGATGAAGAGCACGAAGAGTCCTGAAAACTTTAGACTTTTCCTTTCTCCTTCCTGGTTGGTTGTTGGTTGATGCCTGCTTTCAGATGCGTTTGAAGTCCTCGCGTTTGGAGCACTGTCTGTCGGAACCTTGGTGAGCACCACCACAGTTGACGCATTTTAACGCCACGGCACCATTCGCAGGGCAATTGGAAGTGGCGTGTTCTTGAGCGCAGTTGCTGCAACGTAGCTTCATGTTACACTGGGTCACATCGCGATGGCCTCCACGGTATAGCTCCCAGCGTACGATGACGGAATAAATCGAACGGATGGCTTGCAACGCGTTGAGCGTCACCCTTCTGGAAGTGACCCAGGAAAAGACAATACGGGTAGGTCTTCTCGCTTTCGTCTCTCCTCGTCATCCGGAAAACAGCGATTGGGGCCAGCTTGTACCGGTAATTGATTTCGTCTTCTATCGCCTTGGGGTCAAAGTGTGGTAGACTCCTGATTACCACCGTGAACGGCTCCTCACCAGGGATGTCATGCGTGTGAAGTATTCCTGCTCAACTTCAGAGAGGCTTGAAAGTCCTATCTGAGTATTTCAACAACTGCAAGATCCGTATGATCGCGGTGAAGGCCCAGGTTATCAATTTTCGACATTCACAACCAGCCAGACTTGTTCCATCTGTGAGTAATAAAAATGGTCCAAAGCGGTAGTCTACCTCGACAAACAATTTTAGATTCAGGCTAGCTTTTACAGGCAAAACTTAGTTGTATACACACTAGACTGATGCAAAATTTGACTTTTTCGCTCCACAGTGCTCAAATGGTTTCAAATCGGGTCCTGATTAGCCTCTCAAAGTTACAACTCATTTGGTTAGAAACAGACTTCGCACAAGCCATTCGAAGTTTGCATGTAAATAACTATGGGAAATCTCAACTTTTTGTTCATTACCTTCTAGTCTTTTTCCATATTGAGCTGCGAAACAGTTCGATAGCCATTCTTATAGAAAATTTTCTCAGCTACAACTTTGCTCAAGAACTTTTTCCTGTCTCGTTTTACATAGAAACATGTAAAACGAGACAGGAAAAAGTTATTAATTATTTAAGAGATTGGTAAACTTATGACATGATCAAGCTGCTGCTCTGTAGGCAACACTGTATTTTGCAGTGTGACATAGTAGCCATGATTTGTGTGCCCTATTCAACGCCCCAGAAACACCACTGTTGCCTGCTGAGCAGTTGATTGAGCATGATCATAAGACATCAGTGGATTGAACCATTGATAACTTTCGATCCTTGCATTTAATCAAAAACTGGTCTTCAGCAAAGTTGTAGCTTGAAATTTCCTACAAGTACAGTTGAAAACTTTTGAAGCAGACCGATATGGTGAATTATTAGATAGACATGAACAAAAATCTTGGTTTTACCATATTAATTCCCATACAAACTTCAAATGGTTTGTGCCATCTCAGTTTCTCACCAAATGGGTTCAAATTTTGAGAGGTTAGTCAGGATCCGATTTGGAATCGTTTAAAATTTTACCGAAATCTCAACAGCTGAACGTTCGGTAAGCAGTTTCGCAGATTTCCTGTTATTTTTCACAAATATCTGTGAATTTTTCACAGATAACTGTAAATAATTACAGGAAAACTGTAAAATTGTTTACCGAACGTTCAGCTGTTGAGATTTCGGTAAAAAATTACATAATGATGTCTTGCTATCACGTATAAAGCGAAACAATTGATTCAAAAAATGAATAAAAGTCGCTAAAAAAAACTTTCTTTTTAAGGATATACACACGGCAAAACAATAATTTTGATATCACATCAAAGTGAATGCACTTCAATCCTGTCAAAAATATGGGTAAATATTACTTGCCAAAAAGAACAAAATTATCATTAATACAGTGCATGAACTGACATTACGCTGCTCTTGCTGCATTTGTTTATTTTTGTGGCCACAAAAATCACATGAGATTTTTGACATGGTTGAAATGCATCCTCTTGGATGTAATATTAAAATTTATTTTTTGCTGTGCAGGCAATAATAACAGTTGTCAACAGTCGTAACTTTGAGTGGAGTTGTAACTTTGAGATCCGCCGCCTGGCTAAGCTCAAAACACTGAACGTACGGAGAACGGTCTTTTTTGAGAGATTTAGAGACTCTTGTCTCCGGTCAGACAAGCAAATAAAGATTTGGCACGTTAGGTTAAGTTAGGATAGTTAGGTAGACTATATTTTTTTTTAATTCCCTTTAAATATGCCCCCAAGGGGGATTAATGTAAACTGCTACTTAAACGTTAAATTAATATTAAATAATTAAAATAATTTCTAAGCATGAAGAGATCTTCAGGCCAAGCGACTTGAAATGTAACAACAAATGTAAAGACGCTTACCTTAATCAATGGAAATAATAAGTAATTTTACTGCTATTCCATAGGAGACTCCGAGATGAACTCCCAAGTAACATTGGAAGCTTTAAAGAGGTTTTATAGCATTCTACAAGTCTAAATCATGGTCTACATAACCCTCATAAAACCAAAATTGTTACTTGGGCTAGCTCGTTGCTAAAAATCTCCTTAACACTCCGAATACGATGCCTCCGAAAAACGTGTAACGGCAAGTTTGCAATGGCACAACTTAGCCATTTCTTAATGAATTTCAAAAATGGTGGTACCTTTAGAATTCCTAGGGTTTCTAGATGATTTTGATTGCAAAAAACTTGAAAATAGAGTCGTCTACTTTTTTAAAAAGCGAAAAGAGTTGTTACACGTTTTTTTGAAAGGTGTGTTTGTAGGGTTTTGCAAGTGGCGCAAGATCTGTAATTTAGATTAATGGGCACAAATGTTCACAATTAACCAGAACACAGTCATGGTTCCTATATATGGATCCTGGAGAAAACGGAACGGTCCTCGAAAAATCCGGAACATCCGTAAAAATGGTCAATCCATGATCCTGATCCTAGAGCTCTGCGGTTTTTTTTTGAAAACATTAGGAACTGTGATATAAACAAATATTTGGGATCGTGACATAAAATGTACCTGGATGGCCATGGGACCGTCCTCCGGAAGATCCGGAACATCCGTAAAAGTGGACAATCCATGAAACTGATCCTAGAGCTCCGTGTTTTTTTAACATTAGGATCTGTGATATAAGAATGAATTTGGGCCATGGACCCAGATGGCCATGGGATCGTCCTCCGGAAGATCTGGAACATCCGTGATAATGGTAAATTCACGATCCTGATCCTAGAGCTACGCGTTTTTTTTTATAAACATTAGGAACTGTGATGATAGAAAGAATTTGGGCTTGTGACATAAACATGAACCTGGATGTCCATAGGACCGTCCTCCGGAAGATCCGGAACATCCGTAAAAGTGGTAAATCCACGATCCTGGTTTTCTTGAAAACATTAGGAACTGTGATGATAGAAAGAATTTAGGCTTGTGACATTAACATGAACCTGGATGTCTATGGGACCGTCCTCCGAAAGATCCGGAACATTCGTGAAAGTGGAAAATTAACGATACTGATCCTAGAGCTCCGTGGTTTTCTTGAAAACGTTAGGAACTGTGACATTCGAATGATTTTGGGATTGTGACGTAAACATGGACCCAGATGGCCATCGGAACGTCCTCCGGAAGATCCGAAAAATTCCGCAGTTTTTGAAAAAAAAACACTAAGAACTGAGATGATAGAATGAAACGTCCTCTGGAAGATCCGAAGAATCCGTAAAAGTGGTCAATGTACGGAACTGATCCTAAAGCTCCACGGTTTTTTTTTCGAAAACACTTGGAACTGTCATATATAAATTAATTTGCAGTCGTGACATAAACATGTACCCAGAAGGCCATGGGACCGTCCTCCGCAAGATCTAGAACATCTTTAAAAATGGTCAACACTCGAAACTGATCCTAGAGTTCTACGGTTTTTTCGAAAGCATGTGGAACTGCGATATAAGAAATATTTTGGGGTCATGACATAAACATGAACCCAAATGACCGTGGGGCCATCCTCTGGTAAGTCCAGAACATCCGTAAAAGAGGTTAATCAATGAAACTGATCCTAGAGCTCCGCAGTTTTTTTTTCCAAAAATATTAGGAGCTGTGATATAAGAATGAATTTGTGATCGTGACTTAAACATGTACCTAGATGGCCATGGGACCGTCGTCCGGAAGATCAACAACATCCGTAAAATGGTCACTCCATAAAATTGAGAGGTGGAAGCATTACTATGACGAGCACCTCAACTGTGATGCAGCAGAAAACGAAGGTGGCACGGAAACAGACCTTGGAGCACGTGCAGGAGACGATAGGCTACTGGCCCCTGATCTTCAAGAAGTTGAGGAGGAGATCGGTCGACTGAAGAACAACAAAGCAACTGGTGTAGATCAACAACCAAGTGAGCTATTCAAATACGGTGGTGAAGCACTGGCTAGAGCGCTGCACTGGGTAATTGCCAAGATTTGGGAGGAGAGGATATTACCGGAGGAGTGAAGCAAGGTGTTGTATGCCCAATCTACAAAAAGGGCGACTAGTTGGATTGCTGAAACTACCGCGCGATCACACTGCTGAGCGCCGCTTACAAGGTACTCTCCCAAATTATACGCCGCCGCCTGTCACCATTTGCAAGAGATTTCTTGGGCAATACCAGCAGGAATTCATGGGTTCATATTCGTGATTCGGCAGGTTCTGCAGAAATGCCACAAATACAACTTGCTTACACACTTAATTTTTTTCGCCGAGATTCCAATAGCCGAGTAGTTCTGCAATTTATTTTGCTGAGATTCAGTAAAACAATTGCCGAGACTCAGCCAACAAATAAAATTTTGCTGAGATATCAGCTAACAAACAGATATTTTGCAGAGATATCAGCAAAAGTTAATGCCGAAGTAATCGGCTGTTGGAGATTTTACCGAGCTAGATTAAGTGTGTACACATCATTTGTTCATCGATTTCAAATCAGCATACGACACAATCGATCGAGATCAGCTATGGCAGATTATGCACGAGTACGGATTTCCAGATAAACTGATGTGATTGGTCAAGCCAACGATGGATCGAGTGATGTGCGTTGTTCGAGTATCGGGGACACTCTCGAGTCCCTTTGAATCTCGAAGGGGGTTACGGCAAGGTGATGGACTTTCGTGTCTGCTATTCAACATCGCGTTAGAAGGTGTGATCAGAAGAGTTGGGATAGACACGAGTATTAAGACAGCTTCTTGGCTTCACCGATGACATCGACATCATGGCACGGAACTTTGAGACGAAGGCGGAAACGTACATCAGACTGAAGCCTGAAGCTAGGTGGATTGGACTTGCCATCAACGCATTAAACACAAAATACATGAAAGGAAAAGGTTCTAGGGAAGACACCCCGAGTTCAGATTGACGGTGACGAAATCGAGGTGGTCGATGAGTTCGTGTATTTGGACTCACTGGTGACCGTCGAAAATGATACCAGCAGAGAATTTCAAAGACGCATTATGGCAGTGAATCGTCCCTACTTTGGACTCCGGAAGACGTTCCGGTCGAATAAAATTCGCCACGAAGTTGCCTATCTAAAAGACGCTGATTAGACCGGTGGTCGTCTACGGCCACGAGACCGTGACTATGCTCGTGGAGTACAAACGCGCCCTTGGATGACGGAACGTGGAGGAAGCGAATGAACCAAGAATTGCACCAGCTGTTGGAAGAACCATCCATCGTTCACATTGCAAAAATTGGGCGACAACGGTAGGCTGGGCATGTCGTAAGAATGTTGCACGACGACGCAGTGAAAATGGTTCTCGAAAGCGCCCGAACAGGAACAAGAAGAAGAGGCGCACAGCGGGCAAGGTGGATCGACCAAGTAGAAGGTGACCTGCGGACCCTACGCAGACTACGAGGCTGGCAAAGTCTGGCCATGGATCGAGTAGAGTTGAGACGACTTCTTCGGACAGCAGAGGACAACAAGGTCTTAGCCCGATTGCAAGCCATAAAATTCATCCAAGAACGAAAAGCCGTGGAACTGTGATATTAGAATGAATTTGGAGTCTTAACATAAAGATGGAACCTAATGACCATGGGACAGTCCTCCGGAAGATCCGTAAAAATGAACCTGGATGGCCATTGGAACGTCCTCCAGAAGATCCTGATTATCCGTAAAAGTGGATCATCGATGAAACTGTGAAAAAAACCGTGGTTTTTTTTTCGAAAACTCTTGGAACTGCGATTTAAGATAGAATTTAGGGTCGTGACATAAATATGGATCCGGATGGCCATGAGACTGTCCTTCAAAAGATCCGGAACATCCGCAAATTTATCATACTGTGAAACTAATCCTAGAGCTCTGCAGTTCTTTTTTAAACACTGTGATATAAGAAACCTCTGGATCACTTTTACGGATGTTCTGTATCTTCCGGAGGACGGTCCTATGGCCATCCAGGTCCGTGTTTTTTTTATCTTTATTAAGGAGACTTTCAGCCCTGGGCTGGTTCGTCTCCGGTACGCGTTTATGTCATGACCCCGAATTCTTTCTTATATCGCAATTCCACATGCTTTGGAAAAAACCGTAGAACTCTAGGATCAGTTTCAAGGATTGACCATTTTTAAAGATGTTCTAGATCTTGCGGAGGATGGTCCCATGGCCTTCTAGGTACATGTTTATGACACGAACGCAAATTAATTTATATATGACAGTTCCAAGAGATTTCGAAAAAACCGTGGATCAATGACACTTTTACTGAATTTTCGGATTTTGCGGAGGACGGTCCGATGGCCATCTGGGTCCATGTTTATGTCACGATCCCAAATTCATTCTAATATCGCAGTTCCTAACGTTTTCATGAAAACCATGGAGCTCTCGGATCAGTTTCGTGAATTTTCCACTTTCACGGATGTTCCGAATCTTTCGGAGGACGGTCCCATACCCATCACTGTTCATGTTTATGTCACGACCCCAAATTCATTCTATCATCTCAGTTCTTAGTGTTTTTTCAAAAACTGCGGAGCTCTAGGATCAGTTTCATGGATTGATCACTTTTACGGATGTTCCGGATCTTCCGGAGGACGGTACTATGGACATCCAGGTTTATGTTTATGTCACAAGCCCAAATTCTTTCTATCATCACAGTTCCTAATGTTTTCAAGAAAACAACGGAGCTCTAGGATCAGGATCGTGGATTTACTACTTTTACGGGTGTTCCGGATCTTCCGGAGGACGGTCCCATGGCCATCTGGGTCCATGGCCCAAATTCATTCTTATATCACAGATCCTAATGTTAAAAAAACGCGTAGCTCTAGGATCAGTTTCATGGATTGTCCACTTTTACGGATGTTCCGGATCTTCCGGAGGACGGTCCTATGGACATCGAGGTTCATGTTTACGTCACAAGCCCAAATTTTTTCTATCATCACAGTTCCTAATGTTTTCAAGAAAACAACGGAGCTCTAGGATCAGGATCGTGGATTTACTACTTTTACGGATGTTCCGGATCTTCCGGAGGACGGTCCCATGGCCATCTGGGTCCATGGCCCAAATTCATTCTTATATCACAGATCCTAATGTTAAAAAAAACACGGAGCTCTAGGATCAGTTTCATGGATTGTCCACTTTTACGGATGTTCCGGATCTTCCGGAGGACGGTCCCATGGCCATACAGGTACATTTTATGTCACGATCCCAAATATTTGTTTATATCACAGTTCCTAATGTTTAAAAAAAAAACCGCAGAGCTCTAGGATCAGGATCATGGATTAACCATTTTTACGGATGTTCCGGATATTTCGAGGACCGTTCCGTTGTCTCCAGGATTCATATATAGGAACCATGACTGTGTTCTGGCTAGTTGTGAACATTTGTGCCCATTAATCTAAATTACAGATCTTGCGCCACTTGCAAAACCCTACAAACACACCTTTCAAAAAAACGTGTAACAACTCTTTTCGCTTTTTAAAAAAGTAGACGACTCTATTTTCAAGTTTTTTGCAATCAAAATCATCTAGAAACCCTAGGAATTCTAAAGGCACCACAATTTTTGAAATTCATTAAGAAATGGCTAAGTTGTGCCATTGCAAACTTGCCGTTACACGTTTTTCGGAGGCTTCGTAGTCGGCGTAAAGTTTTTTACCCACCGTATTCGGAGTGTTAAGATGCCGATTCAGGGATGTACAGAGGCCTTCAGAGAAATTATGAAAACTTCAGAAATATTTCATGAACTTCATGTTGTAAAGAAAAAGATTGAGAAATTATGTTTTAAGAGCTAATTGAATTTTGAAATCTTTGCAAATTTAGACGTTAGGCACACAAAACCAACAAAACCTTAGGAGACAGACAGAAATGGATCGTGACTGAACGATGTATTTCGCCACTCCAAGTATCAACAGTTGGAAAGGTTCAGAGACACCTGTCTGAGATCAAATCATCAGATCATACGTGATCTAGCACGTTAGGTTAAGTTATACTCGTAGTTAGATAGGTTTTCACTTTTTTCAATTTAAATTAAACAAATCCTCAAAGGGGTATTCTGTAAACTAGTTGAAAAACGCAAATATTAAATTAGAATATCAAATTAAACAAATATGAAGAGCCAGATAGGCTAATCAATTAATATGATAAATCAATGTACTACCATAATCAACAGAAATAAACATCAACAGTTGCTACCCCAGACATTGAGTAAACCAAATATTATGAAAGATCATCTGGCTCACTTCATTCGAATGTTTGCGAATTTATCAATCCCAAATAAGTAGCACATAGTTTAATTGATCGAGTAGCTTAATAAAAAAAATCCATTTTGGTAATCTCGGGCATACCAGAAAAAATGTATTAACCACATCCACTTAAAGGCAGCTACATAAACGGTACCAAGAGATGTACTGGTACGTGTATCTCATACTGAAGGCGAAGAGTTATGAACCGCCTCCTTGTTGGCTGCTGAAAAAGATGACGATGATGATTTGATGGCCTCTTACTGAATGGACGATGGTATTACAGCGCCAGGTGGTGGTAGTCCTCTTCACTGCACCGACTGATAGAGACCCCCGTGAGTTGTTGGCCTCTCGTGTTATACCCCACCGCGTTAAGCTAAAGCAAAGTAGCCGACAGTTGAACGCGGTAGTTGGTGCAGAACAACCGAGATATCGTTCACTCTCAACTACATCCGCCGCCGCAATCACCCGTTCCGTGGACGGACGCCGCCCTGGATCGACTGGTGGTGGTGGTAGCAATAAAAAATAATAAATCCGTGTGAATTGGGCTACGACTATAAGAAATGGAAGCCATTGTGTTTCGGTCGACGACGTATATTCATGCATATATAGACTCCGCGGATCGTTATGGAGAGTAATCTTTCGAGTTTAGGTTGGTTTTCGTCTTTGGGTTCAAAAACGGAATAACGACGATGACGACGACTCGGGGACTAAGTGCTGCACGCTATCCGTTTTTGCTATTAGTGTGCAATTTAGCAGCAGATCAGCAATAATGCATATGGTACCACCCACCAGTTTGAAATCACTTGCTCTCAAAAAGGGTTTTCGCTTTGGCAATTACAGTTGAGACATAAAAGAGGTTTGTTTTGCTACTTTATGCAATGTCTTCCTCCAAACCTGCTGATTAAAGCAAACATCTATGCCATGCATTGCTCCATCGTGGATCCGATTGATGGATAAACGATTGATAGCACGACATTTGATTCAATCAGTGATGAAACTGTCGACCGGGATTCATCTCTCGATCGGAATCAAAAGCAACGCAGAGCATGGAAAACCTAACAAACTAGACAGCTCTTGCGATGGCTTTGGATTGATTTCTTTCGTCACGCGGCCCGAGATGGAAGATCTGTGTAGCTCGTCGCTCCAGTCAGAACAATTACTGTATCATTTCAAAGCATTCGAAAATCTCAATACATGCTTACTTACTCGATTAATTTGTCGCCCGACGAAGCAAATTTATTTATTTCAATCTTCAGTTGATCTCGTCCGTCTTCCGAGACTGATGGATCCGGTTGCGATTGATCGAGTAAAGTGAGAAAGCTATACGAAACGTGCATGATTGTTGTAACTTTTTTGCCTACTCCAGGTGTCTAAAGGGACACTGCTGCTCGTACGCTTTGGTGTTGTGAGGATTTTAGCAATTTTAATTGCAAACATGCTTATCAAATCTTACACTTTCCAGTGAGCGGTGAAAAAATGTTGATCCCCGTTTTGGTTGCGGACGAGCTGGCAGTAATCTGTTGATAATGGCTTTATATCCAGTCGGTTTCACAGTACCGTAAAAAGGGGTGAAGTTGATCATCTTTTTCCTGTTGTTTGTATGCTTCTTACGTTATATTCGGTATTTAAAGTGGTTTGTAGCATATTGACGTAGAGTGAAGACATCTCATTCTATCGTCGTGGCGGTCTTCCTTGGACATTTAGCTAGTAGGGTAGATCACTACTTCGTTGTAATCGCCAATTTCCGTTCTATCGACCAGAAAAGATCAGTAATATCACCATGCACAAATCAATAATATATTTGTTACGATGCGTTTGTTTATTAGCTACAATATAAATCCTGTTAGAGCGCATTGTATGAATATTTACGCTCATTGTTCTCAAAACAAAAGAAGCGCTCCTAGCGAATCCCCTTTTTCTACGTTTATCCGTAGGACGAAGAAAATCTAATGGCGTTTCAATGCGTTAGGACGGAATCGAAACTCGTAGAACGAATTTAGTATCAAGAAGCAGAATTAGATTTTAAACAATGTCTCAACAATTTGTGACTCTTTATCAAATCTAACGGCACGTATGGAAAAGTGAAAAAATTTAGAAGTCATCTTTGACGGAAATTTTTCAAATTTTGTTTAAAATCGTTCAGAAAGAGAGGTAAAGCGCGGGTTGTGCTTAGAAGGACGGAAATTAGAACCCCTATTAGCATGAGATATATAGTGGAATATCAGTTTTTGTACATTCCGTTTATATCACTTTCGGTATTATCACGAAAAATGATTCGCATAGGGGAAATGGATGTAATGTCTAAATGCCCCTAATTTGGGCCCATACATAAATTCAGCAATCGACTAAATTTTCAATAGCGACCAAAAATATTCATTAGTACCGTCCCAATGACGCGTTCATCTAGATAAAGTTGATAAATAACAGATTTTAAGCGATGGGCCCAATCTTAGATTCATAGACCCACATTAGAGCCATTTCCCATATATCATTGATTTATTGAACCACAGATGTATATAATACAAAAATCTGTTACCAATGCATTGTAAAACATCATTAGCTAATGTTTACGATGGTCAATTGTAATAATGCAAAGTAAAGTGTTTTGAAATGTTAGGAATATGTTCAGAACTATGGGTGACAGAACTCAAAGGATTGTTTTTTAATGATTCTATTTATAGTCCCGTGGGGAATAGGATAGTTTAGTAATAATTCTAGCGATAGTAGGAGGAATACTTCAACCAATGCTGTCGATGGAGGCCCTTCAGCTCCGACTGAACCGGTCAACAACAACAGAGCAGCCAACTGAGAAGAGTGAAGTGAATGCGGTTCACGAAGCACTGGAAGCGTCAATCTCAGTCCGCATCGTGCTCTCTTCCCGTGCTGATCTATTTGCTTTTTGCTGAAGGAAGTGTTACTACTACCTAAAGCTACAACAAATTTAAACAGCACTTTTCAGTGCTCAACCTGTAAAATTTCTACCTTGTTCAACTCTTATTCCTGTTCGATTCTTGTTTGGACCCTATTCGATGTAATCGTTATTGGATATCGATTTGGAAAATTCCTCTTCGATCCTTCAAATTCTTATAGTAATCTGCTTGGAAGTCGATTTGGATAACAATTTACTGCCACCATAGCGCCTAAACGCAAAAGAAAGGGGTAAACTCTTGATCCCCCTTCTGATGAAATTAATTTGAATAATCAATTTGATTTGCTCACGGATGATGAGAATGATCCATCATCCAAGGAAAAATTCTAGTAAACTTTCCCGGCTTAATGCCAAGAAGGAAAAGATTCCCCCTATTGTGATAACCACTTCCGATTTCCATGCTCTTCGCATGGAACTTTTGAACTTCGTGAAAGTTAAGTTTTCACTACAAATTGGACGTCGTGGTGAATGCCATGTAACCTTGTAAGGCTGAAACCTTGGACGGATTTAAATGTCTTTTCAAGTATCTTACTGAGAAGCAGCACAAATTTTTTACTTACGACACCAAAACTGATCGTGTGTTCAAGGTTGTCATGAAAGGACTGCCCAGTGGTGAATCCCTGGATCAGATCAAAGATGAACTGGCAAAATTACTTGGAGTTGTGACACTCCAAGTAATCAAAATGAAAATGAAATCCCGTCCTGGCGATTCGCGCAACGGGATTTCAAATGATTTTTATTTAGTTCACTTCAAGTCTAGTGAACTAAACAACCTTAAGGCCTTAGAAAAAGCTAACCTTATGCTCCATGTCCGAGTGAAGTGGGAACACTTCAGGAAGACTGAGGAAATTTCCAAAACCTCACCCAGTGCCGTAGGTGCCAGGGATGAGCTCACGGAACTGAAAATTGCTACATGCCAGCTAAATGCATGAATTGTGGTGATTCCTCTCACGCAAAGGACGACTGTCCTGTGAAGGAAGATCCTAAGAAATTAAAATGTTCAAATTGTAGTGAAAACCACAAATTCAATTTTTGGGAATGTAAGACTCGCAAAGCGATCCTTTAATCTCGTTCTAAGTGACAGGTAGGAAACGCTCCACGTTTCCGACCAGGTACAAATTACTCTGCTGTTAACAACGGTCAGCGAGGAACAAATTCTACATTCGTACCCGTAGATACAAATATCACCTCTGCTTCAAATTTTTCATCTATACCTACCCCCCTCGCTGCTAACAATGTTCAGCGAGTTAATGGAGCTACCTATGCTGCTATTGCAGCGGGTAGAAATCAAAATACCAACCAACGTTCTAACGGAAATTTTGACAATTTTGACTTAGGAAGCATTACTGCCCTTAAAATGGAATTCATTCATATGATTTCTGATATGCTTAAATCTAACTCCATGTTTGATGCTATTCAAACTGGAGTAAAATTTGCAAACAATATTGTCATGACTTTAAAATTCAATAATGGATTTTAAAGCATTAAATATCTTAAATTGGAATGCTCGATCTCTAAAAAAAGATAATGAAGGCGAGCTATTTCACTTTTTGAGAGTTCATAACGTGCATATTGCCTTTATAACTGAACGCAAATTATTTCATTTATAGAAATGATCGTCTTGGTGGCGTTGCCATCATTGTTCTTAGACGAATCAAACATAAAATTCTTTCTTCATTTGAAACCAAAGTTTTTGAAACTTTGGGAGTTTCTGTTGAAACAAAATTTGGACAACTTACGTTTATAGCTGCCTATTTGCCATTCCAATGGGTAGGCCAGCAAAAGAATTTTCTCAAGGGTGACCATCAGAAACTTACCCGTCATAGGTCTAAATTCTTCATTATTGGTGATTTTAATGCGAAACACCGCAATTGGAAAAATGCTCAAAGCAATTCCAATGGTAATGTTCTGTTTGATGATTGTTCTGCAGGTTATTACACTATTCAATATCCAAACAGCCCAACATGCTTTTCTTCTGCAAGAAATCCCTCAACTATTGATTTGGTCTTAACTGATTCATGTCAACTTTGTAGCCAATTGGTTACCCATGCTGACTTCGGTTCTGATCACCTTCCAGTAACTTTTGAAATATCCCAAGAAATAATTTGTAATCCCAACAGCTCTACTTTCAATTACCATAGAGCTGATTGGGAGCAATATCGAACATTTATGGAATATAACTTCGATCCAAACATTCCTTTGCAAACCAAAGATGAAATTAATTATGCTCTTGAATCTCTGACTACTTCTGTAGTTGAAGCAAGAGCTGCCTCAGTACCAAAATGCAAGGTTAAATTCGATACAATTATAATAATAGACAACGATCTTCAACTCTTGATCCGTCTTAAAAATGTCCTAAGGAGACAATATCAAAGAACACGCGATCCTGCCATGAAAGTTATCTGGCGGGATTTGCAAAAACAAATTAAAAAGCGATTCTCTGCCCTGAGGAACAAAACTTTTGAAAATAATGTTTCTAAGTTAGACCCGAGGTCCAAACCCTTTTGGAAACTCACAAAAATTTTGAAAAAACCTCAAAATCCTATTCCAGCGCTTAAAGAAAGTGGTAAAATTTTGATCACAAATTTGGAAAAAGCTCAGAAACTTGCTAAGCAATTCGAGAGTTCCCATGATTTCAGTTTGGGTCTTACAAATCCTATTGAAAATCAGGTTGCTCATGATTATCTGAATATTTTCTCTTGGGAAAATATTTTTGATGATTCCTGGGGGACTGATTTGGACGAAGTAAGGTCTATAACTAAAATGTTTCATAATATGAAAGCTCCAGGTGATGATGGAATTTTCTATATCCTCATCAAAAAACTCCCAGTGAGTACCTTGTCTTTCATGGTAAAATTATTTAACAGATGTTTCCATTTGGCATACTTTCCTGATAAATGGAAAAATGCAAAAGTTGTTCCAATTTTGAAGCCGGATAAAAATCCAGCTGAAGCTTCTAGCTACCGCCCAATAAGTTTGCTTTGTTCAATAAGTAAACTTTTTGAAAAGATAATTTTAAATAGAATGAAATCCAAACTTTGCCTGACGAATAAACTTCTAATATTTAAACAAGTTTTTAGATCGGTCATGCTTTACGCTGTGCCAATATGGTCTAGTTGTTGCACTACCAGGAAAAAAGCACTTCAAAGGATTCAGAACAAAGTTCTGCAGATGATTTTGAAGTTGCCTCCCTGGTACAGTACTACTGAGGTAAATAGAATTTCGAATGTTGAGACTTTAGAACAAATGTCCAAAAAAATTATTAATAATTTCAGGCAAAACTTATACTTTGATAAGATTTAGCTTTAGTTTTTAGTTTTAAGATTTCAATAGTTATACTGACATGCAGGTTTAAAAAACCTGTTTAAAATACTGAATTGCCAAGGCAGGAACAATGTAAAAACACATAGATATATATCATAACAATTAAGGCCGGTAAGTTACTGTAGTAACTGGAGTACCTAGGTTTAAATGAAATGTAATTTATTTTGAATTAGGAACAAATAGAGAGTTAAAAAAAAGGCGCTGAAAATTGATGAAAATACACTAAATACTAGATTCTAGAAGGATAATGAGAGAACTCCTCCTCCCTCTCCCCATCCATAAAACTGTAAATCTCTACTAACCTCGAGATGACCGCGAGTAATCGGTTCAGTTCCTTTAAATCTAGACTTAAGACATCAATTATGTATAACGCAAATGATAACTTGGCTCTGTAAAGTTTATTCGATTGAGCCTGTACAAATAAATTAATTAATAAAAAAAAATGAGAGAACTCGTGTGGAAGAATTACAAGAATTCTCTGGTGTTACCGCGAGGCAATTAATTTAGGATCAAGTCTATAAGCCAACCCGGATAGTTGCATAAGTCTTAGTTGATGTCGATACCAAGGCCAAGGAAAAGACATGAAATGTAGGGCAAAACAACGACAGCTCGCTTACATAATCCGACTGCACTATTTACTTAGGATGCATATGCACTAGGGTGCTTCATTCTGAAAAAAGTGATGAATTTCTGATGGGCCACCCTCCAGTTCGATTCATAGCCCCAAAATATGAACCTGTGCAAAAATTGGTAAAGATTGATGAAGGTTTAGAGGTCGCGCCAATGATTTGAAATTTGTATGGGAATTACTATGGAAGAATTTAAAAAATCGCTTATATCGCTATAACTTTGCTTCTACTTGTCCAAATGTCGAAAAAATTTAGTATGTTATTGCTATGGCAATAAACAAAAAGCCTACAGTTGCTACGCTCAGTTTTGCAGCGTATCAAGAATTATAAAAATGTGAAAAAATGGCAAAATAGGGTAAATTGACAGATGAATATGTACAAGGCAACAACGCCAATTTCATCGCAACAACAACAGGCTTGTTGATCATTGTCATGACAACCACATATTTTTTTTTTCAACGTTTGGACAACTACAACCAAAGTTAGAGCAATGTAAACGAAAATCAATAATTTCCCATACTAATTCACCAAAATCTCCATACAAAATCAAAATCATTGGCGCGACCTCTAAACCTTCATCAATCTTTACCATTTTTTGCACAGGTTCATATTTTGGGGCTATGAATCGAACTGGAGGGTGGCCTATCAAAAATTCATCACTTTTTTCAAAATGAAACACCCTAATATGCACTCGAGTAGGATAAACACGTCCACACGCGACATATCTGCGCATGTAGATTAAGATTAGTTTTCCCTCTTTGTTCATCCTTCACGAAGGATAATAATCTAATGTTAAACGTTACAAATGTTCGAATTCTTATTTGTAGAGCCATATCGGATCTGAGTTACAAAAAGCAATAAATTCATGAGCATATTGAGAAATCCTGGTTCCGAAAAGGACATAGTATATAAGGACTCGAAAACATAGATTAGCCCTTTTTAAGACCGCGTAGAAATTCGATTATAACTAGCAGGAATTAGCTTAAAGTTCGGTATTGAGAGGTACATGGAAAATTCCATAATGACAGGATATGATTTTACATAACTATAGATCGCTAATGTAACACATAAATTCAAGTGCAAATTTTCATTATGTCGTAAGATACATTCGCACCAATCCGAGAAAAATAAAGTTTTGTTTTGATGACCGAAAAGTTATTCCTATTTCCAATTAAACACATATAATCTCATAGTGATAACAATGTTTAACATATTTAGCAGTGTTTTAATCATACAAATGCAAATCGCTAGCTTTCATGCTAAAAAATACTGGTTTTTGAGTCAAAAGTTATTATACGTCGTTTGGTGGCCCCTATTGTTACTTAAGGGGAGGTTTACTTGGATTTGGCTGAAAAACAGTTGAACTTTGGAATTTTTTTTTCAGGAGAATGAAAAGACATACGAACTTCCGGTTTCGATAATTATATTTGTCCACTATTCCTGAATACTTGGAATTTTTTTGAATGTAAAAAAACAAAATGGCGGCTCAAAATGGCGGCTCGCGTGGAGGAGTGTCAGTCAGGTTTTGCTGCAGAACTTCGAGTGCACACCCTCTGGTGGTGAACTGAAATGAAAATTTTTTATTGTGGTTAAAGTTGATAATATTCCCTATGGCTTATACCTAACTAGAACGAAATCCGACAAAAATTGACCAAATTATGGACATTTGAAAATTTAGTGCTTTTTTTACCCCTTTTTTTCTCACTTTGACCTTGCTTAAAAAATAGTAACTAACATTTTTTTTTCATTTTAAGTATAAGCCATACAAAAAATAGTATCCTTCAAAGCGCAATTTTCCGATTGTAAATCGGATCATTTGTTCAAGCCCTATGCTCTAAGTTGTTATAAAAAATATGGTTTCGAGAAAAACGCGTTTAAAGTTTTTGTAGCGTCCCTCAGCGCGCATGACAAAGGTTCACTCAAAGCGCCATAACTCGCTAAATATGTTTCGGATCGTAAAATCCTTTTGGCCACATATTCTACACACTTGTAGCTTTCATTTTATGCAAAAAAATCCAAGTAAACCTCCCCTTAAGTCAAAGTGTATTTACCAGGATATTCGGGAGAATCAAGACCAAATTTTCATTATGTCGAAAGTAACATTCACACCGATCCGAGAAAAATAAAGTTTTATTTTGATGACCGAAAAGGTATTCGTATTTCCAATTGAACACATATAATCTCATAGTGATAGCAATGTTTAACATATTAAGCAGGGTTTTAATCATACAAAGCAGATCGCTAGCTTTCATGCTAAAAAATACTGGATTTGAGTCAAAAGTTATTATACGTCGTTTGGCAGCCTCTTATGTTGCTTAAGTCAAAGTGTATTTACCAGAATATTCGGGACAATTATCAATCACGTCTCCTTACGCGCAGCCCATTCATCATTTTAAGACCACCGAAATCATCTTAGCAACAAACAGTTCGATTTATTCACTTTAATAATGAGAAAGCGAAACGACGAACGTACACTTTTCACGAGTTTCTCTGCGCTGTTCCTTAAGACAAACGGCATCTCCATAGAAATTGAGTGACTTAAGTAACATCGAAAAATATTGTGATAGGAAGGTGATTACGTCAAAAAGCAATTTGACTGGAAAATAAATTTAAAAATGGGATGTGATCCTATATTCGGACAGTATATAGTGTAATAGCAGGAGAATCGATTGTCACTGATAACTCGACTTTGTTTACCTTTGTTACTTTCGACGTAATGAAAATTTGCTCTTGAATTTAAGGGGAAGTTCACCGCCTCGAAAAAAATAATTACGTTTTGATTTTTCTAAAAATATTGAAAAAAAGTATCAAAAATCTAAAAAAATCACATTTTTTCTCATTTACGTGCAAAAACATGTTTTATAAGTCATTATGGCATAAAGTTGGACTCAAAAAACCACAAAACATCAACTTTTCGGTTTTTCTGAGAGTCCAATTTTTTTTTCATGATGGGATAGAAAAAAATTTTTTGCATGTAATTTTTGACAAAAATCTAAGGAAGAAACTGATTTTCTTGGATTTTTGATAATTTTTCCCAATATTTTTAGAAAAATAAAAACGTACCGAAAATATTTTTTTATTTTTGGGCCGGTGAGCTTCCCCTTAAGATCACCTTGTACAGAATGGAAAAATAAAACTAAGTCTGCAGGTTACTTCAGATTCTTCATTTTTGAATCCAAAAGAACTTTCGGCCTAGAAGCGCAAACTTCTCTCCTTAACAGTAGAAAAAAGTAGCTCCTAGAAGAACTCTTGACCTAGAAGTGAAAACTTCTCTCCTTAACCGGAGAAAAAAGTAGCTCCTAGAATAAAAAAAAACAGTGTCTAACCTAGTAAGCGAAAGACTCTCCTTAACCGAAGAAAAAGTAGCTTTTGGCCGCGACACTCTGGTGATCAATAAGAATTTTCGTGGTACCATAGAATGGGTTACAGCTTGAATCTGTTTTCTTTTTTTATTCTGCTTCTTCTTCTTTTTCTTCGTCTTTTTCTTCCTATAGTTCGTAGGAGCTGTAAGACTCCCACTGTTTAATGGCACAGGTATTCTCTATAACGCCAGTCGGTTTTTATCACATCCAGTGTCTGTTTTTATCATTTACCATCACATGCAAGGAGTATCGCTTCAACCCAGTGTCGATGAATTGCGTTTGTTTTGAACATCTTCGTAGTTACGAAACGAGCGAAATGAACAAATGAGTTTATTATACATCAACGAATACGCGTTTGTTGATATTCACCAGTGCTCGATTATCAAACCCAAAATTGTCAAATTCAGAAGTGATCCTCAAAAGCAAAATAATCAACGACATTTTGGGCAAAATGATTATTTTGAATATTGTCGACCACACTGCCTAAATCATCGATATTATCATTTTGCATTTGATCCTCAATATCATCCCGACCAAGATGAAGACAAATATCAATATTTACAACAACAGAGGCGATAATTAGAATCCAGCCACGAATGAAGAAAAACAAATGTTATTTTTGATACTCAGAGGTTGCCTAGATCAAGGGAATTTGTTTATTTTCCTTTATTTAACGGTTGGAGGCGAACCAGCCCAAGGCTGAAAGCCTCATCAATAAAGTTAAATATATATATTTATTTAACGTCGGTCTCTGTTCCGCAATCTAGTGCCAATCACCGACGGACATCGATTGCCATCCATTGACGGCAATCGAATGTGCAGGAAGGCAGCTTCCACACCTGCGTATGATATCGCCGATATCGCACCCATTCAACACACATGGGCCGGGACCAACGGCTTTACTTCCCTTCCGAAGGAAGACGTGACCAGAGATTTTTATGCCTCAGAAAAATCCCACCGACCTCGGCTGGGATTGAACCCAGACCCATCGCGGTGTTAGAAAACAGTCACGCTTACCACTACACCACCGGCGCCGGCAAGGGAATTTGTTTATATCAAAATTCAAATTCATGCAGGTAGTTGGTCTATCTGTTAAGGTTTTCTTCATTTTCAGCTAAATTGAGTGTAGAAGAATGGATTTTTATCAGCACTGATCACATCTGTTCTCCCAAAATTTCGAAAATAGAAAACAAAACCTTCTGAACATTTGATAAAAAAAAGATCACAACGCGACTTCTGACAATCAATTGACTACAAGCGACGGTACTCGCAAGCCTTCAAAGAGCGAGAAAAAGAATTTTACACTGATAACCACGCGTAAGCGCAAACACGGGTCCTCATCGTCAACATTGCCAACGGCCATAACGAGTAAAGCAACAGAAAATCCTCATTCCAGACTTTGTCAGCATCGTTCTTACGCTACGCATTTCCTACTTCATCTCGTGGTAGCGACACTGCGTCCACGTATGGACCCGAACTTAACCTCCAATCAACTGCAAGCTTTCACAAAAACCAGCACGTCGTACACCGTAAAGGCTCATCTGCACGGCCGTAGTTGATAAGCGAAAAATACTTAATTTGGAATCTGGAAGCTGTTTGGATTGAACGGCGCTCCGACGGCGAGGTAAAAACCTGAAAGCTCATGTGCTCTCCGATAACACATGTATGCATCGTGTAATCTGCAACAAGTTTATGTACTTACCGCAGCTGTAAGGACGATGTGCTGCGCCGGCAGTGATGTTTGCGCACCGGTCAAGATTGACCGCTTTCCGAAAAGTGGCGCTAATCAGCGAGATTCCCCCCTCCCCCTCCCAAGCGCTTGAGTATAGGGCCTTGATTATTTTATGAGTAGCAAAGTCGAAGATAGCGCAATGACCTATTGAGCTCTTCACCAATAGGATAACAGGCGTCCTCTACTTTTAATGGACTGCTTATGGATTTATTGAGAAATCCCTCCATTACCAAGTAACAACACCTTTTCATCTCATCTGTATCGGATTAATGAAAAACTATTGATCAAAAACTATTAAAAACAATGAAAAATGTACATTTCAAATAAAAGCACGCTAGCAGCAGTCACATCCACAAATTCCATTAGTAGGGTAAACGCTCCTATACTTGCGGTACGTTAGAAGCGTTAGGTTCCTATAGTTGTATACGGAGTCTCTATACAGAACTATAGGGATCTAACGATTCTAACGCATCGCAACTATAGGAGCACAAACGAAGTGACAGACGACTAACTGGTGAAGAAATCAATTAAAATAATGTGGTTCGCTGTAATAGAATTTTCTAAGAAGCTTGTGCCATCATCCACCAGATGGGATAGTATTTTTGTTTTGGTTTTGCACAAAGTTGATTTTGTGTACAATGATTCTTTGACAGTGTGCAAAGAGTTCGTATCATTTTGTCATTTTTAATGCATTTCAGATTTGAGTAGAGTGAAAGAGATAGAACCAAAACATTCTAGTACATTTGGTAAAAATGCTAGTTCAATCCAGTAGTAGTGTTGCCATGTGGTTCAATCCAGTAGTAGTGGTGTTGCCATGTGGTACACTGAAAAATTGCAATAGCAGGTTAGTCACCAAAGTTTTCGAGCCGCTCCGTCTGTCACTTCGTTTGTGATAGGAGTGTTTACCCTAGATCATTTGTTTTTAAATTACATTTTGATAAAAATAGATCTTATTGTTAATTTTTATTTCGACACATTCTCGCCATATACGCTGAATTATTATTCGTAATAGGGGAAGTGCACCAGTATTGGCCATAGGTTCCTATTTTAGCCACACCTCAGAAAACCGATTAAATTACAATATTCGTGCATTTTATGTTCGAAATTCTTATGTACACCGATGAATATGGTTTGTACAAACAAACTGAACGCAACTGAACATCTCAAAATTGTAAACAACGTGAAATATCGTGAAAAGGTAGCCAAAATAGGAACATGGTCAATACCGGTACGTTTCCCCTATAAGCTTCTTCTGGAGACGGTTGACTCCCAGTGCTGTTAATTTTCATATCATTCGATTGAAGATGAACCAATACAACCATTCAATCACTGGTCACCATAGCCGGTCGAACTCCAGACGAAACTAGAACCGCACTACCGTTCATACTGGCAACAACGCTCTGTAGAGACAACGAAACCTTACCCCCAAGCTCCTCCCCTGATCTTATCCTTCGACAATGTACCTCTCTAACCTCGGGTAAGCCGCGAGTATTCGGCCCAACTCCTACTAGACATAGAATTAAGTGAATTTTGTTACAAACACAAAACAATGAACTCGGCTCCGTAAAGCTAACGCGATTGAGCCTTCCAAATGAACGAACTAGTTAAAAAAAACCATTCAATCAATTCTGTGGAAACGAATTCTCTTATGCTCATCATTTGAAGAGCCCCTTTCTCATTCGAACCTCATCGTCACTATCATTTGATATACGACAGTTAAGTATGGAAGAAACCCAGCAACATCGTCCTGAACAGACAAGTCGACCTGATGTTGGATCAATGTAAGCCAAATTTAATTTCGGATCATGTAGGGTCAAATTTGGGCTTATGTCGGGTCAACATCGGGTTGGGGTTTGGTAGAAGCCAGGTTGGTGTCGGATTAGCTTAGCTTTTTCGCCGGAATCTCAACCAGAGCTCCGTTTATGTGTAGGTTATACCATAGAGGTAACTCTAGGACTAGTAGGTCCCGAAGAAACATGCTCAACTTTTTGGCTCAGCTCTAGTACTACATTCGGTCCCAAGCTAATCGATGTACCCTTCGAAACATAGGAAAATCTACGAACCCCTCATTTTATCTATCAAACTTTCATAGCGAATCAAAACAAACATAGTGTAGTACTAGAAGTTTGACTAGAATGAGGTACGTTAATCGATTTGCTTGGGACCAGTAGGCCACCCGAAAAAAAAATAATTATTATAAAACAACGAAATTACAATGATTTTTACTGTTAAATTTCGAGTACATTTACTGTTAAATTATTGTACTTGAGAAAAAATTGATTTCGATTTTTAACGATACAATGCTCAAACAACGAAAATTAGTGTGATGAGATCAAATTTGTTCGAGAAAAATCACTTTTTTATATTGTTAAGATGCTCCCTCCTTTTTTACTGTAAATTTCTCAAATACAATGATTTTCATTGTTGTGAACCATGAATTTCGTTGTGATTTTATGGTGATGGACAAAAATGTCCAATGTTTTGACAGTTAATAACATGGTTACAATGACAATGAAAATCACTGTATTTTTATTGGATTTTTTTTTTACGGGCAGTCCAGTAGTGAGCCAATTTAAAATCGTTAGGTTCCACCGGTTGTCCGTAGTGCCTGCTTCATAATACAGGGTGTCTACTACCTGAAATTTATAGGGAATTTTATTTTTTCTGGAAAAACCTGGAATATTCAGGGAATTTTGGTTCCACTCAGGAAATTTCCTAATTATCACTTCATTCGTAATTCAATAGAAGTTTTTCGTTCAGTTTCTCGAAACGTTTCTTAAGGACACTGGATTTGACAAGCATCTGACATCTAAGACAACGTGTGCGAACAAGACAAGTTCATTCAGAGAGTCTTGTCACGCTCGCTCTTCGCTGATTTGTATGTGGAGGATCAAAATCGTCGTAAAAAGGAAACAGTCGAAAAAGAGAGACTGGCAAAAGGAAGCATACGAAGCATGTATTGTATAAGAATAAGCATGCCAGACAGCAGGTCTGAGAACCTACATAGATTTTTTTTTGAGCTTCAGAGAGGGTCGGAGATCTACTGTAAATTTGTTGAGCTTCAGGGTAGTTCGTAGATCTTGAGAACAGAACTACAAACAAATTAAAAGTAATTAACAGAAATTCATAAAAACAACATCACAAGAAAGGTCGTAGATCTTCAGATAAATGTTCAAAGAAATTTTCAAAACTTCAAGCAAGCAAAAATAATTTCAAATCAATTTGTAAAACTATAGGCGAAATTTTGCAAATCTTCAGGGAAATTTCCATAACTACAGGCAAGTCCAAGAATCTACAGTGAAATATAAAGTATTTCACAGAAGTTTGGAGATCCTCGAAACATTATTCAACATCAGAAAAGTTCGTAGATCTTCAGAACAAAGTTACAAAACTTTGAAAAAAATTACAGGATTTCTGAAAAAAATCACAAGAATCTCAGAAATGTTAATGGCTCTTCAGTAAAAATTGCAGAACTTCTGGGAAGTTCGGCGGTTAAAAAAAATATTTACACGATTTCAGGAAAATTTTTAGATCTTGAGAGAGACATTTAAAACTTCAAAGAAGCTCAAATATTTTCAGATAAATTTTGACTACTTGAGGTAATCTTCATCGAAATTTTCAAATCTTCAGGGTAACCCGAGAGGAATTTACGAAACATCAAAGAAGTTTTCAGATCTACTGAGAAATTTATTGAGCCTCAAGTTTTTATTTGTAGATCTTGGGAATAGAGCTACGGAGCTTAAGACAACTTTACAGAACTTTAAAGATATTTGCAGGAATTTGACAGAAAGTTTCACATTTTGACACAAATGTGAGATCTTAAGAAAAATTCGTTAAATGTCAGAAAAGCACCTCAATTCCAAAAACAAATCGCAGCGAAGTACAAAAGTACAATATTTTGCAGAACTCCATGGAAGTCGGAAATAGATAGATCTAAAGAACTTCAGAGAAGTCCGTAGACCTTAAAAGAAGTCCGTAGACCTTAAGAGAAGTCTGTAGAACGTCAGAAAGTTCGTACGTTTTTAGAAAAATTTGCAAAACTTCAGCAAAACTCACAGATCTTCGGGAAAGTTCGCCGATCTTTAGATCAAGAATCCACAAAGAAATTTAAAGGCCTTTAGAAAAGTTCGGAGATCTACTGTGAAATTTATTGAAATTCAGGGCAGTTCGTAGATCTTTAGAGCAGAAATACAGTACTTCAGAAAACTTTACAGAATTTGAAATAAATTTTAGGATCTTCAGAAAAGTTCAGATCGTAATTCTACTGAAAAATTAGCAGATGTTAAAATAAATTTTCAGAATTTTACTGCGGTTCTTGGATTTTGAAAGACATTTACAGAACTTCAGGTAAGTTTGCTGATCTTTAGAGATATTTGCACAGTTTCAGAAAAATTAGAAAAACTTCAGAATACTTCCTAAAACTTCAAAAATTTCTTTTAATTCTTTAGATGTTCAGAGATATTTGCAGATATTCATTGAATCATGAAAATCTGCAGAGAAAATTACAGAACTGTCATGAAGTTTGTAGATTATTAGAAATTTTGTGAACATCAGAGATAATGGTTGATCTTCAAGGATCTTAAATCTTCAGGGATTCAGGAACTTTGTAGATTTTTAGGAAAATTTGCAGAACTTCTGAAGAACACACAGAACTTCAAAGAAATCTGTAGAACTACCGAGAAATTAGCAGATTGTAAGGAAAGATTGTTGATCTTTAAAGAAATTTTAACGGAACAGAAACAAAACTTCAGGGACGTCAGAAGGTTTGAAGACCTTGCAGAATTGAGTTGTTAACAGAAATTTTCAGAACTCAAGGAATCTTGTATGTCTAGTGAGAACTTTTCCCACTAGCTTGTCTAAAGTTGGTATCGACATCCTGGCGAAGTTTTGAAATCCATTTTCATCTTCATATCGCAACTCTTGATGGACAAGATGAGCCAGATCCTTGCCGGTGTTCCTCCTGAGCAACCATTTCCTACTCCACAAAGTTCACCTTTTCTTCCTCATTTTATTTAAAATAATAAAAGCAAATACGTCTGCCAAAACTAGAGCAATTTTCCGGTAATTCACGATGGAAGTATTTACTTTTGATTCCTGATACAGTTTTGTTTTGAAATCTAAATTGGCAGTTCTTTCGACATGTGCAAGCAGTGTGAACACCAGCAAACAGGGGGGTTCGACAAAGTGTGTCGAAAGTAAATTCGAGCAGATTTTTCATTATAGCGGAGGTCAAAGTCAGACCAAGAAATCAGATAGACTAAACGGACCTTAAGAGATTTTAGACATGTGAAACCATGATTTATTCTGTCTTGATCTTCCAAACAGAGTTGAACTCAAACATATTATCTAAATGATATGTTGTTTTTGAAAGCATATTGTTATCAAATTTTGATATATCGTTTTATCGAAATAGTATAGATATAAAAACCAAATATAATATTACGCCGTTGGATATAATTTCTTTTCGCAAATTATGTGTAGAATAAATGCACCAATAGTGGAGGTACTTTAGTGCAATGTGTTCCTATGGTGGCTTATAGAGTATCCCTAAGCCGCTATTTACGTTAGTACAATGTACTTCTATAGCGGCTTAGGGAGACTCTATAAGCCACCATAGGAACACATTGCACTAAAGTACCTCCACTATTGGTGCATTTACAAAACATAAATTGTACAAATTAATATTAAACAACCTATGTGCATCTGTTCTGCTGTAATATTCAATAACTGCTTTTGCAGTGTCGACTTATATTGGTACTTACCAACGCCCAAGTTTGAAGAATCGAAAATAACATAAATCAATAAGTACATAAAAGGGATTCCAGATGGATCAATAGATAAAATAATAATGTGTATAATTTGTATGCACCTGGAATTTTTTTTCATCCGACCTGGAAAAGCCTGGAAAACTCAGGGAATTTGATTCCTTGGATTGAGTAGACACCCTGTAATAGCCCAGTATTTTTCGATTGGCCTTAGTTCCGGCAACCGGTGGAAACTAACGATTTTTAATTGGCTTGACTAGCCTATTGGTCCCAAGCAAATCGATTAACGTACCCCATTCTCGTCAAACTTCTAGTAGTACACTATGTTTGTTTTGATTCGCTATGAAAGTTTGATAGATAAAATAAGGGGTTCGTGGATTTTCCTATGTTTCGAGGGGTACATCGATTAGCTTGGGGCCGAAGAGAGTACCAGAGCTGAGCAAAAAGTTGAGCACGTTTCTTCGGGACCTTCTGGTCTTAGAGATACCTCTATGATTCCGGTGCGTTGGGGTTGTTCATGTCCTTGGGTACGTTGGCTTTGTACCACTCCAGGACAACATTTGAATAATGGCAAGAAGATCGTAGGGTCCTCATGTTGCTTCAACAGAGGAAGCAGACGCTTCTGTATACTCCTTGAGGTAAATCTCCCCGTTTACAGTCCCGGTAGTCATGAACGGCGCACTCCGTTTGCCACATGAGCAGATTGCTTGCCAAATCATGTATTTCTTGGCAAACTTTGAAAGTTTCTGCTTCCTTACTTCCTCCGGAACATCAAACTTGTGCTAGGCGGTGAAGAACAGTAGCCCCGGAAGCTGCCGGAAATCCGCCTTGACGTAATCATCCATGATGAGACAATGAAGCTTCGTCAGCATCTGGGTATACAGTTTCCGGGCCCGTGACATCGTATTTTGCCGTTCGCCACATTTTTAATAAAGACACGAATGCATCAGCAGATGTAAAGTGTCGGTAATAAACAAAAACAACAACAACAACGATTTGGAGCCTTCTGCACTTTGTACGTATGTAGTCCCTCCCCGTCCTTGGCTCTCTGGACGAAAAACTTGGACAGATTAAACTTTTTGGCCACATCCCTGACCGAAGCATTGGGATTCCACTTAAAAGCTTGTGATCCTGATCACTAATAAAGCATCCTTTCTTACCGCATTTCTCCTTCCATTCGATGCTCATAGTTTCATAGTAACATTTAATCACACGACTCACCGTTGACTGCACGATTCCGAGTTGTTTTCCGATGTCCCGATAAGAGAGTTAAGGATTTTCAAGGTGCTTTCAATTCGCGACGTTGCTTTTCGGGTGAAGCCATTTTTTCTAACTTTCGAAAAACTGACAGCGATAAAAATACAGTGTATACAATACACTCCGAAAAACTTCTACCCAAATTTTCAAGTGAAAATACCCAAAGGGTAATTTTCTACAGCGTTTTTTCCGTGATGCAATATGATGTGGAACACCCTTTATATGGAGGGATAGCTGCAATGAGATACAGAGAGAGGTGAAGCAGATGGTGAAATATGGTTGTATTAGTAAACCAAAAAATCAACGTAAACGCAATTAGTGACGTCACTAATTCAGTGTCAACATTTCAAAGGGGCGTAATTGCATTTGTAAACAATGGCTTTAGCCTTCGATTTCTGGTGAATAAAAGCTCAATCATGAAGATTAATGTCACCAGCAGATAGAGGAATGTTACCTTTACCAGCTAGCATTGTTAATATGGAGAGGTGAACTTTTATTTGCGAGAAATCGACGGCTAAAGCCATTGTTTACAAAATCAATTACGCCCCTTTGAAATGTTGGCACTGAATTGCTTGTATCGTTTTTTTTCTCCTTGATTTGTTTTCCGTGCTGAGCACCAATGCTACTGACGCCAGGAAGGTAGCTCCCACACTTGGACCCTACCTATCGACCCATCAACTCATGAACCGGGGACCACCGGCTTTACATCCCTTCCGAAGGAAGGCGTGATCAGAGATGTTATGTCTCAGAACATCCCGGCGGCGCCGACTGGGATTGAACCCAGGCCTGCTGGGGTGAGAGGTAATCACGCTTACCACTACACCACCTGCGCCGCTAATTGCTTGTATCTTACATGGGTTTCACTCACACAACTTAGCCGATTGCTTCACCTCGGTAATCCAGCTCATTGGGATAGCTGTACATTGCTATGCACACAAGCCTTTATCACCTGAACAACTTTCTCGAAGATAGCATCTTCTCACACAGTCAGGATGTTAAGATATAGCAGCATATGCAGGACGATCATATGGACGCTAGTGCCACTTAGTGAGAGAATTCTGAACTAATAGGTATAACATCCGAGGGATCTAGCACCTGAAAAACTTTACTGAAGACGGTAACATTCCATATGGTCAAGTTCACGAGATATCCTGTTCTGGAAATATCATGAACATATAGGGGAAATGACGGCTTCGACATGACAGACTATTTTCGGCAACCCTAATTGAAACACTATTTTCACTGGATTTTCTTACGAAAACACTTCGCTGAATGCATGCAAACGATTCTTTATGCTTTCAGCTTCACTTTGACTATATTTTTACCACTGAGAAAAAGCAATCTAGCAAGGTTTTCTTGAAATGAAACACACGCACTACAAATTGTAGCTGATTTCGAGTTGCCGATAATAGAACAGCAGATTTACATGCAGTTCAAATGGAACGGTTGCCGAAGAAAAACTGGTTGCCGACAATACTCGCTCTCACTAGAGAAGATTGGAGCTTTGTAAAAGCGTTTCAAAACAGTTTTTAACAATTCTTTCGACTGAAATTGTTAGAGCAGCTGGCAGCAAAAGATTGTAAACAAACCAATACTGCATATGTGTGCGATCCATAGAGAAAAAGGCTATAGAAAGAAGGTCGCTGCTTAGGTTGCCGAGAATACGTAAATTCCCCTACCACTTTCGCTCCCAACGGTTTCTGGTTTACGGTAAATTTTATCCGCATTTCCCAGTTTTTCAACCACATTTCGATATTTTTATACGATCACGTTTATTGAACTCCTCTGCAACACATTTATGCTATTTAGATGAGAAAACTTGATAAATTGGTTTTATTATTAGAGTAGGGGAAAGTGAGGCAATATGGCCAATGGGGCAATGTGGCCACACGCTTAAAAACCAACTTATTGGACATATTTTACCAAAAATCTGTAGCAGGTTTAATGCTTGAAGCCTACTTCAACTATCCATTTCATTTAAGGCGAACAAAATACTTTTCTCTTGAGCATATGTTCGAAAAATATTAGATTGTAGCTAAAATTACAAAATGACAAAACTGTTATAAGATTTCTGAATCAGAAAATAAGGCCTATCAGTAGTTTATTGTAACCTAGATTGTAAGTTATCGTTGATATTCCTTCAGCAGCTTTAAAAATGGTCATTGGTTTCTAATATGATACTATGTTTTTCTAGATTTTAATAAAAATTAAAGATTTCGTCAACAAAATATTACTTAAGTCCATTAGGGGCAATATGAGAACCATTGATATATCTACTTAAATTCTTCAATTTTGCATTTTTCCTTTCATAAATATGACTGTATCATATTAAATCACGTTTTGAAACAGCTGCTTTGGTAAAAAGTCAGGCATTTACAGGATTGAAAAAATATAGCCTTAAATAGGCAGCATTTCTGAAATTTATTTTTTTCTACAGAAAATAATTGCTTCTCTTAAATCTTTTTATGCTTAAACTGTTCAATTTTGACCCTTCATATTGCCACAAGATAACATAATATTCTTACCCGTTGTTTACACGGCCGCTCATACCACCTCGACAGAGTGCTCATTTTACCCCAAGGGTTTAATTTTGGTTAAAAATATTCGTTGTAGAGACCACAAATGGCCGACACGTAGGCTATAAATATACTTTAACCTCGAATGTTCAATTACACAAATCTCGGAAATTAGAGCCCCATTTCACCTGAAATTGCTACTGGATGCACCGCACGCTGCACGTGGAGTAACAGTTTCATTGTAGTTCATCTCGTGGAAGCTGATATTTAGGCACTTAATGTTTCGAAGTGGTAGAAAGAATAAGGATCTCACAGCGAATCACCTTAAATAGGGCGGGAAACTAACATCATTCGAATTTTCAACTGAATTTTAAGGTGGCCAAACTGCCCCACTTGCCCCTATGTTGAATAAAAAATTCAGTACCAATATTTCAAAGGGGCGTAATTGCTTTTGTAAACAATGGCTTTAGCTATCGATTTCTGGCAAATAAAAGCACATCCCTCCAAATTAACAATGCTAGCTAGTAAAGGAAACATTCCTCTACCTGCTGGTATAATTAATCTTCATGAGTAAGCTTTTATTCACGGCTAAAGCCATTGTTTGCAAATGCAATTACCCCCTTTGAAATGTTTACACTGAAATGTAAAATGAAAAATTTACTCTTAGACTAGTGCATATGTACCATTTTCGCTCGCAACGATTCATATGACACTTGGCCCTCCAGGCTTCGAATCGAAAGTCTGTTTTTCAAGCGGTATTATATAGAGGAAAAATTGGCTTCGGCAATACCTTAACCTATTATCGTCAGGGGGGTAAACAAAATCCTAGGGAACTCAAATTTGGCCAATAGTTGCTCTGAAACACAATGTATCCACATGCCAAAATTGAGCTCTCAAGGACACGTTGACGTTTATAGGTTAAGGTATTGCCGAAGCCAACTTTTCCCCTACCATTCTAAAACGGGATCGCTCGGGCTATGGTATTCGTGCTGATCATATATCATTCCTTCGGTTATCGGTTCTTAAAGTCTGTTATGCCAAAACATATTGGTCGAGGAGATGACCATCCTATTCGGAACAACAATTCGGATATTAGAATAATATAAAAGACAATATCTACATATAAAGCATTGTAAACGCATGTTTGGTCAAGATCCGTCATGATGCATATCATAAAAATACAATCTCAAACAAATTACAAAAATTTACTGTAGTCCAGTTTAAAACCAACCCAAGCTTGGCATTCGTTAAACATCGCAAACGGATCGTTACTGTCCACAGCTTTCGGTTTATCTTCCGTCAAAGGATCGAAGAGCTTCCGCTTTATTTGCGTTCGTCCTCCTGTCGATCCACCAGGAATTCCGCTCTCATTGTGGGAAGCAGAATGCTTCTTGCCATGCGACTTTTTATTCGAAGCCGTACCACCAGCGGCTTGTGTATCTGCAGTTGCGGGCGCAACGTCCTGATACGCACTGTTCGTCCCCGGATGTTTGGCAAACTGTTCCGGAGTTACGAAATTTTGCGAGCCAGTCGATTTGGACTGCTGCTGCTCGATATCGCCCATCGATTTGTGTCGCTGTCTCTGGCGATTTCCGGCCTGACTATGATTGGCAGCGCATCCGGTTTTGTTTTCGAAGAATTTGGTGTTTTGCTTTCCGGTCGAACTAAACACTGGAGAACCACTGCTGCCACCAGCAGCCGGTCCTTTATGTTTGGTTTTTTGGATCTTTTCCAGCCATTTCTTAAGGCGCTTCACAAACGGCAGTATCATAAAGAACGAATTTCCATTCATGCTGAGATTATCCTTGACAAAATTTTCGTTCTTGGTCACCGGCAGTGGTTCGATTGGAAACCATTCGCAACATTTGATCTCGTTTCGGGTACGAGGTGCGAATACCGTCGAAATAGGGACTCCTCTGATTAGATATAATCTTGTGTACTGGTAGTTGATGATCAGTTCGATGAATTCCGAGGGGACAAGTAAGTTCTTGATATCATATCCGGTCTCTTCGTAAACCTCACGGATGGCGCAGTGAATGGGTTCTTCATTTTCGTTGATTTTACCCTTGGGGAAACCCCAGGATGATTTTGCCCAGAACGATTGCACCAGCAGGACATGTTTCAAGTCTTCGGACAAAAGAATTGCACCGTAAGTAGGAACCGATAGTTTGTACTGCTTCCAATCTTCGAGAATCTTTTCAACGTATGACAAGTGCGGTAGCAGGAAAGGAATGCGCTGAAATTGTACGATTGTTGATCAATGTGTAGTCCGCTATTAATCAAGAATGTGAAAACCCTACCTGGAAAAGTTGGTAAGCAAACTGTTTAATACCACACTTTTGCTTCTGTGCCACGCAGTAGAAGTCCAGATAGAACCAGTGGGCCAGTTCAATCTGGAAGCAAACACGGATCAGATTTTGTCGCTCATTTTCCGGAACATTGATGATGAATCGGCTGCCCAGGTCGTCCAGGATGTCACTGCTGATAACTGTCGCCAGCTGTTGCTGCTGCAGTTGCGGTTGGTTGACCTTAGGTTTGCTACCACTAGGGATCGATGATACAACAGTTGCCGGACTATTTGTGGCCATTTTTCACGGATTTCAGACAATATTCTTCATATCACGGTCTTCACTAAACAAGCCACCGACGTTTTTGTTTATTGAATGAAAATGACGGAACGGATCAGGGTTCGAGGGACAAGCCACAGATTTGTTTACGATATTGTGCAGTACTAGATTGATGCACTGCGTAAAAAAGCATATCAGACTCATATGAATAAATCGACACTGAGCATTCATGCTTCATATCCAGAATAAAAAAAAAACTTAAACGAATCATACAACCATAGAAGTACCTGCATAAACGCGAACCATAACTTGACCTTACCGAAAATTATTTATAATCCCTGCTAAACTGAGATGGCTATGGAACTTTACATGAACGTTTGTGTAATAAAGTTTTAACCTTATGTATTATGGTTCTTTGGAAGTGAACCTTATACCAACAATCAATACGAAACTAACGATTTTAAATTGGCGCACCACTTTAGTAGCCTATTGGTCCCAAGCAAACGATTAACGTACTCTATTCTAGTTGAAATTCTATTACTACACTATGTTTGTTTTGATTCGCTATGAAAGTTTGACAGATAACATCAGGGGTGTGTGGATTCATGCAGAACATGCAGGGGTGAGTGAAATAGCTTGGGACTGCTTGGGACCGTTGTTCTGGTACTGAGTGAGCCAAAAATAATAATGATTTTCTGCGGGACCCAGTGGTCTTAGAGTTACCTCTATGGTCTTAGAGTTACCTCTATGAATTTACTGAACGGATTGTTAATAATAAAATTACCGAATAGATTACCGAATGTTCAGCTGTTCCATATTCGGTAAAAAATTACAGTATACTGTAAAAAAAATCTTAGTGTGTACGCCTACAAATCAAAAACGGAAAGAATTAAGATAATAGATGATCGATCAATTAAAAGACCTAAATTTTCTTCACATTTGTTCCGTGCCCTAGCGGTCCTACGTCAAGCTCCCGTTCATGCCCCTAGGCACAGACTCTTCTACTTTTTTGACAACCATTTCGAGTGACTCTGCACCACGTATGTGAACATTACGCGCACTTTTTCACGAGTGAGTGAACTCAAATCCATCCTTGCACTCGTCTATTGAAACCCAGCCTTTATAGTTTCAGTCAGAAGAATTTGTTCAGTGCTCCGATCTAGTACTTCCACAGTCGAAATTGGCGTTGCTTTGTTTACTATACGTGTGTTTGCATCCAATGGTGAAAAAAAGTTCCATTGCCAGTGTAAATTGCATTTATTCGTTGTAATTTATGTTCTATTTAGTTGAATTAATCCACATAACTATGAAACTTGTCTTTCTATAACGGTTATTGCACGGTAACAGTGAAAAATTTGCAATATATGTGACCTGAATATTTTCTTTTTGCGTGATAAATTCGCTGTCACTTTTTTGCTGGTCGACATCCCGCAGTCGACAGAAAAAGAAGCCGTCAAAACCGTGGGGGTTCATTTGTTGACAAACTTTCGTCGTTTTTGTGTGGTGGAACGTCTGGAGTGGGGCCAAAGTTTTTCTTTTCCTCCTCTCGTATGCAGTCAGCCAGTCAGTGGTAGAAAATAATCCAGTTCTTGCTGTGCTCCTCTGTGTTCGTGTGTGCGTGTTTACCTACTGAAAGTGAATGATCTAAGCTTGTGAAGAAAATAGCAAAAAATAAGTTTAATAATTGATGCATCAAAACTTTCTGCAAAAATGTACTTCTGAGCTGACTTCCAAGGTCTGAAGGAAGGGCAATTAAGAATAGCTGAGGAAGCTACTCTGCCAGTAACCAGAGTTGGGTAAATTCTATCTCCTGTGCTCTAGCTAGAGAGCGTTCATTTGCAGCTGCCTGCAAAAAGTGTGTCGATATGGCAGACAAAAGGTGAGAAAATTTCTTTTATGTGGTACTTTGTCTTTTCTGTTTTCTCTATTGTGTGTTTGTGTTGTTGCATATATTGGGGTTGGTAAAATGATAACGAAATCCGCTTTTTGCGCGTCTAATTATTATGTATAGTTCGGTTGGAGACAAAAGTCCGGAGAAGGAGGCTACCAGCCCAACCGGAAGCATGTCTGGATCGGGTGGTGGCAGCTGGTGGGGTTCCTGGTTGGACACGGCTAAATCCAAGTCGGCCTCCGTGTTGGAAGCGGTCAAAAATGATCTGACCGAACTGACGACGGTTGTGAAAACGGAAGCCACAAGCGCCACAGAGGCACTAGGAAGGAGTTTGAGTCTAAACGAGCCAGATTCCACTGTCGGGGCGATGAAAAAGAGCTTTAGCTCATTCCTGGGACAGGTCACGGAAGCTTTGGTTCCAACCCTTGATGAAGAGGAGGAAGGAGAAGACGTTCTGATAACGCACGAAGGAACGGATGAATTGAATGGTTTCTATAAGCACCTTGCGGAACTGCAGTCGATGGAGGGTACGTATTTGGAAGAACCCTCGGATGAACTGAGCGAAAAATATAAGCGCTGGATGGAGGTGGTGGAGCAGGAACAGTTTACAGAGCCACGGTTGGCACGACATCTAGCTAGTAGCACAATACTAAACGAACAGTATACGGCCCTGGTGCCTAGCAAGGTCGCTCATATGGACTTTTGGAAGAGGTAAGAGCGGTGATTGTTTAGTTTATGGAATCAATCGAGGTAAAATCGATTATGTAATTACAGGTACTTGTTCAAAAAGGCTTTACTGGAAGATGCCATTGCCAATGCCGAAATGGCCGACAAGAAAGCAAAGGCAGCGGTTGTTTCCAGCGAAACTGTTGCGCCCAATATAGTGATCGTCCAAACTGATCAGCCCAAGCGGGCAATCGAAGAAGGTAAATTGTAATATTTTGGGACTTGGGTGTTTAAAGTTCTGAAAAGAAGAATCTTCTTCATTACAGAATTGATTACGGATGACATCACTTGGGCTGAAGTTCCGGAGTTCGATGCTTCAAATTTGGAGCTATCGGAAGAGGAACAAGCTCGTCTTCTCGAAGAATATGAACAGGAAATCAAGGAACGCGAGAAGGCTATTGGCAGTGGCCGCATGGACCCCGTAGACGAAGCGCTACTCATTCAATCAGACATCGAAAAAACTCCCCAAAAGAAGCCAGCATCAACTGCTAGCAGCAGCAGCAGCAGCAGCAATAAATCAATAGCAGCAAAGAAAACCCAATCTCAACCACAAAGTGCTAATAGTAGAAACACGAACCAAAAATCGCAACAGCAGAAAGGTACAAATGTAAAGCCTACCGGAAAAGCTGGTGCCAGCGGAAATAGTAAGCAAAAAACTCCAGCAAAACAGGAAAAGAAACCGAACGAACTGAAGATTGAGAAGAACCACTTCACCAAGGACGATGTTTCCTCTTCGAATTCGGATGAAAGCTGGGAAAAGGAGTTTGACCTGGAGGAATGAGCTGCTCTACTTGCTACAATTATCTTCTACCTATCTGTCTAACATATTTCGCCCCGGTAAGTAGCGAACACAAACTATTTCGTAATGTACCTAGAACAACTAGACGTTTCATTTCGATGAGCATTGGGAAAATACTATTGGAAGCATTTGATATCTTCACAGTGATCGAGAAGGACAAGATAGAACGTTTTTACAAATGATTTTTGTAAATTTTAAAACAATGCTGCATGTCTTAAATCCAATTTAAGCTGTTAATTATTATTACTATTAGTAGAATCAAGTGTAATAAAACTATTCGTCATTTTTATTTTATTTTATACATTCTACACATTCTGTTCATATATCTATACTTTACCCCATTCAATAAAGAAGAATGAAAAAAGCATAGTGCGTCCAATTTGTGTCCCGCAAAACATTGTTAGTTTGCTGCAACAACACACTGATATAAAGAAATTTACAATTTACGATAGAAGGCCACGAAGACAGGATGATCTGGTTTGGTCTTTGCAGGAATGTTTTTCGTCTGAGATATAATTGTAGGTCGATTTTAGTGCATAGACTGTGTAATAAGTGATGTGTTTTTTTTTGTTTTCGCGTAGGGAAGGCAAATTAAGAGAATTTTGATGATACGACGGAAGAGGAAGCAGCCGCTGTCACTGTACTAAGTAAGCAAATATAAGCGATTATGAGGAAATATTTTATTACTAATCCAAAGACCGACTCGTTGTACGTTTCCCATTGCTTGGTGATGGTATCCGAAAATCCGGTTTGAAAATAAATGATGGGTGGAGTTGTTTTACTACAAATTTCAGGTATGTTGTGGGAGAAGTTTTAATTCCAACCCCTTGTAATATTCTGTTTGCATTAGTGATGTTTCTAGGTGTGTTTGATGAGAATGGTGAGCTTCGGGTGGCGAGATATTTCACTTGGTTTGACTAGGAAATTGGAACTCCGTTCAAAGTGACTATGTGACTACTACTAGGTTTCAAAAAGGTAGCTCTAGGCTTATGTGGAAATATTATAAGTTGAGTTTTGGAAGCGTTGGGAGAAATCTTCCATTTTTGTAAATAAGAAGAGAAAATATCTAAACTTTTCTGCAGTCTGCTGCAAATAACACGAAGTCTTCTTCCAGTAGCGGAAATGCCTGTGTCATCAGCGAACAAAGATTTGTGGCAACCCTGAGGCAAATCAGGGAGGTCCGAAGTGAAAATGTTATACAATATAGGCCCAAGAATGCTACCCTGAGGAACTCCTGCTCTAACAGGTAGTCGTTCAGATTTGGAATTTTGATAATTTACCTGTAGAGTTCTGTCAGTTAAATAATTTTGAACTAATTTCATAATATAGAGTGGAAAATTAAACTTTTTCAATTGAGCAATCAAACCTTCATGCCAAACACTGTCGAATGCTTTTTCTATGTCTAGAAGAGCAACACCAGTTGAGTGGCCTTCAGATTTGTTTGAACGAATTAAATTGGTAACTCAAGAGTTACCAATGTCCATGGCGAAATCCAAACTGCTCATCTGCAAAAATTGAGTTCGTATAGATGTGAAGCATCATTCTATTTAAAATTATCTTTTCAAAAAGTTTACTTGTTGAAGAAAGCAAACTTATTGGACGGTAGCTAGAAGCTTCAGCTGGATTTTTATCCGGCTTCAAAATTGGAACATCTTTTGCATTTTTCCATTTATTAGGAAAGAATGCCAAATGGAAATGTATCGGATAGTGTAGACCTCGTAAAGTAGCTCGTTTCGCCCTATGTTCCACAAAACCCAGTATTTAAGGGTAATGTATAACAGTTTTGAAATATGTCGCAATGTTTCCGCCATAAAACACACAATTGTTTTGTAAAATATACCAACAAATCGATTGGAGCATGTATCGGATAGTGCAGACCCTGAAAAGAGGCTCATTTTGCCCTATTTTCCCCAAAACTCGTTATTTAAGGGTAATTAAAAACAGTCTTGAAAACTGCCTCTAGACTTCAGTCATAAAACACATAATTTCTTATGTTTTTTTTTCCTTGGATTTGTTTTCCGTCTAACTTGTTTTCCGTGCTGAGCACCAATGCTACCGACGCCAGGAAGGCAGCTCCCACACTTGGACCCTGCCTATCGACCCATCAACTCATGAACCGGGGACCAACGGCTTTACTTCCCTTCCGAAGGAAGGCGTGATCAGAGATGTTATGCCTCAGAACATCCCGGCGGCGCCGACTGGGATTGAACCTAGGCCTGCTGGGGTGAGAGGTAATCACGCTTACCACTACATCACCGGCGCCGCTTATAATTTCTTATGTAAAATCCAACAAATCGATTGGAGCGTGTATCGGATAGTGTAGACACAGACAAACAGACGTAACTCTTTGAAAAAGTTGTTCTTGAAAACATAGTATCTCAATACATAGGACCTCAGTAACGACATCTTCTCGGGCTTCTCGCGGAAAACTAGCTTGCTCGCTAACTTGCAAACAATATTGCATAAAAGTTTTATAGAAATGTCAAAGTGATCCGATGCCAGCGCTGCGGCGAGTAGTTCGCGAAACTGATAATATTCAAATCAACCGTTAAATACGTGAACGAAGATACAAAATGAAGAGTTACGTCTGTTTGTCTGTGGTGTAGACCTCATGTAGCTCATTTTGTCCCATCGTATTTCCTTCTAACTATAATTACGATATCATCTGCAAAACCAATCACTTCAAAGCCTTCAGCTCCTTGTTTTTCTAAAAGATTGTTGATAACAATCGACCACAGCAACGGAGAGCGAACAAGGTCTTGTGAGCAGCCTTCCGTGGCTTTTATTGTTATCGACGTGTCACGTAATTTGGCTGTTATTTCTCGATTGATTAGAATCAAGCATGGGAAAATTCATTCACTCGCGCGAGCACCACAGAACCAAAATAGCCATCCTCACCAGCGTTGCCAGATATACCGATTAATCGGTATTTATACCGATTTCCGAACTAGATACCGATTTACAGATAAGGTTCCTCAGAATACCGATTTTTGAGGTTTTATACCGATTTTATTAAATAATCAAAATGATTATTGCCTGCTTGCGCTCGAATTTTGGAGAAAATTATTGCGAAAGACTTGTATCTCTTTGAATATCTCAACTTTTTGAGCCCTTAATAAAAAAAAAAAACATATTTAAAAATGTCTTATGGACACTCTTTCGATTAATGTTTCAATTTCCTCACCGGTTTTGGCTACCCATGAATCGATAAACAGTCGATGGCTATTTCTGGTAATTCCAGCGGAAATATGGAATATTTCTGAGTACATTTTAGGAATGTTCCAAAAACTTCAGGAGCGTTGTAGGGTCTTCAGGGATTTTTTTATGACCATTTGGAAAATTTTCTGGATCATTAGAACATCCCCCAAGAGCTCTTTCTTCTGGAATTATGTTCTTGTTCCTTTCGACTGTTTCGTTAGCGCTCTGGCTTCCGACTTCCTCCAGATTTTTTTTTCCAATCTACTTTTGGAAGTTTGTTCCGTCTTCTACAGGAAGTTCAATTAAACTCTATTGGAAGATTATTCCGAGGTCCTTCTGGCTTCCCCTAGAAATAGCTACTTCTGGAATTTATTTCCGATTTCCGAAACTTTTCTGCCTTCCGATTTTTTTTCTGAATGTTTCATTAAATTTTCGCCAGAAGTTTCTCTTAGAACTTTCCTCAAATTTCCTCCAGGGGAGCTATTTTCTTCTTTCTCTGGAAGCTCTTCCTCTAGTTTAGTTGGAAGCTCTTCCCGGAGTTTTCTTCCGGAATTATCCGATCATAGTCCAAAAGAAAAAAAAAATCGCTTTCAAAAAAGGCAAAAATTTAAAATTAATTAAAATAGTAAATACCGATCAATATTTTTTTCAACCTTTGATCCCGATAAGCTTTAAAACATTCTGGCAACACTGATCCTCACCTACAAACAGATTGCCGAACGAGTGTACATTCTTTCAGCCAAGTGACTCTGAAGGTAGGCTAGGGGTGATAGCCAGGGCTCTACAATTTCGAAGCTCTAAAATGAACTCGTGTTTTGTTTCTCTCATACATACGTGTTCGACGCTTCATTTCTATAACGCCTAGCTAGACTATCAGCAAGAAACGAAAATAAAAAAGAAGGACGCTTAGAAGGAAAGGCTGGCTGTGGAACTTCTCGTCGTTGCTTTGCTCATCGCTTTCAATGTAACTAACGTCGATTTTCTAGTTAAACGAACTTCATTATGGCTTTCAATCCCCTTTCACGAACACTCTATCACCGCTCTTTCAATTTGTTTAAAATGCGTTATGTCCCGTTTTCGATCATTTTTTTTTAGATAAATATATGGATGGAAGATAAATTAGAAATATGACGTGTAATCTTCAAGTGTTTTGACGTGAGAAATGCTTTAAATGTGTTATTTCATTTTCCGTCATATACGTCATGAAACCTCTGTTGATGTGTTTCATGAAAGAGAAAACTATCAAACTCGAGCGCTCTTTCGCTCATCCATTTCGACGAAGCTTGAAAGGAAGACCAATGGAGCGACGGGAGAAAGAGAGACAAGCGATTGAACATTTGTTTGTGCACGCCGACTGAGGTTCTAGAATGCTGCGAAGCTGTTCGACTTTAACAGAAAAAGAAAGCCAGCAGTCTCTTCGTCGCATCTATTTGGTCGATTGAAGCTGATATTGTGACGCCCTGGTGATAGCAGAAGGAATGAAATATAAACTAAAAGCGAAGACAACATATCAAGAAGACTGGCAACTCTTCCATTTTCTCATACGTCCGGAATGAGACAGGCAGAATCGCGTCATCTGCCGCTCAAAGGTGTCTGGTGAATGCTCCGATTGAATTAGATAGCAAAGGATCCATTCTCAGAATAAAGGTTTGTGTATTTGCTCATTTTTCTATGCGTTGCCTCCACCTTCGCTCAAGCGCAGCGCTATTGTATCAGTCGCTTGGATTCTGGCAAAGTTGCTAGTTTTCTTGATATGTTGTCTTCGCTAAAAGGTAGCCGAACATTTCTCTCTACTGAGGGAGAATCCGATTGAATGCGTCAAAACCGTACGCTAACGATTTAAATAACCGAGTGACTCGGCCCAAGTGAGACATTTTTTGATTCAGTGATTTAAATCAGTTGAATTAGCCACAGCCACCCTAATAAAAATAACCATAAACGAACGATAACCCAAATCATTGAACTATTACACAAATGGTTTGGATGATACCCAGAACACGTCGTTAAGGGGGGAAGCACAATTAGAATTTTTTTTTTCGAAAAAATTTTTGTTGGCTTAATTTACTCTATTTGTATCTGGGAATAAGCCTTCAAAAGCATAAAGCCGTCCGGAACTTATTTAAAAAGTTATGCGCAATTCAGTGAGTGCATGTCAAATGGCTGAACATGTCAAAGTTGAACTTTAAATGCTTCTACTGAAAAGTAGTGTTTTCAAAATCGCCATGCAATGTACAGGTCAGAGTTTTCATTCAAATCAATTCCGGTTTTCTGTTTTATGTTCATAATTAAATTCTCCACAACATGAATAGAAAGATTTTTTAGATTTGTTTGTTATAACATGTTTTTTTTTTTATAAACAAAGTCGAAAAAAATAGGGTTTTTTAATTTTTTTTTTCAACTTCAAATTTGTTTGTGAAAAAAACATTATTTTTACATACGAATTAATTCATGTTGTGCGCTGTACCTTCAAATTTAATGTCCTGTTTTTTTTTGTTTCAGACGTGATCATGGACGTAGGGACTGCACGGCGCGAAGTGCTGCTTTAAAAAATTGACTTCACATTATTTATAATAATTGGGCTAAACTGCAAAATTTAAAAAAAATGTCACTGATAATTAATCTTCATTAAATCCTTAATAACATACATAAAGAATCGCTAACATTCATTTATTTCCCTACTCGCAATCCACTCTCAAAGATAGGCCTCATTTTAGGCCTTCTAATTGTACTTCCCCTCTTAAGCAAATTAACCATACAATTTTTATTAGGGCAAGGAAGCAAAAAATATCTCAAAATGATTAACTGACACGTGATTAACGAGCCGAATGATAACGCTATGTCAGCAATAGAAAGCAATAATGATATAATCTTCTTCCCTTTCATTTTTAAAGTTTTTAACGGTTTGCTGCCTCGATATTTGTGTGATCCAATTGAAAGAGGAAGTGACTTCACAAAATTCATTATATTTTAAAGGAATAATTGTTTTCAGTTCGATGCCTAGACATATCAAACGCTCAGAGACACTGCATTTCACACATTAAAACCATCTGGTGGAAACTAACGATTTTAAATTGGCTCACTACTTGACTAGCCTATTGGTCCCAAGCAAATCGATTAACGTATCTCATTCTAGAATAAATTCCAGTACTACTAGTACTTGGGACCGAAGATAGTACCAGAGCTGAGCCAAAAAGTTGAACTCGTTTCTCCGGGACCTTCTTGTCTTAAGGCCCACACACATGAGATCCGGATCGGACGCGTTGCGGCAAAGTGACAGCTTAATCTATTGTCTAACTGTCAAATTTACGTCAACGCAACGCATACGGATCTAATGTGGGTGGCCCTTTAGAGTTGCCTCTATGCTAGTAGGTCCCGAAGAAACGAGCTCAACTTTTTGGCTCAGCTCTGGTACTATCTTTGGTCCCAAGCTAATCGATGCACCCCTTGAAGCATAGGAGAATCCACGAACCTTTCATTTTATCTGTCAGACGAATCTTAAGGGGGTTAGATTTTGATAAGTTCTTTAGTGGGAATGACACTGATGAAGACTGCAAATTGTAGTCGAAATACGTATTTGTCATGGATACCAAAATTAATTAAGTGTAATTAAATGGAAGATAACCTTTTTTGCTGTTTTATTATATCGATGTATTGACGTCAATATAGCATACGATTATTGTCAATAAAAGCAATCGTGTGGGGTCGACTTGAGACTTACACTTTTTTCATGTCAAACGGCCAATATTGCTCGCTACACCGTATGAAAAATTCATGTAAATTTCTGCGAGATATAGCGCACATAAAATTAACGCTAGATTTGGCATAAATTTACGCGATATTTCGTGTAAATTGAAGCGCAATATCGCATAAATTAGCAATATTGTATGGAAGCTTATAAACGATTTCGCTGTTTATGCCAAGTATAGCTCAAAATTAAACGAAGGGAGATTTTACGCGATAGTTAAAATCCAGAATTTTTTTCTGCGCAGGGTCGGTAGAAGAAAACGACCAAATTGTCGGCAAGCTGCTTCACGAAGTAAGGCAGAAGATGATACACGTGTGTTAATGGGATTTTTTTTGTTATGTATTTTCCCGATTTCGATCGAGCTATGTTCTCAGCCACGTAGGGGAAATGGCTATAATATTGGCATATGGATCTAAGATTGGGCCCATCGCTAAAAATCTGCTATTTATCAATTTTATCTAGATGAACGACCGGTACTAATGGATATTTTTGGTCGCTATTGAAAATTTAGTCGATTGCTGAATTTATGTATGGGCCCAAATTAGGGGCATTTAGGCCGACATTATATCCCTTTCCCCTGTATTGGAACAAAGCAGGCAAGCAATATATCATTTTCCTCATGTGAAGTGAATATCATGTTCATGTGAAGTGATTTGCTGTTGGATTTGCACTACTTACCAAACATTGCAAATCGATGTGCAAATACCTTGGAATTTATCATATCGAAGCACGATGATATCAACAGCAAATCACTCAATTTTAGATCGTATTGCACATCGTTGTTGATGTGACGTGCTTTGAACTCGAAATGTCAAGCATACTGATATTAAAAATCTATCACTTTAAATTTAACTAATTTGACCTTGGATTTCATGTTTGCTGAATATAGATTTAAAAAGGTAAATTCCCTTGTCCACACTGCAAGCATTGTTATATGTTATTCAGAATATGACCATACACAGCAAAAAAATAATTTTGATATCACGTCAAAGTGGATGCACTACAATCATGTCGAAAATATGGTGTAATATTACTTGCTAAAAAGGACAAAATTATCATTAATACAATGCATGAACTGACATTACGCTGCTTTTACTGCATTTGTTTATTTATGTGGTCATAAAAATTACATGAAATTTTCGACATGATTGTAGTGCATCCACTTTGATGTGATATCAAAATTATTTTTTTGCTGTGTAGAACATGTATCATATTACTACCCAGATCACATGTTGCAAAGTGATATTGAACAACATTACAAGGCTTGTAGTAAAAGTAACATTGAGCAATCAATTTGATAAGTTTGACAATGCTTTGTAATAGAATTTATCTGAATAATACACTTTTATTGAGTACAGCAACAATTTCTTAATACTACAGCTCTATAATGCAAATTATTTCGGGTGAAAATGAAGAATTCGACAGTGAGCATGCATAAGGGCGTATACGCGATGATCGATTCTCTTCATCGATTTTCTCTTTGCATTGCTACAGCTAAGCGAAACAATTTTCTAGAATTTGTTCAATGCAGAATTGTAACAGGTTGTATTGGCTATCAATAGCAACAGCAAACGCACCGAGAAATGTTAAATCTACACACCAAAAAATTATGAATTTTAATGGTGATGTAAATATCCATGCATGCTAAAATTGAAGCATGTAAACTTCCTTTAGCGTTAGCGTTAGCGTTAGTGTTGTTATGATATACTTCGTAGATTGGATAGTAGCGACACTCACGTCTCTTCTGGAATTCTCAGTTAGACTACTTTCAGGAATAATGCTGGGGAGTAAACATTGGTTCCAATCTAAACAAGAGTAACAGAAGCATGATTGTCGCTATTCCCGGCCACGCCCATCTTTACCATAACTAGGGATAGGGAAGGAAATGTTGATGTAGTACTTACTTAACGAGAGGCCACCGACTTAGCGACACCCTCATAAGTGCTACGGAGTTGGAGGGTTGGGAAGGGTATTCGGTTAGGATTCACCTCAAGTTGGCGATGCAACCAAAAGTATGTGTTGTTTATTCGCTGTTTATTTAATCTCTCGATAGCCGGCTATCGAAAGAACATGTTAATTTTGTTTAGTGATAATGAATTTTAAGAGTCATGACGGAGAGCTTGGGATTAAACCCATGATTTTCTGCTCAGTAAGCAAAAACGATCCCTCCAGGGTCATCGAGCATCTCAGAACCAAAAATAAAAAAATACAGCAAAAATACAGGACTACGTTTTCGCCTGATATGCAAATAGTTTCCGAGGTTAATGTTCAATATCAAATAAACAAATGATGGTGGCGATTTTTTGTGCTATGGAAGAGCTTGGGGTTAAATCCATGATTTTCTGCTCAGTAAGCAAAATCGATCCTTCCAGGGTCATCGAGCATCTCATAATCCAGAGCGCTTCGCATCAAAGTACGAATATATGGATAAAATATCTATTATTGAATAACTATTATTTACGATAATTACATGAAAGAAATAAAATATAAACTACAAACAAAACGTGACTACTAAAATCTCAAAAATATATTCTCACAAATATATTTCACGCAACCAGGAATCTCAAAACCATTAGACCCTATAATGAAACTCTGCACATGTTAGACACAAAAAGAGGCCAAAAAGCAAGCGTCCGACACACAAAACCCGCCAAATCCACTTGCAGTCACAATCAACGATTCTACGAATCGCGAGCGCTCACGAATCATAAAACCGCTGACTGCGACACTCTGAAAGCGAAATTGACAGGCTCTATGCGTCAAACACCCACCCTCCAATATCCTCCTGCATCCAAAAACACAAATCTCCATTACAACATCTAACGCATTCAAAACTCCGAAAATCACGCATCTATAGCAAGTGAGTGGAAGCAACCCTACATGCAACCATTCTTCATGATAAACTTTTTCTGCCTATCTTTCTATTAAGCCTGTGGACATGCGTTAGCTTCGAAACTTCTAACCAAACTGGAAAAAATTTAAGATCACAAAAAAAAACATGAAAAAAACTTTCAAAGGTTATTACAAGTAAAATAAATTTTGATTATTTTACGCAAAAACGAGCAAGTAATATTAAATCTCTTTTATTGTATGCTAATGCTAATTGACTGTAACAAAAAAAATATGCTTAAATAAAATAAAATATTAATAAATTATATGCAAAATTTACTAGAAGATTGGTGAGAAGTTTCTAATAAGCCCTCCCAGTTCCTCTGTATACAGAACAAATCTGATACTATAATCAGAATTGCTCAGTCTGCATGAAGCAGCCGATTTCATCAAGGAAGTTCTATTAACAACCAAGAATTAATCGTTTGAGGCATACTGAAGCATTAAGAAGGTGATATGTGTCACCAGTGATGGAATTCTCACCAAAATATCATTTTCGCTTGCGATACGTTTTCTCTTGGGAACTTTCCCTCACTAGTTTCACACTCCAATATTTCCTGAGCGAACTTTCTGGGATGAGAGAATGAGATATCGCGAACTTTTTTAACTCGAATCACCAACGTGAGGATACGAAAAATATCAGATCATTTTTTCTCTCTATCTCTTTACACCACATTCGTTCTTGAAAATTGCACTGCACATTTCACAAGGGAAAGATTATAGACAGAATGCTATCCCGAGTAAATCAATACAATCTCTAAAGACTGATAAGTCTGGTACCTGGCTGTCTACTGGCGCCTGTTGTTTAAAGTAGCCGTTATCAGGAGGATGTGAACAGTTTTGTGCAACTGATTGATTGGTGCATTGGTTTCTGGCAAAAAAATGAATGAATCAGCACAAGTGTCAACGCGACATTAACGAGGAACGGGGAGGGTAGTGTAAGATTTTGTGACTAGCAATTTTTATATTAAAACCGTTCCTCAGGATAGGGGGTTGCGGAAGGAGGAGCGCCTAATGTATCCTCATTTTCACGAAATACAGTTAATGCATGGCTCCTCTCATCACTAGTGTTCGTAATATCGTTCCTGTAAGCTCTTATGCAATAATTATATGCAGGGGGATGGTTGGGAATATAGGTGGTGGTGAACTTTTTCACTGTGCTATTACCAGTGCTGTAAATTCTCAAAATCATTTGAACATTTTTGATGAAAATTAGAAAAGTAGCTATTCGCTATCAAAGGGGACCTCCTCCGAATGGGTGATATCAGTTGCTTAGTCATTTGACGAAGGCATGGATCATTCTCATTTGAGAAACGCTATATATCATTCGATTGAGGCTGTGAACCATTTGCCGAGTTAAATTTAACTCGTGGTTAAAAGTGACATTTCGAAAGTTATTTTCTATGTTCGAAAATCCCCGTGCTGTCGATCGACCGGTTTTCGAGCCACGGTTGTCAAAATTTAACTTCTTGTCTGTCAGAAATAACCATGCTCGGATAGCAGGGTTAATCGATAACTTTTCATCTGTCAAATTTTAACCAAAAGTTAAAATAATCCACCAAATGGTTCAGAGCCTGAGTGTTACCTACACACAAACGGAGCTCTGGTCGACATTCCGGCGAAAAAGCTAAGCCAACCCGACACCAACCTGACTTCTATCAAACCCCAACCCGATGTTGACCCGACATTGACCCGACATAAACCCAAAATTGACCCGACATTAACACGACATTGGGTCGACATCGACCTTAAATTAGCCTTACATTGATCCGACATCGGGTCGACTTGTCTGTTCGGGACCATTTTCCTGGATTTCTTCCATACTCCACTGTCGTATATCAAATGATACTGAGTGACTCAATTGACAGTGACAATGAGCTTCGAATGAGAAAGGGGCTCTTCAAATTATGGTCATGTGAGAATTCGTTTACACAATTCTGTGAATGGTTGTAGTGGTTCATCTTCAATCGAATGATATGAAAATTTACAGCACTGGTTACAAGTATCTATTATTAGCTGGTTGCATTGAGAACTAAAACTATAAATAAATCCGGAAAACTTTGAGATTAGGGCGTAATTTCTTTTGTAAACACACACTTAATTCGCCGATTTCTCGTGAATTAAAGTTCAATCTAAAAAACTAACAACACAGACAGGTAGAGGAATGATTCATTTGGTATAGTATAGTTCGCTAGATTGTGCTTTGATTCGTGAGAAATCGCTGAATGACGTGTTTGTTTACAAAAGCAATTACGCCCAAATCTCAAAGTTCTCTGGAAATGGTATTTAATGTGAAGGATGCGAAAAATATCGGAGAACGAGAAGAAAACAAACAGACACTCTCGCATGATTATCGCCTACCTTTACTCGCTGGAAAAAAAAAGAACAAAGCTGCGGGGATATTTGGTTGGTTCGAATCACGAGTACGTGTGAAATGATGTGAGATGGAGAGACGAAAGATCTTTCGCGATACGAAATGGAAATTTCTCTCGCTCTACGCTTTCATGAACTTTTTATCATCTCTCGTTCGCGAACTTTTTGTGCGAAGTTCCTTTGGGATTTATCTCTGCAATGAGCTGTGATAGAACTTTTTTTGAAAATGATTTTTCCAACACTGTGTGTCACTATAGGAAATCATCATCGTTGCAAATATAAAGAAAATAAACATAACCCTTTGCTTCAGTACCGTCAACCTCCATGTCCATGGGGAGGGCGGAGACAAAAGTTGGCAATCACACAAGAACAAAATTGACAGCCGAATCAAGGACCGCTTCAGGGCAGGAGACAACTCGCTGGCTTTACGCCGGACAGTTGTCGAAACTCTCGGGGCGCACTACGAAGGTTATGAAGTTAGGTACACCGACGGCTCTCTCTCTCCAGGAGCGGAGAGGGAAGACCCCCTCTCCGTAGATGGTCTGCTTGTGAGCAGATCGCTTCCGACCCAATGCTCGGTGTTCTCAGCTGAGGCAGCGCCCATTCTCCAAGCGGTTAAGTTACCGGCCAACCCGTCGATATTAGTCTGACTCACACAGCGTGATATTGGCCCTAACAACAGAAACACCGAAGCATCCGTGGATCCAAGGGACGGTAAAGTATGCGCCGCCCAACACTGTATTCATGTGGGTACCCGGTCACTGTGGGATCCAAGGGAACGTAACAGCCGACCACCTCGCCGGTTCAGGCCACACTGGACCCAGGTCTACCGGCAATGTACCGCTCCAAGATGTTAAACAGTGGATGAAGCGGACGATTCGGAGAGCCTGGGACACCGAGTGGAGGAACAACAGGACACACCACATTCGGAGGATCAAGGCAACCACCGGAACCTGGAAGGATCGACCAAACCTAAAAGAACAACGAGTGGTATCAAGGCTGCGCACCGGGCACAGCAGAGTCTCCCACAACTTCGGAGGAACACCGTTCTGGAGTACCTGCAAAACCTGCGCAGTGCCAGCCACCGTGGAGCACATCCTCGTGAACTGCGCGGAGCTGGAGGACCTTCGGGCTGCCTTCGGCTTGGAGTCAATCAGCATTCAGAACCTGTTGGGTGACGAGTCCCCGGCAGCAGCCGCCCTCATCACCTTCCTAAAGGAGGCGAACCTTTACAACAATATCTGAGTGTTCTTTGTTTGTATTTCCAGTTTGTTTACCCTTTGGCAGTTTTCTACACCTTTTCATTCTAGCAAGATAAATGTACTATAGCCAAGATTGAGAATCTCCTTTTGAGCACCCTATTTTTTTTCCTCTTTTTTTTTACTATATTAAGAGATGAACTAGTCATATGGCTAAAAATCTCTACAATAAAGACAAAACAAATTATATTAATCTTTAAATTAGGCAAGCTAATCATGAAAAATTCATGTTCCATTAATGATTATTCCCATAAGATTTTTTAACGCATACGTGTCGTCAATGCACATATAAACATAGCATAAAAACTGTAGGCTACAGTGCTGACACCACCAATGGTGGTGGCTTCAGCAACCCTCCTTCTTCGCAGAGGATTGCGTGTAACCCGGTGCTCGCCACGGGGTGGCGTAAAACTACAGCAAGCGCGCGAAGCAGATATAAAGAGGAAATAGAAAGGAAGCGAACGGCGACCTACACGGAAAAACGAAATAACTCAAAATTAAGTCTTTTGTACTCATCTTGACACCTAACTGCAACCAGACAAAATTGAGTTCTTTGCGAAGTATCCAATTTTTAGTATTTTGCAAAGACTTCATTTTGAGTCAAATGCAACTGTTTCATAAAGAGTGAATATTGGATAAAAAATACATAAAAGTAGGTTCTTACTGTAAAAAGATATTTAGAGAAATTAAGGTTTTAACTGATTATATTATAACGTATGACAATTGAGCATTAAATAAACAATACAGTAGTTTTATTTATTATTATAGGGGTACAAGGATAGTTTAAACATTTAAATAAGAAGAGATGTGTAACATCTTGGAGTCATACAGTCATACTGGTCACTGTCAGCTTCAAGTAGCCCAACAATTTCCGGGACAATGCATCTGTAAGACGATATCCATCGGATTGTGTTAAGCGGGGGACCATGGCGGGAGGTAAGTTCCAAGCAAACTCCTTGGATCCACTCTCGGCTCCCAAGACTCCGACTGGTTTGCATAAATGTATCACACTGCAATTATCTAGGTAGACAAAAAGAGATAAACAGCAATCAACCTACGAAGCAGAGTCGAAAAACTAAAACGTCCTTACCTTTACTGATCCGCAGCCCTCAAATACTGAGTTATGGTGCACTTCACTAAAAACAGAATCATCAATTGGTGGAGCAAGTGACGAACAAGCAGAAATAAACATGGCGCACGTTACGATTTTTCATCCAAAATGAAGTGCAAACGCAACACTTGATTTTGGATACTTTCGTACCGCGGAAAACAAAAAAAAAAAACAAATAATCGAGATAAGAAGTCCTCAAAAATAAGAACACTCTCAAGACTACTGTTTTAGTAAAATTAACAAAAAGTAAGTGTTCTGGTTATACTTCAAGTTTAAGTTAAAAGTACTCATCAATGAGAACAAAATTTCACCCAAAACAGTAGTGTTGGCGGAGTACTTATTTTTAAATACTTTCTATCTTGATTTTGAGTTGTTTCGTCTTTCCGTGTAGGACAAGCAGTCGACGATCAAAGACACGTGGTGGAAGTGCTGAGAGGGGCCCCGACGAAGAAAAAAGACTAGATAAATTATAACTGAGAGAAGAATCTTCAACTTTCACCGAGAAGAAACAGAACCGAATAAGCTTTATGAAAAACTGGGGCGGTATCGGGCTTTAAAAATATCTCCGCGGTGAAACCGGTGATCACGTCATTCGCGGACTCACTAATTACGTTAAGAAATCTCGCGCAACACGAGAAAAGGGCCAATGATTGTTGATCGATTCTCTTCGTCGATTTTCTCTTTAGCGAATAACCCGACTGCAAATGAATTTCCCATTCAGTGTGTTGTTTCAGGCGCAAGCTAACATCATCTTCTGTCGAACTGTGCTGCGAGCTTAGCGAGAAATTCGTTTATGTTGCCGTGGTAAACCAAAGAGAAACTCGATGAAGAGAATCGATCAACGAGGATAGGCCCTTTTCAAATGTTACGCGAGAAATCGCGTTTTCAATTCGACTCGAAGAAGGCTTCCAACTTACCGAGAACATCAAATCAAGACCGTTTCGACCGAGTAGCGGGTTTACTGCTCTGTCTGTTCGAATCACCACCGGCTCTAACTTTCCTTGGATCCTCTAAGGTGCGGATACACGTAGATCAATCGTACCCAGCGGTTTGATTCGTTGGCCTGAAACAGAGACAAATTCCAATGCAGTAATATTTAACTTACTTTTAGCAGAATACTTCTGATACGTATCTACAGCTATGACGCTACGACAGGCTCCACAGCTTCGAATTCCAATCGTCGATCATCGCAATCCAGCGTATGAACTCCGGTGAATCGACCTTATTCAATTATCCGCATGCGAGACTACTTGCTTGCTTCAGGATTGACGGACTGTCATTCGGTTGATTGGTTTGATGTTCCACCGGCTGATGCTCAAGACTTGACAGGTACGACTTTTCCGGTTCTACTAACTCGATGTTACCACCCAGCATGTTCAGACGAAGGACTTCGACGGCTTCCGACATTTCAGCGACTCGATTGCTTCCACCAGACTTCTTGAATTGACTGTTTTTCGACCGACAGTATGTGGAAGCATGACCTACCTTCCCACACGAGTAAAACGTCCAGCTGCGTGCTGGGCACGTGTTCGGATCATGCTGACGGCTGCACCGAAAGCATGGTTTTGTTGAATGTTGACTACCACTTAGTTTGCTCTCCTCCTTTTCATGATGGTTTCGTTTCGGTTTCGGCTTTTGATGTACTTCCTTCCTAAGTGCTCCAAGCTTCTGCGGCAACTGACTTGAAATCTCCTTGTTCTGACTCAAGGCTGCTTCCGAACTTCGGGCTAGCGAACACGCTTTGTCGAAGGTTAGGTCCGGCTCTGTCAATAACTTTTTTCCGGAGACTCTGATCCCGGATGCCTGCGACGAACTGATCTCGCAGTGAATCCGACAAAAACGCTTCGAATTTGTAGGGTTGAGCGGTGGCTTTCAGGCTGATAATAAACTCCGTGATGCTTTGCGAGACGTGCTGCTCACATTTTCGGAACTTATACCTCTCAGCGACGATATTCGTGGTAGGAGCCAAATGTTCCTTGAGGAGATGGACAAAATCGTCATACTACTTTGTACGAGGGTCGTCCGGGGCACACAATCTGGTAGCGATTGAGTACAAGCTGGGTTCAGAGACTGTAACTAACAAGGGGATTTTTTTTTCGTCCTTCATGTCGTTCTCAAGGATGGATATTTCAAGGCGGTTGGAGAATTCTTCGAAATTCTCCCCAACGACGAAGTGCTCGATTGGGCCTAACATGTCAGCTCGAACGATAGGAAATACTTCATTCGGCTCCTGCTTAACTGCACCGCTTCCACTATCACCAGTCGACATGATGATGTATGAGGTTATGTTTCCTAACACGTGTAAGCGACCGTTTCACGCTTCGCGACTTTCACTTCGTACTAACGCGCGACTATTCACGTTTTATCCTCGTCACCAACTTGATATGTTGCGAGGAAAGGAGGAATAACTTTACACACTTGTTTTAATTAAACTAGAATACTTAATTAAATAATTAGGGATTAACAATTTGTGCATCCGCTCTGCACGACGCACAGTGGTGCCAAGGGTATCAAAACACGCGCTTTTTTATTTACGCTGAAATGGTTGATTAAAGGTACTAAGTGTCTGCTGGGAAGTTTCTCGGGCTACAACACTTGTAACAAGTACGCTTTTCCATTTAATTAATTAGTTATTTATTTGCACAGATTTCCTGTTATACAATTTTCACATTTAAGTATATTGCATAAACGTTCGTTTTTTACAATTAAATTCATAAATGTATTCACCGCCAAGGAACGTACGTCCATATATATATATATATAGTTACACTTGTCATACAAAAACCAACAAGTTCCCGATACGTTCAGCTAATTCACTCCATTTGACCCGAATACGCTACCTGTTTGTTAAAGTCCGGGGTTCGAATCCGAACCGTTCCCTCTTATAAAAGAATAACCGAAAATAGATTGGAGCAAGATAGTATACTGAAATTGCATGACAAGGAAAGAGATGTAACATTGAATGTTCTTGGGAGAAAGATGATGAAAATTGTCGTTTGAAAGGTCGTTGAATTACTTCGGTAATTTGACGTACTTCCGGCCACGATGACCGTTGAAATCACGCCTATCTGAGGGTATCTGGAACTTCTACTCGTTGACTTTGACTTGAACCGTGGAAGAGGTGGGAGTGCGAGTAATTAGTACTTAAGTGTACTTAGTGTCGCGGTGTGTTTTTCGTGCCTGTAGAGTGCAAACTATATGTAAAAAGTTCCGTGCGGTCCATTTATTGTGTGTGCAATGTTAATTTTTGTTGGTTAGATTCTTCACGTTTTGGTCGTTCTATTTTGCGTTATTTTTTTGTAGTATTCTTTTGCTGTAGTTGAATTTACTCTAGGTTGGTCTGCCTGGGAAAACAGTCTCCGCACTCACGTGTCAGGATCGGGGGAGGAAATCTGAAAGGGAAAGTTCCTCCAGTGATGATAAATGTGAGTGGGGTTTTTGTGTTACGGTAGAACGACGGTTAATTTCAACTTTCGCTTAAGACCGTTGGAAGCGGCCTCTGTTTGTAAGGATCTCAATCCCTCATGGAATTTCAGTCTGCTGAATCGCTCTTAAACTAAATTTCGGCCTCTTCCATTCATAAACCCGCCCTGAGGTTGGGTTTCTTGCCGGGCAAATCAAACCTTGACGAGTGGTCCTCTTCGGAGGTGGCGCTTAAGCCACTCGTTCTAGAGACAGGAAGCGTATCTCGCAGGCCGCGAGGCGTGCGTTACACACTCCTTCTTATGGTAAAAGAAGATTAAAGATTAATCCACCTAAAAGTGAGATGCAAAATTTATTTTTATAATAAAGGGTGATACGGTCAAAATTTGGTCAATATCAACTTGACGTATTTCTTTCAATTTTGCATTTAAAAAACCTGAACACCCCTCATTTTGAAGGTGTGTGTGTGTAGAATGTTGCTCCTATTTTGATTTTGAAATTCACTCTTCAGTTGCCAAAATGCCGTCCAAGCAAGAAGAGCAGCGTATCAAAATTTTGCTCGCGCATCGCGAAAATCCGAGCTAATCGCACGCAAAGTTGGCAAAATCGCTAAAAGTTGCCAAATCAACCGTTACAAATGTAATTAAAGTGTTTGGGGAACGTTTGTCGACAGCCAGGAAGTCTGGATCGGGAAGAAATCGAAACCCGGAAGCCGCTGAGACGACAAAGAGAGTTGCCGGTAGTTTCAAGCGAAACCCTAACCTCTCTCTCCGAGATGCCGCAAATAAGCTGGGTGTATCGTCTACAACCGTGCATCGAGCCAAAAAACGAGCCGGACTATCGACTTACAAGAAGGTAGTGACTCCAAATCGCGATGATAAACAAAATACGACGGCCAAAGCGCGATCCCGGAGGCTGTACACGACGATGCTGACGAAGTTTGACTGCGTGGTAATGGACGACGAAACCTACGTCAAAGCCGACTACAAGCAGCTTCCGGGACAGGAGTTTTATACGGCAAAAAAAAAAGGGGAAAGGTAGCAGATGTTTTCAAGCACATGAAACTGTCAAAGTTCGCAAAGAAATATCTGGTTTGGCAAGCCATCTGTATCTGTGGCTTGAAAAGCAGCATTTTCATAGCTTCCGGGACTGTCAACCAAGAAATTTACGTGAAAGAGTGTTTGAATAAACGTCTGCTGCCTTTCCTGAAGAAACACGGTTGTTCCGTACTGTTTTGGCCGGATTTGGCATCTTGCCATTACGGTAAAAAGGCCATGGAGTGGTACGCCGCCAACAACGTGCAGGTGGTTCCCAAGGACAAGAACCCTCCCAACACGCCAGAGCTCCGCCCAATTGAGAAATACTGGGCTATTGTCAAGCGGAACCTAAAGAAGACCAAAAAAACTGCTAAGGGCGAGCAGCAGTTCAAGGCAAACTGGCTTTCTGCGGCGAAGAAGGTGGACAAGGTGGCTGTACAAAATCTGATGGCAGGGGTCAAGCGTAAGGCCCGGCAATTCGGATTTGGAAAAGCGGAAGCCTAACTGAATATTTTTCCTGAATTTTATACTAATTGAACTTGAAAAAGAAATTTAATTTGATTTTTTAAATAAACGATTTCACCGATTTACACGCGTTTTCCCTTGACCAAATTTTGACCGTATCACCTTTTATAATGAGATACAACATAATTGTTTCTGACAAAGCTGTAGGGAACATTACAGTAAACAACTTTTCTGAAGACTAAAACTTTTTAGCTCTTATAACTGTTGAGATATAATGTTTTTTTTTTGTGGAGACATCGTTAAAATCCGTTTTGTATCTGTAACTTTTTCTACAATATTTACAAATGTCTTGCATGTTCTACAAAGATGTTAGAAATATCAAATTACATATCTTTTCAGAAGACTGCAAATTGCTATCATGAATATTTGAAAAGTTAGTTACATTTTTTGGTTGGAAATTACTCAACTTCCAATACCAATAACTTCTAAACGGGCAAAAGCAGGCCATTCTTTGAGCAATTAAAAGTACAAGAAAATGCAATAAAATGGTGAAGAAACCAGACCGCCCCCACATGACCCTTAACCGAAATACTTGCATTGAAACTTGTCCTTTTTCAGAATTTGAAATGGCGATTTTGTGAAACCACGGGACTGCTATCGAGTAGGTGTGAAAAGAAGCATACAAATGGATAACCAAGCAACCTGGGTTATTTCTAGTGACTAACAAAATGACTCGGGATCAAAACGTCAAAAGAAATTAACTGCGAGAGGTTCGAAAGCAACGGAATAGAAACGGCTTGTAAACTAGTCGATCTATATCCATGGTACTATCTTCCCGTGTCTGTTCATAAAGTGCTCATACACGAGGCGAAAGTGATTTCTTCGTTTCTAATACCCATTGGGCAACTGTCTGAAGAGGCCCAGGAAAGCAGAAACAACGATACCAAGCAATACAGAATCTACCACACAAGAAAGTTTTCTAGAGCAGCCACGAATACAGATCTTCTTGAATCCTCCGATCCGTTAATTTCCAACATGAAGGAACTAATGAAAACAAAAGTGACGTGTGCTCCGGGGATGCTCTGCAACTTTTGGCCATCATAGATGACAACGGCGAGAACAGTGTTCATAGTAATGTTCCCTGCAGCTTTGCCTAGCACAATTATTTTGTATCTCATTATATTAAAAACAAATTTTTGCATCTCACTTTTACGTGGATTAATCTTTAATTTTCTTTTACCATAAGAAGGAATGTTGTAGCCCGAGAAACTTCTCACAAGACACCTAGTACCTTTATCAACCATTTCAGCGTAAATAAAAAAGCGCGTGTTTTGATACCCTTGGCACCACTGTGCGACGGTCGGATGAAAAAGTCTTCTATCTATTGCTAGCTAATCTGACTGCTATAAATGTGCTATAATATAAAATGGATCACAGTATACTATTCATTCATCAACTATGGACTTCACTAGATACACTACAGTATTGTTACGAAAATCCCAAAAAAAACTGCTTTCGTTTCGTTCCTTTGCTTATCATTTCGGTAGGAGTTCTTTCAAAATTATCGCTACAAAAAGGTTTCAATTAACTATTTATTTGGACACCTATAGTTTTACCTTTGAATACAGTAATTAGTTCATACTTTGTATAACACTCTGCGATTAAATATAACATAACATTACTTTTCTACTTTTTACGTAAACAATAATCAACATGACAAATGAGCCACAACAGTGAAAATGGATTTTGTATATTATTAAACTGATGCCTTAAATCAATATAAAAATAATCCTTCTAATATTTCGGAAGACGTTGGAATATTGTTTCTACGTAAAGAATTTAAATACGCTTTTCTCATCTGCTGGAAGACATGATTTCGGTAAGATTGTTATTGATCAATGGCTATATGGATAATTTAAAATGTCGAAAACTCTTCTTTCCGATACCCACTAGTCCTAATGGTTGTAGAATTTAACACTTTTTGCTTATCTGGTTGGATTTTGGCGCTTATTTGCTCGTTCCTCAATTAATAGTACAATAGGGTTGATAAATATATTAATATCGTGTTTAAATACTGATTTTTGTGTGACTTGCTTTGATCTGCATTTATTGTCATTGCACGGTATATTGACTTTTCGTTTTCTTTTTTTTTCCCTCTCGTTTGGTTTTCTACAATAGTAACGATGTTCAGTTATTGCATTTGGATTCTTTGTTCCTCACTATTTTTCATTCATTACTCTCAATCACTAGCTATTTGTTTGCATTCTTAATATCCGTTGAGTCATGATTTGGCTTGATTGCAGATCCTTGGCAGGTTCTGCAAGCTGGAAGACAGTTGGATTACCTAACGATTTAACTCATCTGATCCTTGACGCATTTAGGAAGACATTGATCAATTTTTTTTCGGTTTGTTCTGGATTTCAACAATAAAATGGAATAATCTCCTTAAAGCTAGTGTTTTTCTCGCGTGATTTCTAAACTTGTTTTATACATTTGGTTTGCTTAGGATATGTCTTAATTTTAAATGCTTGCAGTAAACCCAGTACGACTCTATGATTTAGCATTCAATATTCAACTCAAACTAGTTTCCCTTCCGAATCGGACGTTAGATGCTGTCTGGGAAGGTCTAATCCTAACTTGGCTCCGGTAGGTTCAATCATTGTATTAACACTATATGCATATATTTGCTGAATTTACGTCATTAAACGAAAAGCATTCGAACTGATAATCGTAATTTAGTTAACAACTGGTTCTAAACTATACAACAGGAGTTCGATATCAGAAGATACTTAGAACGGAAGACCAATCTCGAATGCTTTGATCAGTGCGCTGCCGGAATCGTAGATTCCAACAACGCCAAATAAAACGCCCAAAAATATGATAAAATAATCGCACGCTCGCTGCTTCTGATCCAAGAGGTGACCCTTGAGTTTCAGATGGAAGTAACACGGCCAGATGAAGCTTAACATCGTACCCGTGAAGCTGCCAATGAAACCCATGAGGATCGAGAAGTGCGGAATAAAAATAGCCATCATGATCGTTCCAAGAATGACAGTCAGTCTCCATGCCAAACCCCAAACCTTCAAGTCCCCATCCAGTTCCCAAACTATAGGAAACATGGTCTTTGGTTTTCCGCGGAAGAACGCTCGTTCCAACAGTTCACACGCAGCAAAGAATGGCAGTGGATAACTGAGGACTGCTTTGATCACCAGACAGAAATTGACCAAACCTTTGAAGGAAGGTGAATGCAGATTGTTTGTAATCACCTGCTGGGTGTCATTTTGGAACGTCAGGAAGCAAATGTAACCAAAAAGGGCTTTAAATGCAGCTGCGGCGATATGTGACCAATCGAGCATCCAGTTGAATTTGGAACGGTCCTCCATGTTTCCTTCCAGTGTCGGGAGGAAGATTTGCGACGTGTAGGAGAAGACAATAACACCAAGCGAAATTGGAAAATTTTCAAAATCCATTCGCCACTTGACCTTACTCCATCCCCAGTCGCCAATCTCCAACAGACAGTAGCCGACGATGATCGCATTGATCAACAAATGCGCCATCGTGCACCAGAATGAGAGCAACGAGACATGGTGAAGCGACTTGAGGAAAGCCAATGGTAGTAGGAATACACCGCACAGCATCATCCACGATCTGGTGTCCAGGGCACCATCGGGGAACGATCCGGCCATCAGATCACCGCAGACTACCACATACAGAATGCAGGTCATCAGCAGTTCGATGATCTGCGCTATACTTACCACCCGGGCACCGATTTTCTTACCGAAGCAAACCTTCGCGATCGCTACGTAGCTGTCCCGAACTCGAACGGGTTCACCGGTTTGCGGATCCGGCTCGTACAGGCACTGCACCAAAATTTTTCCTGTGTAACAGCAAATATACGCAATGCCGACCATGGCGATGATGGCCCAGTAGCCGCCGCGTAGAACAGCAAATGGAAGCGATACGATGAACATACCCTGTGGAAGGTGACACAGTGTTAGTATTCTCAGCTAAATATTCGTTTCATTCACGGCTAGGATAGTGGTGCCTTTGAGAAAGTTGCCCGTTTTGATGTACGAAATCAGTTTTTATAACTTTGCACCAAACTCTAGATAAGGACCATGCGCTTCCACCAAATGCTGCATAACGGTGCCTCCTCACGGTGTGTCACAATGGGGTGAAACCAAAAAACGTGGGACATGGCCATTTTCGGCAAAACTATTGAGTGCAGCATTTTGATGTCTTGTAGAATGTTTCTTAATTTTTCTGAGTATTTTATTTGAGTGGTAAATAGTCATATCCTACTTTTTTGATTTCGTCGTTTTTTGAGTTTGTTAATTGCGGTAAGCTGCAACTCGGATTAACTTTTAATACCGACCCTGATTGCAAACCCTTCGTCTGTGCCATAGAAAAGACGTTGTCTTGCCCTGGGGTCAATTTGATCTCAACTACAAATTGCCGTTTTGGAAATTTCAAATGTTTTGCAAAGTAAATTTATGTTAAAACCATTCATTTTTAAATTGTAGGTAGATCTCTCGTTGGGAGCGGTCATTGTAAAAATGTGCTCATGAAATAGAATATTTCGATGATAGAGATGTTTATAACACGAGATAGGCTTTATGGGACGGCCCGGGATAGTGGATAACATGCATATATCTTACGTAAAAGTCTTGAGTTCAAATCTAATCGCTGAAGAAGTCACGAATGACGCAAGAGTGTTAAAGTGATTATAATAAAAAAAAATACATTACAAAACAGTCCGACATTCGTGTTCGAGATTTAATACCAATTGGAGCTCATGGTTAAAAGAGTATCCAATAACACGATGCATCAGCATCATATAAAATTAAACCCTAGTGAGTATTGTTTTACACTTCTCTCAAAGACACCATTACTCTGTTCCATTAATCGTTGAATCAATTAGCTGAAATGCAGTTTATTATCTTAAGGTATGCCATTCCTATAAAATCCTAATTAATGGAAATCTGAAAAATGAACATAAATATCATACTTACCAGACTAAAAATGAGGGACTGATAAAATTTTTTTTAAATACTGGAATGTCGTTTATAACTAACCGTACCGACCATTATTGCCAGCATAAAAATGTACATCAACCATGTGTTTCCCAACCAATATCCTACACACATAGCAATTACTAGTTTTTCTCGTGACGGAATTAGCCATTTTGTCAAGCTTCTGCATTCATTGTCCATCGTATGTCACTGCTGTTTGCGGCGACAAATATCGGAAACCACACATAATATGTTTTCCGTTAATTGTTCACAGGGGACAGTGCAGTGCAAAATATGTCTGGTACCCCTATATATGCATTTAAATTAACATGCAAAACCCCTCGTTTTATGCAAAAAAAAAAATACATCTGAAGTCCCTCCTTTTTACATATTCTGCACAAAAAATAGTTTCTAAACCCCGCCCCTGACATGATTTCTCGTTTTTTTTTTATGAATAGGATGGGGTAGAAAGTATCTTTTGTGCAGAATGTGTAAAAAATGAGGGACTTCGGATGTTAATCTAAATGCATATATCAGTGCCAACATTTCAAAGGGGCGTAATTGCTTTTGTAAACAATGGCTTTAGCTGTCGATATCTCCCATCTTAAAGCTCTCTCCTTCAAAATAACAATGCTAGATGGCAGAGGAAGCATTCCTCTATCCAGTGATGGCATGATCATTAGCAAATTGATATTTTTCCACTCTAATACGCTCTCAATATCACGCGTGATATTGGAGCAAAATATAATGCTTGATATTGATTTTACAAGCTCCTTTGATATTGCGAGACTATTCACAACGTGTAAAGTTGAAGCTGAGAGTTGAATCGACGCAAAAATCATTCCGTTATACCTCGTTTTCTTAGAAAGAGAAGGTATAATAATGCTTCCTCTTTTATCTCTTCACTAATGGCAGACACAAAGCGACTGCTACCAGCCGTTAGGGAAGTTTTGGTTGCGTTCGGGTGCAAAGCAAAAATCATGAAACTCAATCTCACCTCAGTTTGGAGAGATTTGTTAGCTTGATATTCCGAGCTGCAACATCACAGCTTGCAATATCAACCGCAGTTGTGTGCTTGTTGATTTTTGTCTACGAAAATCAAGCGTGATCTTGGGCTTTGGTGAGATTTGATTTTTTTGATATTTTTCCAACACTGCCTCTATTGGTGTCATTATTTTTCATGAGTGAGCTTTTATTCGCGAGAAATGGACGGCTAAAGCCATTGTTTACAAATGCAATTACGCCCCTTTGAAATGTTGGCACTGATATAGAATTATAGATAGATACATGTTTAGCAGTGTCAGGCATTCTATTTTGCAGTCTGTGAGAGCGACATCACAAATCAAAAATAGACCAATGTAAAAGCTTCTGTGGAGTGACATCACTAACAAACGGATACGGAAGCAAAATTGACAGATTTTATGTAAATCTTTTAATTTTGTCGAACCTCTCAAAGGAATCCCTTTATGGACAGCTTTTTGAGCGTGATGATTTGTTTCGTTTTAATTCCGCTATAATTGCTTATCTTTTGACAGATACTCGTATTTCGTCTACTACTTGCAGACTTCATCAGTGCCAAGTACTCCACACCATCTTTTAGCTACGACTTATATACTTATCAATAGGTACTAGAAATCAGCAGGTATCCAACTGCCATGTCACTTTTACCTAACCAGCTTTGTCGGTACCGTAAAACGGGGTATCTTTGATAATGCGGGTAATTATATTGTAGTTTAGAGTATCTCCGTTGATTTTTTTTTGTTTATTTATTTATTTGATAAGGCTCAACCGAATTAACTTTACAGAGCCGAGGATTCTTGGTCACTATACAATACATCTTAAAACTATAGTCAAAAGGTACAACACAATAAACACATTATCTTCCGCTATCCAAAAAGCCTCCTCCATCAGAAATGGAGCCGCTTCCAGTAGTTTCATTGTATGGCAAATTGTTGTACGCCAACGAGGGTCAGAGCGCGTCCATTGCAGCAATGGACGCAAAACGTGGTCAGCACTCACACACTCATCACGAAACGGTTGCTTTCCAAAGTCGACGACGCAGCGACCGAAAGAACTGCTGATGAAGAACAATGAGGAGGACCACACAATTGGCGTTGACGGCACCGTCGAAAAATTTGCTCTTTCAGCAAATATAGACAGTTTCTTATGGGAATTTTCGGTGGAGTGAAAGGATAGTACAAAGTCCGCCATGTTTCACGCACAGTCTGACGTTTGCTTATGGATTTTCTCATAGGAGTAAAGAGCTACAGAGTCGCCGTCAACGCCAATGGTTGCTGCCAAGAAAACAGACGATCGCGTATGACACATCTAGAGTGGCCTGCTTTTGTCGACAGCCGAGTGAACACTGATCTCCGTTGATATCGTATATAGTTTTTATATGGTATGTGCTATATATTTTATAAACATATTAAAAAAACAATTTTCGTGTTTCTCGCCTGTTTGAAAAAAGCGCTCAAACCATCACTTATGAAATGTATTTCCGATAAAGCCATCGCAAATTCAATGTTGTATTCTTATTGCTTATGATGTTTTCTGATTACATAATCATTCAAAGTTTCAAATTTAAAGAACTGAATTGTTTGAGTTTCACCCATTTTTTCTACATTCATCGAGCATTATCAAAGTAACCCCAAATTTAAAAAAAACTGAAGTGAACTAAAAAAAATAGCGCAAATGCAATAATTCCTGACAAACATGTTATCGACAAATTGACGCTAGGACCCCCAGCTTTTGTAAACAATGACTTCTCTCGATGATTGTTAGGAAATCAAAGCACGCCCACGCAATCCGTCGGGTAAAGGAAGTCTTACCCAACCTGTTGGTGATGTTCATTTGCGCGGGACGAGCCTTGACTTTCAAGACATCATCGAGAGAAGTCATTGTTTACAAAAGCTGTTACGCCCTAATTCCAGTTCCATCTTGATATGGAAAATGACATCCGATTGATGATCTTGACAAATTTCCAAAAAAATACTCTTTTACAAATTTATGGTGGTCCTGAAAAGGACCGCTTCGTCGTGATGGTTGAGTAATGCTGAGCTATTAGGGTATTAAACACAGATGAGGCTGGTGAACTGTATGTTGTTTGGAATGAGGGTGACGTGCTTGGCATAGATGGCCCACAGCGACTCACGAAGAGCTACTGATTCCGATCAATAGCGGTGCAGCTTTTTATCTCCTTCTATTGATGTTCATGTGGACTGCAGCTCACTGCTTGCAGGCAGCCTTTCGTTGTGTACTGGAGAACAATGTTCAACGCCATACGCCGAAAGCACTGCTGGTGCTGCAGATGATGCCGACGACTGGACACCACCACATACGATGATTGGAACTGAATCCGATCAGCGGTTGAGGCCAGCCTTGTTAGCTAGTGGGGAGCCCTCCGTTGTGTACTGAAGAACACCACCACTCACCACGCGGTGATTGTATAAACACCGTTTGGTGAGTCCGGATGGAATTCAGCTTTGAAATCAGTGTTAGGGAAATTGCTTTTCGCCATTTTGAAAAATGATAAAGTCTTAAATTCAGATGCGTAGAAATATATCTGATCGATTGTGATAAAATTATTGAAATTTTTCCAGGAGCAGCTGAGTTATTAACGTTCAAAATCTTTCATAATTATGTTACATGTTCCAATTGCGGTTTTCACAAAGAGTACCCCATATAGAAATCACAGACGTAGTCCTACGTCAAAACAAACGATCAAACTGACGATTGCTAGAAAACAAGCAGACCCTAACTTGATACCCAATCCAGGTTGGAACTGGATAATAAACAAATTTGATATAAGCAAGCATCAGCAGATAGGGGCTGACCATCGGTAGGGGAGAACAGCCCATAATGCAACCCTGTGGTAAAATGGCCTCGTGCGGTTTTTCTTTGCTTTCCTATTACTAATTCTGGAAATATCATGTGCCTGATTGTTAGTTCAAGCACTGAACTAGCAATGCTGATTGTTAAATTCACGAATTGACAATCAGAAAAAACAGCGCCGGTCCATTTTACTCCAGGGGTGCGTTTTGAACCATCCTACCCTATCTTTTAATATGAAGGCTGAAACGGGCAGGGGCGTGATGTGCTGCCAAATCGGCCTACTGAAAATCCATCAATGAGATACAAATATGTAAGGCTCAGTGAATTTCTCATCTCTTTCGTTCTCCCGCTGTTTAAATGGTTGAAGGAGTGTGACGTCAAACTCCGTCATCCGGTGAAATCCGGTGGTGTAGTGGTAAGCGTGATTGCCTCTCACCCCAGCAGGGGTTCAATCCCAGTCGGCGCCGCCGGGATATTCTAAGGCATAACATCTCTGATGACGCCTTCCTTCGGAAGGGAAGTAAAGCCGTTGGTCCCCGGCTCATGAGTTGATGGGTCGATAGGTAGGGTCCAGGTGTGCGAGATGCCTCCCTGGCGTCGGTAGCATTGGAGCTCGGCACGGAAAACAAGATCGACGGAAAACAAATCAAGGAAAAAACTAAATGGTAATAATAGCAACTCGATGATTAAAAAGGAGCTCCTTTGCCTAGTTGCAGAAGACCGTGGGTTAAATCCCTAGCTCCTCGCGTTATAAGATCGTTAGGACATCAATTCATCTTATCGTTTACCAAAACGAACCCTGCTGCAAACCCAACTCTCTTACCCAATATCCCAGTAATTGCTGGTGGAAGTGCAGAGGACTCCTCGGCTTCCATCAAAGCAAGTGTCACATCAATACATTCCTACACGGATATGAAAAACTACCCAAAATTTAGTACTTTTCCCTCAATTGCCGGGTTCAGCCCAATAACCCAAATTTGAGTACATCACGTATAGCAGTTTCCATTTAGCAGCAGTAGCAAAAAATACTTACTCTTAAGTATATTCTACCCAAAATTAAGCTTAATTCATGTACATTTGAGAATATGCAATTTACTCAAAAGTAACTAATTGGGTTGAACTATATCGTTGGGTCGTTTCTCTTGTTCCTTTATTGACAACAATAACGAGTGCAACACAGCAAAACATAAATTTTAATATGACATCCAAGAGGATGCACTTCAAATCATGTCGAAAATCTCATGTAATTTTTATGGCCACAAAAATAAACAAATGCATTAAGGTGTTTCCTTGTGGAGTCCATTTTTCCATCACACCTCACAATTTCATGAGCACACAACTCAAGATCTACGAGGTTTATGCATCTGTAAATTTCAGACATTGCTTGCTTCTCCGCAGCAAACAACAAGTAGTAGTTTCAGCTACGTGCATTCACAGAAAGCTTAATATTTTCACATGTGAAATTGCTAAGTGTAACACGAAAAAGGACGCTACGGGGAATCACCTTAAAAGCAGCATAATGTCTGTTCATGCACTGTATTAATGATAATTTTGTCCTTTTTGGCAAGTAATATTACACCATATGTTCGACACGATTGAAGCGCATCCACTTTGATGTGATATTAAAAAAAAATTCTATGAAGTGAGAGATTAAGTTAAAAGAACTCAAATTAAGGGTAGTATTTTTTCTCCGTGAACTCATTATTTTCTAAACCTGCGTTAGGGCGCGGCCGGCGCTGGTATTTCCTAGTTTTAGATCATTAGTTTTTACACATTAAGGATGAATTCTAGTCCCAAGCATCGTCTATTGGTTCTCTGTGTAATTACAGCTGATCTGGCAATAACAGAGTACCAACCGTGAGCGGTCAATCATGCTCATGCTCATGCTTGATATCCTTGTCCCATGCTTAATGCTAGGATTGTCTCTATTTCCCGAACCATTTGTAAATTTCGAGCTATATTTTTTTTTGATTTTTTGACGGTTTTTGTACTGTAACCGAAAAAATTATAGCTAACCCCAAAATATTATTGCAGATTTGGAAAGTGTGATAAATTTACAATAATACTGAATCAAGAGTTTATGAAATGGGTAACTCAAAGTGATTTGGTGAGCAATTATGTCACGTTATGTTACAACGTTTTGCACTTCTCAACTACACTACTCAACACCAACACGTTTTGAGCTACTCAAATCAGAAACTCTTGATCAATTAGTAATTAGTGCAATAATGTCTAGAGGCCACTTTTCATTGTTTTCAGTTACAGTTCAAAAACTGTCACAAACCAGGCAAAAACCGTTGTAAAGTCACGTAGAATGTGTCAATTATTCTCTTACCTGGATGGCGTTGGTGACGTTCCACGCTGCCTGATACTCGTTGATTTTCATTCCTCCTGCTGCTTCGCCCTCGCATCCACCAGCAAATGTACTATCGGATCCATATGACTGAACACTCCCCTGTCTGCAAAAGGTGATGATTTTCAATAGTGCTAACACGTGCTTTTTCTTGCCATTCTCCACAACGAATGGCTATAAAATTACTTGAAATCATGTGCCAGATTTAAGACAATTGATGGTCGGGTTTGAGAAAGTTAATTGCTTACATATCCTATATCAGAGGTAACCGAAATAAACAACTGAGTTTTTAAGCTTGTAGCTATTTAGCTCAAATCCCATATGCTACGTGTGGATTTTGTTGTGTGTGCTTTTCAGCACAAATCGAATCTGTAATGCGCATTAATATTGGGGAAAACTTGCAGCTTACCTGGGGTAGCCGCCCGCTTGGTAGCCGTTCTCGAAATCGCTCGGTTGGTTGAAGCCCGTTTCCTGGTATTGCCCGGCGTTCGGTTGTTCCGCCCCTTCCTGATGATACGCCTTGGGATTAGTGAATGGATTTAGCGGATTCAATTCGGTCGTTCCACCAGTGTCTCCTGTAGTAAATAACGTTGTGGTGAGAATCTATGCCACAAGGTGAAATCTTCGCCTCAAACTTACCATCGGACTCAGCAAAGTGGACATTCTGTGGCCTAGGTGGTACTTGCGGTGGTGACCGCACGCCGGCATCCGGACCAATGTCCGCTCCACCGGGTTGTTCGTAATCGCTTTGTTTGTTCTTTGATGGAATCGTCTGGCGTGCGGTCTGCATGGCCACGTTCAGGACGTTCTTCACCGGTGGCAGAGGTATCGCGCGAAGGTTGTTCAGGAAAGACATCTTTTCCGATATGATTTCTTTATGCTTTGAATTTGTTACTATTTAGTGGCTAACTTATGAGTTAGTGTTTTGTTTCTTATAGTAAATACAATCTTCTTCTTTTTATCTGATCACTATATACTTGTACAGCTTAAGTTATTGTTTAGAGTATTATAATCTAATATATATATATATTTATTTGGAAGACTTTTAGTGATTTTAATGATGATTTGATGCGTTCGCTACCTCGACCACGATGTTAACCGGTGAAGATAACTGTAAAGTAAAAAATATTTTAACTCTTTGGAATAACATTTGAGCAACAACAATAGTTCCAATTGCACTTAGATCAAAAATATATGAAAATAATGAAGGCTCATTTTTCGTTAATATCGTTTTAAAAATATTATAGATGAAACATTAACTTATTAATATTTTTGAATTTATCATTTTTCACGCTTCTCATTGTTGGACGACGTTGCGGCTTCAATTGAGTTTAATTCTGACTTTCACCCGATTGATAACTGATTTAGATTCTGATTGTATAATGAAGTAGAGTAATTAATAATTCTTCCTAATTGCAACGTAATTAAAATTAAAAATATGCATTCATCCTTCGAAGCTTATTAAAAAACCACCCCTTTAATGAAGCACCTTAAAACATCGGCGGCCACCATAGTCCACACTAAAACGGTAGCCGATCGATTTTTTCTCTGCCTTCAAAGTCCCAAAATACGTTTCATCACCACCAGAAGCATCACTACACACTGCCAATGGTAGCGTGAAGCAAGAATCACCACCCAACAATCCGAGAGGGGAGCATCGCACGTCTCGTGACACACATCTCTATAAAAAGGTACACGGTATCAACAAGGAAGCAGGATGTTGCACCCTTCGTAAAATCGGACGAAAAGCCTGGCGCGTGAGACGGATGGGGGAAGGGGTCGGCTGCTGAATGAAATTTTTCCACCATCAAGGGGAGTCAAGTTACGGAATTGAAAAGTGCACTTTTCGCCTATTTTCTCCATTTTTCGCGATCAAATTTTACTTACATTTGATTCAACGATGGAACTACCAACGAATTATCACTTTTGCACTGGTGGAAACGAACCGAAGCAGTGTGCTTTATTCCGGGGCGATTTCTTTGCGGAGCGTGACTACTACCGATTAGAGTGCCATTTTGGAGGAAAATGACTGCTCTCGTGATGTGGTAGCCTGTCGTCGAAACTGGATGGGCCCAGATGGAGGTTGGAGGGAGACGTCTGGATAAAGGATGACAGGATGAAATCGAGATAAAGGATGCTGTGCCTGGTTGGTAGCGAATAGAAAACGTGAGATAATTATTCGATTCGGTCGTTGATCTTGACTATTTAATATTTATTGAAGGTTTTATTCTACCATTCGTTCTATAGACAATCGTACACCTTAACCAAACGACATTTAGAGCAATTGTACTAGTGTTTTTTCCTCTGTTAGGGACCTAACACCACTGCAACCAGTTTCCAGTCCTTAGTTTAGTGCATGTCGTATTATTCCATCACTATAGAGAAATGATGAAGTATTCATTTTTTTTAACAGTTGTCATTCTTGCATTTAACGCAAGGATCCGACTCTTATTGAAATGTCCCGCTATTTATACCCTCCTTGAAACACCATCCGAAGGCGCGCCCCTCTGTCAGCCAAAATTGGACTGCTTAGCAACAACATTAAGCCCAAATAACATTTTAAGTTTTATAAAATACTACAAAGCTACTATAAAACAACATTCATAAAACCCTGCTCAAGACTGCTTTGCCATTGATACTAGAATCTGTCTAGTTGGTCCACTCTGGAAAAGGTTCTGAAGGGTATATTTACGAAGCTCTTCAAGATTGATTTAATGCAAAATGGTTGTACGATAAACGCATTGAGATCCATTTCAAAACCGTATTGAAGCTACAATAAAAGCTATTTGGCAACAATTAAAACCATTATCCGAGCCATTTACCCTAGCTGCTTGCTAAGTTAACTAAAAAAAACAACAATCAAGATAAAAAAGGATTCATAAATACCATCCGATCTTATCAAAATAATTAAAATAAAAGCTGATCGTATAAAAATCCTGTCGAATTTCAAATATTATAAAATAGTTCTCATTAAGTGGTCTAGTTTTAGGTGCCATATAAAATTTGATGTGAAATGTACGTGAAAACATCGAAAAACTTGAGTCCGCCCACGATGTTTTGATTTTACTAATTATTTAACATTAAGGAAAAAAAATGTATTCTTCAGATCGATCATTAAGCTTAGCCGAGATGTTTATTTCTCATGATTTTTGCATTCTAAATATTTTCTCATTGCTAAATTAACTACAATAAAGTTATATCCAAGGAAATATAGATTGAAAATCGAAGACTGTAAAAAACAAACAAAATAGTTTAATATGGCGGAGGCATAAATGTTGATTTTCATGGACCATTTGTGAAAAAATTATTTTGCTTTCAAGAATTCCTTAACAAATTCATAAGGTTTTAAAATGGCTTTTATGAAGAAAACTTCCAGGCTGAATTGTATTTATCTAAAGCCATTTTGCTTAATCCTAACCCGTTCAGATTTATGGCAGCATTTATGGCGGCAATGTTGCCTACAAAATGTTAGACGTCAAAGTTTGTTTATCTTTCGATAGTTGCGCTGTGCAAATCAGCGTTCTTCCAGGCGATTCTCTCCCGATGGCTTGGAAGCAGTTACTCAGAAAGTGTTCACAACATTTCGCATTTCGCACAGCTGTAACCTCGATCATTCCCGAAAAGATCCCCTTCTTCCGGATGGTTCTGGAAGTGCACCATCGAACGATGCAGGAATGTACGGTTGAATGATTTTTTTTTCCAAATGATGACCCTTTCACCGAATAAAATCGCAGCTATGGACCGGAAACCAACTAGTGTCCGCTATTTAACAGTTTCAGTGGTTTGCTGTCGGTACTGACGCATGTTATTCCGATCTTCATCTATTCGCAAGGTCTGGAGAAGGCTAGTCTTTTTTTATAATTACTTTATTTGTACAGGCTCAATCGAATAAACTTTACATAGCCGAGTTATCCTTTGAGTTATACATTATTACTGTCTTAAATTAAAAGTTAAAGGAACTGGACCGAGTACTCGCGGTTGTCTCGAGGTTAGTGGAGATTTACAATTTTTTGGACGGGAAAAGGGAAGAAGGAGGTTTGAAATGTGGTTTACGATACAACTATTTAATTAATCCTAAAGCATGAAATTATTTCTATTCATCTTGAAAACAAACATTGAAAAAAAAAACCCCACACGTACAAAATACAAACTAAACACAAGGTTAATCAAACTTACAATCTAAGGTTAATATCCTTAAAGTAAACATATATGAGTTTCATAAACTCCAGATCGCGTCTAGCCAAAATATCCCGAACTGAAACATTAGGTTGTCTACCTCGAGCCCGAAGGGAATCATAAAAATGTGATCTGACTCCACGATACTCCGCACAAGACCAAAGGATGTGATCAGCGTCCTGGTAACCTTGTCCACATTCACAGAGATTGCTGTCTCCCAACCCCACACGGAACAAGTGAGTGTTTAGACAATAGTGATTGGACATGAGACGAGACATCACGCGTATGAAGTCTCGACCCAAGTCCAACCCTTTGAACCATGCAAACTTCGACACCTTAGGGATAATTGAATGTAGCCATCGTCCCAAGCTCCCTTCACTCCATTGATGTTGCCAGCTAACGTGCGACTGCTAACGATAAATAGAGAAAAATTCACTATAGGCGATTTGTCGATCATAAATGTCGCCTTCCATAGCACCCACCTTCGCAAGTGAATCCGCCTTCTCATTGCCCAAAATTGAGCAATGTGAAGGGACCAACGCGAAGGTGATGATGAAAGAGCGCACGGATAAAGCACTAAGCAGTTCTCGTATTTTCAAGAGAAAATACGACAAGTGCTTTACCGGCCTAATGGAACGGATAGCCTCGACAGAACTGAGACTATCCGTAAAAATAAAGTAGTGGTGTGGAAGAAGTGAAGCAATAGTTTCCAAAGTGTAGTGAATTGCTGCCAGTTCAGCCACATACACAGAACAAGGAGCTTCAAATTTTCGAAAGACGCTATGAAATTCATTAAATACACCAAAACCAGCGGACTCCTCTATTAGAGATCAATCTGTGAAAAACGTTCTTGCAGAATCAACATGGCCAAACTTTGCAGCGTATAAGGCTAGTCTGTTTTCATACTGTTTTGACAATGTTTTATGAATTTGAGGACCACGCTCACTTTACTCTTCTCCACCAGATGCTCAGTCGTTGAAGGTACCCGTTCTACCGGACGTGCTGGTTCTTCTAAAGAACTTAATTTTACAGACATCGACTTCTCTTCAGTCGTTAGCATCGCTTGAATTTTTCCTCCAATTTCGTTTATCTTTGCAGATATCCTTGTCATAAATTTGGTTTTTATTCACTATGAGGACCGATCCTTAAAGTTCAATTTGTAAACAGAGGAGATTTTATGATACAATTTTAAAAGCCTCAAAGGCAACAATATACGCATTTTACTCTCATATAAAACCGAATGGTCTTATGTTTTCTTTTATAATGATAGAACAGGTTTATAGAGTATTTTATCAAGACATTATTAAAAAATTTGCTAATGAAGTTTATGATTGATTTTCAGAACAGTTTTATGGTGGGATTGAGAACTACTTTAAATTTAATTTTAAAACAAGACAGTTTTTGACTTCTCGCCAGACTGTAAAAGGTTTTTAAAACAGCGAAAAGGTGAACTAGGTGAAAGTGTGAAATGCGGTATTCAAACTAAATGGATTATTCATTGCCATTATAAAACCATCATAAATCAGAGTGGATGCCAAATGATTGCAGAATTGTTACTTGGGAGGAATGACACCGATAATGACCATGCATCAGAACCCTAGCCTTAACCACTTCATACTAGGGAACTAGGCAACAAAGAATGTAGATTAGGAATCACATAGATGAAGACTAACTAACTAATTTTTTCCATACTTCAAGATCATCCTCGGTGGACAGGGGGAGGTAGCTCATCGATTCTTCCGGTTCGCCTCCTAGCATCGTGCTATAAGGTACCAGGCGATAACCATCATTGCACTTGTTTTTGGGTCTAATGAACAGTGCCTACGACAACATAGCTAAAAACTATCCAAGCATTGCAGAATCTTGGGCTAAGGCTGCAAATGCAACTCGACATGCGCAATTTGGTTTTGCTGGAAGACATTGTCGTGCTTTACTGACCAAAAAAGAAGTTTTACTCGATGCTGGTCTAAAAGAATATGCCTTTATGATGCAAAATCTTGGCTCGGTTATTGAAAAATGTTTTGGCATGGAACTTATTGATGGGTATCGTCAATCTATTGACGAATTTTGTGAGGTTGGGAAGCTTTGAGACTTCCAACAACTCCGAAGTTTCACATCATTAAATTCCACGTAACTGGATTTTGCTGTAATGCAAACAAAGGACTTGGACGATATTCAGAACAGACAATCGAAGCAATTCACCACGATTTCGCCAAAACATGGATGAATTATAAAGTTCCTGAAAGCCACAACAACTATCAACGAAATCTGCTTAAGGCAGTCATCGCATACAACAGTAGCCATATTTGAGACCAATCTAGGAATGAAGCTTTCCTAACAATTATGAACTGAATTAAACTTTGTTCGCAGCACCAGTATAAATAATTTCCATCAATTTACAAAATGAAATCAAATATTCAATATAATAAACAATCAAAAATTAAATACATGTATTTTTTTTATGATTATCTTCATTAAAAGTGCTGCTATTTAGTTAGAAAACTTCCCTTGTCATAGAGTATCACTATATTTGTCTAGCTCTACGAATGCAAAAATGGTACAACTGTGCAAGTACTAAAACCACAAAGTTGAGAGTAGCCGTCAAGTTTCGGGTGTGACGTAAATGAAAACAAAAATAATAAAAGCAAATGAAAAATAACTGCTCTAAGCATCGTCGCCCGCTGATCGCCATAGCAGGTTGAACTCCAGACGAAGCTAGAACCACACTACCTTTCATACTGGCGACAACACTCTGATGAGACAATGAAAACCTACCCCAAACTCCTCCCCTGATCCTATCCTTCAACAATGTACCCCTCTAACCTCGAGTAAGCCGCGAGTATTCGGCCCAACTCCTACTAGACACAGATATGAGTGAATTTTGTTTAAAACAATGAATAATGAATTATTGGCTCCGTAAAGCTAACACGATTGAGCCTTCCAAATAAACGAACTGGATAAAAACAAAAAAACTGTTCTAAGATACATATGAATGTACAAACTTTAACTTTTTAACATATGCCTAAATTACAAACTGTATTGCGTCTCCATGAAATGCATAGAAACGGTAAAAAAAAAATCAAAAATTTCAAATCAAGTTTATTCAATTTTCCCCCGATAGAATATTTTAAAACTAACCGATTTTTAAATGTAAGCACCCAAACTAACTTTTGGTGAAGAAAAACCCGAGGTACATGAAAATTGATTAATCCGCCACTTAGGACACGGCGTGCGGCGTGCAGGGTAGTTGATCGATAGCTCGATGACGTCATTTCGTTGGCGTCTGCAATGGGAAATTCTCATAGCAGGCGTTGACGATGGGACGTTGTCGAGTTGTTGAATAGCAACTATCGTGGTAACTCACCGATTACCTGTCGATCTGCCAAATTTGGAAAGACGTCTGCATTGAATTGTCTCATATAATAATATTCCGCCCACTATATCACAAGAAATTGCGAGTAGCTGAGTGGAATGGAGATAAGTTAAGCATTGGGTACAGGACCAAGTCTCCCCTGGGTGGTGCAAGAAGATGAGCGCAATAGAATCATCAAGTTGCCATAAGGCACGGAATGAGACTATTGCATGGCTGGGTAGTCAAAGTCTTCCATACGTTAGTCATTTCAGGTGGATTAGAACAGGTTTAGGTTTAGGGTGGGCGTTGGCCAGATTTGGATTTTTCAGATATAATCCTAAATAGGACCTAGATTATTTAATACACTAGTAACCTCAACTTCTGTCACAATGTTTCATTGTGACTAATCAACACTCAATGGGTAAAATATCAAATTTGCGGTAAATTTGCAAAAAAGGTAACTTGGAGTGTAGAGCGCACTGCCCACTGGACGATTCTGAAGCCTGACCAATATATATAGATACATTCATACCATTGGCATTTTGTATTTGAGATAAGACAGAGACAGGATGCGGAGGGCCCGCTTAGGGGGAGCGTAACCCATGTTACGGCTTCCATTTATTAAATAGTTCAGATAGGCTGGAAATGATAAGTTCATGTTGAGAAAATGTACCATATGGTGCCAGTTCACTGATCAAAATTAAATTAGATTCAAATCGTCAGGCCCTGCCCTGTAATAAGGGGATTGACGATGATGTGTCAAGTTTCATTTTACATTTGCATATAATTGTAAGTTTCGGTTTGCTTTTGTAATTGTAAGATAGATAGTTTGGCTCAATTGAAACATTGAGTTGTATAAACTTGACGAATCATACCTCTAAAATAGTAGTAGTTACAGTGCCGCATTATCTAACAACCACTGCCTGCAACTAATGTTGGAGGGGTCAGCAGGGCTGATTACGGATCAAAACTAACATAACTCTAACACTAAAATGATCCCGAAACTAACGCTCATTCATTGCACTTTGAGTCATAAAGTAGTTTTATTTATTTTCCTACTAATCTATCTACACACTTAGTTTTTTCTACCGAGCTCGGCTGTGTGGGTCTCGGCGGGGAGGGGGTTTCGCTGAGATCTCGGCGGGAGTGACATTTGATTGCCGAGTCTCGGATAATGCCTTTTCTAATAATCTGCCTACGTTTCTTTTATTTGTTATCTACTTCATCCCTTTTTTATTTGTCTGCTTCTCTTCTTTTGTTTTGTTTGTTTACATATAACTAATACTAATACCTCCTTGTTTTCTCTCTAATTTGTCTACTATGTCCCACCATCACGATGAGAGATGAGCTACCGTACATGGTACACGCTCATATACACTCCCAAAATAGTATGCCGCAAGTAAGTATATCACAGAGGCAACTAAAGATCCAGAAACGAAAACCGTTAACGCTGAAGATAATAAGCTGTGGTGATATATATGACTAAATAGTATTATTTATTTATACTAACCTAAACACAACGTGGGGTGACCCAAATCCAAACGATCACTAACCAAAATAATAGACTTATCTTTTTTCAGCAGCACTACACCAGCCAGCAAAGTTCAACAATCCATCGTTGCTTATGCCTTTGTTGTCGTTTGGAACCAGTTTTGCGAGGTAGGCGACGATTGTGCGTATTTCTCGCGTAACTTTTGAAATTTTTTAGAGCCTATTTATAGCCTGAACAATACGTAAAGAGCAAATTGAAACATTGAACGTCGCGTGAAAGTGGAACTTAATGAAGGCCTAAGTACTTTTTCGTAGTTTTTAGTTTTCGGATTTGAAAGATCGTCGGTTACAGTGTCCTGCTTACTGAGCAGAAAAACGCGGTCCCAGGTCCTTACATATCAAAGAGATTTATGGTAAAATCGCTTGTGTATCGTGTATTTTGCGAAACTCATTGTTGTCGTTGGTTCCGGGTTTGAATGGATACAAACATTTGAGCAACGGTATTATGTGATATGAGGGGCTCGGTGGCCTTAAGCAACCGTTTTTGCTTACTGAGCAGAACATCATGAGTCTAATCTCAGGCCCATCCACATTCAAGATTCGTCAATCGTTTTATTTGTTAATACGACTACATGGTAATAACAGCCACTCGGTGATTAAAAAGGTGCTCGTCTGCCTAGTGGCAAACGTTTTTGCTTACTGAGCAGAAGACCGTGGGTTTAGTCCCAAGCTCCTTCGCGTTATATGATCGTTAGGACATCAATTCAGCTTATCGTTTACCAAAACGAACCCTGCTGCCAACCCCACCCCTCTTATCCAACATCCCAGTGATTCCTCGTGGAAGTGCAGAGGTGTTCTCGGCTTCCATCAAAGCGAGTGTCATGTCAACACAATCCTTCCCATTCCTTTCTTGACCTGTGTTCGGGCGCGGCCGGCGCTGGTATTGCCTAATTTAAGATCACCAGTTTTTACACATTGAGGATGATTGCTAGTCCCAAGCATCGTCTATTGGTTCTCTGTGTAATTAGAGCTGATCTGGCAATAACAGAGTAGCAACCGTGGGCGGTCAATCAAGCTCAAGCAAGCTCAAGCTCAAGATCATCCTCGGTGGACAAAGCCGAGTCTTGTCACTATCAACAAGGCATAAAAAGTAATTGATTACTGAAAAATCCTATTCCCCTAGTTTGAAGTAGTCAGGACTAGCAATCGGTGGTAGATCTTACATCCCGCAACGTACCACGAAAAGGTAATCTACCTACGTTACAGAGTGGTTTTCTTTCATTCTCTGTATGCAATACTCACATATCGTGAGTCACATTCTTCTAGATTCAATGTGTTTAACGGAAGGCGACGAAATAAAGTAAAGTCAAATTAGCCACTGGACCAAATTGGACGCAACAGCCACCAAACGAAAGGTAGAACGCCCATAGAACGCAATTGTATATTTTTGGAATCGGTCAACTGGTTCCGGAGATATGGTCGGATCATGTTTTGGTGAGAACGGGCTTCGAGATTAGAAGTGAGTGTTCCTTGCAAATCCCACCACGTGGTACCACAAATCACATGAGACTTCAGAAACAAGATTGATGGTGGTCATTAGACTGATGCAAAATTTGACATTTTTGCTCCTCAGTGTTCAAACGGTTCCAATTTGGTTCCTGATTAGCCTTCTAAAATTTGAAGTAATTTAGTAAGAAACTGACTTTGCACAAATCATTTGAAGTTTACATGAAAGTTAAGTCTTCGGAGTTGGCAGCACCCTCTCAGAACCTTATGAAACTTTGTGGGTGTGGAGACTTAGCAATTTTAAGCAACTTCGAGTACTTATTTTTTTCAAAATTTATCTCGCCTAACATTTGATAAGGGTCAAAGTTTTTTGTCGATTTTTTTTTCAAATCGATATAGCTTAAAAATGACAAGTCCTACAAAATAGTGATGTATGGCGAACTTTTAGCAAATAATCTGAAATTTTATAAAAAAAATTAAATAAATTAAAAAATTGGTTTCTACACTCTAAAAAAATATATTTAAAAATTAAAAGTCATTTTCCCAAAAATGGTACCCCTCAGATTTGCTTGATATTTTTTCTCATGAAAGGCAATATAATTACCTAACTTTTCTTCATACATCGCAAAGTGGGCGCTTTTAAGGAAAAAAAGTTGTTCGAACAACAACTTTTTCATGTTAATTTTTTTTTAGCGTGTTTCACTCAAAGTCGAATAGTAATACGCGCACAACCTTATTAAAATCCGTTGAAACTTAATGAGCATAAAGATTTTGACCTTTTGATAATCTGGGCGTGCTTAAAACAAAAATCTAGCCTAACATTTGAAAGGGCCTAATACAGAGGATTTTCCTGCATTTCAAATGGTGTTTTAATAAATGAAAACTCTAGTGTTTTTGTTTAGTGCATAATTTATTTTCCTATAATTCTCCATACATAATTTGAGTTTTTCATTGATTATTAGTCTATCGGAAACAGAGTGAAATTTTTCGGAGTTTCCTTTGAATGTGAAAATCGCTTAGTAGAAATTATGTTTTGAGAAATAGGTACAAAACAATGAAATTTTTGTGTACCAGGTATAGTTTTTACATGACTGAACAGCTCCTTGAGTTCATCGGACATCTTTGTGTATTGATCATTTGATATGAAGCAGAAGTTCAATTTTGTTATGCTTGTATCTGTTTGTTTAACTGCCCAGTCATACAGTTCTTGTGGAGTTGTGATTGTGTTTCCATAATCTCGAGCAAGACTTGCTCTCTTTGCCATTCGTTTGAGAGTTCCTCCAATTGCGTCACATGGGCCTTTCCCATGAGACGTTGCGAAGAAGTGCCTTTCTGCTTCCAATCCATACTTGGCCTTGAAGTTGTACAAACTGGCAAAATTCTTTTTATTTTTGTAATGAGCCGCTGCTCCATCTGACATGAAAGTAATTTTTGTGAAACTAATAGATTGTTTAATGAAATCTAACAATTTTGATATAAATAAACTGCTATTCTATCATGGGTCAATACTTCTGAAATAATAATAAAGCTTAAATTTTCCAACTTGTTTTCTTTTATGTAGTAAATTTCGAAAGGATGTATCGTAGCTTGATTATTGTTCCAATGATACCCCTGTGCTGAGTTTTGAATAATAAATGAATAATTTTCAGAAAAGTCGCAAATCACTAAAATTTCACCATTTTGAAGAGAATTTTTTTTTATTGCTTATTTAAGATGATTGCTCTTTATGAATAAAATCATGGGTTATGAGCTTTTCAACTTTTTCCGTCAAATATTGAACAAACTCATCTGCAGGTTTAATAATAGTTTCCAAATTACAACGGTCGGTAGTCAACCACTGTTGAAATAAAACTTCTTCCATATCATCTGCTTCTAATACTGATGTAAGTTCCCTCACGATACTATCTGTGGAAATGCATTCTTCACATGTACGATAAAAACAATCTATGGTTCTAATAGGACTACTGCAAAGTATTTTGTCTGCAATTTCTTTATATGAATCAAATTTTACACTATTAATAATCAATTTAACATTTTCATGTATAGTACAGACACATACATTATGTGTACCTGTACTATCCAACAGTATGCAATGCTTTGGTCGGAGCTGAGTGAACGAAGTAAATCCGATTTTAACACTTTTGTATTTCTCTTCAAAAATCATAAAAGCCTCTTTAAGAGACATCATCAATAAACGTTTCTGAACATGCTCTTTATATCTCTTTATATTCGATATTCAGAAACATAATCATTTCTTCCTGGCATAGGCCTACTAATATCATCACTGTCAAAGAAATTTAAAACAATTTGTTTTTCAGTATCATTAAATCCATGACCACTTCTTGCTTTCTTACTACAAAGAATACCTTGTTCTCTGACTAGCCTTTTCATCTGTTTCACTGTATGATGGGGTGCATTAAACTCATTAACTATTTGATTCACTGACCATGATTTAGGGAGCACTGATAACACTTTTACGGCATATCAAATCACATGTGAATTTACGGACAAGATCAAAGATCATCAAATATTGTGTATAAGCAGCAATATTGGCCACCCCCCCATTCTCTGAAGAAATAGATGTAATGCAGCAGGGAATTTATTACCACATTAGAGCCACGCCAAATAAGAAACAGAAAAACTCGACCTTCTCCGATTTAGATTTTAGTTTAGTTTTAACGTAGTTGCTGACGTTGCTGTGTGGCATATATTAGCGCTAGTGTAAGCAGGTCTTAACTTGGCGCTTAACGAGTCAGCAAGCCGTGTGTGCAGCACCCCGTTGTAAGCGTAACAGTTAAATGCCGGTAAACGGAGGCCTCTATGGCAACGCTTCATAAACACACACGGGCAACTCTCCACTCACTTTCGGACCAGCTCTTCAAGGTAAGGTAAGTCGCACAGTTGCATTGTACTCTTCAAATGCAATATCAATGGCCACATTCAGCTGATTGCAAATGTTCAATGCAAATTTCAAATTCTAGTCGTACTAGAATAGTGACCCAGTCGTAACGAAATGACACTGACAGCTCTGGCGCACCATGATAATGTGTTGGTTTGACGTTTCATGTTTACTAATATCTTATCGAACTGCAAACTGCAGTAGTGTGCGTGACTGTTTTCAGTATGCTGCTTGCTGCAACTTTTGGTTGTTCTTCCAGTCCCATCTTTCGTGCGTGTATTATTGGTTGGTGCGTATCGTATACAGAGTTTCTGTCTATTGCTGTAAAGTGGCGACGAGGAAAAAACTGTTTTGACCTTTTTGGAGACCTGAACCCGAGTGTTTTCCTTTCTCACAATTGTGTGTAGCAAGTTGTGCATTTTTTTCCGGGAAATTGTGAACAGATAGCGGTGCTTTGCTGTGGATGGTTAGAGATAATATTTTCCCGTCGAGAATCGGTTCTTGGTTGATTAGGTGGTAGCCGGATAGTGTTTCCTGTGTTTTGTGTGATCTGTGTGCTAATGTATTGTGGGGTGGAGAATTTTTTTGGTGATTGTTAAAATATCTAGGAAAATTGTATGCGGATAGAAGCAGTTATTTTCAAGGAACACGCAAGGATCAATCATTATTGACGGACTCGAACAACTTTAAATTGGTCGATTTTTAATAAGGTATGCAAATAATATTTTTCTTCTATCCAAACAATGACATTGAATTTTCTGTTTTAGGTAAATGAAACAAACTTCGGATAAATTTTCCCAACATTTAAAACTGAAGGTAGATTCTTACGGTCACACAAATCACAGAGGTATTTCCTTAGATTCATAATATTAGTCCTTCGATAAGAATAATTATCGCAGTCAAAACGCACCATTCAATCATGGAGCAGTTTTCCTGTTCCAGCTAATTTGGCAGGTGGCGTTCCATGGTTGAAGAAAATTTAACGCATACACCCAAACGAGCAATAAGAGAGCACACAGCATCCCACCCTGATTTTCCGTATATCCTATCGTCGTTTAAGGGATGGATAACAACGCGCAGATCGGATTTTTGCTGCTGTTATTGCTTTCTCCTGCATTGACACTGACAGCAGTGCGTTGAGGCGGCACTAATGGCTAGATGGACGTGTCGATGTGAGTGACGTAAATAGCTGGAAGCAATACTTGAATTTTGTCTCGCCCCGAGAGCCAAGTCGAATAAAATCGCTATCTTACGCTTAATTTGACTACTAAGCGAAATCTAAATCAACAAAAACGGTCTACCAAGCTAGAAATATGCCACCGTAGAATGCGGTAAACAGTAAGCGTATATCCGTCGCATTTACATTGTGCGAAATGACCGGCGACGGTGACGAAGTTTGTTTGCAATACTACACCTGTTTATGTACACATTATCACCATTTTTTTTGCTGCTCCTACTGAAAGGGGAAAAGCAACAAGAAACTGGTTCTATGGCGAAGCGTTTAGGCAGACGCTTATTTAGGTGCTAGATAGTAGTTGCTGCATTCCACAGTGTGAGCCACTGGAAGTGGTTCGGTATTGCAATTGGCAAATTGTTATTATCATATCAAAGGTAAAAATTTGGTCGGAATTGAAATTTAGAAATGTAGGCAGAAAACAATATTCATGGAACATGGGAATTGTACCTAAGGCAGGCATTCCTCTTATTAAAAAAATACAGATGTAAGTTGTATCGGCTGCAGGACTTGTATTATATACATATTTATAGATTATTATCATGTTAATTTAAGCTAAATTGATTTAAAGCGTGTTTCATAGGCAGATCTGATTAATTATTCACGTAATCAAATCTCATCCCCGCACCCAAGAGTGTTAATGTGACTATAATTTTAATATACAACCAGATCTGACCCTTCTGACGTATTTTAATTTCTGGAAAAATTGCTCAAGTATGTATTTAGAGAAGAAATAGAAAATTATTTCTGATATGTGGGACTACGTTTCAATTTCCATGGGATACGTATTGGCTCGTGGCAGATTTTGGTCAGGGAGCACTCGGAACATGCCTTGTTGTGGCCAATTCGACTTTCAGCGCTCTAATTGGCCACAAATCATCATATTTTTGTATTTTAATGTGATTTAGTTTACGTCCGATTCTGGCCACTTTTCCGGTGGTAAACGGAATATGTGGGGCCGATGTGGTCCCTGGTATAAAAAATAATAGCCAGAAATGTTTGTATTATATTTGCATGTGATTGAATGTGGGCCTGAAAACTCAACATGACCGTCAATGATCTTATTCATTAGTCCTCATGTGATTTAATGTGTCCGCTTAGCCCTTGAAAGGAACTGGAAGCTGCCCAAGGTGCACTCGAAACATGTCCGGATGTGTCCAATGTGGTCCTGGGTACTTGATATCACAAGATTTGCTCTTGTTTTTTGCATTCTTATGTGATTTGAGGTGTCGCATGATGGGTTTTAGCCCATGTCAGAAACTGATCATTTCCCTTGAGGTATCCGGAGGTATGTGTTCAATGTGGTCCTCTGCATTTGATATATCCACGATTACACTTGCATTTGAATTCTCATGTGATTTGAAGTGCCACATAATTTGGTCCAAGTAAGAAACTGGAGAAGTGGCCAGTGGTACCAAGAACATTCCCGGATTTGTCGAATATGATCCTGAGATGATTTGAGATATCGCATGATGGGTTTTGGTTGAGCTCATAAACTGTCCACTTCCCTGGGGGTACCCGGAACATGTCCGGATGTGTCCAATGTGGTCCTCGGCACATGCTATGGCTACAATAACGTTTGGATTTGAATTACCATGTGATTTGAGGTCCCTCCCCAAGGACATGGAGGTTGACGGTACTGAAGCAAAGGGTTATGTTTGATTTCTTTATATTTGCAACGATGATGATTTCCTATAGTGACACATATCACCTTCTTAATGCTTCAGTATACCTCAAACGATTAATTCTTGGTTGTTAATAGAACTTCCTTGATGAAATGGGCTGCTTCATGCAGACTGAGCAATTCTGATTGTAGTATCAGATTTGTTCTGTATACAGAGGAACTGGGAGGGCTTATTAGAAACTTCTCACCAATAAAGTAATGATCTTCTAGTAAATTTTGCATATAATTTTATTAAAATTTTATTTTATTTTAGCATATTAGTTTTGTTACAGTCAATTGGCATTAGCATACGATACAAAAGATTTAATATTACTTGCTGGTTTTTGTGTAAAATAATCAATAATACCTTTGAAAGATTTTTCAAGTTTTTGTGATCTGATAGATTTCCCAGTTTGGTAAGAAGTTTCGAAGCTAACGCATGTCCACAGGCTTAATAGAAAGATAGGCAGAAAAAGTGTATCATGAAGAATGGTTGCATGCAGAGTTTCTTCCATTCACATGCTATAGATGAGTGATTTTCGGAGTTTTGAATTCGTTAGATGTTGTAGAAGGGATTTGTATTTGTTGGATGCGGGAGGAGATTGGAGGGCCGGTGTTTGACGCATAGAGCCGTCAATTTCGCTTTCAGAGTGTCGCAGTCGGCGGTTTTATGATTCGTGAGCGCTCGTGATTCGTAGAATCGTTGATTGTGGGTTGATTTGACGGGTTTTGTGTGTCGGACGCTTGCCTTTTGGCCTCTTCTTGTGTCTAGCATGTGCAAGGTAATATTATAGCGTCAAATGGTTTTCAGATTCCTGGTTGCGTGAAATACATTTGTGAGAATATCTTTTTGAGATTTTAGTAGTCAGATTTTAGTAGTAGTAGTAGAGCAACTTATCGTCATAAAATTAAAAATTACATTTAGGTATTAGTCAAAAAATGTCGATAGTAAGTTAGATATGTTATGGTATGGACTTCTGCAACGTTTTTTGTTCATTTCATCCAGTTCACTTTAAAACAAACAAGTATGAAAGGAGATTGCTTAGAATAAAGATAAAAGTAATAAGCGCAATATTAAACGACATTAAATTTGAATCTGATACGGTAGGCCATATAACAGAGTCGATAGCCATTGCAAATCAACCATCTCTACCTGCTTATTTTCCTAATTTTCACTATTATTGCTGTTACTCTGACTATCCCCTATGTTCAACAGCTTTCCTTACTATCCGGTATCGTAAACAGGATTCATTTGACCCCTGTGGTTATTATTCTGTGATGCCAAATCTATACCTCTACCATGGTGCAGTATGGACAGCGATTTTTCGCTGGTGACTTGGCCCTATGACCCCCTTCTGTGCTTGAAAATGAAAATGAAATGAAAATGAAATTACCATGTGATTTGAGGTCCCGCATGATGGGTTTTGGTTCAAGTCAGAAACTGGTCACATAACCTGGAGCAGTGATGACCAAAGGGCGGCCAGCGGGCATGAGAATCACTGCCCTGGTGTATCCGGAACATGTCCGGATGTGTAAAATGAGATCTTGGGCTGTTGATATAACCAACATTGCACAACTGTACTAATTCTCATTTGATTTGAGATGCCACATGATGGGTTTAACATGATTTAGGCCGATTATAGACTCACGATCCTTATTCACCGGAACATGTTTTGGCACATGCTATGGCCCAGTACCAGTTTTTCGATTCCAAAAATATTTAATAGTGTTCTATGGGACCATAATGGGGCATCCCTTTCTTAGTCGGTAAAGTCGCTGCTATAAACCTGGACTTCCCTGGGCATATAGTATGATTTATTTACCACACAATATTACTAATGCAAAAATTGTACAGGATTAAAAAGCTCTCAATTAACAACTGTGGAAGTGAGTTTATAAGTTGAGAGCTGGCTTAAAATCCCAGTAAGAACGTAATAATGCCAAAAAAAGAATGGACCACAATGTTCTAAATCCGCGGTTTTTATACTATATCAATAAATTATGTTACAGTTTAACCAGCCGACCTGTGTGTGTGTCACTACTTGACAAATTTGTTATGCCTTAGTGGCATGCCGGGTGGCAACTAACGAGTTTAAATTGGCACACTACTTGACTAGCCTATTGGTCCCAAGCAAACGATTGACGTACCCCATTCTAATCGAAATTCTAGTACTACACTCTGTTTGTTTTGATTCGCTATGAAAGTTTGACAGATAAAATGAGGGGCTCGTGGATTTTCCTATGTGTCGAGGGGTGCATCGGTTAGCTTGGGACCGAAATAGTACCAGAGCTGAGCCAAAAAAATGAGCACGTTTCTTCGGACCTTCTGGTCTTAGAGTTACCTCTATTCAACAGCATCGGAGAATGTACAAGTGAGATGCGTAACCGGAAGAGTGTTCATCTGATAAGAGTTCCTTATGTACAAAATAACCAGTAATTATTGCTGGACGTGAATTAGGTGACAGGTGGCTGTAAAATTCCCAAAGCCAGTGTAAAAAAGAATTTTTCACTCTTATAGATTTACTTGGGACCGGGACTAATAGACTAGTCAAGTATCGAGCCAAATTGAAATCGTTAGTTTCCACCGGTTGGCTGTTGTCCACTCTTTGTTTGCATTGAAAGAGACACCATTAGTGTTGAACGCCTCAAAGAAATTGGTAGGATTGAGAATGGCTTCGGACCTCAAGACCCTATTCCAAGCATACAATAACTTACAATAACATAGAACGGGGTATACAATAACCTACAACGCTCATTTTATGCAGTATGATGCTTCACATCATAGAGCATCTTTTGGATTGATTTCTGATAATTTTTCCTTAGCCTTTTTTTCTGACTTTGAGGGCGTTTTGATGCGCCTTGTTTTATTTTTAAAATTTTACAATTTGCGCTGATTTTCTTGTTTACCCAACAATAATTTTGTATTTTACATAATTCAACATTTTAACTTTCAAAGAGTAAATCGATTGACGTACAGGAAGTAAATTTATCGTGTAAAAACTCATTGATTTTTGACTGTAATTTTGTGAGCGTGTACAATGTGACAGTTATTTTTGATTGTTTATAATTTGAGACCGCTTCTGCTAACCACGGTGTAAATTCTGAGTTTTAATTCGTAGAGTTCGTGTGCCGGTTGCTTAAACAGAAGTGCCAAACGGAAGTGCCATTTCACCGATGAACTACGCCGTAAGTAGCCTTGCTTCACTCAGGGACGAAGCGATTTTGAGGCTTCTCCTTCTTATTCTTTCCTTTATATAACGTCGGTCTCTGTTTGTCTTCTGTCGTCCATCCATTGACGGCAATCGAATGTACAGGAAGGCTGCTTCTACACCTGCGTAGAATATCGCACCCATTCAACACACATGAGCCGGGACCAATGGCTTTAATTCCATTCCGAAAGAGCTTTGACCAGAGATTTTTATGCTTCAGAAAACTCCCTCGGTGCTTACCACTACACCACCGGCGCCGGCAGATTTTGAGGCTAAATGTTGTATGTCTGTTTCGAAGTCCATGCTGAAATTTGTGGTCCAAAAGTCTACTCCAGTGGCACTGAAAATTTGGGCAGCAGATAGAGCTCTTGCACAACAGCTTCAAATAGATGGATTGTACGCCCGCTTAGTTGCCATCATCACTGGATTTCTTTCACCGCACTCAATCGACGTTACTTTGTAGGAACTCTCCGGAACTCGTTTCGTAAGTAAGTGCAACTCCGGAAACATAAAGCTATTCCTTATCGTTGTACAGTACTTTGATGCATCGAAAAGTGGCATTCAAGTGAGGATTTTGGATCGCCATGAAGTGGCTAATGGGAAAGCTGGAACGATCATTAAAATAATTGATCATGTGTTCAAAAAGCACAATTTGCAAGACAAATTAGTAGCTTTCAGTGGAGACAACACTCATACGAATTTTGGTGACGTTAACCGACGAAGAAAAAAGACCATCTTTCATTTGCTGAAACAGACATTCAATTCCAAACTTATTGGTGTAGGATGCATTGTTCACGTTATGCACAAAGCGCTTCACCACAGTCTTGATAACTTGGGAGCTTTTGGCAGGGACTCGATTGTCGTGAAAATTTACAACTACTTTTCGATCTACAATGTGAGAACAGCTGAGTTGAAGCAATTATGCGATTTCGTGGACATCGAGTATCGTATCCTGCAGTCTCACAGTAAATCACGCTGGCATAGTTTAATGCCAGCTGTTCATCGAATTCTGCAAATGTTTAAGGCCCAAGAATAGCCACCAAAAATCCTCGACAAAATTTTCCACGATGAATTAAGTGAATGATACTTGCTTTTGCATCAGTGCATATGGTCCTTTTCAGTGAAAAAATCAATCAAGTTTCTTGAATGGGAGCAAAACACAGCCGCAGAGGTACTGCGAACGGTTGATGAAGTGCGTGATTCTCTTGCACACTAAGATTTTTTTTACAGGAGTCAGCATTTTTTTACTGGGTTTTTGAATTGCTGAAAAAGTCGGTAAAAATTCAAATGACCGATCCGTAAGGAATCAATGAAAACGACCAACTTTATTATCATTCATTAAATGGGGTTAACAGAACTAAGTATTTACAAGTTCAGAACAAATTTTCTCATTAATAAATTTTTCACAGATTTTTAAACTTTTACCGAACAGTTCCGCAATTCAAAAACTCAGTAAAACCGTACTGACTCGATTAGTGTGTGACGAGAGATTTGAAGCTAAATTCTTACATCTAATCTTGAAGAAGCGGTGAAGACCGAAAATGTTTGGAATTAGCTGCTACTCAGGAAGTCTACCGAGCAACTAAACAGTATTTGGAGAAGAGGACGGAATCGCTTTCTGAGCAGAGGGTATAAGCATAACTGCATAAAATAATTCCAGTGGCTTGATTTCCAAAATCTAACGATTAAGAATGAAGACGTTGAGAAAACTGTTCTGTTCCTGAAGAAAAAAGCTGTCTGCATCGATGAGAATTTGATTTTCGATCAGTTCGTCAAGCTCAAGAAGTTCTTGAGGTCGGTAGAGCCGGAATATTACAAGCAGAATTGCAATAAGAAGATGTGTGATTTTTTTAATAGCAATCTAATATTGTTTTGATATCCTGGCGATGCCAGGACACAACGCAAACTATGAGTGCATTTTTTTTCAGTCCGCATCGTGCTCTCTTGCCGTGCGGATCTATTTGCTTTTTGCTTAAGGAAGTGTTACTACTACCTAAAGCTACAACAAATTTAAACAGCACTTTTCAGTGCTCAACCTGTAAAAATTTTCTACCTTGTTCAACTCCTCTTATTCCTCTTCGATCCTTGTTTGGACCCTACCCGAGGTAATCCTTCTTGGATATCGATTTGGAAAATTCCTCTTCGATCCTTCAGATTCTTATAGTAATCTGCTTGGAAGTCGATTTGGATAAAAATTTACTGCCGCCATGGCGCCTAAACGCAAAAGAAAGGGGCAAACTCTTGACCCCCCTTCTGATGAAATTAATTTGAGTAATCAATTTGATTTGCTCACGGATGATGAGAATGATCCATCATCCAAGAAAAATTCTAGTAAACTTTCCCGGCTTAATGCCAAGAAGGAAAAGATTCCCCCTATTGTGATAACCACTACCGATTTCCATGCTCTTCGCATGGAACTTTTGAATTTCGTGAAAGTTAAGTTTTCACTACAAATTGGACGTCGGGGTGAATGCCGTGTATTGGCGGAAACCTTGGACGGATTTAAATGTCTTCTCAAGTATCTTACTGAGAAGAAGCACAATTTTTTTACTTACGACACCAAAACTGAACGTGTGTTCAAGGTTGTCATGAAAGGACTGCCCAGTGGTGAATCCCTGGATCAGATCAAAGATGAACTGGCAAAATTACTTGGAGTTGTGCCACTCCAAGTAATCAAAATGAAAATGAAATCCCGTCCTGGCGATTCGCGCAACGGGATTTCTAATGATTTTTATTTAGTTCACTTCAAGTCTAGTGAACTAAACAACCTTAAGGCCCTAGAAAAAGCTAGCCTTATGCTCCATGTCCGAGTGAAGTGGGAACACTTCAGGAAGACTGGAGGAAATTTCCAAAACCTCACTCAGTGCCGTAAGTGCCAGGGATGGGGTCACGGAACTAAAAATTGCTACATGCCAGCTAAATGCATGAATTGTGGTGATTCCTCTCACGCAAAGGACGACTGTCCTGTGAAGGAAGATCCTAAGAAATTTAAATGTTCAAATTGTGGTGAAAACCACAAATCCAATTTTTGGGAATGTAAGACTCGCAAAGCGATCCTACAATCTCGTTCTAACCTACAGGTAGGAAACGCTCCACGTTTCCGGCCATTCCTCTGCTGTTAACAACGGTCAGCGAGGAACAAATTCTACATTCGTACCCGTAGGTACAAATATCACCCCTGCTTCAAATTTTTCATCTGTACCTACTCCCCTCGCTGCTAACAATGTTCAGCGAGTTAATGGAGCTACCTATGCTGCTATTGCAGCGGGTAGAAATCAAAATACTAACCAACGTTCTAACGGAAATTTTGACAATTTTGACTTAGGAAGCATTACTGCCCCTAAAATGGAATTTTTACAGAATTCATTAATTGACATGATTTCTGATATGCTTAAATCTAACTCCATGTTTGATGCTATTCAAACTGGAGTAAAATTTGCTAATAATATTGTCATGACTTTAAAATTCAGTAATGGATTTTAAAGCATTAAACATTGTAAATTGGAATGCTCGATCTCTTAAAGATAATGAAGACGAGCTATTTAATTTTTTGAGAGTTCATAACGTGCATATTGCCGTTATAACTGAAACGTTCCTTAAACCTGACCATAAGGTTAAGAAGGACGCAAATTACTTGATTTATAGAAATGATCGTCTTGATGGACCCTGTGGTGGCGTTGCCATCATTATTCATAGACGAATCAAGCATACAATTCTTTCTTCATTTGAAACCAAAGTTTTTGAAACTTTGGGAGTTTCTGTTGAAACAAAATTTGGACAACTTACGTTTATAGCTGCCTATTTGCCATTCCAATGCGTAGGCCAGCAAAAGAATTTTCTCAAGGGTGACCTCCAGAAACTTACCCGTCATAGGTCTAAATTCTTCATTATTGGTGATTTTAATGCAAAACACCGCTCATGGAATAATGCTCAAAGCAATTCCAATGGTAATATTCTGTTTGATGATTGTTCTGCAGGTTATTACACTATTCAATATCCAAACAGCCCAACATGCTTTTCTTCTGCAAGAAATCCCTCAACTATTGATTTGGTCTTAACTGATTCATGTCAACTTTGTAGCCAATTGGTTACCCATGCTGACTTCGGTTCTGATCACCTTCCAGTAACTTTTGAAATATCCCAAGAAATAATTTCTAATCCCAACAGCTTTACTTTCAATTACCATAGAGCTGATTGGGAGCAGTATCGAACATTTATGGAATATAACTTCGATCCAAACATTCCTTTGCAAACCAAAGATGAAATTAATTATGCTCTTGAATCTCTGACTACTTCTATAGTTGAAGCAAGAGCTGCCTCAGTACCAAAATGCGAGGTTAAATTAGATTCAGTTATAATAGACGATGATCTTCAGCTCTTGATCCGTCTTAAAAATGTCCGTAGGAGACAATTTCAAAGAACACGCGATCCTGCCAAGAAAGTTATCTGGCGGGATTTGCAAAAACAAATTAAAAAGCGATTCTCTGCCCTGAGGAACAAAACTTTTGAAAATAATGTTTCTAAATTAGACCCGAGTTCCAAACCCTTTTGGAAACTCACAAAAATTTTGAAAAAACCTCAAAAGCCAATTCCAGCGCTTAAAGAAGGTGGTAAAATTTTGATCACAAATTTGGAAAAAGCTCAGAAACTTGCTAAGCAATTCGAGAGTTCCCATAATTTCAGTTTGGGTCTTACTAGTCCTATTGAGAATCAGGTTGCTCGGGATTTTCGGAATATTTTCTCTAGGGAAAATATTTTTGATGATTCCTGGGGGACTGATTTGGACGAAGTAAAGTCTATAACTAAAAAATTTCAAAATATGAAAGCTCCAGGTGATGATGGAATTTTCTATATCCTCATCAAAAAACTCCCTGAGAGTACCTTGTCTTTCCTGGTAAAATTATTTAACAGATGTTTCCATTTGGCATACTTTCCTGATAAATGGAAAAATGCAAAAGTTGTTCCAATTTTGAAGCCGGATAAAAATCCAGCTGAAGCTTCTAGCTACCGTCCAATAAGTTTGCTTTCTTCAATAAGTAAACTTTTTGAAAAGATAATTTTGAATAGAATGATGCTTCACATCAATACGAACTCAATTTTTGCAGATGAGCAGTTTGGATTTCGCCATGGGCATTCAACTACTCATCAACTCTTGAGAGTTACCAATTTAATTCGTTCAAACAAATCTGAAGGCCACTCAACTGGAGTTGCTCTTCTAGACATAGAAAAAGCATTCGACAGTGTTTGGCATGAAGGTTTGATTGCTAAATTGAAAAAGTTTAATTTTCCACTTTACATTATGAAATTAGTTCAAAATTATTTAACTGACAGAACTCTGCAGGTAAATTATCAAAATTCCAAATCTAATCGACTACCTGTTAGAGCAGGAGTTCCTCAGGGTAGCATTCTTGGGCCTATATTGTATAACATTTTCACTTCGGACCTCCCTGATTTGCCTCAGGGTTGCCACAAATCTTTGTTCGCTGATGACACAGGCATTTCCGCTAAAGGAAGAAGTCTTCGTGTTATTTGCAGCAGACTTCAGAAAAGTTTAGATATTTTCTCTTCTTATTTACAAAAATGGAAGATTTCTCCCAACGCTTCCAAAACTCAACTTATAATATTTCCACACAAGCCTAGAGCTTCGTTTTTGAAACCTAGTAGTAGTTACATAGTCACTATGAACGGAGTTCCAATTTCCTGGTCAAACCAAGTGAAATATCTTGGATTAATACTTGACCATAAATTAACTTTTAAAGATCACATTGAGGGCATTCAAGCCAAATGTAACAAATATATAAAATGTTTGTATCCTCTTATTAACAGGAAATCCAAACTTTGCCTGACGAATAAACTTCTAATATTTAAACAAGTTTTTAGACCGGCCATGCTTTACGCTGTGCCAATATGGTCTAGTTGTTGCACTACCAGGAAAAAAGAACTTCAAAGGATTCAGAACAAAATTCTGAAGATGATTTTGAAGTTGCCTCCCTGGTACAGTACTACCGAAGTACATAGAATTTCGAATGTTGAGACTTTAGCACAAATGTCCAACAAAATAATTAATAATTTCCGGCAAAAATCGTTACAATCCTCAATTGCAACGATTAATTCCCTTTATACTTAGATAAGTTTTAGTTTTAGTTATTTAGTTTTAAGCTATCAATTGTTATACTGACATGCAGGTTTAAAAAACCTGTTTAAAATACTGAATTGCCAAGACAGGAACAATGTAAAAACACTTAGATATATATCATAACAATTAAGGCTGGTAAGTTACTGTAGTAACTGGAGCACCTAGGTTAAAAATGAAATGTAATTTATTTTGAATTTGGAACAAATAAAGAGTTAAAAAAAAAAAAAAAAAAAAAAAATGAGCGCATTTTTTTTTCTTTGATTCAATCTCAGTGGTGTGATGAGAGGAATCGTCAGACGGTAGAAACGTTTAAGCTTCTTATAACTGTCCAATTTAATTTTAAAATTTTTGATTGTTTCGATTTTTTACTTTTGCCTGGTATTTAATTAGAAATTTTTTGAGATGATTGGATCGTCCAAAAAATAGGTTCGATAGAATTGCCATCTAGAAATATCGATGTTTTCAGTATGAATGTTTGTTTTTAAATAAAATGGTTGTTCGTATTTTGATCACTTCTTAATGAAACATAATGAAAAAATTAGAATATTATGCTATTTTATCCATGTTTTTTTTTTCACATGTAAATACGGGTAGAAACCAACAATTATTTTTGGAATAAATCTTTGAAAATGGTTCTAGCTAATAATTAAAAAAATCCAGGATAATGAACCTTCACCATATGGTATCCCTAAGGATATATGACGCTCTATTTATGTGCATCATAGTAACATAAATTTACACTACTTTTTCGAACTGTTCACTACTGTTACTTCTGTAATGAAATGAAAATCAACGTATTTAAAGCTTGGTCAGTTTGGCCGGTAGCTAATTTTTCAACTGTGTGACTGTTGGATCTCGGAGATTACGAGCGAAGGAAAGCTGGTCAGTCTCTTCTTCGAGAGCTAACGAATCGATTTTACTCTCATTCTATACGTTAAACATAGTGTGGGAAGTAGTGCGCTGTACTCGCACAATTATGCGATATAATGCGCCCCAAGTAATAATTCAAGCTGAACAGTAAGAACAGAAGCTGATTATTGGTTGGGTTGAGGTGTACAAAGCTGATTAACAGCAAGCTGAATATATAGTTGATTAGTAGTGCGTGACGCTAATTGTATCCTCTTAATTCAACCTCAATAAGTTAGCTGATCTAAAGATTGAACAAGTCTTATTTTAGCTTAACACTACTCCACAAATCAACAATGCACTACACATATTTTGATAGCCTGATTTGTTAAATGTAGTCTGTGTCACTCGTTGCATTTCCGGCATTTTTGGTGTTCTAAATTCACTGCCTACTTTTGTAATCCCAAGCAGCGGTAGCAGTAGAGACAAGGCAGAGGAGCTTTTTAGGAATAGCTCCAGTTCCGACACTATGTATAACGTATAGAATGAGAGTAAAATAGATTTTCGCTAGTAGGTTTTCCAGTTCTTAGCTGTAACGACAATATGTCTGGACGAACAATTCAAAAGGTTCTATCTGCTTTAATAAATTCTCTTCATCGACTTCTCTTTCTCTCTTTCGCTCTGCAAAAACAATTTGATTTTCTGAATGCTTGATGAGAATCTCCTTTATCAAACTATGTCGTGAAAATAGCGTGAAATCTATTTGTATACCCATGGTTATCAATTAAGAGAATCGATCAAAGCAGATAAAACCTTTTGAAAAGTTCATCGAGATTTGATCTTTTTTGCCTTATATACTGTGGGATAAAAGAGTGGGTAGAAAAATAAATCCAACGATGCCATGCAACTGCATTCAGCAGCGTGTGCAACAGGGGGAGCAAACTATAGTCGCTATATTCATAGTTTAGAGGATAGAATCTCGGGAACCAATTGAGCTGTCAAATAGCGGAACCAATCGAGCAAATCACGACCAACAACAGAAAAGAGCACATCAGCTATTGTGAGAAAAAAAATACTTCTGAACCCTTTTCTCGTGACTCAAAACTCGCAACCTAACACCATCTTTGGGTTGGTGAAAGTTTCCCCTATTCGTTGATGCCGGTAATTTGCGTTCGATTGGCGAGGAAAGAATAATCAACGTTTTGTTTATAAATGTTGATACTACCTTTTCAATTGTTGGTCTAAAATATATTGAATTGGTTCCGCTTTTTGATAGATCGGAATTCTATCCGCCAAACTACGAATATAGCCAGAGTGGCCAGATTATTTTTTTCATTATCGGTAGCTTCTCAAAACTTTTATCGGTAGTTATCGGTAGGTCGACTTAAGAAGGCTTTCCCGATACTTGAAACTTTTGTGAGCGGGGGGGGGGGGGGGTTTTGTCTCTGCTCCAGAACAATACACTGTCCTTCAGTTCTTCTGCTTTAAACGTGTCGAAATCAATTTTTCTAATTGTAATCTAAAAATCTGTGATTCTCGGTAGGAAAAGTGAAAAATCGGTAGTTTTGAACCTTTCGTCTATGAATCGGTAGGCACCCCGAAAATCGGTAGGTCTGTCCACCCTGAATATAGCGGCTATTGAGCAAACTTGCTGGGGATCACATTAAGACTAACAAAAGCCACTTGGGGTAGAGGGGCATCGAGAACAGGTGGAGCAGTAGTGTAAGTGGTCACAGTAGTCGACGTGTTTTCTGTGATAATCCGTTGCCTTTCCTTCTGACTCTTGCAACACAAGCTATCAACATACAGTACCAAACTAAAATGTCATATAACATGGGTGTCATACGACTGTACCACCCAAAAATGTTGGTTTTTTCTCATTATGAGAGCTGCTCATGCCGTGCTTGTGACAATTACCAATATAATATGCAACGATAAGCGAGAGGAAGCATTGCTGAAATAGTTGAAATATTCACAAAATAGAGGAATTAGAACGAAGTGTCGCTGTTGATATAATAATTATTTGACATTAGTTTTCCTTTTACGCAAATGTTTTTCTACTACTAGTGCTGTGCGAGAGAGCTGATGGAAAATAGAAATACTCAGAGGGAGAGATGGGCGGAGAAAACAAAATACAATTCGGTAGCATGGATTTGGACCTAAACTGTCTTGCAACCCTTGCTAGAAGATAGCATTTCACATGACTTTTATTTTTGATTCGATTTACGTTCAAAATAATAATTGATTGCATCGCAAGATTTTGCACATTTCTTTATGCCATTAATTAACCAACTAAGATCAATTAATCAATAGAGTTAGAATATTGCTTTTGATTCCAAAAACTAGTTGAATTTGAGAAGCACACGAAACATAAAGGTGATTGAATTTTTGTTCGATTGCAATACTCTTAAAGGGTGATACGGTCAAAATTTGGTCAAGGGAAAACGCGTGTAAATCGGTGAAATCGTTTATTTAAAAAAATTAAATTTCTTTTTCAAGTTCAATTAGTATAAAATTCAGGAAAAATATTCAGTTAGGCTTCCGCTTTTCCAAATCCGAATTGCTGGGCCTTACGCTTGACCCCTGCCATCAGATTTTGTACAGCCACCTTGTCCACCTTCTTCGCCGCAGAAAGCCAGTTTGCCTTGAACTGCTGCTCGCCCTTAGCAGTTTTTTTGGTCTTCTTTAGGTTCCGCTTGACAATAGCCCAGTATTTCTCAATTGGGCGGAGCTCTGGCGTGTTGGGAGGGTTTTTGTCCTTGGGAACCACCTGCACGTTGTTGGCGGCGTACCACTCCATGGCCTTTTTACCGTAATGGCAAGATGCCAAATCCGGCCAAAACAGTACGGAACAACCGTGTTTCTTCAGGAAAGGCAGCAGACGTTTATTCAAACACTCTTTCACGTAAATTTCTTGGTTGACAGTCCCGGAAGCTATGAAAATGCTGCTTTTCAAGCCACAGGTACAGATGGCTTGCCAAACCAGATATTTCTTTGCGAACTTTGACAGTTTCATGTGCTTGAAAACATCTGCTACCTTTCCCCTTCCTTTTGCCGTATAAAACTCCTGTCCCGGAAGCTGCTTGTAGTCGGCTTTGACGTAGGTTTCGTCGTCCATTACCACGCAGTCAAACTTCGTCAGCATCGTCGTGTACAGCCTCCGGATCGCGCTTTGGTCGTCGTATTTTGTTTATCATCGCGATTTGGAGTCACTACCTTCTTGTAAGTCGATAGTCCAGCTCGTTTTTTGGCTCGATGCACGGTTGTAGACGATACACCCAGCTTATTTGCGGCATCTCGGAGAGAGAGGTTAGGGTTTCGCTTGAAACTACCGGCAACTCTCTTTGTCGTCTCAGCGGCTTCCGGTTTTCGATTTCCCCCCGATCCAGACTTCCTGGCTGTCGACAAACGTTCCCCAAACACTTTAATTACATTTGTAACGGTTGATTTGGCAACTTTTAGCGATTTTGCCAACTTTGCGTGCGAGTAGCTCGGATTTTCGCGATGCGCGAGCAAAATTTTGATACGCTGCTCTTCTTGCTTGGACGGCATTTTGACAACTGAAGAGTGAATTCCAAAATCAAAATAGGAGCAACATTCTATACACACACACACCTTCAAAATGAGGGGTGTTCAGGTTTTTTAAGTGCAAAATTGAAAGAAATACGTCAAGTTGATATTGACCAAATTTTGACCGTATCACCCTTTAAATTTAAACTAGTAAGAATAAGAAATCCTCGGAAAAATTCTAATGGGAATGTTCGATTGGCTCAGATTTTGACAGTTGATTTGGCTCAAAACATTCTCTCCGCCCATCTCTCCCTCTGAGTATTTCTAATGGAAGAGCATGAGTGTTCGAAAATAAAAAGACTATAGCTCACGAAAACGAATCCAATGTAGTAAAAAGCAATCTCCGTCATAAGCATCCTACACTTCAGTCCCAAACCTCTAATTTTTCGAAACAAATCAATTGGTAGTAGGTTCAATATTACCATGATGAATGACCAATTAATTTGTTTCGAGCCATAAGAAATCCAAAGCTAAAGCACATGTAGCTCACTATGCGCCACCTTTTCACTATGCCTCTCCTTATCCTATAAGAAAAAAAAACTGACAGCGCCAGTTTGGGAGTTGTTTGCCACTCCTCCTGCACGCATTCATAAAATTGAAAAACTTTGATTTTTCAGTTCATTTGTCCATATTTAAGTAGGGGAAAAGTTGGCTTCGGCAATACCTTAACCTATTATCGTCAGGGGGTAAACAAAGTCCTAGAGCACTCAAATTTGGCCAATAGTTGCTCTGAAACACAATGTATCCACATGCCAAAATTGAGCTCTCAAGGACGTTGTTTACCCCCTGACGATAATTGGTTAAGGTATTGCCGAAGCCAACTTTTCCCCTAAATAAATTCTGATATACTAATCTGGGATTTTTTTAAGATTCACATGCATTTAATTCTTTTCTAGATCGCGTCGATTTGTCTAACAATTGTTGTAAAGATACACTATTTATTTACCATTTGCATGAACATTTTGAATAAATCAGTTACAAAATCATTCTGTTATGTTGAACAAATATGTGATCACAGAATTCAGTACGTCTTAAATTTCTATACTGGGGCTCACATTAATAAAATCAAAATTCAGACATGTAACGAAAAATCCCAAACACGGATGCAATCATAGAGCGCAAATCGAACAAACGACACATTGCGCATGCTCACATGAGCGAGGTCAATGCTCGGTTGATTGCTCACCATTTCACCAATGAAAGGAAGGTTTTCTCCTCCCAACGATAATAAAAACGCTTGCCAAATCGTTTTCTTCATCATTTGCCTTCGAGCATGCATCGCACTGATACGAAGACGACGCAGTGTTGCCAAATTATTTCCAATTTCAATCTGTATTTTCCCCTTATATATATATATTTTTTAATCTGTTTCTGGCTGACAAAAATCTATTAAATAATGTGTATAAATTCTATTCGGATCATCGTACATATACTTTAAGTTTATTTGAAGTTCAGAAATAGTTTGTTCATAGTTTAGAATCTTGAAGAATGACTTATGTTTGCTTTCTAAATAATTAATCTCTGAATCCTGAAATCCTGAATATTGATGTTTTTAGTGATTTGTATTTTTTCTAAAAATCTAAAAATAAAAAATAAACATCAAGTCCTAGTTATGAGAGACAAACCTGAAAAAATAACGAAGAAATAATCACATTTTTGTAAAATTTAATTTTTTATGTCCGAGATTACGAAAATCTTTGTTAGGTCATTTGTTTTTTTTTTAGAAAATGAAAATAGGCATTGAAATTTTATGAAATATTAGTTGTAAAATGTTATGTTCGATGTTTCATTTTCTCAAATTATTCTAATCAAACCAAATTTCAACTTTATCTAACCATTTGGCAGATTAAAAGGATATTGAATTCGCTAGCTCGAATCTATATACCTAAATATACTCAGTATTTTTTGTGAAAATCTTTGGGATGGTTTCATCTGTATTTCCCTATTTGCAATCGTGTTCATATGTTTTATCAACTTTTTTTGTATTTTGTCACAACACATAACTTATATTTGGATGTTTAGTAGAATTTCATAGAATATTCTTTATTTCTGATATTACGCTAGTCAAATGTCAAAATATCCAGTTGACTGTTCGACTCACAAACTGTGATCAATCAGCTTGTGGGTTGTTAAAACGGCTTGTTTACCGATTCGCAAATTAAAAATAAATTAATCATATACCTGTCACCATGTGATATGGTTGATTAAACAATAAGAATGAAAAACTAACATCCCTTCTAAGCAAATACAATCCAGAGTTAAACATAAGTATCATTACAGATAAATATGTATATGTTTCAGACGACTGAGACTGCACTCACTGCACTGAGACGACGAAGAAAACACCTACATCGACCGAAGGAAAGGCTTCCCACAATAGGCATTGACTTGCACTGGTGTGGCCACCATATGAAAAACAACCGTCCCTTTCAAAAACGGAAAGAGTTAAGAACTAAATTATCAACATAGTTGTTCCGTCCACTAGCGGTCCTACGTCAAGTTTCCGTTCGTGGCCCTAGGTACAGACCCTTCGTTTTTTTTTTTACAAAAAACTAGTCTAGACCAGCTAAATTAATCTAGATCAAATAATGTCCATCACTTTTTTTATATTGCCTGGGCGGTCTTTCGAAACAGTGCATGCAGAGTTAAAAAAAATTGGACTGTAGAGGGTTAACCGATTCATACATTTGCCAAATTCCGTTCAATTTCGTGGAATGTAAATCGTACTGCACATCCGTTCGCTCATGAGGCCCGTGACAATGAAACTTCCTTCGCCACTCTGACGAGCTCACAAGTTGTACAAATCACTCCATTAAAACTCACGCCATCACTGAAAACGCACACTTCCACTTTCCACGTATAGACATAAAGGTCTTATGCAAATCTTTTGAATAGCTGAATAATTTATTGTTACTCAGTCAACTCTATAGCGATGATCTTTGTCCCAGGCGGGCATCGAACACTCCCAACCATCAGTGGCAACATTCATACATCACGACGACACTATGGTGCGATCCGCGTGAATCAAGTCACTTAATGTATTATCTTATTAGGAATTGAAACATCATACTAACAATGTCCTACGTCCCGTTTACAGACATTTCTCCCGCTAGTCTCACAACAAGTTTCCGCATTTGTTAGTCGGACTTCGATTCGGATTTGCATAACATTTTCTACCGAAGCTACTACCTGCAATCGGCTACAACAAAGTGTCAAATTGCCATAATGTTAATCTACTCCCACCATGTGTATGAATATACATTTATCTACAGTCAGCCATCCTCAATCAAACGGGGTGTCAAAGTGTCAATAACATTTTCCCGACTTTCGTCGTTAGTGTGTCACTGCTCTTGCCTCAGAGTACCAAGGTGTGTGCTTAATATTAATGAACTACCATATTTAAAATCTAATGCCTGAGAGCGGCAATTAATAGCTCCACTGGACGCTGGTTAAAGAAGCGTGAAACAGAAGAAAAAATCAATCGATGAAGCGCACATAAATTGTTATTTTATGTACCAGACTGGAATTCATCTCTCGGTTGCGTGAAGCTCTGATTAGAGGTGTTCGATTCGGTAGGACACGCATAAAAACTAATATGGAATAAGTAGACACATAAAGGTATCACATATCTGAATAAAGTCTCAGCTTGACCAGCTTCTATTGCTTGGAAAGTATAAGGTAACATTTTTTATTTACATTTATTATAGAAAAAGTCATCCCTATTGCTAAACAAGAAGGCTGCGAAAAATTAAGGCACAGATAAACGGAACGATAGTGCTAGCAAAGTTCGTCGTTCTACCGATCTGGATGCTAATTAGCATACATGATTGGCAGGGGAACGCTATTGCAATGATTGATTAATTTGTTTGTTTCTATTAATAGAGCTACTACAAAAATGGTTGAAAACACCCCACAAGCAACTTTCAAAATATAAAATTTTGCTTCTGCGATTAGGATTTGACATTTGGTATGAAAAGCTTACTGTCGAGGTTCAGGCTCCTGGCAGAGTAGGGTGGGGCTTCAAAGTTTTCAAAATGGTTTGGTGACATGTTTTCCCATGTAGAAAATGATTGTTGAGATAAATTAAGTAACATACCAAAAATTTAGCTTTTTTCGTTGACATCTTGAGGTGGCGCAAGAGGTCTAAGTCCAAAATGTCGAACGATGAAGTTTTTCAAATAAAACATATGCTTTTATAAGTAAAAACATGATTTTGTGACCCTAAAGGGTGCAAATTTTGTCCATTTTGCATCCTTGCAGTGCTTTACTGTCGCTATTCGCATGTCCGTCCCATAGCGAAAATCAGTAAGCCGAGAAAATCGCGTTTTATGTTTGCTTCGTATCATTGCTTCTTATGTGATGGGACAACTAATTTGACTGTATTTCCAAACTTTTTCAGAATAAAGTTGTTGAGTTCATCCAGTATTTTGAAAATATGCGTGATTATCTACCATTTGCATTGTAAAACTCATTTCTGACAAAAAGAACTATGGGACCGACATGCGAAGAGCGGCAGTTTATGCAGCGTGAGTAAATATGATAATGCGAGGGAATAAGAGAGAATGGAAGAGATAGAACACAAGAAAAACGAGGAGAAAGGTAAATTATGGAGCAACAATAGAAACCCAAGCAACTCAGCTTGTCATAAACTGGTTTTCATAACTTATATATGACAATCTCAGCTGTGAAAATTTACATCTAGTCACTTATATTCAACTCATTTATAGCAAAAAAAAAAGCGCAAGAGGTGGGATCTATATGTAACATATGTCAAGTTATATATGATTGACTTGCGCAACTTATGTATGACTATAACGCAACTACTGTTTGAAGATGTTCTAAAAGGATTCAATCCTTCCAACAAATGGCATTTGTTCATTTTTCCATCATAATTATTAATTTTATTGTGTGAATAAAGTGTATAAACTGAGATTTAATACTCAAGTTTTTTTGTGCGTTTGAAAATTTATGGTGAATCTTTACATTCTACTTCCAAAAAACTCATTGACTCTTAGAAAAAGCTTTTTGCAATAAATTTAATTGCACAAAAAAAAATCTGTATAAAATTCCCCAAGAGTTGTAACCTTTTTTTTTTGATTATCATACTTGTCTCTTCTACATAACGTGAATGGGATTTAAACACAACTGAAAGTTTTTTTTCATTCTATATTTTGCTTCATCGGTCAGCCATATTGCAGTGTAATTTGTAGAAGACATCTAGAAATGAAATAATTGCAAAGTCTGAGATCAAATTGTAATCTAAAGCGGACTACGACGCGGCTCTCAATCAAAGGAGTAACAAGTGTGATGCTATCACTGCTAGACTAGATCTTTGGTTCTCTCATGCAGTGGTTTATCAGAGAGGGGAAGCTTAGTAATCCCCATTGCCTGCCCATGGTGCCATTCTATCGCGGCATGAGCCAGCAACGCCGGCATACACCTACCGTCTCCAACACTCCACTATAAAGTATGAAATTAAGCCCGCCCACCAACAGCAAGGTGCAAAAACTAGCCAAGGGGAGGGAATTATGATTTCAGTTTGATGTTGATATCAAAACTTGATTACAATTTGCTGTCATTTTGATGCTGGACTTTGCTCGCAAAACTTGTCAATTGCGTAAACTGAAATCAAATTATGATTTCAGTTTGATGTTGATATCAAAACTTGATTTTGATTTGCTGTCATTTTGATGCTGGACTTTGCTCGGCTACTTAAACAATATCTTCAGCGACGTCTTCAGGTGCTGGTATCTCTTCTTCATTCAATGGTTTGATAGGGGCAGCACTTAAGGTGGTTGTTGTAATTCTTCGGGATTGTCAGCCAATATCGTCAGGGCGTTAGGCATACGGAATGTGCATGGTAAACTCCTCAAGTAGCACCATGGTAAACGCTGACGTGGCTCAGTAGCTTATTCCAGATGTTGTCGTAGTTGATTAGTGTGAGAGCTCATAAGACGTCCGTTTTCCAGCAGAACACTGTATTTGATGGAATTCTTTCTCTCAGTTACCTTACCGCAGGAACCCAGGAGGTTTCATTACGATGGCGGATCTCAGGTGTTGTCGTTTATTCACAAGGTTTGAGCAAATCTAGGGTCGTAGTGATAGGTCTTCATAGGAAAATCTCTGCCGGAGATTTACCATCAGGTGCACTTCGTATGGGCGTCGACACAGTTTGAACATGGTGGAATTTTGCTGTGTTTTCTCCTTCTCGGAGCTTCTTAAGTGCACAAGGCAGAAGTACTGTCAATATGTCCATCAATATATTCACATCTATATTTTCAACAATAATTTTGATGGCTCATCAATACATCATCATCATAAATATTCCGAGTCAAATCACAACCATCCTCCTAAAATTATCCGGACAACAAGCCCCTTTTGCTGCTATCATATAGTAGGGAAATATTGAAATCCGATAGCAAACTATTTTGATTTTGCGTCAATATAGTCATCAATATTTTTGTCGTCAATATTTGCATCAATATGATTGTCCCTCCCCTTGGCTAGTTTTTATAGTTTTAACCTGGACGTTGGTGAGCGGGCCTAATCTTATGCTTCATAGTGGAGCGTTGGAGACGGTTGGTTTAGGTCCGACATCGTTGGCTCATTCCGTGTCAGATTAGCGGCATGAGCATGCGTTGAGGATTACTGAGCTTCCCCTCTCTGATGAACCACTGCATGAGAAAACCAAAGATCTAGTCTAGCAGTGATAGTATCACACTTGTTACTCCTTTGTTTGAGAGCCGCGTTGTAGTACACTTACGTATAGGCACTGACGTTGGGTGTAATACTGCCGGGTTTTCCGCAAATCACTTTTATTTTATTTATTTTTACACAGATAGATTTATTTGGGTTTGCACGGGAATTATACTATTGAAGTTTTTCAGAAAGTGCCCAACAGTGCTCCTTATATTTGCGTGACAAGCTTTCATTGAAGTATTACTCAAACAACAATGTTAACGTGCTTCATTTTGATTTGGGATAAATGTTTGAACTATGGCTCGGGATTTCCACTGTGGCGTGCTTCTATTGTGACATACCCATACGTATTTTTGTGGTGTGACGTAGTGGAAGCGTGGGAGCATAGTTGGAGCATATACCCGATATAATTTAAAAATCAACTAGGAAACTAACTTCAAAGTGAATCATTTTAGTTACATGAAGGTGTCACCTTGGACGAACTAATTTTAGATTACATGTACAAATTCAGGTACTTAATAATTGATTATGTAGATTAGAGATTTCAATTATTTATTAAATAGAGCTATCATAGTCATCCAACGAACTTAAATAAGAAATTTAGACAGCCTAATAACTTTAAGTAGATTAACAAAAGAGTTAGGATGCGGGGGGTCTGTTTAGGGAGGCAACTATCTTTACAAGTACTGGCAACTAGCCTTTTCATATATTGTCTGTTTATTTTGATGGTTGCTTTAAAATATCAATTTGGTATATATGTAAAAGGATTAATCAGTGGGAGGTGGATTTTCGATTTCTTTACATTTTCCTCAAAACCCCCCAAAATTGACCTCTTCAATCCCTCCATTTTCCCATGGCGTTCAAGTGGTCCGCGTAGACTATTAAGCCCTTCCTTTATCCTCGGCTTTGGATTGAATTGCGCTCCCATTGCCCCAGCAAACGCTGCAAAATGATAATGAAAATGAAAGCCAAAAGTACTTGAAACACGTTAAATTTTAGTTTACAAGCATGGGTTATGATTGTGTAGGTAGATTAGATATTTCAGTTATTTATTAAATAAGACTAAATAATCATCAAATGAACTTCAATAAGAAAATACAGAAAGTCAATTAAAATAAGAGATAAGACCCGGGGGTCCGCTAAGGGAGGTAACTAGTCTTTAAAGCTATATAATAAATCTTCCTATTTAGTATATTTGTTAATTACAGGCAATGTCAATAGCGAAAGTCATATGTTCAGTCAGGCGCTTGCGAAGAAGTGAAGTTTTAGGAAATATGTTTTAAATATGTTGATAGGTTTGAAATAAGAATTAGGATTGTTGTGCTTTAGTTTTCGGTAAGGTATGATGTGTCAACTAAACCCTTTTGAGTAATTTTTCAAAAATCAAATTGATTGAGTGATTTATTGAAAGACACCTTCATTGAAACATTGCGTTGCGTTAGAAAACAGTATTCTTCTCTAACGAAAATTGACAAGTAATTCATCTAACATAGTAGTAGTAGCAGTGTCGCATAATCTAATCACAATTGCTGCATATAGTGGTGGATGGGCCGGCAGGGCTGAATACGGATCAAAATTAACATAACTCTTAACACTAAAATGATCCCGGAACTAGCACTCATTGATTGCCCTTTTAGTTATATATTAGTTTTATTTTATTTTTTATTCTAATTTATCTATGCTTCTTTCTATTGTTTGGATCAAGTACAACTAATACTAATCTACCTTTATGTATGCTTTATTTCCTTTTAACCCATTATCTTTGTGAATGGCGAATCATATGACATGAGACACGTACAAGCTGGAACTCAAATAAATAACGTGATTTCAATGGACTAAGGAGAAGGAATAGAATTACTTCGAACAGGATATCAAACAAATTCAGGGCCACTCCATTAGAGACCAGGAATCAACAAGGCATCTGTGAGTTATATACTCGGAGAGGTATTTGATAAATAATCAAAAAGTAGTAAGTTAAAATCACAGTGGAGCCAAGGATCATGAGAGGTAATTGTCAATAATTCATTGATTAGTAGAAATAACCATATTATCCTATAATTGATATTACTACTTTTATATATCAATGAAATAAATCATGACAGAGTAACATAACGAGTTTAAAAACAGATGGGAAGTACAATAGACACAAGTTGACACACTACACAAGACAAGTTGGGGTTAATACACAACACAAAATGACAAAATAAGTGACGACATAAGACAAGACTGGGACAAAAATCAACCTTTAAAAAATAATAATGCGCAATTATATTATCAAAACTATTTCGATCAACACAAAAACAACAGTGACCAAACGGGCATCATAGCCCCGGAACGTATGTGTGTTGATTTAAAATAGAGGCTCATAGAAGCAAAATTTATCAATAAAAGGAGTCCAGTGTAGAGTTTAAGCAAGTGTATGATGCCACTGTAATCACTACTGATCAATACTGTTGAGTATTGACAATATGTTTGCGCGTTTGATGCTTGCTCAAGACTGCGGATGGTAAGGGGCAGTTGTCATGCGCGTAATTCCAACAAATTGCATTCCATTGACCCAGATGAGTGATTGTGATTGTCAAACCTCGCAAATGTTTCCTGTAGTATCTACAATATCGCTGATGTGGTAGTTCTTCACGTACAGAAGATTTCTGGACAATTCAATAAAGCGTCGATTACCAGAAAGTGGTGAAACCTATCAATTGGGTCAGTATTCCACGGCTTCGATAGAATGGACCATTCCAGATCTGTTTTTCTTGGGGATTTAGCAGCTTCATCACAGATTTTCAGCATCGAAAAAAAAAACTTCCCCGTTGTCATAATTAATCTAAGGCCAGTAGACGAATCTTTTTGCGAGGGATTTCATGCGTACCACTCCCGGGTGACCTCAATGCAACTACTACGAATCTGTCGCCGAAAATGAGGCAATCCTGAAACCTGAAGACTTTTTTTTTCTTCTTTGGTTTGTTAATTCCGTCGATCTTGTTTTCCGTGCTGAGCACCAATGCTACCGACGCCAGGAAGGCAACTCCCACACCTGGACCCTACTTATCGACCCATCAACTCATGAACCGAGGACCAACGGCTTTACTTCCCATCCGAAGGAAGGCGTGATCAGAGATGTTATGCCTCAGAACAGAACATCCCGGCAGCGCCGACTGGGATTGAACCCAGGCCTGCTGGGGTGAGAGGTAATCACGCTTACCACTACACCACCCGTGCCGTTAAAACCTGAAGACTGCTTCGGAAATTGAAAAACTGAATCACCAATCGCCTTGGAATGCTTGGGCCATCCTTTAATAACGTAAAGCTCGTCAATACAATCAAAGATCAAAGCATATAAATAGAAATCTATCGTCAGACAATGCAATCATAGCTCCTTCTTGATTGGAAATGTCCTTGGTGCATACAAAGCACACAGTCCTACTAATCTAAAACCTCTCACCATACGTCACCCGTTTCACATTAGTCGCCCATGGATACGACATGTGCAGTCAGTGATAATGACATCGCAAATACGACCGCAGGCCGCCCGCGGCTGGCCGGACATGACACATAAGCGTAAATTGATTAGCGTTTAGTTCACGGGCGTCTTGCGGTGAAGAACAAAATGATTACTATTGCAATCTCACGTTATGGTACTGCTTCTGAGGGTGCAAATATTGACGCACATTTTCCAACGACAGCCGTAAAACAAAGCCCTTCTCTATTTGTCTAATGCTCCGCACACAGCCGATTGATCAATCAAGCAAAGAGCAAGACCGGATCATTGCTCGGACGATTTCCTCAACACCATCTACAAACAAACATAGGTATGTATGGTGGAAAGACGAGTTACAGAAAGTCGTACCTAGTGAGTCAGCGGGAAGCGCCCGCAAAGTGTGTGCGATAATTGAAGTCCAATTACCACCAATTCGCACAATTGTGTAGGCCGATTGGTCGCACTGGCAAGGGCTTATGAAGCTAGACAAAACAATCGAAACCAATTATCGGAGCTCAACATGGGTCACTGTTGTGGTGGAAAAGTGGTCAAAATGCTATACTTAGAATGTTTTAGCAGCTACGATGGTGTTGGTATTATTAATGAGTTATCCTGAGAAAAATAACTGGAGGTAATTAGAGTACCAAAAACAAGGAAAGCGCGAATACTTCAAATCCCTAAGACAAATTTAACCCTCATCCCTCCCAAAGTGCATCGACATGTCTCGACTTCTAGAAACTATGAGTAATCCCATCGGTTGAATCTATGCTCATTTAGTACGGAGCCAAGAGCTTGTGAAAGAAGCGCGCCAGCGTCAGCTTTGTTCTTTCTTCTCTTGATTTGTCCGGATCTAGATTGGAAAGATGCACTTTGAAGTGTGTCCCGTAAATCAAAAATCTCGTTGCTCGCATGGTAAATAAATGTAACAAGCTCCCTCGTAAAATAGTTGCTAATCTTATTTATAGATGCTCCGGCACGTACATCCCAACCCACATGCAAATGGACAAATATTTAATCACAAATTATTAGCAGTGATTTTTCACCCATGTGCTTGATTTCATTTCGAATGCCTCCAAGAGCGAGCAACAAAAGGATGGATGACGCTGACGTGTCCGGCTGAGCCGCAGCTACGACGCGACGTGCAACGAGACAATTTAAATATTATTAAAAATTCGCTACGCTTTTACCGGTACGCTATCCTTCGGAGTAGAGGAACCGTTTAACACCCATAAACAATGCAGCCTATTGACGGCGAGCACCGATCGGTGCATGCATGCACATGCGGACGGGGGCAAGAGTTGCACTTTATTAGCATATCCATGCAAACGACTAGAAAAGGGTAACAAAAGAACTGCCAGAAGAAGTCCAGACTGAACGGGGCACAAGAAGTAAGAACCGGTGGCTGAGTAAGAATAATAGTCAACGATTATAATTCACTTTGGTAGCGTACCACACCACCCCCGTTCACCGCTATCGTCATATTCTCATATGAATCGTATTAATTTCTACACTACTCACAGGCTTGAATCCAGGAACCATGAAGATTATTGAATGCTTGCATGTGTCTTGTAGTGTCGCATGGGAAAGGGTCTCATGCTCATAAATCTTGAAAATTCTGCGCATACGACAGATGCTCTTTGTCTTTTCCTATCGGGCGCAGATGATGGTGTAACCCAGGGGCAATACAATTGTTTTGAAAAAAAAAAGACGAAGGTGGAGTTCATTAAAATAGTGTTGCAATTAAATAGAATTTCTCTTCGCTAGCACACCACTGATGAGAATAGCTCAGAATTGAATCGAATTCGACTCAAAATGGTAAAAAATGGGGTACACAGCTAAAAATTAAGTAGTGTAAATTTTCGTTACTATGATGCACATAAATGGAGCGTCGATTAATACTTTATCCGGTCTATGCTTACACTTATAAACTGAGTAAAATATCAATCGATTTTCCTGAAACTCGATCCATATTTAACTGACCGCCATCAAATAGTAAAATACAAAGGAAAGCATCAAGTCCCGTGGATGTCACTTCAGGAGTTCCTCAAGGCTCCCATTTAGGACCAGTTTTATTTATTCTATTTGAAATAAAAGATGCCAAAGACATCATCCCATTCAAAGAGGAAAAACAGATATTCCATACTTGGTGCCAAAAAAGCCTGCTACAATTAAATATAAAACAATGTAACTCAATTACAATTAGTAGAAAACGAATCCTACCCGATATAACAATCACTTTAGGAAACCAGACCGTAGAAAAGTGTGATAGAGTCAGGGATCTAGGTGTTATTTTGGACTCAAAACTTACTTTCACCGATCATTATAACACAATTATTAACAGAGCTAACAACATGCTTGGTTTCATAAAACGTTTCTGCTATAACTTTCACGATCCGTTTACGATAAAAACATTGTACATTGCTTATGTAAGGTCGATATTAGAATATTGCAGCATAGTTTGGTCTCCTTTTTCAATCACACACGAAAGAATAGAGTCCGTTCAAAAGCAGTTTCTATTGTATGCACTCCGCAAGTTAGGTTGGACTGTATTTCCTCTGCCTATTTCATTCGTAAACGATAGTCAGCTAGAAGTAGGGTTACGGTATGTAATGTGGGTCTAGTCCTTTCATTCGGCCTATCACGCAAATAAATAATTAATTAAGGAATATTACACAAAAAATAAGGAAAATATTGATCACTGATGATTGATAAATGTGTACCACACACAAATCAATTTATATCACAACATTTCAATACATTTTCAGCTCTCGTAAGTAATAAAACTGGTTGAGAATATCACTCTGTTCGGAGTTTTTAGCCGCCATGACTTCTAAGGTTAAGATGGGAAGGTTGCACTGACGATCATCAAATGGCCTGATTATGGCATTTATTGAATGGAATTACCTGATAATACACACTAGACGTAAAACTCACAGTTACTGTTTGAATATTTTATGTTTATTTTAATTGTTTAACAACGTTTTCACAAGTAAATCATGGACCCAACTTTAGGGACACATTTCTTTTCTATGTTCCTAACTTTGGCCCATGAAATTCATTTGACAGCATATAGCAATAAGAGTAACGTCAACAATGTGGTTTGCATTTGGATGATAAGGAACGAACAGGAAGGGAGATTTTTTCTGCCAAATCTGTATAATGAACATCACAATGTTTTGATTTAGATATTCTGCGGTCGAAAGACGATAAGCGAAATTTTTAATTTTTAATTTTTAACTTGAGTGATTTAATGTAGTTTTCGTAAAATTTTCTCTAAGAAATGTTTTGAGGAATGAAGAGTATTAAGTTAACAGTGATAGTGATAAAAAAAAATACATAAGAAAACGTTACCAAGAGCGTTTTTTTTGAGAATCAAACAGGATAGGACGAAGTTGCATCCATAAATAGACCCAATTTGGGGACAATAGACCGATATTACATACATTTCCCTGGTGAGTTTTTGTCTTAAAAAAAGTAAGTTTTTCAACTTTTTGCGGTTCCTGATAGCAAACGACATGATAAGCATATCTAAGCATACCATTTAGCAGTAGAATATCGTTTGCAGGTAAATTAATTGATGAGTTATGATTAAAAACGTAATCTATGGCTGCATATTAGACCGAGGTTAGGGACGTATACCCTAGTTTTTTTTTATTTGTTCTCAAGATATATTATAATTTATGTAATAAAGACAAAATTGTAAAACGGTCTACACTGATTGACGACAAATAAATAAATAAATGAATATTTCACCTGTTTTTGACGTTACACGGGTTGGCGCTTTTGGTTTAATGCTCATATACATTCAAAAGCGAATATCTCAATAAAACTAACTGAATGCATGATGCAATCTTCAGCAAAGTTGTTATTCATTATTTGAGCTACAAGTTTTTAAAATCTGAATCAAATCGAGAATAAGGAAGCTTTTTTATGATGGATAGAGTTAATGAGTGTCATTTTGTCATGTATTTTATCCGAATTCCCCATACAAAGTTCAAACTAAAAGGGCTAGCTCATCTTGGAACCAAATGAGCTGAAACTTTCGAAAAATGGTTTTCTCACCTAATTGCATAAATCTAGCCAACTTTAATTTTTGTTGGCCAGTCTAGTGTTGGTGTTTGGTGTTTTATGAGCTGATTTCGTCTTACACTTGACTTCTATTACATCAGTTCTCGCTCAAAGTTGAACCGAGTATCGATGTCTTGATTCGTTGGCTAGCTGGAAGATTCTGGACTTGGATAACGTACTCTGCATACCTTGACTGCAAGCAAACGCACTGTTGCTTTCTAGAGATCCAGTTGATTGAAACACTTCCGAATATGAAAACTATACTAGAATTGAAATCGCTATCACAGAAAAAAGTTCTGAATTTTAACTGTCGCGTCAAATCTCCTCTCGTTTAATGTTGAGCAATACTTTGCATAAACATAGGAATTGCTTACAAGCTTGAGTTATAGGACATTGTCCTTAAATTTACATGAAATATCGTGTAAAACTACGGCAAATCTAGCTTTAATAACGTGTGCACTATATATCGCAGAAATTAACATCTATTTTTCATACAGTGCATTTCATGTGTTTATTGAATCAGAACTCAATTATCACGTTAATGTACCATAGAGTTCGGTTCCCTTCGACCCAATCCGTTTTGGTAGATTAACTAACTTTTCGAACTAATACCCCTCATAATATTCGCTGCACTCAAAATATCAAGTCTATGTATTCGTCTTTGGAATCTAACTTAAATTCGCAAAAATCGTAAATAACTCAAAGACTGAGTAAATTTCCTCGATTTTCCTCAAAAATCTGCTTGAGTTTGAAAAAAAATAGAAGTTTCTCGAAGTGAAGTTAATAGAATCTAAATTTGAAATGGATTCTGCGACTGTACAATGCAACGTGGAGCAATGCAAAAACAAGACTTTAGTAGCGTTAGCTAGAAAGCTTGCCTTTCTTTTGGCAGCACATTCGGATACCTAGAGTCTATGGCAATTTAAGATAACTTCGTTTGATCCAAGTAAATTATGGATATAAGTTGATTGGTTCAACTCTGACGACTCTGCCGGAACATATTTTCTTCACTAGTCTAGTCTAGTCTAGTCTACACATACACAGCCAGTACTTGAAAGAATCCTGGAAAATGATACATCTATCATTTTTCTTGTCATTATTAATGCCTGCTGCACATCAAGGATGTGAAACAAACAATAAAGCGGCCAGGCCTACTGTGTAGCGTTTAGTTAATTTTTGTGGGAGTGAATGTTTACGATGTCTACTTAATAAGTATAGACAGTGGTTAACATTTAATCCACAGGTAATCAAAGAGCGGGGACATACCGTACCAACCGCTCCGTATGCAGGATTTGAAAATAGGCTATATAAATCGTTGGGAGTGACAGAGCTAAGAAAGTTAATGTACACTCCTTGGTTGTCCGATCTCCTGGGATGGAACACAGGTATTTACCCCTTGTGTTCGAGCGTACAGTCCTCCCTCCGTACAAGCGTGGACGGCACCGCCCACCCACTGCCATCCCTCAATCGATCCAGCCGACCTCAGTCGAAGGACAACAGAGAGCGGTGTGCGGACGTAACCTATACGGTCTGCCGGAACATATTTTCTTCACTTGTGGCAAACATGATAGTACTACCATAGAGGTAGCTCAAAGACTAGGAGGTCCCGAAGAAACGTGCTCAGCTTTTTGGCTCAACTCTGGTACTATCTTCAGTTCCAAGCTAATCGATGCACCCCTCGAAAATGTCTCCATTTAAATTTAAATTATAATTGCTATATAGATACCCCTAGTTTGAGTACACCATACAATACCACAGTACACTACCAACTGCTGCAATAGGCGATGAGCCAACAAGTTGAGTTCAGTGGAAAACAGGAGAATGGGTACAAGAAGTACAGAGAAAGGGAACGGCGAGTAGCACGGAAACTTCTTCCGCCACTTGCCAAGTAAACTTAAACGAGAGCAGTTGGATAAGCTGAAAAACGTTAAAAGTGAAGAAAGAGAGTCAGGTATGCAACAGGGATTGAAGTGGCCACATGTCACAATCGGGCATAAGACCGTCTCTTTCGTGCCCTTTAGGACCCGTTTTTTTTTTATTATTATAGTCAGTTTAACACTCTTGGGTCATTCGTGACTTGTCCGGGGGTGAGATTTGAACTCGTGACTTTGGCGTGAAAGGTATGGATGTTAACCACTACGCCGAGGTCGCCCCCATTTAGGACCCGTTAGTTGTGAGGGTAGTTTTGGTGGAGAGCTTTGGAGTGATTCTTTAATTGTCCCGCATAGTTGCGCTATACCGTTCGTAGTTTCCCGACCATGCGTTTGGAAGCTTGAAGATTAGGATTCGAGTTCCACCCCAAATTGTACCGAGCAGGTCTCCACACACCCGTAAAATCCAAGTCCGCCATCTCCAGGGCGGGAACTAATAACTCTCAGCGGAGCCAACATTTGTTCGCCAGAGTCCGCCATTGTGCTCACCGACCGGCGTCGCCAGACGCATTCACCGAGTCTTCATCAGCCTCACCGTTTCCCGCCATCTAGTTAGCTACCGTCATCGAGACCACCACCACCACCTCCAATCATCCTAAACAATATTGAGCTCCAGGAACTGACCAAACAAGTTCAACATGCGCCTCTTAGCTACGTCTGGGAGGTTCTTCAATAAGTTGAACTTGATCCTATCAGCCCCCGGAGCCAAATTGCCACACGAAAGGAGCGCGAGTGACAGCTCCAGCATTGAAAAAGGCTGGCTGATCTCGTCTACCGAATTCGTCGTTTCGCGAGGAATCATCCGAGCCGGCTCGGAATCAGGACCGTTTTTTCGTGCAAACTTGAGAATCCAACAATCCGAGTACTCCTCGCTCTCGTTGTTTGAAGGCCGTGTTCCAAAGGGTATTCATTAGACTGATGCAAACTTTGAAGTTTTTGCTCCACAGTGCTCAAACGGTTTCAAATCAGGTCCTGATAAGCCTCCCAAAATTTAAACTCATTTGGTAAGAAACTGACTTGGCACAAACCATTCGGAGTTTATATGGAAATTAATATGGGAAAACTAAACTTTTTGTTCATTGTCTTCTACCCATTTTTCATATTGCTTTTTGGCACAGTTCCATAACTATTTTTAAGATAATTTTTCTAAGCTACAGCTTTGCGAAATATCGTTTTTCATTCAAATGTCAAATTAAATAGTTATTAATTGTTTCAGAGATTGATAATCTTATGGCATGATCAAGCAGCTGTTCTGTGGGCAACATTGTATTCTGCAATGCGACATAGTAGCCATGATATTTGTGCTCTATTCTTCGCACCAGAAACACCAATGTTGCCTGATGAACAGTTGAATGAGCATAATCATAAGACATCAGTGACTTGAATCAATAATAACTTTTGATCCTTACATTTTATCGAAAAGTGGGTTTCAACAAAAATGATAGCGGTGCCGGTGGTGTAGGGGTAAGCGTGATTACCTCTCACCCCAGCAGGCCTGGGTTCAATCCCAGTCGGCGCCGCTGGGATGTTCTGAGGCATAACATCTCTGATCACGCCTTCCTTCGGATGGGAAGTAAAGCCGTTGGTCCCCGGTTCATGAGTTGATGGGTCGATAGGTAGGGTCCAGGTGTGGGAGCTGCCTTCCTGGTGTCGGTAGCATTGGTGCTCAGCACGGAAAACAAGATCGACGGAAAACAAACCAAAGGAAAAAAAAAAAAAAAACAAAAATGATAAAATTTGCTACAATCAGCATAATAATGTGGTGAATTGTTAGATAGATATCAACAAAAATATAAGTTTTCCCATAGTAATTCCCATATAAACTTGAAAAGGTTTGTGCCAAGTCAGTTTCTTACTAAAGTAGTTCAAATTTTGGGAGGCTAATCAGGAGCCAATTTGGAACCGTTTGAGCACTGTGGAGCGAAAATTTCAAATTTTGCATCAGTGTAGTATTCATCGACGTCTCGCGCGATATTCCGTCTACGAATTGCCGCCAGTATCCGCATTTCTTGGCTTTGTTGAGGCTCTTGATTTCTCCCTCAAGAGTCGAGTACACAGCAAAAAAATAATTTTGATATCACGTCAAAGTGGATGCACTACAATCATGTCGAAAATATGGTGTAATATTACTTGCTAAAAAGGACAAAATTATCATTAATACAATGCATGAACTGGCATTACGCTGCTTTTACTGCATTTGTTTATTTATGTGGTCATAAAAATTACATGAAATTTTCGACATGATTGTAGTGCATCCACTTTGATGTGATATCAAAATTATTTTTTTGCTGTGTACACTTCGAAATGCTCGCGTGCTCCACGTTCACAGAAAAGTTTAAACGCGTCGGACTTTTTACGATAAACCTCAGTGCATTGCTGGTCACACCAACGGGAAGGAGATTTCCTGCGGAAAGACGTTCCTGGAACCGGCCGAGTTTGAACTTGAAGCGCGCTGCCCAAGATCAGATTGGAGAGGAAGTTATATTCCTCCAACGGTGGAAGCCCTTCTACCGACGATACGGCTTCATCTATCACAGATCTTGGATCACATTCCACGTGCAATCCAACGATAATGAACTAGAGCAAAGGATGAGGTCTAATCTACTTCCATTTGAGGACGGGCCAGCCAAACGTTTTACTGCTCTGTTGTTAAGAATTGTCATATTGAAGTTGTCACAGAGATCATACATCAAAGTAGAACTTTTTTCATCATACAGTTCTCCCCAGCCTGTAGCGTGGGAATTAAAATCTCCCATAATCAACCGTGGAGTAGGAAGAACTGAACAAATATCAGAAAGTTGTTTTGCGATTCACTGAAACTCGGGGGAGAATATACACAGAAGCAATACAAAGGGTTTTTTTTTCTCTTTGGTTTGTTTTTTTCCGTGCTGAGCACCAATGCTACCGACGTGCCAGGAAGGCAGCTCCCACACCTGGACCCTACATATCGACCCATCAACTCATGGACCGGGGACCAACGGCTTTACTTCCCATCCGAAGGAAGGCGTGATCAGAGATGTTGTGCCTCAGAACATCCCGGCGGCGCCGACTGGGATTGAACCCAGGCCTGCTGGGGTGAGAGGTAATCACGCTTACCACTACACCACCGGCGCCGTTTACAAAGGGTTCTTGACTTTAATGCGACAACTTCAATACCTGGAAATCGTGGAAGATTCACTCTATAGAAGGAATGGCACTTTTTGATTCCCAAATGCACCCCTCCTCCACGTGAATCCTCACGATTCAATCGAATAATGTTAAAATCATAAAAAGGAAGATTGATACCTGAAGAGAGTTCACAAAGAGGAAATGCATCAAAATCTTTATTGTGAACTTAAAATTTTAACTAAAAAATTAACCAAACATTTCTTGTTCTACGATTTTTGTCAGTTTTTTAGTGTCCATGTTTTTTAGAACATGGTTTTAATTTTTAATTTGTATGCTCTAGTGCATTATTATTACCGAATATATTAATTACATCAGACTTGAACAAAGAAAACAAATTAGTGCATACACATAATATGAGCGTAAAGATGACGAACATAGGTATTTTTTTTTTTGATTTCGAAAGATTCAATTAAAAAAGATAACTGTTAAATGTTCAATAAAATGCGCAAAAGTACGCAGCTTACATTTTACTTAATCAACAATTAAATAAAACAGCAGAAAAGGTTATCTTCCATTTAATTCCACGTAATTAGTTTTAGTATCAATGACAGATACGTATTTCGACCACAATGTGCAGTATTCATCAGTGTCATTCCCACTAAAGAACTTATCAAAATATAACCCCCTTAAGTACTCATCCCATAGGTAAAAAGTCAAGATCACAGGTATCCAAATGAAACTACAATGTGTTGAATCGGAACCTACCTATCTAATAAAATCCAAAGATGTAAGTAAACTAAAGGAGAAAAATCTATACAACTTTTTTATTAGGAAAATCCCAAAGACTTGGTAGCCATCATAATGAAGTGATAAAATTGGGTTGTTAGCGGAATGCTGAAATAAAACAGCAAAAAAGGTTTTCTTCCATTTGATCTGTCGTGGATACGAAAATTAATGAAGTGGATTTAAATGGAAGATAACCTTTTATGCTGTTTTATTTAAGCATTCCGCTAACAACCGAATTTTATTACTTCACAACAATTTAAGAAAAATGTCATGATATTTCAAATAGCTATTTATAAGGTTTTTCTTTAAACTTAATTTATGAGATAAAGTTTAAAAAATAAGTGATTGTGGCCAAATAGTCATGGAATTGACTCATTGATATAAACTAAAATTTGATGTTGCGGTAAAAAAATACATGAATTTTAAAGCTAAGTGCATATTCTGGCCCACTTTACTCTACAGTGTGGAGCAACCGCTCGCAAAAGCTGCGAAAAAGAAACCTCCTTTGCATTTGAACTGCTGCAAGCTTGTGCATGACGGAATAAAAATTACTGGATGGTTTAATATATAATACACTCATTTTTGATATCTATGCACTACTCCAGCTAGTATTCATTATTATATTACGACCCCAAGCCATAAACTTCAAATATATGCGATAATTAGCCAGAATACAACAAAATGTCAAACATCACAAAACAGTGCCGCGCCACTGGGTCTCGTTATAGCATAGCCTGCAAAAAACAGTTTAGAAATGTCGTGACATTTTTGCCCAGCAGCTTGCCAACAATTTCGATGCTTACTTCTACCTTTCCGAACCAGCTATATTGCATAGCGAGTTTGTCATGAAAAAAAAAAACGCAAGATGGTTTACTCTACAGTGTGTATTTTACCCCATATATCATTATTGATTGCCGCTTCTGACATTTTATTTGGCTCGTTGATCGCTTGTCATTTTGTCATTTGGCGATATATTTGCTTCCCTGGTAAGCATACAAGATTTTTGGTATTTCCTACTCTACAGGATGAAAATGGATGCCTAGGTAGATCTTTTTCGGATGCAGGAAGGTAATGTACTTCTTATGCATTTTCTTGATCCCCAGTTCATGTTTGGACATTTGGATGATTGCGTTAAACTGTAGTAGCACTTTTAATTACAAGATACGTGCCGAAAAAAGTGAACCGAACTGGAACACACCCTCCATGGCAATCCATTGAGCTACGGCCACTGAAAACAGTGAAGCGTGCCGCCCTGAGGAAGTACACGAAGCACCGCACTCTCTCATTCAGGAACCACTACGTGAGACTCAATAAAAAGTTCAAACAAATCAGTAAACGTTGCTATTCACGCTTTCAACGTAGTATTTTTATTTTATTTTATTTCTACTAGTCTTCGAACTGATCGTACAGACAGATATTGCTATTCACTAATCCTATTTCTAAACATTGTCTTAGATATATTAAAATCAAAAAGGACAAATACTTCATTAAAACGACGACAACAAACATCAAACGGATGGTTCTGTCCATAAAGAGTGCGGTGCACAGGAAGGTGGAGAAAATCTGCACGCCGGATCGTTCTGGCCGGAATGTTTACATTTATATTGCTCAACAGTACTGAGCAGTCTACGTTGCTCTTCAGGATGTCGAATATAAAAAGCCGCTGCAACAGGATCCTCCTACTAGCCAAGGTCGGTAGATGTATCAAGGCGCAGCGATGCTCGTAGGGTGGTAATCGAACCGGATCATTCCACGGAAGTAAACGAAGTGCAAATCGAAAAAAGTTCCTTTGAATACGCTCGATCCGGTTAATCTGAACGACATGGTATGGCGCCCACACCAGCACTCCATATCCAACGCAAACTCAAGTATAAACCAAAGTCATTTTGGAAGTACGTTAACGAGCAACGCAAGGAACCTGGTATTCTGTCTTCCTTGGTTCTGAAAGGGGAAACGGCTACCGATCCGGGTGAAATTAGCCGTCTATTTCCCGTCAAGTTCGCCAACGTATTCCCAGATTAAAATTTATCTGATGAGCACGTCTCTGCTGCTGCCAGTAACGTACTATTACACGGATAGACCTTTGCACGAATCGATGTAGATAACACGATGATCACAAAGCAGCTCACCGGCTTAAGTCAGCCCACAATCCGGGGCCAGATGGAATACCGTCCATTATCCTCAAGAACCATATCGAATGCTTGCTGTCACCACTTGGTCATTTGTTCCAGCTGTCGTTATCTAGTGGGATCTTTCCATCGTGTTGGAAATATGCGCATATGTTCCCCGTGTACAAAAAAAGGCAGCAGGCACAATATCGATAACTACCGTGGCATCACTTCTCTGTGTGCTGTTTCGAAATTGTCTGAGTTGGTCGTAATGGAGCCTTTATTTGCTCATTGTAAACAGTATTTGAGCGATGACCAACATGTTTTCGTACCCGGCCGTTCAACTACTACGTCGCACATCACTACGAGCATGGCAGAACGGACTCAAACAGACGTTATTTATACTGATCTATCGGCAGCATTCGACAAGATCGTTGATGAAGCATCAAGAACAATGGGCTTCATCATACACATAGCTAAGAACTTCACCGACGTATACTGTTTAAAATCGCTGTACTGCTCTTTAGTGCACCCAATTCTAGAGTTCAGTTCTGCAGTCTGGAATCCAGTATACCTCAATGGCTCGGAAAGGATCGAATCTGTACAACGAAGGTTCGTAAGATTTGCCTTGCGTTGGCTACCTTGGCGTGATCCTTATCATCTGCCCAGTTACGAGAGCCGCTACCAGTTTATCAATCTGGAGACCCTGCGGTCTAGACGAAACGTAACCAGAGACTTGTTCGTAGCAGACATTCTTCAGAACAGAATCGATTGCCTTGCCGTTCTGCAGGATATCGCCATAAATGTCCAGTCCAGAGCCCTACGGAACAATCATATGCTGCGCTTACCTCTACGCCGGACAAATTATGGGATGCATACCGTTATCGATGGCATTCAAAGGATCTTCAATAGAGTCGCCTTGGTATTCGACTACGATATCCCTCGCCTTACGCTACACCGCCGATTTACTGAGGTCTTTTCTGAAGCGACGAACAATTGAGGAAAACTCTAAGATCTTATTTTGTTATTATTATTATTAGTGTCCAGTGAGTGTTAAGTTTGTTTTATGTTTTTCTTTTACCATTTAACTTATGAATGTTAGTCTTAAGTAAAACATCATTACGACCAAAATGGTCTGTTGATGTGGACATTCATCTAAATAAATAAATACTTTCTGAAAAATCAGTGCGGTTTAGTTGATATATGATTGACTGAAAAGGCATGTCATATTTTTTTTTCCTTTGGTTTGTTTTCCGTCGACCTTGTTTTCCGTCGACCTTGTTTTCCGTCGACCTTGTTTTCCGTCGACCTTGTTTTCCAATGCTACCGACGCCAGGGAGGCAGCTCCCACACCTGGACCCTACCTATCGACTCATCAACTCATGAACCGGGGTCCAACGGCTTTACTACGGCGTGATCAGAGATTTTATACCTCAGAAAATCCCGGTGGCGCCGACTAGGATTGAACCCAGGCCTGCTGGGGTGAGAGGTTATCACGCTTACCACTACACCACCGGTGCTGCTAAGGCACGTCATATAATTACGTTAAACCTTTGGGATTGCAGCGAGGAAGAAAGTTTAACTTGTTAAGTTGTAAAACATCCTTATCTTCTACTTGTGCTGCTGCCATTATAATATTGAAAACATGTTTTTCAAATGGTCACCACCAGTTTACTTTAAGGATGTTAGGGCTATGAAGAGAGAGAAGGATAAGTGATTTCCATTTAATTATACTTCCTTATTTGCTTATCCTTGACAATGTCTACAATGTGCAGACTTCTTCAGTGTCTTGTACTAAGTCGAGTATTAGAACAAGACAGTGAAGAAGTCTGCACATTGTAGACGAAATACGCGTATCTGTCAAGGATAAACAAATAAGGTAGTGGAATTAAATGGAATTTAATAATCCTTCTCTCTCTCTCCCTTTTTACAGGTATTCCAGGCATTTTTCTTGTTGAAGGATCAAAACTCATACGCATTGAAAGTTACCCACAGCAGTTGACATGCGCGGCGCCGTCATATAGATATTGTAAACCATAACTACAGCTATCCCCCAAAGAACACGTTACCCATTGAGCTCTACCCAACGCTTTTTCTTAGCGCGTTTTTTTGCATGTGAGTAGTGTCAATGGAGAACTAGTTACTCGTAGAAATTTAGAGTGATTGGTTGAAAATCCGCAGACTTTTTGTATGTGATTAGTGTCAGCCAAATACTATTCGCTAACAGAAAACTCAATTGGTTAGAAAACAGTCGAGAAATAGCGGTGGGTGGACTGCACCACCCACTGCCCAGACAACCAGAATGCACGTATATTCAAAGTTGTTTCTGTGATATACAAACATATATACAAACAATAAAATCGTATAGAACGCAACAAAAAGGGCTTATACCTACAAAAGTGGAGGCCATATACGTGCAAATTTTAATTTTTAATCAAACGAGTTGATTTGACATCATATACGATTTAATCTGTCATAACAAATTCAATTTGAAAAGTTTTACGATGTAATCCGATTTAATTTGTGGTACAGTACGATGGAAAAATGATTCATCGCATATAAGTCGCAAATTTGCATTCTATATGATTTAATTTAAACACAATGCGATGTATGTCATACTTGTATGCGATGTTGACTTAAACTGTAGTGATTTACAATACTGTCTGTACATTGTTATACGACTTCTGGTTGTCTGGGTGCGCTATTCGGGGGATTCCTGCAGCTGATTGTATTTGACCCCATATGTGTAAATTACATCAACAAACGTAAGTCGTCTCGATTGGGTTTCCATATTCTATGCCTTCTAATAGGTTATCGATTTTACCACCCCAATGCGAATGCGTTATCCTATCCCATCCTTCCCGGTCTTCCCGGTTGTCGTATATTTTTATGGTCAGGATTTCTCCGCCCCCTCAATTAAGCCAGCTCCTTCTTGTTTGCAACGGGGAATGCTGAAAATTTCTCAACCATGAAAATGGGCTGAAATTGAGCTTACTGCAGTTACATTTTTGCATGAAGATCGTATCTTTGCAGGAATGTTTAAAACACATGCTTGCTTTTTATGTTGTACACCCAAAGCGGAACGGTTTTGCAAGGATGTGGGAATTGCATTCACCGTTATCCTTGAATATGAAAACAGCTGCCTAATTAACATAGCAATTATATCATATCTTCAATGTATGACTTACAACATTTAAAGGTGCATTTATGTTCTTCTTTCAGGTACGTCCCCCTTGTCAGCAATACATATAATGTGACGATACTCTCAAACAAGGTACGTAATTGGTCATTTTCAGTTCAGGTTGTACACGTGCTGGTTAGAATTGATTACATTTTGTACACGTCAATATTTGCCCAGCAAAGTCAGTTGACCAGCAATGCCAGTCGTAACGTTGAGGAAAGGCAATTTCGCTAATCCTTGGTAATGTTATCACATAGAATGTAAGTCCACAAAAGTCCCAAATGGGTGTATACTAATGGCATGTGCATCATGGCAAATAGCAAGCAGGAAGAAGTGTGCAAACAAGGGGAAAGACGGTCACCAGTAGTGGAGCGTGCGGTTGGTGCAGTTTTATCAAAAAGTTTCATCTGTCCCTCTTTTTGTGTTTGTTTACTCTCATATCCCATGAGCTCTCTAGCAGTAGAGAAAAGTACTCAATTCGAGACTAGCACATTTTCCCATTAAATTTTTATCGCGTATATAGTTTACGCTACATGGACGGATAGCAGTATACTGGTGGATTGTGGTTCGCTGACAAAGTTTTCAGATAAATATTTGCACGTGTTCGTCTGTTTTATCTAAAAGGACCAAGCTGTGAGAAATAAGGAAAATCCTTTGAAACAAGGTTGATTCATCGTTTGCTTAAAATTACTTACATCATGCATTGTGTTGTTTTTTGTTAATTATATGAACATGCATTGGTTATGGCGTCATTGCACTTTATACGAATAAAAGCATATTATAAACACACCGTGAATATAGAAGAATGCAATTTCATAGTTTTAATTTTCTACTTTCTCCGCTCTATTGAAACTCTTCATCTCGTTCGGAACATGAAAACTACCATTCATAAAAAGAATATTCAGGCACTCGGTTTTGTGTGTGGGTGGCTCCAACTGGTTGTTCGTTTTTTCTCCTCTTAGCATTCCATCTGTCATACATTTTGCCTGAAGGGGATTACTTTTAAACTGCGAAGAATGGCGACGGGGAATTGATAAGAACCGTCCAACTAGAATGGGCGAAGGAATGACTGACTGACTGAAAGTTGAAGTCAAGAGAGAAATGTATGCATGCATCCATTCGATATGATTGCGCATAAGTGCTTTTTGCTCAACAACGACAGCATAATAGCAAACAAGCAATATGGTGGGGGGAAGTAAAATGATGAATGAACTTTCAGAGTGAGTTCATAAATCTGCACTCGGTCTCCCGCCCACTCGAAGGTTGCCGGTAAGGGGATTTCTCGGGGATTTATCGTCATGCTTATTGATGCTTGGTAAGTTGTTGTTTACAGAATTGGACTGAAGTAGTCGGAGCGACATGAAAAGATTAGTCAGTTTGGTATGCTAGAATGCGGATTTTGTTTATGAAAAGTGCGCATCATTTTACATAATGTTGGCTGCTGTCCCGAAAGATGTAAAAATGTTCTTGTAGCTTCATTTTAAACCGGATGTTTGCAAGGTCACAGATAGGATAGGTGTTCCAGAAATAGTGGTATCAATATAGTTACGGTATGCCGATTATGTCAGAGTAATGGTAGACAACCAAATAAATTTATTTTTCATAGGTAACTCTCCTCAATACTTGAAACTTGAAATTTGCCCAAAAATGACGGAAAACTATTAATTTTCCTTAAATTTCAGTCGTTTGCAGTCATATTCCACGTATTTTACTAAAATTCGTAAACTGAGCGTTTTACTAAAGCTGCTCATATACAGGCTCTACCAATCACGTGCAAAACTATATCGAAAAATCAATTGATACTGATGAAAAGTTTGATTACCGAATTCCGGTAATTTCAGTAATCCGGTCGGTAATAGGGTTCGTGAGCTCCTGAATTCGAAGAAAAACAAATCCAATTGACATGGCTTACTTTATCTACTCACTCACTTTGAACCACATTGAGGTGTTTATGGCTTTTTAGATTTGAATTTAAAATAAAATTTCGAACAATGGCCGGATGAAATCTCTAAGTCTGCTATTAAAACTTTTTTTTTGCAAATAGGTAGGGTAAATGATGGCTTCGGCACCCATTGACTGTGTGTATTTGCTCACCAAAACACTTCGCTGAATGTATTTAATCGATTCCCTAGTCTTCAGCTTCAATTTGATTACATTTTTTTGGCTATGCAAACCAGTTTTACCAGGTTTTCTTCAAACGAAACATACCCACTAAAAATACGGCTGATTTCGAGATGCCGATAATAGTATACCTGGTTAACACGCATTTCAAATGGAAAGGTTGCCAAAGAAAAAGAGGCTGCCGACAATAGTCACACTCACCTGAGAGGTTTGGTGCGATGTAAAAACGTTTTCAAACCGTTTTGGACAATTTTGGAATGGATGGAATAGCAAGGTAAATGTAGATAAACAAACACGTTATATGTGTGCGTGGTACTGATAAATTGCTAGTAGAAGTGCGGACGCTGTTTGGATTGACGAGAATACGTAAATTCCCCTATGTGATGAAGATATAAATTTGAAAAAATAAGTAAATCTGAAGGATACTATAATTTTAAGCTTCCTAAAAGCTGATATTTGTGCCCTTGAAATTTCAAGGTGATTAAGATCAATCAGAACTTAGTAAGTTACTTATGGCTGTTGAGAATGGACTAAAATTCATTAACTTCGAAAAAGGGGAAACTATTCACCCTTATCGCGCCGAAAGACCAACCGGACATGAACACCCTCCAATCCTGGACCCAATGCGTCCGCCTATAGTCAGACTCACGGAACAGTCTGCAATTGGCGACCGACGCTTTTTGAAGGCACGGCTGCGGGACCCCAAAATTATGGACATTGTGCGGACTTATCTTTCATACTTGCACGACCAGCCACCTTCAGTATGTATTCGCGGAATCACTAAAACTAGTGCAATTTTAATGCTGGCAGCAGAAGGACTACCAACGGAAACAGCCCTTTTACGCGAAATTTTCCTGGACGTTCACGAAGAACTCGGAATTCCACGCACCGACGCTTTGGCAGACCTGAATTCACACCGCGCGTTCCTACTTAGTGAACGCAACAACGACTGCAGCAAACTAGGGAGGCCGCTCGCAAATTTTACAGTCCTCCAAATTTTCAACGGCACTGACGCACTCTACTAAAGGAAGTAACGACGACTATTCCCATGCAAGGGAATTATTATTATCGAATGACGACACTCTACATGAGGTAGACCCTACTAATGTAAGAAATACTGACCCTCCAAAAATCTCTTCACTTCCTCAACAGAATGCGACTGAAATTTTAGTGTATTGCCAAAATTTCAATCGCATGAAAAGCCCAGCTAAAATGAAAGAAATCCACCAGAACATTCTATCTTCTTCTTTTCAAATAATTCTTGGAACTGAAACAAGCTGGGACGAAAGCGTCAGAAGCGAAGAAATTTTTGGAAACAATTTTAATGTATTCCGGCACGACAGGAATTTTCAACTCTGTAATAAAAAGTCTGGTGGTGGAGTGCTCATTGCCATCAATGCTGACTTTACTTCTGAAGAAATCATAACAAATAAGCACAAGGAATTCGAAAATGTCAGGGTAAAAGCACTTATTGCCGGTGAAATACACATTTTTTCTTCTGTGTATTTTCCACCTAAACATGCCCAAAAGCAGTCTTTTGAACTATTTTTTCAAATTGTTGAAACTATAATGTCAAATATGGAACCAGAAGTAAAACTGCATATTTATGGCGACTTCAATCAACGAAACGCAGACTTTATTACAGACATTGAAAATGAATCATTTTTACTCCCGGTCGTAGGTGAAGACGAAGCATTACAATTATTATTCGACAAAATATCTTATTTTGGTCTTAATCAAATAAACCATGTACAAAATCAACAAAACTCATATTTAGACCTTTTATTTACAAATTGTACTGAAGACTTCTGTGTGGATACATCATTAGCACCTTTATGGAAAAATGAAGTGTTTCACACAGCAATTGAATACTCAATCTTCATACAAAATTCTTCTTCCTCCAGCGAATACGAGGAAGTGCCGGAATACCATAAAGCAAATTACGAAGAAGCCAAACGTAGACTATGTACAATAAATTGGCAAAATTTAATAAGTATTGAAGGAAATATCGATACTGAAGTAGAAAAATTTCACTTAATTCTACAAAACCTAATCTTAGAAACTGTACCATCAAAAAAAAGAAGACGAACACAAAACAATAAACTACCCGCATGGTTCAATCCACAACTGAAAAATTTGAAGAATAAAAAACAGAAAGCTCATAAACTATACAAAAAAGAAAAAACTGAAACCAATTTGCGAAACTATCACAACTTATGCAACCAATTAAATACAGCCACCAACTCTGCATATGAGGACTATAACCGCAAAGTCGAAAATGAAGTCAAATCATGTCCTAAGAACTTTTTTAATTATGTAAACACGAAATTAAAAAGCAGCAATTTTCCTTCGCGAATGAATTTGGATGCAAATGTAGGTGAGAATTCTTCTGAAATTTGCAGTCTCTTTGCAAATTTCTTCCAAGAAGTATACACCACATTTTCCGAAGAAGATCGTGACCGCGATTTCTTTGCATTCATTCCTGAAATTTCTAAAAACATCTCTGTCAACCAACTTTCTCAACATGAAGTCCTCAATGCACTAAAAAACTTAAACGCGTCGAAAGGGTCTGGACCTGACGGCATCGCACCCATATTTTTGAAAAACCTTTCTGAAGAACTCGCATTTCCTCTAGAGCGTCTTTTCAACATGTCTCTGAAAAATGGAAAATTCCCTGAAATTTGGAAATCATCTTATTTGGTACCTATTTTCAAATCAGGTGCAAAATCAGACATTCGAAATTATCGTGGAATTGCTATTATTTCTTGCATTCCAAAACTTTTTGAATCAATCGTAAACGGCAATATTTTTCAGCAGGTGAAAAATCTAATTACAAGTAAACAGCACGGCTTTTTTAAAGGTCGCTCAACTACCTCTAATCTTCTAGAATATGTATCTTTCATTATTAAAGCGTTGGACAGTGACAAGCACGTTGAAGCGCTATACACCGACTTCAGTAAAGCATTTGACCGCATCGACATACCATTATTAATCATCAAATTGCAGAAAATAGGAATGGAGCCTGGACTTTTGAATTGGCTTCAATCATACCTAACACATCGTAAACAAATAGTTCGCTTTCAAAATAAACTTTCAGAACCAATTTCAGTTACCTCTGGGGTACCCCAGGGTTCTCATTTAGGCCCACTTCTTTTTATTTTGTACATAAACGACATTTCCTACATACTTAAAAAAATAAAATTGCTTGTATATGCAGACGACATGAAGCTCTTTATAGAAATAAGTAATTCTAGCGATGCAGAAGAATTCCAGAATGAAATCAATATATTCCACACCTGGTGTAGTAAAAGTCTACTTAAACTGAACGTAAAAAAAATGTACTGCAATAGCATTTAGCAGAAAAATTGAAACACCGCATATTGAAATATCATTAGGCAACCAAATAGTAGAAAAAAGCAAAATTGTAAGAGATCTAGGTGTAATCCTAGACTCCAAACTAACTTTTATAGAACATTATAATACTATCATTAGTAAAGCAAACAGAATGCTAGGCTTCATCAAAAGGTTCAGTCATAATTTCGAAGACCCATACACTATTAAGCTTTTATATACCACATATGTAAGGCCAATTCTGGAATACTGCCACCTAGTATGGAATCCATACATTTCCATTCACGAAGAACGCATAGAATCTGTCCAAAAACAATTCCTTTTATATGCTTTACGTAAATTGAATTGGACTGCATTTCCATTACCATCTTATGAAGCGCGCTGCATGCTCATCAATATACAAACACTTAAGGAGCGCCGCCAATTTGCAATGCTTTTCTTCATCAACGACATTATTTCAATGCGCATAGATTCGGCAGAAATTCTCGCACAATTAAATTTTTACACACCTTGTCGATATCTTAGAACACGGAATTTATTTTCAGAAACATCGTACAGAACAAACTATGCAAAAAATAGCCCAATCAATCGAATGATGCGCCTATATAATTTGCATTGCGGAACTATTGACATCACTATGTCCAAGCAGCAAATACAAACTAAGCTAAAACAGAATAGAATTAATGCATAGTATGTAAGTAAACATTGTAATAATCATTGTATGTAGTCTACACTGGCTTGACGAAATGAAAATAAATTAATTTTATATGACACGGTTGTGACAAGCTCTTATTGCATATTCATTTAAGCTTCTTTACAGCTGTTATTCTGCTGTTTAGTTGTCTGTGAACTTGAAAGGCGCTTATTCAACCTCTTCCATCCAATAATCACTACACAGCTTTATCTTGAAGCCGGGTTAAATATTGTTTACTTTATTTGATGGAGGAATTTATTGATTTTATAAACTGCTTAATCAAGGTACTCAAAATTAGTTACCTATAAGCACACCACCAAATTCTTACCTGCACTGGAACCTGGACTCGAACTCAAGACGACCGCATTGGCAAACCTTGACACTACCAACTTCGCTACGCCAACACTTTGAACTGATATAATCAAATCTATATGACCTTCTACAGCAAGATCGCTGAGTAGAGGCTTTATAATAGTGCACATGAATCACTTTCTTGAAATTGTTAATTTAGCTTTGTAAAAGAGCAGAGTAAAGCTGTAAAACTGCACACGTCTAAAAATAAATCCATAGTTGACTGTAAAAATGCTTTCAAAGTAGCGCTGACACAGTTTACTAGCTGAGTACAGGTTGTTTAGTTGTTGAAAAAGCACTTTTGATGTTTATGTTATTCAGCAATAGTGGTTGATTGTGTAGAAGCCATCAAATGAGTAATATAGTCACTTTATTAGCTATGTTTTGCAGCTATAAGTTGAAAGTTGATTAATATTTGCATAGTGACATTAGCGTTTATTGGCTGCTGTAACTCAGTGCGACTGACAAATTGAATAATGGTTGAGAAAAAGGTGAGTAAACGCTCTCCAAAACTTTTTTGCTAGCTTCTGCTTGTAGCTGTATCTGCAGCTTTTTCAGCTACTTCACAGCACAATGCTGGAAAATATGACTTATAAAGCTGAAAATGGTAGTTGGGTACTCAGCAATCAAATGAGGTCTTCCTAATGAGAAAAACACATGGGTCTGCTTAGCTGATGGAAATCTGTAGCCAACATTATATGATCACAGATCACAGTACTCCATGAAATAAACAACCAAAATTGAAGAGATCAAAACAATGATTGATGTTTTGACAGTTTTTTTCTCTTTGTATTGTTGTATTCAGACGGAAGTTAGTTCGTGTTTGACAGAAAAGTGGTTCGTTTTCGCCCCCGTATTGTCTTCTCTTCCTCTTAAGGCCGGCGCACAATGGATACGTTTTCAGGTTTTTTTTACAGTGCATTATTTGTCGAAAAACCCGAAAACGTATGCATTGTGCGCCGGCCTTTAGGATGAGAGTGGTAAGCATGGGTTGAAACAGTTGACATTTTTTACTACACTCGCTTCGTTGTCGTGCGCGACAGTCTGTTTGTATTCGAACACTCATGCTCTACCGTCGTCTCTCTCATACAACACGAGCGGTAGAATAACACTCGAGCTAAAAGAAAATTATCAAAATAGCTATCATATGACATGTGTGATGTCGTTGTAATTCCTCAATTTGGTGTAAATCAAACCATTTATGATCAGAAATATTATTACTATGACATCATTGCTTGCTATTTTCAGAATTCACACTAGCACACCATCAGCAGCTCTTATTATGAGAAAAACTAAAATACATACATTCGTGACGGTCTTCGGCGACAGTGTCGTATGACAGAGCCTGTCATACGACATTTTAGTTTGGTACTGTACTATGATAGCTTGCTTTGCAAGTGTCGGAGGCAAAGGCAGTCAATTATCACAGAAAATGTGTCGACTACCGTGACCGCTTACAAGACTGGTGGTAAGCAGTACATTTACACTTAGAAAAATTCATGTAAATTTTGGTGCTCTGAGGGTGACATATACAAGCGTCACTTTTGACATAAATTTAAGTCGTAACAGACGCGAAATATAACTTAATCAAACGTACATTTCGTCGAGCAATGAATGAACTTTTCAGTCTCGGAGCACTTAATATTACTTTTTTTACGTCTCATCTTTTATGTCAAAGTTGGATTCCGTCACGTGTAAAATTAGTTATTTCTAAGTGTGTTAGACGCCGAAATCAGACGAAGGTTCGGAACCTCAGTTGTACACACTACGAAAAAGTCGTGTGAATTTCGGTTCCCTCCCAAGTAACAATTCTGCAATCATTTGGCATCCACTCTGATTTATGATGGTTTTATAATGGCAATGAATAATCCATTTAGTTTAAATACAGCATTTCACAGTGTTAAATGTTCATGCTTAGCAGTTCGTCTTTTCTCTGTTTTAAAAACCTTTTACAGTCTGAAGAGAAGTCAAACCCTGTCTTGTTTTTAAAATTAAATTTAAAGTAGTTCTCAATCCCACCATAAAACTGTTCTAAAAATCAATCATATTCTTCATTAGCATTTTTTTATTAATGTCTTGATAAAATACTCTATAAACCTGTTCAACATTATAAAAGCAATCATAAAACCATTTGGTTTTAAATTATGCATATATTGTTGCCTTTTGGGCTTTTAAAAGTGTATCATAAAATCTCCTCTGTTTACAAATTGAACTTTAAGGATGGATCCTCATAGTGAATAAAAACCAAATTTATGACAAGGATATCTCGAAGGATAAACGAAGTTGGAGGAAATATTCAAGCGATGCTAACGACCGAAGGGAAGCCGATTTCAACAAAATTTAGTTCTTTAGAAGAACCAGCACGTCCGGCGGAACGGGTACCATCAACGACTGAGCATCTGGTGGAGAAGAGTGAAGTGAGCGTGGTCCTCAAATTCATAAAACATTGTCAAAACAGTCTGAAAACAGACCAGCCTTCTCCAGACCTTGCGAATAGATGAAGATCAGAATAACTGGCGTCAGTACCGACAGCAAACCACTGAAACTGTCAGTTAGCGGACACTAGTTGGTTTCCGATCCATAGCTGCGATTTTATTCGGTGAAAGGGTCATCACTTGGAAAAAATTCATTCAACCGTACATTTCTGCATCGTTTGATGGTGCACTTCCAGAACCATCCGGAAGATGGGGATCTTTTCGGGAATGATCGAGGTTCCAGCTGTGCGAAATGCGAAATGTTAGGAACACTTTCTGAGTAACTGCTTCCAAGCCATCGGGAGAGAATCGCCTGGAAGAACGCTGATTTGCACAGCGCAACTATCGAAAGATAAACAAACTTTGACGTCTAACATTTTGTAGGCAACATTGCCGCCATAAATGCTGCCATAAATCTGAACGGGTTAGGATTAAGCAAAATGGCTTTAGATAAATACAATTCAGTCTACAAGTTTTCTCCATAAAAGACATTTCAAAACCTTATGAATTTGTTAAGGATTTCTTGAAAGCAAAATAACTTTTTCACAAATGGCACATGAAAATCAACTTTTATGCCTCCGCCATATTACAATTATTTTGTTTGTTTTTTACAATCTTCGATTTTCAATCTATATTTCCTTGGATATAACTTTATTTAAGTTAATTTAGCAATGAGAAAATATTTAGAATGCAAAAATCATGAGAAATAAAAATCTCGGCTAAGCTTAATGATCGATCCGAAGAATATATTTATTTTTTTCTTATTGTTAAATAATTAGTAAAATCGATGTTTTCCATGGGCGGACTCAAGTTTTTCGATGTTTTCACATACATTTCACATCAATTTTTATATGACACCTAAAACTAGGCCACTTCATGAGAACTATTTTATAATATTTGAAATTCGGCAGTATTTGTATATGATCAGTTTTTATTTTAATTATTTTGATAAGATCGGATGGTATTTATGAATCCTTTTTTATCTTGATTGTTGATTTTGTAGTGAACTTAGCAAGCAGCTAGGGTAAATGGCTCGGATAATGGTTTAATTCTGGCCAAATAGCTTTTATTGTAGCTTAAATACGGTTTTGAAATGGATCTCATCGTACAACCATTTTGCAGTAAATCAATCTTGAAGAGCTTTGAAAATATACCCTTCAGAACCTTTTCCAGAGTAGGCCAACTAGACATATTCTAGCATCAATAAGGTTTTGGTGGATGCATCAATGGCAAAGCAGTATTGACCAGGGTTTTATGAATGTTGTTTTAAAGTAGCTTTGTAGCATTTCATAAAACTTAAAATGTTACTTGGGCTGAGACCGACACATGTAAGCGGTTCTTTTGACATACGAATCAGTTGAAATAAACGAGAAAATCAATTCAATCAAACGTACTCTTTGATAACACTTAATTTTACATTTTTTCCTTTGATTTGTTTTCTGTCGATCTTGTTTTCCGTGCTGAGCACCAATGCTACTGACGCCAGGGAGACAGCACCCACACCTGGACCCTACATATCGACCCATCAACTCATGAACCGGGGATCAACGACTTTAGTTCCCTTCCGAAGGAAGGCATGATCAGAGATGTTATGCCTCAGAACATCCCGGCGGCGCCGACTGGGATTGAACCCAAGCCTGCTGGGGTGAGAGGTAATCACGCATACAACTACACCACCGGCACCACTATTAATTTTACATGAAATGTTTGTTTACGTTCCATGATTTACGTCCAATATGGATTACGTCTCGTGTGAAAGAAGTTATTTCTAAGTGTGTAGCGTTAGTGACCTTGAGCTGTCGACGATCACCACTGTATTATCCTTACACACTTAGAAATAACTAATTTTACACGTGACGGAATGCGTATTTGAAATAAAATATTAGACGTAAACAAACATGTCATGTAATATTAAGTGCTCCAAGAGTTAAAAGTTCGTTGCTCGACGAAAAGTACGTTTGATTGAGTTATATCCCAAGTAACAATATAAATGCTTGGAAGATTTATTCTTATTTTATCATTGTTTTATCATAGCATCCCTTCCAGCCTGTGGTTGTATTACGGTTTTGTGTGCTTGTCATAAAATCAGGCCGTCAAGTCGTCTATAAAACTGTTTTATGACTACTAAATTAAAACTCAGACTTCATAGTTTTAACGGTAGCTGTAAGGTGGTTCTGCATCACTACTTATAACTGAAGAATAAAACCAAAACAAAACATACAATTATGTTTTATGGTACACTTTTTATGACCGATATAAAACTTGAAGCAGTCTTAGACCTTCATTAAAGCTTCATTACAACTATCATCTTTATCAGAGGCCTAAGATTCACAGATAAGAAATATACTGCTACAACAAAAAATACTCTGAAATTTTTTGTCATTATAAAAAACAAATCTATTCAGATATATGAAATGAAAACCCCTTCAGTGCTTCTGAACACGATGAAGATGAGACGATCGACAATATGAAACTCCTGGAGGAGCTACAGTTATACGATCCCTACATAAGGCACAGTGCGGTGAAGGAGCTCTTAAAAATATTGAACAAGCGGCTTTCCGATACACTTCCGAAAGATCCACGAACCCTTCTTAAAGCAACGCCGACAGTTTCACTAAATCCGTTTGGAGATGGCCAGTATTGACATCACGGCTTTAAACCTTGTATTGAAAAAGCTTTTAGTGGATCCAATAAGCATTTCTTACATCTTGATTACAAGCGAAAATAGGAGGATCGCTTGGAATGTTGGCTTTTTGACAGGTGGTCATGGTTTTTGTTTTGTTTTGATTCGCTGTACCGAATAAAACCAGCAAGCTAGTTATATAGCTTAAATATAACTTAACGCTCTCAATTTGGACTACGAAATGCTAAGATACAACCATTAGGTTTATGTTATGCTATAGAATTCCAATCTAGGAGAATATGTTATATTGAGGTATTTTTAAGGAGTAGCAAGTTATAACGAAAAAAAATGTCGCCGTATGAACAAATTTCACACAGTATGAATAATTACGCTTTAATTGATAGGCAATAAAACACTTTCATACATCTATGTATAATTAAATAATATGTGACTGGTTATTGCTCAACAGTAGTAACAGTTTTGTACTAAATAGATAATCTTTGAATGACTCTTTAATGCATGGTGCTAATGCAGACAAATTAAAAATATCCCTATATTTTAGTATTCATATGGCGCACTAAATTTATGCTCCTGTTTGGTATAATAATCACCATAAATATTGCACGGCATGCTGTGAAGCATATAAAGATTGGTTTAAAATTATAATAAAGTCGTCTTATTTTCAATGTACAATAATATCAGCCATTATTACCAACTGACAAGGATCATGATTTCACATCAAACATCGAAAGAATAAAACCACAATAAAATATTTCTCAATATCCAAACACCCCAACTTAAAACCTTCAAAGTTGTCAAAATGTTTTGCGTATCATGTTTTATCAACTTCTTCAGGAGCGATTTATGCGGTTGTAATATAGTTTTATGGTAGTCATTAGAAAGCTGTTAAAACTTTCTGACCTGGAGGAGGTTTTATGTTTTCATTTTTAACAATCACGTCTAGAGTGTGATAAAACTGACATAAATCCTATGCTCCTAAAGTAGTTCGCATATCAAGTTTTAATGACTGCATTAAAACTGGGCCAATTGGCCATGACATGCCTGTATTGCGGTTCTCAGGAGATTGTTAAAGCAATGTGGTCGTCAGTGAATGTTTTATAATTTGGTTATATCAACTGCTTAAATACTTAAATAAAACAAAAATTGTTGCTTGGGATATTTCGCCTCTTTTATGACTCAAATTTATGTTAAAATTGACGCTCGTATATGTCACTCTCAGAGCACCTAAATTTACATTAATTTTTCTAAGTGTGTAGCTAATTTTTACGAGGATAGATCTCCACATTCACCATTCTAGCCGACTCACGTTGCTCAGATCAACTGACTTCTCTCTTCGTTACACATGATCCACCATATTTCGTCCATGGTATTCGACTATCAGCTTTGCAGCATCCTTCTAGTCATCGTTGTCTACTTCACGATCCACCTTACAATGAGCTTGAGCTTGAGCTTGAGCTTGATTGACCGCCCACGGTTGCTACTCTGTTATTGCCAGATCAGCTGTAATTACACAGAGAACCAATAGACGATGCTACACGATCCACCTTACAATGCCACCCACCAAAAACACTTTGATGTTGTCCGATTCTCACCGCTCGTGTGATTCATAATAACCGTTTAAATTTATAAAAACTTCATATTTAATTTACTCTATCGTTCTATCGAGCAACTATAAATCATCAACCAAACAAATGAAAATCATCCTAAAATCCAAGGATACCGCAAGCAATCATCGAGAATGTTGATTTGTCAGCTTGGACCGTCAGTCTGGGCCCGCGCTTATGTTGCCTATTGTCCCTTGTCACAAGTAGGGATAGGGATCTCAGCTCACTGGAAAAACAAGCTACTGATATTGATATTTGACCATGCATCGGAACCCTGGTCAGAACCTTTTCTTGCTTCCAATCTCAAAACCGAGTTAAAGGCGCAGCTACAAAGTAAGACCATTCTGGGGGAGGCTGGGTTCGATTCCCGGTACGGTCTAGACATTTTTTGGGTTGGGAAATTTCTCGACTTCCCTGAACATAGAGTATGATTGTACTTGTTACACAATTATACTAATGCAAAAATGATACCAGACATCGAAAGCTCTCACTTAATAACTGTGGAAGAGCATATAGAACACAAAATTGAGAGTACGCAATAAGCTACTATGCGATAAGTAATGAGCTTGAAATGCATGGAGGAAGAAGAAGTATTGGAGTGGGTCAATACAGACATTCCTCGATATAACATAAGTTACTTTTTTCACTCCCTTTATCAATTCCTCGCCAACTACCTACAACTTAATTATACAAATCGATAATACCAAAAGATAGAGGATGGTCTCTTCTGTCCGATGATGTTACTTTGCTTGCTACAATGGTCGTTTCGAGAAAACGGCGATGGAAGTGAAAAAGTCAGTTACTTCACATTCAGGAATGGCTGTATTTTAAACATTTAAATTCTTACAAAGACCATCAAACTGTTCAAATTGATCGAGTCATTCCTGACAGGCAACCCTATGATCTTCACCACCAAAACAACAATATGTATACATTGCCACTAAACTAATCGGCTTTGAATGTGCCCCACCGACCATGACAACAATTCTTCCAATTTCCTACCGCATTGACCGCCTCGCATATACATACCTACCTACAGCATCTAGCAAACTGTCTGTCCTCTCTCGCAATGGGTTGCGGCGCGTTCGCGATAATCATGACTCACCAGCCGCATCACGTCACTGCGTCATCAACATCTTCCTGAAGCCCCGAAGCCCCGGTAGATTGCTCCCCTCATACCTACTCATCCTATACGATGCATGTTTTGGTTCAATTCATCCTTCAGCATCAATGGCGTTTGTTTTGGTTTCGCTGTCGGCCTGCAACATGTAGGAAAGCATATGTATACCTACTCTTCGCTCTTGAATTAAATGAACTCGAGAGTGAGTAGAATAATGAACCCCAAAACGATAAGTTTGTTTATGTTGGATCCGTGAGCGTGAGCATTCATCTCCTCTCTCAACAGCATTCAGCGATGCAAGTCGGTGAGCATAAGTGCGCCAATAGAATAACAACAACAGCAATGGAGCCGGGTGCAGTTCTATGCTTCGTGGGAGCATTTTTTGAGGCACATTGGGTGGCACACGGCGGCAAGTGTTATGCCGGAGCAAACAAGGCAGCAAGCAAGGGTTCATTTGCGGATGACCGTGGCGGCCGGGTCTGTGTGCGCCGCGCACATGTAGGAGCCTGCCTCTGAGAATCGTCTGAGTGCGGAGGGTGACGTGAGCGCGCGATGCGGTGGTGGTAGGACCAACATGCGATCGAAAAGAAGGAAGAAAAATTGAAATTTGATTCAGCTGCGGCGCGGCACTTGCGATGCGATGCGGCAAGAGAGTTTGTTTTAGTACATCGTGAGCTTTTGACAAGTGAACAACCGCACCAAAACATACTCGGTACAAGTACGCGCGCGTGTTATTGTGGTTCGTCCGCGAAGAGTACCTACTATAGTAGTTCCGGAAGGACACCCCTGGAGTGCGACGTGTAGTTCGGCCTACGCAAAATGCGAACGCACGCGAAAGGGAACATTTCTGAGTTCTAGAAGGGCACGTTGTATTGTTGTTACGGACAACGGACACGGGCCTTGGGAGCTGCGGAGAGCTTGTATTGGCGAGTGAACACACGCGATTGCAGCTCGTGGATTTTGTAGGATTTTCAGTGTCAGTGCTCGCGATTTATAGCCGGTTCGATTTACTGTTCCAATCAGCATAAAAAAAAGTGCGCACTACGGTATTCAAAATCGGTTTCAATTGTGCCGACCTGCGAATTCAGTGTGTCTGTGTATGTGGATTGCAGTGACTGAAACGAATCATCGACCGAAGAAAAGTGAGTTTCTCAAAGGAATGAAAACGAGAATGCTAAAAGATTAGAGAGATCTATTTATAAATGTAAATATTGAGCCGAGAATCTCCGAGTTGTGGAGAAGAAACGAATCACGTAGATCCACCCAGTGCGTTGAATTATTGTTGTTTGGAAAGGAGCTGCGAAGAGAATAAGCACTATGAATAAATGGTCAAGATTACTCATATTCCATAGAAGAAAAGAAAGAGGCGTCCCATATTGGATTACCGGTATAGAAAACGAGATTTTCCATGGCTTTTCCCCTTCTGTCCAGATCCGCTGCATGGAAAATTCAATCAAACTCACAATTGCTTAGTCTTCCGTAGCGAAAGAAAACGAGGTATTTCAAATTGAATTAGTGCATCCGTATGCCGTTTCTACCCATATGCTATTAGACAATCTCGATTCCGATCGAACATAATTGGTTATCTATTCAGCTTGGGCGATCAATAAAAATCCCACACTCACGAACACACGCTGTCCATGTAGCAGGGTATGAACGGATACTGTTGTTGTTATTACACTGCTGCGGCGATATTGAACTCCGGATGATGAGGGTCTTCCCTTGATTATCGCTCGCAGAGTGGATGCACGATGACGAGTGATGATGGTTATGAGGTGGTGAGTTTAATCAATTTCCTTCCGATTTTGATGAAGTCTGTCATCCATGGCAGCGCTCAAAAGGAATCATCGGAAGAAACCACAACAATCGGGGACGATGCGTGTTCGTTTTCATACAGTAGCTGGCAGTAGCTAAACATGGCTTCTTGCCATCGATGTTCACGAACATATGGGAAGAATAGAGGAAATTAAATTGGGGATTTATTAGGTTGCGATACATAGTGGTGTGCTGTTGGTATTTGGCACCGACCAGGACCTACCCTGATGATTCGGGCGTTTTTCGCTTCTGTTTATATTGGGCTATTATGTTGGGCGAATCGAAGATTGATGGGCTTGCAATGTTATCTATCTGCAGGGCGTTGTTCTATGTTGACCGATTTGGCTTTGGCTTGCTTTGGAGATATTAGGCTTTACGTTCCCATGTGTAGATATTGGAACTGGAGATTTTTTCGTAGGATTAAACGGTGATTTACGAGTTGCAGGCTGTGGTATCGTTTAATTTTAAGTAATTTAATTAATTCTTACTAATGGCTTAAAATTGATTGATGAATAAGTGGTTGGAAGGGAAATGTTGCCTGAAATGATGTCGAAGAAGTGTAGCATGTGACACTGAGTATTTATATTTAGTTGATACTGTTGTTTATCAATAGTTGGAAATCAGAGTGACTTCCATTCATTATTCATAAGATGTTATAATGTTATGATGTATTTGTATATTAAAAGGATGTAAAAAATATTTCGTACACATAAAACCTGCCAATTTTGCTTTCAAGAGTCATAACCAGCAATTTTTTGATCGCTATTCGCGAAGAATGAAGAATGAAAATAGGTGAGCGGGCAGAACTTGTCATTGTTTTAAGTGAATGTAATTTACATTTAATGAAAAACAATTGTGGGTTCTGTTCACTCTTGTTCATCATGCATAATAGATACAGTTTTGAGTTATTGACAGTTGTAGCTAATATCAAAACCTACAAAGGCTTCATACATCATTTTACGGAATTGTGTTGATGAAAATAGTTAGAGGCAAATAAATGTAAATGAATGCATGAAATGAATGTAAATGGTTTTCCATGCCTGGTAGACACTAATCACATGCACACAGTCAGCTCAATTGGTTTGAAGACAGCCGAGAAATTCGAGGGATTCCTGCAGCCACATGGGAAAATTCGTTGCGGCATGAAAATAGCCGTTTTCGGATTTTGAACGACTGCTATACTGCCGTTCTAGTCGTAAATGTTCCACAATACTTACGGCTTGCATAGAACATAGGATAGTTAGGTATATTACCGCAGTATATGAGTGTAAAATCTTCCACACTTTGACTTAAAACTGTCAACAGTAGAACGAAACAAGCGAGAAAGTGACAGAATGTGAAAAACATGCTCTGCTGAGCGCAAAGCTGATTAAAAGCATTACTGAACGAAAAAGATCAGGAATCAGTGAGTGACTCTGACTGTTCTTGGCCTAGATATATAATCAGCTGGTCTGTTTTTCAGATATTATCCATAAACCTGGTTCTTTCATGTTTATCTGCTAAAAAATAATACTTTTCTCCATATCCCTACCAGACTATTATTAAAAATAATGTACACTACCGTTATCGGAAATCACTTTGCATGATAAAAAAAATGCACTGAAGAATCTTTCTTACTTCCTACTACGCTCAGAATCAGTACGGCACGTTCAGTTGTCTTTTTCTGTTCAACTCTTCGTTCAACGAAGACATTGGATGTAATGTGAAATTGTAGTTGAGGGAGATACTAAACGGATGACAGTATCACACTTAAGGTTTTTTTTTTATCTAGTTCGTTCATTTGGAAGACCCAAAATTAATCCCAAATCAAAGCTTTACGGAGCCAATGATTAATTGTTCATTGTTTTTAACAAAATTCGCTTGCCTAGTAGTTAAAGGGGTACTTTGTCGAAGGATAGGAGGAGGGGAGGAGCTTGGGGTAGGCTTGAGATGAAATTTGTTATGTATAAGGTGACCGAAGTATATAATTGATAGTTCCGTTAGAGTATGGCAGCGTGAAAAATGTATAGAGAAGTTGAACATTAGCACAGGGCAACTTTTAATAACGGTACGAATCGAACGAGCATTTCTTTTGTCAAGCTTCCTTTTTGGTACTCTTCAAGCCAATCCCAGATTACTTTAAGAATACTAACCTTAGATTGTAAGTTTGATTAACCTTGTGTTTAGTTTGTGTATTGTGGGTGTAGTTTTTTTTTAATGTTTGTTTTCAAGATGAATAGAAATAAGTTCATGTTTTAGGAATAATTAAATATTTGTATAATAAATCATATTTCAAACCCCCTTCTCCCTTTCCCCACCCAAAAAATTGTAAATCTCCACTAACCTCGAGACGACCGCGAGTAATCGGTTCAATTCCTTTAACTCTAGATTTAAGACATTATTCATGTATAATGCAAATGATAACTCGGCTCTGTAAAGTTTATTCGATTGAGCCTGTACAAATAAATTAATATAAAAAAAAACCAATCCCAGTAGCCACAGTTGTTTTTCATGAATTCTCTTTCAATAGATTATCAATTTTCGAAGACTTTTTTCAAATGTGTTCAAGAGTATTCTTGAAATGCTCTCTGGTTTTTCGTAAATTTCTATAAATATTTTTCAGAATTTCCTAGGAATTATTTGGAAACGCATATAAATTTTCTAGGAACTATCCTTAGCATTTTCAAAGAATTCTTAAGAAATCTAATCGTAATTGTATCAAAGTTTCCTAAAAATGCTCCAAGAGGTTAATTGATATTTGTTTTGTAAAGTTTATAAAAATTATCTTCAGCATTTCCTATGTTTTCTTTCAAAACTACTCCCAGGAGTTCTTTAATATTCTCTTTTAAAATTGACATACAGTAATTTCTTTTTATTTGATGTTCGATTTCGAATGACAATTCATCAGATTTAAATTCCATTTGAATTCTTATAAGTTTATTTTTTATTAAATGAAAGGATGTGTTTGGATTTTATGTCGGAATTTTTTTTGAAGCTTAAGAAAACCCTTTGGAATGTGAATCAATTTTTTTTTTGAATTATTCTTGGATTTACTTCCTCAACATTCCGTTATAATTTCTTTGAAATCCAGTTGGATTTTTGTTTTGGCTAACTCCAATTGGAATTATTCTAGATCACTCCTCACAACCAGAGGCGTCGGTGGTGTAGTGGTAAGCGTGATTACCTCTCACCCAGCAGGCCTGGGTTCAATCCCAGTCGGTGCAGCATAATATCTTTGATCACGCCTTCCGGGAAGTAAAGTCGTTGGTCCCCGGTTCATGAGTTGATGGGTCAAAAGGTAGGGTCTAGGTGTGGCAGCTGCCTCCCTGGCGTCGGTAGCACTGGTGTTCAGCTCGAAAACAAGATCGACGGAAAACATATCAAGAAAAAAAAATAATCCTCAGAAAAATACTCAGATGTTCTACCTATGTCGGATATATGTTCGAATTATATTCATAACTAAGACTGCTGCTGTTTCTTTGAAATTCTTCTCAGAATTCCCAAATAATTCTCCCCTTACCGTTTGATTTGATTGAAGATTAGAACTATTCGTCGAAATATCTTCAGATTCAGATTCCCTTGAAATTCTAATCACAATTCTATTGAATTTCATATCATAATTCTGAATTTCTTGGGAGTGTATTCAGTATTCCATTGGAATTGTCATAATAACCACATTGGAATTATTCTCAGAATTCTTTGCAGTGTTCTTTTAATATTCTCCTCAGAGTTTCCTTTAGAAATCTCTTTAAAATTGTCCTCTCAATCCCCATAGAATTATTCTGAGAAAGACCATGTAATTTTACTTATAACTACCCTATAAAAACTACAATAAATGCAGCCGAAGTTCTCATTACAAAGTTCATGAAAATAATATCATTACCCTTGAATTCTTTCCAGAACTACCTCGGGGCTCTCCACGGAGTTCTTAATATTACTTTCATAAATTCCCCATAAGTTCTCTTCAATCATGATTGTCTTAAAATTTCATCCACTAAGTTCAGCCTAGTTGAAGAGCCTTGACAATTTCCTGGAGGCAAAAATCTTGGATCCTATCCTAAATATGAGATCGTGGGAAAATATTCAAAATCCAGCAGCATCAGTATTTAATATTCTTGCCCTGGATCTCAATTTTTAATTCAATCTCAATGTTTCTACAAAATCCCTTAGTATAATCTTTAACTTTTTCAAAAGTCGAATAATGTAATTTTCTAGAAAATTTAATTGTGCTTAACTGAAACTCAGAAAAATTTGTGTACATTTAGTAGCATAAAAAAAATTTGATGTTTTATTTTCCTACTGCATTAGGGAGGGACATTTTCTTTCTGCTTGCCTGTGAATTTGCCTTTGGATTAAATATAAATTGCAGTATGCAATGCAAGGAGTTACTCTACTTGCTACTAGGGGTTTCAACACCAGTAATATCGTTACCAAAAACCGTTATACCAGCCCTAAACCCATTACGGAAACCGGTTTAACATGGCTTAAAATACCGGAATTTTCGGTAATAAGTCATAAGTTTTAAAAAAGTCACAAATTTTAAATTGAAAATCAACTTTTTGTACGCTACATTGATCTGGATCCACTAGCAGATTGATAATAGGCCAGTGAGGCTAAACCCACTGATCTACACCTAAACGGTCTATAGTACAGCTTACATTAGTAATATGTACTTTGACACAGACACGTCTAGTAGCGCGACAAAAGATCTTTTGTGTGTTCAATGCATATCCATATGGTCCTGCTCTCTCGTATTTCCCGTCTTTCCAAACTTCATGCTTGCTCTATCTAGAGTACTATCTAGCTTTAATGTACTCTCATACTCCTAATAATTTGAATTAATTAGTTGCCGACCAGTACAAATCTAAATTGCTTTACATTAGATCACACGGCAATCACAAACGTATTTCATATAGTGGAAGTTAACCAATTGAATTAAGTTGTATGTGGGCTGGAAATGTATTTGTTACTTTGCTAATAAACTAACAATAGTTCAGCCGTCTTCGGTAAATTTCAGGACCAGCTTCTCTTAACCATGATTTTCTGACTATTTTACGAACAAGATCTAATTTTTGTTTTGTTGTTTACAACTGTTTCTTTTTGTTCGTTTGCATATTCATAAAATATCTGTGTTTTAAATCATCCAAATAACATTAACCGTCTCTTTCTCATATTAGAAAATATGATCTACAACTTTTCGGGCCGTCTATTAATTGTCAATCCAGCATTATTTATGCTCCTTCGTGTGTTCTGAAGATTACAACTGATTAGCATTGACTAACAATTGAAATACTATTGACTCAAGAAAATAAACTTTAAGTAATTATTTCGAACAATTTACAATTACATAACCTAAATAACATCTTTCGTTGTAGCACTTATTTGCATTTCAAACCATAGAACTACGAAACTGGTTTTCATTACCGAATTACCGCGTACAGGTGCTGTGGTGGTGGAAAAGAGTTTACTGTCGGGGAGAGGACAATGTTGTGCGTGCACTTGTCTATATCGAGTATTGTGAAAACGGCACACTTGAGTTCCATTTGATGACGGTACTCAATGGTTAGTTGTGATGTAAGGGGCACGGTGGCCTAGTGGTGATAGTTTTTACTTAGTGTAAAGGTGATTGTGGGTTTAATCTTAGGTCCCCTTTCACTACTGATAGGATTGCAGTTCAGGCCTTGCACATTTCAAATCTTATTTGCGTGAATTTTGAAAAACACATTATCAAATCTCACAAGTAAAAATTCTGAATTTTAATTGTGATGTAAACATTCATCCACGTAAACTTGTATTTAATTTCACACAACCGGGCAACTTGTAAACAAAGTTGTTTACAAAGATGGGCTTTTGTATACAATATTTGCTGCATTGCATGAAATGTCTCAGAACTTTACATGATTTATAATGTAAACTTATATGATATGTGACGCTCCATTTATGTGCATCATATTCAACAGAAATTTACACTACTTTTTCGAACTGTGGCTGTTATGGTATTACATAGCAAGGTGAATCCTTTTGCTATGCATACTACTTACTAGCATAATCTCCCTTCCGGTGACCATTGTGGGGATGCAGAGGTAAACAAACATCTCCAAAACATCAATGATCACTTTAATATTCCTTCATCACGGCCACCTGATTTCAAGGCTGGCTCCATTCGTCATATTTAATACATGGAGCCACTGAAATGTGTACAGTTAGAATGGATGGTAACTCATGGCTCCATTTAGTATAAGCAATTTTATTGATTCTAATCCATCACGGAGTAGCATCTTATTGATATGTGCAATCAGTCTAAGCGACCATTTCTCAATCCAAGGGTCGCAGGCTGAAGTCAGGTGCATTGCAGAAATTCAGAAATGTTGATTATATGTTTTTTAAATGTCTTGCAAAATTTATCTGAGTTCAAAATTATGATAATCTAAATAATGGCAACCTATTGGTCTTCATTTTTTGGGGATTTAATTGTAATTTTGGCATTTTATAGCCAGTATGTACACAGCTAAAAAAAAAAGTAGTGTAAATTTCCGTTACTATGATGCACATAAATGGAGCGTCATATATCATACAAGTTTAGATTAAAGAATGTGTAAATTTATGAGACATGTCATGCTATATTTCATATATTGTATGCAACTGTCCACTTTTGTTTGCAACATTTCTTACAAGCTGCTAGTTTACGTGAAAAGGAAGTTTACATGTATAAATGTTTGCATGCATGGATGTTTACATCGCCAGTAAAATTCAGAATTTTTTGGTGTGTAACGTCTGAAACTTAGCCGTATTGACTTAGTTGACCTATGTTCGGTATTTTAAGGACCATTTTGAACCGTCGAGATTATTGTTGAGTTGTTGTTTTTAAGACTATTATAAGAGTGCTTAGGCCGTTCTATAAATTATAAGCAGGGTGCCTTCCATTCATTTTGGCTAAAAGCAACACTTACAAATTGTTAACTCTTATCTTTATTTTCAAGGGATTCTGGGAAATCTTATTTTTATTTCCTGACTCCCGGGAAGTTGATTCCCGAGAAAATTAGCAACCCTACAAAGCGGTCTAGAAATGACCTTTGGCTTTCCTTCAAGGATACCGAAATATTCTTTAAGTTCGCTAAATTTCCTCGGAAAACGAGAGAAGGAAATTTATTTTCCACATTTGTCGAAAATCCGAAGTGGTCAGTTACAAAATACCAGACAACGTTAAAATTAGTGAACGCAAAAAAAAAAACCCAGAAAAAATGGCAAAGCCGAGAAATACGACCGGAAGCTGATGATCTGGCAGTAGATCTTCAGTTGTGGCAGAAGAGTTTCCAAAATAAAATATTTTCGCTTTCAATAAAAGTAGTGGAATAATTTTCGAACATTTTTTAAATGAAAGTACATAAAAAGGCTACAATTTGACTACTTAACATTTTTATTTGGTCAAACCAATCCAAAAAAGAAAGATCTGATTTCTTGCGCCCAGATTCGTAGTGGACCATGCTTTAACAATGATGATGACGTACAGAATAGGATCGTATAATAAGTTGAATAATGAAGGTTTTAATCAAATCTGAAAATAAGCATTACCATGTTTCATGTCGAATTATCAACAGCAATAAACGAATTCCTTATAAAGCGATGATACGTGTCTATTCCAACCACCAGATCATCATCAAAGCATTGTTTTGCTGGAGTAAACCGTACGACGAAGTTGCAAAAAAAAAAAAAAACTGCCCATTTTAACCATTCCCAGTTCCCAGTCGTAACCAAATCTGATTCCCAGAAATCACACACGGCGTAGTCTGATAGCACAACAACGACGGCGGTGACGGCAGTACTAGCAGACGCCATAATTAGCATATAAGCACTCGTTTCAAGGAACAACGCATCCATCGATCCCATCACGGACGGACCGCTGGCTGGTCGGCCACGGGTTTATTAATAAATTAACTCCTCATCATGTACTTCACACCTTATTGATTTTCGGCAGGGTTCGCCTTTGTTTCCGGCTGAACAGGCTTCCAACATTAAATGTTGAAGCGCACTTGTTTCGCGGCACCCAAAAAGTACTCTCGTTCATCCGGCATGTCATGGTTGAACCGGTTCGTATCATCGCTAAAGTTCTTCTCTGCCTTATGACCAAAGAAGAACCGCAAGAGGGAACAACGCGAAGTCCGACAATTACTAACTACCCCGGTGCTCAAAGTAATGTTGTCCACTTGTCCCTGGCGAGGAGAAGGTGGCATGGAGCAGTGATTGATTAATTTGTACGCACATCGTGCGGTGGTTGGGCGGTTTATGTACAGCTCCGTGTGTTGAATCATGTGTAACTTTCAACATGTCAACCGCCAGTTATCGGAAGATGAATCTGTCTGATCTCGGCAGCAGCCGTTGATTTCATTTTGTCCGGAGTCACAGGACGATGAGGTCCTATACACAGGTTTCACCGCTACAACTTGTCATCGCGTCTGGGTCCGTTTTGTCGTTATCAGTGAGTGCGATCGAGCTGAACGTCGTCGGAGGTGTATTAAGTAACGACAAGCCAGGAAATCGATAAATCAGTAGGAATAACGGTCAAAAGGGTGTCATGGCGATGGTGATGCTGGCGTTGAAAACTGTGCGTGTCCTGAAGGTGAAAGGAAAAGTTTTGTCCCGTTTTGTATGGACATTGTTCTTGATTTATGATCTCGTTACGAACATAGCTGTTCTTCGTCAGAGATATCCTTTACCCTGCTTTTACAATACTGTCTCCAGTTTCAAGTATCAACAAACAAACATGCATGCCGGAAGCTGGTTACAAGATCTATTTATAGCGTACAATCGATATTGCCTTCGCAGAACTGCATAACATTTCTCCAAACAATGCTGGATTTCCACAATGGCTGGAAGGCATTCTGTAGTCAATTTTTCTAGCGCTGACAAAAGACTAGACAATTTAATAATATTTCATCCACTCACCCTTCTGGGATTCTGGGCCGAGAGAAGCGAAAACCACGCACTCTCAAGAGCGCAGAACTACCGTGCACCTAGCCTGGGTTGATGGGACATTCGCTGATGGTGTGGTGACTCACTTGAGGATATTTATGGTCGTAAACAAGAGCGTTAGAGCGAATAGCTGCTGGCCGCCGAAGCATGCAAAAATACACAAACCATATAGCTCTACACCGGAGAAGGAAGAATTACTGCCTTGCGCTGCTGTTGCTAGTGTTGATGCAGACCAGATCTAAAGGAACATGAGGATGACGAAGACGACGACGACAAACGTTGTGACTGCATATGACATATGTTGGCGGACGAAAATAAACTTGTACCACCAGTGCAATCCAGCGAGTCAACAGTAAAATATGTAAAGCATAAAAGATGTTTGCTGGTGATATCGACCATTGCCTGCTGGCCCAGGAGCTACATACCAGAAGCGTGCGTGCGTGCGGTAGGGAGTAGTACCTTACCTACTTTTGTGTTCAACGGAATGATGGAGTGTGTGCCCGTTCACTGGTTAACGTCTGTTTTCTGGAGAATTTCTGTTTTGGACCTTTCTCCGCAGATCTCCTTTTTATGGTTCGGGTGTAAACAAACTAATTAGGGCGTTTATGGTTTACAAGCGTGTGGAAGCGTTGAAGAATCGCATGCGTAATGAGGAAAGACAGTTTTGGCAGATGGCTGTCCTTGCGGTGAGTTACTTAACAATCGATTCAAGATGATATATTGCGGTACTCGTTAGTGTCTAGCTCAGCGTGCGATCATTTTCAACCAAATTTAGAACCGACTCCGTTGTCCCACATTTTTCGTTTATCGATATGGAAATCAATTCCGGCCGAATTCACCTGTATCTAATTTCGGACCGGATCAATAGGCAAATCGTAGTTTGGTAATGTAAACAAATTTCTACCGCTTTTAAAAAGCCGATTATCTTAGCTTTCAAACGAGTGCATGGAGAGAAAGAAGTAGGAATCGATCGGTTGCCAATTTATTAGATGGGGGCTTTCAAAGCTAGATCCCGGATTTCAAAGAAGCTGAATATTTATTCAACCGATGAATTATGACAATACCCAGTAGATTTTGGAATGTGAAAATTTTTGTCGACATGCACACCTGCCATGCAGGTTGCTCTATTGTAATGGAATTCCATGAAAGCATTTCCATAAAATATAAACATTGCAAGTGGTAGACCCTTCTAGGAAAAATCACACCACCGAACAATTGTGCAGTGCTTTAATATTCATGATTATTTCCACTCTTTCTCCTGAGTGTTTTGTTTCAGCGGGATCAAAACAAGGTTGGGCAGGTTGATAATTAGTGAGGAAACGGACTGTTTTGATTTTGGGCTCGTCGTCGTCGTCGTCGTCGTCGTCGAGACAATAGGTCATTCACATCAAAACAAACGGATTTCTTTCCATAAATATCCGAGTGTGTACCTTTAGCGGACAATGGACGATAATTAATGATAATTGGCGTCCCATTAGCAATCAGGTTTGCTAGCGCTTTGCCACCATTGCATAGCCAGTTTCGATCATTGGTCGAATAGACGGAGTCAATTTCCAAACAACAATTCAAATTAAGTAATTAAACAATCAAATTAGTAATTATTTACATTAAAAAAAATATTTCGGAAATAACAAGATTAAAAACTTTTAAACTTAAATATTTTCTATTCAGCATCTTCTACATACTTAATGTAATAAATACTGGACGGTTAGTTAATCCGAACATTTTTTGCCTTTATCGTGCACCAAGGTGTACCGAAAGGCTATAATATTCCTTGAAAATATATTTTTAATCAATGGTCCGGAGAGTCAAGTGTCATATACCAATCGACTCAGTTTTATGAGATCGGAACATTTCAATCTGTGTGTTACTCACTTACTTTTCTCTTACAATAAAACGCTGATTAATCCTTGTGTGTTCCTTGTTCCTAGGGGTATTAAAAGCATTTCTGGTTGTATAACAGCAAAAATAAATTTTAATATGACATCCAAGAGTCGAAAATTTCATGTTATTTTTATGGCCACAAAAATAAACAAATGCAGTAATAGCAGCGTAATGTCAGCTCATGCACTGTATTAATGATAATTTTGTCCTTTTTGGCAAGTCATATTACACCATATTTTTGACACGATTGAAGTGCATCCAGTTCGATGTGATATCAAAATTAATTTTCTGCTGTGTAGGAAATGATTAAATTCAAATATTTGCAACTTGGAGATAGAACAATTACCGTAATACGGCGTGACATTGGGCCAACAGTTTTTTATTGATGCAAATATCTTGAAAATATAGAAAATCATGACTAGAACATGAACTCCTGGAAAATAGAGTAGATAACATTAATCAGCTGTTTTTAACGGTGCCGGTGGTGTAGTGGTAAGCGTGATTACCTCTCACCCCAGCAGGCCTGGGTTCAATCCTAGTCGGCGCCGCCGGGATGTTCTGAGGCATAACATCTCTGATCACGCCTTCCTTCGGATAGGAATTAAAGCCGTTGGTCCCCGGTTCATGAGTTGATGGGTCGATAGGTAGGGTCCAGGTGTGGGAGCTGCCTTCCTGGCACGTCGGTAGCATTGGTGCTCAGCACGGAAAACAAGATCGACGGAAAAAAACAAACCAAAGGAAAAAAAAAAAAAAAAAAAATCAGCTGTTTTATTTGAATAGTGCTATAAAGTTAAGTGTCATAAATAGAGACTGTACTCGAAAAAAGTGAGACACACAAAATGGTCACCAAAAATTAATTTTATGTCGGATTTTCTTCAAACTTTCAGGGAATAAAGAAAACATTATGGTCAGGTTCCTACTTCATTGCTTTATTAGATCTCCGCTCCATATCTGAATGCCCGCACCTTGGCACCACTCTAAGGTTTTGGCGAAGACAACAAATCAAGAAGACTGGCAACTCTTTCATTTTCTCATACAAAAGCTTTGAGACAGGTACAATCACGTCATCTACCGCTCAAAGGTAAATGTTTCAAACGAATTTGATATCAAAGATTACATCCTCTGGAGAAGGGTTTGTGTATTTGCTCATTTTTCTATGCGTTGCTTCCACCTTCACTCAAGCGCAACGCCATTGTATCTGTCGCTTGGATTCTGGCAAAGTTGCCAGTCTTCTTGATTTGTTGTCTTCGGTTTTGGGCAATGGTGGGGCCGACTTCTTTTGATGCTTGAACCCACTGTTTCTTCAAAGCTAACTCGTCCTCCAACACCTAAGGTATTTTACGAATTCTGGCCTTCATGATGGCGCAAAACATCTCAATCGGGCGAAGTTCCGGCGAGTTCGGTGAGTTGACGTCTTTTGGTACAAAAACAACATTGTTGTCTCTGTACCAGTCTACCATCAGCTGCGCGTAGTGGCAGGATGCCAAATCCGGTCAAAACAGTGTCTCTCCTCCGTGAGACCGCAGGAAGGGCAGGAGACGCTTCTGGAGGCACTCGTCCCGGTATATTTTCCCGTTGATGATACCCGTCGTGATGTACGGCTACTCATCTTGTCGCAAATTTGCTCAACTTCTTCTTCCTTACATCCTCAGAAACGGCCAACCGTGATGCGGCAACGGAAAACTCCTGCCCCGGCAACTGTTTTGTTTCCGCCTTGATGTATGTCTTGTCGTCCATCACGACGCACCTCGGTTTCGTCAGCCGCTCCCTGTACAGCTTACTGGTGCGGGTTTTGGCCACCGGGTTTTGTTTGTCTTTCCGGTTCGGTGTCTTCCGGACCATCGTTTTTTGGACAATCCAGATGGAAGCATCCGCCTTCTTTGCCGAACTGCGGATTGAAAGTCTCAGCCGACGCTTGGACAGACTCAACACCTTCTTGGCCTTTACAGGGTCGATAACCACTTGACAGATTGTAATGAAATTCTGCCAACGTAAACATAACACTCTTAGCTAGTTTCAGTAAAAAATTCATCAATTATTTTTCTTTTCTTCCCTAAATGACATTTTTTTAAATCATAGCTTAATATAATTAACATAACAGTGGTTTGAATGACCAAAATATCAAATGAAAGGTTACTAGAAATACTTTTCAGAAAAAAATATAAAATGTTTTAAAAATTTGAGTTTTGTATAGAAGAACTTTGATTGTATTTGTTTTCATGGTTTGTTGACAATGGGCGTAACACGTTTTTATATTTTTCTTTGAAAATTTAGGCTTTTTTACACAACATAAAAAAAATCAGCGATGTATTTTTCTTCGTTTTTGAGTTAGGATTTTTTTAAACTATCATGTTTAGAAATTTCGCTCATTACTCCAATACGACTAGATTACCCTGCGTCTCCATTGTTACATATCGAATGTAACATGGTTACATTACTTGCTTATTTCAATTTCTTATCCTAGACTCATAGAATTCATAGAAACTTGAATCAAATTTATTCATTGCTTTTGGGTTATGTGTAAATAATAATTACCACAGTGATTCGTAGCATAGGGATTCAAATAGAATATTTTGACGTAGGACTACGTCTGTGATTTCTATATTCAGTTCTAATCACTGTGTGTGGTGGTGTCCGGTCGTCGGCATCAATAGCAGCAGCAGTGCTTTCGGCACGTGACGTTGAACATTGATCTCCAGTACACAACGAAAGGCTGCATGCAAGCAGCGAGCTGCAGCCCACATGAGCATTCATAGAAGGAGGAAGAAGCCACATCTCGCAATTGATCGGAATCAGCAGCTCTTCGTGAGTCGCTGTGGGCCATCTATGTCAAGCGCGTCATACTGAAAAGCATAAACAGAGAGAACCCCTCTCAAATTCCTATTCCTACACAAAACACAAGATCCTGCTGCAATTAACATAAAAAAAATGATTAATATATAAGAGCACGTAGTCCTACGTCACCATTGCGTACAACCCTATAGGGCTGTCTCTTGTAGTTTTTTTTATATAATGTTTGGGTAGTAAATCTTTCACGGACTATTTAGAACTCCATATCGATATCCTTTTGGACTAGAATCAATGCTTTGATAAGACAATCTTATGGTTTCCAACTATGCACATGGCAGGTTTGAAATAAAATTTATTAATTTGTTTTATTTTTTTTATTTTAATAAATAAGACTAAATAAGACTATAAAACATACTTAAAATTACTTTCAAAGTTTCACAGAATGTTCTTCTTCCGAGAACGAGAATCGTTTCACAAGTTCATCCTTAAATTTACCACCATGCATTGTACCTAAGAACGAACACCTTACCTACCAAGTTTTCCATGTATGATTTTAGCATGTGCTCTATCTACACACTACGAAAAAGACATGTAAATTTCAGTGCCCTGAGACCGACACATGCAAGCGGCCCTATTGACATAAGAATCAGTTGAAAAGAACGAGAAAATCAATTCAATCAAACGCACTTTTCGTCGAGTTGCATATGTTTTAGTTTCAGGACACTTAATTTTACATGCCATGTTTGTTGACGTTCCATGATTTACGTCTCGTGTAAAAATAGTAATTTCCAAGTGTGTATGTTACTTGTTGAAGTATTCACTTTGAATAAACAAGCCTATACTAGCAGAGGCAGAAAATTGATATGGATTATGTGACTATGTCAGCTATGTAGCAATGGAGACGCAAGATAGTCTAGTCGTATTGGAGTAATGAGCAACATTTCTTAACATAATAATTTTAAAAAATCGTAGCTCAAAAACGAAGAAAAATACATTGCTGATATTTTATATGCTGGGTAAAAAAGCCAAAATATTCAAAGAAAAATATAAAAACGTGTTACGCCCATTCTCTACAAACCATGAAAACCATAAAAAAAAACAAATACAGTCAAAGTTCTTCTATGCAAAACTCCAATTTTTTAGACTATTTTTTATGAAAAGAATTTTTAATAACCTTTTATTTGATATTTTGATTATTCAAATCGGTCCAGTGATTCAAAAGTTATAACTATAAAATAATGTAATTTTTGGAAAATTTAAAAAAAAATCGATTGTTTGGACCACTCTTACGTGGAAATGGTCACCCTAATTAGAAAATAAAAAATACGGGTCTAATATTTTTCGATAAGGAACAAAACAACCAATTGTTATGAAGTTCTCAGAACCACTATATCGTTTTGCTATGGAATGGCTGAATTTTTACCCTCTCGCTAAAAAGTTACAAACTAATCAATGTGTCTCACTTTTTTCGAGTACAGCCTTTAGTAGCAAGAACACGTTTTTTAACATGTCCACAGGCAAAATTAACATACTTAAATTGATTCCCATGCTAAAATGTGAATTTTGTAAAACAGGTAACGAAATTTTTAAAGTTTTATTAAGATATGAACTAGCCTATGGCTAAAAATCTCTTTAATAAAGAAAAAAAAAAATGTTGAGTTTTATGCCCAATGTCACCCCCACTTAAAGTACTCCTTTCTTGTCAAAATTTGTGTACGGCTGTTGTAATCAACTCAATACTGAGTAGAGTTTCTCAAAAATTTTTTTTCAAAAATGGGTAAACGGTACTCAAAACTGAGTAAATATTATTCGAAATTTTGTATTGTTTGAGAAAAAAATAGCTTCAACAAAAATATGAAACATTCTAATCGATTGTGTTGATTGCGAAACCAATAATATTTGTTTGTTTTCTTAGAACTGCATCTCAGTTTTGAAATTAAGAATCAAAAATCTTGATTTATTTCGTTTTTCGATACGATGTCAAAAGCCATCATGCGAAACCACATACGAATTCACCTAGAGAATTATCAGTCAGATGACGAACCTAGGACCCAAATGGGTTGCTTAATTTCCAAAATAAACACGTACCGTAAAACGGGGTATCTTTATTAATGCGGGTAACTCCGATATAGCCATCAAACATATAATGTTGTATTCTTATTGCTTATGAAGTTTTTTGATTATTTAGGCATTCAAAGTTTCATATTTAAAGAATTAAATTGTTTGAATTTCACTCATTTTTTTCTACATTCATCGAGCATTATCAAAGTAACCCCAAATCAAAATACTGAAATTCGGTCACAAAACTAAAAAAAAATAGTGCAAATGCTTTAATTTTCGTTCAACATATTACTAACGAATTAATTATTGGATCCTCAGTAATTGCTTTAAAAATATAAAATTTGAAAAACATTCATTGCTGTAAAAAATATTTAGAATATACTTTAAAAAACTATCAATGTTTTACGGTACAGGTTTTCATACATCATCTGAAAGAGCTTTCTTTTCGGAGCACAACGATATTTTCATCGATATCATTAAATTCATCTTGATTGTTAAATAAATATTTAAATTTTTAATGTTTGAATATATTAGTTGACAGATCGCTCCCATACAAAGTCCCACCAAGGGGCACTAAGATGGAGATTTTTGATAATGTAATTGCACTTATTGAAAACAGTTCCAGTGCACCAAAAGTCAAGGTTGCAAAGATTCATTTCAGCTAAAACAATGTTTTTCTAAATTATGAAATAATTAGATGCCATGATCAAATTTTGAATTGGTAGGATACAAGAAGAGGTTGCAAAGAATGTGTTTGACATATTAAACCTGTTTATTTCACTTCATGAGAGTCACAATCAGCGATTTTTCACAAACTCACTCACTCACTCACTCACTCACTCACTCACTCAGCGGTCAGCAAATCGCTGATTGTGGCTCATAGAAAGCAAAATTTACAGGTTTTATGTTACCAACGCATACTTTGTAACCTCTTCTTGTAAGTTACAAGTAAAACATGCCATCATACCATCTTTTGGTTTTATTATTCCGAAAAACATTATTTTAGCTGAAATGAGTCTTTGCAACCTTGCCAAAAGTAACGAATTTTTGGATTTAGGATCCATTTTAAATGCAAATTAGGAATATGTATTTACCTCAATACCCCTAAATAACCCAATTAACTCAACTTGGACTTCTTCTTCTTCTTCTTCTTTCATTTATTTAACGTCGGTCTCTGTTCCGCAATCTAGTGCCAATTACCGACGAACATCGATTGCCATCCATTGACGGCAATCGAATGTGCAGGAAGGCAGCTTCCACACCTGCGTAGGATATCGTACCCATTCAACACACATGGGCAGGGACCAACGGCTTTACTTCCCTTCCGAAGGAAGACGTGGACTTATTCTAGATTAAATAGGCAGTCTAAGTCTTACACTCAGATGTTCTGTGGATACCTCTGGGAATCCAGTTTTTACATTTACCTTGCCTTTGCGATAGTGCCTAGAATATGAAATAATTCTATATTATATTATACGATAAGCACTTTAGTCAGGGTGTTTCTTTATTAAATACAACATCTGTTTTGCAATGGAAAGGGGCCCTGCATAGTGGTTTTTGACGTAGAACTACGCCTTTGTCGACTATACTGGAGTGCAAATCAAAAAAATATGTGTGGTGAAGTAGTGTTAGGTTTTGAACGCTTGTAGCTTTGTCATTTATAGATGAAATCAAAATCCAAATACGTCAATCGATAGGATATTACATTACAAACCTGCTGAAATAAATATTTTTCCGATTTTTCTGTAATAAAACTTTTGAAAAATGTACAAATGATAATTTTATCAGTGTTTTCATGAAATACGCGTTTTTCCCAAACCCAGTCATCGTTCTGAAAACAGCACTGCTGTCGCGCTTCTGCTCATTACCGCTTCGGACGGCGTGGCGCATGGTCCTGCAGTAAGCAGGAGCAAGTCAGTGGTTAAAGGTGACTTGGGCCCCGTTCAACTAAGGGGCTGTTCATTAACTACGGGGGGGGGGGGGGGAAAGGAGGGGGCAAGAATCCCAAAAAATTGTTTATGTAACGTGGAAAAGTTATTTTTGCAAACACCCCCCCCCCCCCCCCCCACCCCTTACATTGGCAAATATCACCATCATCCCCCTCAGTGGGACTTTGTATGGGAGTGAGCTGTCAATTTGCTAGTTTGGTGTCGAACAGTGGAGTTAATATTTTGCTTTAAACTTTGATTTAAAAATCGAGATGAAAGTCTACGGTTTCGAAAAAAAATAACGAAGCTCTTTCAGATGATGTATAAAAATCGACACACTATTTTTTTAAATTAATTAACCCAATTAGCGCAACTACTCAGGAATGCTTGTGTGATTACGAGCCCGCGTTTCAATAAAATCCTATATTGAGAACATTGTTCATTTTTTAGTATTATTAATGTATATTATTATATTATTATATTATATAGGGGAATTTACGTATTCTCGGCAACCTAAGCAGCGACCTTCTTTCTATAGCCTTTTTCTCTATGGAACGCACACATATGCAGTATTGGTTTGTTTACAATCTTTTGCTGCCAGCTGCTCTAACAATTTCAGTCAAAAGAATTGTCAAAAACTGTTTTGAAACGCTTTTACAAAGCTCCAATCTTCTCTAGTGAGAGCGAGTATTGTCGGCAACCAGTTTTTCTTCGGCAACCGTTCCATTTGAACTGCATGTAAATCTGCTGTTCTATTATCGGCAACTCGAAATCAGCTCCAATTTGTAGTGCGTGTGTTTCATTTCAAGAAAACCCTGCTAGATTGCTTTTTCTCAGTGGTAAAAATATAGTCAAAGTGAAGCTGAAAGCATAAAGAATCGTTTGCATGCATTCAGCGAAGTGTTTTCGTAAAAAAATCCAGTGAAAATAGTGTTTCAATTTGGGTTGCCGAAAATAGTCTGTCATGCCGAAGCCGTCATTTCCCCTATTATATTATATTATATATTTGAGAAAAGTCACAGTATTCTGTTTTGCAATCATTCTACGAACGCTGTAAAGTACATAATGATGATGCATGGTAATTTTATGTTAGGGTTGTCCTCCAAATTGGAGAACAAAGAGGTGCTTAAACCCCGTATGATCGTTATACCCCTTCCTCCCCTACTTCGTTGACATATGAACAAACATTTTGTTCAATATTTAAAGTACCATCTTCTGGCAGGTAAAATAACTGTCTGTCGCGTTATCATAAAATGCAATCTTCACTTTCTTCTCTGCTTCCGAAACCTAACTTAACACTAATGATGGAGCTACTGAAAAAAAATATTGTATTTTTTGGCAATTGTTTTATCCCACAACATGCATGGCGTTTTTGTGAACTATACTGAAGTGCAAATCAACAAAAAATGTGTGACGAAATAGTGTCAGTTCCTATTGTAGTCGGTGTCGATGTCAAATTTAGTGTACACTGATCACAGCAAAATAGCTCAACATTGATCAACCCAAGGTAGTTATGTAGGGGAAATTCTGTCAATTCTTTGCCATTACATTAAATTTAAATACATTATCTCATGCTTAAGATGAACCGTGGTCTGATTATGAACCATAACCGAAACATTGAAATACTTTAAAAAATTAAGATAAAGTATAATAATCAAAAATGCATAACACACATCAATTTTTCGTAGTTCTACGTCATACTGCGGTCGTGTCTGGGACATAACCCTTTAATTTGTTTTATCTAGTTCATTTATTAGGAAGGCTCAATCGCGTTAGCTTTGCGGAGCCGATAATTCATTGTTCTTTGATTGTAACAAAATTCACTTCATTCTATGTCTAGTAGGAGTTGGGCCGAATACTCGCGGCTTACCCGAGGTTAGAGGGGTACATTTTCGAAAGACGGTATAGTGGTTAGCATCCATGCCTCTTACGCTAGAGGTCACGAGTTCAATTCTCATCCCCGGACAAGTCAAGAATTATCTAAAATGTGTTTAATATTACTATAATTAAAGAAAATCTTTTGCAACATAATAAATAAAGGTGATGATTCTGGACGACACTATAATAAGGAAGAATAAAATATACGTTCGATTTTGAGCATAGTAGGCATTGAAAATCATCTTTTAAAAATTTCCGGATTTGTGGACTAGTGTCTGATTTTCGACCAATTACGGTACCTACATCTATACTATCGGTCGGACTCGGTTATCCGGAAGCTTGACAAAAAATCACTCCAGATAATCGAATCACCCGGATTAATGCGTATTTTTTTTCGCTGCCACTTATCAAGGACAGCAACATCATATATTAATGATGAAAATTAATGGCACTGGGTTTTATATGCCCAAATTGAACGCTGTAAAATTCTTGTATTTCGTTTTCCTGATGATGGTCACATATAGCAATTACTGGAAAACAACTTCCGATCTGCGATCAATTTTCATCTCACTATATTCATAACTTTGGGATATCAAAAGAAGACAACATCGAGCCAAGCGGGAAAAATGCTGTATTTCTATGTGATTTCCAGCTATTTTCTATAAAGTGTAACATAAAAGCCTTGCATTGACCGACCCAGTTCTCTGCACGATTGTTTTTGGAAAGCATTGATAAACATGTGAGCTGAAAATAAGCTGCCCGATTTTGCCCTTTTTGGATTTATGGTACCCAGAAGATTCTATAAAAATATAGTTGTAGCACCATCTGAACTGCGTTATCATGAGCTAAACGAAGTATGTCAAAAGAAAGCCCTTATCCACTTGAACAACTTTGCAGAAGACACCACACCTCTAGGATGCATGAGTTGAGACTAGCTCCTATGTTAATTCCACGAAACGGATCATAAATCCTCCATTCATTCACTAATTCACCGCACCCTAGAGTACATTTCAAGCATAAAGCGTACTGCCAGATGATTGACACTTTCATCCGTTGGATCTATCAGTTGCATTACACTGTATCTGCGTAATGCGATCCTCCGCATTCGATTCAAATCACACGCCAAATGTGCAATGACCCTCCAGGCAACCAGGAACTGCAGTTGATTCCACCCAGTCATGCCCATATTGCCAACAAAAGCTTCCTTCCGGCTGACGGGGCCGGACCGCGTATATGTACGGCTGAAATAAAATACCCCGTTGTATGCAAATCACTTTATGTATGCGGAATGCACTCTTTTTTTTTGCATTTGTAAGCGACTCCATTGTCGTTGATCCCAAGCCCCCGTCCGTGGCCATTGACGTCAACAAACCTTCAGACTTTTCCGTCCTTTTGCTCACACATACATACCACACACACACACACACACACACACACACACACACACACACACACACACACACACACACACACACACACACACACACACACACACACACACACACACACACACACACACACACACACACACACACACAATCCGAGAATGGAAATTTTCCATTTCCATCGCTAGAAGCGATGATGGAACCAATTTTCTTTATGAGGTAGCGACAAATCAAGGACGTCTCAAGTCTCAACGCAACACACAGACGACGGTGATGTCAAGTTCAGCATCCGAGACACTGAGAAATGTCACCGTTGGTTTTCGTCGTCGTCGTTGGCGAGAAAATGTGAACAAAGAATGAAAATTCCTTCTTCCGTTGTGGCTTGACCTTTCTGAAGGGAGAATGAAAACCTTCGCTGATCAATTTTCCACCGGACGCTGTAAATTGAGTTATCTGTGTGACGCACTTTTAGCTGCCTGACGAGCGATGTAGATCGTCGTCTAGGGAAGAATGATGGAAAAAGTTGGTCATATCTTTTTCAGTCACATTTTTTTATTCCACTTTTTATCGAGGTTGACGAACGTCCTTGAAGTGGTAGGTAACAGACATCACCATTTTTCGTTCGCTCTTTAGCAAAACAAATTTCATGAGTCATAACTCCAGAGAAAAACGGCTCTGTTTCTGCACCCATCTGGCAGATATAGGTTTTTTAGATGTGCATAAATTCCATTTTGAACTCGGAATGGAAAATTCCTGCCAGAATTTAGAGTAGAAATATTATGTCTGACGAGCACTTATTTCGTTCTGCTTGGAATTGGAAGTGAAAAAGTGCTGTCGAGCAGCTCCCTAACATTGGCACTACAAACCCGGTGACCTAATCTGATGGCAATAAACAGAACCGAATAACAAGCGAGCCATAAAAGGAGCCCCCTTTTTGGCATCAAGCCAAACCTTTTCTGTCCTATGATAACTCCCTTGCCCAATCAGCATAATTTCATTGCTTTTTGCATGGATGGCAAAGAGTTGTTCGCCAGCTCCCTCATGGGAACAATACGACATCATCACCGTCATCATCGCCCATTATTGGTTCGATGGAACGACGATTGTCTCCGCTTGGCCACAATTCCTGACGACTCACGACGGTTTGCTCGTCCTAGTTGTCGAACGAATCGTAACTCAATCCTTCAGGTTTCCTGTCGCCAGTTTTGCACCGGCAACGCCAAAACGTTCCTCGAGGGTAATTGTTCAATTAAAACCTCCTGATCTGAATGTGCAATTGAACTCCGAAATTGCCTTAACGATGATGTTTCGAAATTGCTGCTAACCCAATTCAATGGACTGATTTATGTCTTCCTCGTGCGGAAACCTTCATAAGAAAACCTAAGGACTCAATTCCAGTGCCGGGTGAAAAGAAACAAACCAACCGAAATCGATTTCGTATGCTATGAATGCAACTGACTCCACACCCTGCTTCCCCGCACAACCGCATCCTTCAGCTAGCCGAGGATGCACAATATAAATTTGCATTTCGTACGCCGGTCTCGTGCTCATACTCTCTGGGTTCTGGCTCAATCGAGTTGCTGCACCGGCGGCGTGGCAGCTAACTCTTTCTAGATGACGAAACTTGGACGCAAACATTATTGCCTGCAACCGGTCTTTTTCGCATCAATTTTGTCTGCCAGTCTGAATCATCATCATCATGATCATCATCTGCATCCATGGCTGTGTGTTTTTCCTGACTCCGAACAAACCTTTGTAGGACCGCACGATTTTCGGTATGCTCGTCTCTGTTTCTGCCTAGCTCCACTCAAATAACACTGGCTGGTTGGTGGGGGCAGGAAAAGACACTCAATCGAGCGGAATGAGATCAAATTTAATAAGATGGGACACACGTTATGTGCAACCGACTGGTCGGATGGTATGCCCCTTTGGGGCATTTGGACCGAATGAAAGGATATTTATTGGAAATTTATTTTGTGTGTCGTTCAAACAAGAGCAACGAAAACGCATATGTACGTACTGGGTGAGGAGAAAGATGATATGTGGAACCCAGAGCCGGTTAATCCAATCATACGTCAGATGTCGTTTCTGGTTTCTTCTGTTTGTCATCCCGGCCCGGCAATCCTTTGCAAGCTCTCCCGGGGATGACGAGTTGGTATGATGATGTGTTTCGCATTGGATGGCGATTTAGCAGTGGGGACACTTTGCCAAGCAGTATAGGACAGACAAAAATACGAAGCAAATGGAATGCTGATTGTGTGTACATATATACGAAATTGATGGCTTTGGTTGTTGGAAAATCGATAGTGACATCAGCCCGATCGAGCCGAATTAGTGTAAATGGCTGAGAAACTGAGACTGGTGCAATCTTCGGTGACAAGCTACGTGTGGAATGTGTTTGAACCAAGGAGGATTTCGGATGAATGGAGACGTTGCTAATTTACGATTGAAAGGAAAATATGTTAATGTTTGCTGATGCTCAACGAATTCAAAACCTGTTCATTTTTTTATTTTGATAACAAACCTGTTGCTAAACTTTAGCATGCAAATATTCCATAATTAGTATTTAACGCACAGGTCTTCCATGGACCGAACACTTAATACAGCGGGTCTATCAAAAAACAGTATTGTGAATTCTGCTAATGCAAATTTAATTTTATCCCAGAAGCTTGTTGAAAGAAATGTAAACATTTCCTGAGGTTGAGTTTGTCATATACATACAGGGTATTTGGGAAATTTCCCCAGGTATTGACTTGTTTAAATACAGTACGATTGTACCTAAAGTCCTACGTTGGTAGTGATGAAACGTCGCTAGAACTATTCCACAGTCGCAGACAGTATATGAGCAAGTCAAACGCGCACTTTTTTGCCTGAAGACTTGGAGGAATACTTCAAGTCTCCTCATCCATTCATGTATGAGTTAGGCAAAGGAGTGTGCGTTTGACTAGTACTGTCGGATTTATGGCACTTCGATCATTTTCAACTTCTATAGCGAACTTTCTCTAGCTATAAAATTATAACTAGCAAATACAATTCATGTTAGATAACATTTCCAACCAACTCTGAAAATCGTACACTTTACTTTAAAACATCATCTCAGATTGCTCAATTTAAGGATACTTCAGCAATGTATCGAAGAAACAAAACAAAGTAATGTGTTACCGTAAAGTATATGTCCATTTTCTGCAGCACTTGCCTTAAGTGTCCGAAATATGAATCAGAACGGTATTTATTTAAAAAAAAACGTTTCTAATCTAATCTAATCTAATACAATCGCAGCCAGTACAAGAAAGCATCCTGGAAAATCATTAGGTAAGATAAGATCTAATCATTTTTCTTGTCAACATTGATGTTTGCAGCATATCTGAGCTATGACACAAACATCAAAACGACCAAGCCTACTGCGTTGCATTTGTCTTCTTTCCTTTATTTAACGTCGGTCTCTGTTCCGCAATCTAGTGCCAATCACCGACGAACATCGATTGTCATCCATTGACGGCAATCGAATGTGCAGGAAGGCAGCTTCCACACCTGCGTAGGATATCGTACCCATTCATCAACACACATGGGCCGGGACCAACGGCTTTACTTCCCTTCCGAAGGTGACCAGAGATTTTTATGCTTCAGAAAAATCCCACCGACCTCGACTGGGATTGATCCCAGACTCATTGGGGTGAGAAAGCAGTCACGCTTACCACTACACCACCGGCGCCGGCGCGTTGCATTTGTCGCAAAGATGATTCTGTGAAAGGATTCGAGTTCAAATAAACCGTGGAGGCACCATATTCGAAGCAGTTCCTAAATCGAAGCACTCCATAATGTTCGACTATTTTAAATAATAATTTTTGAAATATTACTTCTGCAAATATTAGTTTCAGTGCTCTAGGGGCTCTAGGGATGAAGGTTTTAAAAAATATCTTGTCAAAATAGACGAGTGCGTCATCATTAGAAACGCGTCAAATATGGTGCTTGCACGGTATATCTAAACAGTGATGCATTTCGTGAATCATCAGGGGTGGAAGGATGCGTAGGCATACCGTACCAAACGCTCCGAGCTAGTGAATGTAACAGTAATATGCAATGTAATGAATATTACATTGTGGGTGTGGGTGTCCACGATGAAATTGCCACACACAAAATTGATTCGCAAAATTCGAGTTTTCATCCGATTGCCATCAAATTTTCAGGGATTGAGAAATAACTATTAATCTTCATTTTACCATTTTACTCGTATTTTATTTACAGTCCATACGCAAATGCCCGCACCTTGGCCTTAACCCCGGCCATAAGATTCTGCACAACCTGTGAATCAACCGTTTTTTGCATGTAAACCCATACTTTCTTCAGTTCCTCGACTGTCTTCACTACCTTAGGTCGTTTAAGAAGGTGCTGCTTCATAATCGCCCAGTACTTCTCGATGGGGCGGAGCTCCGGAGTGTTGGGAGGGTTGAACATTTTCGGCACGAAATTGACCTTATTGTCCGCATACCACTTCAGCACGTCCTTGGAGTAGTGGCATGAGGCCAAATCCGGCCAGAAGATTGTTGGGACGTTGTGGGCCTTCAGGAGAGGAAGCAGCCGCTTCTGGAGGCACTCTTTTATGTACACCTGTCCGTTCATCGTGTCCTGGGTCACGAAAGGTGCACTCCGCTCCCCGCACGTGCAGATGGCTTGCCAAACCAGGAATTTCTTCGGAAATTTGGACATCTTCTGAGTGCGGACATGCTCCGGAACGCTGAACTTATCCTTGGCCGTGAAAAACAGGTTGCCGGGGATCTGTTTGAAGTCGGCCTTCACATATGTTTCGTCGTCCATGATGCAGCATTCAACTTTCGTCAGCATGTTGAGGTACAACTTCCTGGCACGGGTTTTGGCGGACTTGTTCTGCTTCTCGTCGCGATTAGGGGCCTTTTGTACCTTGAACGTTCGAAGCCCAGCCTTAGTTTTGGCCTTCTGGACAAAACTTCGGCTTAGGTGCAGCTTCTTAGCAACATCCCTAACGGAGGCGTTCGGATTTCGGTTGAAGGCCCCAACTACGCGGTTGTGATTTTTGGTGTTGTACGGAATACTTTTTCCTTCACTTCTGGGCTTCCGATCGGTGGTCAACCGTTCCTCGAACCGCTTAATCACTCGCGACACCGTGGAATTCGCGATTCCCAACGTTTTAGCGATGGAACGATGCGAGAGATCCTTGTTCTCGTGATGAATGCGCAAGATTTTATCACGCACGAGCTGTTCTTTCGACTCCATTTCCGCGAGTTTTGATCACAGGACTTGCAGGATGTAAATAATGCACTATGAACTAGATCCACCCAAATTTTCATTAAATTCTACCCAACGGTTAAAAAGTTAGAGCAATTTCATGTGGCAATTTCATCGTGGACACCCTTTAAATGCAGTGTAATGGTAGGATCTCACCAAATGCCTCCAATGTTAACCAAATTCCTGATTTCCATTTCACGTTTGTCAGCTGTAAGCTTCTCGCTGGCACTTGAAAGTCCTACCTCGGCAACATGATCGCACTGAACGATGGGACGTTGGAGGTTTGCTGGCTTGACAGCGGCCCCAGGAACAAGCTGGGGGATATTGTAAGTCCTGCAGACCGTCGATGTACGTGCACTCGCGTTGTTCCGAATGGAAGATCTTCCGTTGCTGATGATTGGCCATTTGCGCCAGGAATTGAGCTGCTCGTGAAAATAACTTCTTGAATCTCGGCTTTGGTGGCGACCCAAAACCGGGCAATCGAATTCAGGTCAATCTTTGGTAGGTATTTACTGGATCAGCATCCAAGTACGACAAAGAAAACAAACATTACGGCCGTACGGACGCACAGCCTACTCCTCAATAAAAAAAAACTTTATAACAAAAAGTTAAAAAATAACCAATACTTCTTGTTGTATGATTTTTGTCTATTTGTATCCATATTTCCAACATTCCAAAAGCTTGCTTTTTTATGAGATTTTTTTAAATGTTTTTTTTTTTATAAATCGTATTGGGGCCATTTTGAGATATTTAGGATTTTAATATTTTTAGGAATTGTTACCTGAAATTACTAAAAACATGTTTTGTATGTATATTTTCCCTAGAAATACATTACTTTTCTCTAAAACTTTGCCTCAGACGTCATTTCGATCAAAAGTTCCGTTTCTGCGCAACAAGTTTTTGGAAATTTTATGTTATTTTGTAAATTTTACGTTATTTTGAAAATTTTACACGATTTAAAATGGCCGAATTTTAGCAAAAATGTGAATTTTCTAATTATGCAAATTTTCACGCAACCCGGAGAAGGTTGTGCTTTTGTGATTCGTCATTTGGCGTGGAAATGCTACATTGTTTTTTTTTTTCTTTAGTTTGTTTTTCCCGTCAATCTTGTTTTCCGTGCTGAGCACCAATGCTACCGACGTGCCAGGAAGGCAGCTCCCACACCTGGACCCTACCTATCGACCCATCACAACTCATGAACCGGGGACCAACAGCTTACCACTACACCACCGGCGCCGTTGAATGCTACATTGTGCTTGTCACAGAATATACGCATGCATGCATTGGTTGGAAAAGAAAGATCTCAATCAATTACTGTAGAAGTACTCAAAATAACAATAAGTTGAGAGCAGGTGAAATTTCGTTTATAAGCGTCAAATCCAAGTAGAGAGAGAGAGCTGGATTTTTAGGTAGTTGAACTCATTGAAAATAAAACCTACAACCAATCGGAAAATGTAATGTAGATTCTTTTACAGATTTGCATGAAATGTATGCAGAATTTGCAATGTTCTGCGACGTGAACAGATTCTGTTAAGTGGTCGCCGGAAAGATTCTATAATTTTATGATTGCTTATTTTTCGAACAAAGTTTGATTACCCAAACGCATTGCGTCTAGAAAATCATCTCGGTGTTATACAAAAATACGCATTCTTAGAAAACTTGAAACTTGACCGCAGTCCATTGCTAGAACTGCCATTACATTTGTCGTATGTAAAATATGCCATACCTTACCAATCAGGCTAAGGTCTTGTTGTCTGCTGTCCGAAGAAGTCGTCGCCACTCTACTCACTCCACGGCCACACTTCGCCAGCCTCGTAGTCTGCGAAGGGTCCGCAGGTCGCCTTCTACTTAGTCGATCCACCTTGCTACGCGCCTCTTCTTCTTATTCTGGTTGGGACACTTTCGAGAACCATTTTCACTGGGTCGGCGTGCGGCATTCTTACGACGTGCTCAACCCACTGTAGTCACCCAATTTTTGCAATGTGGATTATGGAGAGTTCTACCAGCAGCTGGTGCAATTCGTGGTTCATTCGCCTCCTCCACGTCCGTCATCCATCTGCACTCTACCGTAGATGGTACGCAACACCTTCCGTTCGAAAACATCAAGGTCTCGTGGCCGTAAAGGACCACCGGTTTCGTCACGGTCAATCTGAACTCGGGGTAGGAGGCTAACATTGTCTTCCCTAGAACCTCTTCCTCTCATGTATTCCGTCTTCGATGCGTTGATGGTAAGTCCAATCCGCCTAGCTTCAGCCTTCACCTTCAGTCTGATGTACGTTTCCGCCATCGTCTCCAAGTTCCGTGCCATGAAGTCGATGTCATTGGCGAAGCCAAGAAGCTGGATGGACTTTCTGAAGATCGTGCCACTCGTGTCTATCCTAGCTCTTCTGATCACACATTCTAACGCTATGTTACAAAGCAGACACGGAAGTCCTTCACGTTGCCGTAACCCCCTTTGAGATTCAAAGGGACTCGAGAGTGTCCCCGATACTCGTACAACGCACATCACTCGATCCATCGTCGCCTTGACCAATCACGTCAGTTTATCCGGAAATCCGTACTCGTGCATAATCTGCCATAGCTGATCTCGATCGATTGTGTCGTATGCGGATTTGAAATCGATGAACAAATGATGTGTGGGCACGTTGTATTCGCGGAATTTCTGCAGAACCTACCGAATCGCGAAAATTTGGTCCGTGGTAGCGCCTGGTATTGCCTTTGGTCCAATGAATCCAATGGTGACAGGCGGTGGCATAGAATTTAGGAGAGTACCTTGTAGGCGGCACTCAGCAGTGTGATCGCGCGGTAATTTCAGCAATCCAACTAGTCGCTGCATTCTTTTCCTCAACTAACAGTTTGCATCACCGTCATACCAGTCATTTCTTCGCTCCGGGATCGCAGTACCAAACTAGTCCCAGCAGTACTACATATAGCGGAACGGATGTCCCTCCAGCCATCTTCAAGAGCAGCTGTGCCAAGCTGCTTTTTTGTGGGTAGTGCAGCTTCCAGCTGCTGCGCGTAATCCTGAGCAACTCCGGCGTCCCGCGGCGTTCGACATCGACGGGTGTTATGCACCGTCGAGAATTTTGAGCGCATGCATACTGCAATTAAGTGGTGGTCCGAATCAAAGTTCGCTCTGTGGTACGTTCGGACGTTGACAATGTTGGAGAAGAATTTCCCGTGGATAAGAACATGATCGATTTGGTTTTCTGAGTGTTCGGCTGCCAAAACATCACGCGTTGGCGCAGCCACTCGATGCCCGCGTTTCCATACCTTTTGTCCCGTCCAGCAAAGTTCCTGCAGTGCCACGACTTCGAAGTTGCGTGGTTGAAGTTTGTCATAGATTAACCTATCGCAGCCCGGGAAGCCGAGTGATTTGCAGTTCCATGTTCCGAGTTTCCAATCGTAGTCCTTATTTCGTCGCGTAGGTCTGTGCCGATTGTTCCGATCCGTATTTCTTTCTTCGGTATTTGCAACTTTATATTTTTTCCAGGGCGCCTTGTTGGGCCTGTCCCAATCCCCTGTCTCATCGGGAGACCATCGTGCACAGCTCTGTTAAGAGTCCCGCGCTGGCACTAGGACGGTGATCAGCCGCTCCTGACAAAAAAAATATGCAGAGCACTAGCGTGCACACTGAGTGTTCACTCGGCTGTCGACAAAAGCAGGCCACTCTCGATGTGTGCTACGCGATCGTCTGTTTTCTCGGCAGCAACCATTGTGTGGTCCTCCTCATTGTTCTTCATCAGCAGTTCTTTCGGTCGATGCGTCGTCGACTTTGGAAAGCAACCGTTTCGTGATGAGTGTGTGAGTGCTGACCACGTTTTGCGTCCATTGCTGCAATGGACGCGCTCTGACCCTCGTTGGCGTACAACAATTTGCCATACAATGAAACCACTGGAAGCGGCTCCAGTTCTGATGGAGGAGGCTTTTTGGATAGCGGAAGATAAAGTGTTTATTGTGTTGTACCTTTTGACTATAGTTTTAAGATGTATTGTATAGTGACCAAGAATCCTCGGCTCTGTAAAGTTAATTCGGTTGAGCCTTATCAAATAAATTAATAAAATAAACAGCAGAACTAGCGTGCACAGGAATCTTGTTAAGGAGGGGCAATTTTTTTTCTATGGTGCATTTAATCTGGGAATGGAGAGTACGAAGTCCAGTTGAATTATACTTAGAACTCTTCATGATTTTTTCTTAGAATGTTTCTTAAGAGTTTCATTAATTTTTCTAGATATGAGCTAGAAATTATCATTAGAATTCGCTTGGAATATTGCTTAAAATCCCTTTGGAATTTCACCCAAAAATTGATTCTCTCGGTTTTCTTTTCGAAATTATCTTGGAACTATCTGCAGGATGCAATAGAAATTATGCGCAGAATTTTCTTTGAATTTTCCCCAGAAATATTTTGGAACTGACATAAAAATTCAATATCCTTGAGGTTCTTTTCGGAATATTTTTGAACTTTTTTTTTTCTCAGAACACCTTGGAACTGAAATTTCCCTAAAGTTTCTGAAGAATTTCCTCTGAAATTCCTCCAGAAATTCTTCTCAGAATGAGCTTGAAATTACCCTCGGAGTTCCCTTGAAATTTTCCTCAACATTCCTCTGGAATTTAATTCAAAATTTGATTCTCTCTTTTCAAAATTATTATGGAACTATCTGCAGGATTCACTAGAAATTATTCGCAGAATTTTCATGAAATTATTCCCAGTAATATTTTCTCTTGGAACTTTCCTCAGAATTTAAAACCCTTGAGGTTCTTCTCGGAAATCATGTTTAAGTTGCCCCTCCATGCAGTAGATTGTTGCAAATCTTCGACCAGAAATTATCAATACAAACTTACACCTAGGTAATTTTAAACCAAAAAAATTCAATTGACCAGAACGATGCAAATTTTCCACCGTTAATGTTCACTAAAAATTGCTTCTCCAATCTTCTGATTGGTGCAGATTTCCTTTTTCCATTTTCCACCAGACATTTTCAATATAGATTGCTTCTCCTATCATCTTTCATCACAAATCTACAGTAAAGCAGCTTCCCTCCAATCATCAGAATTGTGAAAATTTTAGTCCAGAAATTATTATTAAAATTTGTTTCTCTATTCAGCAGAAGGATGCAAAATAAAGACCCAAAATTTTCCAAAAAGCTTGCCCATCTTTTCACCAGAACGGTGCAGGTTTTCCACCAGAAATTTTCAACATAGCTTAATTTTAAATAGAGCTTGTGTCTTCATTTACCATACCGATACAAGTTTTCCACCAGAAATATTCTGTTCATTTCATTTATCAGCGCGATGCAAATTTTGCACCAGAAATTTTCAATAAAGCATGCTCCTCCATTTACCAGAACGTTGCACCAAAAATTGTCAGTGAAGTTTGTTTCACCATGTACCTTCGTGGTGTAATTTTCAGGCTTTGCCTCTTCTCGCACCAAAATAGTGCAAATTTTCCACCAGAGAATGCTTCTTCATGCACCACAGTGTTGCGAATTTTCCACCAGAAATTTTCAGTTAAATGTGCACCTCCAAATTTTCAGTATTTTTTTACTGGGTTTTTTAATTGCTGAAAAAGTCGGTAAAAATTCAAATGACCGTTATCCATAAGGAATCAATGAAATCGACAAATTTTATTTGCTATCATTAAATGGGATTAACAGAGCTAAGTATGTACAAGTTCAGAACAAATTTTCCCATTTATTAATTTTCCACCGATTTTTAAACTTTTACCGAACAGTTCCGTAATTCAAAAACCCCGTAAAACCGTACTGACTGGATTAGTGTGTGTGGTGCAATTTTTTGAACAAAAAATTTAATTGAAGTTTGTCCCTTCATTCACCTTTGTGGTGCAATTTTCAGGCACCATCTCGAAGTAATTGACGCAATAAAAGGTTTCCAGTGCCCTTCTATTATGAAATGAAATTATTTTACCTTCAAATCAAGTTATCAAGAAAGTTATTTTATATCATAATTTTGTAAACGTGAAAATAAAAATCTTATTAATAAAAGGTGGGGCAATCGCCCCACCTTGCCCCACCCTGTGCACGCCAGTGATGCAGAGGATGCAATAAATCCAAGCTTACATTTATTTTGCGTGTACAAACTGCTGTGGAAAATTATGTCTGTAGCTGTCATTTGGGGCCTCCCTTAGCTCAGTCGGTTAAGGCGCAGCTACAAAGCAAGACTGGGTTAGATTCCCGGTCCGGTCTAGGAATTTTTCGGGTTGGAAAATTTCTCGACTTCCCTGGGCATAGAGTATGATTGTACTTACCACACAATTATACCAATGCAAAAATGGTACAGGCATCGAAAGCGCTCAATTAATAACTGTGGAATTGCATCTAGAACACTAAGTTGAGAGCACGCTATAAGCTAATATGCGATAAGTAATAAGCTTGAAATACAAAGAAGAAGAAAAAGAAGAAGATGATGAAGAAGAAGAAGCTGTTGTTTCGATTTTGTTTTGCAAATCTGTTTAAGATTTTCTCATCAGATTTTTTTACTTCATGCGTGAAGTTGACGATTTCAAAGTTGAAGGAGCTGCTTTACTAATATCAACATAATACGTAGTGCAGGATTAATTAGCTAGAGGAAGTTATGACGAGGCAGAATTTATAGTGCTGTGAGAGAACGGCAGTATGAAGATTTGAATAGAAGTTGAAATTGAGCGATCGCCATTTGAATGTCAGTAGGAATCTAGCGAGCACGTTTTTGCCAAGCTACCTATTTGGGTAAGGAAGACAACATATCAAGAAGACTGGCAACTCTCCCGTTTTCTCATACGTATTGTATGAGACAGGCACAACCGCGCATTTTCTGCCGCTCAAAGGTAAATAGCTCCGAACGAATTGGATAGCAAAGGTTCCATCCTAAGAAGAAAGGTTTGTGTAATTGCTCATTTTTCGATGCGTTGCTTCCACCTTCGCTCGAACACAGCGCTACTGTGTCTGTCGCTTGAATTCAGGCAAAGGTGCCAGTCTTCTTGATATGTTGTCTTCAGTAAGATGTTAATAGTTTATTCTCTTATATATAAATCAACAAGCTCACAGTTCTTTCAACAAGTATATATTTTTAACTTTTGCGAAAATCTAGCATTTCCCGGATGTTCCATATGGCAACAACCGCCAAGAGTGGGTTCATAAAATGCAACAATTAATTAACCAAACCAAGTACATAACCTATTACAAAGTAATAAACCTAAAAGCAAAACAAAAATCATTCCATCCGTATTTCATTTCAACTTTCCATCATCAAGAGTATCATTATTCCTGCGTATTCCGTTGTTCTGTAACGACCGGAGCCATTGTCACTTCATCATTGCATTCTGCATTAAATTTCTTGCCCTGGACCAGCAAACAGCGATGTTCAAGCCTGCCTGCCGGCAAGCATGGATTGACATAAAATGAAATGTCGAAAAAACGTTTCGCTTGAGCCGGCCCAACCGAACCATCCGCATCGGTGGCACTATGGCTATCAAATTTCATTTTAATGACTCCCGTAGTGAGTATATTAATTTCTCGCACCACTCCTCACTCCAGGTCATTATTCTACGAAGATGATGCCTAACTGTAAGGTGCTGAAAACCACACAGTCGCATGTAGACACCAACGAACCGAAGATTGTGCTTAATACCTTCCTATCTTCACGTACTTACTACCAGTTATTAGTTAGACGACGATCCCTAAGGAAAGCACACCAGTCTTGAGGTGGTGCATTACTTCGCTAAGAAGACGTGAAACCCGATAGCCTGGAGAAAGGTTTTACGCTTGAAATGAAAGTTGATACATCAACACATTCAGAGAGAGAGGAGAGGATCATTGCGATTGCACACGCGTTTCCCGTTGAATCGTTGAAAAGTCGGGCCTCACCCATCACAACGTCTTGTTGGTGGATCATTTCAATTACTTAATAATACAGTTAACTATCCCCGGATTTATCGTCCCCTAATGATGATTATAGACGCACGAAACAATTGCCGCCGCTGAATGTGGCACTCCCGTTGCTGGCTCATCGGTCAATTTATTCTCCATTTGGATTGCGATTTTGTAACTGCGTGGCACAGTTCCAGACGCACGTAAGAAGACCTCACGCTTGCCGCACGATCAACCAAATGACACTCGCAATCGCATAACGACGACGACGACAACTTTTAGTCTTCTTCTGTTTCGATTGCTTTCCCTGCATACATTCTCACTCGCACGGGGGTGTGGTGTAAAGTGTGTTCGGTAGTCAGCAACTAACGGGCAGGAAGTCACAAAAGATTCTGACTTCCTCTTTTGGATCGCTCGGGCAACCAAATGAAGCGATTCCAGTGGCCGGTCACTGCGACTTTTGATTGAGCGCGTTCCATTGTGTCCACAGACGCTGGTTTTATAATGGTATGTTGAATTTGCCAAGCTGATGTGGTTAAATTATTCAAAAAGGTTGGGTTCGATTGTCAGGCCACAAATGTGCGAAAATGTTGCATCAATGCTATTCGATTAAGTGTTGACAGATTGTTGAAAATTCAAAACAAGAATGTTAAATATTAGCATAGCTAGGCCTTCATGTCCCTACCTGTGTACGCTTACGAACTGCACAAGACCGGGGCCAACTTCCTGAATATGCCATTTTTTTTGCTATCATATTTTGTTCCCTCACAATCTTCGGATTTTAATCGTTCCTGAAGACACACATTTTGCATCGAATTTATCGGTATTATTATAACTTTTGACTTTCGTCGTGTGCCAGAAACCTTACAGGTGCGCGCTGACAGAATCGAAACCCCCTTTTCTATCGCTTGGTGTGGCGTCCCGGTCTGTCGTGTGTACCGGATACATTAAACGCCATGTTTTCCGCCTGTCTTTTGAACAGAATGTTCAAGACCGCCCCATGGCATGGGTGCTATTTGACCAACCCCTCGGAAAGCGTCGTCCGATAATTTAATTTTAAAATCAATCACCTCCAAACAACAATGGCCCCAGGGGAACATCGATTTTTCTCTGCTTGAGTCTATATATGAGGCGATTTTTTTTAGCAAAATGTGCCTATCGACCGCAAGTTGGATGGAACCGGTTCTACCGGACATGAACTGGATGGGGACCAAACCGGTGGATGAGACTTTTGTGTGGGCTAAAGTTGTGCATGGTAGGAAATCTGTGGAGAGTATACGAGGATGCGTCGTCGTAGTACGCATAAATGCAATTGTTAGTGAATGTATTCCTATACTTGTAACCCATCTTGGACTGGAAACGTGCTATCCTCTTATGGACAATTTTCGCATTATAAATACTGTCATTAATCATCAATTATGGCTTTCCTCGTCGTCGTGTTGGGAAATTATGGGTCACGCCGATGCGCGTGTTCACGCAAATTTATTTGGATGTTGTAGTTACGATACGAGCACTGACAGATCTACGGTGAGGTTGGGGTCACATACCCTTCTTCTCTTAATTTATCTTAATGAGATATTTATACAGTATATTTTTATTTTTAGAATACGACCAAAAACAAATTGCCCGTTCGCTTGCAAATGTGTGAACGTTTGAAATTATGCAGATTAAAATTCAAAAATGTACGTTGAGTTTCCGCTACTACGTAGTGTGGCCGACCCACCTCCACTTCTGTTCTCGAAATTTTGTTGATATCGGCTTCTGATGGCATTGACGAGCTCATAATTTGATATTCAGTTGTAAGGCCACCAGGTACGAATTATATACCATTATCCCCAAATAATTTGCAAACTCGCAAAGGCAGGCTCTTTCTTGATTCATAGAGTAAAGTGGGGCAAGAGTACGCAGGCGGTAAAAGTTGATATAAAACTAATTTTTTTTAAGCGGATCAAGATTATAACCAAAGTATTCCAGTATTATGATTGGTCTATGTGATATTTACACTATTTTTAATGTAAATTTGAGCGCAATTTCGCATGAACAAGCAGTGTGGCGTACAAGATTGCAAGCAATTTCATTCTATGGTTTCTACCAACATATTTGAAAACCTTCTCCACTGCTTACCCTGCAACCTTAATTTGACATGTAACGATTGGTGAGCTTCCCTTCCTTAGGCCGGGCTGCAAATCACCCTACAATTCTATTAAAATTCGGAACCATTCTCATTAATTTTCCCCTTAATATTTCCTTGGATTATCCATCAGAAATCTCTAACTATAAAATTCAGAATAACCATGAAATTCCGCTCAGAAATAGTTGGTTCGTTGGTTGGTTGGTTGGTTTATTGTTTGGTTGGTTGGTTGGTTGGTTGGTTGGATGGTTGGTTGGATGATTGGTTGGTTGTCTTTATTAAGGTTATTTTCAGCCAGATGCTGGATATTCTCCGGAAAAATAGATTGGAGTTCTTTCGAAACTCTCATAAAAATTCCCTTCGAACTTTCCTCAGGATGCTTCAACTTCACGTATTCTCCCAAAACTTACAAATAATTCTCCACAAAACTCCCTTGATACTCCCCCCAAGTAACACACAAGTTTTATAACTGTTCATACAGGGTGTTCGGTTCCTTAGTGCAAATAATTTAAGGGGCGATAGAAGATCATATTTGAAGTAAAAATTGTTCTACGCATATGATCAAATCTCAAAGATTACTAAGTTATTGAACTGTTTTCTGTTTAAGTCTATGCTTGCAATACATTAGCTCTAACTCAAAAACTATACCATTTAACACAAAATTCTTGCCTCCATTGGACAGCTTGGTCAATTTCCTACTTCAAAGTGTCATTTTTACTTTAAGCTGCATTTAGACACATTTACGAGTCTAAAACATGTATTTTCCTAAGGGTTTTTCATTATTATTAAAAAAATACGTGATCAAGTGTATTGTTTTGTATAACTAAAAGATGCATTTTAATGCGTTCTACAACTCTCTTTTTTATCTCAATTTTCTATCTTGTTTATTTTTGTCGCAATTTCGTACTAAACACATCATGTTGGGTCGTTGGTCGCACTTATCAGACCGTCACTCCGCGTGGCGATCAAGTGTGCTATGCGCGCTGCAAACAGACGTCAACAGCAACGCACGGTGGGGTTGAATTCGTGTTTTACGCAACCGTTAATTAACGACCCAACATGATGTGTTTAGTACGAAATTGCGACAAAACTAAACAAGATATAAAACTGGTGTCAAAGAGAGAGTTGTAGAACGCATTGAGAGGCATGTTTTGGTTTAACAAAAAAAATGCACTTTAGTACGTATTTTTTGAAATAATAAGGGAAAACCCGTAGTAAAACACAAGTTTTAGACTCGTTTATCACTAAAATTTGTCTAAATGCAGCTTACTTAAAGTAGAAATGACACTTTAAAGTAGAAAATTTACCAAGCTGTCCAATGGAGGCAAGAGTTTTGTGCTAAATGGCATAGTTTTTGAGTTAGAGCCAATTTATGGCAAGCATAGACTAAAACAGAAAAAGTTCAATAGCTCAGTAATCTTTGAGATTTGATCATATGCGTAGAATATTTTTTTACTTCAAATATGATCTTCTATTGCCCTTAAATTATTTGCACTTAAGAACCGAACACCCTGTGTAACCTCTGGTTTTAATTGTATAAAAGTTTGCTCGACATCATTTCTTGGAGATGTGTTGCTTGGACCAGAAGTTCTTCGATACTCCCAAATGTTCTTTGATATTTTTGTTGTCTTTATTACGTACCCACTGGGACTTTACGCCAGCTCTCAACTTAGTATTCTTTGAGCACTTCCACAGTTGTTAGTTGAGAGCTTTCTAAGCCTGTACAGTTTTTGCATTAGTATTGTTGTACGGCGAGTACAATCATACTCATGCCCAGGGATGCCGAGAAATTTTCCAACCCGAAAAATTCCTTGACCAGCCCGGGAATTGAAATCAGTAGCCTCCAGCGTGGTCTTGCTACATAGCTACATCATTATCATTTGAGCTAAGGGAGGCCCTAGCTCTTTAACTCTGTATAAAATTATCTTGATGTTCTTCTATAACATCTCTGATCACGCCTTACTTCGGATGGGAATTGAAGCCGTTGGTCCCCGGTCCATGAGCTGATGGGTCGATATGTAGGGTCCCGGTGTGAGAGCTGCCTTTCTTTCGTCAGTAGGATTGGTGCACAGTACGAAAAACAAGATCGACTCAATACAAATCAAGTAAAAAATAGATTGCAAAACTACAAGGGACAACCCTATGGGGTTGTACGCAATGGTGACGTAGGACTACGTGGTCTAATATGATAAATCTCGATAACTTTTTCAAAGGGACATATCAGCTTTTATAAACAATGCATTTGATCGTCGATTTGGCGTAACTGGTAGCTTGTCCACGCATGCTAACACTACCATCAGATAGAGGAAATTTTCCCCTACCTGTTAGTGGTGCTAGTAAGCAAGCGAAGTTACCTGTTACGCCAAATCGACGATCAAATGCATTGTTTACAAAAGCTGATACGTCCCTTTGAAAGAATTATCGAGAAATGTGATTTGTTAACTGCAGCAGGAGGTTGTGTTTTGTGTAGGAATAGTAATTTGAGCGGGGTTCTCTCTGTTTATAATCTTTAGTATGACGCGCCTGGCATAGATGGCCCAAAGCGACTCACGAAGAGCTACTGATTCCGATCAATAGCGGTGCGGCTTCTTCCTCCTTCTGTGGATGCTCGTGTGGGCTGAAGCTCGCTGCTTGCAGGCAGCCTTCCGTTGTGTACTGGAGAACAATGTTCAACGCCACGCGCCAAAATCACTGCTGCTGCTGCTGTTGATGCCGACGACCGGACACCACCACACACGGTGATTGAAACTGAATCCGATCAGCGGTTGAGGGCAGCCTTGAGAGCTAGCTATTTGCGGGGAGCCTTTCGTTGTATACTGGAGAACACCATCACTCACCACGCGGTATTTGAATAAACACCGTTTGGTGGATGACCGGATGGAATTCAACTTTGAAATCTGTGTTAGGGAAATCGCTTTTCGCAGACAATCGGTGATAATTTTAAATATCATAGTAAAAGTTGCACTTTTGTGCAATTTTCAATAATGACATTTTGAAGAAAAAAATGAATAAGTCTTAATTTTAGCAGATGCGTAGAAATGTTTCTGATCGATTGGTGATGAAGTTATTGAAATTGGTTCAGGACCAGCTGAGTTATTAACGTTTAAAATCTTTCATAATTTCGTTACATGTACCATTTTTGGTTTTCACAACGTGTACCCCCATATAGAAATCACAGACGTAGTCCTACGTCAAAAAATAAATCAGCATTCCCGGTACCTTCACCCTATCATTTGGACACTATTACTTAAATATTTCATCGACTGCAAGACAGTGACCCATAGAAAGATACATACGCTAAAACTAACCCTCATTTTGTACGAAATAGTGCCCCGATGAAACAGTCCATAAGTAGTGTCAAAATGACTGGGAAAACCTCCTCTTTCTAATTGTGAAGGGTTTTGGGAATACCGATGTTATATAAATTATATTCTAACAAAAACACCATGATTTCACATGGAAGTTCCTTCTGACTTCCCCCAGAAGGATCTTATGACTTTTCCTGGAACTTTCTTCCGACTTTCCCTTAAGTGCTTGTGACTTCCTACAAAGTACCCCCGGAAAGCCTTCCAGACTTTCCTGGTAGTTTCTTCCAACTTCCTCTAGAAACTGTTGACAGCTTTCCCGGAAATTACTGCCGGTTTCCTCTGAAGATTTCTCTCGGTTTCTCAAGAAAGCTTCATCTGACTTCGCATGAAAGTTTCTTTCAACTTTCTTTAGAAATGTCTTCCAACTTTAACCTGGAAGTAGCGGCGCCGGTGGTGTAGTGGTAAGCGTGATTATCTCTCACCCCAGTAGGCCTGAATTCAATCCCAGTCGGCGCCGCCGGGATGTTCTGAGGCATAACATCTCTGATCACGCCTGTTGGTCCCCGGTCCCCTTATGAGTTGATGGGTCGATAGGTAGGGTCCAGGTGTGGGAGCTGCCTCCCTGGCGTCGGTAGCATTGGTGCTCATCACGGAAAAAAAGATCGACGGAAAACAAATCAAGGAAACAAAATTAACCTGGAAGTTTCTTCTTGCTTCTCCGTCTGGAAATGTCTTTCGACTTCCTCGGATTTGTTCTACCTTTTTTTTCGAAAGTTTCGGCAGACACTCTCCATTCGAATTTTTTCTGGCTTCCTTAAAGGTCCTTCTGGTTTCTGTTGGATGTGCAGTCTAATCTAAGTTTTTTAAGAGTACCTCCAAAAATTGAATTAAGCCATTCTCGGAAGTTTTCTTATACATCATTCGGATGTTTCTGACATCATCGTCCCAAAGTTTCCGGTTCTTTGGACTCTAATTTCCCCAAGTAAACCAAATAAATAAATCTCTCTTGACCTGACGTAAAGTTGAAATAACATCGTATGATTACGTAAATTGCGGATATCTAATCTAATCTAATCTTACACCAACATAGCCAGCTCTTGATAGCATCCTGGAAAATGATATATATACCTACATCATTTTCCTTGTCAATGTTTCACATCGAAGATGCGTCACACATATCAAAACAGCCAGGCCTACTGTGCAGTATTTAAGGGGCAAGATGATTCAGAAAACATCGGGCCTGTTTAAATCGAAGATTTAAACACGATGCTTCACAATCCAATAAATGGATGAAACTTGGACATCTCGTACCGTGCGTTCCGAATTTGGTAATTGGTTGGTCGCTGGAAGCATCAAAGCTAGAAAGGTTAAGTGATGCTCCATTTTCTTCTGACGGTTGGGGCATGAGAACTAACCCTTGTCCTAGTATTTTATGACTTATGGCTATAGCGCCATTACTCGCTTTCTGAAAAAAGAAGAGGGAAAGGAAAAGGAGAAGGACAAAGAGAAAGGATTATGTGAAATCTATGAACATAAACAATATTTTTGATTTGAAATATACCTACTAGGGAAGAGAGCTACTTCGTCGTAATCGCCCATTTCCGTTCTGTCGAGCAGAAATCATCAATAATATCAATGATTTCACAATGCACAAAACAATAATACGTTTGTTCCGATGCGTTAGTTCATTAGCTACAACATAAATCCTATTAGAGCGCATTGTATGCATATTTACGCTCATTGTTATCAAAACAAAAGAAGCGCTCCTAGCACATCCCCTTTTTCTCCGTTAATCCGTAGGACGAAGAAAATCTAATGGCGTTTCAATCCGTTTGGACGGAATTGAAACGCGTAGGATGAATTTAGAAGCAAGAAACAGTGTTAGATTTTTAATAATATCTCAACATTGTTTGACTCTTTATCAAATCCAACGGTACGTATGGAAAGGTGGATAAATTTAGAAGTAATCTTTGATGAAAACATTCCATGTTTTGTTCAAACCCTTTCCAAATGCGTGGTAAAGTGCGGGATATCCTTAGTAGGACGGAAATTAGATCAAAAACCCTATATAGAAATGCATAAAGCGCGGTGGTCACTACCCGAGTCTTGTCACTATTATCAAGTCATAAAAAGTAACAAGGACTAAAAGGTGATCCTTTGATTACTGGAAAATCCTGATTCCCTAGTTTGAAGTTGTCACGGTGGTAGATCTTATACCAGTAACGCACCACAAAAAGGTGATCTCCCAACGTTACTGGTAAAAATTTACAAAATGGAACGAACTCACCAAGTTTAGAGAAATTGAACCTGAAGGGTGCCTGACATGTGTTGATGTAGAAATCCAAATTGTAGACGAAGCTTGACGAACATCAACATGAACTAGTCCGGTTTATGGTAGTTGCGCGGAATGTCTTCCTTCACATGCCGTAACCCTATTTGTTTTTTATATCCAGAAATTCGAATAAGTTTAAGTCTCAGAATCGTTCTAAAAGCTAAAAAAATCGTTGCATTGCGTTTGCCACGGAGTAATTCATATATTGCATACTGGCAACTGCCATTTATCTACTTTAACGTTCTTATTCTAATTTCTTACGGAAAACTAGCTTTCCATTCAGAATTCAGAACAGGAAAAGCATGACCGGCATTGCCGGCCGGCCCCATCTTCTCCGTTACGGGGAAAGCAAGGATATTGTTGGTGTACCATCTACTTAACGAGAGGCCAGCGACTCGCCGACACCCCCATATAAGCTACGGAGTTGGGTCAAGATTCGCTTAATGACATTAGGAATTGTTTTATTTTGGAGGAGCTTGGGTGTAAACCTACGATCTTATACTCAGTAAGCGACAGCGGCAGCCACCAAGCTAGCCGAGCTCCCCAATTTAAACCCTGGGACATAATTTGGTAAAGTTTTCATGAACACTAATAGAATTATAATGCAAACAAATGAAATAAAAAGGAAGGATCTCACCCGAATGATCTGCCTTTTCGTGATTCTTAAGATTAATTGTTCTCGCAAATGGAGCTCCATCTCCTTGATCCCGATAATAACAAAATCAGTTTCCCCCTGCTCTGGCCTCGGGAAGAAGTGCATCGGAATAAACGCACCGTCATTGCAGCATGGTCGATGAATCTCCAGATGTAGGCTCACGATCCTCGTTCCGATCAGCTCTAATTGTTCCACTTCCAGATTCAAACACAAACGCAAGAAACTTCACAATTTGTTAAACTTGCACACGTAGATTATTTTACCGAAATCTGTGAAATTTTTCCGAAATCTCAACAGCTGAACGTTCGGTAAACAGTTCGGTGATTTTTCACAGATTTCCTGTAATGTTTTACCGAATATCTCTGAAAAATTACAGGAAATCTGTGAAAAATCACCGAACTGTTTACCGGACGTTCAGCTGTTGAGATTTCGGTAAAACTTCACAGATTTCGGTAAAATAATCTTAGTGTGTGATTACGTAAATTACGGCTATCGTACAATTACTGAATTTCAAATCAATTACTACGTAGATCAGTTTTAAAAAATCGCGAAACCTGAAATTATATCAACCTGTTAAGTGTAAGTTTTCCTTATTTTAAAATTCCAATAAATATAACGAATTAGTTATTGAAAATTTGCCTATCATAAATATGCTTGAATCCATATGTTTCGATTCTCAGCTGTTTTAAAATTTTTAAATCAGTGGCCTTGATTTAGTTCAACAGAATTTGAATAAAACTACTACTCGCAATATATTTGATAAGATTTATTCATTAAAACAATATTCAATCAGCAGAAGAGTTGTGCACCTAACACATAATGGCTGTGTTGTAGCATTAAGCCCATACTGAATTTCTGAATTAATTTGTTTACTTTTTAAATTATTCAACAATAGTTACTACACTGAGCATTGCAAAAATGTGTCACATAAAGTCCCACAACGAGCGCCACAATTCTTTGTCGTCGGTTGATATTTTGTTTTGCCTGTTAACACAGGAACATCACCCTAAGAAACACACCGCAAAAGAATGATGGCGGTCGTTAGCAGGGAAAAATATTTCCATTTACCAAGCTTCTACTGGTAATAACTTCCTTTAGGCTCACTTGAACGTTGAAATATGAGTAAATATTTTGGCATTACCTTCAAGCGTCGACACTATAAGGGAAAAGGTCCCCTACTTCGGTTAAACGCTAGAGTACACATTTTGTCACGGTTGGCAAGCCCTACAGGGAAAATGTTCATACCGTAGTTCAAGGAAGGCGTACATTTCAATGGGGGGAAATAACATTTACGTTGAGGGAGTTAACATGCGAGAATGGTTACCTGTGGGATATTTAGGTGTGAAAATACACAATATTTCACTCGACGGAATGCACGTTCTTGCTTTATTCGGTTGTTCTAAAATAAGAATTTTGCAACGCAACATACCCTCAAAGTCCTTCAATTTATCGTGAAACACATATTTATATGTAGGGTGCGGCACCATTTTAGCATACCTCACTTCCGTCAGTCTTCCGACAGATCCGTAAATTTTTTAACAGGTGAGCAAATCATTTGATGCATGAGTGCTGTATGTAGCTGTTTGTCTTCATTGTTGTTTATAACGGAAATTGATCCCATTTGCCAAAATAGTGCTCTACCCCATGCCTAACCTCATAAAAAGTCACAATCGACGACCAGCTCGGTCACCTGTTCCAGGAAGTGCAACCAATTCAAAGCTCTACAGAAAGCCCTCATTTGAGTTGCAAAGCGCACACAGCTCTTCCTGGGCGCCACCGCTCGCTCCAACCAACTCATAGCCAGCATTCGAAAACCGCTATGGGGAACACCAGAGCAAGCTCGAATTACACTGCATCCTTTTCGGCATCGATACATATTGTATCTGAATCTGAAACGGAATCGAATGTCACACGTACGCCAAAACTTGACTCAATGTATCGGGTCTCCGGTTTCAACCCGTGCTTATTACAACCAACCGGTCTTGCCGACTTGCTACTTCACAGGTTGCGATGCAGCACTGCTGGTATGTCGTTACATTTTTATTGGAATATACATTGATACTTCGAACGTAACACTGGATTTTATGGTCCAGCGAGTATAGGTAAAGATAGAAACTGTCCAACGGAGAGATATGGCACGTTTTAAATTGAATAAGCATAACGGCTGTGCAATGCTCAAAGGAAGCAATAATAACAGTACGGTGTCACGGTCGAATGGGAATGGGATCGAATCCAGGTCAGACCTTTTATTGCACCTGTACGTCAATAGTGTACGGAAGGGTAGCTCACGTTTGCCTGATTCAATTCCCAGTCCGGTTGAGGATCTTTTCTGGTTGGAAATTGCCTTGACTTCCCTGAGCATAGAATACTGCACCGGAAAAAATATCATCACCTTGTTATTCGGTTATAGTTTTGGGCTTGTTTGGCGTAGTCGATTTGAAACGATTTTTAGTAAACTTTAAAAAATTTACACTAGGGGCTATTCATAAACTACGTAGGCAGTTAAGGGGGGTGGTAGCAATTATCCTAGACCCTAGAATTTTAAAAATTGTGTATGGAAAATTGTCTACGCAGCGGGAGGGGGGTTCAAAACTGTCAAAACAGTTCCCTAGAGGTACAATCAATCAAATTATCTTTAAATTAGGCTAAAGGTTTCAACAGAATATATTGTTGCTCTATCTAAATATAACTTTATTTCATATATCTTTAGCCACTCTGGTGTCTCGGTTTACATTCACTATGTGAATATTAATTTTTACATGCATTCTAAGGTCGAATGTGTAAAATTTGTTGGGAGTTAGATCTCCACAAACAGAGTTTTATTTTATTCTCATTCATATATTAGGTTGAAGTACCGTGCCGATTCAAATTTCGGACACTTAAACTCGAATTTCGGACACTTTTAAAAGTTGATTATCTCGGTCGAATATGATCCACATGTCTTGTAAATTTTAAATTTTTTTGACTAGTGCCCTCCACGATCATCTAACATTATTACTTTGTTTCTAACTGGATGTAATATTTAATTAAAAATGAAAGTGTCCGAAATTTGAATCGTCCGAAATTTGAATCGGAACGGTATGTGTAAACCGTAAGGAAACAAGTGTCCCCTAACTGAGATATTCACTTCATATCAAACTGAACAAAAAAGTCAAAAGAAACAACGCTAAACGTTTAGGATGAAAATACAAAATAATAATATGAATTTTCATGCTGGCTAAAAAATTTAACGGAACGAAAACAAACTACTCTCAAAAATATACTCGTTTCTTAATCTGATGCAAATGTCACCATTTGATTACCTTCCGTATAGACAAAAAATTGCACAGAATTTCGAAAAACAAAGAGGGTCAAGTGTCCCTTGTCTGGATTTTCCTGAAAGTCTGGATTTTCCTGAAGTTATTAAAACTTTCCTTAAGATCTCTGAGCTTTCCTGATGGTTTATACACCTAGTTTCCCTGGATTTCTATGAATTTCTTTAAAGTTTTCAAAATATTCCTCAAATTCTCTGAACTTTTCTGAAGTTCTGTGGATTTTTCCTTAAGTTCTCTAGATATACCTGAAGTCAGAGTTGTGACATATCACAATTGAGTGTTCACTCGGCTGTCGACAGAAGTAGACCACTCTCAATGTGTGTCACGCGATCGTCTGTTTATTCGGCAGCAACGATTGTGTGGTCCTCCTCATTATTCTTCATCAGAAGTTCTTTCAGTCGTGATGAATGTGTGAGTGCTGACCACGTTTTGCGTCCATTGCTGCAATGCAAGCGCTCTGACCCCCGTTGGCGAATCTGCCATACAATGAAACCACTGGACGCGGCTCCCGTTCTGGTGGAGGAGGCTTATTGGATAGCAGAAGATAAAATGTTTATTGTGTTGTACCTTTTGACTATAGTTTAAGATGTATTGTATAGTGAACAAGAATCCTCGGCTCTGTAAAGTTAATTTGGTTTAGCCTTATCAAATAAATTAATAAACAACAATCGTCAAACAGTTGATAGTTGGAACGCTTTGTACATTCCTATCAATGAGCTTGTCGAAGCACTCTTCATGACCATCCATCATTGACGAAAGAAGTCAAAAGCAACTGGTGAATGTCGTCTTCGGTGGTGATCCATCACCGATCTGGTCATTCCCGATAATCACGACACTCATCTGTGCTCGTTTTGTAGCAGTTGCTGCTTTGCTTGCTTATGAGAGTGTGTTGGTGAGTGAGCCCAACAGCTTCCTTTTAATTTTGCCATCTTTGTTTGTAACTCACACAGTCGCGTGTGCCGAGACGAACTTGGAATGCATAGGCATTGTTTTAATTTTCTTCTGTCGTTTCGCTTTTACTCATCATTCTAGAGAAGTTTTCACTGTTTTCGTTGTGCTTTACATCATCATCATTGTTGTTTGCTATGGCTATACCTCTCACTGCGTGACAAAACGTTCTGTCAGCGATAGTCAGTTGATGCGTTGACGGGTGTCGTATCTGCAGTTTACCTGAGCCTGATCGAACCGCCATGAAGTTCTCGACAGTTCTCTGAAATGCCCAACATTTTACAGAAGTTCCCTTTATCCTTCAGTCTATTCATGAATTTCCTTTCATTCCGCGGAACTTCTCTTCAATTCTCTTCAATCTTTGTGCACCGTCCTGAAGTTCTCTAATCTTTCCTGATACTCATGAAGCATCCCTGAAGTTTTCGCTACTCTTATGATATATTTCTGGAATTGCTGAAAAATGAATTAAACTATTTCTGGAAACTTCCAATTTTTCTCCTCAATAGTTCACTGATGTTCTCTATACCCTTAGGCTGTGTTCCATTTGGGGATTTTTTACTTAAATTTGACACTTCGAAAATAAATTAAGATATTCGAAAATCCCTCTGTTGTTGATCTTCCTATTTTCGAGAAGGTGTTTGTGAAAATTGATTCCTGGTCTGTCAGAAATAAGTCTGTTACAATACCAGGTTTATTTGAAAATTTTCCATCTGTCAAATCTAAGAAAAAATTCACCAAATGGAACACAGCCTTAGAAAAACTGATGTAAATTTAGGTGCTATGTGACTGACATATTCGAGCTTCAATTTTGACATAAAATTTAGTCATAAGGGGCTGTTCATAAACTACGTAGACAGTTTTTCTGGGATTCTAGACCCCCCCTCCCCCTGCGTAGACAATTGTCCATACAAAAAAATTTAAATTTGTATGGGCTGTGGATAATTGTCAACCCCCCCCCCCCTAAACTGTCTACGTAGTTTATGGACAGCCCCTAATAGACGCAAAATTCAGCTCAATCAAACGTACTTTCGAACTTTTCAATCTCTGAGCACTTAAGTTAGCATGACATGTTTACGTCTCATTTTTTATGTCAAAGATGGATTCCGTCTCGTGTAATATTAGGTATTTCTAAGGGTGTAGACTATCATTCATTTTTGGAACTTCTTGAAGGATCTCACTGAATTTAATGGAACTGCCCTAAAGGTTTCAAATTTATCTGAAGTTCTTGCTGTAGTACTCACAATTTTTCTGATAATCATGGAACTACCCTGACTTCTCAGAACTTCCCGAAGCTATCTATTTTCCTTTGAGGTCTATCTATGAACTCAACAGATGTTTTGGTAACTGGTGAAAAAATCCTGATATTTGTTCTGAATTTAATGGAACTGCCTTGATGCCATCGGAACTCATCCTAATAGATCTAAAAACTTCCCCGCAGATCTTGACGTTCATGAAGTTCTTGGAAGAACCCTGAAGTTTTCGGTCTATCCATAAAATTCTTGGAGTTTTCCATAAAAACATCAGAACTTCTTGAATGTTCCTGTAATTTTTCTGATGTTAATGGACCTTATATAATGTTTGTAATAGTTTCCTTCAGAACATCAGTAAAGTTTCTGCAAATTTCCCGGATCTTTATAGAATGGCCTGAAATTTCATGAAGTTTTTGGACTGTCCCTAATGTTTCCAAAATTTCCCGGATATTCATATTTAATCTTTTCGGGTCAACATAACCCGAATCTCACATTTAAAGCGTCATAACTTTTGACAGTTATGGCTCTGAAATTGTGTGACTTTTAACCTTTTGTGGAAAACTCAATTTCTCCGTTTTGACCGAAATTTTTGGACGTTTCTGAAGGGCTCCACAAAAAAAGTTCCTTTCAAGGAGTTCGGGTCATATTGACCCGGATTTGACCCAACGATATCGGAGATATTTTCTTAATAAATTAAAAATTTAGGGCTTGAATATTCTGAACCTGACCACAATTTCTAGGATTTTCCGGATTTGACCACTCAGGATCGGTGCCGGAATGATCAAGGTTTGGCCATTTTTGTACGGATGTTGTTTTCACAATAGGTGCCGTAAAATGCATTTGCTGAATATATTGTAATTTGAATGTACACTACTGCCCATGTGTTCTGTCTAGCAAAATAGGCTATCCGGTGACCACGAGATCCGATGGCCCCGGAACAGGTATCGGAGGCAATGTGGCCAATTTATAATTTTCATCGAACCAAGTCGTGTGACACTGAATTTTATGGAGAATTCATCAAAGACTATGTGTACTGCCTATTTTGACATTAGCCGGGTCAGGTTCGGGAGGCACCGTAGATGTGGCCAGCTTATCGCTTTAACTAACAGAACCAAGTGGTATGGCATGTCAAAATTAGAAGAATTTCATGAACAGTTCATCAGAGGCCATGTCAACATGTCCGGGGCAACGTTGGCCATCGGGTGGCCTCGGAACAGGTTCCGTTAACCCCGGAAAGGTGGCCAATTTATAATTTTCATAAGATCAAGTCGTGCGACACCACAAAATTCATAGATTTTTTTTTTTTAAATATCTTCAGAGACCATGCCAACATTTTTGAGCCAACATTAGCCATCCGGTGTTCTTGAAACAGATTCTAGGAGCCCTGGAAAGATGACCAATTTATAATTTTCATAGGACCAAGTCGTGCAACACTTCAAAATTCGCAGAATTTCATGGAGAATTCATCAGAGGCTTTGTTAACTGTCTAAAGAGCAACATTGGCAACCTGGTTGTCCTGGAACAGGTTCCGGAGGTACCTTAAATGTGGCCAACTACGTGTTATTTGTTATCGTTATTTTTTTTATAAAATTCATCGACCGCTTAATTCAAATTAAAACATTACTAGTACATGTCTTACGAATCAGAGATGACTGATAATGTATTAAAAATATCCAGAAAGCAATAATTTTAAACTTTTGCGATAAACAGCTGATGAAGTGGTGTTGCCTACAACGGTTACTTAGAATTACAGATAAAGTGAATTGGGAGTCAAATCAATATCAGCGTTCATTGAGGCAAGCAGCTGAAATCAGTAGGTTGGCAGTTATTTGTTAGAAAAAATCCCGAGCTAGTCCGAGCATCTTTAAACGAGTATGAGCTGCGTCATTGAACACAGCTTATATGTGCGTTTAGCTTAACACATGACCAAGGGAGACAATTTAGAACAAACCATGTTGGTTGTGTCAATCCTCTGGCACGGTTGCTCAGTTCTTGAAGTCGCCGTTGGTAGTAGTGACGGCGTTGCTGTCGACATGAGTTAAGCTACGTTCATTCGTCATACGTCAAAGTTTATCGATGCATTTCACACATTCAAATATGAGCAATATTCAGATATGATTATTTGTTTTTGAAGCTATCGTGAATACGACATACTTCATTTTTCCCGTTTCACCAAACGAAAGTCAAATTTTGTATTTTAAGTATAAAATACACCAAGACAAACATCGAAAACAGCATGCTCTAGAAAAATTTAGCCAATGCAACAAAGTTGCTACGGTTTCTTCACCAAGCACCAACTGACGTAGGTAGGGGTCGAAGGGGTAAGACGGTTAACCTAAGCTCTAAGTAAAATTTTACCGAAACTGCAAACCATTTCCGCGATAAATATAGTGAATATTGATCCTTAGAGTACCCAAGTAACCGAAAGTTCCGCATTCAACGATTAAAATCACTTCCAAGTTCAAATAAAGTTCCGACCGAACCTTCAAGTTCCATAAAGTTCAAATAAAGTTCCGACAGAACTTTCAAGCCACATGAAGCAATCCGCACAAGTCTTTATTAGTAACAAAATTTAATGTACGTAAATATGAAATGATCAGTGGCCCTTATAGATCATAATTCTTATTTTTATGCAGTGCATCAATATTCTATCCAAACATAAAACAAAACTAAAGAGTAATTTCCTGGATTCGAACCCGTGTATTCGGCATGCGATCTACTAACGCTATGCACTGCGCCACAAATGTGTTGGAATACCATGCGGGCAAACAACAATTTAAAATTCATCAAGGTGTTTTGTTTCGTATTGAAGTCAGTCAGCTGGCACTGAAAACTCCAACGGGACAACAGCTCACTTTAATATATCTCAGATGACATAGCGGTTCGTGCTGGGGCTCTCACGCAGAAGGACTGGGTTGAATTTTTCAAACAGTTCCAATTTTACTACTAATGCTGATAAATCAATACACATTGATACCTGCCTTCAGAAATAACTTTCATAAAAGTGCGAACTAAATAAAGAATTGGTGTAGAGGACAAAAACCTTTTTTAATTTATTTTCTAAAAGTTCCGTTCACGTTCCGCCAGAAGCTGCTTGGAATGCTCTTCAATTATGGTACCAGAACTTTCAAGTTCTTATAACGACTTAAAAATGAGGCTGCTTAGAATTCCATAGACCGCCTTCAACCAAGCTGCTTAAGCCACAAAGCCTTTTATCAGAACTTTTGGTTACTTGGGTACTTTCCCTAATTACATTCATTTTCCGAAAATTCCTTTTCATTTGATGATGTTTTATCACGAACCAAGGGAAGACTAAATAATGAAAGGAAAAAATCATGCGGAGTAAGATTGGCCACCCCTAGGGGTAAGACGGCCACATAGAATACCACATGATCATGGCCATATAAAAGGTTACTGTCTTCGGGAAAATTGTGCAGCAGACGAAGGTGGATTGAGAACAGTAGTACATAATTTTCTCACTACGCGGCGCTAATATGCAAGTCAATTTCCTGTATAAAATATATTTTGAGATCTTTGCTGCATAGAAAGTTTCTGTCTTATGGAAAGCTGTTCAGCTGATCAATATCTTCTAATTTTTGTGGGTTAAAGGGTGTCCACGATGAAATTGCCACACTATGAAATTGCTCTAACTTTTTAATCGTTGGGTAGAATTTAATGAAAATTTGGGTGGATTTAGTTCATAGTGCATTATTTACATCCTGCAAGTTTTAAAGTCCTGTGATCAAAACTCGCGGAAATGGAGTCGAAAGAACAGCTCGGGCGTGATAAAATCTTGCGCATTCATCACGAGAACAAGGATCTCTCGCGTCGTTCCATCGCTAAAACGTTGGGAATCGCGAATTCCACGGTGTCGCGAGTGATTAAGCGGTTCGAGGAACGGTTGACCACCGATCGGAAGCCCAGAAGTGAAGGAAAAAGTATTCCGTACAACACCAAAAATCACAACCGCGTAGTTGGGGCCTTCAACCGAAATCCGAACGCCTCTGTTAGGGATGTGGCTAAGAAGCTGCACCTAAGCCGAAGTTTTGTCCAGAAGGCCAAAACTAAGGCTGGGCTTCGAACGTTCAAGGTACAAAAGGCCCCTAATCGCGACGAGAAGCAGAACAAGTCCGCCAAAACCCGTGCCAGGAAGTTGTACCTCAACATGCTGACGAAAGTTGAATGCTGCATCATGGACGACGAAACATATGTGAAGGCCGACTTCAAACAGATCCCCGGCAACCTGTTTTTCACGGCCAAGGATAAGTTCAGCGTTCCGGAGCATGTCCACACTCAGAAGATGTCCAAATTTGCGAAGAAATTCCTGGTTTGGCAAGCCATCTGCACGTGCGGGAAGCGGAGTGCACCTTTCGTGACCCAGGACACGATGAACGGACAGGTATACATAAAAGAGTGCCTCCAGAAGCGGCTACTTCCTCTCCTGAAGGCCCACAACGTCCCAACAATCTTCTGGCCGGATTTGGCCTCATGCCACTACTCCAAGGACGTGCTGAAGTGGTATGCGGACAATAAGGTCAATTTCGTGCCGAAAATGTTCAACCCTCCCAACACTCTGGAGCTCCGCCCCATCGAGAAGTACTGGGCGATTATGAAGCAGCACCTTCTTAAACGACCTAAGGTAGTGAAGACAGTCGAGGAACTGAAGAAAGTATGGGTTTACATGCAAAAAACGGTTGATTCACAGGTTGTGCAGAATCTTATGGGCGGGATTAAGGCCAAGGTGCGGGCATTTGCGTATGGACTGTAAATAAAATACGAGTAAAATGGTAAAATGAAGTTTAATAGTTATTTCTCAATCCCTGAAAATTTGATGGCAATCGGATGAAAACTCGAATTTTGCGAATCAATTTTGTGTGTGGCAATTTCATCGTGGACACCCTTTAGTTAGTTCAGAATTCTCTCACTACGCGACACTAGTCTGCGTGTGGACTTCACGTAGATGTCCTGACTTCGTAGATGATGATGATTTCAAGATATAGCTTATAGATACATGAAGTTCACATGTACACTAGCGCCACGAAGTGAATGAAGCCCAAATTTACCTATGCACCATCGCAGCTTCTTTGAACTCCAGAACTTAGTTTTACGAATGTTCCGGAAATGTTTTTGATATAAGCCTGATATATTGCAGGCACGAAATATTGTTATTTACTGCATTCAGTTTCATCAGTTTCAGTGTGTTGTGCCTCAACATCCAGCCGTGGTCATCTTACCCCGATACAAGTCAAACTGTAGTAGCTGCTGTAATACCTCATCATGTAAAGAAAACTATCTATTTTTCTTTGTAAGTACATCGAACAGATTTTGTCATCCTTATTGTTACATCACTTTTACATGATAATTGATATAATAGCTCTAAAACAGGGGGCGACCCCGGCGTAGTGGTTAGCATCCATACCTCTCACGCCAAAGTCACGAGTTCAAATCTCACCCCCGGACAAGTCACGAATGACCCAAGAGCGTTAAAGTGACTATAATAAATAATAAAAAAAAGCTATAAAACAATGCATGCTGTAACCACAAACTAACAAATGCGCGCCGCCGCCGTACACAACGTTTGTATTTGTTGTTTATTTTGATTTGTTATCAAGCTACAATGTGTTTTACAACACCAACTTTACTACAGCAAAGAATACTTATCATTAATTGTTTTCAGTAGTTGATTGTTTCAATAATTTGAAGTGTGGCCGTATTCTGCTTCTTTTAAGCTTTTCAAGCTTATTGCTTATCACAAATAAGCTTATTGTGTGCTCTCCACTTAGTGTTCTAGATGCTCTTCCACAGTTATTAATTGAGAGCTTTCGATGTCTGTATCATTTTTGCATGAGTGGCAAATACAATCATACTTCTATGCTCAGGGGAATCAAACAAATTTCCAAGACCGGACCAGGAATCCAACTCAACCGTTTGTGCCACCGGAGTGGGTTGCCAATCGTTTGTTGTTGTTCGGAACCAACTGTATGCGAGGTATGCGAGGTAGGCGACGTTTGTTCGTATTTGACATGAATGATAAAACATTAGCAGCGGACCGTGAATTTCATTTGTTGAATCCTACGGGAATCAGCTAGATGACTCTCACAGCATTGCATGAAAAGCTTCGCTCTCAAAACAGATTAACATGCTCTACCATCCCGTGCCCTTGTCTGTGCACGCCATTGGATTTAACCTTTCACGCAAAGCTTTGTTTCTGAGCTAGTTTGAACTGCCCATCTACCAAAGCGCACTGCAATGCAGCAACGACATGGTATTTCCAATTCTCTTTTCCAAGCACACATTTTTCTTCGATTTTGACTGCATAAACAAAAACCCAGACAGTGACACACCAAGGCCATTTTCATTCATTCTCTGTGTCTCAATACAGAAGACCAGGCATGCCACACGCGTTCCCAACCGACAGCTCAGCTTTATATCAATCATTGATTGAAGGCGGACAGCACTACTAGGGGCCGTCATCGCTATCTCCCGCGAACTCTGCTGCCGAAATCAATGAATCGATTCGCTCGAGCATGTTTGTTTAGTACGATTTGTTTGCGCGAGCCTACTGTCAAGCCTGTCTCAAGACTATAATAGGTTCGGTTGTCTACACAAATTTGGATCGTAGCATGTGTGACATCGAGAGCCTATTTGCCTAACTTGTTTCCTACCGATTGTGGAACAGGTCGCACTAAAGTGTCACACCCGTTTTACTCGGATCTCCTTTCCACCGATGACCGGACTAGTGAGTCTAGAAATGCGGGAAGGTCCCTGACTCGGTTTTGTTTGACAATCTGACACGACTCGGAGTAGATTTATTGCAGTAGATCACGAACGTTGGGAGGTGCCTTGCAGAACATTGGCGTGTTTAGAGATTGGTTAAGGGTGTGTCGCATCTGTAGTAGTTTGACAGCTTCCAGCTTTTCGTTGACGTAAAGGCTTACTCCCTTGTACCAGTATATTTATACCTACTACTGAAAGCAGTAGCTCGTATCTAATCGAACGGATCATCGTCAAGCAAGTTTTTAACGTTTTCACAGCATTCAAGCAATGCATATTTACTTTTAGCAACGTGCTAATTGAAATCTTCTCCAGAAACCCGGTAGCTGGGTATGAATCGCTTTTCTCCAATAACCTCTTGCACCACCCGTAAATCAATGCAATACCGGAGCTAATGTAGCCAGTACGATCCATCAACGCTAATATCTTAATCTTGGCGCTTCACGTACCAGCCCAGAGAGTACGAGATAGCCCGTATTGCCTCCCTATCGTTAGCACGGCCGTGATGGCGGTAGCATTCGCTGTGCGGATTTGATTCATGGCCACATCGACTCCGATGACTAGGAGGATTGAGGCGCCACCTTTCCCTTAACAGGCGGATTGGTTGGTTGCACTGATGCAAGGCGAAAGCTTCCGAGAAGGATTGCCCCGCTTGTAAGGATTCGCACGTTGAACGTGCGATTTCAAGCCGTGTCTCTGATTGTGGAGTTGATAGTAAAATAAGCGTCGTTTGCTGAACATCGAGGGCTGGTCCAAAGTATAGAGGAATTTTTAATTATAGCTTTCTGCATCCAGCAGCAAGGTAGCAGAGCAAGCGGCAGACTGTTGTTGACCCTTGCGCTTTATTACAACCAGCCCAGCCAGACATAGCGGTGCAAACGAATCGTGTGTGATTCAACCATGAAACGAGACTGTTCCTGGCTGTATGGACCGCCAGAGATCTTTTTGTCTCGATCGTGTGTTTGTGATTTGACCGTTTCGTGTACTTGGATGCTGTTGTTTATGACGGTTATTAAAGGTTTTTTTTCCAAATTAGGATAGTAGGAAGTCAGTTTGTTAGTGGTATCGGACAAGCGTAGCATGTCATATGAATGATGTTGTTTTTGTGTTTTAAAGGGAATACACTGGTCAATTTGACTATGACAAATGGTTTGAGGTTTTTGAATTGATGAGGTTCGTTAAAATTATGTTCATGAGCGTATGAGATCATCGAGATATATAGTTTGGCTTTACTCATCGCACATTTTAAGTTAACAGTGTGGACTCATTAATGAAATTAATACAATCAAAATCAAAAATTAATTTTGATATCACATCAATGTGGATGCACTTCAATCGTGCCGAAAATATGGTTTACTTGCCAAAAAGGACAAAATTATCATTAATACAGTGCATGAACTGACATTACGCTGCTTTTACTAAATTTGTTTATTTTTGTAATTGTAATTGTAATTGTTCAGTGTATAGGCTGTGACAATCGCTAAGTTGGCTTATCTAGGGTCTAACTTCCTAGTTTATACACCTACTGTCCTTCCCGTTGCACTCGTCAGCTTGTGCGATACTCTAGAAACACATGGGTGGTCGTATCCGGGTCCTTCCCTGGGTAGGCTCGTGTACGTCCAGGTTCTGGTACATTAAGTTATCTCTATGCATGGTAATAATACTTTACAATTCACCTTTTGATTATATTTTCTATATATATATATATAGGTTAGTAAGAATGAATTTGAATTTAGCAAACTAATCCATGTCCAGCAAGAAGTGGCACTACAACAAGCATCATCGTCACTGTTTTTATTTCAATATACAGCATTTTCAGAGCAGGTATTTCAGCAACGAGGATGTCGAAACACCAGCTTTTTAGGAACCAGCCATAAATGACGTAGCATAGTTATTACCAACTTTAGACACCCTCCCTCCTCGTAGCGTATTTTGCTATGCCTAATACGTGACCGGTCACAACTTCTGAAACTAAAAAAAACCGTTCCCCATCAAATGCTACGTGATGGATGTTCCCGTACAGCGTTTCGAAATCAGTAACGAAATAAGTACTGTATGTGTGAGAGAGTATTCTCCGCAGATTGATTTCGCGCGGCACTTTTCAATGGATCCTGTCTGCATTGATCGGTTCTCTTCATCGACTTTCTCTTTGAATCGCCATGGCCATGTTAAGATATTTCCGGAGATTTTCGACACACAGTTCCATAGAAGAAACAACAATCTAGCATTTCATAAAACATATACGACAGGGAACATTTTTGTATCCGAGTTATTTGCGAAAGAGACGGTAGATGAAGATAATCGTTAAATGTGGACTGGTCTATTGAGGGGAGATTTGATCTCCGAATGGTGTTTATTCTTAAGTGTATATGTGTTGGATGGCACAACCGGGAGAGGCGCACCGCTCAATGAAGCTTTCAAGTATGACTTTTATGCGTGTGTGAGAGTACTCCAATGGAATAGAATAAGCGTGAATGCAAACTGCGCTGTAAAGTCAGAGATGCATATGCCGTGTTCCCAGTTCGACAGATGATATCGATTACTAGTATATTAAAAGGTACTTCCGTCTTTACGATTAGCTCAGATAAAAGGTCATATAATTTGAAGCTGCTTATATTTCTACATTTCAATGAAGTACAACGAGCAAAGCATCTTGGGTGATGCACCACCGAGCTTAGTAACTGGAAAATACCATTTGAATTTTGAGGATTTCACCGCAAGGCACACTTAATTCAATAAATGTAGGCAGATACATCATATGTTGTTTGGCATTATTTCACTATCTTTCTGCGTTTCTAGATTTCATAATCAAAATTGACAATGATTTTTTTCGTATCTAATTTGCAGTTAATAATAAGAAATTATTATCTATTCTATATTTAGCATGATGAAAATATACGAAACACATGAGCGTCAATCGAAGAACATCCATGCAACTTTTAACATAAATTGTATAACCCCATTTTTTAAATTGTTTTAGTAGCATAGAACCTGCCTTAAATGCCAACTCATAAAAGTATCGATGTTGGTATAATGCGAAAACGAATACATTACATGAAATTATATTTATTTTGTTCAAAATAATTAATTAATTGTTCAAATATTTACAAACAGGATAAAAATACGTCTGGAAGTAAACAGCATAGCATCATTGGAGATAATTTCAAATTGTCTTAATATAACCTTACATTACAGTGTAATAACCAAATAATTTTACTCTTACAGGCTTTTCACTATATACAACAATTGTTGATTTATTCATTAGTATCCTTGCAAAAGTATTGTTTCATGTCCAAATAACCTAGATTTATCGGTCTATTGATTCATTGCTAAAAATAATACATATCGATATTTTCAAAATATAAAAAAAAAGTGCAGTTGTAAAAATTTAAAATCTACGTTATTTGAACATTTTCATGCTTATTTTCTCTTATACTTTGCAATTCACTATATATTTAATAAACTTCAAATAATGCATGTTATATATTTAAAATATATTGTATACTCATAAAATGCGGGGACGGGAGAGAGCATCAGAGTAATCATTGAAGTTGTAACTGGACAATGGAGTGGAGTGCCAGCCGGAGTCTAGGAGGAAATGTTCTGTCATTTTAGATAGTTGCATTTTACTCCAACAGTTGCAATGAATTTGACGCGCTCTTCTCAAACAAACCATCCCGTGGAAAGCTTATCATGTATTGCGAATTTCGTGGTTCGTTTTGTTGGATCATATTGCTGGAAGGAGATTCTTTTATTCCCGCGAGTGTCGAGTGAATTCAGAATGATTACGAAATTTGATCTTGCTGTTAAGTGGAGCCGCATGCAGGGCAAGACCCAAGCTAGGATGGTGGCTTCTTACATACATACATATATAGGTTAGTAAGAAGGTTAGTGATCAATATTACAGGGCTGGTAGTGAGTCACTTTTTAGTGACTTGGTCACTTTTTTCAAGCCAGTCACTAAAAAGTCTCTTTTTTTAAGGTCAAGTCACTAAAGTAACTTTTTCTTGTAATCAGTACACTATTTTCAACTATTTTAGTGTAAATTTATTTCAATATTGATCATTATTTGCTTTGTGACGTTTAATCGTCTTTCTCTATCTACAGGCTGTCTATTCATTTTTCTAAATAAAATTTCCTGAGTTTCCCAGAACTTTAACGGATAAATTCAAGGCTTAAGAAAGCTTTTTTTTTAAATGCGTCCAAAATATGCCTTTTCTGGACGATCAACAGTAATTAACCTACGCGTTTTTAAGACATGGCAATCAGTTTTAAAGAAACAAGTTTGTAATCAAATCCAATGAACGTTGAACTTAATTTTTCACTGTTCACAGTTTAAAAAAAAACGTTCTTAATTTGAGTAAGTCCAAAATCTATAAACATTGAATGTCTTGTAGTATTCCATGTACAAGTTCATGATATTGAAAATTTTCAAAGTGCCTGGATTAAAGAAAACATCAAATGATTTATTTCAAGTTCGTAATTAACTTTATGAAATATTAGAGATCTTCATTGCAGTCCCATTAACTTCACAACAATTGTAGGAACTTTGAAGAAGTTCTGAGGAATGAAAGGAAGTTCTGAGAATTTCAGTAAGGCTACATAAACAAACTGCGGGAAAATAAGGGAAGATAACACACTGAAATAATGGGGAACTTACTCGAAGCTTTAAGATCCTCAAATCGGTTCTTTTAACATTCTAAAATTTTCAGAAACTTTTATGAAGTTCCTAGCACATCACAGGTGTTAAGCAAACTTGAGAAGTTTAGAAACCTTGAGGGGTATTGTGCAAATTTAAAAAATCTTTGCACCTCAGAAAAGCTAGATCTAGAGATCTTTGGGGAATTTCAGATCTTAAGAGCAGTTCTCATGACTTTAATTCAGGCTTTTTAGATCAGTTTAAATATCTATAATCGTAAATTTAGGAAAATTGTACATTGTTGAAATTTCAGGGAAGTACAGAGACCATCAGATAATTTATGAAAACTTCATAAATATTTCAGGAACTTCACAGAAGTCCAAAGGGAAATTTATCTTCAATAGAATTCAGAAGGGAAGCTTCGAAAACATCAAGACAGATCAGATAATCAAGGGCAGTTCAAATAATTTAAAGAAAATTGTAGAAACCTTAAAGAAGTTCCGGAAACTTCAACAAAGCTCCGATAGAACTTCTGAAACGTGATAAAAATTATATGAACATCCGGAAAACGTGAGAGTATTTTAAGGGTGTTATATCAAGGAAATATCAAGAACTTTACGAAAGTTAAGCTAAGTTGATTAGAGAATATCAACGAAGTGACCGTTTTTAATGGTTAGAATACTTAAGGAAAATTGTCCAAACTTCAAGGCAAATCAATTAATTTCAGTAAAGTTGCAGGTTGTTAAAAATACTGATAAATTCAGGGCAACGTAGAGAACTTTAAAGAAATTCGTTTAGGCAGTTTTAATAACACCCGGAAAGTCTAGAATATTGAATAAGTTTTAAATTAGTGTCAATAATTTAATGGAAGTTTCATGAACTTCTGAAAAAACATGAGAACTTAAGTGAAAATCATAAAACTATACTAAATATTTCATTCTAATTCCATGAAAATTGCGGGAGCACAAAAGTTCCAGAAATTTAGAAAAACTTCAAAAATTTCACAGAAGGACGGTGATATTCAGAAACATTTCGAGAACTTCATAGGAAAAATTTGGGAAGTTCTCGGAATAGTCCATTTTATATTCAACGGAAATTTCGATGAAGCTATCCTCCGAATTCAATTTTCGGTAATTCGGAATTACCTTGAAATTCTTCACAATAAGACACCCTTTGGAAAGATTAGCAAAATATTCATTGAATTCATTTCAGATTTCCTTTTGAATCTCACTCCTTTCCTTGGAATTCTACTCATTTGAAAGTCTCCTAAGAATTCATTGGCATTTCTACTCACAATGTCCTTAGATTTCTTCTCATAATTTGTTTGGAAAACTCTCCTGAATTTATTTTCCAAATTCCTTTGAAGATGTTCTGGAGTTATTCTTAGATTTAATTGTAATCCTTCTTTAATATTTTCAAATTAAATTCCAAGGACTTATACTCCGAACTTGTTTTCTCCCACACACTTTATGAAATTATTCTCAGAATGCCCTTGGAATTTTCCTTTGAAGTTCACAGGAGTTGTGCTCCTCAGAAATTCCTAAGAGTTTTCAATAAAATTAATTTTTAATTCAATACAGGGTGGCCACTTTTTAGTCACTATTTTTGGAACACCTCATTTTTGTTTGAACACCCGTTAGGTAATTCTAAAATAGGTAAATCATGCAAGCACACACCTTTTACAATTCTTATCCTACTTACCAGTTCCGTCCAGTATAAATTGGCTGTCTCTAACCGGCGTGATCCTTTCTGACTGCTTACTCTTTCCGATGCATGTCTTATTTTCTTTTCTTGCTCATGCTTTCTCGCTATTTTTCCTCCTATTGAACATCTGGCCATGTCCCCATTTGTTCTCAGGCAGGTAATATTGGTACATGAGAGGAAGAAAGAAATAGAACAAGTTAAGTATGAGTCGCATGCGTTGGTTAGTCGTTTGGGTCATGGTGTTGTGTTCCCTATTTTATTTGCCTCTATTCTACTCTCAGATCACCTCCTCCCCCCAAACTATTGTGGATGAAAAAGAGAACCCATATTTGGTAACCTCTCGCGAGCTGCAATGCAAAAGATATTAATAACAAACTAATCTAGAACTGGGCTTAAACATATAACATTTTCTAAGAATTGTTTGAAGAAAAGACGATCCCAAAAGAAAGTTCCCTAGCAATAAAACTAAATAAAAACTGTGCTAATCTGGGTTAATTCAAAATGGGAATCCACAAACATCATACTCAGAAACTATACCTGATCTCAACAAACTCTACCAAAATCAGAACAGCTGAACTACTCGGTAAGATTTTGGTATTTCTATTTATTTGTAATAAGCTACTTAATAGCTTGTTTCAATAATTGCAACATGTAAATAATACAGAACAACTTTAAAATGGTTCTATAGCCAAATTGGTTTTGAAAGGAAGGTAAAATTATCACCGAACAGCTCAGCCGCTCTGAACCCTTCACAAAAACACTGTTAACACAAAAGCCTAAAACTAATTCAAAGATTATAATATAGATTTAGAATTTTAGAAATAATTAGACCCTAACCCACTTACTTGCCAGCCTTCAGCATCAACCGGTGGGCAGTGCACTCTACACTCCAAGTTCCCCTTGTTTCAAATTCTTCTTAAATTTCATACTTTACCCATTGAGTGTTGATTAATCACAATACAAATTGTGACCGAGCGCGGATTAGAAGTTATTAGAATAATTTAGATCCCTTTTAGGATTATATATATAAAAAATCCAATTTTGGGTTATCTGAGGCTTATAGCTACCATTTGTTTTGAACCTGAGCTTTCAATTATGTATCCACTTCCTAGTATTTTACGATTTCATAATCACTGTCAAATTAAATCATCTCCGTGTCCCTTTCAAAAAACACACACTCCGTCCGCAACAAAAAAGCATGTTTAAATATTCATGAAATTCGCACCATTAGCCATAAATCGCAATGAGATAAGAAAATTTCGCCTCATTCCTTCCAAGAAACAATGTCCCCGGTCACACCCGTGGGGTGAAAAATGTAACAACTTTTTAATTGTGAGTCAACTTTATGGCACATCAAATAGAAATCGCCGAACAACGCGATAAGCGACACGAAGCAAATCTTCCGCGAAAATGTGTCCGATCGCCTTCGCATAAGTCAAAGATCCACACCATGACTGACTGCCCTGACTGGGCATTGTTATTGTTTCACCATCAGCAGCAGCAGCAGCACCATTAACTTTCGTACAATTTTCTCCGCCGTCGCCGTCTTATAAATAGTAATAAAATTATCACGGATCTAGCGGGGGCAACACATTACTATCAAACTTCCCCGGCCTCAGGGAGCGCGCAATTTTTCGCATCATAATTTTTTATAACTCAATTTATTATAAATTTATCGCAAGCACGGAATCTGTGCAGTGCCGGAATCGCAAAGCTAGTGCCCGGGGAGATTTGATCGTGTCGGACAAAGTTGTAGCACAGGGCCTCAGCTTAGCACAAAGATAGTTGAGGGCATTTTTGTCGGAAAGCGCGATGGCGATGACAGGCGTCGGAACAGCGTCAATGATTAATAGCAAATCTTGGACTCCGGGGGAGATGATTTGCTCTTGATATGGCATAAATCATGAACATGGTTAGCAATTATTGCTTGCCCGCTGATAACAGTTATCGCGTACTTGGAACGATGTTGTAAGAGAGATGGATTTTGTGCTTTGTCAACAGCTTCCTGTCGTTGTTTGTGGTACACACATAATCAAATATGGTCCCTCATCCTTTCAGATCCCGATATCGTTTCTTTATGCATTGTGATTTGACTTTATATACCGCTCAAAGCAGTCGTAATAATGTACGATCGGTAGTCTGTCTCAATACTGTAGACATCAATTTCACTTTCAATCAATCAAACATTCAACGAGCGGCAGCACGACCGAGCTCGTTGTTCAGATTACATACCAATAATGCGCACCCGTCGAACGTCACCCGTGTAATGTGCAGTTCAGTGTCCTCGCATGGCCCGTGTCCAACTGGAACTGAACACTCTTAAGGTTTCCCCCCACACCGCCCTGGCTGATAGCTGCTATGCTATGGCAGTCAGTGACGCGTGTGAACTACCGATTGATTGATAACTGGTCACAACAAGGGAGAACATGTGCTGTGTATTGACAACTAAACGGCTTACATTGGTTGATATGATTCTCGCTAGCTGACGAATACTACTACTTTCTATGCCTAAGAGCCGATTGAAGGCCTTTGATGTGCAAGCCGCCACACTCATTGGTAACCATCGGATCCGTCTCTTTTGTAGATTTAAGACCACCGTCATAGCCGGGAGCTATCCCGCGTTGAGTCAAGTATTTGCTTACATCTAACGTTTTCTCCGCCATAAGATAAGTCAAACATTGAGAAAAACAGCAATTTCAACGAGACAAAAAGGTTATGCTAAAACAGTCTTCCAGCAAAACTCGCGAATGATGTCCAGCTCAGCTATGGTGATCATTAGGAGAATATGTGATTTGAGCTAATCTTCAACTCGAGAGGGGTCTGATGTTTGACATGAATGCTAATACGGGTGTTTGCTTTTGAATGGTCACATATAATGGATGGTTAACAATCATTGGCTGCGAGGAAGAGTAATACGGATAGCTAATTACTGAGATCTTACCATGCGCGTATCCAGGTTTCGAAATAAAGTTAGCCACTTTTTTGATGATGGGTCATTAGATAGGATGCTTTTGGGCAAGCATTTCCTAATTCGTAGGTCAGCTGCTAGCTAGTCACTATTTTGAGAGATTTGGATAAATTTTGCATCTTTTTGGGAAGTTAAATTAAGTTGAAACGTTGTTTTTATTTTCATATTATTAAATTCATCTAAATTTTAACAACGTTTTAATATAGTTGAAGATGCTTATTTCAAATAACAGACTAAAGTTGTAATTTTTTTACGATAGATGAGGAGATGAAAGAATAGAGTTAATAGTTCCGTTCAAGTACGGCAGTGTGGAAATAGTATTTAGAAAGTAGAAAGCGAGCAAGGACAACTTTGAGGAAGATACGAATAGGGTGGATCATCTGAAAGGAGGCATCTAGTCGTAGGGTTGGAAATTGCAGCTATTGTTACCTCTATCACGGTATGTGCTCCTGTCATTTCGCTTGACGATCTCGAGGAGACACGAGTAGGGTAGGTGTTGCTACTGTACCTTTCAATCAATCACAGTATTTGATGGTAAGCTCCCATCTAGAGTTATGTACTTTAACTATTTTGTTTGTATTACTTCTGCGTGAAGTTAACGATTTACATAGTTGAAGATGCAAATTTCAAATAACAAACAAAATTGGTTATTGTATGAAAGTATATATGAATTTCTAAAAGAAATAACTTACATCCATTTCAATTACCATGTTGTGCTCAATAATTTGGAAGAAATCAAATCATCCTATTAACTATCCTCTTATAACTCAACCCTAAAAACAACTCCATTTTAAAACATGCCTACAGTTGAAACTAAAAAAACACGGAGCCGGTTCAAAGCTGATTTTGATTATTTTTTCACGATTTGAACCTATCCTCAACTTTCCTTAAGTCTTAAGCAAAAAGGATGTGTGGTGAGGAAATATAAATTTAAGACAAAATATGCAATTTACTGATAATGCTTACTTGCAGGGGGTAAATTGATGGAATTTTAATAAAGGGTATACGATATATTGAGTATTTACCTACGAAACGGATTTCTGCAGATTTTGAAGCTGTTTCGCTTGTTTTGCATTCAGAGAGACTCGGAACGTTCTGTCTGATAGATAGTTGTTTATTATCTACACTAGGAAGATTGGAAGACCGTACTGCTGCAATTTTAACACCAGGCCATCATGTCAGACATTGTCGAACGCTTTTTCAACGTCCAACAACGCCATGGCAGATGTTTTCAAAACAGAATTGTTCCGTCTGAGAATGTTTGTTACTTGAGTCAGCTGGTGGACGGTCGAACGACCTTTCCGAAAACCAAACTGTTCCTCAAGTAACAAGTTGTTTTTAGTAGTGGTCCGAGCTCAGCTCCTGGAATGCCACAGGTTGCGAGATGTTGTGTCCCATGTTGCTTACGAAGATTTCGATGGTCGCATGAACCCCAGACCGACTCAACCGGCTGGGAGAGTCCGGGGCCAAGATGGTATAGTGGCCCTCTTGCAGGTCTTCATTGAGGATGATGCCGTTTCTATTGCTCCGACCGTTGCCCCAAGCTTGGTGTTTTGCGTTCAGATCGCCAGCGATAATGAAGTTCCCGCTCCTCCGAGTGAGTTTGATGATGTCTTTCCGGAGGGCCACTGACGACCCGTCCCTGATGTTGGTTTGCTTGGGGCAGTAGGCCGCAATGATGGTGATTGGGCCAAGTGATGTGCTAACCTCCACTCCGATGGCTTCAATTGTTTTCAGCTGGAAGTTTGGTAGCAGCCGGCAACTGATGTTACGTCTTGCAGCGATGGCCACTCCTCCACCTCCAGAGCAGGTGTGATCAAGTCTGACAAGCCGAAAGTCGGGAAGGAATATGTTCAGTTCGGGTTTCAAATGCGTCTCGGTGATGACAGCAATGTCGACCTCCTTGGTGTTGAGGAAATCGAGTAGCTCTCTATGCTTGTTTGTCAGTGAGCAAGCGTTCCAATTTGCAATTTTTATAGCTTCACGGTCCATACTTGGTGACGATTGACAAGGCAGTATGAAGCTGTTCAGATCGAGTCTTGCAGGTGTGCAGATGATGATGACCTCGGCCACGAGCGTCACAAGTTCCTCCGAGGTGAACGGAGAATCGACAGATTCACCTGAGACAGCACCAGCGTATGATAAACCAGGAGCGGTGGATGAACCTGGAATTGGCTGGGCCGCAGCAGCAGCGAGACGATGCTGAACTGTTCGACTGTTAGGAACCATTTGGATTCTCGCAGGATTGGCTTGTTGGTTGTTGAGCGGAAGCGGTGTTCGGTTCGGAACATGTCGACGGGGCTGGAGAGCTGGGTATTGAACTTCCGTGAGTACAGGAGGTGAAGGATGATTACGAAGGCGACCAAGCTGGTTGTTGATTGTGGCCTTCCGACGGATATTAATGAGCTCCACTCGCTTGGGACATCCGCGATTGGAGGCTTGGTGGTTTCCACCGCAGTTGACACACGTTGGCTCGATGTCATCGACTTGCTCACAGGACGCAGTTGAGTGAGTCCCAGCACACTTGTCGCCGTTTGTCTTCATGTGGCAGTTTTTGGTGCCATGGCCATATGAGAGACAGTTCATACACTGCGTTACATCACAATGTTGGGGTTTGTAATGATCCCAACTGATGATGACCTAAAACAGGTCTCGGATATTGGATCTCAGAGCCTCAAGCCTGGTGGATCCCTTCGTGAAATGCACCAGGAACAACTGATCACGGAAGCTGGTGTTTTGGTTGGGACGCCGGTTCATCGGGTACACTGCCTACACTGCTGAAAATGTTGAGTTGAAGTATTTCCATGACTTAGAAATGTAACGGAATTTCACTGAATTTCGTTTATTTTTATCAAAATTTAAACTAAATCAAATAATTTAAAAAAAAAACCGTCCACGCTTAGTTTGCTGCTGGCTTAATCGTACTGAAGAGTAAAGGACATATCAAAATTATATAAATTGAAATCATAATGAATAGATAAACTACAAAACAGGTAAATTATGATGCCTAAATAGAGGGTCCTGCCCGGGAAATCCCAAGACAAAAATCCTGGGATTTCCATTATTAGAAAAATCCAGATAAAAAGGATTTTTTTTAATTGCCGGAATTTCCCAAAAATAGGGAATTCATAATCTTGAATGCTACAAAAACTAGGTGGAATAGCATAAAATCAAGATGCTAGAGCGATTTATCAATCAACAAAGATTGAGTCAAGGCAACACATAATAAGCTTGGAGAATATTCAATTGTATTTTAATAAAATTCAATTATCAATCAAGTTGAGGGCATCGAGATGCTAGGTTATTTACGCCTGAAGTGGTTTAATATTATCTTTTGTCAAAACCAGAGTCCTTCCAATTTCATCACAATTTTAAAAAATGGTTTTGGACCGAATAAACGAAAGATGCACTATTAAATTAAATTGGTTTCGCTTACAAGGCTGGTAGCAGGCCACTTTTGAGTGGCTAGTTCACTATTTTCAAGTCACTAAAAAGTAACTTTTTTCATCTAATAGGCACTAAAGTCACTATTTCTTCATATTTCGTCATTAAAGTCACTTTTTTACGACCAATGTTGAGAGTAAAGAATTTGACTTTAAAAACTAACGTCATTTGATAACAAATTTGTGTTTGAAACGTTCATTAAAAATCCGTGTGTAAAGTCTGACAAGAAGAGTTATGAACAGGCGGAAACGTTGACTATCCAATTTGGTTCTTTATGCTTGTTCCATTAGGTGAATTTTCACTTAAATATGACACTTCGAAAATAAAATAAAAATGTATTGATCGGCCAACTTTCGAGAAAGTGTTTGTCAAAACTAATTCCTTATCGGTCAAAAAAAGTCTGGTGAAATAGTAGGGTTATTTTAAAATGTTTCATCAGTCAAATTAAAGTGAAAATTCACCAAATAGAACATAACCTTAGGGGTATTGAGTTAATTGCATATTCGTAATCGTATTACAAATAGAACCGAAATCAAAAATTTCATCAATTTTGAAAAACTCTTGTGCTATTTTAATTAATTAATTAATTAAAATGCTATACTTTTTTAAGTTAAGATGTGTGTGTTAGCACAAATAAAGAATAAACACTTCCTTAAAGATGCTTACCAACATGGCGTAAAAATTTATACCAGAAGGTTAATTTAGGTGCTCTTTGACTGACTCTTTGACAATTTTGATAATAGACGCGAAATTCAGCTCAATCGAAAGTACTTTCGAACTTTTCAGTCTCGGAGTACCTAATTTTACATGACATGTTTGCTTACGTCTCATCATTTATGTTAAAGGTGGATTCCGTCACGTGTAAAATCTTATTAGGTATTTCTAAGTGTGTATCTTTGGAACCACTGGATTCATGCAAAGGCGATATGACATTAACGAATGTATACGCAAAACAAATTACATGAACATCAAATGTAAGTTTGGATTTCGCACACATACTTAACACAAAATTACTAATTTTACACGTGACGTAAATCATGGAACGTAAACAAACATGTGTAAAATTATGTGACCGAAACATACGTAATTTGACGAAAAAGTGCCTTTGATTGATATGATTTTCTCATCTCTTTCAAGCGATTCTTAGGGGCACGTAGGCACCTCAGAGGGGTTGTAAGTGTCTACGGTCCATACAAAAAAAAAAAACAGCTTTTGTAAACAATGACTTCTCTCGATAATTTCTAGAAAGTCAAGGCTTTCCCACTTAAATCAACATTACCATCGGGTAGGGGAAGACTTCCCCTACCCGTTGGTCATATTGGTTTGCGTGGGTGTGCCTTTAATTCCTAGAAATCATCGTCAGAATTTACTGTTTACAAAAGCTGTTACACCCTAACTCCAGCTCTATCTAGACTTGTCTATGTCAGTCTCAAAGCTGGTACATGTTCGGTGTAAGAATAAATGAGCGAACAACTTCTCTCTAAAGTAATGAAATTGGAATGCTTTAATAAAACAGCAAGAAAGGTATTTTGCCATTTAATTCCACTTAATTAAAGTTTGTATGCATCAGTGCCATTCACACTAAAGGCTTATCAAAATCTAACCCTCTTAAGTACTCATCCCCTACACAGTTCGAAAAAGTAGTGTAAATTTCTGTTCAATATGATGCACATAAATGGAGCGTCACATATCATATACGTTTACATTATATATCATGTAAAGATCTGACACATTTCATACAATGTAGCAAATATTGTATACAAAAGCCCATCTTTGCAAACAATATTGTTGTGGCTCGGTTGCGTGAAATGAAATACAAGTTTACGTGAATGAATGTTTACATCTCAATTAAAATTCAGAATTTTTATCTGTGTAGATCTGGTGTACAAGGCCTTTTGAATGGTGGTCTGATTCTTTGGTCAATTTTTATTTGTTCTGTTCAAAACTATTTTGGCTCTAATGCCATTATGCGGTTACCCTCAACCTCCCCTATAACTTTAAATTCGATAATTATTTTGGGTCATCTGTCACTTGTGATATGATATATTTTTTTTTCCTTTATTTAACGTCGGTCTCTGTTCCACAATCTAGTGCCAATCACCGACGGACATCGATTGCCATCCATTGACGGCAACCGAATGTGCAGTGCAGGAAGGCAGCTTCCACACCTGCGTAGGATATCGCACCCATTCACAACACACATGGGCCGGGACCAACGGCTTTACTTCCCTTCCGAAGGAACACGTTACCAGAGATTTTTATGCCTCAGAAAAATCCCACCGACCTCGGCTGGGATTGAACCCAGACCCATTGGGGTGTTAAAAAGCAGTCACGCTTACCACTACACCACCGGCGCCGGCTAAGATATATGGCAATGCATATTAAACGGTAAAGTGCCTAATCGTTCCAGTCTCGATCTAACGCTTCAACCCCAACGATCTTTTTGTGAGCTACTGCATATCACTAAAAACGCCACATTTCACACAGTCGGCCAACATTTGAAATATTTAAGGAGATAACATTATAGATTTTTTGAACAAATGAAATAACGAAACTAGGATTGGGCGTACTTAAATAAAAGATCGATCTTGGAGGATCAATTTTGTTTAGGGCACTAGAATCGATCAATCGATTTAATCAGTACCAAATAATCGTTATTTTCTTCTTAATGCTGAATTACCGCAATGCACCGAGTACCGGACGGGCGGTGAATCCGGACATTTAAATAATAATTAAAAATTACGACTACTTTGCAAGATAACTAATTTTTGCAATTCAAATCGATGCTAAAACACTATGATTAAATTGAAATGCTTGTTGAGCATAGTTAGGGTTACCATATGGTATTCTAAAGGAGGACATGTCCTCCTTTTTCGAATGTTTTTACATGACCTCCTTTTGCCTCAAAATATCCTCCTTTTTAATCCATGAATATTTTCAAGCAAAATATTAATAAATAAATTTTCCATTTTATTTTGACGCAACTTCGTCCAAGGCTTTGAAGTTATTAAACTGACGTTTTCGTGCAAAACAATTCACTAGTTCATTTTCAAGTATGTACAGAACCGGTCATTTTATAAAGGGTCTAGTATAAGAAAGGAGCGGACTGGCTGGATTTGAGCCAAAAGGAACTGTCACAGCCAGAGCCAATCGAACAGCGACTATCTTGATAGAAGAGAAGAGTAGCCAATACGGGGACGAAAACGAACCACTTTTCTGTCAAACGCGAACCAGCTCGTGATTGGCCGATTTGAAGTCCGTAAGAGAGAGATAGAGATAGAGATAAAAAAGTAAGAAGCCAGTTGTCTCCTCTTGCTCTTAGATCTGGATTGCATACCAAGCAGAGATTGCCAAGGCAGTTTGTTTTGAATCTACTCCTCTCTTAAGTCATATTAAAGGGCTAATTGTAAAGTGTTTGGCACTCCAAAAAATGTTCAAAGAGCTGTAATTTTTTAGTATGTGCATTTAAATGGCTGAAATTTGGGCTGCTGGTTGATTAAATATTCAAAATTTACCGGTATTTTTAGGGCGATGATAAGTTGACTCTGCATGAAGGATGAATTATTTCGGTAAAGTGGTAAAACGCTTCTTGTTTGAAAACCGTTTTTAAAATTGTAATTTCTTGAAGCACAATCAATCAAATCAATCATACTTTTTTTTTATAGTCTCGTCTTCTCTGATCTCAAAATACTCATAGTGTAGTGTATTTTAAGCAATTTTGAAACATGAAAGTCACCATCATGGATTCAGAAATGATACTATTCGTTGACCATAAATTCTGATGTTTTCGAATAAAATAATGTTTCGACTAGAAAAAAATAGCAGTAGTTCATTCTGCTTGACGAGCGAACAATTTGAAAAATGGTAGCCAAATAAGATACGTTTTACTAAAATCATTGCAAGTTTAAGCTGATTCAACTGTTTAAGCTAACAATAATTCTGTTATTTTTTTATTATTTAACCAATCTGCAGTATGAATTTCAGAATTTTGAATACTCATATTAAAAAGTTGCAGTCTATTAAACTTGTTTAGAAGGACAAAAAATCCAGCATTAGTACCCTAATTTTACCGGTACTGTATGATTAATTTTGAAGGCTAGGTAGTTGCATCCTTTAGAATGGATTATTGCTTTTTAATATTACGTAACTTTTTCCTTAAAAGAATGATGATTTTTACCGAATTGATGACGACTACACTACACTACACTGAAAATAATAAATTTTGAGTAAGTGCATATGTTTTCAAAACGTTTGATAAAAACTCGTTGTCCCCCTAGTAGCACGCTTGGATGCTTGTCACAAATCGGTTGTGCAAACTTCTATACAACCAATATCAGTCATAAACAAGTTGCTGCAACTTATTGTAACGGAAATGTGTTACTCGGGCCTCCTCTATTGATGATAAAGAATATCTACATACATTGTCCTCCTTTTCCTCTAAAATTGAAATGAAATGTCCTCCTTTTCAATTTTTTTAAATGGTAACCCTTAGCATAGTAGGCATAGTGATAATAAACTTTTATAAGTGTCTGGATTTATTAACTGAGTGTCTGGATTTCGAATTCTTACGGTATTTTGAAAATTTAAATTAAATATCAAAATTAACATGTTTCAATTAACTTGTGTTTTTCGAGAGATTTGTTTATTTATCAGAAGAATTGATTAAGAAATTCTTTAAATGGTGTGACTGCAGTCTTTGGTGTCAACCAAGGTTTCTTCGATCCATTTAGTATAAAAAAGATATAATAACAACAATGATATTTTGTACTTGTAGGTTACAATAAGAGATTATTAGGAATGTTTTGCTCACATAAAACCTGCCAAGTTTGCTTTCTAAGAGTCACAATCAGCGATCGTTGTTTGCGAAAAATCAAGAATGATTGAAATTGCCAGATTTTAAATGTGAAACACAAACAACCGAAGTTGTCAGGTCAAACTTTACAAATTCTGCTTGCTACTAACAAATACAAAATGTGATCATAAACATAATATCTTATGATTCCATTATCCCATAAAACATATTTTTTATGCGAAATGAATGAAAGTAACCTTGTTGTCAACCTAAACGTCATAATACATAATAATGAAAGCGGCAACATATCAAATTAACATTCTCAGCCCAATTTTATACAACATTAGGAGCGACTGTGCTGATGCTAATTTTGAGGGTATGTTTATTAAATTTAGGTTTAAGGTGAAAGGAAATTAGTTTTTTTTTTTAATGCACAAAAATTACATTCATTTGTGGGGCGACCTTCTTTGAAGATTAAAAAGATCTAACGTAAAGGATTTTTTGGATTATTGAATAAATAAATAATAGGGTTAACTACCCCATTTCCGGCCTATTAAGCACAACCCGCACTTAGTCTTTCTTAATCTATAGTAGTTTAGCACCAAACGGAATGTTTTTATTACTGATGGCTTCTAAATTTATTTACCTTTCCGTACGTACCGTAAGATTTGATAAAGAGAAACCAATCGTTGAGATATTGTTAAAAGTCTAACACTGCTTCTTGACGCCAAACTCGGCCTACGGATTCTAAACTCGGCCTAACGCATTGAAACACCATTGAAACGCGGCCTATCGGATGAAGATAAAACATGACTCGGTCGGATCGCTTGTTTTGTTTTTGGGAAAAATGGGTTCAAATACTCCATATCACGCGTTCTCGCGTTTGGTAGCTTAATAACTAAAGTATCGTACCAAACGCATAATAGACTTGTTAACACTGTAATCATGGATTTATTTGAAGTTTTCTGATCGATAGGCCCAAAATGGGCGATTAGGCCAAAGTAGTTCTCTACCCTAGATCCTAAAAATTGAAAATGCAAATGCAAATCATCCACCGTTAATATTTTTTCGAGATTCCTCTACCATTCGGAGACTAGAAAACCTTGACCTTTCACTTCGAATCCGCTTCAAATTCGCTCAGACTCATTCAGATCAAAATTTTAAACTTACTTAGGTACTGGTCACATGTTTGACATTACATTTGGTTAAATTTGTATCTTTTATGCGAAACGGCTATTTTGCGAACGTCCATATATGCCAAATGTCCTTATGAGAAATGGGTCAATCCCGTTCATTATACATCCAGTGAAAGTCCAGTAAATTTCCGGGATTGTTTCAATTTAAGAGCAAAGTACTTCAAGAAGTTAGTTTCAAATAATATGCAGGATAAATCTATACCTTTTCGTTGGTGCAGCAACAACGGCAGAGAACTAATAAAATCATAAGAGCCAAAGAGTCTTTTAGTTAACTTACGAACTAGACTTATACATTCTACCACACCATAAACTGCACCCCTTTTTTTCAAGATCGCTGCACACACTTCATGGTATTGGTAAATATAAAAAATATGAAACCCAATTTGTGAACTTCTTTGGTGGCCTGGGAATACATTGATAAGTGTGGCATAAAGCGCTTTTTACTCCGGGAATACAAACCAAGCTTGTTTTCATATTTGGACACATGCTGTTGATATTTTGCTGAAATCATCAAACCGATAATAAAATAACATTTGCATTTGATGAACGTTTCACGAGCAAGTTCATCCAATAAAACTATTCTAAGAACTTCATATGTCCGGATATCCCAAGTAGAAGCCATTAGGCCGATCATAACTCGACCCTCGTGCACCGGGTGCCCACAAATCAAAGTTTTTCATGCTTACCCAACTGACAGCTCGCATATCACCACCACCAGCCCCACAATAAAAAAAAAACCGGGTATGCACATACCGACCTCATAAAGTTAAAACTCACCATCCCAAAGGCTACACAGTCGCCGGGCCAGCGCGCAGCCTCAGGTGGCCACAAATGTCAAAACTATTGCTCAATACTGGTAGTTTATTGCTTACAGCCAGTCAACAGATAAAATGTATTCAACTGCTGACTGCTACCATAGTCCAAAAGTAATATCTATCCAATCCATTAATCTTTTACAGTGTGTGTTGTATTTGTGTGAATCGTGCTACAATTGAACTTCACCACGAATAAAATGCAACCAAGCATGAATTAGTAGCAGCAGCACCGACTGCATTCCTATCCAAAGCGGTGAGAATTTTATGCAATCCACATTTCGGTTTCGGTTAAGGTCCCACACCGCGTGCTCGTTCGCGTCTGGGAACATTCAAATTAGTCGAAAGGGAGAGCGCGTCGTCGAACCTACAGGTCCATAACCCGCTAACCCTATGCATTTAAGTGGCGCAACAACGACGACGACGACGACGACGGTGGCAACGAATCATCGTCGTCATCATGATCACCATGAAGCGCGCACGTTCGGTGCTGCTTAGTGTAAATTTTCTCATCAGAAGGGAACTCTGCGTGTGAAAACAAAAATCGAATGCTTATTATTTTCAGCTTTCATTTCACATTCACGCGTCATGAATCTCACATTTTAGGGTGAGAGAACTGCAACGCACTGCATTAATAAGTGCCAGCGCAAGCCTGAGACTGCTGCAGCGCATCTGCGTATGTACATGCATTTTATGGACAGTGACAGGTCTCATTTCACACGCTTCAGCACCAGGAAATTGTCACCACGGGAATAGAGTATATGGATTGCATGTTTTTGGATTAGATTTTTTTTTACGTCAATAGCAGCATTCATTGGAATGATTGTTTGTTTCGGCATGGTGCGGTAGCTATGAAGTAAGGGAAGTTTGACGCAGTTTTGAAATTGCAACAACAGATGATAAAGGTTGTCATTATGCAAATTGAGTTTCAAAATATATTCAGATAACATTTGTGCTGGTTTAAATAAATTAGTTTGAAAAGTAGTTAGAAGAGTAACACATTAAACATGAAATGTCAAAATGAAGTCTTCGAAATACTCCTTTACTTTCAACGCAGTGTAAAGAATAAGGAAGATAATCACTTTAGGAATAATAATTCGGTCAGTCAGCCAAAAATTCCAATCAGGTCCAAACAAACGCATACATCCAAAAAGAATGACACACTTAAAAGGATTTCTCGATTACTTTTTCGAAGGGACGTATCAGCTTTTGTAAACAATGCATTTGATCGTCGGTTTGGCGTAAGTGGTAGCTCGCTCACGCATACTAACACCACTATCAGGTAGGGGAAAATTTCCTCAATCTGATGGTAGTGTTAGAATGCTTAGGTGAGCTACAAGTTACGCCAAATCGACGACCAAATGCATTGTTTAAAAAATCTGATACGTCCTTTTGAAAAAGTAATCGAGATTTGGTGTTTTATATTGATAATTGATTAAATTTTCGGAAGGTAAAAAGTGTGTAAAACAATTTCATCTCGCAAGTAACACCTTTCCAAACAACTACAACAACTCAACGCTGAAGAGGTAACCGGATCACGTCCAAGTTGATCCACTCCTCTAATCTCTTCCGCCACAACCGATTTCCATCTTTATCTTTCAGATTGTCCCTAACGAGAAAAGTTTCAGCAGCTGTAAGGCAGTAGTTTTATCACCTACGACGAAAGCAAACAATCAAACAAACAAACAAATATACAAATCGAAACCGACGGTGCCTTCTCATCGAAAAAAAAAAGTTGTTAGCCTCGAATTGCATCACATCATCAAACCCATATCGATCAAACGCAACGGTTTAGCCCGGTCGTGGATCATCATCAAATACGCAAAGTTTACTGTGTTTACCAATAGCCCGATAAAGGTGCAAAAGAAACAGGGTAGGAGCTTCTGCTTCCAAATCCGGAAAATCTGCTGTGATATAACGCAACGGGAATCAGCTAGTCACGTACCCGTAGAGTCTTCGGTGGATTTTGTGTTACCCAACGCAACGGCTAGATACGGAATCCTTGTGACGAGAGTTTTCCGAACAAGTAGTGAAAGATATAACGAGAGTTATCCAACTGAGCAGAACGGAGCTAGAGGGAACATTTCCAGCCAATCAAGCCGGGTTGTCTGCTTCTCTACAAAGCGGGCGAAGGAATGAAAAACGGGAGTGAACAAGTGAAGAAAAGTGATTTTTAATTAACCTTTTGAAATTGTCATTCTCGGTGCATTGGCAGCGATTTTTAGCTTTACCATACAACACCCGGTGATAATGAGCAGCACAAAGGCGGAGGAAGAGAAAAGTGCGACATGATAAAAATGCAGATTTATACACCGTGTTAAATTTTTAATCTTCGAGTTAGCAAAGTGTTGCAACGAGAGAAGACCGAGTGGCAGGGTGAATGGTTCTGAATGTAGCAAAAGTGAGAAATCTAATTAAACTTGAATTGATTCACCGTGCAATAGTAAATTGTCCGTAGAGGAAAGTTTTTCAGTTGAGCAGTTTCATGATAATATATTATGATGGTGGAAAAAGCGGAAGGATTCTTATTTCGGAAACCGGTGTACCAGTACTTCCAGTATCTAGAAACGTGAGTATTAGTTTGGGTTAAGTGACGTTATCAGCAGATTACAAGATTGCTACTGAGTTTTACTTAAATGGACCCCATACGACAAAGGTTTTATTAATATTTCCATCAATATGTATGGTAGTGTTAGTAATGTGGGCCTCCCTTAGCTCAGTCGGTAAAGGTGCAGCTACGAAGCAAGACCATGGTGGAGGTGACTAGGTTCGATTCCCGGTTCGGTCTAGGAATTTTTTGGGCTGGAAAATGTCTCGACTTCCCTGGGCATAGAGAATGATTGTTTTTGCCACACAATTATACTAATGCAAAAATGATACAAGCATCGAAAACTCTCAAATTATAACTGTGGAAGTGCATCTAGAACACTAAGTTGAGAGCACGCAATAAGCTAAAATGTGATAAGCATTAAGCTTGAAATGCGAAAAAGAAGAAGGGTCAGCAATACAGAGCTACTGCTTATTAAATTTGTTATATGATGACGAGACCAATGACAGCCTTCCTGGCAAAAGATGCCCAAAATGAGACCTCATCTGCTACTATAGTTAAAGAGAAGTGGAAAATGAGAGGATATATTGGAACATGAAATCATACATTTTTGATTCTGAGTCAATATTTTCACCTTTTATATTTGTATCAATGTTATAAACAATACAATACGGGTATTGACAATATTTTTCTTTGCTATCTCTACAGTGAACTATGGTCATAACATAAGAAACGTACACCCCATTAACCCCGATTGATTAAAATGTAATTTTCATGTGAAATGGAAAGCACTATTCCGTTTCATATGCCTTATGAATAATTTAAACATAATAAACGACATAGGGTAAATGGCTCTAATGTTGGCCAATGGATCTAAGATTGGGCCCATCGTTAAAAATCTGCTATTTATCAATTTTATCAAGATGAACGCGTCATTGGGACGGTACTAATGAATATTTTTGGTGCTTTTTCAACAACTAAACAACCTGTACTCAGCTTATAAGCTGTGTTAGAGCAAATTCGGAAGCATTTTCACAGTCAACTAGATTTATTTTTAGACGTGTGCAGTTTTGCAGCTTTTACTCTGCTCTTTTATAACTAGTCGAGAAAATTGATTCATGTGTACTATTATAAAGCCTCTACTCAACGATTTTGTTGTAGAAGGGAATGTTGATTTGTTTACATAAGTTCAAAGTGTTGGCGTAGCACAGTTGGTAGTGTCAACGTTTGCCAATGGGGTCGTCTGGAGTACGATTCTAGGTTCCGGTGCAGGGTAAATAATTTGGTGATGATTTGTAACTAATTTCGATTAATTTGATTCACAACAAAATAAACTCAATAAATTCCTTCATAAAAAAGCGTAAGCAGTATTTAACTCGGCTTCAAGAGAAAGCTGTGTAGTGATTATTGGATAACCGGGAAAAAAGGTTGAATAAGCGCCTTTCAAGTTCACACACAACTAAACAGCAGGATAACAGCTGTATAGAAGCGTTAATGGATATGCAATAAGAGCTTCTCCCGACCGTTCCAACAGCCATAAGTAGCTGACTAAGTTCGCCAGATTTGCTTGTATAGAGGTTGAGTAAAGGTTTCCTTATATCGTATAACGTTTGAATACAGCTTGAGACTGTATAAATGAAATGAGTATAAAGCGTTTACATTGTGAAAATTGTTAGTTGGGTATTAATCACAGCACGAAAACTGCTAATCTAATCGCAATGACGTCTGATACAAAATAGTTTTTTTTTGTTTTTTTTTATATCTTTATTAAGGAGACTTTTAGCCGTTGGCTCTACAAAATAGTAGAAAACTGAGTTGTCTTATTTAATGAAAATAAATACTGAAAAAAATCTGAAATTTTTATAACAAAATAAAAAAAAATAAAGGGTTGTGTCCTAGACACGACCGCAGTATGACGTAGAGCTACGCAAAAATAAATCAATGTCACGCATCTTTGACTATTAAGATAAAGTTATAGTAAATTAAAATATTTCAATGTTTTGGCTATGGTTTAATGTTGGTTCAAGTATTTTTTCCTGGAATGTGATAAATTATGAAAATTCAAATGTGGAGTACTAAACAAGCCATTATATTTTTTGTAGTAGCACCCCAGTATAGTCCACAAAGACGCTATGCATGTTGTGGGATAAAACAATTGCCAAAAAATACGTTAATTTTTTTCAATAGCTCCATCATTTGTTTTAAATTAGGTCTCTGAAGCAGAGAAGAGAGTGAAGGTTGCATTTTATGATAACGCAACAGGCAGTTGTTTTCCTTATCAGAAGACGGTACTTTCAATATTAAACAAAATGTTGGTTCATATGTCAGCGAAGTAGGGGAGAAAGGGGTATAACGATAACCTCTTCTTTTTTCCAATTTGGAGGACAACCCTAACATAAAAGTATCATGCATCATCATTATGTAGTTTACAGCGTGTTCGTAGAATGATGCAAAATAGAATACTGTGACTTTTCTCAAATAAAAGGTTTGGTTTAATAAGTAGGTGCATAGTACAACATTAATTGAAAATTAGGGGAATTCAGTTATTGAATTTCAAAGTCAGAGCAAAAACTCGTTTACAGTTTCTCCATCTGTTTAATGTTTTAATTTTAAGCATCTTAGTTAAGGTACTCCGGGGTAAGTTGAAACGGTACGTGTATGTCTTAGCAGAAGTGAATATTCACTGTAATTATTTTTGTGAGGCATTGTGTATTACCGCCAACTACTATATTAGAACTAATCTCAAGAGATACATCTACTGTTTCAACTTACCCACGCGTTTCAACTTGCCCGGTGTAGGGTAATGGATTTTGGTTGGACCTATTTATGTCATTTTCACACTGCGTCTAAATGTATGCCGTGCATTTTCTATGAACATAACATATGGACATGAAAAATGTGTGTTTGGTGAAAAGTTTTACCTTTCTAATTTCTAGTAATACTAAAGAATGAATGCCAATAATCGTTTATTTTACGTCCAACGAGTCAATTAAAGGGAGGGGGGGGGGGGGACCGCCGATTTATCCCAGGAATATAAATCTTTCTGCAAAAATGTGTGGTACTGAGAAAGACCGATGGTTCGATCTCCACCACGTTGTCCGATGCAAAAATAAGCCTCGGTACGACATCCTCTAAATCACACCTGCCCGATTTCATCTGGTCACAGTGCCTGCGAGAATATTCAGCACGACGGTAGAGAGAGAGAGAGAGAGAAAGAAAATCCACCTCTTGCTCTTGCTTGCTGCTTGCCATGCCTTCCAAAGAAGCACTGTTTTATATATGTTCAGGTTCAAGCTGAACGATGTGCCACCATGGGTACTTGATTATGATGACTGGGTTTGGGGAAAACGTTTATTTCATAAAAAACAGTGATAAAAGTATCATTTCTACATTTTTCAAAAGCTTTTAAATGGAAAATTGTAAAAGTTTTTATTTCAACAGATTCGTAAAGTAATATCCTATAGATTGGCGTATTTGTATTTTAGTTTAGTTTAGTTTCATCTATAAATGACAAAGTGTGACATAGTGTTAGGTTTTGAACGCTTGTATTCAAAACCTAACACTATTTCCCCACACATTATTATTGATTCGCACCCCAGTATAGTCGACAAAGACGTAATTCTACGTCAAAAAACGACCTTTTTATAACTTCAATAACAAAAAAGTCATATTTAAGATTTAAATCTACCACTGCAGCAGCAACCAGATTTAAATAAAATGATCCATTTGCAAAATAAATGCATTATAAGATTGCAAACGTATACCTCACAGTGTATTATTTTGAAACCATCATAACTCTCATAGTTCTTCTATTCTCCACGAGTGACAACTTTGATTTGCCAATTCTGTTGATTAGAATGTATAGAACAGCGAGCTGGAAATAAATAAAAACTGAAAAAATGCTAATAGAAGCATGGAAGCTGCTTAAACTGACGAGAATACGAAAATTTCCCTAATACAGTGCTTTCCCGATTTTGTCAGACCCTTCTCAAATTTTTGGTTGACAAAAGGAAAACTGACAAAATCGAGAAATTTGGCTCCCTATTTTTTTTTTTCGATCAACGTTATAACAATTTTTTTTACTTATGACTATTATTTGTGCAAACTCTTCTAATCCATAAAAATATTAGAATTATTGAATCAATTTTCTCTTATCGAAAAAAAAAATGTATCAACTTTCAAAGCAAAGAAAACGTGTGTGTCTTAGAGTGGTTCAAAATATAGATTTTACTCCTCTCTTGCTTCCTCTATTTCTCCCAAAATTTGAGCTCATTTGGATGCGAACTCATACTGCGCTGCCCCTTTGAAGTTTATATGGGAATTGCTATGGGAAAATTGAATTTTTTGTTCTCATCATTCTAACTGTTCGTTGCAATGATCTGCGTAAAAGTTTGCCATCCAAAACCCTCATTTGAATGAAACTTAATGATAATTGCAGTCCTTTACGACTCAATCTACATATTTTAATCCTTCAGGGATATGCAAATCGATGCAAACAAATTATTTGCTGGCAAGGAAAGTTTATAAAAATTTCAATCATTATCATGTATCCCTGAAGGATTCATATTTGTAGATTGAGACCTGGAAGACAGTTTCCAATGATGATTGCTCTGCATCACAAAATCAGTAATTCGAAATTTATGTTTGGTGCTCTATTATGTTTAAAATACCTGCAGGGTAGTATGGTACAGGGTAATAAGCGGTACTTGCGCAGGATAACCTGTGTTTCTCAAAATTGTTTATGGATTAAAACTTCCAAGAAGCTCCAATCTAAAATTTATACTACATACATTTAACATAAAATCCTATTTGCTCTCAAAATTCTAGGGTGAAATTTCGTGAGATTACGTTGATTTAATATTTGAAAGGTTTGTCTAATGTCCAATTGTCTGGATTCACAATGAATCGTTAAACCAGAGTAAATAATCGATTGTTTTACCTTTTAAGTTAAACAAATCAATATCTTGAAAAACTATACCGCTGCAATTTTGACATCTTCGTAAGAGTATTATATATTTGACTAATAAAGCAGTTTGTCAACGACCCTAATTCTCCAATTTTAATTATTAAAAAGTTTCATTTTGAATAACAGTTAAGTACAAGTGTATAACATTTTTTTCTACTAAAATATGGCACTTTTCCTTTAAAAAAACATGGTCCAAGATACACAATCACTAATGTGACTAGATTTGGAGTTATTGATTTCGTTCCGTTAGATTTTATTCCTGGACCACAGCATTGCTGTGCTTGGCGCGAAGATTTGGGGGTAAGCCCTGAATGCAGTTGATTAATCTAGTTAGTAAATTATCGGCCTCGAAATCAATTACTAACTAATTTCCTGGCCCTTTTACGTTTAAATGGGAATTAGTATAGAAAAATACGAGATTAACTAGCCAATGAGCTAAAAATATCGCTAATAAAGTTTGAAAAAAAACTATGGGAACTTTATGTTCCCAACGGCCAAGAATTTCGCCATAATAATTAACGGAAAAGCTTGCTATTTATTCTTATGTGAAAATTTATCAGCTACAACTTTGTTCAAGATCAGTTTTTGGTTAGACATCAAAGTAATTAGTTATTAAACTGAATTAATCCACCTATGCTGAGATCTAGCCCTTCTTACTAATAGACATTCCGACAACAGTGCAAATTATTTCGCATATTGGATTTTGATCCTAGGCAGAAACTGACCACTTGCCCGGAATATGTCTAGATGTGGTCAGTGTGATCCTGGGCACACTAAACGGCAACCATTGAACTGGTTTTACAAACCTAAACATGTTTTAGCCATATCTCCGGGACCAGTTTACCGATTCCAAAAATATTAAAAAGCGTTCTACACTGAAAAAAGTGTTCACATAGTTTCTATTGGGAATGCACATAATATTTTCGATATTACAAAATTAATTATTTTTAATCAGAATATACCATAACATACAAAGTTCTATGTGAGTAATCACGTAGATTTCATTGGACATGTAAGGATCATGTGATTTTGAGGTGCAATTTCCAATTATGAGATCAAATGGAAAATTTGTGAAATTCTCATGGATACTTTCCACTGGTTCCGTGGTGTATTTTATGAATATATGAGACCATATTACCTTGTCCTACTCACATCTGATAAAGCAGCAAGAATAATTGATTGGGCTGAAGCATAACCCCTTTCATTTTTGTTTTGTTTATTAATTTATTTGATAAGCTCAACCGAATTAACTTTACAGAGCCGAGGATTCTTGTTCACTGTACAATACATCTTAAAACTACAGTCAAAAGGTACAACACAATAAACATTTTATCTTTCGCTATCCAACGGGAGCCACGTCCAGTGGTTTCATTGTATGGTAGATTCGCCAACGGGGAGCAGAGCGCTTCCATTGAATCAATGGACGCAAAACGTGGTCAGCACTCACACATTCATCACGAAACGGTTGCTTTCCAAAGTCAACGACGCATCGACTAAAAGAACTGCTGATGAAGAACAATGATGAGGACCACGACCGCGTGACGCACATTGAGAGTGGTCTGCTTCTGTCGACAGCCAAGTGAACACTGAGCCTCTTTCGATTGACAATGTTATTTATCTTCGTCGTATTCGAGAATTTGCGATGACTAAATCGCTTAAACATTGGAATTCAATCAAAACTTTCAAGTGCAATGCATTTTTTTTTAAATATGTAATGCTCTTTTTTATTTTATGAAAATTAATGTTGTTGGCAATGAAGCAATGTTTGTTATTACAATAGCAAAGAAAACATAGGTTTCAGTGGTAAAAATTGTTTTCCAGCAAATAGCAATTCAAAACTAATTGTTCCTAGGAGGGAAACAGTGAGTAAAATGAACAATTGAAACAACTGTGAAATCATTATTATTGTTTTTTTACTACTTCATTTGTACAGGCTTAATCGAATAGACTTTACAGAGCCAAGTTATCATTTGCGTTATACATTATTAATGGCTAAAGTTAAAGGATTTGAACCGAATACTCGCGGTCTTCTCGAGGTTAGTGGATGACAATTTTATGGATGGGAAGAGGGAGAAGGAGATTTGAAATGAGGGGGTTAGAAGGAAAGGGGTGTAAGTGTCTTTGATCGATTCTCGTCATCGACTTTCTCTTTTGATAGCCATAGCTTTATAAACAGATTTTGTGCTATTTCTGCCACATAGTTTGATAAAGAAGGTTCTCAACTAGCATCCAGAATGGTACACGAATCAAGGAATGTGTTTGCAGCTGAATTATTAACGAAAGAGGATGCCGATGAAGAGAATCGATCAAAGTCACTTACACCCCTTTCATTCTAACCCCCTCAAATATGATTTATTATTCAAAAATTTCCCTATTTCTAAAACATATACTTAATCCTTTCATCGATATTTATTAAAAACTAAAAGATAAATTGGTGGAAAGACCTGTGCGTTGAATTGATTGATAATAATAAGCACGTAAAATCGTTAATTTTTCACTTTAACCCGTATGTCCATATTACCGAAGACAACAAATCAAGAAGACTGTTGCTTCCACCTTCACTCAAGTGCAGCGCCATTGTATCTGTCGCTTGGATTCTGGCAAAGTTGCCAGTCTTCTTGACTTGTTATCTTCGATATTACCCTACATCCCCTAACATTCAAATTTCAGCGAAGGGTAATAATGAAAATCAATCAGATCGAAAAGTTGAATTCTTACACGAGAAAGCACTGTAGTAAACATTTGGAACTTTTTTTATCATGCAATATTCTTGTGATTTGTGCATTGGAATCAATTTTCTAGACAAAAAAAAATATATTTAAAACATGAAAAACAATAAATATTATATGTGAGAAACAAATTCAAAATGTGTACTAAAATTTTATGTTCTATCATGTTGGCCATTTTTTAAGTGTCCACTGTGTCAGAAAAGTTGGCATTTTTGACAAGTTATCAACATAAACATAATTTGCTCAATGTGCTTTTTTTGTTATTTAAGATTTTAAAAGATTTAAAAAAAAAATTAAGAGAACATGTGATTTTTTCTTTCAGAAAATGCAAAGAAGTTTCCTACAACTTTGTCTCAGACCTCATTTCGATTAGATGAGCCGTTTTCGTGTCACGATTAATTGAAAAATATCGAATACGCTTTTTTTGAAAATTAGGCGATAGTCAAAATGTCTGAATTCCAGCACAAACTTGTTTCATCACCTCTAACGAACAATTATGCGAAGTTTCATGGAATCCTGAGAGCTTAAATTTAATATTTGTCCATTTTTTCGCTATTTGATCTGGAGCTGCTCATATCTTTTGTCGATCAAGCGTTTGACGTTTTCTTATGAAAAAAATGTTATGTTAGAACAAACATAAAAAATATATTTGCACGTATATTATTATATATAATGTCCAAGATTAGAGATGGGGTTTTTAATCTAATTTCCTTCCTACTAAGAACAACCCTCACTTGACCTCTTTTTTCGAGCGGGTATAGCATAGCACAGCATATCATAGAACAAACTGCACAAATTCGTAGGTGGTACGAGCTCCAAACTAGTGTTAAGAAGAGGCCCACCTTTATCCGGTACTGTTAGATAGTAATTTGGGATTAATCACTACCTCTTAGATAAAGGATGTTTCTCCTTCCAGCAGACCAGAGCTGTCCTGGCGACGTCCTTGCAACTGGTGGTGATGGGGAAAGAATGTTAGTCCGGCATTTATTTAAGAGAGATGCAGAGAACTCTACGACCCCTCATAAATGTACAGGAATTTAGGATTTGTTTAGTTGAAAGGTAGGCCATAGGATACACCCAGTCGGCGTTGCTGACAATCATTATGTTTTTAAATAAGTCAGTAATAAAGCTAAAGAACAGTTCAGTAGATATATTATATTTTTATACAAACCGTTGGATTTGATAAAAAAAAAGTCACTGCGTCCATACGCATTGAAACGCCATGGCCATATATACGGATGAAGGCAGAAAAAAATAAAAGATTGGCTAGGAGCGCATCTTTTGTTTTGAGAACAATGTACTCGTATAGGCTTTGTTTTGTATCTTATGAGCTAACGCTTCGACAGAAACGTATTATTGATTTATACACGGTATAATCATTGATATTATTGATAGTTTCTGCTCGATAGAACAGAAATGACCGATTACGACGAAGTAGCGTTATGTTTTAACCTATATAGGGTGTCCCTGAAAGTATAAGCACAGTTTATTATTCGAGTAAAACAACGTTATGTTAATGAATAAAAAAATTATTTCATATATATAATCTCTATAGTATTCTCTTTCAACTGGATGAAAAAAATCCGTAGTTCCTTGAATCGCATGTCAAGGAGCGAACTTTTGATCTGACGTTGAACATGAGCTTCAGCACAGATTCCTTGACGATAATTTTGGCCACTTTGGTCAAGTATTTTTTTGAATTCTTCGATTCAAATCGCTGCCTTAAAGTGTTTCCGCAGATAACCCCTTTGAAAGGGCCCAAAAAGTTTCGATTGACCAGGCCTCCGGACAATTCGGAGGAGTCATCTCTTTTGGCACATATTGCACATTGTTTGCTTTGTACCAAGCTACCGTTTACTTTAACCTAGGGGAACAGGGTCCCAAATAGCACACATCTGTCACACAAAATTGCAGCATCTTGATTGTGACTAAAATGAGTCCTATAGCAGTTACCTCAACCGGTTCCTGACAAGTGTGCTACTAGGGATTGTTTTTGTAATCAAAGAAACACATCTTAGTCCTTTATCTTGTTATGCCTTGTTGATAGTGACAAGACTCAGCTTTGTCCACCGAGGATGGTCTTGAAACAAAGAAAAACTGAGCTAGGTAGTTATTTTTCATCTTCGTGATTCCTAATCTTTTATTCTCTGTTTTCTAGTTTGAAGTGTTTAAGACTAAAATTCTGATGCATGGTTATTAATTATTATCGGTGTTATTGATTGATTTTGTTGCGAAGGAATCCGTTTTTGACTGCCTTTGGAGAGGGACCTTACAATTAAAGTCGGATCCTTGCGATAAAGGCAACAAGGACAACTGCATCAAAACCGAATACTTCATGTAGTAATACGACATGCACTAAGGACACGGGGTATACCACAATAGATCAAATAACTGGTCGCAGTGGATTTATGTCCCGACAGAGGAAAAGAAGACAATGAGAGTCCACTGTAGACACGCATAGAGTAGTTAAATCAGAACACTTAAACTCACACCAATGAGTTTCTTCATTGAGAGTCCTAAATGAGCAGCGATTATTTCTCTTTTCGTTTGTATGATACAAAAATAAGAACATCTTTCCACTTAATTACAAATCTACTGTGTTTTACGTACCTATAGGAACCTTTCCAGCATTAGAAATTTAACAGGTAAAGCAAGCAAATGCTCCATTTTATAAAAGCAATTAGAAACGACAAAAAATGGGATTAAGATCCAAACTCAATTGAACATCAATTAGTCATTGCTAGGAATACGCTTCATAATCCTCATCCTAACTTTCGGAACAGCTATCTCAAAATGCCTTTATCCCTAATTAGCTCCAAAAATCTCAGTCAAAACACCCCAGACAAAGGACAACCTCCTTTTCTTCGGCTTGTCCCCGATTGAAATCAAACACCCGTTGAAATCCTAATCTTCCGCAGCCACGTGCCGCTTATGTTCCAGAACCGAACTCCTGCCGACCGAACTAAATCCAATTACCATCCACCCCCGTACGTTGCTTGCTGCCGTTTGCAGAGTTCAACTCGAAAATGTGGGTTAACACAGGCAAGCAAATAAAGCTGTCCGGGCCAAACGCAAACAAAGCGCAGTTAAATATGTAAACTGTTTGCTATGCGCTAATAATAACATTTTGTAATGATCCCCTATCAAGATTGAACCCAAACGATGAGACGACGATCCCACCAACGAACGTCACATGGAAAAATCGAGTTCTAGCTCTGGATCCAATTAACAGTGGGCCGTAACAGCGCATAGAACAATGCTATGGAACTCAATCTATTTTTAATTTTTTATGAGCCATATCGGAATTCAATTTTCTCCCGAAGAACTTGACGTACTTTCGAGAATGGGACCAACAGAAAAGCCGGTATGCCGGCCGACCGTCGTTGTTCGGAATGATCTACCACCACGAAGCATAAAAGAGGTTCAATAAATCAGTTCGCGAACCGAAAATTGGAACCGACTGGAGGTCTGTGGATAGCTGCGGAAAACGGGGGGCATTATTTATGTTTATGGTTTTGGATTCGTCAAAGAAGTGCCAGAGATACCAATCGAATGCGTCCGCTCACGCCCCATATGGTCGGGGAGGTGAAGGAACGCTCAATGTTTGATCGTTTCGATCGTTTCGCTCTCTGGTTGAGGAGAGTCAACCCGGAGGTTGCTCTCTTGCTCTTGATTCATGACAGTGTTCATTGGGTATTGATGCTCTCTTGAATGAAAATTTGCAGTGCAGGAAAATATTATGCTTCCTGTGAGTTCACTCGTCAGTGCTATTCGAGATGTTGGAGAGTTATGTTTGTGGGGTAGCTGTATGTATTTTGAACTGGGTGCATCTTGGATTTTAAAATTCTACATATTATGCTTCATATTACATTTGTCATCATATTGAAGTTTTAATTTATGCCAATACGATTAGATGTAATTTATTGATATCACTCAAGGCTTTTTTTTAGACAGAGCACGAACTTCAATAAATTAATAGATATATAAATCATCGCTTCATGGTAATGCTCATATTTCACATTGGATTCAAGCTGCTGCATTTGAATTTTCATGGTTGCAATCAATCAAATGATTAATTACTCTTGATCAATCTACCTAATAAACTACTTCTACTATTGAAACGCTGTTAATTTTCCGTCAATAAAAGCCTGACAAGCTTCAATAAGCCCCCCGCAATCTGTCATAAACCACACACTTAGCACTTATCCATTGATTAATGGTACTAAATTTTGAATTAAAAAAAAAAGCCTTGCTGGCCACATTTTTCAACGTCCAATGGCACAAAGGAAAATGTGCATAAAAATTACGCACAGAAAAGAATGCTATTAGCTACTTTATTGCTGTCATTGTCCCTGTGCATTGTGGTTAAAATACGATAAAATTGATTGCTTGTCAGATTTGTGGCTGTCTGGTCGTGTTGGTGAAAAAAGAGCTGTGAACCACAATTCCGCCTGTATGAAAATTAAATGATTGTTTTTTCTCGCTTCTCTGCTCTCCACTATCTTTGTTGAAGTATGTGTACGTATTGAGCATGAAGCATAAAATTGCTAAACTCGAATAGCCAGTGGGTATGGCAGGCATGCAAGCAGCGCTGCTGCTACTCTATAGATAACAATTTTGCAATATGTTGCTGGCCGTTTTTACCACAACAAAAGTAATTGAATGGCACACTCGCTATCACTGGAAAAACATTCTCACTCACTACCCTATTTCAGCACAACTTTGAAACAAATCTCATTTGACTGGCATGAATTTAATCAACGCCACTATCCTACTACCAGACAGGGAAAACCAACAAACCGACAAACGTCCGTCGTATGTGTATTTGCATGTAGGATTGTATGCTGATTGTGCTAACTATTAAAAAGTTGTAAAAATCTGGATGCTTTAGGTTCGCTGGTTACTCAACTAGCAGTGGGGAGCATGGAGAGAGAAATATATTATTGCATCGTTCTGCGTGCATTGACCCAGATAATGCAATGTTGCCACAGAATATTGCCCAGTTTTACGGTGCAATAAACTCTAGTCAGATAGATTTGTGGTTCCAAATTTGGAATGGAGATGGTCTGGAATTTTATACTCGCGAGCAACGTTAGGGCGTAAAATGGGGATTGTGTGTTCCTAAATTGGAATGGTGCTGTCATTGGGATGGTGCATTTTGACGGGCCAATATTAAAGTTTTCCACAACAGTCAACTCCAAGGAAAATTCCGTTACACAGAAGTTTGAATCTTTCAAATGCATTCCAGCTAATATGGATTGGAAACATCATTCATGGAATTCTAATAATGTCCAAGAATGATGCTCTGCAACTATAAATTGACGTGAATTTGATTAACTTAATTATTCTTACATGATTTTCTTTAAATTCTACTGAACGATTTTCTTCACTTTAAATAAAATCAATCCCTAGATCAGCTGTTCTCAATCTTTCGTCGATTCTCGGACTGGAAATCAATCCCGACCACCTCCAGCATGGTTTTGCTTTATAGCTGCCCTACTACCGACTCAGTAAAGAGAGGCCCCTTAGCCTCTCATTAATTAAAGCAATTTTATAAACTCACATTAAATGTGTGACATGTAAACAGATTTGAAATCTCGGACTTGTAGTCACAAATGCAATTTTGGGAAAGGGCTCTAATATTGGCCTTTGGATCTAAATATTGTTTATTGTTTATTGTTTATTGTTTATTTGTTCTTCGTCTTCGACAGTGTCGTACAGACTAGTTTAACTTATGCTATGTTTTTAATCCTATTTTTAAAACAATTTTTGGACACATTAAAATCAAACAAATCACTAACGTTGTTGAAAGCTCTGAGGCAAGAACTGAGCGGGTTGTTATGACCATAACATGTTCTATGTGCGGGAACTGCGATAAGTGCTGAGTACCGCAGCTGACGCTGTGGAACGTTCAGTGATACTTGCAGGAGAAGATCCGAACAGTCGACGTTATTCTGGACGATATCGAATATAACCAGCCGCTGCAATTTCAGCCGTCTTGCCGATAGCAGTTCCAGATCAATTAGTTGACATCGTTCTGGATATGCAGGTAGATGGACAGGATCATTCCACGGTAGGTGCCGAAGAGCAAAGCGAATGAATGATTTCTGCACACGTTCGATGCGGATCACCTGAGATGTATGGTACGGTGCCCAAATGGGAGCAGCATATTCCAGGATACTTCGCACTAAAGCACAGAACAAGGCTTTTAATGTGTGCACGTCGGTGAATTGAGATGCATTGCGGCGAATGAACCCAAGAACGGAGAAGGCTTTGGCAGTAACGGTGGATATATGTTCGTTGAATCGAAGCTTACAATCCATGATAACTCCTAAATCACGGATAGACTGCACACGTTCCAGCGGAGCAGTGTCAATATTGTAAAGATGATTGATGGGAATCCAACAACGGCTAAAAGTGATCACCTTGCACTTATTGATGTTCACGCACATTCCATTTTCCTTGCACCATCGTGAAAGGGCATCGATGTCAATCTGCAGAGCAACACAGTCCAAAACAGACTTGATGACTCTGAAGATTTTGAGGTCGTCGGCAAAAAACAACTTTCCAGAAGATATTTGCAGGCACAAGTCATTGATGAAGAGCACAAAGATCAATGGACCTAACACACTCCCTTGTGGAACTCCAGATGGAATGTAGAAGGTCCTGGATCGTGCTGAGTTCACCTGGACGAATGCTTTCCTACCAGTCAGGTAAGACATTAGCCAGTCGGCTATCCAATCGGGAAAACCCATATGTCTCAGCTTTTCCACGGCATAGCTATGCGGAACAGTATCAAATGCTTTCGAAAAATCAATGTATACAGAGTCCACTTGATTCCGGCTTTCAATCTCACGAAACAAAACGTTGGTGTAGCATAATAAGTTGGTTGTTGCAGAGCGATGGGGAACGAATCCATGCTGGTATTCCGAAATTATCGGTTTTGCTGCAGACAGTAAGACCTCGTGGACCAAGGATTCAAAGAGCTTTCCCAGGCAACAGAGAATCGAGATCCCGCGGTAATTTTCAACGTGCCGCACGCTACCCGATTTGTGGATGGGAATCGTTTTGGCAGTTTTCCATAAACCTGGGAATGTTTTTTCATTTAACGATCGATTGAACAGTATCGTCAAAGGTTTAACTATAGACTCGGCGCAATTCTTCAGCAGTGTTGGAGTTAAACCGTCGACTCCGGCTCCTTTCGACGAGAAAAATTGAAAAAAGGAAGGTGGATATCATGGGATGGCACATTTTGAAAACAACCCGGGTGAGGTTGGGGCGACTCCGCATTAAACACACTTTGAAAGAAGGTCGAAAAAAGATTAGCTGCCTCTTCAGAAGAGCAGGCCAAAGCGTCACCATACTTGACATTGTCCGGAACACGATTGCTTGCCCTTTGTTGCTTCACGAACCTCCAGAACAATGATGGGTTTTGTTTCAAATTCGATTGCAGCCTCTGCATGTATTCATGGTAGCTTGATGCTACGAGCTCTTTGTAGGACTGTTCCACAAGGTGAAGCGATTCTCGGTTTTCAATGGTTTTGTTAGCGAAGAATCGTTAACGTGCTTTACGCAGTCTGTTGCGCAGGTTTCTTAACTCAATGGACCACCAGGGCTTCCTGTTGGCTCCACTAATAGCAGGGCGGCGTCGAGAGACCTTCAAGTGGAGAATTTCGTAAAGCTTGTCGTAAAACAGAAGAACAATATCATCGACAGAGTGCCCCTGAAGAAGCTGCTCCCAGTCAACCGATGAAAATTCTGCATTGAGAGATTCGAAGTCGCAGCGCCTAAGATCCAGATCAATAGAGTCCTACTGAGCGTTTGCTGGAACGTGCACACATCTATGTACATCAACTTGAAGTTCTAACGGCGGATGGTGAGGATCGATAGGCGAGAGTGGTAAAACAGGATGCGATATTTCAAAATCGTCAGGAGCGGGCCTATCAATAAAAATCTACTGTTGTTTAATGCTCATTTAACATTTCAAAAGGTCCTATCTGCTTTGATCGACTCTCTTTATCGATTCTCTATCTATCGATAGGCTTAAAATCTCTAAAATAAAGAAAAAAAAAATCTTTTTTATAACCAGTGATATTGCACTCTCCTTACCACATACTTTGATAAAGGAAGTTCTTATCTAGTGTCCTAAACGTCAAATACAACAGCGAAAGGTTTTGCAGCTGAGTTGTTAATGTAAGAGAAAGTCGATGAAGAGAATCGATCAATGCAGATAGGACATTTTGAAATGTGTGTATAGAATTTTGCTTAGAACAGTGCGTCTGCTGAACAAGAGGAATGCCTATTATTGGTTATCAATGAAAAATTGATCAATTTTTTTTAGTATGGTATTTATGCATGGGCCCAATACTACAGAACCTTGGGCCAAAATTAGGGATACCAATCCTACTTGTGCACAGCCCAGGCAATATTTCTGGTACTATTATGGTATTCAAGTCAATTGTATATAAGGCTTACTTATATAGGAACCACTTCAAAATCATGGTAAAAATCTGTTTTGCATCTCTTGCATCTAAACCCATCTACTTGCATTGCTCTTCACCTTTTTGCAAGAAACCTTTTTGCAAGAAACCTTTTTTTAACTCTTTATTTGTTTCAAATTCAAAATAAATTACATTTCATTTTAATCTAGGTGCTCCAGTTACTACAGTAACTTACCAGCCTTAATTGTTATGATATATATCTATGTGTTGTTACATTGTTCCTGCCTTGGCAATTCAGTATTTTAAACAGGTTTTTTTTAACCTGCATCAATCAGTATAACAATTTACATCTTAAAACTAAAAACTAAAGCTAAATCTTATCTAAGTATAAAGGGAATTAATCGTTGCAATCCGGCACAGCGTAAAGCATGGCCGGTCTCAAAACTTGTTTAAATATTAGAAGTTTATTCGTCAGACAAAGTTTGGATTTCCTGTTTATAAGTGGATACAAACATTTTATATATTTGTTACATTTGGCTTGAATGCCCTCAATGTGATCTTTAAAAGTTAATTTTTGGTCAAGTATTAATCCAAGATATTTCACTTGGTTTGACCAGAAAATTGGAACTCCGTTCATAGTGACTATGTGACTACTACTAGGTTTCAAATAGGAAGCTCTAGGCTTATGTGGAAATATTATAAGTTGAGTTTTGGAAGCGTTGGGAGAAATCTTCCATTTTTGTAAATAAGAAGAGAAAATATCTAAACTTTTCTGCAGTCTGCTGCAAATAACACGAAGACTTCTTCCTTTCGCGGAAATGCCTGTGTCATTAGCGAACAAAGATTTGTGGCAACCCTGAGGCAAATCAGGGAGGTCCGAAGTGAAAATGTTATACAATATAGGCCCAAGAATGCTACCCTGAGGAACTCCTGCTCTAACAGGTAGTCGATTAGATTTGGAATTTTGATAATTTACCTGCAGAGTTCTGTCAGTTAAATAATTTTGAACTAATTTCATAATATAAAGTGGAAAATTAAACTTTTTCAATTTAGCAATCAAACCTTCATGCCAAACACTGTCGAATGCTTTTTCTATGTCTAGAAGAGCAACTCCAGTTGAGTGGCCTTCAGATTTGTTTGAACGAATTAAATTGTTAACTCTTAAGAGTTGATGAGTAGTTGAATGCCCATGGCGAAATCCAAACTGCTCATCTGCGAAAATTGAGTTCGTATTGATGTGAAGCATCATTTTATTCAAAATTATCTTTTCAAAAAGTTTACTTATTGAAGAAAGCAAACTTATTGGACGGTAGCTAGAAGCTTCAGCTGGATTTTTATCCGGCTTCAAAATTGGAACAACTTTTGCATTTTTCCATTTATCAGGAAAGTATGCCATCTGTTAAATAATTTTACCAAGAAAGACAAGGTACTCTCTGGGAGTTTTTTGATGAGGATATTGAAAATTCCATCATCACCTGGAGCTTTCATATTTTGAAACTTTTTAGTTATAGACCTTACTTCGTCCAAATCAGTCCCCCAGGAATCATCAAAAATATTTTCCCGAGAGAAAATATTCAGATAATCCCGAGCAACCTGATTCTCAATAGGACTAGTAAGACCCAAACTGAAATTATGGGAACTCTCGAATTGCTTAGCAAGTTTCTGAGCTTTTTCCAAATTTGTGATCAAAATTTTACCACCTTCTTTAAGCGCTGGAATTGGCTTTTGAGGTTTTTTTCAAAAATTTTGTAAGTTTCCAAAAGGGTTTGGAACCCGGGTCTAATTTAGAAACATTATTTTCAAAAGTTTTGTTCCTCAGGGCAGATAATCGTTTTTTAATTTGTTTTTGTAGATCCCGCCAGATAACTTTCATGGCGGGATCGCGTGTTCTTTGATATTGTCTCCTACGGACATTTTTAAGACGGAATAAGAGCTGAAGATCGTCGTCTATTATAATTGAATCGAATTTAACCTCGCATTTTGGTACTGAGGCAGCTCTTGCTTCAACTATAGAAGTAGTCAGAGATTCAAGAGCATAATTAATTTCATCTTTGGTTTGCAAAGGAATGTTTGGATCGAAGTTATATTCCATAAATGTTCGATATTGCTCCCAATCAGCTCTATGGTAATTGAAAATAGAGCTGTTGGGATTACAAATTATTTCTTGGGATATTTCAAAAGCTACTGGAAGGTGATCAGAACCGAAGTCAGCATGGGTAACCAATTGGCTGCAAAGTTGACATGAATCAGTTAAGACCAAATCAATAGTTGAGGGATTTCTTGCAGAAGAAAAGCATGTTGGACTGTTTGGATATTGAATAGTGTAATAACCTGCTGAACAATCATCAAACAGAATATTACCATTGGAATTGCTTTGAGCATTATTCCATGAACGGTGTTTTGCATTAAAATCACCAATAATGAAGAATTTAGACCTATGACGGGTAAGTTTCTGGAGGTCACCCTTGAGAAAATTCTTTTGCTGGCCTACGCATTGGAATGGCAAATAGGTAGCTATAAACGTAAGTTGTCCAAATTTTGTTTCAACAGAAACTCCCAAAGTTTCAAAAACTTTGGTTTCAAATGAAGAAAGAATTTTATGTTTGATTCGTTAATGAACAATGATGGCAACGCCACCATAGGGTCCATCAAGACGATCATTTCTATAAATTAAATAATTTGAGTCCTTCCCTTATGGTCAGGTTTAAGGAACGTTTCAGTTATAACGGCAATATGCACGTTATGAACTCTCAAAAAGTTAAATAGCTCGTCTTCATTATCTTTAAGAGATCGAGCATTCCAATTTAAAATGTTTAATGCTTTAAAATCCATTACTGAATTTTAAAGTCATGACAATATTATTTGCAAATTTTACTACAGTTTGAATACCATCAAACATGGAGTTAGATTTAAGCATATCAGAAATCATGCCAATTAATGAATTCTGTAAAAATTCCATTTTAGGGGCAGTAATGCTTCCTAAGTCAAAATTGTCAAAATTTCCGTTAGAATTACTTTGGTTAGTATTTTGATTTCTACCCGCTGCAATAGTAGCATAAGTAGCTCCATTAACTCGCTGAACATTGTTAGCAGCGAGGGGATAGGGACAGGTGAAACATTTGAAGCAGGGGTGATATTTGTACCTACGGGTACGAATGTAGAATTTGTTCCTCGCTGACCGTTGTTAACAGCAGAGGAATTTTTACCTGGTCGGAAACGTGGAGCGTTTCCTACCTGACGGTTAGAACGGGATTGTAGGATCGCTTTGCGAGTCTTACATTCCCAAAAATTGGATTTGTGGCTTTCACCACAATTTGAACATTTAAATTTCTTAGGATCTTCCTTCACAGGACAGTCGTCCTTTGCGTGAGAGGAATCACCACAATTCATGGATTTAGCTGGCATGTAGCAATTTTTAGTTCCGTGACCCCATCCCTGCCACTTACGGCACTGAGTGAGGTTTTGGAAATTTCCTCCAGTCTTCCTGAAGTGTTCCCACTTCACTCGGACATGGAGCATAAGGCTAGCTTTTTCTAAGGCCTTAAAGTTGTTTAGTTCACTAGACTTGAAGTGAACTAAATAAAAATCATTAGAAATCCCGTTGCGCGAATCGCCAGGACGGGATTTCATTTTCATTTTGATTACTTGGAGTGGCACAACTCCAAGTAATTTTGCCAGTTTATCTTTAATCTGATCCAGGGATTCACCACAGGGCAGTCCTTTCATGACAACCTTGAACACACGTTCAGTTTTGGTGTCGTAAGTAAAAAATTTGTGCTTCTTCTCAGTAAGATACTTGAGAAGACATTTAAATCCGTTCAAGGTTTCAGCCAATACACGGCATTCACCCCGACGTCCAATTTGTAGTGAAAAGTTAACTTTCACGAAATTCAAAAGTTCCATGCGAAGAGCATGGAAATCGGAAGTGGTTATCACAATAGGGGGAATCTTTTCCTTCTTGGCATTAAGCCGGGAAAGTTTACTAGAATTTTTCTTAGATGATGGATCATTCTCATCATCCGTGAGCAAATCAAATTGATTACTCAAATTAATTTCATCAGAAGGGGGATCAAGAGTTTGCCTCTTTCTTTTGCGTTTAGGCGCCATGGCGGCAAATTTTTATCCAAATCGACTTCCAAGCAGATTACTATAAGAATCTGAAGGATCGAAGAGGAATTTTCCAAATCGATATCCAAGAAGGATTACCTCGGGTAGGGTCCAAACTAGGATCGAAGAGGAATAAGAGTTGAACAAGGTAGAAAATTTTTTACAGGTTGAGCACTGAAAAGTGCTGTTTAAATTTGTTGTAGCTTTAGGTAGTAGTAACACTTCTTTCAGCAAAAAGCAAATAGATCCGCACGGCAAGAGAGCACGATGCGGACTGATGCAAGAAACCTTGAAAATCATAATCAATCGTGTTTCTATCTATTAAGCGCGAGTGCATCTCACAACAGCAAAGCAAAAATTTCCTGCATCTTAGAAAGAGTCGCCCCCCTCGGTAAAAATTGTAAATGTTAATTGGGTGCAGGCTTGCTTCATGGTTCTCTAAAATTAATATTTTATTCATGGATCCGGTGTTTTTTTCAACTGATAAATGTTCAAGCACTAACTTGGTGAAGAAATAAGAACTATTTTAACAACCATGCCTACAAAATTCGTGGAGAACCACACAGGTTAACGAAACCACGTGGTTCACCAAAGGTTTTTAAATCCCGATGTGTAACTTAACATGTTCTAATTTCTTCGTTACGCTGGTTCTTGAACAATTATCAGTCAAATAAACATCGGATTCTTAAAAAAAAAAAAAAAACATTTAAGTGAACCGTGATGAAAACTATCCGGGGCAACCTCGGCAGACCTAATTGTTTCACTAATCTGCAAAAGAAAGACTGATATAGATTTCAGAAACTTTATGAAAATTTAGAAATCTAGAAAATTATTTGAGATTTTTAACTTGTATATAAACATAATTTCTTTAACTCACAGAGTAACAAGCCTACATATAGGCGTAGCCAGAGGGGGGCAACATCATATTCTGCGAAGACTTTAGCAATGAAGACGGCCTGCGATACGTCTCGACGCTCAGTAAGAGTATCCAAACCCAGCAAACGACATCGGTTAACATACGCTGGTACATTCAGCGGGTCACTCCAAGGAAGATAACGTAGTGCATTACTGACGAATTTGCGTGGAACAGCTTCGAACAGTAAAGGACTTTTAAACACAGAGGATCACGGAATTCCTTAGTCGATCGTGGATGAGAAGTGGCGAGTGTACGTGAGCTTTTCATCCAACATGACATCGAGGTCTTTAACGTGATGGATACGTTGAAGTGCAGTCTCAGCAACGTTATAATCAAACAAAACGGCAGTCCTAGTTCGACGGAAACTAATTACGCAGCACTTTGAGACGCACAGGACCATACAATTACGTTCACACCAATCATTAAAGATTTCCAGAAGGTTTTGTAGTTCTAAACAGTCAGCATAGCCTTGAACAATTTACCTCCACGTAGTAGACTTCTTCTTTCAAGCTTATTGCATATCGCATATTAGCTTATTGCGTGCTCTCAACTTAGTGTTCTAGATGCACTTCCACAGTTATTAATTAAGAGCTTTCGATGCCTGTACCATTTTTGCATTGGTATAATTATGTGGCAAGTCCAATCATACTTCTATGCCCAGGGAAGTCGAGAAATTTTCCAACCCGAAAAATTCCTAGACCGGACCGGGAATCGAACCCAACCTCCAGCATGGTCTTGCTTTGTAGCTGCGCCTTTACCAGCTGAGCTAAGGGAGGCCACGTAGTAGAATAAACGTTAAATCGTTCACAAATAAAGAGAAGAGCGGTGGTCCTAAGGTGCTACCCTGTGGAACTCCTGATCTGTTTGAGAAGCAGTACGATGAGTAGTTTCCAATGCATACAGTAACAAGTTGCACGAAGTACGATCTAAGCCAGCTGCAGCATGAAGCAGAACATACAATTTTTTCAAGCTTTGCTAGCAGAACGTCGTGCACAACTCTAGCAAACGCAGCTTTAAGATCAGTGTAGATGGCATCCACTTGAAGTTTCTTGCATACATTTTCCTTACAGAACGACGTAAAGCTGACGAGATTCGTTTCCACGGAGCGGCCTGGAAAGAAGCCATGTTGACATGTACTTATGTAGGGCTTGGAGGAAGCAAACAATCTCTCATTTATCAGCGACTCAAACACCTTAGATTCAAACCCGCGCGAGGTAATCTCACGGTAGTTTGAAGAGGTTGAAGAACAAGGACAGCGGAGCAGCTAAAATATCGGAGCATTTTTTGAGGACACCCGATGGAATAACGCTCGGACCTGGTGAAAATGATGATTTGGTGTTACTTATCACAGAGTGAACCATTTGTACATCTACGGCAAAAACATCCATGTATACGACGTCGGTCACAGACGGCTCGTTCATTTTTTGCTTGCGATGGTGAGTCTTTCTAGAAGACGCTCAAAAAGTGCCTTGCAAATAGGCTGAATTTGTCCTCAGTTGTCAATGCAACGTCATTGCCGAGAAACATTTTTGATGGCAGATCAGTTTCCTTCCTCTTCGTATTCACAAACGACCAGAATCCCTTGGGGTGCCTTTGCAGATTATATTGAGTACGAATTACATACCTCTTGTAAAGAAGCTTGTGAGCATTTCCAGCCCAAAACGCAAACCGGTTGGTCATGAGTGTTTCCGATTTGAATGAAACATTTCTCACGTGTTCGCTGCTACTAATGGTTGCATTTTTCATTTAAATTAGATTTTTTCCTCCAGAGTAACTTTTGAAAAGGGCGTATAAAAAAATGGATTATTTTTTTTCAAAAAATCATAACTTGAAAATTATTGATCTGATCAAAATGGCATATGAGAAAAAGTTTTAGGTAGTTAAATTATCTTTGCGGAAAAAAATACACTGAAAGAAAAGCTTAGTAAATTAGTATTTAAAAAACGTAAAACGATGATTATCTCAAAACACCCCCCCTTCGATCTTCATAATTTTTTTTTTCAAGAAAACTGAAAAAATGCCCTAATATTTGGTAAAAAGTGTATGCTGGTAACTTTCTTAAAATTTTTTTTATAATTTTTGAAATTTTTGTTGGTTTTTACAAGTTGATGAAATTGCATATTTTTTAGTAAAATAGTAATTTATTTGGATTTTACGCATAATTTTCAAAAACTTTGTTTATAGAAACTTTTTTCCTAAGTCCAGCCGTTCTCAAGTTAATGCAATTTAAAAAAAATAATTATGATAATTTTCTACATTTTGGGCCATTTTCAAATGTTAGTCGTGATGTCCAGCAACGAGATGTTTTCCATGAATGTATATTAAAAAACAGACAATTCATTCTCAAATATGGTAGCTGTCAGACTTACCCGTTTCTATTTAGACGCAGCGGAAAAGAAACAAGTTTATAAGTAAATACTCTCAAATATACCCAAATAATCAACAAACCCACTCATGTGCCTTTTTTCTGTCGTCTATTAGTTGTTTACCTGGATAGAATTGTGTATGTCATAACAGAGGCTCAAAACATAAACAGGTAAACAAATATGTTATTAAACCTGTAATTGAGGTAAATTATCTAGGTACTTCTCTGACATATACCATATTGTGCCTTAAGAGCTCATCCCGCGATATCACAACTACATAATAAAGCACCCCGTGGAGGCTTCATACACTCACACCTAAAAAAGTTTGCTATAATCAATTGTACCTAATGAAGATAGGTATAATGTCAACATTGTAATTATTCTTCTACATATATATATATATATATATACATATGTATATATATATATTGGGACGATCTTCACCTGTTCCATTCAGTTCATCTCTCTTAGCGTTTCAAGTTAAAAAGCAAGTAGTTTTTTACGATGGATAACAATTTCAAGTGTTGTAAACCTCTACCTAAATCAATTTCAAAGCATGACACAGTAGCAGTTCAGTTGTTTATCTCAAAATTATTAGAATTTTTAAAGTTGCAAATAACAGTCCAAAAGTGTATTTTTATGTCAGATGTAGATTTTTTTTTTTTCCTTTATTTAACGTCGGTCTCTGTTCCGCAATCTAGTGCCAATCACCGACGGACATCGATTGCCATCCATTGACGGCAACCGAATGTGCAGGAAGGCAGCTTCCACACCTGCGTAGGATATCGCACCCATTCACAACAACACACATGGGCATCAGATGTAGATGTAGATGTAGAAATTGAATGGCATTTTTTTGCAACTTCACACGGCAAAGGTCCTTGTGATGCGATTGGCGGTACCCTTAAGAGAATGGCAACCAGAGCAAGTTTAGCTAAGCAACACGAGCACCCTATAACGAACCCTAAACAACTGTACGACTGGGCAAACAGTCGTAAAGAAGATCTTCAAACAAAAATGTCATTTTGTTATGTTTCTACGGAAGAATACAAAAAGGCTGACACGGAATTTGATCCAATTTTTAAGAAAGTGAAACCAATTCCTGGAACTCGAAAATATCATTGCTATATTCCAGTTTCAAACAACCAAATTGCAGTAAAAATATTCTCTAATTCAAACGATACACCCAAATTATTCAATGTATTGAGATAATATGAGATGTAAAATAAAATAATAAATTTATACTGTTTTTATCTCAACAAATCTTTCATTTGACCACATCAACGTGCTTCTCTTCCGCTGCCTCTAGATAGAAACGGGTAAGTCTGACAGCTACCATATCTGAGAATGAATTGTTTGTTTTTTAATATACAATCATGAAATAAAATCTCGTTGCTAGACATCTCGACGAACATTTGAAAATGGCCTAAAATGTTGAAAATTGTTATAATTATATTTTTTTAATTCGCATTAACTTGAGAACGGCTGGACTTAGGAAAAAAGTTTTTATATGCAAAGTTATCGAAAATTATGCGTAGAGTTCAAATAAATTATTATTTTTCAAAAAAATATGCATTTTCATCAACTTGTAAAAATCAACAAAAATTAAAAAAATTATAGATTTCTTTTTAAGGAAGTTATCAGCATACACTTTTCACGAAATTCAAGGGTATTCCATCAATTTTTTTGAAAAAAAAAATTTATGAAGATCGAAGGGGGGGTGTTTTGAGATAATCATCGTTTTACGTTTTTTAAATACTAATTTACTAAGTTTTTTCTTCCAGTGTATTTTTTTCGCAAAGATAATTTAACTACCTAAAACTTCTTCTCATATGCCGTTTTGATCAGATCAATAGTTTTCAAGTAATGATTTTTTGAAAAAAAAATAATCCATTTTTTTATACGCCCTTTTTAAAAGTTACTCTGGAGGAAAAAATCATATTTAAATGAAAAATGCAACCATTAGTAGCAGCGAACACGTGAGCAATGTTTCATTCAAATCAGAAGGGGTCGAGACAAAATTGACATTTTTTTTAACGATTTGAGCTAGAAATGCTCTTGTTGTAGTAGATGTTGTGTTGATAATCATTGCTAGCAATTGACAAATCCATGTTTCAATCGACCACCGTGACGCTTCAATCGCAGCGGTGATAAATCCGAAATAATGTGTCAAACTGAATACATTTTTGAAATTTCAACCAAAAAACTATTATTTTCTATTTATTCTAGCGAGTTTCTGTGGAAGTCAAAACATGATCCGAGCCTAAAAGTAGTACTCGTAATAATGGTATATAATGCTGAATTTTATCGTGCTTTGTTTCGAAAATATCTTCCAAATAAACAAACATCATCCAAATCACCCGAATCGTCCACCGACTAAATCTATTGTCACTTAAAAATTAATTTCAGTCGGTGTATTAATCAGCAGATTAAATCGTTTTTCGTCTGATGCTACACCGAGCAATTGGCCTATTTAATAGTTTTTCGTCGATTGATTTAGTCGGCCAACTTTGTCTGTTGTTTAATCGGCAGATGATTTCAAACCTTAACATGTTTTCAGTAATTTATAAGTCTTGAAGTAGCTTTTTATTTAAGAACAATGCATTACAAAATAGTTTTATGCATTTTGTACAAGATGCATCCATGCTGACAAGAAATTTTCATGAAATTACATTGAAATTAAATAATTTTGCAAACAATCAATTGACTTCTCGATGCAACATCTCACTTATACAACCTAGCTAGTGCAGCCCTGTAAAATCGCTTTGTTTATTATTTTCAACCACGAAATCAGCTGTCAAAGTGTTCGACTTGACAGCGGTTTGTTTTTTATTTTCAACCAGTAAAATGCATGTATTAGTGAAACTTCTCACTAATACTAACGGTGGTAGAGAACTCTATGAAATTTTCAAGGGCTGTCACAGACTTATCACCGTCGGTTAGTGCTTATTCCTGCCACCAGGCACGCATGAGTTTAAGTTGGATTTCTCAATTGAAATTTTTCGTTTGGTAAGGGTACATCGATGATGAGTGAGAGCGCGGAGAGCTCTAGCTCGCACTCGTTTCAGGTTGCGGAGAGTAGCGTTAGACCAAGGCGGTTTTCTTGGAGGTAGGCACTTCGGTACTGACACAATCACGCTAATCGGTAGACAGTAAAAGAGTCACCAAACAGTTGCACTGAATTGATCCTCCCATCGAGCCAAGTTTCCTTGAACACATAAACGTCATATTCCCCGTCAAACGCAGCCAGATAAACATCGTCCAATTTAGTCATGAGCCCCCCCGGTGTTCTGATAGTAGACTCGTAAACCGCTAGGGGGTTCGGTGCGAGCCGTGTCAATGGTAACTTGTCCAGGATCCGAACGAGGGAACGGTGAACTATCAGGCAGCGAAAGATCACCTGGCGTAGAAACGCTCGAAGTGGTGGACATAAGCGAAGATGAACTGAAACCAAGCAGTGGATCAACAGTTGAATTCACATGAACGAGTTCATACTTGCCGTAAACGAGTGGTTGGAAGACCCCTTCACCAGGCCCGCACACAGGGCCGGGACGGTTGCAGGTCGCTGGCGGGTTGGCCACCCACCAATGGGTCACGTCACTTAGATTGATAAACGCTGTATTAAGGCAGAAAATTTGAATTTACACTTAAATTTGACAGATGGAGCTTTTTTAAGTAGCCTACTAAGCTTTTTTAAGCTATTCCTGCGCAGTTATTCTGACAGACAAGGAATACATTTTGACATGCACCTAGTCTAAAATTGCTTGATCAACAGAGGGATTTTTAAACATTGTATTTATTTTCGAAAAATGAAAATTTTGGCGCAAAGCTTTTTTGTAACTAATTTGATTTATAATTATTTAAGAAAGACCCTTATACAAATTAGTAAACTCTAACAAAAAATCACGTAACGAATTTTAATGACGGTTGAGTGTTATATAAAGCTATTATGATTTTTTTTAAATCTATAAACTTTTTTTTTTAACTATTCATGGTTTAAAGTGATCTGTAATCTATATTCATGCAGTTGATAAATATTCCACATAAACAAAACAAAGATATGTGAATGATTTTTGCTTTTTTGATGAATTTATTACAAGGAATTTCCCAAATGAAATATTATTATATATACCTATGGAAATACTTTGGAATGCATTCTCGGCAGGGATGTTTAAAAACATCAAGGTTACTCGTATGGGGTGACGATAGTTGCTTACAGTTTATATACCAATAAATCAATGCTCCTCATCAACAACTGCTATAGTGATAGATGCATGTGCAAAACGGCCCAATCACTCGGCACCGTGTTGCTGCTGATGATATGAATGTTCATGATGTCTGATCCGTGAAATGGGATGTATTCGAGGAACTCGTTCGGCAATGTAATCAGAAATTGTATTTCGCATTCCTCCGTACCATGGGATTGCCATCGTTCAACCATGGCAATGGTACATCGGTCTAGATTTTATGAACTATCTGGGGCTAATACATACTTATGATCTTCTTCCAAAGGGCCAATGGATCTCTTCCAAACTTCCTTAACTTACTTAAGAACTTTTACAGACTTATTTCAAGATAAAAATCCTTCAGAAACTATGAACATCCATTAATAGCCATGTAAAAGTCCCGTCACGATGTCTCTCATTATTATTATTTAAAAAAAAAGCAGTATTACTGAAACAGCCACCAAACAATAGCTTAGGGTCACCTCTTTTATATGAAACTAATATGGAAATGTTGTATCGTTTTCTTCTTTTTCAGTGTTGATCACGTCTACAAATTAACTCTCTCGTTTATTGAAGCCCAAGAAATGACTCCCCGATAGAACATTTTGAAAATTGTCTCACCTAAGATTTCGGTTGGTCGGTGTTTCACCAATACTGATTTTTTTATAATGACGGATTTCACGCCAACTCATCCAGTGGTTGGCAGCACCCTCTCAGAACCTTATGGAACTTTGTGGGTGTGGAGACTTAGCAATTTTAAGCAACTTTGCGTACTTATTTTTTTCAAAATTTATCTCGCCTAACATTTGATAAGGGTCAAAGTTTTTTGTCGATTTTTTTTTCAAATCGATATAGCTTAAAAATGACAAGCCCTACAAAAAAGTAATGTATGGCGAACTTTTAGCAAATAATCTGTAATTTTATAAAAAATTTAAATAAAATAAAAAATCGGTTTCTACACTCTAAAAAAATATATTTAAAAATTAACAGTCATTTTCCCAAAAATGGTACCCCTCAGATTTGCTTGATATTTTTTCTCATGAAAGGCAATATAATTACCTAACTTTTCTTTATACATCGCAAAGTGGGCGCTTTTAAGGAAAAAAAGTTGTTCGAACAACAACTTCTTCATGTTAATTTTTTTTTAGCGTGTTTCACTCAAAGTCGAATAGTAATACGCGCACAACCTTATTAAAATTCGATTAAACTTTATGGGTATACTTTTCGATAATCTGGGCGAAATCTAGCCTAACATTTGAAAAGGGTACAGAGAAGTTACCTGCAAATCGTCCAATAAGAGTTCAGAACAAAACGTTCTAATGAGGAACAGCCATCTCAGCATGGTTTGCACTTTCCTGTGATGGATTGTATTATAATATATGCATACACTCTATCCAACTTCTATAAAACCACCCTCAAATTGTTCCAAATCAACAGGTAAACTAAGTAAAAATCACTTAGTATGTTTTATTCATGAAGAGATTTCAATTCATGTATTTGTGATTAATTTAATTAGAAAAATAATCATTCATTTATTTTTATGTATTAGGTGTGTCCATTAGTAAGCAATATGCATATATGTTTATACCTCATCTCTCAAGTGAATACATATAATAGCGCAGGTAACTTAACGATTATTTAAGGCATGCCTAAAATAATCGTTAAGTTACCTGCTATATAGCAGTTATATAACAACGCAGGTAGTCACATGAGAGATATAAGGTATAAACTTAAAGCACCGCAGTCTGTTTCTACCGACATAATCTAATATTTAAGTTTGGTGATATCACAACAATGCTCATAGTTGCTGTAGTGCATAGTTGTTGAAAGTGTAGTGCTGCATAGTTGTTGAAACGAAAAAGTGTTTATATATACAACAATGGAAAAATCTGCTGAATTGATTATTAAAAGGGTGCAATGTAGTGCCAACATAAACAATCCCAATTGCAGCCGCAATAATTTACGTAATTTATCATCAAGTCTCATAGAGAAAATACATTCATGGGGCTTTGATCATCAATTGGATGTAACAATGCATATTTGTGAATCGTGTCGTGGAATTTTAGTGCACAATAGGACACCTCTCCCGAAAAAGAGGCGATCGGATGGAAAAGAATCAAGCCATGCTCGGAAGTTTGAAGAGCCGCAACCATCAACAAGTCATCAGCAATCAGAACATCAGGAATTTGATGATACACTAGGTAAATAATAATAACTTTAACTGTTTCAACTGTGTGGTTTAAGGATTGTACATCGAAGATACAACTTCATTTTCAACATTTTTTTAGAGCACGAGCTGGATGAACCGCTTATCGTACAAATTTGATCGATTGGTAGGCCAACCTCGGTGAACAATCTATCAAATTTTCACGACTGTACGATATGCGGTTTATGCAGCTCGTGCTCCACAAACATGGGGAAAATTCAGATGCGGCTTCGATGTACCGTAAACGGGGATGTCTTTGATAATGGAGGTAACTTTGATAATGCAGCTAATCCAAAAAGTTATGACTTAATGCTCTTCGTATTCATTATTTTGGAAGGGAACATCGGTTTCCTATCCAAAATATTGCGTACGATGTGCCTTAAGTCATAAATTTTTGGCTTAGCTGCATTACCAAAGTTACCCCTATTATCAAAACCACCCCCGTTCATGGTACTATCACCTTAACAGCGTTATATATTAATGTGTGGTAATATTTTTTTTTTCTTTTCTTTAATTTTACAGATACAGATCCATCGCTAGAATCAATCCCATCAGCGGATCAGATCCAAGGTCCATATAATGTGGAACAATTCAATTGTATAGCTTCAACCTTACAGTTATCACCAATTTCATCGAGAAGTATGAGAAGTATGAATTATCGTGTTCAAAAATCTGCAGAGATCACAAAGGCAGTGCGTAAAAATATATTTGGGATGGATTCAGACGATGTCAACAAATCAAATGATTTTGACGAAATGATCATGCAGTTAAAGGAGAAATTTAATTTGCCTTCTACGAGTACAAATGACAAATTAAAAGTGTTATCAGTGCTCCCTAAATCATGGTCAGTGAATCAAATAGTTCATGAGTTTAATGCACCCCATCATACAGTGAAACAGATGAAAAGGCTACTCAGAGAATAAGGTATTCTTTGTAGTAAGAAAGCAAGAAGTGGTCATGGATTTAATGATACTGAAAAACAAATTGTTTTAAATTTCTTTGACAGTGATGATATTAGTAGGCCTATGCCAGGAAGTAATGATTATGTTTCTGAATATCAAAATGGATACAAAGAGCATGTTCAGAAACGTTTATTGATGATGTCTCTTAAAGAGGCTTTTATGATTTTTGAAGAGAAATACAAAAGTGTTAAAATCGGATTTACTTCGTTCACTCAGCTCCGACCAAAGCATTGCATACTGTTGGATAGTACAGGTACACATAATGTATGTGTCTGTACTATACATGAAAATGTTAAATTGATTATTAATAGTGTAAAATTTGATTCATATAAAGAAATTGCAGACAAAATACTTTGTAGTAGTCCTATTAGAACCATAGATTGTTTTTATCGTACATGTGAAGAATGCATTTCCACAGATAGTATCGTGAGGGAACTTACATCAGTATTAGAAGCAGATGATATGGAAGAAGTTTTATTTCAACAGTGGTTGACTACCGACCGTTGTAATTTGGAAACTATTATTAAACCTGCAGATGAGTTTGTTCAATATTTGACGGAAAAAGTTGAAAAGCTCATAACCCATGATTTTATTCATAAAGAGCAATCATCTTACCTAAGTAATAAAAAAAATTCTCTTCAAAACGGTGAAATTTTAGTGATTTGCGACTTTTCTGAAAATTATTCATTTATTATTCAAAACTCAGCACAGGGGTATCATTGGAACAATAATCAAGCTACGATACATCCTTTCGAAATTTACTACATAAAAGAAAACAAGTTGGAAAATTTAAGCTTTATTATTATTTCAGAAGTATTGACCCATGATACAATAGCAGTTCAATTATTTATATCAAAATTGTTAGATTTCATTAAACAATCTATTAGTTTCACAAAAATTACTTTCATGTCAGATGGAGCAGCGGCTCATTACAAAAATAAAAAGAATTTTGCCAGTTTGTGCAACTTCAAGTCCAAGTATGGATTGGAAGCAGAATGGCACTTCTTCGCAACGTCTCATGGGAAAGGCCCATGTGACGCAATTAGAGGAACTCTCAAACGAATGGCAAAGAGAGCAAGTCTTGCTCGAGATTATGGAAACACAATCACAACTCCACAAGAACTGCATGACTGGGCAGTTAAACAAACAGATACAAGCATAACAAAATTGAACTTCTGCTTCATATCAAATGATCAATACACAAAGATGTACGATGAACTCAAGGAGCTGTTCAGTCATGTAAAAACTATACCTGGTACACAAAAATTTCATTGTTTTGTACCTATTTCTCAAAACATAATTTCTACTAAGCGATTTTCACATTCAAAGGAAACTCCGAAAAATTTCACTCTGTTTCCGATAGACTAATAATCAATGAAAAACTCAAATTATGTATGGAGAATTATAGGAAAATAAATTATGCACTAAACAAAAACACTAGAGTTTTCATTTATTAAAACACCATTCGAAATGCAGGAAAATCCTCTGTATTAGGCCCTTTCAAACGTTAGGCTAGATTTTTGTTTTAAGCACGCCCAGATTATCAAAAGGTCAAAATCTTTATGCTCATTAAGTTTCAACGGATTTTAATAAGGTTGTGCGCGTATTACTATTCGACTTTGAGTGAAACACGCTAAAAAAAAATTAACATGAAAAAGTTGTTGTTCGAACAACTTTTTTTCCTTAAAAGCGCCCACTTTGCGATGTATGAAGAAAAGTTAGGTAATTATATTGCCTTTCATGAGAAAAAATATCAAGCAAATCTGAGGGGTACCATTTTTGGGAAAATGACTTTTAATTTTTAAATATATTTTTTTAGAGTGTAGAAACCAACTTTTTAATTTATTTAAATTTTTTTATAAAATTTCAGATTATTTGCTAAAAGTTCGCCATACATCACTATTTTGTAGGGCTTGTCATTTTTAAGCTATATCGATTTGAAAAAAAAATCGACAAAAAACTTTGACCCTTATCAAATGTTAGGCGAGATGAATTTTGAAAAAAATAAGTACTCAAAGTTGCTTAAAATTGCTAAGTCTCCACACCCACAAAGTTTCATAAGGTTCTGAGAGGGTGCTGCCAACTCCGAAGACGAGTTGGCGTGAAATCCGTCAATAATGTTATACTACCAAAGACACCGTACCTTAGAAACTCTTTTCCCAAAACAACTGTGAAATTTCTTCGAACTCAAGAGATTGCCCATAGTAGTTATATGAACATCACCCAGAAGAGCTCTGCCGCTGATGACAGTCCGTCTTATAACACAAGTCAGCAAGCCGTGAAAATGCGTTTTAAGTTTGCTTTCAACCATTGCTTCTTTTATAATGGAACAACCCGTTCTGCTATGTTTCCAAACTTTTCCTGAACAAAGTTACTTAGTGCATCTTATATTGGAAAAATTTGGGTGATTAGCAACCATGTCCATGAATTTTGACAAAAACGCACATGGAACAGACTTGTGATGAGCGGCAGCAGCTGTACAGAGATATACCGTTGTTTTCGGATGAAGTTTTAGGCGGAATAGATTCCGGCTGCTTGGAATTAATGAATGTCGACCACAAATGGTACATTTGTTATCAAAAACGAGGTATCAGGGAATCCAGAGAAAAAAAAAACCGGCAAAAACGCCATCCGCAAACAACGCTACCTCTCTATTCAAAACACTTAACTGAGATTTCGGACAGCACCAATTGAGATTCAAGATAATTCTGGAAAATAATGATTGTCGAGAACATCATGAAGCTCAGCTACCAAGGACTCTGGAAACAACAGATATCCATAATAAAAGGGTTATGGTTATTTTGCTTAATGACGTGTTGAATAGATTTATCCTCATAATTCCATCAGAAACTTCTTCCAAGCTACTCCCAATGTTCCTTCTGACGACAACCGGAGTTTTTTTAAGTTCATTTCAAACCAGAAGATTTTTCTGAATTTTTCCGGTATAGTCGACATAATGACACTTGAACTATCACTTCACATTTTCTAGAATACAATGTAGCCGGCATAAAGTCGGCTAGCCGTAATCGGTCTACTGGGGTGTTCCGTAGATTGGTTTCTAAACAAATGGCTTAAGCGCCACCTCCATAGAGCACTCTTCGTTTAGGATGCCCGGCAAACTCAAAACCCCAGGGTGAGTTCAGTCAATGCAAAGGATTGGAACGCGCAAGTAGACATTACGTGTTTGTGATTCACTAACTAATCAGAAACCGTCTTTCTACCAGAGCGAGTGCACTGGGCGACCTGTTCTCAACACAGGTCAAGCTCTTCCCCAAACACAGTACTGCACTAGCCTACTAAACTAATTCAATAGTAACTACACCTAATCAGAAGAAATTAACGAACAATCAATTACACTGAACATAAAGACGCTTCTCACATAAATTACCTCTACCTCTACGAACACACCGCGAAACTATTAAAAAAAAACTTCATAGTCCTGTCTCTTCCACGGGTTGGATTAAAGTTGACGAAAAAGAACTTCGAATTCCTCAGATAGGCCGCTAAAACAAATTCTTGGCCTTCGTTCCGGAAACCAAAAAACGATCTTATCAAAAGGCGATCTCCGATTACCTTCCGATTCGATCAGATATACTATCTCTTTTCCTCCCAAGTATCGCACATCTGTCTAGCTCATTCCAATCTTTAACTTAAAGTGTTTTGCATATTATTAAATTTCCGACAACAAGTAATCCTACTGGGAGATTATACTCAATCCCACCGGTCAAATTTCATGCCACCTCAAATTAGAAATCTTACGCGCCTAGTGAGCGAATGAACAAAATAATGAGTGGAATTTCATGCAGGGATAATTTACTTTTAACGGCGCCGATGGTGTAGTGGGTTCAATCCCAGTCGGCGCCGCCGGGATGTTCTGAGGCATAACATCTCTGATCACGCCTTCCTTCGGATGGGAAGTAAAGCCGTTGGTCCCCGGTTCATGAGTTGATGGGTCGATAGGTAGGTTCCAGGTGTGGGAGCTGCCTTCCTGGCACGTCGGTAGCATTGGTGCTCAGCACGGAAAACAAGATCGACGAAAAAAACATACCAAAGGAAAAAAAAACCCTTGATATGAGTTCACCAGTTGCATACAAGTGTATTGGGATAGTCCATGTCATTTCAAATAGTAACAGTGAACATTTGTAGCATTTAAACTTCATGCTACATTAATTTAATATCTAATCAGAATACAACTACAACAACTCTCGAAAACTACATCAACTTCACGCATTTCAAATGCAACTCCATTTTGCAACGTACGTTTTGAACCATTTTCATATTGTTATTTTTGGAGCTGATATTTGTGCTCTTAATTTTTCTATGTGAAAGTGCGATTCATCAGAAATAAGGCCTTAACAGACCTTAAACATTAAAAAAATAATTTGCAGCAAATAAAAAAGCACATTATGTTAATGCATTTAAAAAGGGAAAAGCTTGGTTATCTTTGAATGAGATTGTTTAAATGATTCAAAGACACAGAATTATGAAAATTTTCCCTAAAGGTTTTTTTTTATAACATGTGATTTTGATATTTTTTCAAAGATCCTTAATCTAAAAATTTGAATTGTTTAAGATTTAAAAAGACATTTCTTGAATAATTCATGATGCATTAATACATGCATGTCCCTTTTCAGACAGCTTCTCGGAACATTTTCGCAGTACCAGAGTATTTAAAATTGTTCCAAAGAATAAAGGGTGTCCACGATGAAATTGCCACACACAAAATTGATTCGCAAAATTCGAGTTTTCATCCGATTGCCATCAAATTTTCAGGGATTGAGAAATAACTATTAAACTTCATTTTACCATTTTACTCGTATTTTATTTACAGTCCATACGCAAATGCCCGCACCTTGGCCTTAACCTCGGCCATAAGATTCTGCACAACCTGTGAATCAACCGTTTTTTGCATGTAAACCCATACTTTCTTCAGTTCCTCGACTGTCTTCACTACCTTAGGTCGTTTAAGAAGGTGCTGCTTCATAATCGCCCAGTACTTCTCGATGGGGCGGAGCTCCGAAGTGTTGGGAGGGTTGAACATTTTCGGCACGAAATTGACCTTATTGTCCGCATACCACTTCAGCACGTCCTTGGAGTAGTGGCATGAGGCCAAATCCGGCCAGAAGATTGTTGGGACGTTGTGGGCCTTCAGGAGAGGAAGCAGCCGCTTCTGGAGGCACTCTTTTATGTACACCTGTCCGTTCATCGTGTCCTGGGTCACGAAAGGTGCACTCCGCTTCCAGCACGTGCAGATGGCTTGCCAAACCAGGAATTTCTTCGCAAATTTGGACATCTTCTGAGTGTGGACATGCTCCGGAACGCTGAACTTATCCTTGGCCGTGAAAAACAGGTTGCCGGGGATCTGTTTCAAGTCGGCCTTCACATATGTTTCGTCGTCCATGATGCAGCATTCAACTTTCGTCAGCATGTTGAGGTACAACTTCCTGGCACGGGTTTTGGCGGACTTGTTCTGCTTCTCGTCGCGATTAGGGGCCTTTTGTACCTTGAACGTTCGAAGCCCAGCCTTAGTTTTGGCCTTCTGGACAAAACTTCGCCTTAGGTGCAGCTTCTTAGCCACATCCCTAACGGAGGCGTTCGGATTTCGGTTGAAGGCCCCAACTACGCGGTTGTGATTTTTGGTGTTGTACGGAATACTTTTTCCTTCACTTCTGGGCTTCCGATCGGTGGTCAACCGTTCCTCGAACCGCTTAATCACTCGCGATACCGTGGAATTCGCGATTCCCAACGTTTTAGCGATGGAACGATGCGAGAGATCCTTGTTCTCGTGATGAATGCGCAAGATTTTATCACGCACGAGCTGTTCTTTCGACTCCATTTCCGCGAGTTTTGATCACAGGACTTTAAAACTTGCAGGATGTAAAGAATGCACTATGAACTAAATCCACCCAAATTTTCATTAAATTCTACCCAACGGTTAAAAAGTTAGAGCAATTTCATAGTGTGGCAATTTCATCGTGGACACACTTTACTGGGCAATATCGATACCAAAGAATAAGTTCTGTCTAGCACTTTAAAAAATTTGGCCTAATGACCCATTCGGCTTAATGGCCCTATACCTTCTATTACATAATAGATCAATTAACCTAGACAGGCTTGATAGAGCCTTGCTCACGAGTTTGAAATGAGCCGAGCGTAGAATTTTTCTGAGGAGTACAATGCTTACTGCCAAATCATTTTACTGAGCTTCAGAGCTTAAGAGCAAAGGGGTTCTAAAATGAGAGTGAGGTTTGCTGCCATTCATGTTCATGTTTTCTATCACACGCTCTTAAGCTGGGTTTATGCTAGGCAAGCCAAATGATCAACTCAGTTGAATTCAATTGGCTTGAAAAGTTGAGCCTGGTTCAACTTTTTTCAATTCAAGTGAGTTGACCAAGTCAGTCTAATGTTACACGTTCAAAGTTGAATTCAACTGACTTGATTAATCGACTTGCCCTGTCTAAACCCAGCTTTACTCTCACTCTGGGTGAACTCTGAGCTTCTGCGTCAAACAAAAAAGTCATCCGGAATCTCGAAAACCGCACCTCACGTCAAATCATCCTCTCACTGAAGTTCACTCTCTCCTTCTCTCTCGAGGAGTTTTTGTTCACTTCTTTCATAATCCTGCCGCCACTCACTCGAGGTGAGGGTTGGCTAAACTCGCAGGGCAAGAGTGTTTTAAATCCTCCAGTGAGTTTGAGGAGTTTCAGCAAGTCTGGTCCTAAACATCGAAGATTTCCCGTAAGTAATAAACAATGCGGTAATGAAGCATCCGACACCGATACCTTTTTGATTCCTGGTCCGGTCAAGGATCTGGATATAATTCATTATACTAGCCCGTGCCTAATAATAATGCTCCATTACCTTTTCTAAGGCACGTATCCACTTTTGTAAACAATGCATTTGATCGTCGATTTGGTGTAATTACTACCTAACTAGCTACCAGCTCGCCAAAGCATGCTAAAACTACCATCAGATAGGGGAAATTTCCCCCTACCTGATAGTCCCGTGGGCGAGCTACCAATTACGCTAAATCGACCTTGTAACCGAAAATTGTGGAAATAACGCTGCGTTACATGTAGCGTGGTACGATGAAGAAGAATTCTTGACAGAATTCCATGTTGGCCAACGCCTAACTCGTAGGTTGCAAATCACACTCCGATAAAGTGACCTCATTTCTTAGCTAGCAACCAAAGCACCCATTCTTCATTTTCCCTACTTTTACAGTAAACCATAAATATCAAAACCTATTACGGATGAGGCGAGAGTTTATAACAAGCTTCTAATGAGGTCCCAAGAGTTTGCGTTACACACACCATTTTTCCTGCACTCTCCTACCGGACCGGAGATCTCATGCAGAGTTAGATTGCATGGTGCACTCAGCAGTTGGTAAACTATACTTACATACTGTAGATACACAACAGCAATAGAGAGGCACGTTCGATCACGGCATCTCACAAAGAGCAGGAAAAGGGTGTGATAGAATTTACGATACTCCCCTAATATCGTAAAGCATTGCATTGCATTGCATCATCATCATCTCGGGTTGGAGATAGGGTGTGCAATAGCAACAGCAACACCGTAGATTCAAGAATTATAAGGGAGCTAGCGAGGGCGCGCGCGAAAAGGTTAAGAGCATACTCGACCTTCTCTGTTCCAGAACTGCGGTGCATGAAGAAAGAGTGAATTTGCTCCCCGTTTATAGTTGAATGTGGAGCAACCCGAGAACGAGATCGATGAGATAATGTAGCGTTTGTGTTTGGAAATGGCTTGCCATGTGCGGAGCCGAACTCGGTCTATTCTCTAGCACAGACACACGCACTTGCCGGGCTATAAAAACCTATTTAATGGTTCCGATTTTGATACGAAACAGCTGTTCGAGTTTTTTGGGGCCATGCATTCGTTTATGTTTTGTTTACTATTTATGCATCGCTACCCTCTCCACCCCCCCCCCCCGCCCAGTTGAGTTGAAAGCCTGTGTGTTATTGAACCGACCGTACAAGCAACCAGACAGCCAGCCGGACGAGATAAGCAGCTTTGAATTTAAAAACAAAACAAAACCTTAATGTTGATTACCAGGAAAAGAGAGGCTGAATTGTGTGCGTTTGTGTTCTGTGTGACGATGTGGGTTTGTTTACGAAAAAAATGCACATTGTTCGATATAATTTTTCCCTTCCTGGGTGTGACTGCATCTTGGGAATGGTTGCGTAATAAGATGTATCATTGTTTTCATTGCTACCATCTGGGCTATTGGTAACGGGTGGGAATCGAGCTTGTTTTATAGAGGAGAAAATGTGCCAGTTCCTTCGTCTTACGATAGGCATTGTTTTGGAAAATGGGAATATATTACGATTGTGTAATCCAACTGACATGTTTAGTAATTTCTACCCATGATAGATCATAGTAGTAAATAAGTAAATAGAAAGAACGGCACAACCAAGCTGGAGGTGATGGAAGCGATCTCTGGTCCGCGAATTTGAATTACAAGGGAGATCGGAAATTTCATGCAAAATGGTTATTAAAATTTAAGTGATTATGAGTTACTGTTCACCTGTAGATTTGTAACATATTTCAACTTTCTAGTCTAGTTGAAGTAAGCCCACAAATATCCAATGTGGAATTGAAAGAAAAACTTAGAAGATATAAGAAAAAGATCGTGTTCACTCGGCTGTCGACAAAAGCAGGCCACTCTCGATGTGTGCTACGCGATCGTCTGTTTTCTCGGCAGCAACCATTGTGTGGTCCTCCACATTGTTCTTCATTAGCAGTTCTTTCGGTCGATGCGTCGTCGACTTTGGAAAGCAACCGTTTCGTGATGAGTGTGTGAGTGCTGACCACGTTTTGCGTCCATTGTTGCAATGGACGCGCTCTGACCCTCGTTGGCATACAACAATTTGCCATACAATGAAACTACTGGAAGCGGCTCCAGTTCTGATGGAGGAGGCTTTTTGGATAGCGGAAGATAAAGTGTTTATTGTGTTGTACCTTTTGACTATAGTTTTAAGATGTATTGTAAAGTGACCAAGAATCCTCGGCTCTGTAAAGTTAATTCGGTTGAGCCTTATCAAATAAATTAATAAACATAATCTGCTTTCATGGTAAAAAAAAAAATAAGAAAAAGATCGTAACATTCATATTTAATTTGCTGTTAGGTACATTAGAAGTGTTTCATGTACAGGATCAAACATCTTCTTTAGTAACCATTTCTTGTACAATAGTTCAATAAATAATGTCGGTGCCTTGTGGATAGCATTTACTTCCCATTTATAAAAAATCCATTAACATCTTCCATTACCACAATCCCGTTACCAATTAAACAAACAAACAACCACCGAATCCGATCAGCCGTTCAATCAGGCATTTGCTACGGAACGTCACTTCTGCACCGTCACTAAAATGTGTCCAAATAAACCAATTCCAATTAGTAACTCCTTTCACGATTCGCAGCGCGGCACACGTGAGCCAATCTGGCACTTACTTTTCGACGGTTACCCAAACAAAACGGTTTCCGTCACCGGAAATTTCATGGTGGTGCCTTTTCCAGCACTGCCAAGCGAACCGGGTGTGACGGCACCTCACCCAGCTATAGCATAGATACAGCATTGTACACATAGCAGCAATGTCGATTTATTTCTCCTTATTGTATATTTTGCTAGCGTTCACATATCCTTGGGATTCTCCGACCAAAGCAAAGGCACACCACATTTCGCCTTTCCAGTACGGACATCCTGCCAAAACAGAGTCCAAACGTCATGTCGTACTACAATAAATATGTTTTGGCCTCGGGGGTTCAATTTTTGGCTGACGTCGTTGTTGATGTCGTCGTCGTCTTGGTGTTTGCCTTTGCTGCTCAATTTTTAATAAACGAGGAAGCAGCAGCAGTGGCATCCAGCTAAATATACAGGCAGAGTCCGACAAAAGCAAAAGCCAGCTCTTGAGAAATTAGTTTCTTTATTATGATTTTTTCGGTGCATTCATTGCTAGCAGGAAACAAAAGTAGTTCTTCGTTTTGTAAGGAAGTCAGAAGAGCTTGGCGTTAAAAATCGAAAAAATGCCCATTGATCATTCTGAAAATGCTTCCAAAGTACTTCCCGTAAACTTCCACTATTGGAGAAAGCACGCTGTTTTTGCAAATTTCCCGTACCGTCTATACTTTTGTCCCTCCCAATGCACTGCGCAATGATGTTCCAAACGAGCAGCCCAGAATGGGTAGTATCTCATATTCGTGAAAGACTGTGGGAAGCTGTTGCATAAAACATTGCTCACCTCTGCAACTTGGAACCACGAAAGTCTCGGACGGAAAGGCGGCCACTGATTCGAAGAAGAGCAAAGGGTGCATTTATTACCGATGAGATGCGGCCTGGAAGCTTTTACCCGAACCTAAGGAGGTTTTTTTTTTCGGCGGCAACTCACCTAGCTCTGACTCCTCAGCCACGGCTGAGCCAGCAGCAGTCAGTGGGATGCACAATCAGGTCTACCCGCCTCGGATGTTGTGCAAATGTGTATAGTGAGTGTGTGGGGTTGCAAAACATGGTGGTGCCTTTAAATTTCTCCGCACTACAATATGTTTGCGGCCTCGTACCTGACTTGTTTTAGGCTGCTGCAGTTCGAGACAGGAAGTAGCAGCGTGGGAAGATTCGGAGGGCTGATTGTGTTTGTGCTTTCCCGAAAGTCATTCCCATTTCCATGCACGGCTCGTTTCTTAATTTAAACATGAAAAGAAATCATTTTCGTGAATCATCTGCATGCGTTGGGAAAACGAAGTGTGGCGGCTTGGTTTATTAAATGTTGTTGTTATATATGTATGCAAAGATGTTCCATGTTGTTTATGATGGATATTATTATTATAAAAGCAAGTTCTAATTGGAAATCAATCCGTTCGGTTAGTTTTAAGGTGAAAGTAAAGTGTTCGGAATAGCCACGAAGAATACATCAGAGCAAATTAAGGCCATCATGCTATTTACATGCATCTATGTGAAATGATAATTTGCAATTTAAAAACCATAGTAAACCATTTTTCTAATTACGCTCATATTTAGCATATCTAAAATGGCTAAGCTATTCTAATCTAATCTAATATAATCTAATATAATCTAATCTAATCTAATCTAATCCAATCCAATCCAATCTAATCTAATCTCATCTAATCTATTCTAATCTAATCTATTCTAATCTAATCTATTCTAATCTAATCTATTCTAATATATGAGATATGACTCCTACATCAAAACGGCCAGGCCTACTGCGTTGCATTTGCCGCAAAGATGATTCTTGGAAATGCTTCGAGTTCAAATAGAAATATTTAAACAACGAAGCGTTTCTAGATTTTACAGGGGTTGTGGATATTCCGTACCAAACGCTCCAAGTTATATGGATGTGATTCAAAGGGTAGGTCACTCCTCTCACCAATCTTGGGTCATCTTTTTTGTCAGTGTGTCGCAAGTGTGTCGCAAGTGTGTCGCAAGTGTGTCGCAGGTGTGCCGATTGTGCCGGTCATAGAGCAAGCTGCGATTGTATGTATGTAAGGTAGCCACTATGCCTTCGAAGATCTTGTCTTGTATGCAGCTCCACTTAATAGTAAGATCAATTTGAGCTACCGATCTGAATTCTCAATATCGCTGTATGAAGGGCAAAAAGCGGAGGGGTGGACCCGTAAGCAGAGGCACTTACGTGAAATCCACGGGAATTTAAGAATCTCCTTCCAACAATACGATCCAACAAATCGCATAACGCAATTCGCAATTCTTATTAAGCTTCCTACAGGATGGTTTGTTAAGAAAGGTGCGTCAATCTCATTGAAACTGTTGGAATAGAATTTACACCATCACAATCGAATCGGTAGGATAAAGAAAATGATAGTGTTTATTCCATCCTAGACTCCAGTTGTCATACCACTCCAATCGTCCAGTTCCAGGTCAAATGATACCCTGATGCTCCCTTCCAACCCAGTATTTATTTATGTGTAGTAAATATATAAAATGGAGAAATGAAATATATCAGAAAGAATATACGAAATAATGAAAATACATTTATATGGATAAAAACTACAATTGACATAATATAATGAGAGAAAGAGAAGTATTAGTAATTTCCATTTAATTCCACTACCTTATTTGCTTATCCTTGACAGATACGCGTATTTCGTCTACAATGTGCAGACTTCTTCAGTGTCTTGTACTAATACTCGACTTCGACTAAGAGCATTAGTACAAGACACTGAAGAAGTCTGCAAGTTGTAGACGAAATACGCGTATCTGCCAAGGATAAGCAAATAAAGTACTGGAATTAAATGGAAATTACTAATCCTTCTCTCTCTCATTATACAGGTACTCCACTAAAACGCCCACATTCATCAGGATACAATTGACAGCCCTATTCCGATCAATAGTGGTGCGGCTTCTTCCTCCTTCTATTCCTCATGTGGGCTGCAGCTCACTCACCGTTTGGTGAGACCGGATGGAATTCAACTTTTAAATCTGTGTTGAGGAAATCGCTTTTCGGTGACGATTTTAATTATCATAGCAACAGTTGCACATTCGTGCAATTTTGAATAGTGACATTTTGAAAAATGAGTCTTAATTTTAACAGATTTGTAGAAAACAATCCTATTGATTGACGTATTAAGAATTAAAATCCATCATCTCTGGATCAAAATCAGACCACTTTAATGCCGCGACCGACTTTGGTTTTTGAAATTGCCTTAAAGTACATGGTATGTTAGATTTAAACATATCTAGATAGAGCTGGAATTAGGCGTAACAGCTTTTGTAAACAATGACTTCTCTCAATCGTTTTTAGGAATTCAAGGCACGCTCACGCAAATCAACATTACCGTCGGGTAGAGGAAGTCTTAGCCTACCTGTTGATGACCCGATTGATGGCCTTGACCACCACACACGGTGATTGACACTGAATCCGATCAACAGTGGAGGCAAGCCTTGATAGCTAGCTGCTTGGGGGGAGCCTTCCCTAATAAAATTTGTATGGTTTGGTGTATCATCCTAACCATTTGTGGAATAGTTCAATCATGTGGGTTATCATTCGGGTTTGGTTTTTTTTTGGTTTCATTGTGCGCTGGAGAACACCACCACTCACCACACGGTGATTGAATAAACATCGTTTGGTGAGACCGAATGGAATTCAACTTTGAAATCTGTGTTAAGGAAATTGCTTTTCGCAGGCAATCGATGATAATTTTAACTATCATAGCAATAGTTGTACATTCGCGCAATTTGCAATAGTGAAATTTTGGAAAATGATAAAGTCTTAACTTTAACAGATGCGTAGGAATATTTCAGATCGATTGGTGATAAAGTTATTGACATTGGTCCAGAGGCAGCTGAGTTATTAACGTCTCAAAATCTTTCATAATTTTGTTACATGTTCAATTATCGGTTTTCACAAAGTGTACCCCCATATAAAAATCACAGACGTAGTCCTACGTTAAAAAAAAACTGGTATTCTGCAATGAAAATAATAATTTATTTTACATACAATAAGATGCTGCTCTATGTCTCCTCAGCTCCCAATATATGGAAGATGTAACCCTGAAATTTCCTGAGCAAGCTGTGATTGTTTGTAAAATACCAAACCCGGCAACCCGGTATTTCTGACACCTTGAATGTTTTGGTTTGAAATCGCAAGAATAAATCGGATTGAGGATGACGTGGCCAGCGCCGGTGGTGTAGTGTTAAGCGTGACTGCTTCCTCATCCCAATGGGTCTGAGTTCAATCCCAGTTGAGGTCAGTCGGATTTTTCTGAGACATAAAAATCTCTGGTCACGTCTTCCTTCGGAAGGGAAGTAAAACCTTTGGTCCCGCCCCATGTTTTGAATGGGTACGATATTCTACGAAGCTGCCTTCCTGCACATTCGATTGCCGTCAATTGATGGCAATCGATGTCCGTTGGCGATTGGCACTAGATTTTGCTGTTTTGTGTTCATAGGATAATAAAAGTCCTGTGTTTAGTGTGCCCTCAAAGACAGACCAGAAACCTAGTATTTCGTGATGTGAAAAGCAACGGTCTATCAGCGGCTGAACAGAGTTGGAACCGGAGGGGAACATTTTTGGAGACCGATAATAAAGGATGATGAATATGACTTATGTAGTTTGTTTTGTGTGAGTTGCAGCATTATTTGTTTATTTGTTTATTTGTTTATTTGTATTCCTCCATCTGACAAGGTTGTCTTAATGAAGTTGGACAGGGAAAAGCCAAATTGAGTCATGGTGAACTCAAATTGGCATAAAAACCCTGTTTCTTTTCTTAAATTAAGTACATAGAAACAGAAACTAAACATTAACAATTACACAGTTCACAGCAAAAACAATGCAAAATACAATAATTACTACAGTGTAAATTAAAAACGTTAAAATGCGGTCAGTGTCATAAAAGTGTGTCAGCAACAGTGCAGCATCGTCATTGATTGTCAAGTCCTCGTGGAAGGGTCGAAAGCAACCGGAAACAAAAATGAAAACAGGTAGCACAATTCATACAGTCATCAGGGGATGGACAGTCACTCACCTGCTCATAATCAATCCATGCACATAACAGCTTTACAATCGATTACTTAGGCGGCGTTGAAAAGTAGCTGCAGAAGCTTCAAAGTCGAAAAGCTCAGATACATCATTGAAGCGAGAGGCCATGAACCGTATTGGGTTGTGTTGCCCGTATCGACTGTTGCGGAATGCCAAATGCAGGAAGTTACGCCGACGAAGGGGGCGTTCAGGTACATAAACGTTGATATCGGCAAGAATGGCAGGTGCATCCACCTCACTAGTTAATACAAAAACCGCTTGCATGTCAGACCTTCGTTTCTCCAGTGTTTCAATTCCTAACAGCATGCATCGATGTTCGTAGGGAGGTAGATTTAGATGTTCACGCCAAGGTAGATAACGAAGAGCTAGGCGCACAAATTTTCTTTGAACCGATTCTATACGGTCAACCCATATACTGCTGTACGGACACCAAACTATTACAGCAGATTCAAGGATCGAGCGAACCAAGGCGCAGTACAGTGATTTCAGACACAGAGGGTCACGGAATCCATCGGCAAGTTTAAAGATAAATCCAAGCTGCCTATTCGCTTTTGAAATCACATCAGCATAATGTGTCCGGAGGTTAAGTTCAGAGTCCAATATCACACCAAGGTCTCTAACCTGATTCAGCCGTTCTAGATCATGACCGGCAAGACGATAGTGGAAGATGATCGGATGACGTTTTCTGGAAAACGAAATAGTGTTGCATTTCGTTACACACAGTTCCAGTATGTTCCGTTTGCTCCAATCCTCAAATGACTCCAACAAACTCTGCAGGTAGGCACAGTCCTCGATGCATGTGATTACCATGTAAATCTTAACATCATCGGCGTAGAAAACACGATTTCCAGATGGTAAAACAAACGATGCATCATTAATGAAAAGCGAAAACAATAGGGGGAATTAAGAGTACTAATGGGTCTGATTAACTGCCTCTTTTGGCTATATTTAGGATAAAAATCTATAAAAAGAACCGAGAAGTGAAGTGCTGGTCTGAGTTCCTCAGGTATATTTCATTAGAAAATGTTCCTGAATATTCTTCAGTTAAACAGCACGTTATGCTGTGAACAACTTCAATATCTGTTGTCCAGCAGTGCTCCCAATTTATTTACAAAAATCTAATGACTATGAGATTGTAGGTGTACCGATGGATGTGCCCAAGCTGTGCTAAATCTAGTTTCGGCACAATGTGCTGAGTGACTTACCCCTTGGTATTCAATGAATATTCAATGTGTTAAATTTAATTAATGGTACATATACAACTATTCCATAGCATTGCAATATAGTGCACACTTAGAAATAACTAATTTTACACGTGACGGAATCCGTCTTTGACATGAAAGATGAGACGTAAATAAACATTTCATGTAATAATAAGTGCTCCGAGACTGAAAAGTTCGTTGCTCGACGAAAAGTACGTTTGATTGAGCTATATTTCGCGTCTGTTATGACTCAGATTTATGTCAAAATTGACGCTTGTATATGTCACTCTCAGAACACTTAAATTCACATGATTTTTTCGAAGTGTGTGGTTCTCAGAATTTCTTATAAATTGGATGTTTTGTTCTTTATCGCAAGGTATTAGACCCGATTTTGGTAATTTTTTCATTAGAGTGAAAATTTACATGTTAGGGTGGTCCCAAAAATTGGTACGCTTAAAGAATGCACACAAACTTAAATCTTGATTTAAGTATATATATTATAAACTGTAGTGTATACCGTATAAATGAAATATATTTAGATAATTTTTTAGTTATCTTTATTAAGGAGACTTTCAGCCGAACGCTGGTTCGTCTCTGCCAACATATATTTTAAAAAAGTACCGAATTCAAAATTGCTAATACTTTGATCAAAATAATTAAACTATATTTCTTCTTTTCATTCCAGGTAAGCAACTGTTCCAATCAACCAGCTATGTTTAACGAGGCTGAAAATTTGTCGAAATGGGTTTGTACATACAAGAAAATCTTTGACTATAACTGGCACAGACTTAACAACTGAATAGTGGAAAATGCATTGATATAACCAATACTAGATGAAATGTTCTAAAGGTCCTATCTGATGTGATCGATTCTCTTCAACGACTTTCTCCTTCGTTAATAACTCTGCTGCAAAAATAATCCCTGTTGTACTAGGTGGGGTGAAAAGTAACCTCCTTGACCACCAGAATGCGCTACTACTGCAAAACAGGTTATAGTCTGAGTGGTGCAGAGAAGCACGAAATGGTTGTCAAAAAGAATCCAACTGGTGCTGTCAAAAAGAATCCAACGATCTAGAGCTGCTAAAAGTGATACTTTTCTCATACAATCCCCGTCGGCAGAGAAAGTATTGTAGGCAATGTTGAAAATATTGTCATTTCGGCATTTTGTTACTAATATTCTTCAACAAAAGAAATGCTCAAATACTCGGATGTAAACAATGTAACGAACGAACGAACCTGCACGAACTGCTGAAGGAAGAATGCAAACAAAGTTTATAAGAGTCATGTGGGTAGGTGCACTCCCAACACCATGTACACGTTATTTATGGAGCAAAGGGTGAACTTTCGACAGCATGTTTATGCAAATTGTGAGCAGTGCATTAGCAAAACAATTTGTGATATCGGAAAAATTTCAAGTTGTTTCCTGCTGACTTGCAAAACAAAAACGGCTGTGTTCGCAGTACCCAGGTTAAAGCAACAATCAATACGAAACTAACGATTTTAAATTGGCTCACTACTTGACTAGCCTATTGGTCCCAAGCAAATCGATTAACGCACCCCATTCTAGTCGAAATTCTAGTACTACACTATGTTTGTTTTGATTCGCTATGAAAGTTTGACAGATAAAATGAGGGGTTCGTAGATTTTCCTATGTTTCGAGGCGTGCATCGATTAGCTTGGGACCGAAGATAGTACCAGAGCTGAGCCAAAAAGTTGAGCACGTTTCTTCGGGACCTTCTAGTCTTAGAGTTACCTCTATGGTTATAGCATAGAGGTAACTCTAAGACTAGAAGGTCCCGAAGAAACGTGCTCAACTTTTTGGCTCAGTTCTGGTACTCTCTTCGGTCCCAAGCTAATCGGTTCACCCCTCGAAACATAGGATAATCCACTAACCCCTCATTTTATCTGTCAAACTTTCATAGTGAATCAAAACAAACATTGCGTAGAACTAGAATTTTGACTAGAATAGGGTACGTTAATCGTTTGCTTGGGACCAATAGGCTAGTAAAGTGGTGAGCCAATTTAAAATCGTTAGTTTCGTATTGATTGTTGGTTATAGTGCCTTGAAGCAACAATCAATACGAAACTAACGATTTTTAATTGGCTCACTACTTGACTAGCCTATTGGTCCCAAGCAAATCGATTAACGTACCTCCTTCTAGTATAAATTCCAGTACTACACTATGTTTGTTTTGATTCGCTATGCACGTTTGACAGATAAAATGATAAAATGTTCGTGGATTTTCATATGTTTCGAGGGGTACATCGACTAGCTTGGAATTGAAGATAGTACCAGAGCTGAGCCAAAAAGTTGAGCTCGTTTCTTCGGGACCTTCTGGTCTTAGAGTTACCTCTATGCTTGTAGTCCGTTCATATTTAGGCAGACATGCCAAATTTCAGTCCGATGCTGTCTTTAGTTTTGTTTTGACAGCTGATTGTTGTTGACGTGTTTGGCATCATGTTGAGTATGGATCAAAACGATTTTCGTTCTTTCATAAAACATAATTTTTTTAGAAGCAAAACGTCGAAGGAAACAATAGAAAAGTTGGATAAATATTATGGGGCTAATGCTCCGTCAGATTACACCATCAAATATTGGTTACGAGCGTTTCATGGTGGCCGCAACTCCACTACCAATCAAGTCCGCAGCGGCAGGCCCTTCTATGCGGTTACCGAGGACAACATCAAAAAAATAAATGAAATGGTGTTGGCTGACCGCAAAGCTCGCCATATTTTGGGCGAGATTCTATATATGAAAAAGTTATCCTGCCCCTGGGTGTCGCGCAAGCTCACTCCTGACCAAAAACACGAACGTGAGAGCACTTGGAAAGAGTGTTTGGACTTGCTGATGCGGAATCGGGTTGACTTTTGGCGTCGATTGGTAACTGTTGATGAAACCTAGATCCACTATTACACCCCCAGAGAACACAATGAGTGCCCGGCAATAGACTGAAGCCGGCACGAGTGCTCCGAAGCGGCCGATGGAGGCTCGATGGGCCGGAAAGGTTATGGCGTCGGTTTTCTGGCATTGTCATGGTGGTGGATTACCTCGAAAAAGGAAAAACCATCAACAGCGAGTATTACTGTAGTATTTGACGTTCACAGCGCTAAATAGAAACACATGTTATCAAACTGTGCCATGAAAATAATACGAAATGTCTTCACATAGCAGTGGTTATCAAAAGAGAAAGCCGATGAAAAGAATCGATCAAAGCAGATAGAATCTTTTGAATCAATCGTTTAGAATAGACTGACACAAATTTGAATATTTTTGGTCGATAAATCTATCACTGTAATTTATTTTGCTGTTAAATTATCTGATAAAATATTTTTTTTATAAAGCTTATTTTAGCTCAATCGCGTTATCTTTACGGAGCCGATAATTCATTGTTCATTATTTGTATCAAAATTCACTTATTTCTATGTCTAGTATGAGTAGCGGGTTCGGCCTACACGGCCTGAGCGTCTGTTCACCATGGAGGTGCGGCTCAAACAGCGTCTGACTGGCATCCAGCGGCTGAATAAGAAATGCTGTATTGTGTCAGCTAAATCTAAGATGGCAGCCCCATCTACACAATAACTGAGCGTCTGTCCACCATGGAGGTGCGGCTCAAACAGCGTCTGCCTGGCATCCAGCGGCTGAAACAAGAAATGCTTATCCCCGAAAGCTATACCCAAGATGGCAGCCCCATCACGGCGGATAGGAGACCTTAGGCTAACTACCTACTGTCCCCGAAACTTTACAACTGTTACAGAAACCAATAGAGAAAGATCACGGACTGATATTACGGCAACGACTTTTAGCGCAAAACAACGGACAAGAATTGGAACATGGAATGTACTAACGCTAGCCCAACAGGGGAAGCTGGCACAACTCGCCAGCGAGGCTCGACGCATGAAGCTCGAAATCCTGGGACTAAGCGAAGTCCGTTGGCCAAACTTTGGAGAACACAAGCTGCCGTCGGGACAGGTACTACTCTATTCTGGTATTCGAGGTGAAAACGCTCCCCGCCACCGTGGAGTTGGTTTCCTGCTTAGCGCCCAAGCAAATGCGGCGCTCATCAAGTGGGAACCTATCAATGAGAGGATAATCGTTGCCAGATTCAGAACGCGGGTTCGTAACCTAACCATAATCCAATGTTATGCGCCAACCGATGCTGCCGAGTTACAGGACAAAGAGAACTTTTACAGTCAACTGAATGCAGTCGTGGATAAAATTCCGAGAGGTGACATCAAGATCTACATCGGCGACTTCAATGCGAAGATCGGCTCCGACAACACGGATTATGAGCGTGTCATGGGGCGCCATGGTCTTGGCGAAATGAGCGAAAACGGTGAGCTGTTGGCAGAGTTTTGTGGCAATAACGACATGGTGATCGGGGGTTCGCTCTTCCCCCATCGACCAGTGCACAAAGTCACGTGGGTTTCCCGTGATGGACATACCGAAAATCAAATCGACCACATCTGCATCAGCCGAAAATGGAGAAGGAGCCTTCTTGACGTTCGGAACAAACGCAGTGCCGACATCGCGTCTGACCACCATCTCCTCGTTGGAGAGATCCGCCTTCGTATCGCGCGGGTCCAGCGGCGGGAGGAGCGGCTCGGACGGCGATTCAACACACGCCGATTGGAAGATCCAGCAGTAAAAAGGTCATTCGTCGAGGAACTGGAGACCAGAGCTGCGGATATTCCTGATGGTGGCAGCGTAGAAGAGCAATGGACGGCGATCAAGGATGCCTTTACTGAAACGAGTGAAAACAACCTGGGCGAGCTGCGCGCTCAGAGAAAGGAGTGGATCACGGATGACACCTGGAGGAAGATAGAGGAGCGGAGAAATGCAAAAGCCGCGATAGAGCGGGCGAGAACCAGAGGAGCGAAGAACCAGGCCCGCCAACTGTATTCGGCTCTCGAGAAGGAAGTGAAGCGCTCGTGTAGGCGGGATAAGCGAGCGTGGGTGGACTCCCTAGCCGATGAAGGTGAGAAAGCCGCAGCAACAGGCGATATCCGTCTCCTCTACGATATCTCACGACGCCTGAGTGGAGCAAGGATGAATCCTAGGATGCCAGTGAAGGACGCGACTGGTCAGTTGCTCACCGACCCCACTGATCAGCTGAAACGCTGGTTTGAACACTTCGAACAGCTTCTACAAGTTTCGTCGGTCAACCAGCCATCAACATCTCGGCATGAACCGCCAAGAGTGCGACGCATCACTCGCGTCAATTCTGAGGCGCCATCCCTACCGGAGATCGAAGCTGCTATCCGAACCATGAAATCCAACAAGGCTCCCGGGGTCGATCGCATATCAGCAGAGATGCTCAAAGCTGACCCCATGCTATCTGCACAAATGTTGCATCAACTATTCTGCAATATTTGGGACACCGCGACTTTTCCGGCTGACTGGATGCAGGGCGTCTTAGTGAAGGTCCCAAAGAAGGGGGACCCAACTGTATGCGATAACTGGCGTGGCATTATGTTACTGTGTTGTGTTCTCAAAGTTCTATGCAAAGTTATCCTCAACCGGATACAGGAGAAGATCGACGCGACTCTCCGACGGCAGCAGGCGGGATTCCGTGCTGGAAGATCCTGTGTGGACCATATTGTCTCGCTCCGCATAATCTTGGAGCAGGTCAACGAATTCCAAGAGTCCCTTTACTTGGTTTTCATTGACTACGAAAAAGCTTTCGACCGACTCAACCACGAAAACCTGTGGGGCGCCCTAAGGCGCAAGGGAGTTCCGGATAAAATCGTCAACCTCATCGAAGCTCAGTATGAGGCTTTCACGTGCAGGGTGCTGCACAACGGAGCCCTATCTGACCCTATTCGGGTAGTCGCTGGAGTGAGGCAAGGATGTATTCTATCACCGCTACTGTTCCTCATCGTAATCGACGAGATAATGGTTGGTGCGATCGACCGTGTGCCGAACCGTGGGTTGCTCTGGCAGCCTATTACAATGGAGCATCTAAACGACCTAGATTTGGCGGATGACGTTGCTTTAGTATCACAACGGCGTTCTGACATGCAGAGTAAGCTCGACGATCTCGCCGAACGCTCCTCAGCGGCAGGTCTCAACATCAACGTCAGCAAGACTAAATCGTTGGATATCAACACGGGAAATCCATCCAATTTTACGGTAGCTGGTCAGGAAGTGGAGAAGGTTGAAAGTTTCCAATATCTTGGCAGCCAGATAGCGTCGGACGGCGGAACCAAGAGTGACATAGGTGCACGGATCAAGAAGGCAAGGGCTGCTTTTGCGAGTTTACGAAACATCTGGAAGTCAAATCAGATTAGTCTCCGCACGAAGATCCGAATTTTCAACTCTAACGTGAAATCTGTACTGCTGTACGCTAGCGAAACATGGTGCGTATCAGCGGAGATCACACAGAAGCTGCAGGTGTTCATCAACCGATGCCTGCGGTATATAATTCGTGCTTGGTGGCCTCACAACTGGATTTCGAATGCCGAGCTCCATCGACGGTGTCACCAGAAGCCGATATCGACAGAAATTCGGGAACGTAAGTGGAGGTGGGTTGGCCACACTCTACGGAAGAGCGGAAATGAAATCTGCAAACAAGCGCTGGATTGGAATCCAGCCGGACATCGCAGCAGAGGCAGACCCAGGGGCTCATGGCGGCGAAGCCTAAACAAGGAGATTAAGCAAGTCGACCGGAATTTGACCTGGGCCCAGGTCAAGGCGAAAGCAAACAATCGCCCAGGATGGAGATCTTTCACGTTGGCCCTTTGCGCCAGAGATGGCGCTCAGGACACTTAAGTAAGTAAGTATGAGTTGGGCCGAATACTCGCGACTTACCCGAGGTTAGAGGGGTACATTGTCGAAGGATAGCATCAGGGGAGGAGCTTGGGGATGGGATTACGTTGTCTCATCAGAGCGTTTTTGCCAGTATGAACGGTAGAGCGGTTCTAGATTCGTCTGGAGTTTGACCGGCTAGATATAATATCCTAAATATATAAGCTACATTTAGCAGTGATTCCAGCTCACCCACATTTTCTCAAGACAGAGACCAAAGGCCATTTTTTTTTTCTAAAGGCTGACGAATCATGTTTCAACCTAAACAAAAGCTTAACTCATCACACGTACCCAACAGTACCAACAGAACAATAGAGACCGAAGTTATCTCAATGGGTAGCAAAAGAGGTTATTGATATTTTTTTAGATTATTTTTCCAACTGGAAACACGATCATGATTGATGTCTAATTATGTGAATCCATACACTATGAACTCAAATACTCACACTACTTTCGTTAGTTCAATCGGTAAAGGTGCAGCCACAGACAAACAGACGCATATATTTGAATATGTTTTTCTTGAAAACATTGTACTTTAAAAAAATAGGACCTCAGCTCAGTAACGACATCTCTCGAGCTTCTCACGGAAAACAAGCTATCTCGCTAAGTTGCAAACAATGTTGCAGAATTATTAGAAACGTCAACGTTATCCGATGAGTAGGGAAAATTGGTGTAATTTCGGCCTAAATGTCCCATAATTTGGACCCATACATAAATTCAGCACTCGACTAAATTTTCAAAAATATCCATTAGTACCATTCCAGTACATTTAGATAAATTTGATAAATATCAGATTTTTAGCGTTGGGCCAATCTTAGATCCATACGCAACATTAGAGCCATTTGCCATTTCCCTTAGTTCGCGGAAATGATAATATTCAAATCAATCGTTAAATCCGTGAACGATGATCCAGAATGAAGACTAACGTCTGTTTGTCTGTCGTGCAGCTATGAAGCAAATTTTGGTTAATTTATATCTATTAGTTCTAGTTACAATAATATGTGTAGAAAAATCGCATTATTTGCATAATATGAAGCATTGTTAGATTTTTAATCATATCTCAACAATTTGTGATTGATGTGAATCAATATTATCGTCACACAAATCGTTGGACTTGATAAAGAGTCACAAATTGTTGAGATATTGTTAAAAATACAACACTGCTCCTTGATTCCAATACCAGTTTTTGTTTTTCTTCATTCGTGACTGGATGTTCATTATCGCCTCTGTATTGACGAGTGCACGGATGGATTTGAGTTCACTCACTCGACAAAAAGGGACACAACAGCGGGGCCCTGTTTACTAAAAATGAACACATGAATAATGCTCGCATAACATTTGAAAATGGATTATCAATTTTTCTAAACAACTTGCAAGGTCCTTTTCACGAGAACTGAAGTACGCCCACCCAAACCAAGAACACTATCGGGAAGGGGGGAATTTACTCTGCACGATGGTGTTGTTAGTTTGCGTGAGCGTATTCGGTTCGCGCGAAAAAGGCCTCACAAGTTTTGTGTACATAAGTTGATAGACCCGTTTCAAATGTTACGTGAGTATTATTCATGTGTTCATTTTTAGTAAACAGGGCCCCGCTGTTGTGTCACTTTTTGTCGAGTGAGTGAACTCAAATCCATCCGTGCACTCGTCTATGGACGAGTGCACCGATGGATAGAAGTTCACTCACTCGAGAAAAAGTGACACAAGCTGCGGGCAATGTTTACTAATCATGACCACTAAATGTTCATCAATAATGAATAATGAACATTTAGTGTTCATGATTAGTAAACATTGCCCGCAGCTTGAGTCACTTTTTCTCGAGTGAGTGAACTCAAATTCATCGGTGCACTCGTCCATACAGAGGCGATAATGAACATCCAGCCACGAATGAATAAAAACAAAAACTCAGAGATTGTCTTGATCAAGAGAATGCTGTTATATCAAAATTCATATTCATGCAGGTAGTTGGTCTATCTGTTAAGGTTGTCTTCATTTTCAGCTAAGTTGAGTGTAGAAGAAATTAATTTTATCAGCACTGATTGTTATTACAAAAGATTTACAATACGTCCCATATAGTAAGAATTTTCAACAATAAATCAACAATACAATTAATGGTAAATGGCTCATCTTTGTTCGGGAAACAGTTATTTTCCCTATGGTTAAGATCAGCGAATCCAAACACATAAAGCAACCAACGATACAGACAAAACGGTTGCTACGACTACCATGACAAACTCGCTCAGTAACATACACTCAAAAAATTGCACACGTTTGATCGAAGTGTTTAAACACTTGATTTTTTAAATGCAAAATCACATTTACTTTAAGTGTATTTCACCTTGGTTCAATGTGTTATACACGTTAATTTCTGGTGTTTCAAACTTTGAAATGTTGAAAATCATTCACTATATATTTAAGTGTATAGCACATTGAATCACACTACTGTTCAAAACAGATGGATTTAAAGTGTAAATACAATAAATTCTATTGTGTGGTTACAATACATTTCATTGTGCCTCTATAGTTCTTTTCTTACGGGTATATGCGCCAAAGTAGTTTTCTACCCTATTATATGGCAAGCACAACAATACACTCAAAAAATTCCACACGACATCATCATGTGTCTCACACTTAATTTTGCGCATATTGTGAAACACATCCATTTCATGTGTGAATGTTATGCTATGAACCATGCCCGAACACTATGGATTTGAATTGTGACACTCTTGGATTCTATGTGCCTCATATGGTGATATCAATAGCTTTGCACATCATAGTTCAATATTCTACAATATTCTACTTTATCGACTTCTACTTTACCGACTCTAAAAATGAATCGACAAATATATAAACAAAACTGCCAGAGGCCAGATCTGTCACATATCTTTTTAATGGATCTGATTTGGGATTCGATCATGGACTGTTGGGGCGAGCTGCTGCCGGAGTCTTCGTTCGATCACACTGTGCCACGGTTGTCATCATATATGAGGCGGGTTGATAGGATAAAGTCACAACTCTTGTTTTCGATGTTTACATTTCTGAGCAAGCAATTCACATCGTATTGAAATGCAAAACACTTTAAATCCATCTGTTTTGAACAGTAGTGTGATTCAATGTGCTATACACTTAAATATATAGTGAATGATTTTCAACATTTCAAAGTTTGAAACACCAGAAATTAACGTGTATAACACATTGAACCAAGGTGAAATACACTTAAAGTAAATGTGATTTTGCATTTAAAAAATCAAGTGTTTAAACACTTCGATCAAACGTGTGCAATTTTTTGAGTGTACTATTTGCTCAAGAAAATGTCCAATCCGAAAGATTTCCTAGTCCGGCCCGGGAATCGAGCCCACCACCTCCAGTTTGATAACACCGTGCCTTTGCTGGCTAGGCTATCTGAGGCCCAATAGTTTAATGATACAGAGGTTAATAAAACCATTTTCAGATTTGTTAAAAAAAAATACGATTAGTATCTCCTATTACTTCGAATGATGAATCATTTATAGCTGTAAGCTCCAACTCGGATTAACTTTTAATACCAACCCTGTTTGGATGATCAGCAAATTGTTTGATAAAGAGTCGTGGGTTGATCGGGATTTAATACGATGATAATGCCGGTTAAGTCTTACGACCATTAGAATTAATCAGAATTGCTCTGCTTTTTTGCGTATAATGTTTTCTCTTATAAATTTAACACACATACATTAAAGTGTGCTCAAAACGGCTATCAATCGGCAAACAGATCAAAACCTCTACAACCACTTATTCATTCACATGACGAGCTATGACCCGTAATCATGCTCTTCCTAATCGCTTTTGGTGGTGTATGCTCTGTTTACACTGAACATGCATCCGCTGTTTACACCCAGGAGATCCGGAAAATGGCTGTTATTACTGACTGGTAGAGGTGACCGAGGGAGCGGAGCAGCAGCTGCTTCGGTGACGTGCCTCGCACTTTCTACGAGAGGTAGCAATTTTCACCAATTCACGTTTTTCACGGCAGTAAATTACTTACGTTTTACCACACTGCCATCCTGAGAATGTGACTGCTACGCACGTACTGGTACAAGGTAGTAAAAAGTTGGGTTTTTCTTTCTTCCGTTGGAAGCCCGCTATGTGGGTGGGTGCTACTGTTGCCGGTAGAAGCAGTAAAGAAAATGTATGCTCATAACATTAGGTGAAAACGAGATGCATAAATATTGATTCTGGAGGACGGTGAACAAACTATCGAAGATCCATCGCGACGGTTTGATATCTATTGAAGTTTGAACAGATATTTCTTAGATCAACATGTAAATTTATCAAATTGTATCTTTTTTCATGCTTGTCTTTTTTTGTTATATTTTTTTCATTTGTATACTATGTAGGAAGCACTCTATCATGATGATGAGTAATTTTCCATCCCTTAAAATGTGTTGCTCGGAACAGAATTCTAACCTGGTAACTGACTAGGCTATTGGAAGGCTCCAAAGCATATTGTGTTGTATTACAAGACATTGATTGCCATAACAGAAGAGCTACTAAAATTAAATCTTATACCTTGAATTATCTAATCTCATATCCAATACTTCCAGCTGCGGCCAATGCCATCAATACCCACCAGTAATCGGAAACAATTTTCTTCTGCGAGACAGGCTGTCGCCTTTCTAGCAAGAGTAGAGCGAATAAACATCACAAGGTTGTCCATACAATACAGGACAGGACTGATGACGATGGTTTATGCCGAACCAAAGCCATAACCGAACCGAACACCGAAAAAATCAGCGCTTTAAAAGCCCCATTATGGAGCACAATTTATTGCTTTACTATATTTACTTTGTTTGCTTTCCCATATGCCGCTCTCCACAGAGTGGTGGTTTCAAACGATCAAATCCAACCAAAATAAGTTCGTCCGTCGGTCGGTCCACTGTAGTTAGTCAGTGGATATTTGAGAAGCAGTAGGAAAAAAAATCTGCAAGGGTAGATCGGCTTTCTACGCGGTGTGCTGGACTTGAAAGACGAAGAAATGGCGGGAAGGGCATTAAAATCAAAAACAACATCTTTAATCCACTCTCTCAACAACGGCGGCGGAGGCGATGGCGGCGGTGCGTTTCCTGTGGGTTTCTTATGCAATGGACCGCCTTTTGCTGCCAAAACAGCCAGTTCGTCGATAATGTGAGTTGGATGTCATTATAGGCGCGTTGAATCATCAAGTACGATTATTGCTGTGCTTATAAGCTTGGATGATTTTCCTGCATTCGATTTAGTATGTTTACATATTGTATTGCATCATGGAGTGAATCCTGCATGTCAATCGTAGTAGAAAATGCAAAAACTCAAATAAATATTGATGCATGCTTTTTAAATCATAGATCAAAGGAATGCTATATGAAAACTTTCAAGAGGCAAATAATTGACAATGAGAAGGCCATGGCTGTGAAAATTTTCACTTACCGTAAAACGAGAGGAAGTTGATCACTGTTTACCGATACAGGTATACCTCGATATAACGTAACTGTCACTTTTCACTTCCATCGTCGATTTCTCACGTGAATTCAATCACGCAAAGTAATGTTAATTGATGTGGTTAAATTGTTGTTTGCGAGAAATCGACGATGAAACTCAAAATTGACATATTTTTTCAACCATATTTTTGGCACACAAACAAATACCTCTAAAATCTGTACTAGCAAATTTTTTTTCCTTGATTTGTTTTCCGTGCTGAGCACCAATGCTACCGACGCCAGGGAGGCAGCTCCCACACCTGGACCCTACCTATCGACCCATCAACTCATGAACCGGGAACAAACGGCTTTACTTCCCTTCCGAAGGAAGGCGTGATCAGAGATGTTATGCCTCAGAACATCCCTGCGGCGCCGACTGCGATTGAACCCAGGCCTACTGGGGTGAGAGGTAATCACGCTTACCACTACATCACCGGCACCGCTAACTAGCAAATTTGAATCATAACATTTTTTTTTACTTATTTAGTAATCTCTTAACAATCATTCTTGAAAATTTCAAGTAATTTGGTAGAATACCTAGTTAATAAGATACAGCTGTTTATGTGTGTGCCATTTTCCACGAATACATCCTTAATAGGCTCGTTCAGGTCAGAAAGTAAGTTCATAACTGAGGGGGTTAGAAGGAAAGTGGTGTAAGTGACTTTGATCGATTCTCTTCATCGGCTTTATCTTTCGTTAATAATTCAGCTGCAAACACATTCCTTGATTCGTGTGCCATTCTGGATGCTAGATAAGAACCTCCTTTATCAAAATATGTGGCACAAATAGCGCAAAATTTGTTCATTAAGCTGTGGCTATCAAAAGAGAAAGCCGATGAAGAGAATCGATAAAAGTCACTTACACCCCTTTCCTTCTTCTAACCCTCTCTATTCAGTAATACTGCTACAGGATGAGTTATTTTCATTTGACATGATTTTTACATTTGTTGATAAATTTCAGTTTATTTAGTATATTGAAGCTCTTCACGATGATCTGTTGATCGAATCAGATGCACAACTCTATTTTTTTTTAACTTTATAGAGCGATTTTTATGAGTGATATGTGGCTTATTTATGCCTTAGCACAAATCTTTGGGTTTCCTGAAAAATAATTATACACTGAACCCTCTGTTTACGAAGTCTTTTTTTATGCAGTATTCAATTTACGTCCCTTTTTTTACGAGTTTTCTTTTTACGAAGTAAATTCCAAATAACGAGTTTTTTGCGATTTTGGGAAACTTGGATATACTGTGAAATACCCAACAATATGGGTATTGTTGGAATCGGAGTGACGTTTAGGAACCGAAAATCGATGTCTGACGCCATTTTGATTCAAGATGGTGGATGGATGTCACCCAGATTTAAAAATACCGATATTGTGGGGTATTTAACAATATTTCCCACTTTTTCTCTAACCTGATGCCGCAATCTTGGCTTTCATAATGGGATCACACATAGATTCCTGGTTCCCACACGTCACCCCGATCACAAAAATACCCATATTGTTGTGAATTTAACAGTATTTTTCTGTTTTTCTGTAACCGGAAGTCGCCATCTTTGATTTCAAAATGGCAACTCGACAATACACGGTGATATTGACTATTCTGCTTTGGTCACTCATTTGAGCTAACAGTCACAGTCAAGGCAAACCATGTCAATTATATAAAACAGCAAAAAAAAGGTTATCTTCCATTTAATTCCACTTAATTAATTTTGGTATCCATGACAGATACGTATTTCGACTACAATGTGCAGTCTTCATCAGTGTCATTCCCACTAAAGAACTTATCAAAATCTAACCCCCTTAAGTACTCATCCCCTAGGTATAAAAGTCAAGATCACAGGTATATAAATGAAACTACAATGTGTTGAATCGGAACCTACCTAACTAATTAAAACCAAAGATTTAAGTAAGCTAAAGGAGAAAAATCTATTCAACTCTCTAATAAGGAAAATCCCAAAGGCTTGGTAGCCATCATAATGAAGTAATGAAATTGGGTTGTTAGCGGAATGCTTTAATAAAACAGCAAAAAAAAAGGTTATCTTCCATTTAATTCCACTTAATTAATTTTGGTATCCATGACGTATCACGTATTTCGACTACAATGTGCAGTCTTCATCAGTGTCATTCCCACTAAAGAACTTATCAAAATCTAACCCCCTTAAGTACTCATCCCCTAGGTATAAAAGTCAAGATCACAGGTATATAAATGAAACTACAATGTGTTGAATCGGAACCTACCTAACTAATTAAAACCAAAGATTTAAGTAAGCTAAAGGAGAAAAATCTATTCAACTCTCTAATAAGGAAAATCCCAAAGGCTTGGTAGCCATCATAATGAAGTAATGAAATTGGGTTGTTAGCGGAATGCTTTAATAAAACAGCAAAAAAAAGGTTATCTTCCATTTAATTCCACTTAATTAATTTTGGTATCCATGACAGATACGTATTTCGACTACAATGTGCAGTCTTCATCAGTGTCATTCCCACTAAAGAACTTATCAAAATCTAACCCCCTTAAGTACTCATCCCCTAGGTATAAAAGTCAAGATCATAGGTATAAAAATGAAACTACAATGTGTTGAATCGGAACCTACCTAACTAATAAAAACCAAAGATTTAAGTAAGCTAAAGGAGAAAAATCTATACAAATCTCTAATAAGGAAAATCCCCAAAGGCTTGGTAGCCATCATAATGAAGTAATGAAATTGGGTTGTTAGCGGAATGCTTAATTAAACAGCAAAAGGGTTTATCTTCCATTTAATTCCACTTAATTAATTTTGGTATCCATGACAGATACGTATTTCGACTACAATGTGCAGTCTTCATCATTTTACCTAGGGGATGAGTACTTAAGGGGGTTAGATTTTGATAAGTTCTTTAGTGGGAATGACACTGATGAAGACTGCACATTGTAGTCGAAATACGTATCTGTCATGGATACCAAAAATAATTAAGTGGAATTATATGGAAGATAAACCCTTTTGCTGTTTAATTAAGCATTCCGCTAACAACCCAATTTCATTACTTCATTATGATGGCTACCAAGCCTTTGGGGATTTTCCTTATTAGAGATTTGTATAGATTTTTCTCCTTTAGCTTACTTAAATCTTTGGTTTTTATTAGTTAGGTAGGTTCCGATTCAACACATTGTAGTTTCATTTTTATACCTATGATCTTGACTTTTTTACCTAGGGGATGAGTACTTAAGGGGGTTAGATTTTGATAAGTTCTTTAGTGGGAATGACACTGATGAAGACTGCACATTGTAGTCGAAATACGTATCTGTCATGGATACCAAAATTAATTAAGTGGAATTAAATGGAAGATAAACCCTTTTGCTGTTTAATTTCGTTAAGCATAATAGACGTTAGGCATAATATACATTAGGCATAATGGACGTTAGGCATAAAATACCTTGCTGCTGTGCAACTCTAGAAACCTGTTTCGAGCATGGTAAACAATGAAATCCATTATTTATCATATCATAAGTGACGTAACTACATATTTACTTAGATACAAGATTAGCAGCGATAGCGTTAAGTAATCTGGCAATAAAAATTCAGCATAGTTTTTTAGTACATCTTGAGATCAATCGCATCTAGAAATAATAGAGCAAACATTTATTGTAATATATTCTTACACACATATTATATTGCAAATCCAGAGAACTTTGAAATTTGGGCGTAGTTGGTTTTGTAAACAAACTTGTCAATCGCTGATTTCTCGTGAATAAAAGAAAAATCTCGTGAACAAACTATACCATATGATAGAGGAACCATTAATCTACCTGTTTGTGTTGTTAGTTTTTGAGATTAAGCTTTAATTCGCAAGAAATCGTCAAACGAAGTGTTTGCTTACAAAAGTAATTACGGCTTAATCTCGAAGTTCTCCGGAAATGTCAAAGAAGAAAAGGTTTTCCTCAAAGAACAGCTCATGAAATGAAGAATGGTGAATTCTGTGGTTTTTCATTCAATAACAAAAAACATACCTGCTGCTTCCAGGATTTACTTCCATACTTTTCGATACAACGATTATGTTTTTGTTGTCATCAGAATGAAAACTAGTGGAACCGTCTGCTGATGTGAGGGAGCGATACTTCCATGAACAGTGACGAGTTGCCGAAACAAACAAGAAACTGTTGCAAACGTACCATCTGCAACCAAATACCTTGCCTGTCCAAGACGTCGCAAGTATTAAGTCCCAAAAATTAAGGCTCTTTCATTATTGTCACCGATGTCAGCAATCAATAGACTGTCCCCATTATCATCCTTCTGGAATTCATCGGGTAGATTATGCCTAACGTCCTTTATGCCTAACGTCCATTATGCCTACCGTACATTATGCCTACCGTACATTAAGCCTAACGTCCGTATGCCTAACGTCCGTATGCCTAACGTCCGTATGCCTAACGTCCGTATGCCTAACGTCGTGTACCCATACAACCTCTTACTTTTTTCCATGAATTAAATTCTCTAGAATATAGCGCTCAATTAAATTTTAAAGCAACTTTTTTGACGGACGTGTGCTACTTGCAATCACATTTCTACCATATTGCCAAAATAATATTAGAGTTGCTGCGGCATGCATCGTGAATAAATCCCGTAACAATAAGAAAGTATCACTAACTCAAAAATATGAATTCTCACATAGTGTATTTATAGTTTATTCTTCATCTATCATAAATATGTATCAAATTAAAGCCCCCCCATTGAACCCGTGCTATTACATTTACTCTCACGATTCTTTTCCTTTATGAAGTTGTACTCGTCATAATTGCAATTCTCACCCGCGTTAGACGATGCATCTCGATAACCGTTGCAACAAGGCGTGCTGCAGTTGTTTTGCATTCCATCCACTCCTCACGCTGCTGCCGCGCCTCCCGTTCGTTGTAATGCAACTCAATTTGCTATTCACAGAGTCGCAATGCTAGACACACGACAATCTGCATTTCTTTCAATTTGCATTGGAAAGCACTTTGATAGGGTGCAACCGTGCAGCAGTCAAGGCAAACAGAACCGGGCAAACAAACAAACAAATGGAAACACAAACATTGAATTGGATGTGGAAGAAGGAAAGTTCAAATCGATTGCAGTTTGCCATATAAGAGAACGTCTCACTGACTGGTTGGTGAGAAAAATGAAGAAAGATGACAAGTTTGAGCCGTCACGGGCAGATTGTTACGGGGAGTCATGTTCCTTTTAGCGCGGATTCAACCGGGTGCAGAATTTCGCGAATTGTCGTGACTAGGGTACAACCATTAATCACTCTCCCGGGGAGAATGCTACCAGTTAGTGGAGGCAGCATAAAATAGATGTCTGTGAACAAGACAAGCAAAAAAAAAGGATAGCCTATTTGTGCTTGTTGATATATTTGCAGGCTAATGGTAATGTAATGCCAGATGTCATCCAAGCGTAAATGCAGCTTGGAACAGCGGGTTCCTGTGATTAGATCGGACACGTAATTTGTTTCTCGCTGAAAACAATGTTCGGTTTTGCAAGTCAGGTAAATTGCATAATTTTGATGTGGAAAGACAGGGCAGCAGCGTGTTCCGCAGTGCACATGGGGGATTTCAAATGGATCGAAATCAAAATGATGAATTGTTTTACGCGCCTTGGCGCTCAGATATACTCGAGAGCTCATGCTTCAAGTGGCAATAAAACCGATTGCTGAAAGGAAAGTTTTCCTCAAGTCCTCTATTGCTGTATTGGCTGGTGGGAGATAATGATCGGGATTAATATATAAATCGTGCGATGGCAGTAGCAGCGGCCTAACCGAACTCGAACTATATAGAGGCAGAAAACAAGCCAAACCGAAACGGCGCGTAACCGTATAATTTTATAGTCATTGAATCGGCCAGCTGAAAGAAAGCGAAAGCACAAAAGTCGAAGGATTTGCAAATCTTAGTTGATCTATAGGTATACGTTTCCTTCGGAAACTAATGAGCTCAAAACGGTCGGTGATGTGGTAATCATAAATCGGACTTGGTGGGTAAGGTTTGTAAGTAACTTGTTCACACCTCTTGGAGCAGAGCTCATGCTGCGGACGGGATTCGCCCTGTAAGATCTGATGAATGACTACCGTGTGTCTATTTAAATTTATGTAAAACACACTTTATATCTGTTGAACTGAAAGGGCGTTTCAAACAGTGGACATTCTTCAGCTTTGCTAATGCTTCATAATAATTTCAAATACAATAACGATTAAGATCAAGAGGAAGGCGCTAAACCTATGGTTGGTTAAGTTGCGGCGAGTAAGATCAAGTTGATTGCCTAAAACATCGGCTTGGTTTCATGAAAGAAAAACAAAATAGCCGTTATTTTAAACATTGACCTGAAATTCAAACAGAGCAAGTAGATTCACGTTTCACACGAAGTGCGTGAGTTGATGCAATTTTAAACGTCGCCCTTCCGTTGTTAGGCGGCATGGGACAGCTGTTGGCTATGATGAGAATTTGTAGTGGCCACGTTGAAACTATGGAAAGCAACTGTTGGTCTGGCGTTTTGAAAGGCCATGAATGTGATGAATGCCGATTGATAAAAATGCTCACCGCAAATTAGCATACTCTGCAGCGGAGAACGGAAAAACAAGCCATGTGGCTAGCAGTTGAGGATGTCATTTTTTGGATGAATTGTTACAAATTATAAACCATCAAAATTCAAGGAGTTCCATGAAACATTAGGCTAATCAAATTGATGTTTGTTTACAAGGTTTCTTTGTGCTTGACGCCAGTGTGGGGTGTGTTTCGAATTATTCGGGTAGCCGGCAAGGGCTGAAGTTGGTACAATAAAATTGAAATAAAGAATCCATCGCAACTTACCGAATAAATATGAATCCTAGATACATTTTCATATTGGAGCAGGGTAAAATTTGGTTGTTGTATAATAAAATGTCTGGATTTGTCGCGATTTTCTTGATAATGACGTTTTTCTCTATATATGCCCCTTTTTTACTATGCGTTCACATTTATTTTTAATGAAACAAGGTTATACGTTTGTTATATTTTCACATACTTTGAAATAATATATTTAAATTTTATGGTCGAGGAGATATGCAACAAGCTACTATCATTGGTGTTGAGGTTAACATTATCCTGGCCAAATACAAAACAATAAATAATTGTTGACTCGAGCTTCTCCGGAGCTTCATGCAGCTTTACATAATTGTTTGTATTGAGCAATCATTCAGATTTGTGCAAAAAAAAATGGGCTATCTTTGAAATTGTAGCACGAAAACGTCACTTCTGATCGAAATAACATCGGAGACAAAGTTGTTGAGAAAGGTACACAGCATAAATTTGGTAAAGAATGAAAACAATAAAAATTAAGATAGGGCCAATCAGAGGACCAATAGCGGTGGTGTAGTAGTAAGCGTGATTACTTCTCACCCCACCAGGCCTGGGTTCAATCCTAGTCAGCGCCGCCGGGATGTTCTGAGGCATAACATCTCTGATCACGCCTTCCTTCGAAAGGGAAGTAAAGCCGTTGGTCCCCAGTTCATGAGTTGATGGGTCGATAGGTGTATGGTCCAGGTGTGAGAACTGCCTCCCTGCCGTCGGTAGCATTGGTGCTCAACCCGGAAAACAAGATCGACGTTAAACAAATCAAGGAAAAAATAAAGGACCACAAGGGCCATAAACTGGCACGCTTTCCCTATCTCAGAAAATTAATAATCATTGTTTTATATATATTATATATTTAAAACCATGAACACTTGAAAATTGACAAAACTCGTAGAACATCAACTTTTGGTCATATTTGTAAATTTCTTGTTAGCAAGCTTTTTTATGTAATTTTGCACAGTAAACGATTGACAATGCCTCAAACATTGTTTCCTGCGTAAAAATTATATAACAAAGCGTACTTGCAAAACTTCAAACAATTTGCCAAAAGTTTTTATTCACGATATTTTTTTTTATTTTCAAGAGTCCATGGTTTTAAATATTCCAAAAGTTTGTATTTTTCATATTTTTATTAATGTAAAACATAAATATACGCATTTTGAAATAGGGGAAATGACGGCTTCGGCATGCCAGACTATTTTCGGCAACCCAAATTGAAACACTATTTTCACTGGATTTTCTTACGAAAACACTTTGCTGAATGCATGCAAACGATTCTTTATGCTTTCAGCTTCAATTTGACTATATTTTTACCACTGAGAAAAAGCAATCTAGCAAGGTTTTTTTTGAAATGAAACACACGCACTACAAATTGTAGCTGATTTCGATTTGCCGATAATAGAACAGCAGATTTACATGCAGCTCAAATGGAACGGTTGCCGAAGAAAAACTGGTTGCCGACAATACTCGCTCTCACTAGAGAAGATTGGAGCTTTGTAAAAGCGTTTCAAAACAGTTTTTGACAATTCTTTCGACTTAAATTGTTAGAGCAGCTGGCAGCAAAAGATTGTAAACAAACCAATACTGCATAGGGTAGAGAACTACTTCGGCCTAATCGCCCCTTTTGGGCCTATCGAGCAGAAAACTTCAAATAAATCCATGATTTCAGAGTTAACAAGTCAATTATGCGTTTGGTACGATACTTTAGTTAATAAGCTACCGAACGAAGTCAATGAGAACGCGTGATATGAAGGTTTGCACCCATTATTCCCAAAAACAAAAGAAGCGCTCTGACCGAATCAACTTTTATCTTCATCCAATAAGCCGAAGTGAATTTAATTGCGTTTCAAAGGCGTTTCAATGGGTTAGGCCGAGTTTAGAATCCGTAGGCCGAGTTTGGCGTCAAGAAGCAGTGTTAGATTTTTGACAATATCTCAACGATTGGTTTCTCTTTATCAAATGTTACGGTACGTACGGAGAGGTAAATACATTTGGAAACCATTAGTATTAATAACATTCCGTTTGGTTCTAAACTGCGCTAGATTAAGAAATACTAAGTGCGGATTGTGCTTAATAGGCCGGAAATGGGGTAGTTAACCCTATGTGTGCGTTCCTTAGAGAAAAAGGCTATAGAAAGAAGGTCGCTGCTTAGGTTGCCGAGAATACGTAAATTCCCTATATGAGTTTTTATCACTTTTTAATTTTTACTCAGAAATGCTTAAAAAATCACCGTGTATATTTTTTCAAAAATACTTTATTTTTCTCTAAAACTATATCTCAGGCGTCATTTCAATCAGAAGTGACATTTAAATACGTGCTACAGTTTATTGGAAAATGATCAAAACGCCATTGTGATAAAAATTACAAAAATCCCAAATTGGCCGATTTATTGCAAAAATGTGAAAGATTGTCCATAGTCACAAAGGGTAGAGAACTACTTCGGCCTAATCGCCCATTTTGGGCCTATCGAGCAGAAAACTTCAAATAAATCCATGATTACAAAGTTAACAAGTCAATTATGCGTTTGGTACGATACTTTAGTTAATAAGCTTCCGAACGAAGTCAATGAGAACGCGTGATATGAAGGTTTGCACCCATTATTCCCAAAAACAAAAGAAGCGCTCCGACCGAATCCATTTTTATGTTCATTCGATAGGCCGAAGTGAATTCATTGGCGCTTCAATGGCGTTTCAATGCGTTAGGACGAGTTGAGAATTCGTAGGCCGAGTTTGGCGTCAAGAAGCAGTGTTAGACTTTTGACAATATCTCAACGATTGGTTTCTCTTTATCAAATCTTACGGTACGTACGGAAAGGTAAATACATTTGGAAGTCATCAGTAATAATAACATTCCGTTTGGTGCTTAGCTGCGCTAGATTAAGAAAGACTTAGTCCGGGTTGTGCAGTTTTCCATGCATAGTTGAAATTTGTTGTCTGACTCAAGATTTCATTCAATCTTTATTGAATTCTCCTTAGATTACTCCAAATAGTTGGTTCACGGAAGATGAGTCAGAGCAAATATCCTTGCAATAAATTTGCTTAGTAAAAGAAATGCCTGCTCACCACCACATTTTGTTCTGGCTCAAAATTAAACTAACTAAACTCCAAAATGTTAAACACATTGATCATAATTCAAAATGTGAAGATTTATCTCGATAGAGCTCTTTAAATTTGGATCATCCGCCTGAATAATATGCCGAAGAATAAAAGCATAGCATAGCATAGCATAGCATAAACGATTGCACAAATCATGGGGGGCTACAGAATGGTCAACCAACACATTTTGTAGAAAATATCGTGTGTTGCCGTGAAAAAACACTTGGTACTAGTGGTTTGTCCCACGCATTAAAATCTACAAATCAAGCATCGCATTATACACCTGGCCACATCTTTACAATCGCAAGGGATAGGAAGGAAAATAAGTCCAACATCTACTTAAGAAGGTGCAGGGAACCCATACTACCTTCAAAGATGCCCCGAGAGGGAAAATTTGTGTTAGTAGGAAATGGAATATATTTAGGAATCTCTATTCGGCAATAGAATGTAAAGGTTGTGTGAAAATGTAAAAACAAAATAAATTAATACAAAAAGAAAGATCTCACCAAAATTATCTGCTATAAGCCTGTCTTTCCATATTTTCGAAGCTGTTTCATGCATTATCCTTGCCAATACTCTCCAGCAACCGTTTTCTTTTCACACCGAAGCATTGAGACCATTCATCACTCGTTCGCCTGCACTACTGTAGGGTTAACTACCCCATTTCCGGCCTATTAAGCACAATTCGCACTTAGTATTTCTTAATCTAGCGCAGTTTAGCACCAAACGGAATGTTATTATTACTGATTGCTTCCAAATTTATTTACCTTTCCGTACGTACCGTAAGATTTGATAAAGAGAAAAGAATCGTTGAGATATTGTCAAAAGTCTAACATTGCTTCTTGACGCCAAACTCGGCCTACGGATTCTAAACTCGGCCTAACGCATTGAAACACCATTGAAACGCCAATGAATTCACTACGGCCTATCGGATGAAGATAAAAACTGGTTCGGTCGGAGCGCTTCTTTTGCTTTTGAGAATAATGTGTGCAAACATTCATATCACGCGTTCTCATTGACTTCGTTCGGAAGCTTATTAACTAAAGTATCGTACCAAACGCATAATTGACTTGTTAACTCTGAAATCATGGATTTATTTAAAGTTTTCTGCTCGATAGGCCCAAAATGGGAGATTAGGCCGAAGTAGTTCTCTACCCTATTGGAAGCAAACCGCAGGGTTCACAACAGAATGCGCAGACCCTTCAGTGTTTGGAGTACATATGATCACCAACACCACCATAGAACGATTAGAAAACCCAACACTTCCGACGCAGGCATCGATCGCTTCACTACACCGAAAATAGTTTTCATGTAGCTTCCATTGAAAACGCAAATGATTTTCATCCATTAACAAAATTAATGGAATTCATCTGAATTTCACATAACATTATGCGATCACGTTAATTTTGTATGATATTTCATATGAACTTCATCGGCCTCATAATATTCATGTGATTTTGTGGTGGGATTTATAGCTATGTGATCACATGAAAGCTATGTGAAATTCACATGGTATTCATCCATTAGATATGTGATAAATTGTTTGAGTGTATGCCACATATTTCTGGTCAAGGAACACACGCGAAGAAAATAAAACAAGTATGCAGATAGCGACATCTCTTCTGATTCTTGCAAACACGATGAATCACGTTTACTTCTTGATTTGAAAACTTCCTCCCAGAAAGCGAGAAAACCACCACAATTAATCATGTTTTGTTGTTTTTGATATCATCCACATCCAGAGGGCCAGTCACTTTCGAATGTATGGCAATGGTAGGAAACCATTTGGAAATGCATGAAAATTTTCAGTTTTTATTCATTATCGTCTTTATGGGCAGTTTTAGATGCACGAAAATTGCACGAGTACATTACTATGGTGATAAGGTAAACACTCGTTTATTTGATTCCTTCTGTGAAAGCATGTTTAGTCACAAATCGTGGATTTTCTGATATTCTCCATACTGCAAAAAAGATTTTCCTACCACTGAAGGGGCGACATCTCTCGGATCTTCAGTATAGCTACTACTCAAATCATATAATTAATTACACACGCATAACCGTCGGGGAGGCAGAGTGCCAGCGCTAATCAGCCAAATGCAACCGAAAACAATCAAAGCGAACGCACGCACAAAACAGAACCGTTTCCGACGGGTTTCGAAACTCGAATCGAATAATTTGCCAAGAAATAATACATGAACATATTCCGAGAGCAATACAATCGTGTAACGACTCCTTTCTTTAACATTGTGATCCAAAGCGAATTTATAATTCTGGGAAAATCTCAACAAATTATGTCAAGTCTGGCATAGGCAAGAGATTTTCTGGATGCCTGTATAGTCCATAAAAATTTGAAAATTCTAGATAAATCTGGACGGTTGACAACACTGCTTACTCGTTGATGTGTCTTGGATAGTATCATGAAAAGCCATGTCCATTTCCTTGATTAGTTGAGTATAGTTAAAACCCGTTGTTTGTTGATCTCGAGACTCTCTGCATCATCGAATTTCCATGGAGTAGATACGGTTCGTAAAATAGTGATGCCCTTTTTCGTCACTTGATGGTACTCGGTGAAGATGTGTTCTGTAATCTTTGAGTTGAAATTATACGGTCGAGCCTTGTCCTCTTGTATTTTGACCTTATTAAATCTATTTAAATCTAGGTTACTAAATCTCACCCAAGAAGATTTGCTTACAATAATGAGGGATTCAGCACAGGGTGTTAGTGGCAACCGCATGAATGGAGGATGAGATATACCGAGCTGCAGTCCAATGCAAGAAAATGGAGAAAGAAAAATGTGTATTAGTGTATTAGTGAGTGAAATGATTCATGTCGAAAAAATTTGCCGACTAGACTCGAACTACGATCGTTGTGATTTTCAGACCTGTTCTTTTTCCTCTGTTCTCTCCATGCTTCGGAATAAAGATAGGCTGAAAGCAAATCGGAAGCACTCATTTCCTCTCATAGTCGATTTCGTATGCTTTTTCTGCAGAATGGGAATTGGAGAGAATTGTGGCAAGTGTGTGTCGTTCTACAATGTTATTAAAAAAATGCTTGCTGGTATTGCCGAAAGCATTGGCAGAACACGAAATAAAAACCCGAATTTATCCACCTATGGTGTGATCAGACCCTTCTTACTTATTCAAGTTTATTTATTTTATTGTCATTATCAGTGACCAAGCCCCCCACCCCCGTGTCATCCAGTGACGCTACGCCACTGCCTGGGAGTACCCGGAATATATCCGAGTGTAGTCTATTTGGTGAGGCTACCAATCACCTTATCATCGTATTTAAATGTGAGTTAATGGGTTTTAATTCAATTCATATTCAAGCAACTTCCCCGGGGTACCCGGAACATGTCCAAGTGTGTCCAATGTGGTCTGGAACACTTAACACGACTTGCATTGATCTTATTTTTGAATTCTGTAGTAATTTGATGTGTCGCATGATGGTTTTGATACGTTTTCCGTTAAATCTAGCGTGAAGGCCCATATTCACCGGATCTTATTCCGGCCATATCTCCGGAACCGGTTCACCGATTCCAAAACCGTTCAAAAGCGTTCAAGACCTATCATTTGGCGCCGAGTTTGTCCAAATCGGTTGAGCGGTTGCTGAGAAACGTGAGCGCATTAATTTCGTTACATACACACATACATACACACATACACACGTACACACACACACAGACATGTTCCGATCTCGTCGAGCTGAGTCGAATGGTATATGACACTCGGCCCTCCGGGCCTCGGATCGATAGTCGGTTTTTCAAGTGATATCTATACCGTTCTTTGTAAGAAGGGTAAAAAGATAAAAATATATTAGACCGCCTGCAACGTCACCCACACCGACACAACTAATTAATTCCAGTCAACGTACATCAATTTAACATGCTTTTCATGTATTATTAGTTTCGCGAGTCCTCCACCACTTTGAAGTTTCTATACATTCTATCGAACTTTTGCAACTTGGTATGCGACGTAGCAAGTAAGCTTATTTTCCGCGAATAGCTCACGAGATGTCGTTAGTGAGTTCCATGAAATATTTTAAAGAAAGATTGTTCAAATAGTAGCATTTGTTTGTATGTGATGATAGGAAACACAACTAACATTCAATTTATTACTTTTTTGTTTTGCGTGTACATAGATTTGTTTCTACTGCGTTAAAATTAATGACCATTTTCCAACACCAGTCATTCAATTTTTTTTTTAAAGTGATGGCGGGAGACACAAGTGTAAAATTACTCAACTTTCAATTTCATTTGGGTGCTAAAGCCGTTCGCAATGCTATTGTATTTTATTTGGGTTGTTTCAATTTTCAACTAGAACAAAAACGCATCCCTCGCAATGCTGAGTTGTAGTTGCATTAATCGAGCACTATTTTGCATCAGATTTGCAACTGCTCGACTATTCTGTTTTATTTCTTAGTGGGTTTGAACCACGAATGGAACCCTGTTACAGATTTCTTTGGATGTATTTAAAGAGTGTACCGTTTAAAATACGCATACACTCAAATTGCTCTAACTTTTGATCCGTTGGGTAAAATTAATTGAAATTTTGCATGGATATAGTTTAATCTGTATTGTTTACACTATGTGAGTTGATTTCATCAGGAGCGCTAAAGTTTTCAAAATAGTGATGAAAAAACAGTGCGTGCGCGAAAAAGTTTTACACGAGTACTTTAAGAATAAGGATCTGTCGCATCGTGCGATCGAAAAAAAAATTGGGAATCGCGAATTCCACGGTGTCTGGTATCATAAAACGGTTCGAAGAACGTCTAAATGTTGATCGGAAGCGAAGATCCGGATAACAGAATACCAAAACTCGAGCTTGATTACGTACGTTTAAGGATCAGAAGTCCTCAAATCGTGACGAGAAACAGAATGCGGTCGCAAAAAACCGTTCCTGAGTCAGGTTAAAGTCAAATAGTGCGGAGACCCTATTGAAGAGTCTCTGTAAACAACCGATTGCGCTGAACATGATATAATTAGTTCGTTGTATGGGCAGGCGCAGCATTGCATTATTCAGTAGGGCTCTGGGTTGAACATGGATGTCAATTTGCTCAAGGAGAACAGGACAATCGGTGCGTCCTTGCAAAATATCTGCAATTAACAATGCCCTTCCCAACAAACAATTTTAGCTTCAGACTAGCTTATACAGGCAAAAATTAGCTGTATAAGCCAATTTTTGACTGTATAAGCTAATCTGCAGCTAAAATTGTTTGTTGGGTTGCTGTATCTCTTCGGATCGACAGGGCCTATGCTGCTTGAAAGAGAGTTGTGTATCCAGAATCACACCTAGGTCCTTAATTTGGCTGACGCACTCAATTTCAGTGCCTAACAAAACATACTTTAACATTATAGTCTCTTTCTTGCGCGAAAAAGAGATAACCGAGCATTTGGACGGGTAAACCTCCATACGATTCAGAATACACCAATCACCAATAGCATTCAGCTGAAGTTGAAGGAAGCAACAGTCTTCAATTGAGTGAATTCGAACGAAGAGTTTAAGGTCATTTACGCAAGTTAATCGTGGTCCCTCAATTACCATATTCACGTCGTTGAAGTAAATCAGGAAAATCGGCGGTCCCGGGTATGCCAAGATAGCGATCGGTGAGGTACGACTGAACCCATAGCAAAAGGCACTCGTGGATACCAAGCCTGTCCAGTTTTGCGATAGATATGCGGTGATTCAATTTATCGAAGGCTGCAGATAAGTCAGTATAAATGAAATCCGTCTGTGCACGATCCGACGTACTGTTAGAGATGTAGAAAGTAAGGCACAGCAATTTAATGGCAATGGAGCGATCAGCCATGAAACCATGCTGGTAGATAACAACGAGTTCAATTTAACAACAGTGCTAAGCGAAGTGATGCCGCGGTTGTTGCCAACGTCCTGTTTGTTGCCTTTTTTGTGTACTGGAAACATATGCGCTAGCTTAAAACAGGATGGGAAAATGCCGACGACCACGGACCGTTGAAAAACGTGCAGTAGTGGAGACAACAAACTGTCCAAGTGCGTTTTGAGGAACGCTGATGGAATTCCGTCAGGACCCAGATTGTACGACGACTTGAGATTCTAGGAAGCCCTGCGCCCAATAGAAAAATACTGGGCCATTATGAAGGAGCACCTTCTAAAACGACCTAAAGTGGTGAAGAATGTAGAAGAAATTAAGAAAGCCTGGGTTAATATGCAAAAAACTGAAAACTGTCGATTCGGAGGTCGTGCAGAACCTTTTGGCTGGGCTTAAGGCCAAGGTTCGTGCATTCTGATATAAAGGCGAAATTAATGAAATTAATGATACCAAAACTAGCTTTAATTGTTTCTTTTTACTCCCTGAAATTTGATGACAATCGGATAAAAACTCGAATTTTGAGAATGAATTTTGTGTGTGTGGATTTTAAACGGTACACCCTTTTATAGATGTTTCTCCTAATTGTTCAGAGACCTTTATAGCAGTTGAAGGATTTAATTTGGGAATTTTACAGAAGATTTGGGAACTTCTGAGAAGTTTGGGGATATTTCATAGAAGTTCGGAAAACTTCATCAAAATACGAAGAACTCCATAAAAAATGGAGAGCTTCATAGAGGACAGCTTGTATTTTAAAAAAGTTTCAGGAAGTTGAAGTTTAGGTAAATTCATAGAGAGTATTTCATAAAAGAGAAATATTTCATAAAAGATCGGGTAACATCATAGATTTTCTGGGAATGTTTGCATACTATATTATAGAACTTCGTGGAAATGCATGGATCTTCACATAATTTCAAAAAAGGGCTTACGTCTTTTACTTCCAACCGATATTCTCTCATATGATACCAGACTGCTCAGAAAGTATTCCAACGATCTTCAGATGTTCTAAGGTCAACATGAAGTCCTTTTGATATTTTTTTTCACGATTTCTGGTTGATCAGGTACCATTCTAAAGATCTTCAACTATCCATTAATTCCAATCACGTTTATTAGATGTTTTCTTATGATACTAGGCTGCTCATAAATTATTCCGAAGACTATCAGATTATCAGATTTTCCCATGATAACCTCAGGTTACTTTTTCAAGACTTCAGGATGATCAGCTATCAGTTTAAATAGATACCATTCTGAAGGTATCCAGCAATTCCGTGTTCCTTTGCAATTTTCCTTTTTGAACGCACTGGATTCACCCGAATCTTCCTTTTGATAGTAGCGATAACCCTCGGAACCCGAGCTGACCTCGGACGACCTGTGGCCACCTTCGCGGATAGTTATTTTTTTCTTTTCTTGGTCTAAAACACATTTGACGGTTCACCGGGACACTCCCACGCCGATTGAAATGTCTTTTTGCGACATTTGCGCGTGGGACAAATCATGAATACACTGCCACTTCCTCATGGTGCAACTGTCAAACTAAGTAAATCATTTTCTTTTATACACAGCCTACTACGGTATGAGCTATAGGTTAGGTGCATGCAAAGAAATGCATTGTATGCACAGGTGAAACGAGAACCTTATTTGTACGATGGTGCAAACATTATCAAGCATACGGTATATCCCAAGTAACAAATCTAGAGCTGCTTGGCTATATTCCAAATTTATAAAGGTTTTATTGCAGCTGCAACCATTACCTACAGCTTTATGACGGTCATATACAATGCAAGTCATGAAACATTCTTATAGCTATCTACAAAACCCCTATAAAGCTAATTAAAAAAACCAACTGATGCTTATGCTATTTTCACTTATGAAAGGTTTTATGATTGCTTTGAAGTATACAAAAAAGTAATATAAATTGCCCTTATAAAACCAAAAAATTAATCCTTTCGTTGCTTTATAAATAAGCGCAATAAAACTAGTTGGCCATGAAACAGTTATTTTAAAACAATTATAAGCATTCAGTTGCGACTTGTCAGAAATGTAAATAGGTGGTTTACTTTTACAACATAGAAAAGAATCAAAACTTTCCGGTACTTCCAAGCGGAGCGCAAAGAAAATCAACAAAATTGTTAGCATGAGCATGAAAACATTTCGTGTATACGTCTCGCTCGCATATACATGGGGTGACACGGTCGAATCTTGGTCGAAATGGTGACAGTCCTAGGGCAAAAAGGTTGAAATCACGCATAACTTTTCATGAAGGTTAATGTACCATTCAAAACTTTTCTAAATGTTTGTAAAATTCATCGGTTGCACCCGTAGAATAGGAATATACATTTGCCCTCAAATAAAAAAAAATGAATTCAAGCTGAACATTGCATTAGGTCCTAAATTATATTTACAGATTCGCTTCGTCAACTTTCTCTTTGCATCCCCACGGTCATGTAAAGACATTCCCAGGTATTTTCAGCACATAAATCGATAAAAGAAGCTTTTATCTAGCATCCAATACGACAAACACATCAAGAAACGGTTCTGTGAATAAGTTATCAACGAAAGAGAAAGTCGACGAAGAGAATCGATCAATGTTACTTAGGACCTAATGCAAAGTTCAGCTTGAATTGCTTCTGTTCTGCTTTCATCCTATGCACACTGGGCCAGGAATGCAACCTAGCGGATCAAAATTAATAACTCCGAAACGAAGCATTTCCGCGGCTTGGTGTCTTGGGCAAAATTTCTCGTCACAATAAGGACCATCTATTGACATAAACAAATAGTTCAAAACTCTTCCGCAAAGATGGTGTTACAATCTAACTTCTTTCTCTGACGTTTTGGAAACTTGATGTCTTCGGCAAAGTTGTTTATCTTGGGACCTGTTCATAAACTACGTAGACAGTTTGTTTAGGATTATTGACCCCCCCTCCCCCTGCGTAGACAATTATCCTTATAAAAAATTAAAATTTGTATGGGCCGTGGATAATTGTCAACCCCCCCCCCTAAACTGTCTACGTAGTTTATGGACAGCCCCTTGACAAAATGAACAGCTCTTTCAATGACGTAAAATTTCCACAGTCTACTGGTTCCAAGTTATATGGAGTTAAAGAAAAAAATGTCGAAAATATGTTTTTTTTTCTGTTTCAATTTTTTTGCTTACAGTTTTATAATGTTATATTTTTCTCTTATGCAAATACATTAAATAAATAGCTTTTGTGAAGAAACATACTGGATTAAGCTTCAAATTTCAAAGATATTGTTGAAAAAACGAGAAAAAAAACACAATTTTTGAACATTAATATCTCCTAAAGCGCAGAAAATCGCAACCTGACATTTTCAGCAAAAAATAAGCAATACTCGATAAACAAAATATCAAAATTTGAGAGAGGTATATTTTGGTAAACATCAAAATTTCTTCATTTTAATGGAACATTATTTTTAACTATAACTTTTTCAATGCATTGAAATGGCGTTTTGAAGACTTGACGACTTTGGCAAAATTGTTTATCTTGATAAAATAAACAACTCTTCTTAAGACGTTAAAACTTCACAGCCTACTGTTTTCGAGGTATATTCATTTAAACAATATATTTAAAATTAAAACACTTATTTTCACATTTTTTCTGTAATTTCACATAACTCGAAAACAGTAGGCTGTGAGGTTTTAACGTATTAGGAAAAGTTGTTTATTTTATCAAAATAACCAACTTTGACAAAGCCGTGAAGTCTTCAAAACACAAATTCAATGCATTAAAAAAAGTTATAGAAAAAAAATCATGTTCCACTAAAATGAAGAAATCTAAAAAAAACACCTCTCTCAAATTTTGATATTTTGTTTATTGAGTATTGCTTAATTTTTGCTGAAAATGTCAAAATTGTGTTTTTTTTCTCGTTTTTTCAACAATGTCTTTGAAATTTGAAGCTTAATCCAGTATGTTTCTTCACAAAAGCTATTTATTTAATGTATTTGCATAAGAGAAAAATATTACATTATAAAGCTGTAAGCAAAAAACCGAAGCAGGAAAAAAAACCATATTTTCGACATTTTTTCTTTAACTCCATATAACTTGGAACCTGTAGATTGTGAACATTTAACGTCTTTGAAAGAGCTGTTCATTTTGTCAAGATAAACAACAAGACATCAAGTTTCCAAAAGGTCAGAGAAAGAAGTTAGATTGTGGCACCATCTTTGCGGAAGAGTTTTGAACTATTTGTTTATGTCAATAGATGGTCCTTATTATAGTGAGAAATTTTGCCCAAGACACCAAGTCGCGGAAATGCTTCGTTTTGGAGTTATTAATTTTGCTCCGCTAGGTTGCATTCCTGACCCAGTGTGCAATGTAAGCATTAGACATTTTGAGAAATTGCGCTTGGTGTTTTTCTTGCCTGCTGTCCTCTGTCGCCATATTGTCATTATGAAAATGCCATTAGCCTTGGAATAAAATCCAAGAAATTTCAATAAAATAATGGCTAAATAAGAGATCCGAAATGATTTCCAGTGTGCATTGGTATGAATTTATGAATTGAGATCTATTTTCTGTAAAATTAAGGTGATTCCATCAAATTCATTTGATTTCTGAAACAATTTTTTTTGTGAACTTGAATTATTTTGGAGGCGCATTTATTTAACGCTCATATTATCTCAATATACACGATAACATTTCAAGCGCATATGTTTTGGAACCTTTAAAAAGTAATATATTTTCTTTAAGATTTTCACTAATGTCGCCATGAAACAAAATTCATTGCATGGTGATCTTGACACCAACACTCAAACCTATTTTTACCGCTAAAGATTTCCATTTGAAAAAAAAAAGTTTCAGCAGAACAGAACAACAACAAGCTAATTTATGGCGGTTGCTTTGAAGCCAATACAAATTAAATTGGCTTTATAACTGATTTTCACCAAAGCGTAATAAAACTGCTTGGATACAATATTACTCTTATAGAGGCTATGAGAACCTTTTGTAGAGTATGAGGCTTCCTGACAAAAGGTTTTAAGACAGCTTTATTGTGATTCTCAAACATGCTTTATAAACCTTTTCAAGAGTGGTCCACTTAGCTGTATGACGATCTTATAGCGGTTATCAAAAGGTTGTGCTGGAGCTATTAACTTTATTGGCGGTTTTATGAAATTGATCTCAATAACCACTAATAGAGTGCAATAAAACAAGAAATGCTACTTGGGATGGCAGTTCAAGTGCTTTACCAACTATCACACGCGAAGAAACTATTCGAGTTCATGATTATATCGGGTGACGATCCGCAATCGTTGAATGGAAGATCTCCCTGATCGACAATTAATATGATACCACCTTTTGGACCGTATAGAGAACTAAATTTGTCGGCAATGTTTGGATGTAGGAGAAGGTTGTACGTTGTTGGTATAGGTCAAGTTCAAGAGTATTCAATAGGGCCGGTGGTGTAATGGTAAGCGTGACTGCTTTCTCACCCCAATGGGTCTGGGTTCAATTGGTGGGAACTTTCTGAGGCATAAAAATACTTTGGTCACGTCTTTCTCAACGCCCATGTGTGTTGAATGGGTGCGATATCCAAATGCAGGTGTGGAAGCTGCCTTCCTTCACATTCGATTGCCGTCAATGGATGTCAATCGATGTCCGTCGGTGATTGGCACTAGATTGCGGAACAGAAACCGATGTTAAATAAAGGAAAGAGACGAAGGATACTCTTTCGCCTAGTGTTTTCCATTTCCTAGTTGTTTTTGGCTACCTAGGTATCGAAAAACAGCTGATGGTTTTTCTTGGTAATTCTTGGGAATCGGGAAACACTTTTATATTCTATGTGACCAAAAACGTCCATTCGAATGTACATTTTTTAACAATTTTCTTTCACATCATGTCTTAATTTATTTTCCAATTCCTACTGGAAAGTTATTTCGACTTTCGTTGCAAGCTTCTTCTGGCTACGGTCAATAGGTTATTCCGTCTTCTCCCGCCAGTTTTTTTTTAACTTCCACCGGAATATTGTGGCAACTTTACCTGGAAGATGCTACCGACATCCCGCAGAAATCCCTTTTCCAACTTTCTCTTTCCCAACTCTCTCCCAACTTCGATTTTCCCGAAAACCCTTTGGCTTCCGTCGGGAAAAGCTTCCAACTTTCTTCAGAAGTTTCTTCCAAACTACCTCCGGAACTTTCTTCCAGTGTGTCCAGGAAGTTTCCTCCGTCTTCCGCAGGAAGTTTCTTTAAATTTCTACCGGAAATAGGATCTATCGAATTCTCCCAGATGCTTCTTTCGTCTTCCTCTAGAAGTTTCTACTTGGGCTTCTTCCGGAAGTATTTCCCGACTTCTATTGGAAGATTTTTCTGAGCTTTTACTAGCTTCTCCGGGAAATGGCATCTCCTGGAATGTTCTTCCAATTACCGAGACCTTCTGTCATCCAATTTCTCCAGAAGTTTCTCGATATTTTTCTTGGAAGATCCCTGGATGTTTTTCGGACTTCAAAGTTCCACCAGAAGAGCTTTTTTCACCATTCTGTGGTACATTTTTTGGCTTCTTTCAAAATTCAATTCAAACATTTCCCGGAAATTTCTTCCGACTTTCCTGGAAAGGCCAATCTTAGTCCAAAAGTTTAAATTTTCTCCTTCGAAAATGGCAAAAATATAAAATTAATAGTAAATACCGATTTTTCAAAACCATTGATACCGATAAGTTTGAAAACAATCTGGCAACGCTGGACAGGGCTGATGATTTGTTTTGCATTTATTTGACGTTAAAAAAAGGCTTAGCAAAAGGGTTACTAAAGAGGCTGAATTTATAAAAAGGGTACAAATAAAAATTGGAATTACAATATTACAAGACTTACTAGGACTGAGACAATTCACTTTATTCGACTTTCTCGTGGTCCCCTGAGTAAAAGTCTCGAACAATCTTATACCCCAAAACTTCCTATTTTATTTTAAATACCGCCCTCTTTATGAGTTTTGGTATGTTGTCCCAATGTCGGTTGTATAAAGCCTAACTAAAGCATGTTATGACATTGCCGTCCAAAAGTTTTTTTTTTAGGAAATGGCTTGAGTAACATTTTTCTAGAACTTTTGAAAACGATATCTCGTTGTATTATCCCTCGTTTGGGTGATTATTCAAATTCACCCCCCTCCCCCTCCCCTTTACCCAATTCAGTCTCTTTATGGGGCTACAATTCCTGATGACAAGTACAACGGCTTAACAAAAAAGACCATAACCATTGAAAGATTCACAAAACGTTTGATTAATTTATGAAGTTAAATTGATATCGATTTTCATGTACCTATTTTTGAAAACTTTTCGTATATTTTGGATGTTGCGTACTGAGGCACAGTCACTATTGTTATTGTAAACAATATAAATGCCTAAAATACTTAAACTTCCTTATATGTAAATTAAATAGTGACCGAAAAATTTACAATTAATTTCGTGGTTTGTTTTCATTCTGGACATAAGCCCTTTTCAAAAGTTACGCGAGAACTATAAACTGAAGCGAATCAACACTAATTAATAAATGCCGATTTCTTTTCTTCAATTAAATTGCTTATGTCTTTGAAGAATGCAAATAACCTTTAACTATAAAACAAATATCAATCCTTTATCAATTGATTCTCGGGCAACAGAGTTGTATGCGAAGAAATCTTTAGCTCGAACCTCATTTTTCCCCGGCCAACCAACCGATAAAAATAACGAGAACGATGACGACGTTGTTGTTTTGCGCTCGCTCGCTGTTCTCCAGCGGTGGTGACCGGTTTTGCATATTGTATACACTCTTATGTGCACTCTAAACCGTACGATAACGCCATCATTCCAAAAAAGGAACTGACCGCTATTAATTTATCATATTCTACGGTCACTTCCCTTTTGCGCAGTACCACAGCTACACTGCCGATGATGCCGATGATGGTGATTATGTTTTTTCCCATAAATGGCCATCGCCAAGGCGTAAAATTTGAACGTTCGATTCTTGAGACGAATACACTTCAGGAAGTAATCAGCTTCGAGTATGTTTCAACCACTACGATTAGCGTGCGGAAACCGTAATAGATACAGTTTTGTGTTCAATTGGATATATTAACACCAATTGACGTTTCCTTCAGAAGTGCGGCGGAAAGAGACAACGTGGCAAATTGTAATTAATTGGATGTGGCGTGCTCAGATTCGTTACATTAGCAAATTAGATCCACAAAGGCGTGAATCTATTTGGAAACAAGAAGAAATGCATTCTCTTCATTCTAGTTGCAACTTTGCTAACGAACGGACATACGGATTTCAAGATGTATTCAGTCAAATTATTGTTCTGGTGAGTGAGCTTGATTTTCTTTCCTATGTCAAGACTAATGTTTTTGTGATTTCAGCATTGTTGGAGTGATCAATGCCGCAGCTTCTGCGATGCAATTTAACTGCAGTACTGCAAGAATGAAGGCGTGTGAAATCACTAATATCATAATCACGGAATACACCGACGTGTCGGAATGGGAGTTTCCGGACCACTCGGATATCTCGTTTGGGAGTTATCCACTTCCCGATGAATCTACCATCATAACAGAGATCACCAAGGAGGTCTCTGAAAAGCTGACCAACGCTCAAAACGTCCAGATGCAAAACGTATCACTGATGTCGTTCTTCCTTTGGGAACATCTGATCAGTCTTGACGCATCTTACAATTATCTGTCCGAACTCATCGTTGATCCAACAGCAATGTACAACTTGAAATCACTGGTGCTGAAACACAATCGCCTGCAAAACATCGATTTCCTGAAAGGCCTCTTCAAGCTACGAGACCTGGACCTGAGCAACAATTATTTGGAGAAAATCGACCTCTCCATATTGGACCCCGCCAAAGACCTTGCCACGCTAAATCTCTCCAACAACCGCATCCGAACCATAACTACAACCATAGGGGACATGCTGCACCTGCCATGGCTTACAGTTCTGATGCTTAACAATAATCAACTGACTATCCTGGATGCTAGCCGATGGCAATTCAATGTTCTGCAGGACTTCTTCCTCTCAAACAACCGCTTGTCCTATATCAGTATGTGCGAAATCCAGAACTCTTTCCCGCGTCTCCAATCGCTCTACCTGGATGGCAACAACTGGGAATGCCCCAACCTGAACAGTACCATCGCTCAACTGCACGAATCGGGTGTCAAGTTGGTTAACTACAGCTCGCACAACTGCACGGAAGCCATCGAAAACATTTGCTGTTCTTAATCGCCAGTCAACGAACCTGTTTCGCCAAATCTAACGCAAATCACTCCTGAATAGTGCGAGTAGTAGACTGTCATAGAATTTAGCTTCCTCTTTCACAAGTGACGATACTCACAGACGAACCCGGACCAGTCTAACATGTAGGTAGAGTCAATTATAATTAGTCAAAGCCCAAACTGTCCTCAATAAAGAAGTTAATATATTGGCACAAAGCTCGCTTTCCGACTGATAATTATCAACTCCCCTTCTCCGAAGGTCTGCCGCTGCGTCTTATCACACCTGTTTAATCGCATTACTTAGTGTCACATTCCGTGCCAATTTACTGCTGCTAAATTTTTAAGTGGAATGCTGTTTGGTATGATGGAGCGATAAAAAAAAATCGCATCATTTATGCTTTGTTTCGTTTCGGTGTGCTCTGGCTGCATGTGCGTCGGTCGGTAGACTCGTGCAAGGTTGGCTCCAGGCAATTTTTCAACTACAATCTGGTTAGATTTGTATTGTTTTTTTTTTTGTCTTTCTTTTCTTTTGCGATTGTTAGCTCCAAACGAGTTCGTTTCATACATGAGAATGCAATTAAATGACGGAACGAGTGCAAGTGATGGTTTTAGTGGTTGTGACCCAGATTAGAGAATTGTTTTGTGTTTGTTGGGATTTGTGTCAGAAGTAGATATATTTTTGAAATCATGTCAACAGATTGTTTTCCGGTAGCTCTGTCCGAGGCGAGTTGTACCCGGAAGATTTGTTTGCTTTGTTTACTCAAATCACTTATAGAATATTTGTTTTATTTTCTCGTTCCAGGTAAGCAACGACCATGCGATAAATTGGTAAATTGTTCTCTGAATGAGACAATATTGGCGTAAGTTACCAAATTGTGTTACCTCGTGCAGCCCGGAAGTTGGTTTCCCGAATTATGTTGGATAAGCAATTATTTTTCGAGCAAATAGTCAAAATGTCATAACTGCTTTTGTAAACAATGGCTTCAAACGTCAATTTGTCAAAATTATTAGCTCACCCACGCAAACAGTAGGGCAATGTTTTCCCAACCTGGAGGTTGCGTGGGTGAGCTGGCAATGAAGCACCCAACGGTCACACACATTGAGATTGAGTCTTTATGAACCGCAAAGTCCACAACACTCTGCGGTGACCTAGTCAAGATTCAACTCAATTTATAATCTCTGATACGACAACTTCTCGGGTTGTACCACAGCTAATAACAAACTCCGCAGGCAAATCATGTACACAAACATGCTTCCTATTAGCACCGGTTGCCATGAAGAATACTTGTTCTACATCAACAACCCACTGCACTGCTTACACTTACTTACTCTGCAGCGTCGCATCCTATAACGGTGGAAATTAAACCAGCCTTATTCAATCTTGCATGCATGCGATACTAATCCCGTTGAAATGGTGCTACCACCCTCTGCCTGCATACCATCGCATCGTCGTTGTTGACGTCGTCGTTGATCGACCCTCAGACGAGTTTATTATTAACTGTCATCCCATGTAGGCAAGTGTTTAATGCGCTTAACGATAAAATATCGCCTCGCACCGAATGGACGACCGACGGTGGACTGAACCGAGGGGGTAATTGTAGCTAATAATTGCATTTTATGCGCTTGTAGGCAAGTGCTTCCGGTCCGATTCGTTCCGAGCGTTGATGTGAGAACTTTGCGCTCACGAGCGACAACAATCTGATAGGCGTGTTGAACAATCCGTCAAAACTTGAGCCTCTCCTGGGGTAGCCACCATCGCGCCGTGCCATTGCGTGCATAACGTGAGCTCTCGCTTGCAACGTCGCTTAGTTATGAGCATGTGAGTTAGTAGCTTGTAACTTATACGGTAAAGCTAATTCTAATTCATGTTGTACTGTCACTTGAACAACGCACTGTTCAACGGGGCTTTGCAAGCGAAAGTGATATTTTTATGGCGCTACACCACCGTGCGGCAACGGCACAATTATTGGTAGTGATCGGTGTAACTTGGGTTAAACGATTTAGTATACTCTAATTGACGTCAATTAAGCCTAACGTGGCTTATAGACCTACGTGTTCATTACACACAGTTGATCTGAACCCAGCGTGAAGTCTATGCACCACCGCCATCTAATTTTTCATAACCATATCAACTGTTCAGGATTCATATCAAGTCATTCCGACCGGTAGACCACCACAGTTAGATTGGCAATAATGGAGCCAAATTACACACCTCGACAGACTAATTGTGTCCTTAGGGGCACCTAAGTGTACACATAAAATGCATTGATTGTATGTCTGGGCGAGGTGATTTATTGATTTTCCGCCGCAGCTTATATCAGACTTGAACGTGCAGTGAAATCGCGGCTTCAACTTTTTCGAAGTTGTGCACGTGCTGCAGAACTAATTGTTTGAGAATTACACAATGTATATGCCCCCGTGGGATACAAGAAGGCCTTCGAGGCGTGAATTAAATGAATGTGTTAACGTTCTGCTCGTTGACGCACTAGATCTTTATCAATCAAATAACGGTACAAATAGTTAGAGCTCCTTTAAGATCGCAGAAATCACAATATTTCTCAAAACAGTTTTTAACTTTTTTAGCAACATGCTGTTAAGATGGTCGTTGAGCATCCTAGAAATAGAACAGATTTTTATAAAGCCAGCGTTCAAACCAGATAAAGTATGTGCATTTGAATGGTTTTATTTGCACACATAAATTGTATTGTCAAAAATTTAGACTTTTACCGATTTCCTTGAAATTTTAAAGAGATCAGTGGACACAACCTCTGAGGTTTATGACAGATAAGTCAAGTTTCGCGTACCCTCCTCAAAATGGTAGATGTTTCACCTGTGTCTTTTTTTTTCTCTTTGGTTTTTACTCTTTATTTGTTCCAAATTCAAAATAAATTACATTTAATTTTAACCTAGGAGCTCCAGTTACTACAGTACCTTACCAGCCTTAATTTTTATGATGTATATCTAAGTGTTTTTACATTGTTCCTGCCTTGGCAATTCATTATTTTAAACAGGTTTCTTTAAACCTGCATGTCAGTTTAACAATTAACATCATAAAACTAAAAACTAGCACTAAATCTTATCTAAGTATAAAGGGAATTAATCATTGCAATTGAGGATTCCAACGATTTTTTCCTGAAATTATTAATAATTTTGTTGGACATTTGTTCTAAAGTCTCAAAATTCGAAATTCTATGTACCTCGGTAGTACTGTACCAGGGAGGCAACGTCAAAATCATCTTCAAAACTTTGTTCTGAATCCTTTGAAGTGCTTTTTTCCTGGTAGTGCAACAACTAGACCATATTGGAACAGTGTAAAGCATGTCCGGTCTAAAAACTTGTTTAAATATTAGAAGTTTATTCGCCAGGCAAAGTTTGGATTTCCTGTTTATAAGAGGATACAAACATTTTATATATATGTTACATTTGGCTTGAATGGCCTCAATGTGATCTTTAAAAGTTAATTTTTGGTCAAGTACTAATCCAAGATATTTCACTTGGTTTGATCAGGAAATTGGAACTCCGTTCATAGTGACTATGTGACTACTATTAGGTTTCAAAAAGGAAGCTCTAGGCTTGTGTGGAAATATTATAAGTTGAGTTTTGGAAGCGTTGGGAGAAATCTTTCATTTTTGTAAATAAGAAGAGAAAATATCTAATTTTTTCTGCAGTCTGCTGCAAATAACACGAAGACCTCTTCCTTTAACGGAAATGTCTGTGTCATCAGCGAACAAAGATTTGCGGCAACCCTGAGGCAGATCAGGGAGGTCCGAAGTGAAAATGTTATACAATATAGGCCCAAGAATGCTACCCTGAGGAACTCCTGCACTAACAGGTAGTCGATTAGATTTGGAATTTTGATAATTTACCTGCAGAGTTCTGTCAGTTAAATAATTTTGAACTAATTTCATAAAATAGAGTGGAAAATTAAACCTTTTCAATTGTGCAATCAAACCTTCATACCAAACACTGTCGATTACTTTTTCTATGTCTAGAAGGGCAACTCCAGTTGAGTAGCCTTCAGATTTGTTAGAACGAATTAAATTAGAGTTGATAAGTAGTTGAATGCCCATGGCGAAACCCAAACTGTTCATCTGCAAAAATGGAGTTCGTATTGATGTGAAGCATCATTCTATTGAAAATTATCTTTTCAAAAAGTTTACTTATTGAAGAAAGCAAATTTATTGGACGGTAGCTAGAAGCTTCAGCTGGATTTTTATCCGGCTTCAAAATTGGAACAACTTTTGCATTTTTTCATTTATCAGGAAAGTTTTCCAATTGGAAACATCTGTTAAATAATTTTTCCAAGAAAGACTAGATACTCTCTGGGAGTTTTTTGATTCGGATCTAGAAAATTCCATCATCACCTGGAGCTTTAACATTTTGAAAAATTTTAGTTATAGATCTTACTTCGTCCAAATCTGTCCCCCAGAAATCATCAAAAATATTTTCTCGAAAGAAAATATTCAGATAATCCCGAGCAACCTGATTCTAAATATGACTCAAACTTAAATTATGGGAACCCTCCAATTGCTTGGCAAGTGAGTTTTTTTTCTGAATTTGTGATCAATATTTTACCACCTTCTTTGAGCGCTGGAATAGGCTTTTGAGGTTTTTTTCAAAATGTTTGTGAGTTTCCAAAAGGGTTTGGAACTCGGGTCTAATTTAGAATCATTATTCGCTTTTTAACCCTCCGTTACTCGCGCCAACTTTTGTAACACGAGTACTCGCGCGTTGTACTTTGTACAACAGTGTGAGTTTTCCATTGCCATTTTGCAGCCGAGCTACCAATCGATATGAAACCAACGGGTATTCCTTAATAAACTTGTTTTTAACTAAACAAGTTAAACTTTTATCACAGTTAACCCCCAAAAAATGCGGATAATAGAGAAAATGTGAATGGAAACCGCGTAAACGGTATCCGTACTACGTGGGATTTGACTTAATTGGTTACAACATGGAAAATCTCGAGATCCTGACCAACTAGAATGTTACTGTCTTGGGCAAAGTTGTTTTAGAGATCATCACCTTTTGCTGGTGGAGAGTAGTTCAGAATTTTCTCACTACGTAGTGCTAGAATACATGTGAAATTCTCGCATGTGATGTATCTCGAGATCCTGACCAGATAGAAAGATACTGTCTTTCACAAGGTTTTTTAGGAGGTCAAAGTCTATTGCTTGGTGCTCAATAGTTCAGAATTTGCTCACTACGCGGCGCTAGTACACACGTGAAATTCTCATATAAAATATCTCGAGTTCTCGACCAGATAGAAAGGTACTGTCTTCGGCATAGTTGTTCAGGAGGTCAAGGCCTTTTCGTAGGTTGACAGTAGTTCAGAGTTTTATCACTTAGTGGCGCTACTATACATGTGAAATTTTTGTATATAAAATATCTCTAGATCCTGACCAGATAGAAAGTAAATGTATTCGGCAAAGTTTTTTCAGGGGGTCAAGTATTTTTGGATGGTCGAGAGTAGTTCAGAATTTACTCACTAAGCGGCGCTAGTATACACGTGAAATTATCATATATAATATCTCGAGATCCTGACCAGATAAAGTTTCTGTCTTAGGCAAAGCTGTTCAGGAGATCATAGCCTTTTTGCGGGTTAATAGTAGTTCAGAATCTTCTTACTAGGTAGTGCTCGTATACATGTTAAGTTTTCGCATGTGCTACATCACTAGATCCTGACCAGATAGAGAGTAAATGTCTTTAGCAAAGTTGTTCAAGAAGTCAAGATCCTTTCGTTGGTGGACAGTTGTTTAGAATTTTCTCACTACTTGGTGCTAGTATACACATGCAATTCTCGCATATACAATAGCTCGAGATCCTGAGCAGATAGAAAGTTATTGTTTCCGGCAAACTTGTTCAGGGTGTCAAGACTTTTTGGCTGGTTTACAGAATTTTCTCACCACGTGGCACTAGTAAACGTGCACAATTCTCGCGTATGCTAAGCTCGAGATTCTGAACAGGTAGAAAATTACTGTCTTCGAAAAACTTTTTCATGAGATCAATGCATATTGCTTGGTGCACAATAGTTCAGAATTTTCGCACTACGTGGCGTTAGTATACACGCGAAATTCTCGCATGTAAAATATCTCGAGATTTTGATCAGATAGATTTCGCTAGTGGATTTCTCACTACGTAGCGCTAGAATACACATGAAATTCTCGCATGTGGCTTGTTTCGAGATCTTGACCAGATAGAAAGTTACTGTCTTGGACAAAGTTGTTCAGGAGGTCAAAGCCTTTTTTGCTGGTAAACAGTAGTTAAGAATTTTCTCACAACGTGGCGTTAGTATACATGTACACTTCTCGCATATGCTATATCTCGAGATCCTGATGAAAGTTACTGTCTACGACAAAGTTGTTCAGGAGGTCAAGGTATTTTGGCTGGTGAACAGTAGTTCAGAATTTTCTCACAAATTCTAGACTTTAGCCTCCTGAACAACTTTGTTCAAGACAGTAACTTTCTATCTGGTCAGGATCTCGAGATATATCACAGGCGAGAATTTCACATTTAACTAGCGTGATAGCGTCCATTTCACTGTCCACGAGCAAAAATTTTGTGATATCCTGAACAAATTTGCCGACGACAGTAATTTTCTATCTGGTCAAGAACTTGAGATATTTTATATGCGAGAATTTCACATGTTTTCTAGCACCATGAAGTGAGACAATTCTGAACTACTGTCCACCAGCCAAAAGACCTTGCCCTCCTGAACAACTTTGTCGTAGACAGTAACTTTCTATCTGGTCAGGATCTCGAGATATAGCATATGCGAGAAGTGTACATGTATAATAACGCCACGTGGTGGGAAAATTCTTAACTACTGTCTACCAGCCAAAAAGTCTTGACCCCCTAAACAACTTTTCCGAAGACAGAAACTTTCTAGCTGATCAAGATCTCGAGCTATTGAATATGCGAGAAAGGCACGTACACTGGAGTCGCTTTTTACGCGGTTTTTTTTTACACGGTTTTTTTTACGCGGTTTTTTTTTACGCGGATTTCGGAATTTACGCGGTTTTTTTTTACGCGGATTCCGGAATTTACGCGGTTTTTTTTACGCGGATTTTGGTTTTTTTTTACGCGGATTTCAGAATTTACGCGGTATATCGCTTTTTACGCGATTTTTTCTTACACGGTCTTTTTTTACTCGGTTTTTTTTTACGCGGATTTCGGAATTTACGCGGTTTTTTTTTACGCGGATTCCGGAATTTACGCGGTTTTTTTTTACGCGGTTTTTTTTTACGCGGGACGTATCACCCGCGTAAAAAGCGACTCCAGTGTATATACTAGCGCCGCATAGTGAGAAAATTCTGAATTATTGCCACCCAACAAAAAGAGCTTGACTTCCTGAAAAACTTTGCCGAATACATTTACTTTCTATCTTGTCAGGATCTAGAGATATTTTATATGCAAGAATTTCTCATGTATAGTAGCGCCGTGAAGTGAGAAAACTCTGAACTACTGTCCACCTACGAAAAGGCCTTGACCTCGTGAACAACTATGCCGAAGATACCTTTCTATCTGGTCGAGAACTCGAGATATTTTATATGAGAATTTCACGTGTATACTAGCGCCACGTAGTGAGCAAATTCTGAACTATTGATCACCAAGCAATAGACTTTGGCCTCCTGAAAAACTTTGTGGCAGACAGTATCTTTCTATCTGATCAGGATCTCGAGATATATCACATGCGAGAATTTCACATGTATACTAGCGCTACGTAGTGAGAAAATTCTGAACTACTGTCCGCCAGCGACAAGGCTATGATCTCCTGAACAACTTTGTCGGAGGCAGTCACTTTCTATCTTGTCAGGATCTTGATATATTCCATGTTGTAACCAATTAAGTCAAATCCCACGTTCTATGGTCACAGTTTACGCGGTTTCCATTCACATTTTCCCTATTATCCGCATTTTTAGGTGTTTACTGTAATCAAAGTTTAGCTTGTTTAGATCAAAACAAGTTTTTTGAGGAATACTCGTTGGTTTCAGATCGATTGGTAACTCAGCAACAAAATGGCAATGGAAAACTCATGTGTGTTGTACAAAGTACAACAGCGCGAGTAACGGAGGGTTAATTAGTTTTCGCAAATCCCGCCATATAACTTTCATGGCAGGATCACGTGTTTTTTGATATTGTCTCCTACGAACATTTTTAAGACGGATCAAGAGCTGAAGATCGTCATCTATTATAATTGAATCAAATTTAACCTCGCATTTTGGTACTGAGGCAGCTCTTGCTTCAACTATAGAAGTAGTCAGAGATTCAGGAGCATAATTGATTTCATCTTTGGTTTGCAAAGGAATGGTTGGATCAAAACTATATTCCATCAATGTTCGATATTGCTCCCAATCAGCTCTACGGTAATTGAAAGTAGAGCTTTTGGGATTAGAAATAATTTCTTGGGATATTTGAAAAGTTACTGGAAGGTGATCAGAACCGAAGTTATCATGGGTAACCAATTGGCTACAAAGTTGACATGAACCAGTTAAGACCAAATCAATAGTTGAGGGATTTCTAGCTGATGAAAAGCATGTTGGGCTGTTTGGATATTGAATAGTGTTATAACCAGCAGGACAATCATCAAACAGAATATTACCATTGGAATTGCTTTGAGCATTATTCCATTTTTTATTATTATAGTCACTTTAACGCTCTTGGGTTATTCGAGACTTGTCTGGGGGTGAGATTTAAACTCGTGACTTTGGCGTGAGAGGTATGGATTTGAACCACTGAGCCGGGGTCGCCCCCGGTGTTTTGCATTAAAATCATCAATAATGAAGAATTTAGACCTATGACGGGTAAGTTTCTGAAGGTCACCCTTGAGAAAACTCTTTTGCTGGCCTACGCATTGGATTGGCAAGTAGGCAGCTATAAACGTAAGTTGTCCAAATTTTGTTTCAACAGAAACTCCCAAAGTTTTAAAAACTTTGGTTTCAAATGAAGAAAAAAAATTTATGTTTAATTCGTCTATAAACAATATGTTTAATTCGTCTATAAGCAACGCCACCACAGGGTCCATCAAGACGATCATTTCTATGAATTAAATAATTTGAGTCCTTCTTAACCTTATGGTCTGGTTTAAGGAACGTTTCAGTTACTATGGCAATATGCACGTTATGAACTCTCAAAAAGTTAAATAGCTCGTCTTCATTATCTTTAAGAGATCGAGCATTCCAATTTAAAATATTTAATGATTTACTGAATTTTAAAGTCATGACGCAGCTGCCTTTTCTTGAGCAGCATGAGGTGGATTGCCTATTCTGGCCAGACTTGGCAAGCTGCCACAATTAAAATTCAACAGCAAAAATGGCGTCACAGTGGTTTCTAATAATGGCCAATACTCCAGATCTAAAGCCAACTGAGGAATACCGGTCAATTGTGAAACACATACTGAAGAAAAAGGGATGAACTGCAATTGACCTGAAGGATTTCAAGCGGAAATGTAATAAGGCAGCCAAACAAGTGGGAACAGGGCTCGTGCAAAAGACGATGGGCGTTTACGAAGAAAAGTTCGAGCAATGACCTATGGCAAGAACGAAGAGTGAAACAATGCAGAATGGGAAATGATTAAAAAAAAAGCATTTAATTCAATATCTTGAAATTCCGCTGGATATGATGGGATATTTAAACATCAAAAGTTGGATTTTGACGTAGGACTACGTCTTTGTTTTCTTTATGTAGGTACACTTTGCGAGTACGAAAAATGAACATGTAACGAAAAGGGTCAGGTTTAGAACGCATATTTCTCCAAAGCTTTTATGTGAAATATGTCATGCAATATGCCATTCGACGGAAGCTTCATTCAGCAAAGTTGGGGCATATAGTAAAAATAATGAAAATAGTTAAACAGCTAAGAAATTTAGCTAAAATTGGTAGCATCGAAATTTCCCATACATATGCTTAGACCACAAGGTGTCTTTCCTGACACAGCCATTACATAGTTGGTTCCAAACGAAATAAGCCTAAGCCGCATTTTCTTTAGAACTTCGGACGTGTTCATATCGATCGCCCAACACACGACATGTGGACCGGTGGACAGGCTCCCCGCAAGCAGTTTGCTACCAAGGTTGCCTGCAATTGCACTCTAGCCAGAGAAGAGAAGTAGTGAAGAGGCCACACCGCCACTGTTCGAGTACAGTTGCTTATCGTGAGAAACACCACTGTGGGCCATCTTCATCAAGCGCGTCATCGTCATGCTCACCGTATCCGTGGAGAAAGTGCTTACAGATCTCAGAATTCCCCAACCACGACAAAAATCGAACAACCCGGTACCGTACATCAAAGCTGTCGCTGCCAGAAGAATACGAACCCGTGATAAGTGGCGTCACGATATAGTGCGTGTTGTTCATCGTAAAGTGGAGATCCGTTTAATATCAAGGCTACACTTTTGCCTAGGGCAAACAGCTGGGTAATTTCTTGCCGGTCGACACATGAGAATGTGCTTCAAACGAAAACCATCCTTTTCAGGGCGACAAAAATAATTCCCCTTAAATCAACAACATCCCCAAAACAGTCCTTTTGAAGCTCATTAAACATGAAAACGGCTCTTTCTGAGCCATAAACCATTGAAACGGCCCTTTTCATGGCCATCACAATTTTCAAAGAAAGTGAATAATTACTGAAAAAGAATCTTATTAGTAATAAACGAAAATGGACACTGATCAATTGTTACATTTCAGAAGAAATCAATGGATGTCATAATAATATCGGGAATTTTAAATAACGTTCGATCAAAATAGTTATTATATGTGAGCATAGTCCTACGTCAACTGTTCGTACAACCCCATTGGACTGTCCCTTTTTAACTAGGAATCGAATGCCTAGGTGGTTGTGCACGGCACGAATCATTTTCGGGTAGCTTGAGGCAAAAATAAGGAAGTTTACCCTATTTTCTAGAGCCCAAAATTGTGTTATAGTCGATTACTAATTGAAATGTCAATCTATTTTAACATAACTAAATTCATTTTAAACCTAAGATTGTCCTTCATAACTAATGTATCAAATTGTAAATAATATTACAATAATTAAATCCTAAATATTAGCCTTTCAATAATAAAATAGGTGTCTTCGAGGACAAACCTCTCTAAAATCCCAACTTTCCGTATTTTTACCAGAACTAAACCTGTTTTATTTGATTCCTCGGAGTTTTTCCGTTTAGAAATGATATGATTTATTCAGTTTGCATCTAAAACCCCAACCAAATGTACTATTTTCACATATTTTTACTGAAAGTGGTACTGCTGAACCTTATGAATTTTCTATTTTTAATTTGATACATACGATTATGAAGGACAATCTAAGCTTTGAAACGAAATTGTTTTTTTTTAATCGATTGACATTTCACTTAGTAATCGGCTATTACACAATGTTAGGCACTAAAATATAGAGAAAAAATCTTTATGTTTGCCTCAAACTACCCAAAAATGATTCGTGCCGTGCACAACCACCTATGCATTCGATTTCTATTCATAAAAACTAAATTTTAAAGCATAAATATCCCATCATATCCAGCGGAATTTTGAGGATTAAATGCCTTTTCTAACATTAACTTTACACGATATATAATGTGAACTAACTGTGCATTATAACGTCGTTTATGTGCAACTTATTTGTCAGAAATTCACACTCCATTTTAGAATTAAGTAGGGTTTATCACCAAACATACAGTCACACAACCTAATGAAGAATTAAATATTTGTTATGTGATTTTAACAAACGAATAATATTCAGCTGCTCTGGTTGAACTTTCTTGTGATACTTTCCAGAAAGCTGCAACTAGTAGTCAAAGTAATATGCATATTCACTCCTGCAACCGTTTACTAATCATGGGAACCTCACACCCATGCTCCACTTCACAATTTGTATTACTTTTATAGCATAACTTTTAAAATTAATTAAAACCAACCGCAACCAGCAGTCTCAACACAACGCTGATAATCCATTACTCGAGTAGCTTCTACATTCATGCATAAGAAACTATCATCAGAACAGTGTAATACCACTCTCTGCACTAGTTGTCCCACATTGAATGCAAATATCTACCGCCTTCTTTTCCAGACCCTTTTTCCTCATCCTGAACCGCTCGGCGATAAATGAGTACCTGAAGCGGTATATTTATTCAAATTGAAATTGATTAGAAATGCATAGAGGCTATCAATTTTTTTTTTCGCTCACTATACTGCTGACCATAACACCGCTGCTGGCTGGAACTGCTGAGGTTCAATGTTATAAATAACTGACGCACGTCTATAGGTATAGTTAGCCGTGAGCGAGCTCTGCGTAATCGATTCCCGTAATAAATGCACACTTTGTAACGAGTCAATTAATTAATGCAGTAATTTTAATAACCCGTGATTAGTGGGAATCTCATTTGCCAAGCATGTACGGGAAAGTGGGAAATTTGAGTAGAGATTGCTTCGAAACATCGTTTGCATCATTATTGTGAGGCTAAGCGACAATTGCTATGATTAGTTTTCCAATGCGTGAGATTCCAGAAGGGAAAGTGACACTCTCGATGGAATTCTTATCATAGTATTGTGCATACTGTATCAACCATAAGCACACAATTATGCGTATAAACGAATACCACTGCTGGGGAAAAAAAACCTGACAAATCGATCTGTGAATTATATATGCCCCATAGCGCCTATCTCTCACTGTCACAAACCACAAAAACTTAATTGTCACATTCGAACAGAAATCCAACCTTAAGCCGATAATGTGCCCTCTTGTTTCCATCATCCCAATACTCAACCTCCGCCAGCATCAACCCGGCTCAGTTGACTACAAAGCTTATCGAATCACGCCGAATTAATATGCAATTATTTAATTAATTCTTGACTGCTCTCTGGCCCAGGGTGGGTCAGGCTCGGTAGCCACAGGGCAACTTGCGGTCTGCTATGTGTCTCAATTTTCTTCTCCTGCTGGTCTGCCCGGTGCACCGAAAGCAACATAAAACCAACAGAATCGTGATTGAAGGCAAAACCGCAACCAACCTGATCCAGATCCTAGGGACTTTACAGTACGTCACGAGCAAGTGACTTCAAGGGTTCAAGAGCACGTTTCTCTCTGGGTACCGTACAGTCTGTGCTCTTTGGTTCGTGTCGTATCGTACTCGTCGTGGTCATGCATAAGGTAATTGATTTATTTGCAGAAATTGAAACATTGGATATTTTTTTATCTTTTCAACAGTCAAGACCTCGCCATCAGCGTAAGCAAAACAAACCCTGAGAACGATGTGAATGGGTCCTGCCTGGTCACATATTGGCTATTGAATGTTTATTTGTTTTTAAGTTATTGCTTTCAGGTTTCATGCCTCCATTCAGTTGCGCTTTACTTAATACAAATAGCATACGGTTTGCATGCACTGGTGTAGTTTCTGCGGGCACTGCCGGTGGCGGTGATTGGGTGCCTAGTTGCTGATGGTTTCTCCTCACCTACTTGCTCTAGTATTTGCAGTCGCAAACTTTATGTCACCACACTCTTCAAGCAGGTTGTTCCTATTGTAACTGGGTTGCCGTGGATGGTGATTTATGATCACCCTCGAAAAACAAAATATCCAAACAAAAAGTGTCCCCATCGATTTTCCCACATTGCTGCCCTAGAGCAATAATTAAGCAATCAAGTTCCGACAAGAAATAAAACGGAAAGGAAACACAGACTGTGCCGATTTTCTCTCACGCGTTCTTAATCCACGTTGCACCGGTTGGTGAGAAGGTCAGTCAGCGGGAGAAAGAATAAGTGATAATGGAGGCAAATTTAATAAAATGTAGGATTTAATCGACGAAAAATGCAAATCACGACGACTTTCGGTTTGGGCGGCTGCACGTTGGTCGAATTTTATCTAGAGCAATCAGATTCGAACGTTTGATTATGCGAAATGAGCTGATTTGCATCGTGAGATGTGAGCCACGAATTAGCTGTGACGGGTTTATGAGTTGATGTGAAATTTATTAGGTTATAATTTATTTTATGGCTAAATAAAATCTGATTTCCCATTTCCCATGGTTATGGAAACGGAAACGAATGACGCCATCGATAAGTCATAAATTAAGTCCGGATCAGGTTTTATGGTGTTGATGAATTGGCAAAATTAGCCCGTATTCAGCCTAAAGGTGAGATAACTCACAGACGTTCACCGGAATACTTGCCCATACTGGATAATCGATACAGTTAAAATTTGAACTAATGGCCTCTAGATATGAATTGAAAGATGTTTTGATGTTTTGATTTTGAACAGAAAATCGTAAAACATATACTTACTTTGGAAATAAAAGATGCCAAAGACATCATCACACTCAAAGAGGAACCACAGATATTCTATACTTGGTGTCAAAAAAGCCTGCTACAATTAAATATAAAAATATGTAACTCAATTACCATTAGTAGAAAACGAATCCTACCCGATATAACAATCACTTTAGGAAACCAGATAGTAGAAAAGTGTGATAGCGTCAGGGATCGCGGTGTTATTTTGGACTCAAAACTTACTTTCACCGATCATTATAACACAATTTTTAACAGAACGAACAACATGCTTGGTTTCATAAAACGTTTCTTCTATCACTTTCACGATCCGTATACGATAAAAACATTGTACATTGCTTATGTAAGGTCGATATTAGAATATTGCAGCATAGTTTGGTCTCCTTTTTCAATCACACAAGAAGAAAGAATAGAGTCCGTTCAAAAGCAGTTTCTATTGTATGCACTCCGCAAGTTAGGTTGGACTGTATTTTCACTGCCATCTAACACAGCTCGGTGTATGCTCATAAATATCCAAACATTAAAAAAGCGTCGTGAATTTGCTATGATTTCTTTCGTAAACGATATCGTATCACATCGAATTGATTCAATAGAACTATTGTCATCCTTAAATTTATATACACCATCTAGGCATTTACGAAATAGAAATATATTTGCTACAAATCGTCATCGTACGAATTATGCCAAATTTGGACCCTTGAACCAAATGATGGATACATATAATAAGCACTGCGATAGCATTGACTTTACAATGACAAAAACCAAATTAAAGCAATATTTTTATTCCTCGCATAACGTCAACTAGAAGTAATGTTTTAACTTGTTCTTAAGACATATTATAAAAAAAATAAAAAAATAAAAAATAAAATATTAACAAAGACAAAATTGTAAAAATAGCAATAAAGACAACAATTGTAAAACGGTCTACACTGATTGGCGACAAATAAATAAATAAAAAAATGTATTTAACTAAGTTCAAAGTCCTTTGACCTACTGAAATGCATGGTCGGTGAAAATAAAATTGTTCAACATAATCTAAATATGTTGGAACGAGCAATATTTAGCATGAGCATTGATGACATAAAATCCAAAGTTGCTACTCCACGATTGACCAGATCTAATGAAAGCAATTCACCCAAAATACTAAATGAACAGGGCTTGATATAAGCAATCTATTTTCAGTGTGCAAACTCTGGTGAATCAATACTACCCAAGTAACACAATTCTGTCGCAAAAAGTTGCAGCAACTTGTTTATAACTGAAATAGGTCGTATATAAGTTTCCAAGACCAATTTATAACAAGGATGCTACTAGGGTATCAAGATCATTAACGGTGCCGGCCACATTCTTATGCGGTAATCAGGAGGTGGTTCAACAGCTATTGTATCCGAGTATGCATCTGCATCTCCTGGGAATCTCGGAGAAGGACGTTTTTGTTAGTGGGAAAAGTAAATTGGATCTGGGTTTAGTTTGGAGGCTGAGGAGCAAATAATATGATACTATCCTTTAGTAATCTGAAGGGGCCTGGATCTTCTGGCCAGAGTAAACAAAAACGATTGCCAGTAATCCACCGAGCCACGTACATCACAGCAAACCTATGCAACTGACGACATAAATCTATTCAAATGAAATGATTTCCTTGATAGGAGTAAACTTTGATATCGAACCCGGATCTGTTAGTTTATTAATTTATTAGATAAGGCTCAACCGAATTAACTTTACGAAGTCGAGGATTCTTGTTCACTATACAATACATCTTAAAACTGTACTCAAAAGGTACAACACAATAAACATTTTATCTTCCGCTATCCAATAAGCCTTCTCCACCAGAACAGGAGCCGCTTCCAGTGGTTTCATTGTATGGCAGATTCGCCAACGGGGGTCAGAGGGTTTCCATTGAAGCAATCGACGCAAAACGTGGTTAGCACTCACACATTTTTCACGAAACGGTTACTTTGCAAAGTCTACGACGCAGCGACTGAAAGAACTGCTGATGAAGAACAATGAGGAGGACCACACAATGGTTGCTGCCGAGTAAACAGACGATCGCGTGACACACATTGAGAGTGGTCTGCTTCTGTCGACAGCCGAGTAAATACTAAGAACCCGGATCTAGCATACGTCATATTTAACCGAGAATACCCCTTCAAGCTCAAGGTTGCTTCTATTCACTTAGCTACACTCCCGAGCACAAGTTTAAGGACACCCCCAAAAAAACAGGACAAATTTGTTATGTTCACATCTCTATCATGTTACGTCCAATTTTCGTTCTCTTTAAATCATTTGAAAGGTATTGAATAGAACTTTCCTCGTAGACAAGTTGTTCAATACAATTTTCAAATTTTGTTCACCCAAAGTTACAATATTTTTCAAAATTTACTCTGACGAATCGTGACTGATTTTCTCAGAATTGGGTTGGCCATATTTTGAAATAAAAGTAGTAGTAGAACACTTAGGGATCGTCCATTAATTATGTCACACTTTTAGGGGGAGGGGGGTTTTGGAAACTGTGACGAGCCTTACAAAAACAATTAAGGTCCATATAAAAAATGTGACAAGGGGGAAGGGGGGTTTGAAAATGGGCCAAATTTGCGTGACATAATTAATGGACCTTCCCTTATGCTATACCATTCATACCATTCAAATAACCTTTGGAGATCGAAAATTGAACAAAACATATTTGCATGATTTTTTGTGGTGTCCTTAAACTTATCATCGGTAGTGTATATAGGATAAATGGGTCTAATTGACAAGTATGTAAGATTGCGTGTTTAGATAGAGAAGCAGAAAAAAAACACGCTATAAGAAACCTTCGCTACAATACTAAGAATACTTGAATTTAACTTACGATCCTCTGCTCAGTAAGCAAAACAGGTCACTAATAGGCATCCAAGTCCCTCATATCACTACAAACCATTACTACTTTTACGAACACATTGAATATGTATTTTTATCACCATTCAAACCAAAAAATCGTAGACCGGACATGGAATCGAACGGATCGGCCTGAAACATGGTATTTCTTCATAGCTGCTCCTTTACTAACTGAACTAAGGGAGGCTCTCTAAACTCTACTACGTTTTGATGTGGTTTATCCACAATCCACCTCATCACAAAAAAATACGAGTTACCATACAGAACACAAACTTATGCCCAATTGGGAGACGGTGATTATTGACTTTTCACAAAACCTGATATAGATAAGCTTACTCATAACATGGCCCCCTCTCCCACAGCGGCTGTTTGTGGAAAACTAGTGTAGGCCAAGCCACGTGTAAAGTAACTGCCACGTATAAAGTAATCCCAATTGATGCTTGCATCGGAACTTTCATCACTCTGGCACTTTCATCATCACTCTCGTTCAATTATTCCAATCATAAAAGTGCCAAGTCCAAGCACTGCATGAACACGGCATCTATTATTTCCAAAGTCTAGAACATCAGAAAACCGGACAACAAATCATAGCAAAAGAGAATGCGAGAGCTCGCCACTTTTGTGTTACCTCTTTTGTATCAAATTCAATAAAAAAAAACTAACGAAAAATTCACAATAAAGGACATGTTCTCCATAACATTGATATCTTCTTCTATTTCTTCGCATTTCAAGAGTATTGATTATCGCATACAGTAATGACCCAATTTTGTCAGCCCCTTTTTTGAAAATCTTTTCTAATGTTCTACGGAACCCATGCACTAACATCCATTTGGAAGAAAAATGAGAAATATTTGCAATAACGGTTATGTCCAATTATTGAAAGATAAACGTCTGATGCACGGAAGAGCTGACAAAATCGAGTCATTACTGTATTTGCTTATTGTGTGCTCCCAACTTATTGTTCTAGGTGCACTTTCACAGTTGTTAATTGAGAGCTTTCGATGCCTGTACCATTTTTGCAATTGAATTATTGTGTGGCGAGTATAATCATACTCTATGCCCAGGGAAGTCGAGAAATTTTCCAACCAAACAGCACTCCTCCCAAAATATTACACCACACTACAGTAAGGGTCGATAGGCTGAATGGACAGAAGGTTCAAATAAACAAAAAATCAAACTCGCGTCACTTTTCAAATAGACCAATCTACATTAATCGATTCTCTTCCTCGACTCTCTCTCTCTCTTTCATTAATAACTTGGCTGTATTCATATTTCGGTCTTATTTTTCAACATAGTCTGTTAAAATTAAGTATTATAAAGAGCATTAGACGATAAGCATAGCTGAACATGTTTTTGGAGCAGAGTTATTAACGAAAGAGAGAGAGAGTCGATGAAGAGAATCGATCAATGTAGATTGGTCTATTTGAAAAGTGACACGGGAATTCTCCATGGACAAAAGGCTTAAAAGGGGAAAACGTCGATTGAACAAATAATCGAATTAAATTTAAAAGGAACCCAAGGTCGAATTAAATTTAAAGGAACAAAAGGTCGAATGGAATGTTTTTTTTTTCCTTTGATTTGTTTTCCGTCGATCTCGTTTTCCGTGCCGAGCACCAATGCTACCGACGCCAGGGAGGCAGCTCCCACACCTGGACCCTACCTATCAACCCATCAACTCATGAACCGGGGACCAACGGCTTTACTTCCCGAAGGAAGGCGTGATTAGAGATGTTATGCCTCAGAACATCCCGGCGGCGTCGACTGGGATTGAACCCAGGCCTGCTGAGGTGAGAGGCAATCACGCTTACCACTACACCACCGGCGCCGCTGAATGGAATGTTCGAAAGCTTTTAACTTTCAAAGAACTGCCTATGTTGAAAAGAAGAAGTTAACTTTAAGACTGCGAAATAACTTTCGAGCACAGACAAACAGAACTTAAAAAAAATCTTGAACTTAGATGAAAATCAGATTGCTTCAGAAATGTTCCGTTTCAAGAAAATTTCTGGAACTTTATATAACTTCAAGAAACTCCACAAAACTTCAGGTATGTTTCAGATCTTTTGAAAAGTTCTGTTTTTTCAGGGCAGCTCCATGAATATCCGAAACATTGTGGAAACTTTAGGGAAGTTCCGAAAATTTCAGGAAAGTATTGAGAACTTCAGGGCCGATAGATTCTTTAGAAAAATTCAGAAACTTTACAGATTATCCTAGAACAAAGTCCAGGAAACTTCAAACAAGTTGAGGGTTCTAGGATCGTCAGAATAATTGTCAAAAATTTAATGAATTTCCGAGAAATTCAAGAAAATTGAGAAAACATTATACTAGTTCCATTAGAATCAGAAAAAAATGCGAAAATCTCAAACAACTTTTGGAAATTTCATGGAAATTCCTAGATTTACAATGAAATTCCAAAAATTTCAGAGATTTTCCGAGAATTTAAAGAACTTTCGGTGAAAGTTTAAGATCTTTTAGAGTTGGTTGCGATAGCTTCAGGTACGTTCCATAAAATTTTGGAAAATTTAGAGAGCTTCAGTGAAGATCATATAGCTTCAAGGCAGTCTCATTAACCTCAGGCAAATTGCAGGAACTCTACAGATGTTATTAGTTTAGATTAAAGATCTCAACGGAAGAACTTCAGCGAGATTCTGAGATCTTTAGGACAGCTCGATGAATATCAGGAACATTAAAGGAACTTCAGGGAAGTTCCGTGTTCTTCTGGTAATTTTAGAGAATTTTAGGTCAGTTCCATTAAATTTAAGAAAATAATGAGAACTAGATGGCGAGAAATAGTTCCAAAATCCAGAGTCCAGAGTACATCAGGGTGGTTTAGAGAACACAGGAGTTCCGAAAAGTTTACAGAAGTTCAGAATTGTCCAGGATTGTCCACAAAAACTGGTGGAACTTTAAAGAAGTCCCGAGGAATGAAAGGAAATTCCGGGAATATCGTGGAAGTTTCATGAAGAGACTTTGGGTTAAATTGAAAATTTCAGAGAAAATCTGTATAATTTCAGGCATTTCAGGAAAGCTTTGAGAACTTCTAGGTGATTCCATTAGCTTCAGGGAAACAGCATATCCCAAGAAATTCAGGAACGTCAAAAAACTGCAGAGAAATCCATGGAAGCTTCATGATCTTCAGGAAAATTTCAAGGAAGTCTATAGAATTCCTTAGATGTTTGGAAAACTATATCTCAAAATTGAGCGTACACGTGAATGGACAACTTTTTGAAACACTATGAACAGATAATTTTTTGAAATGTTGCCTGGTGGTTGAACAACTATATATTGATTCAACGGTATAGTTTTGGACTTCATTTGCTGATCCTGTATGAAGATTGAGTAATTCCAGTAAAACGCTCGATTTTCAATTGTTTTCGAAGTGGGCGTACATTTGAGTAAGGTGGGGCAAAATTTGGACCTAAGTTGAAAAAATATTATTTCTCAAAACTCCAAGCATTTGGAATCCAACTCATTCCATACAGAGGATCCCTCATTCAAGGTTTAGAACTTTCTGTTACAGAATTTGATAAGTTGTCCATTAATTTTTTAAATCTAGTTGCTAAAGTTCTCTTGGTTTGTCCTACGTATACTTTGTTACAAGCTTATGTTATACACACCTGCTTTACCAACATTAACTGGGTCTTCAGTGGATCCTAACAATGATTGCAACTGGTTTTGTCTACTGGTGAAAACTAAATCTAATCATAATTGTTTTAACTGTGGTCAGCTTACAAGTAATATCTTAATCAAATGGAACGGACACTCGTTTCAAGGGTTCAGGTGCTGCGGTGAGGGTTGTAAATAATCTCCTTTTTAGAATTCTCGCTTTTTTATCGATGATTGCCAGGATTGTGGTCTCCTTGTATCCGTTGAGTCTCGCCGTTTTGAAGATATACTGTAATTCCTTAACCTTTCCTGTATCGCTGAGTGGAAGAGTCTGCATCCGATGAATCATGTGGTGGAAGGCGGCCATTTTTTGCTGTAACGAATGGTGGGAAGTATAGGGGATAACTCTTTTTGTGCTTGTTGGTTTCCTGTAAATTTCGTATTCAAGCGAAGAAGATGATGACGATTCCATGATAACTTGAAGATCGAGAAATGCGAGTTTCCCGTCTTTTTCTACCTCGTGAGTGAATTTGATATCCTTGTGAATTCTGTTGATCTCGTCTAAAATTTGTGCAAGGGCTTCCCGTTTAACTACGCTGAAGATATCCCAAGTAACATTGCAAGTTTTATCGAGGTTTTAAAGCATTCTTTAAGTCTTAATCATGGTCTGAAGAACCCTTATAAAACCAAATTTGGTACTTGGGATCGTCAACAAACCTCTACCAACGGTTTGGTAATAGTCCTTTCTCATTCAGGATTGTCTCCAAGTTGGCCAAGAAAAGTTCACACAAGAAGGGGGATAAGTGGTTTCCCATTGGGGCTCCTTTCGTCTGCTTGTAGAAGTTACCTCGGAAAGAGAAGTAGTTCTGTTCCATACAAAGGCGGGTCAGCTTAAAGTACGTCCGAGCCTTGTTTCTCCATGCTGTATCCTCTCGTGTTGTGTTAATAGTGAGTCCTCCAAATGGTTGATCGCTTCCGGTACGATGGGAAAAAGGGCTCTGACGTTGAAAGATACCATAATCTCGTCCTCGTTGGTGTCCTGCTCTATCTCTGAATATTGATTTCAACTCCTTCAGTACTTTCTCCACCCGTTTCACTGTGTTCTGTAAGAGGTCTACTCGAAGCTGTCTATACGGTCCGTTGTTAATCTTCGTAATCGTCGTAATGTCGTAATCGTCGTAATGTCGTAATCGTCCTTGTCCATGATAACGAACGCGTTGCCCTTGTCTGCTTTCACATAGTATACTGATTTACTTTTCAGCTCCTTTACAATCCGAATTTCCCTTTCGTTGGCGCGACTTTGTTCCTGTCTGTCCTTGATTATGTTCGATGTGATAGTACTGACCGTATTCTGTGATGATGTTGGAAGTGTCTGGGTAATCGCTGTCTCTACGTCAATGATGATCTGCTTCACGTCTGGCTTGGTTGTAACCCATCAATGGAGTTAATCCTCGGCGCCGTGGTGATGGTTGATGGGATCTGCTCATCCGTTTGGTGTGTCGTCCGTCTCCACTGAGACTCCTGTCGTAGTCTGTTTAGCTTCCTATCCTGCAGCTTCCGCTTCCTATTCGATTCGCACTCATCTGCTAGCTTGGGCCTAGACAGAAACTCCTGGAATTTAATTGGATACTCCTTGGCCAATTTGAGATGTAAAGAATAATCTTCATGTCCAGTTTGCTATATAGCCGTCTGATGCTATCCTTGATGAACTCTGCTTCCATCCTCTTTACTATGCTGGGTGGGGTGGGTGTCCGTACCTTAATCCTATGGCTTTTAGGTATAACCTTATATTTTTATCATTTCTTCAGAAATGCTACGTCTTTATGTAGCGATGCGATGGTTTTCTTCAATGCGATGAATTTATTTGGCTCCGACGGCTTGGTTGCCATGATGAATCCTGATGAATGTGGGCGTCTTAGTTGAATACCTGTATAATGAGAGAGAGAAAGATAAGGATTAGTTAACTTCCATTCCATTTCCATGAGTTTTGTTTTGCACAGGTGTTAAAAACCTCGAAACGAACTTTAGACCCACCTTACTGTAGTAAAATTATTACATATGAATGATCTTTATTATAACTACAAATGAGCAAACTTTCAGAAAGCTTGGTTCATTGTAGTTCTAGAAAATTTTGTTTTTTGAGAAAGAGGCGGTTATCTAAAACTTCTCTAACTTCTTGCACACTCAACCAAGTTAGCCCAATATTATACTGATAACCGATAAATATCTAGTGGCGCCGGTGGTGTAATGGTAAGCGTTATTGCCTCTCACCCCAGCAGGCCTGGGTTCAATCCCAGTCGGCGCCGCCGGGGGATGGTCTGAGGCACAACATCTCTGATCACGCCTTCCTTCGAAAGGGACAACGGTTTGGTCCCCGGTTCATGAGTTGATGGGTCGATAGGTAAGGTCCAGGTGTGGGAGCTGCCTCCCTGGCATCGGCAGCATTGGTGCTCAGCACGGAAAACAAGATAGACGGAAAACAAATCAAAGAAAAAAAAAAACGATAAATATTTGATGAGCAGAAATTTTGAGACACTGTATTTTAGGAACTTTAGAGAAAATATAAATATTTTCAGGAAAGTTTAAAGATTTTTAGAACAGTTCTGTTTCTTTCAGGAGAATAACAAGAACTTATAGGTAGCTTCAAAATCATCAAATAAACTCATTGCAGTTCAATTAACTTCAAGGAAATTGCAGGCTCGAGGCCTCCCTTAGCACAGTCGGTAAAGGCGCAGCTATAAAGCAAGACTATCCTAGAGGTGGATGGGTTTGATTCCTGGTACGGTCTAGGAATTTTTCGGATTGAAAAATTTCTCAACTTGCTTGGGCATAGAGTACGATTGTACTTGCCACACAATTATACTAATGCAAAAATACAGGCTTAGAAAGCTCTCACTTAATAACTGTGGAAGTGCATCTTGAACACTAAGTTGAGAGCACGCAATAAGCTAATATGCGATAAGCACTTAGCTTGAAATTCGAAGAAGAATAAGAAGAAGAAGAAAACGAATAAGAATAATCTGTCGATGCCATGGGGATCAGGTCCTTCATTGCGAATTTTTCGTTAATTTATTGATTAAATTTGATTGACTACCATTCACTCCCAAATAGTTTTCCTTGAGCAGTCAGTATCAGAGCGTTAAAGTACATAAATACATGACAGTTTCCAGTATGCAATATACGAATTTCTCCGTTACAAACTCAACGGAACGCAATATACCGCGCTGAACTAAACTTAATAAATAAAGGGTGTCCACGATGAAATTTCCACACACAAAATTGATTCGCAAAATTCGAGTTTTCATCCGATTGCCATCAAATTTTCAGGGATTGAGAAATAACTATTAAACTTCATTTTACCATTTTACTCGTATTTTATTTACAGTCCATACGCAAATGCCCGCACCTTGGCCTTAACCCCGGCCATAAGATTCTGCACAACCTGTGAATCAACCGTTTTTTGCATGTAAACCCATACTTTCTTCAGTTCGTCGACTGTCTTCACTACCTTAGGTCGTTTAAAAAGTTGCTGCTTCATAATCGCCCAGTACTTCTCGATGGGGCGGAGCTCCGGAGTGTTGGGAGGGTTGAACATTTCCGGCACGAAATTGACCTTATTGTCCGCATACCACTTCAGCACGTCCTTGGAGTAGTGGCATGAGGCCAAATCCGGCCAGAAGATTGTTGGGACGTTGTGGGCCTTCAGGAGAGGAAGCAGCCGCTTCTGGAGGCACTCTTTTATGTACACCTGTGTGGAGGCACTCCGCTTCCCGCACGTGCAGATGGCTTGCCAAACCAGGAATTTCTTCGCAAATTTGGACATCTTCTGAGTGCGGACATCCTCCGGAACGCTGAACTTATCCTTGGCCGTGAAAAACAGGTTGCCGGGGATCTGTTTGAAGTCGGCCTTCACATATCTTTCGTCGTCCATGATGCAGCATTCAACTTTCGTCAGCATGTTGAGGTACAACTTCCTGGCACGGGTTTTGGCGGACTTGTTCTGCTTCTCGTCGCGATTAGGGGCCTTTTGTACCTTGAACGTTCGAAGCCCAGCCTTAGTTTTGGCCTTCTGGACAAAACTTCGGCTTAGGTGCAGCTTCTTAGCCACATCTCTAACGGAGGCGTTCGGATTTCGGTTGAAGGCCCCAACTACGCGGTTGTGATTTTTGGTGTTGTACGGAATACTTTTTCCTTCACTTCTGGGCTTCCGATCGGTGGTCAACCGTTCCTCGAACCGCTTAATCACTCGCGACACCGTGGAATTTGCGATTTCCAACTTTTTAGCGATGGAACGATGCGAGAGATCCTTGTTCTCGTGATGAATGCGCAAGATTTTATCACGCACGAGCTGTTCTTTCGACTCCATTTCCGCGAGTTTTGATCACAGAACTTTAAAACTTGCAGGATGTAAATAATGCACTATGAACTAAATCCACCCAAATTTTCATTAAATTCTACCCAACGGTTAAAAAGTTAGAGCAATTTCATAGTGTGGCAATTTAATCGTGGACACCCTTTAAAATTGAAATATCGCCAATAGCCCCTATATAGGACAATCATAGAAGACTGCACCCTATTCCAACTTGTCATATTTCATTTCATATATGAATAAAGCAAACCTCCCTCCTTGTTCCATCACAGCAAACATCACTAATCGCAACCATCTGAACGCAACTGCAATTCCCTACGCATGAAAGTACATTCACGCCTTCCTACATCATTTTCGCAAGTCGTTTTCCATTTTCCACATTATGGAACGATTTTTAATGACAGATAAACTGCATTTCCGCCGACGACTCCGACGACGACGACGACGACGACGACGACGACGACGACGACGACGACAACGACGACGACGACGACGACGACGACTGCCGATTGCATCGCAATCGCAATTCACTGCAGTGCATTCACCACCCAGACATTTGTCGGAACGAACGGTTCACTGCAATTTTGAGATCTCTACCGCTTACGCCTAACATGGATCAAATCGCTATGGGAGCATGATTTTCTTCTCTGTTAGTGACGCCTCTCGCTCGTTGGTGAGGCAGTGATTATAAATTATTTAGATTAAGATGTATATCTGGATCCCTCTTGGTTTTTCTACATTTCCTTCAGCCGATCACTACAGTCATTGCGCGTTTGGTATAGTTGTAAACTTTTCTCGCCACTCGGCTGATAATTTAACGACTTGAATGCGTTCCTCCGATGACAATCTGCAAGATTGACGGTTCGGTTCTAATGGGCTATGCCAGGAGGGAGAATGACTGCGAAATGTGACTCCCTTCAGGTTCCGACCCTGTCGATTCGGACGAACGAGTGAATTTAAATGCCGTTAATTCAACCGGTGTCGTTAATTTTGATTGCTTTTTTCTGCAATTATAAAAATATTAAATTACGCACTCGTGCTTTCGTCAGCTTCAACACCTCTTTTATTTGCTTTACTCACTTCCAGGGAAACCAACAAACGATGTCGTATATTAATGAGTTGAAGTCGTTGAAGTGCATTAATAACATTCCATTCAATTGTCAACTCCACCTACTGGCATGTTTAGTACCAATAAATTTTAGTCATTCTTGAGAACTCGTCTTGCTTGTACTTATTCATAATGATTCAATAAATAGTAATCCTCGTACCGAAGAACTTACAAGAAGTTCAAGGATACCGAACGTTTAATTATTTTCCGACAAGACACAGCGTCGAAGATAGCTATCTTCCAAATCCTAATGAAATTCCTCACGGTTTTCATCGCTCTGGAATCGTATTCTTGTTGTTGTTAACATCCACCCCGGGGGTGCACTGATTGATATGATTGATGGCTCTCCTTTGTTCTCAGCAGTTCGCGCTCCACAGCCAAGGTTTCCAAAAAATTTAAATTGTCCCGCCAAAGAAAAATTTCTCATGACAAATCAACAGCGCTCGACTCTGTCAGATCCATTTAGTGATGGACAATGGAACTCAGAGTCCCTCAACCACTGTTGACTAAAGTGGGATTTTTTTTTGCGTTCCACAAAGGGGATCCATTGGTAGTCGAGAGGTGTGTTCCATGCCAGTAGGTATCATGTTACAGCGAGCGAGGCAGCACATTCACTTTCAGCAGCAGCGTGATCCTTGCAAAAACGGACTCATGTCAGTTGGCTTGTTGTTATTTCTGCCGACTGACTTGACTGTTGAAAGTGCGGTACGAAGTAATACGAAAGGAAAAACATAGAAAACACGATTATACGCCATCCACCACGAGCGCGCGCTCAACCAACCACACCCCCCCACCACCGCCTTTCTGATGATGAGGAGTGAGAGTAGGTACTGCCCTCCGTCTTGATTGGGAGAGAAGGTATGGAGTGAAAAAGCACCCAGTAATCACATTATTCAAATTCCACGGTCATGTTTAAATCGACAGCAATCACTTCAACTATGAGAGCGAGCGGCTGCTGTTCGGCGCTGGTGTTGAGCTGGATCACCGTGGTTTTGCGGTAGAGTGGTTAATTGAAACAATAAAGTGTGCTTACTACTACGAGAAGTAGCACTGCGACCCTCTTAAGTAAAGCTGTAGGTAAGTGGAGGAGCTCAAGTGTTATACAAAATATTAGTTGCGTAGGGCGGTAAATCGCGTTCCGTAATGAGTATGCAGAGGGTTGGCTAAAAACAGCCTTTGGAAATGTATTGATCTCGTGCCTCACATAATAAATAGATGCCAGATCAGTCTAAAATAACTGAGATCTATCAGTAATTATTATCGATCATGCTGGGGAGGCGAATTCGATTCATTGTCCACACGAGAACCTCTTTTTGGGCGGGATTTTTTTTCGGCATTCATGAGCATAGGGTAAAATTGTGCTTGCCATATAATATACAAAGTCATGTAGTGGCGATTTAAAAAGTACTTCTTCTTCTTCTTCTTCTTCTTATTCGCATTTCAAGTGTATTGCTTATCGCATATACAGTCAGGAATTCTTTTTGCCGGATTCCTTATTGGTGGTATCCCTTATTGCCGGGCTATCGGCGAATAAGGATACCCACAGCTTATGGGATTTCCACTAATAGGGGCTGTGGTGGATTATCTCATTTGTTTCAATATATAGAGCTATACTGTCTTCGACAAAGTTGTTGCACTAAGATAGACCAACAAGCCTGTGTCATTGGATTCAGGTTTAATTGGGAACTTCGCCACTAGAAGCGCATAACTTTTATGTTACTTATGACGGGTGCTGTAATATATGGATCATAGGTCCAACATAGAATATTTCGTGATCCTGGCCATATAGAAAGTTACTGACTTCAGCAAAGTTGTTCAAGTGACCAAGTCCTTTCGGATGGTGGCCATATTAGTTCAGAACTCTGACTACGCAGCGCTAGTATGCATATGAGCTTGCTATATATGCTGTATCTCAAAATCCTGGCCATATAGAAGGTTACTGTCTAGCAAGGTGTTCAGGTGATCATGTCCTTTTAAATGGTGTTCCTATTAATTTAGAACTATCTCACTAAGCAGCGCTAGTGTGCATGTGAACTTCCTATATGAACTGTATCTCGAGATCCTGGCCATATAGAACGTTGCTGTCTTCAGCAAAGTTGTTCAGGTGACCAAGTCCTGAAAACCGATTTGTACCTTCCTTAAAAGTTGTCCTAGCTCGCTATTCTACTATCTATATGCAATTTTCACACTGCCGTACTCTAACGGAACTATCAACTTTATACTTTCATCTACTCCATCTATCGTATAAAAATTACCACTACAGTCTGTTATTTGAAATTAGCATCTTCAACTATGTAAATCGTTGAATTCACGCAGAAGTTATACTAAAACATATAGTCAATGTTCCTTAATATGTTATGTCTGGAAAGCTTGTCCATATAAGATGTTGCTGTGTAATGTGAGGACACGAACCCGAACCTCACAATATGGGTATTTTCGGAAAGGGAACGACGTGTAGAGGCTGAAAATGGATGCCAGACGCAAATTTGGAATCCAAGATGGCGGCCATCGGTTCAAGAAAAACTGTCAAATACCCTACAATATGGGTATTTCCGGAAAGGAGCTGACGTGTAGAGGCCAGAAATCGATGCCAGACGTCATTTTGGAATCCAAGATGGCGGCCTCCGGTTCAAGAAAAACTGTCAAATACCCTACAATATGGGTATTTCCGGAACGGGGACGACGTGTAGAGACCGGAAATTGATTCCAGGCTACATTTTAGAATCCAAGATGGCGGCGATCGGTTCAAGGAAAACTGTCAAATTCCAAAATATGGGTATTGATTTTGGATAGGGAACGACGTGTAGAGATCAGATATCGATGCCAGACGCCATTTTGAAATTGAAGATGGCGACCTTTGGTTTAGACTTTTAATGGGCACGACGTTCATAGGCCCAAAATCGATGTTTGCCACCATTTTGAGATCCAAAATGGTGGCAATTGGCTTTCGAAGGGACATTTAGTGGCTATGGATTGGACAGCCTCGTATCAGTTCAGCACAATTAACGTGAACCGAGGTTTGGCGATAATTCACTAGGAAGATGAATTTTTGCTAATTCATGTTTTAGGGCATTTTGGAGCTCAAAATTTTGCCTCGCATTAATTTTCCTGAATAATGCTTACCAAGCATGTTGCGTAGAATTTGTATAATGTGTATAACGTATCATTGAGCAAGATGACAACGTTTCGACATCCTTTAGCAAATCTTGCATTTTTGCACTCTGTTCGACATTATTGTCCAATGTGCAGAAGCTGTCGAACTCGAAGAGTTGATTTATTTTGAACACGATTTTTGCCGTGGTGGGATGACAATATAATCCATATTCATTGTAGATGGGTCCAGTTTGCTAACAATTTCATCTGCAGTAGCCGGTTCATCTCTTATGATTTCGTTGATTTCACCGTATTTTAATTTGTTGAATTTCGAACATGATCTGCAAATCCTCGTTGTCGTCTTCATTGCATTGTCAATTCGCGAAATACGACGGAAAAATTACAAGCAAGTCGTCCTTTAGAACCACATCCAATCAGTCGAAACAATTCTTGATGCTGAACTACTTTCGTGTATCCGCTAGTGAAAGGCCTTCATTCTCGGCTGTTTGCAGAATAAAACTATAGCTTCTCTTGACATACTCCAGCTTGAAATTTTTGATGATGCCTTGATCAAGGGGTTGAATCAAAGACTTGATCTTTGGTGGCATGTATAGAAGCATTATGTTGGGATTGCTTATGGTGGGTGGATGCAACGAAGCGTTATCAAGGAGCAGCAAAGCCTTGAAGCTAATGTTCTTGGCTGCGCAAAACTTCTCCAACTGTGGTGAGAAGCAGTCGTTTATCCAGTCTTCAAATAATTCTCGGGTCATCCAACCTTTCTTGTTGCCACGATAATGCCCAGGGAGATTTACTTCCTGTAAATTTCGCTTTAGAAAAAAACATGATTGAGAACCCTTGTTTGTCCCCTTTCGGTCCCGGTATTGTTTTCAGATGCTCTGATACATAAGATCTTTGAAGCGTTGTTTTTTTAACATTTTTGTTTCATCACAATTGAACACTTGTTTAAGGCAATACTGAACACTTTCAATTTCTTTTTTACCAACGATCAAATGGCATCGGTTTTCGGTCTCTACACGTCATCTCCTTTCCGGAAATACCAATATTGTAGGGTATTTGACAGTTTTTCTAGAACCGATAACCGCCATCTTGGATTTTAAAATGATTTCCAGCCTCTCTACACGTCATCCCTATAAGGTTTCGTGTCCTCACATTGCACAGCAACATTTTATATGGACAAGCTTTCCAGACATAACATATTAAGGAAGTTCATGTGCACAGTAGCACCGCGTAGTGAGAAAGTTCTTAAACAATATGACCACCATCCGAAAGGACTTGGTCACCTGAACAACTTTTCTGAAGACAGCAACGTTCTATATGGCCAGGATTTTGAGATACAGCATATAGATCAAGCTCATATGCACAGTAGCGCTGCGTAATGAGAGTTCTGAACTAATATGGCCACCATCCGAAAGGACTAGGTCACTTGAACAACTTTGCTGAAGATAGTAACTTTCTATATGGCCAGGATCACGAAATATTCTGTGTTGGACCTATGATCCATATATTACAGCACCCGTTACATAAAAGTGAAGCGCCTCTAGTGGCGTAGTTCCCAATTAAACCTGAATTCAATGACACAGGCTTGTTGGTCTATCTTAGTACAACAACTTTGTCCAAGACAGTATAGCTCTATATATTGAAACAAATGAGATAATCCACCACAGCCCCTATTAGTGGGAATCCCATAAGCAAGGTTGCAAATACTCATTTCAGCTAAAACAATGTTTTTTTTTTAATTATGAAATAATTAGATGCTATGATCATATTTTGAATAGGTAAGATACAAGAAGAGGTTGCAAAGAATGTGTTTGAAAAAAAAAACTGTGTATTTCACTTCATGAGAGTCACAATCAGCGATTTTTCACACACTCGCTCACTCACTCAGCGATCAGCAAATCGCTGATTGTGACTCATAGAAAGCAAAATTTACAGGTTTTATGTCTCAAACGCATACTTTGTAACCTCTTCTTGTAAGTTACAAGTAAAACATGCCATCATACCATCTTTTGGTTTTATTATTCCGAAAAACATTATTTTAGCTGAAATGAGTATTTGCAACCTTGCCCATAAGCTGCGGGTATCCTTATTCGCGGTTCCTTATTCACGCCCCTGTTACCCCGGCCATAAAGAATTCCTGACTGTAAGCTTATTGCGTGCTCTCATCTTAGTGATTTAAATGCACTTCCACAGTTATTAATTGAGAGCTTTCGCTGCCAATACCAATGCGTGAATTCGTATTAACCGCTTCAAACTAGGGAACAACGAATAGAAGATTAGGACTCACATAGATGAAGACTAACTAACTCATTTTTTTTTTCTTGTTTCAAGATCATCCTTCGTGGACAAAGCCGAGTCTTGTCACTTATAACAAGGCATAAAAAGTAACAAAGACTAAGACGTGTTCCTTTGATTACTGAAAAATCCTGTTCCCCTAATTTTAAGTAGTCAGGACTAGGAATCAGTGGTAGATCTTACATTCCGTAACGTACCACGAAAAGGTGATCTACCCACGTTACGGGACAGACCTAACTTAACTTCAGGAAGATTTCAAGAACCCTAAGAAAGTTCCGAGAATTTCAAAGTAGTCCAGAAGAGTACTTCATTGAAGTCTTGGGAACTTTAAAGAAGGCTAGAGAACATCAGGACGTTAAAAGGATGTTTAGGACAGTTTCATTTATTTAAAGGCAGTCCCAAGACTTTCAGGAGAATTCAGAGAACTTTACTGCCCATAAAAGCATACCAGTCCCACGTGGATGTTTGTCATAAATGAGATATCCATTAGAATCTATTGTATGCTGCTGACATTTCACACTGTGCACTAAAAATTACATGTTTTGATCAGAAAATATCGTAACAATAACCAAAACGAACTTATCCCATCCATAAAAGTCTACGGAGAAATAAATATTCATCAGTATTTTCCCGGTTTGCTGTTTTTCCAGATGGGACTGATATGCTTTTATGGGCAGTTAAGGGATGCTCCGAGATCATTAAGATAAATCAAAGAACTTATAAGGGCAGTTCAATCAATTTCAAGGAAATTGCAGGAACTTTAAATAAGTTCCATAAGTTTGTACAGATACATGAACATTAGCCAATTGTGAACAGATTTTAAGGGAATTCCGTGATTATCATGGTAGTTTCAAGAACTTCACAAAATAGCAGGAATCTCAGCGAAGATCAGTGAACTTCTGAAAAAAAAAATTGGAGATTTATTATTTTCAGGGAAGTTCTGAGTACTTCAATGATACGATCTGAGATATTCAAAGCAGTTCCATAAATTAAGGAAAACTTTAGGATGTTTCAAGGAGTTCAATGGAATTATGAAATATTCCGAGAATTCAGATGCCCAGAGAAGTTCAGGAAAAATTAAAATGTTTAGGCTTTGTTCCGTGAGCTTTTAATAAGTTTTCATAACTTAAGAGATATTACAGGAACTTCAAGGAATGTCAAGGAATTTCAAGCCAATTAAATTATCTTCGGTAAAACTACAGGGACTTTTAAAATATATTGAAGAAAATCAGGGAAGTCTAGAGAATTTATGGGGAGTTCAACAATCTTTCTGGTAGTCTTGATTACAAAAGAAAACCACATTACACATCAGTAAAATCACTGTTGGAGAAATTTTAAAATGATGATGAAAGTATTTACATAATTTTAGAGTGTTGTCATGAGCTTCGTGAAAATTTTGAGAATTTAAAGGAAAATCTTAGAACAATATTTAATATTTCGTTTAAATTTCAGGTAAATTTCGGGGACTTAGAGAAGTTTCAACAATTTAAGGAAATAAATAAAGGAAATAACTCAAGGGAACTTAAAAAATTTCGTAAAAACTGCGGCAACGTAATCGAATTCCAGAGAACGTCATGAAATATAAGACAACTTCCGGGAAATTCTGAGCAAATCCGGAAAATGCAAAAACATTTTAAAGGAAGATCCATAAGCTTCAGAACTGTTTCAAAATTTTAAGGAAGTAAATTTCAAAAAGATCTCAAAATTTCAAGAAGTTAAAAAATTTCAGAGATGTTTAAGATTTTTTCAAAAACTTCATAGAAGCTCAGAGATAGTTCGAGGAGAACGAGAACTTTGGAGATGTTCCGAGAACTTCAAGGAAGATCAGAGAACCTTAGGACAGTTCCATTAATATCAGGAAAATTTCAAAAAAATATAATCAAGTTTCAAGATCTTCATGGAATTGATAAAACGTTCCTTCAATTTCAGACAAATTACGGGAACTTCAAATATGATACATGATCGTTAAGAAAATTGAGGAAAGTTTAAGGAAATCCAGAGAATATTTAATATTTCAGTGGAAGTACCGGCATAACCGGAATGGCATGACAGATGGAATGCATGGGCTAACTGTCAAAAAAAACCTGAAAACTTATCCATTGTGCCTTAAGAACGAGCTGTCGTGTACTGCACAAGACGGCAACGTTGCATGTCGTATGACAGCCTCACTGTGGGCTGTCGCTTATAGCTCAATCTTAAGGCTGTTGTAGGAAAAAGAAAGCGACAGCCGTTGGAATACTGTCATGAGGCGGTACTTTTGGTATGCCTGGTCATGGCTACTCAGGACGATTAGAACACATTTGTGACATTTTGGTCGCTGGGAGCCGGTTCCGTATGTTTCAGATTGTATTCGGAACACTCCTTACCCCTCAAAACGGTAACTTTCAATGGGTTTTGAATACCCCCAAAATATGAGCATCAATCATCATTAATTACTCATTTCAGGACCATTACAATATACATAGGAGACATTTGGGTCAATTGGGCTCTGTTTCAGCGTCACTGTGGGCTGTCGCTAATAGCTCAATCTCAAGGCTGTTGTAGGAAAAATAAAGCGACAGCCGGTGGAATACTGTCATGAGGCGGTACTCTGAAAGTTTTATCGATACGCGCAATATGAAAATCAAACGTCATCAAGTTCCATTTTAGGACTTGATTTAGGAACATTTTCTGTGATTCTGAATGGCAGCCCTAAGTATGCACCTTTAGAATTGAAAAAACGATCCATAAAATATTGAAAAACGTTCTTTAAAAAACATCCAAATGATCCTTTCATAAGTTTAAGGTTCATTGCTGAATGTTTTATGGATCATTTGCAATATGTATATGGGTAATTCTTACAATTTCAATGCTCATTCATTAGACATTTAGCGGTACATTTTTACAATAGTGTTGCTAAATTTTACTGAAAATATTGATCATATTGATATTTTTAAGGATCATTCACACTTTTTAAGACATTTCCTACGGTGTTTTATGGATCATTTGGGTGGTTAATAGGGAGCGTTTTTAAATTAACTGTAGCAGAAAGTTATTATTATTAATTTATTTCATAAGGCTCAACCGAATTAACTTTACAGAGCCGAGGATTCTTGTTCACTATACAATACATCTTAAAACTATAGTCAAAAGGTACAACACAATAAGCATTATATCTTCCGCCATCCAATAAGCCTCCTCTACCAGAACGGTAGCTGCTTCCAGTGGTTTACTTGTATGGCAGATTCGCCAACGAGGATCAGAGCGCTTCCATTGTAGCAATGGAAGCAAAACGTGGTCAGCACTCACACATTCATCACAAAACGGTTGCTTTGAAAAAGTCGACGACGCATCGACAGAAAGAACTGCTGATGAAGAACAATGAGGAGGACCACACAATGGTTGCTGCCGAATAAACAGACGATCGCGTGACACACATTGAGAGTGGTCTGCTTCTGTCGACAGCCGAGTGAACACTGTTTTTAAATTAGTTATGGATCATTTATTGGTTTTAATACTCAAAAGTATGTTTACCGTTCTGAATCATTGTTATTGGCCCTGAAATAGATAGTCATCACATTTGATACACCCTGCGAAAAATATGGATATTAAAAACCTTCTATTCGGTCCAACAATTAACACGAAATCTAAAATGACCCATCGTTTAAAGGTTCATAGTTGAAAATCCAAATCGAATAATTCCGCAGGACTATGGAATTTTCCGTAGATCTGGCAGAAGTTCAACGGAAAACGTAACGTATCAAAGCTTGCAATTGAGAAACACAAGACGCTTACAAATACCTGAACAAATAATTGCTGTATTGCGGCAAATAAAAACTCTTCTAGCAGTTAAATTTGCCCTGACAATGTTTAGAATCCAGATAGAAAGCATAAATTAAAGAAGCAAATGTTAACCTTCAATCTGTTTGTTCAAATTAGAAACCAGGCGTCCAACCGGTTTAGAAATAAATCTCCCGCAAAACTTTTATTCGATTCCTACACTCGTTTCTGTTTATCCAATTTATTGCCTTTTTTTCTGTTTGTTTCGTCTTCGACCTTACTCTATTTCTGTACCCTCCTGCTATGTTGTATATCTATATTCAGAAGCAGCCGAATGGACGTTGGAAGAAATATGCACTTACATGCACTTACACGGGAGCAAAGCACTCACCATCTACCGGCTACTATACTGACTGGGTGCTGCCGGCAATTTTTGCTGCAATGTTGTACACATTGCCAGATAAAAGTGTAATTTAATTAAATTTACCCTAGCGCATTTTATCTTCATACTGTTCCAGTGCAGTTCCTGGCTCTCACATTGGTCAACGGCTATAGGATGAAAAGTTTTCTTGTATATGTTCGGTGCTCCTCCCCTGCAATCACAGCTACCGCATATTGCGGGACACTTGCAGACTGAAAAGTCAGGATAAGTTTTTTGTTTTGTTTGCAGGGCCGCTCTAGAAGAAAGTGAGACAGTCATTTGTCTTCTGTCTAACTTTACCAGCTGGCGTGTGAACGTTGGGGGCAAAACTGTGAGGGTGTGGCAAAACACGTGGAAACATTCCCGCGCCCATTACACAGGGTGGAGATGAAAGCTCAGATTTAATGGGTTTTCAATGGCCGCCGGGAGTTGTTCAGACTTATTGCTCATTTCTCTTTCCAGAGCAATGACTTGACTTGTGTGGAACGATCCGGGAACGAAAGATGCATGAAGGAAGTAATTAGCTAATTTTTCACTGACAGAGCGTTGAAGATCGTGACATATTACGGCCGAACCGGATGGACAAATGCTCATTTATTTCGGACCAACGAACGCTGAAAACGTGACAACCTGCTTCGTTCCGGATCAAACGTGTTGGTTGGGCCATGAACAAACCTACAAAAAAATATAACATTTGCTGCCGATGCTGTTTCTGCATGAACCGGTACTTAACGCCTCTTTGAACTGCATTTTAATGCAAATGTCGGGCCCGTGGGCTCCATGTCCCAGAAAGCGCCCACGAGCCACGCAGGTCTTGCTTGCGTGTTACCATGGCTGCTAGTACCAGCAACCACCTCGGTGCAAGTAAAATACTGATCCAAAGCTCCGGCTAATTGACCCCAAAATAAAAGGCCTGTTGGTAAATATCGAAAGGCTTTGCTTTCTTTGTAGAACCAACCAAACCGAGCTGGCTAAGCTCTATTAAATTTTAATAGCATTCGTTTACGTCGCTCATAAATTCTCCATTTAAATACACATATGCTTGGCTGGGGCAAAGCAAATCGCACACTGCTCACAAGAACGGATTATGCCATTAAACTTGAGATTTTATCTAATTCATTGCCCCTTTCTATATCGTACATACGTACAGCCAGCAACATACGGTGCAAAAAAAGGCGCATCATCGCGCACTGTTTGCTGTATCATCATATCAAAAGCAAAGTAAACGTGAGGTGCACTGCGAATAATAATAAGTGCAAATGTGCAACGGAAGATGCTCGGCGGCTCAACGCAATAACATGGCGATGATGACGATGACGAAATAGGAACGAGTTGAAAAAAAAGTGCGCCGCGTGCCGGGGTTTACTTTGATGTTGGCGCTAGCTGCGCTACGGGCCAAAAAGTTCCAATGAGCTGTGACAGTTCCATAATACAACCATTGAATGCAGGAGAAGGAGGAGTAGAGTTCAATGTGTTTCAACACATCTGGTACGGTGCAGATTGCGTAGGAAGTTCCTAGCGAGCATTAGATTAATGTGACTGTTATCACCTACGCGTTCATCTGGAAGATTTAGAAGCAGATGATGTAATGGATAGACAGCTATCATTCAAGCTTTTGACATTTCATTATAGGGTTAATGGATGTAATGTTGGCCTAAATGCCCCTAATTTGGGCCCATACATAAATTCAACAATCGACTATATTTTCAATAGCGACCAAACATATCCATTAGTACCGTCCCAATGACGCGTTCATCTAGATAAAATTGATAAATAGCAGATTTTTAGCGATGGGCCCAATCTTAGATCCATAGGCCAACATTAGAGCCATTTCCTCAAATTTAAAATTATATTTTTACCTACATCCCGATTCTATTACAGTGTTTTATTAATAATAAGCGAGAGCGGTAATAAATCACCGCATGTCCCGATACCATACGGCTGGGTTGATTCCTGGTTCGGTTCTAGGAATTTTTATGGTTGAAAAATGTCCCGACTTCCCTGAGCAATAGACTTGCCACAAAATTGGTACTCAAACCATGCTCTCAATTAACAACTGTGGATGTGCCCAAAGAACACTAAGGTGAGGGCCTGCGTAAAGTCTGTTTAAAAGAAGGGCCAGACGGACTTCGTTACTAAGCCTTTGATCCTTGGTCTTAACCAATGGGGACCACTGAGGGTGGGTTATACATAAACCTCTTTTCCTTTGTGGCGGCAGCTCGAGCTTGAGACAGTTAACGTTCAGGATCGGCCGTGGGCATGTGATTTTGATGCCCGATCATGAACTCAAAGAACACTTCATGCCAATTAACTTTTTGTTTTGTTAACTTACGGATATGTGTGTGTGTATGTATGGGTAACTCACTGCGGCTGACCGGAAGTGAGCCCTTGATGTTCATTGGTGGAATTGCTGGTAGAATACACCCGTAAACGGCGGACTGGCACAGTTCACGCCGAACAGCCGATCACCGGCCGGATTGACGAATCGCTCGCTAGGATAAATAAATAAATAAATAATAAAAATTATCACACTTCGGACTGATGCAGACAACGCTTGAAGCCCGATTGCACACCGGATTAATGGATCGAATGTCGATTTGCCGATCGAACTCCGGATTGGCGGATCGCACGTACATTGAGTGGATCGCAAGCTGGACTGGCGGATCGCACAGGCATCATACACCGGACTGGTGGATCTCAATTCACTTTGTCGGATCACACATGATGGTCACTAAGACCAAGACGGTAGGGGATGGGTTCTATTGGGAAATCGTCGTAGGGAGGGGATTAGGATGGTCAGTGCTATGGGTGTGGGTAAGCAATGGGCGATCTTGGATCGAAACACGAAATATCGATTCTTTTGGTTCGATTAATCGATTTTTTAATCGATCTCAACTACGACAAAAATCGATTGGATCGGTCCATTTCATTGGATTTTTGTTTCGATCCAAAACAAAATTTTCAGTGCATTTACATTTGCAATTTAGTATTGATTTTTTTTTTCTTCAGCTTTGCACATCACTTACCTTGAACATGAATTCTGCAAACAACCAGTGTGACAGTTCAGTAGGCAAAAACTAGTAATCGTATAGGGGAAATGCAGGTAATGTCGGCCTAAGTGTCCTTAATTTGGGCCCATACATAAATTCAGCAATCGACTAAATTTTCAATAGCAACCAAAAATATCCATTAGTAACGTCCCAATAAAAAATTAAAAAAATAATAGTAGTTTGAGTTTTTGATATTGTGGGTCAAAAGCATTGCGATGTCAAATCACGGAATAGTTTTCGCCGGGATCGCTACAGGCAGCTTCAGAAGTTACCCACCTTCTTTAGCAAAATACAATTGCGTGTGCTCGAAGCAGTACATTTTAACTATATACCACCAAATAATTATCATTGTAACATACACGGCACAAACGCATTGAATAAATTAGGGAAAAATCCAGCGGTAGTCCGCAAAACTCCAGCCATTTTTCGAAGTTCAGCGTTTTTCGGAAACCGGAAAATTCTCACTTTGTAAACTTCACTGCACTTCCATGATCGCGATAGACCTTTTTAATTCACCAGCAACGTAGAGGGCACCACGCTAGCTCGAGAGGAAACGTCAACCAAACTGTTTGTTTAAATCGGAATAAGGATTTTTCACGACGATAATTGAAGCATTTTCCATTGAACATCTTGCCAATTTCAATCAGTAATTGTTTTATTTACACATCTGAACTGATTTGCACCTAAACTATTTACACACAAGAAATCCGGAAGATTATAACCACTAAGGCACTATTGGAATTTTGCATTTTTCTCAACAAAAATATTCCTGAACACTAGCAGAATCCTTACAAATTTTTACAAAAATGATACAGCATTAAATTTTTCAGCTATAGATCAAGCTTTTCAGCATCTCAGATGAATCAATTTATCAGGAAAAATGAAAAAGTGTTCCGCTTCGAATGTCTCTTGGCAAACATTTTTGCTCACAACACTTTTTTTGGCGTTCTCATGTTCACCACTGGAGGTTGAATCGATCGCTTAGTTTCTATTAAAAAGGCGTATAGGGCAAAACATGGCAATGCACTGTATATTCCATAAATGTTATTTGAAATTTAAGGAAACATAGTTGACCAGTTCACTGAGAATTCAAACAACGTAAACAAACGCATAGCGTAGACAATGATAAAGTTACGCAGAAAGCTGATACAGTTTGCTCCGCGGCAAGTGTTTGCAGTTTTTGTAAGAAAACAGATCACGTTGCCAAATCGTCTGATAATATTTCCGCTTATCTCTGTATGTAGGATTACTAGCAAGAACCAGAGACGTTAAATAGAGACACGCATTACCTGAAGCAAGAAGAACCAAACGAACCGTCAAACACTGAACCAAACGAGCAAAGTAAATAAACATTACTGTTCGCTCAATTTACCAGAAAGTATTGTTCTCAATGATGAAAAAAGTGTTTAATTATTTTCAACAAATATTTGATATCTGTTATTTCTGTATTTATTGTTGATGCAATAAAATACAACATTTATTAGTGATGAAAAAAACATATATGACAAAAGTTATATGTACTGTCATCGAGTGACTGTCATCTCTCGTCTTCGCTTTATTTTTGCAAAATGTTGCCGCGCACTTCATTTTTATTTAGTTCCGGTCGAACGTTCAAATTTTCTAAACAGCATTGCGGCACTGTATGAAAGTCATTTGAAGCCACTCCAAGAAACATGGTTGCCAGTGACATTGCCAAAAGATCCCTAAAAAACCGTGCTGCTGTTTCGACAGAAATCTTCATTGCGCGTCTCTATCAACGCAAGAACGAGAAAGAGAAAGTTTGAGGCTTCAGAGACGTTTATAGACCTTTTTCACGTTTAAATGTCTTTCTCTATCTAGCACACATGGATGAACGGACGGTTTGTTTTCCCACTAATCTGTTTCTCTCTTGCTCGCGCTCATTCGATTTAAATGGTGCAGTAGTGTGCGCCGATTAAACATCAAAAAGCTCTATAATCGTCTCTTTGTGCGGCTCTCGTATAGTACTTCGCATTCTCTTCCGCTTCTGTCTTTCACACGAGAAAGTCCTACGGCTCGCTCTGTCAGAGAGGCTATTCTCTAAAACTGGTGAAACCACACATAATTAAAAAAACGACTCAATGCAAAACGCATGGCTCAATTAGCTTTCTTGGGATCCCTCTCGGATGAGTTTTGGGATATCTGAATTAATTACTTTCCGTACTAACCTGCTTTTACATTCCGACCATCTAATCGTTTTGTCTTGTATGTTTATCTTTCGTTAAGGGGGATTTCCGGTTCAATATTTTCAAAAAATCGATTTTTTTTTTGCATGAAATCAAAGCTAAACATGTCTAGAATATGTGGGTAAAAGGATATTTCGATCCGGCAAATATTTACGTCGCTACAGGCCTTTGAGTGCATCGACCTCCCGAGCGGTATGGGTCGCGCAGGTATAAGAAAAAATGTTTCGCAAACTTTAAACGCGTTTTTCTCGAAACTACATTTTTCAAAACTGCGAGCACTCTAGCTTTTGAACGGTTCAACCAATTGACTTCGTTCTTTGCTTCCCTTATTGAAAACACTTTTCTTCATGGAATGAACTATAGACTCAAGGAGAAATGTGCAATTTTCGATTTTTCACAGCCTGTCAAAGTCAAAAAATCGACCGAAAAAAACGACTTTTTTTCAAATGCCCGCCATTTTGCCAAATTTTGAGATTTTTCAAAGATTCTAGTTCATTCTATTCTCTGAACTATACTCTTCAAGAAACTGAGCCGATTTTCTTTCTAGGTGACGATTTGCGACCTCTAGGCTGCTCGCAGTTTTGGGAAGTACCCGCCGGGCAGCCGCCATATTGGACGCCATTTTGGATTTTTGGACTTGAAAAAATTCCCAGTTGTAGAGCAAGAATGAATTAAGATTTGACAAAAAACTCTGGTCTCTAACTCTTACCAGTTCCCTGGAAAAAAAAATCCAAAGTTTAGGTCAATTGAACCGGAAATCCCCCTTAATCTTGTATGTTTTCGTTAATCTTGTATATCGATCATTTAATACCAATAAAACGAATATTATATCATTTACCCAATCAAGACACCTGAGCAAAAACATCCACATAGCAAATGAAATCAAAATAGTTATTTACTATATTCTCATAATGTAAGTATGTTACACTCATAATTTTTACTGCGTACGTACTACACAATATATTTCTAAATTATATCAATCATCACACTAAATGACTATTATAAGTTAAATGTCCTAACAAGATAGCTTATGTAACGTAATATCAACTTTAAACTGAACTTGGCGTTAATCGGCACCAACTTTCCTTTGATAGATAGCATTTCCATCCAACTCTGAAAATTGCAAACTTCGCGTATGAAGTAACATAAAAACACTTTTAATTACATAAATTTGAAATTACTTGCGCCCCTGATATAAATGATCAGGGATAAAAAAATCGTTAAATTTGAACTCATCAAGTCATTCAGAATTTTTTTGAAGTGAATCAGTACCTTTCGAATTAATCTCAACAGTTTTGGGATAATTCAGTTCTTTTATAAGTGATTTTGGAATGGTTCAGAGCTATCCGAAGTGATTTAAATATTTTCCAAAGTGACGCCGAACATTTCTGCATTGATTCAATGATTTCAGAAGAGATTCCGATTATTATTAGACGTGATTCAGTATTTTCCGATGTGATTCCGAACATTTCTGAAGTGAATCAGTATTTTTTTTTATTTATTTCCAAAGACGCAAATTCTATCTTTCCCAAGCATATTCAGCACGTTTTTCAGCTTTTTCAACATTTTTTATGTGTTTCTGAACGTTTTGGGGGTTCATGCAACATTCCAATGACGGGCCTTATGACGGGTAGTATATATGTACCCAAGTAACCAACAAGCCCGCTAATTCGCCTTTTTGCAATGTAAGGCTAATCTGCGGCTAATATACAGCTTAGCATGCCCATGTTAGCCATGGTATATTGCAAAAAGGCGAATTAGTGGGCTTGTTGGTTACTTGGGTATAGTGGTGTCACATCGAATATAGCTGCGATTGCGGCAGTAGGAGTTGAGTTGTAGGTAACGCTCTAGCCCAGTGGTTCCCAACCTTTTCAGCTCCATGACCCCCTTTGTGAAGAATTGGGTGTTCCACGGCCCCCTGGAAAGTAGGGGAAATTGCTCTAATGTTGGCCTATGAATCTAAGAGTGGGTCCATCGCTAAAAACTTGCTATTTATCAATTTTGTCTAGAGGAACACGTCCTTAGGACGGTAGTAATGGATTTTTTGGCGCTATTGAAGATTTAGTCGATTGCTGAATTTATGTATGGGCCCAAATTAGGGACGTTTAGGCCGATATTACATCCATTTCCCCTACCTTGTATAAATAATACTGAGATGAATAAAAACCATTCATTTGATCTGTTAATTATTCGTTTTATTTCAAAATACTATGTTAACAACAGCCAACAACGCGTTTAGTGCGATTGTTGTAGATCTCAAATCTAGTTACGATGCTGCGTTTGTGATCATGCCAATCTCATATCTTCGTCAACTTTCAATCTGTTTCTTGTCATGGTTTTAATGTGGAGAAGAGTTGAGCTCGTACGTACGTACGTACGTAGATGCAATTGGGACAAGGATCTTCAATGTCTGCCAGGAGACTTTGGGATACGACATGGCCCGCCAGAACCATTGGTTCAAATCTTTTTCACGGAACAAATCACGAGATGAGGAATCATTTCTCAGGTCCAAATATTCACCCTGTGTCACATCCATTGAGGAAGAAAACGGATTGCGGACTACATAAGCATCTTCTTGTATCAGTTCAGGGAGACACAGCTCACATTGATAATCTAGTGAGTGAAAATGAGCAATAATTTATGATTAAAGATCCTAATTTAGCTCGTTCGCTCTTTTGTCAGTCATACTTCAGAGTCTATGGAACATGACAACATGTCTAATATTAACCTTTCGGGGCCAGTTTTGCTTGAATGCTTGAAGATCCTCTTGGAAGTGAATTAGATGGGTTTGCTAGCCCTCTGGGATGAACTAGCCATCGGCTAAAAATATCATTAATAAAGTATTAAAAAAAAAGTTTACTGGCCCCGTAGTTACGAGTCCAGCGAATTTTGATGCACAAAAATGTGTTGAACAAGCGTGGCGCTTATGCCAACCTTCCACACTAAAATTAACAATGAAATCATTTTACCTTTGAAATTCCAAGAACATTTAGATTTCGTCCTTCAATTCAAAAGCACGGTTGAGAAAATTACCGTTGGACAACCAGCTCACAACAGTGTAGAGAAGAAGAACCACGTGATCTGAATTAATGTGCTTGTAGAGTTCTTTGAATAAACGAGTGTTCAGAGCTCCAGATTTGACGTAGTTAACAATGTTGATGACAGAATCAAGTACTTTTAACATTAGTTCCGGCAGAGTCTTGCTCTTGCTGACAAGGGCATATCGAACACATGTGGCATATGGATCAAGCTCTATAATAGCTTTCTGAAGTCTTGATTTGTTACCAAGCATTGCTAGAGCGCCATCGGTATTAACTCCACTTACTTTTTCCCACTGCAAGCCACCCGATTGAAAACTTGTTTTGAATTTGGATAGAAAATTGATGCACTGCATAAATATAAGAATTATGATTTATTTGAGCCACTGATCACTTCATATTTACGTACATTACATTTTCATACTAATAACGACTTGTGCGGATCGATTCATGTAGGCTTTGAGGGACCTTTTTAGAAACTTTCAAGTTGATAACAAGTTCCGCTGGGAACTATATTTCGGCCATATTTTTAGCCTTGCCTGAAGTTCCTAAGAAGTGCTAGTAGGGATACTTTTTGGAACATTTTTTGAACTTCAAGTTGCTAAGAGTACGCATCGGAACTTATTGGAGCCTGTAGTTCCTCGTGTGCTTTCTATATCTTCTAAAGTAGCCAGAAAGTTCTGTTGGAACTTTATGTGCACTTTATGGAACTTGAAAGTGGGTTTTACCGTGGAATGCGTAACTTTTGGTTGCTTATCCCGTCCACCCTCGTTCCACTGTGCATCGTGATTCCACGTAGTAACCTGATATCTATTTATTTATTTATTTATTCGTCAATCAATCAAATCGTAGACTACATTAACATTAGGACTTATGTCTATGACTTCGCAGGGTTCTGAAATATATTTTTAGTTCTGTTGAGGGCATATTTAGGTCAATCATTTCACAATGATGATTATAAACAGTCATCATCTGATTTACAGGTCTAAATTTAGCGTAATTGGTCCGATGGCGATCTACTGCGAACAACTGTCGATTGCGTAATTGTCGGGAAGGTGCATACAAATTTAACCTTGACAATAGATCAGCTGAGTCAATGCGTTGCGAAATGATATTGTTTACTAAATAAATCTTTGCGTAATCCAGACGTTCTTTCAATGTTTGAATGGTGATCAACAAGCAACGTGCTTCATATGACGGGAGAGGAAAAGGCGTCCATGGATTGACTCTATTCGTTCTTTATGCTTTTTCATATAAGGTGACCAAACAACGCTACAATATTCTAATATTGACCTCACATAAGCAACGTAAAGTGATTTTATTGTATAAGGAAGAATCTTTAAAGTGGAGACCGAAACGTTTTATAAAATTAAGCATATTGCCTGCTCTATGTATTATTGTGTTTTAGTGGTCGTCAAATGTCAATTTAGAATCTAGAATAACTCCTAAATCTCCTACATTTTCACATTTTTGAACATTTTCATAACCTAATGTAATACGAAGATTTTGTTTGTTTAGTTTTCTACTGTACTTTGTAAGATAACATTCTTTAATTTTTAGTTTCAATAAACTTTTACTACACCATCTGTTAAAAAAACATGTGTTTCATTCTGAAACACATGCATATAGTTATTACTTCCTATTTCTTAAAATAGCTTCATGTCATCATTCATGTCAGTATTCCGATATTTTTTAAAATAAGAGAGACGTCATTAATGTACAAAATAAAAAGAAGGGGACCTATATGCAATCCCTGGGGAACCCCTGACGTGACATGAATTGGCTTAGATGGTTTTCTCGTTGAATCTTGCAATTTGCTGGTGATCATCTAAATACGACTTAATCCAGGTGAGGAGCTTCATCTCAATTCCCATTTTTTCTAATTTAAAAAAAACAGCATTGGGAGATCAATTCTGTCAAACGCTTTGCTGAAATCCGTATATAGAGCTTCTACCCTAGTAGCACGCTTGTCACATATTGGATGTAGAAACTTCTTTTCGACTTATTTCAGTCATAAACAAGTTGTTGCAACTTTTATTAACGGAAGTGTGCTACTCGAGTACTTGGTTACCTCTATCCATTGCATTTAATACGAAGTCCACAAATTCCAAAAGGTTTGTGATGGTTGCACGGCCTTTTAAAAAACCGTGTTGTGCACTAGTGATTCTTTGTTTTATTTGGCCAAAAAATGTCTGAATTGATTCGAAGAGTATTGGAATGCTCGAAATGATAGCAATCCCACGATTATTTCGAATATCGTATTTTTTACCAGATTTATATATGGGTATTAATTATGATTTTTTTCCATTCCTTCGCGAATATACCAGATTCAAGTGACATATTAAACAGCCAGAATAAAGGGGTTTTGAGTTCAGTTGCTTAGTTTTTCATAAAAAATAGGTGAGATTCCATCTGGTCCTGACCCTTTAGTGGCGTTCGAATCTCGTACGCCATTCCAAATATCATGAACCGATCATTATTAACGCCAACAGTAGTTGAAAAGTCAGGAAAATAAGAAAAATATTCATTATCTGAAAATTTCGTGTACGTTTCTTGAAAAAATGGGACGAAAAGATTACAGACAGTGCCAATGAAATAACATCATTAAGTTGATCACAAATACTTTAACACTTTTCAAGATTATCACGATTTTTATGTTTTCTGTATATTTTGTGAGCTTTTTGTTTACGATTTTTCAAGTTAATTATATGATTATTGAGCCAAACCGGATATCTTTTAGTGAATTGTTGTCCAGCAACTTTCTCAAAATATCATAACTCTAGCCAGAACTCTCAATAATTCAAATGGAATGATTTAGCTCAAAGTTTCATCGCTGCAATTTGATACTATACTTCTGTACAAACAAATCATTTCCATAATCCTAAAACACGTTCGCTTCTTTTCATTTTTTTTTGCAGGTAAGCATCAAAGAACAAAGCATCCAATCGTCACACCCAACCCCTAACCACAAAGTCCAACAATGTATTGGTGTGAACATACAACTCAGAGCTTGGTAATTAAACCGCAAAGTAAATAACATCAAAACTATAAAACTCACCTTTCATAACATAATTTCTCAAGCGTCACCTGATCGCGTAGGTTGCACTCATTTACATCCTCCGAATGCCTTTTGCGCGACGCGAAGAGGCGTTCGAGTATGTATACAACAACACACCTTTCACTGACTGAGCCAGCAATGCATTCTGCACCATGCGCAATATGCAACGAACGCGACTTCACTCACTCTTACTGCAGCAACAGCAGCCAGTGGCGGCGACATAGGACGCGTTGCCCGTGTATGCATGTTTAGTGCGATCGTTAAAATAGAGCATGTTTATTTGCCATTCGCTACAGCAGAGGCGTGTACCCGTCGTCGGTGTCGTCGTCATCGGTCAGGATCAGTTTGAGTTTGAGCTTCCGCAGCAACCGATCCGATCGGCAGCCTTTCGTTTTCTTCGACAACAGCGGAGGCGACAAAAAAGAAAACCCGTCCGTCTGGATCGACTCCTCCGGTGCCCCTAGCGAGCCAAGACGATCGTTAAAGCGTCGCCATCAATCAGATCTGCAATGTTATCAATTATTTACTCAATTGATGATCGGACTTGTGATCCCGTCTAGGCCATGTCACTAAGCGCCACCATCGATTTGTTTAGTCAATAGTATTCACTTTCCGGCAGTCTACACACAGTCTTCTTACTTGAACCTTTGGAAACACGGTCGCATGATGCGCACCGGTGACTGCAATTCAGATGTTGTGTTTGTATGTATTAGTGATCTCAGTTCAGATTTGTCCTTTGAACAATCTTATTCTTTGTCTGACAGGCTACCATGACTTGTCCAACAAAATCATAACATTAAATTGAAAGTTAACCAGATGGACTTTCGTTTTTAATCCCTCGAGAGATAGGACCAGAAACAAGAGCGAACGCGCTAATCCACTCAATAAATTTCAGCTTTATGCAAATTCCTCAGTGTACAAATAAACCGCCTTGTGCAAACTAGTAACTGCATGCTTACGCCATGCGAAGTGACCAGACGAAAGTGAAGAGAAGCAACAATTATTAGCAGAATATTAAATCTTTGAAGTAATCCTGGCAACCCTACTAAAATTCTTTCTACCGGCTGTAGACTTTTACACTGACATTGGCTACAAATTCCCCATTCTTCCAGCTGCAGTTAATAGTATATTTCTTTTTCCTTGAGTCAGCAGCTTTTGCTGTAAGGCGGTCTCTTTTTCGTACAAGAAGGTAGCCCCTTTTGCGATAATTAAAGCCTGTCCATAAGTCGGTCCTTTGTGCTGGATCAAAATGGAAGCAAGGTTGCAAATACTTATTTTAGAAAAAGAAAATGTTTTTCGTAATTATGAAATCATTAGATGTTATGATAATATTTTTTATTTGTAAGATACTAGAAGAGAAAGCAAAGTTGACAAGTTTAATGTGTCAAACACATACCTTGCAACCTCTTCTTGTAAAAGATGTGATCATTGCATCTTTTGAATTCGTTATTCCGAAAAACATGTTATTATGCGAAATGAGCATTTGCAACCTTGAATGGAATGCACTGGAGGACCAATAAACGGGGTTAGCTTCAAACATTTTAGACCAATTAAGATGAGACGAACACAGACTGGAAAATCAAATTTTGCCTGCAGTCATTTCATCCGGGGTGGATAAAGAACGAAGAATGACCGATCAAGCATCAAATTAAGTGAAACCTTTTATTGAACATCCTTTTTAAAATCAGTCCATTGTATTTGGATTAGCTTGCAGAAAAGTAATGTTAATTCAGCATCGTTCGCATTAGTGGTCGAATTAAAAGTCACTAATTGGGTCACCAGACGCATTCTTGAGCAAGCCATACTGGCTAGTCACCAATCATTGAACCGCTTCTTCGTTGCAGTGCAATCGCCCCACAGAGTGCAAAGAACGATAATATTTTCATAAGTTTATCGATTTGGTGTCATTTGGAAACGGCAGTTTGTCGCTCACTCACATTTGATTAAGTCCCACGCTGCTTTTGCGCATGCTGTCGTCTGCGCTCAGTTCGCGATTTGAAACCACTCTCACCATTCGGCACCGCGCACAGTCGCGTCCGTTGGAGAGAAACCAGCGTGAGTGACTCTTGCTCAGTGCTCTCGTCGCAACCAGCTTCTCTCAGTACCTACAGTGACAAACGAAAATAAATCGGCGACCACTTTTTATGCAATTGCCTGTAAAGTGCACTGCTGGCTGCATCCATGCTGTGGTAGCTAAAGACAAGGCAATCAGGTAGGGATGCTCATGTTTCAAAGAATGACTCCTTCTTTTGGTTTTCATACTTTGGTATAAATATAATGTTGACCTCATTAACAACCCTGGTGGTTCAACCTACAGGAGTCTCTAGAAAAGCACGGGGGGTGGCATTGGTGTAAATAAGGGCTATGATTTTAAGTTTCCTAATACATATATTAGCTAATACAGTGTTTCTCAATCTATGGGTCGCAATACACTGGTGGGTCGCAGGCTGCTCCCAGGTCTAATCCAAATGTTATTACAATAACATTCTATTGGTTTTTATTTTTTCTAGTTAAAATGGCTTAAATTGCAAATTATCAAAAACTGCCGAAAATTTAAACAAATTTTCGAACAAATTCATTAAATCATACTTTCTTAAATACTTACTCTGGCGTTTTAAAATCATTTAAGATTTGCAATGTAATTTTTGTGATCAATGGGTTATTTGGGCTTTTTTTAGGTTGTATTAGCGTTTAATGGACTACAAATGTGGCTATCAACTCGCTGTACCAGTTGACGCCATGGTTGGACGATCGTGGCATGTGAACGCGCATTTCTGCTTGTCATTACGCTACCGAAGACGCGAAGCAGCCAATCATTCTTCATCGAAAACATCACACCACCACCCTGATCGTAGCGCACTACCACCACCAAAACCACGAAATCGTTATCAACATATGATAGAAGTTTCGTATCCCTCATCTACGCGCTTATTTCGAGCGAGTGAGGAAAGATTGCCAGAGATGCAAAAATCAGTACGTAGCACCCACTCCGCCTGATCTTCCGCCAGCCCGCATCGCTGCAATCTCACGGTCGTTTGCGCATGTGGGAGTTGACTACTTTGGGCCGATTGAAGTCATCATCGGAAGGAGAGTCAAGATGGGGAATGTTCGGGACCGTGCGAGCAGTTCACATAGAACTTGTGTACTCGCTTAGCACAAGGTCCTGCGATCCGCAACTTAATTGCACGCCGTGGTACTCTCGAAAAGATCTACCGCAACCGTGGCACAAACTTCGTCGGTGCAAATAGAGAACTGAAGCAGATCAACGAATCGATCAGTCAAGATAAACTGATGAGAGAGTTCGCGAGTGATGGGATCGAATGAGTATTCAACCCACCGCTATCGCCACACATGGGCGGTAGTTGGGAGCGATTGATTCGCACCGTTAAGAACAACTTGATGGTTGTTTGTTCATCGAAGAAGCCGTCCGACGAAGTACTCCGCAACCTGTTGATCGAAGTAGAGAATACCGTGAATTCGCGTCCACTAACGCATGTGCCGATAGACGAGGATTTGGAACCAGCACTGACACTGAACCACTTTCTCCTCGGCTCATCCAACGGGACGAAACCGCTCACTAATTTATTTATTTATTTGCTCACCATCTTCGACTACGTCGTACAGACTGATTACTTAAAAACTAATTTAATCTAAACCCCTAATTCTAGCACTAAATGTTTGGTCAAAATACTCATCTCAAACTCGCTACAAACATCACTAAAGGAACGCAAACAAGAATTAAAACAACTAGGGTAAACGCTCCTATAGTTAGTTGCGGTACGTTAGAAGTGTTAGGTTCCTATAGTTGTGTATTGAGTCTCCATACACAACTATAGGAACCTAACGCTTCTAACGTACCGCTACTATAGGAGCGTTTACCCTATTGAATCCAAAATTCGTTCTATGAAATGGAATTGCAAGCAACGGGGAATTACGGAATCGTCGAGGAGGAGTATACCACGGAATCAGTTCCAGGAGTTCGAGACAGTCCACGTTGCCTGTTATGAGGTCGAAGATAAACAGTCGTTGTAATTTAAGACGCCTGGCAGAGAGGGATTCCAAATCAATCAGCTTGCATCGGACTTGGAAGATTGATTGGATCATTCCAAGGGAGCTGACGCAAGGCAAACCTTACAAAACTTTTCTGAATCCTTTCAACCGCAAGGATATGCGTAACGTAAAATGGAGACCAAACCGAGGAAGCATATTCTAAAATGCTGCGGACCAGCGAGCAGAATAGCGTCTTGAGACAATAAACATCGGTGAAACCAGAAGCATGACGACGAATAAAACCAAGCACAGTATATGCTTTAGCAGTTACGATGTTTATGTGTTCGTTAAACCTTAGCTTCGAATCGATCGCAATACCTAGATCACAGATGGAATTTGCACGTTCTAGAGGATCCGGCCCCGTGTAATATTGATGGTGAATAACGTTGTTGCAGCGAGTGAAGGATATTACTTTGCACTTTTTGCTGTTTACGCGCATGCCGTTGTCACCGCACCAGACTATCACACGATGTATATCTTCTTGCATCGGCAAAAGAAAGTTTGGACGATGAGAGCATGTCACACAGGTCATTAACATAGATGATAAAAATAAGAGGACCGAGAACACTGCCTTGTGGTACGCCAGATGGTATGTTTAAAGTCCTGGAGCGTACGGAATTCACCATCACGAAAGCATTGCGATTAGACAGGTATGAATAGAGCCATTCAGTGATCCATGTCGGAAATCCAATGAAATACTGTATCAAAAGTTTTCGTGAAATCAACATAAACCGAATCCACTTGTTGCATCGATTCTAAGTTACGTGATATCGCTGATACATAACACATTAAGTTCGATGTTGTTGAACGATGCTTCATAAAGCCGTGCTGACTGTTGGAGATGATCGGAGCAGCAGCTCTGTACAAAACTGTGTGGATCAGTTTCTCAAATACCTTACTGAGACTACAAAGTATGGATACACCTCGATAATTGATGACACACTTGTAGTTTCCGGATTTATGGATAGGTATAATAGACGCCGTTTTCCATGCATTTGAGAACGTTCTGTCTTGGAGCGAACGGTTGAAAACAGCAGCGATGGGCGTCGCCAGCGTAGCGGCACAATTCATCAAAAACGCAATCTGTCTATTCCGGGTCCTTTCATTGAATCAAGCTCATCGAGGGCTTTCTGAACTCGTCTGGAGAAAACTGTATACACGGTAGATCAATGTTATGGGACGGTATCTGCTCAAAACAGTTTTGACGTTTCACGGGCGATGCTTTACTAAACACGCTCTCGAAGAAAGTTGCAAAGAAATTGGCTGCTTCTGAGCTTGATCGAAAATTTGTTCCATAAAAGTTGACCGAGCCAGGGATTCCATTTCCAGCTTTCCGTTTCTTGATGAAGTCCCAGAAGCGTGAAGGATTTTGTTGACAGAATACTGAGCAAATCGTTTTCATGTGTTCCAGAAAGAATGACTTTGTACTCCAACTCAAGCTCACGGAGTCTAGCTTTGTCGGACCCATTTTTTGTAAGGAAATATCGGTTGCGCATCTTACGTACATTGTTACGAAGGTTACGTAGCTCAGAAGTCCACCACGGTTGGTTGAAAACAGATATCGATTTTTGCCTTTTTCGAGGTACATGACGGTTGATAACTTCCGAGAGAGATTGGTAAAAAGCTGATGGCATCTGATCTACCGTACCATTATTCCATAACCGTTCCCACTCAATATCCATAAAAATACAGTTCAACAAGTCAAAGTCGAATGCCGAATAGGCAAATTTGAAACATTGATCATGATCGTCAAGTAGTATTGGTGCGTCACTCTTGTCAAGTAGTAAAATAACTGGTGTGTGATGGTTATCTACAGGTAACTGCGGAGAAACGGTGCAATCAGGTCAAGATATTGCAGTAAATTGGTAAATACAAGGTCCAGCAGTCTGCCATTTGTGTTGACGAAACTGTTAATCTGCCTCAAGCCGTTGTCAAACATTGCTTAAGTTCATCTCAGTATCAGCAGAGACATTCGAAGGAATGAATCCATTAATGTCCTCGTCAAGATGCCATCGCAAATTAGGAAGATTGAAATCGCCAACCGACAAGATTATGTCAAACTCCTATAGACGATCTGCAACAAGTTGTACTGCATTAGCATGAGCAGTATATAACTCGGTATTCGAATTAGGTGGGAGGTACGTAAAGCGAAGTTGTGACTTTATGCAAACTGCGATTTATTTAAGTTCATTACAGTTAGCCATCGAAACAAATTCACACTCCAGTGTGTTTTTAACCGCTATCAGCGCTCCACCACCCCGCAAATGGCAACTCAAAACGTAATCAGACGAGATTTCACAGCTATCAATATCTGCACGGAGCCATGTTTCCGTAGAGACAAGTACGTCATAATGGACAACAGCAAACGCAGCTGAGCAATTTTTGTGCGCAAACCCCTGACATTCTGGTAGTACACAGAAAACATGCGATCGGCAGCTATGTTTCGCTGTGATGGGCAGTTCGAGATGCGACGCTAGACGGTATGGTGACATGCTAGGTAAGACGACGTTATGTGCAACAGCGTCAGTGAGAGATGTTTCAACAATTTCAATAGCTTCGGTTAGAGTTTGATAGCTAGAAGCGACGATACTATGGCGACTCTCACGCAGAACTGGTGCACATAGCAGATCCTTGCAAACCAGTACTGGAAGCGTTGGGTATCGGACTATTTGCCAGAGATTACCCGCCGTACCTAGTGGTTTGAGAAGGTAAAACCGATCGCCGTGGGCGATACTGTGATCATCTCCGATTCCAACATGCCTCGTAATTGTTGGCCGAAGGGGAAAGTCATTAGCATCAAAGTCAGTAAGGACGGCCAGGTACGGTCCGCAACCGTGAGGAGAGCAAGTAGTGTTTACGACCGATCGGCGACGAAGTTAGCCTATTAGACGTTCGGTGCGACAGAGACTAAACCAACCAAGGGTTGGCGTACCCTTCTTCTTCTTCTTATTCGCATTTCAAGTTTATTACGTAGCGCATATTAGCTTATTGCGTGCTCTCAACTTAGTGCTCTAGTTCTAAATGCACTTCCACGATTATTAATTTAGAGCTTTCGATGTCAATACCAATGCATGAGTTTGTATATTGTGTGGCAAGCACAATGATACTCTATGCTCAGGGAAGTCGAGAAAATTTCCAACCCGAAAGATTCCCTCGACCGGACCGGGAATCGAACCCACCACCTCCGGCTTGGTAATACCGTGCCTTTACTGACTAGGCTATGGCGTACCCTGGAGGGTGTGTTGGCCATACTGCACTATGCGCACTGGCCATAGCGCACCTACCGCGAGGTGCCTACCTCGGAACATCCCTGCAGTGAGTGACAGCGTGACCTGTCACGCCGGGTGAGTGACGATGATGAAAAGAATAAACATTAGTCAGATAACGATTACAAATCCCACGTTGATAAGTAGAAGTGATTTTGTGCATTTATTTCTAAAATTATCTTAGTTTCTTAAATTACCTTAAATTAGTGATAGAGCTTAAGTTAAAAACTGTACTTTACAATTTGAGCCGGTCACCTGCAGTGCTATAGCTGTAGCTTCAATAATTGAACCCAGGTTTCTAAAAGGTAGTGAAAGGCAGCTTTCTGGCAGTGAATCGACTCCATAGTCGGATATTGTCTCGATTTTTTTTGCTAAGAGGTCGCGTAAGGAACGAATCGTAACCTACGAAGCTACAAATGAATATCGGACAAGCACAGTAATCTGGTCGAGAAACTACTTGATTCTCAACCGGGAGTTATATGTAAAAGGAACTAAACGAAAATTATATTCTCCCAAAAACCGAATATTGCGTTTTATTGCCGTTGGTGGACAATTATAACATCGGAAAGTTCCCGTTGAAACGATTTTCAACAATAATTACAGGACTATCAACCGTTTTCAATTTTATAGCCAGTTTGGATATTGTATGCCATTTTTTTCGGGAGATTTTTAGCGTTTTAGGAACATTACATTTTATTATAAGAGTGGTATGACCGTTTTAGTGACTTAAGAAAATGTATTCTAGGCCATTTTAGTGTTTTGATGCCATTTTGGTCATTGAAGGCTACACAGTTCGAAAAAGTAGTGTAAATTTCTGTCACTATGATGCACATAAATGAAGCGTCACATATCATAAAAATTCACATTACAGATCGTGTAAATTTATGAGTTATTAAATGAAATATTCTAAATATTGTATGCAACCATCCATCTTTGTAAGAAATATTTCTTGCAAGTTGCTAGTTTACGTGAAAAGAAAGTTTACATGCTTCAATTTTAGCATGCATGGATATTTACATCATCATTAAAATTCATAATTTTTTGGTGTGTAGTTTAGTTATTTTGTGGCCATTTTTAATATTTTGACGTATCTACACACTGGATTCAGATCACCAATGTAAGGTAAATTTTATCAAGTTTTTGAACAGCTGAAAAGTCGATAACATATCAAATTACCATTACACGTAAGAAATCAATCAAATCGGTAAATTTGCATCATTAAATGGGGTTAACTGTAGAAAGTTAGAACATCTTTGGAATAATAAAAAAAAAATTCACTGATTTTAAACTTTTTCCGACGAGTTCCTCAGATCAAGAATTACCGAAAAGCGGAGATCTGAATTAGTGTGTAAGGTTATTTTGGAATTTTCGATATTATTTTGATAGTTTTCAGGACATTTTCAAAAACCCTTTTAGCGTTTTGAGGCCATTAGGCTATGTTTTTCATTTGCAAGATCATTTTAGCCGTAAACTTTGGCCCGGAGTCAGTTTTTTTTGTTTATACCATTTCATTGATTTTAGGTACTTTTTATTTAGTTGTAATACTTATGTATCGTTTGGTACTGCTCATTCGTATTGATTACGCTTTCATTGTGTTCAGACCATTGTGGCACAGTTTGAACGAAACAAAAAATAATCGTTATAAAGCCATTTTGGAAATATTAAAGTAATTTTGGCCTTACAACATCTGTAGTCAGTATAGGTGGATCACGAATTCATATATTTTTCAAAGTGGGTTGCAATTGGAAAAAGTTTGAGAATCATATTACCATGGTTGATCATTGGCATTCAAATGTTATTCATTTCTTTGCAATTTGGAAACGTCTCATAAAAAGGTTTATATCCTTTAGCAGATCATATTTGAAGACATTTCTTAATTTTTGAAGACATTTTAAATCCTATGAAGTCATTTTTTTCGCAAAAATCTTGCAGATATGTTACGAAGATGATTGGACTGTTTGAAGACATTCGGGGAAATTGAAGAAGATATCCGAATGTTTTTTTTGTATTTCAAGCAGACATGTGAAGATTTTTTCTATTGAAATGACGATTTTGACTTAAGCTCTTTCTTGAATATGTTGATTTTGAATAATGTTACCAATTTTGCTTTGCTTTGTTTTGAAACAATACAGTCAAAATTCGCTGTTATGGCCACCACCTCTGCCCAACTAACGAATGTGATCTGTGATGTGATTGCCGTTAATAGAGTCAAATTCAACATGAAGGATGGGAATATGTGCTGATAAAACCCTTTAAATTTTGTGGGATATTATAAGTAATAACTACAGTAAGCGAAGGTGACATTGGTCCAATTGTAGCCGAAATACGTATCTGTCGTGGATACCAATATTTTTTTTTCTAGTCTCTTTACCACCTATGGGTCATTTGTGACTCGTCCGGGGGTGAGATTTGAACTCGTGACTTTGGCGTGAGAGGTATGGATGTTACGCCGGGGTTGCCCCCTAAAATACCAAAATAAATTAAGTGGAATTAAATGAAAGATAAACTTTTTTGAAAGCATTCCGCTAACAACCCAATTTCATTACTTCGTCATAATGACAAAATTGGCACAATATAGTCAAAATCAAAATCTTTGAAATGAAACAAACTTTCCAAATTTTAAAATTTATATTCGAATCTCCATAATGTCCTGAAAACACCAAATTATTCCTGAAATTAAATGATTGAACAATCCTGAAAACGCCAAAACATTTAACCCATGAATCGTAAATATGGCATTGCAATTCTTCAATGATTTGATTTTGAATTTCCGCGAGCCATAGATTGAGTTTTAAATACCTTGATCTACCATTCCAATCAGGAAAACAGTTCGCGTCGACCGAACGCTCTCCTTCAACCAGCATTTCCAACAGGTCAAAAAGGACTACCGCAGTAGACTCAACCTCGTTAAAACGATCTCTCGGCCTCACCGATCCAACAACCGCGATGTTCGGTTCCGGGTGGCGCGAGCCATCATCGACAGTAGGTTGCTTTTATCGCCTCCTAGAAGCTGGTTAGAACCCTAGCACCGGTCTACAACAGCTACATCCGCATTATATCTGGTCTCCTGCCATCCACTCCAGCAGACGCCGCATGCATCGAAGCGGGTCTTCTTCATTTCCGGTTCTGCTTAAACGCAAATATTGCCACAAAAGCCGCCGCCTTTTCCGCCAAGACCTCCGGAAGCAATAGGATCTTTCTCCTAGACGAGGGGAACAGAGTCCTCCGCACGGCCACCAACATCGACCTCCCTCCAGTGGCCAAAGCCCATTGGCATGGAGAGAAAAGTTGGCACGAATCCAATTGGACAATACTTGGGTCCAACTATGCCGACCACGTACACCGACGGCTCTCGATCGATAAACGGAGTAGGTTTCGGGATTTTCGGAGAAGGTATTGCTGAAAGCAGCAGTCTTCCTCCACAGTGCTCGGTTTTCTCGGTCGAGGCTGCAGCGGTCTTCCGTGCCGCTACGACGCCAGCCAACAAACGGATACTTATATTAACCGACTCACACAGCGTCGTTCAAGCGATCACTTCGGAAGCACCAAAACACCCATGGATCCAGGCGATAATCAAGTACGCCCCACCGAACACCATGTACACATGAATTCCCGGACACTGCGGAGTGCCAGGTAACGAGTCTGCTGATCACCTTGCCGGAGCCGGGACATCGGGTCCCAGACTCACCGACAAGGTAACCATACAAGACGTCAGATGGTGGATCATGTGGACCATTCGGGATCAACTGAAGCATGGAGCGAACTGGACAACGTGAGGGATCAACGCGTGATTTCGCGGCTTCGGATCGTGCTCACCAAACTCTTCTATAACTATGGTGGTCTGCCGTTCCGCAGAAGCTGCATGATCTACGGGGTAGCCTACACCGTCGAACACATCCTGTGCAACTGCCCGGAGTTCCAAAATCTTCGGAAGTTGCTCTGCCTAACTTCCAGCATCAGGGATCTGCTCGGGAATGATACTCCGGCCTCAGCAGCACTAGTAACCTTCTTAAAAGAAGCCAAAATCAACCACTTGGTATAGCAGGAATTTGTTTCGGCCGTCGGATTTTCCCTATTGGACCCATGCCAGCTGAGCTCTGTTTTGTTTGGATTATTCGTTTGTAGCTTGTTTTAAATAATTTTGTTTTCTGTTGTTCCTCTGTTTCACTATTTTATATATTTTTATTTTTTCCATATTAGTTGAAGAGCCAGCAACCAAAGCTATTTACAAAATTTTATTATACCATGTATTTAAAGGTTACTCACTATGAGACCTCTCCTTTCTTCGGAGATGAACTAGCCATAGGCTAAAAATCTCCTTAATAAAGAATTAAAAAAAAAACTTGATCTACAACTTTGTTGTGTTGTGCTGGTCTATTTCGAATAACTAAAAATTGTATATAAGGAACTTTTTAACCGTAAGTACTTTAATGTCATGAACTTCGAAAGATTATTTAAATAAAATGACGAAACTTTTATGAAAACACAATTTATTCCACTTAAGTTTGGCTTCTGAACCACTGTGCAATCTAACCATTTAATAAATCACTAACAAACTATAAGACACAATATTCAATTGAAAATATCTTGGTTCAAATTACGATCACATCGAAAATTATGTTCGATTTGTTCATTAATGAAGCGATTTGGCGCGGTATTGCTAAGTCAAAACTGAACATCCCTTCATCACAACCCAACCAACGCACAACTCAGCTGGTATCTGCTGTTCACAACCGAAAAAAAAATACGAATACAGTCACTCTTGGCACCACGCGACCGTCGGCCGGGCGGCGCGTCGACGATGGCGACATCAGCCACCCAAAAAACCCCCGCCAGCGAGATTGGCAAGCGTGTGAGCCCCCACCCCTTACGCTCAATAAATGATCGCCACTCATGCTCAGCACGTCAACTCAACAGATGGCGAGTGCTTGCCTCTTGGACTCACTCGTGATGTGTCACCTCGCACACGTTTTGCTCTCTGATCGACACAACGTTGACAGATTAGGCGAAGGCGCGGACCGCTACGGATCGTCATAGAAGGACGCGTGCACTTCTCGGTGGCGACTCAGGAATCGCGTGTCTCAAGTGCCGCTAGCATAGCTCGCTACTCCGCGTCATTGTTTGTTGTTATCGGAAATCGATTTTCTCTTCATTTCGATTTCATTCGTACCACAAAGTCAGGCACGGCATCGAAGAGCTCAAGTTATACACTGCAGTTAGTGGTCAGTGCGTTTGTTTGCGAATCTAGCAGCAGAAGTATCGACGGTGTGTATGCAAACAAGTCGTTGACTCGCGGAATTTTCGTCTGAGTAAGCATCAGCAGCACACGTTTGCTGCTGCGTAAGCTCGAAGAGAACGGAAAATAAGTGCATTGCGGTGGACGGGATCCCGCCGAGAGCTCAGTGCCGCAAGCATTGCCGAATGGGACGGATTTCATCGCTCGTGGTGTAGACCGTTGATTGCAAGGCCTGAAGAAAGTGTGCGACAAATCTCGAACAGTTCTTCCCCGTAGGATTTCAACATAGAACCAAAGTGCGTCTAATAATAGTTTAGTGTGGCACTATTTCCCAGTTTTACGTCGTTGTTGTTTCTGTTCCTCGGACGGGATTGACGATTCGGGAGTGGAAGATCTTCGAATCGATTGCGGGTACCAGCAGTGTCGTGCGTGAAGAATCTAAGTTTTTGATTTTGTTTTACGATCCAGATCATTGATTTTTATGATCTGGCCGCCAATGTATTTCAATCGAACGTCCAGTGTTCGAATATGCGTTGTGTGCTTAAGAATGATGATGGTAATATGCAGTGCAAATAATCAACAAAGAAGAAAGCGAAACTGAAACGATTAAGATAGTGATCATGGATAGTTGCTTGGGTTGCGACATCGTCGGACGGAGTGTCTCTCTCTCTTTCTCTCGGGACAGACTGAATGACTGTGTCGGTTGGGTCGGCCTAGGGGCAAAAGACTTTGATGGATTGCGAACAACAAACGATGGACGTGTTTGCGTTTGATGACCTGGTGACCACCTCCCAGATGTTGGGATTTAATTTGCTTAAGAGAATACGACTGCGCGAGGCGGCGGCTTTGAGTGTTAATCAACGAATGCTTGTCCGTAAACAAAGTGGTACCTTTGCGATAGACATTGGTGCAAATCAATACTGAATGGATGTTTATGGCAGGAAACGTTAGTCTTGAAGATAGTTGTGAAGTAGGATGCATTTTGCCTATTTGAATTTTAGCTACTTACTTAGGATTTCTGAGCACCTGGATAAACAATCCCTATCTATTCTGTGGTTGAATCCGTAAGTTCGAAAGAGATCGTCTGTCCAAATTCACGAATAATTTACGAAAATTCCTTCATGGAATTTTTATCATTTTTAATTTATTTACTTTTTTCCTGGCTTTGACCTTCTTACACAAGCATTCACCTGCTAGAAACTTAGTGTTCTTGAATCATTTCCACCGTGTTTAATTGAGAGCTTTCTATGTCAACCAATGCATGAATTTGTATATTGTTTGGCAAGCACAATGATACTCTATACTCAGCTTAGGGTAATCGAGAAAATTTCCAACCCCAAAACTTTTCGCTTGGTAATACCGCTTGGCTATTTGAAGCCCCTACTGCATATTTTATGAAAATATCTAAGACTTCAAAATAATAATTAGAATTTGTCATAGACCCATGTTAAGAATTTTAGAACAACATGTGAAAAAGGCCTGTGTGCTAAATGTAAACAACAGCAGCATTTGGTAGAAGAAGTTTGCTCTATCTGAAGGTGTTGTTACATTACGTGGGCGTGTTGTGATTCATGAGAAATCGACGTTTTAAGTAATTCTTTACATTTGGCGTATAGGCCGGCGCTTTGCACATGTTGCACTATAATTATGATGTATGTAATTAATTTAGTTTAAAAAATAGCGGTGCTGGTGGTGTAGTGGTAAGCGTGATTGCCTCTCACCTCTTAGGTTCAATCCCAGTCGGCACCGCCGGGATTTTCTGAGGCTTAAAGTCTTTGATCAAGCCGGGGAGTAAAGCTGTTGGTCCTCGGTCCATGAGTTGATGGATCGATGGCTAGGGTCCAGGTGTGGGAGCTGCCTTCTTAGCGTCGGTACTCAGTAAGGAATGGAAAACCAGATCGACGGAAAACAAATCAAAGAAAAGAAAAAAGTTAAGAAATCTGCCTTTACTTTTATTTTGGGTAATTGGGTAATTCGTGACTTCTCCGGTTTATTTTAGACTTACAGTGTCTTTGGAGAAGTTTGTGTATGAGGAAGTGGGGGTAAAATTAACATGGCAGATAAAATAAACACTTGACATTTTTTAACGGTGAAATAATCTTCTGAAACGTAAACAATTGAAGGGGTAGAAAAGGCTTCGATTGAATTACCTGTGTATTGATCGATATGTTGATGAATAAACCCTTACAAACGTCAAGTGTTCATTTTACTTGCTATGATTATTTTGCCCTCAAAGAGCTAATCATGTAGGGAATGATTACCTCTTTAATTTAGATTACTTAACTTTTCATGTGTAATCCATCTAGTTGAGGTGTGTAAAATCCATTTGATTTGCGAGTTGAGATAGTTAAATGGTGTCTTCGGAAAAAATGAATAGTATTAAAATATTCATTTTTGCAGAAGACATCAACTTCTCTTACATTTTATGACATAGGGGAAATGGATGTAATGTCGGCCTCAATGCCCCTAATTTGGGCCCATACATAAATTCAGCAATCGACTAAATTTTCAATAGCGACCAAAAATATCCATAAGTACCGTCCCAATGACGCGTTCAACTAGATAAAATTGATAAATAGCTGATTTTTAGCGATGAGTCCAATCATAGATCCATAGGCCAACATTAGAGCCATTTCCCATATATATAAGATTTTTGTGTGGAGTCTTCTAAAAATCTATGTTTTGTCAATAACTTATCTAGTAGCAATTTCCCGTTATCGACATGTTCAAGGTTGTAACGTATCAGGGTCGTTAACTTTTTAAAGTTTAGATCTATTTTGGAGCATTCATAAACCTTTTTTAGAATCTTTACCTATTGACTTTTTCGACATAGTTTAAAAACCAGAATCTTAAAAAGTTTGCATAGTTCGAGATCATTAAAATCAGTCTTAATTCAAGATTTTGAAAAAAATATTAAGTTACTGTATTTTGGGAGCCCAAAACCTTGATTTTTTTTAAACAGTTTTGAAAGATTTTCCAGAAACTAATGCGACAGAAATCTCTACTCTTAAATGTCCCGGAATCATTAAAAAAATCCGTGTCTCAAAATCATACAACATTTTCGTATACCGAAATTTATAAATGTTATGTGAGTGATTTTTTTTTTTAATATTTTAGACTTACATTTTTTTTTTGGAATGAAATCTTTATAAAGAAGTATCAAATCCCAGAATTTGAAATTTTAAATAAAACTAGACTGGAATATTGAAAAAAAAAATGGAAATTTCATGATCTCATCATTTTATTCTATATTCCAAATTTCGTATGGGTTACTTCAGAAGCTTGCTGAAATTTAAAAAAAATCTTAAAAAATGTTCAAGTTCAAGGGCTTTGTGGATTTTCCTAAGCTAAAAAATTAAGTGGGTCTGTGCTCTTGTACCAGTTGACTGATTCCTAAACAATACAAAAATCTATGGGGCAATGAAACCTTTCATTTGGATGTTGTTGCATCTATTACATCGTTTCTGCGGCTACCGAGAAAGACGACTTAGTTACAAAAATCTGAATTTTTCGAATCTTGTTCCGTCCATATCTCCGGAACCATTAGACCGAAAATTTTCAGGATTGTTCTATAAGACCATGAAACCTTCGCACAGTAGTCAGATATGGCAAAATGAAGAGCTTTATTGAACTATGTACAAACTATTGATTTAATAAAAAAAAAAGTGTCTTGTGAGGAATTGTTCACATAAGTATTGCCCACAATTTGACAATTTCAAAAGTTTATCATGGTCTACTACAGTGTTGGCAAAATCAGAAATCAATTGATATTTTTCCGCTCTCATGCGCTCGCAATATCACGCGTGATATTGGAACAAAATATCATGCTTGATATTGATTTTACAAGCTCCTTTGATATTGTGAGACTATTCACAACGTGCAAAAATCAAACTGAGAGTTGACTCGACACAAAAATGATTCCATTACACATCGTTTTCTTAGAAAGAGAAAGCATAGTTTGCTATCTCTTTTTAATCTTCACCGATGGCAGACGCAAAGGGACTGCTGCAAGCCATTATGGAAGTTTCGGTTGCATTCGGGTGTAAAGCAAAAATCATTAAACTCAATCTTACCACAGTTTGGTGAGATTTTCAGTTGGTGAGTTTTGTTAGCTTGATATTCCGAGCTGCGAAAGCACAGCTTGCAAAATCAACAGCAGTTGTTTGCTTGTTGATTTTTGTCTACGAAAATCAAGCGTGATCTTGGGCGTTGGTGAGATTTGATTTTTTGATATTTTCTCAACACTGGTCTATTTACTATGAAAATGTTAAAAACTTTATGTTTGTCCCCTAAAGAGATAGAAGGATACTTTTTTCAAATAATGTCGTTTTCGTTTTTGCGATGTAGCTACACCGGTGCTACTCCGGTACTACACCGCCGTACACCGAAAAAATCAGGGTGTAGCTCTCGGTTGCACCTTTGTTCACAAATAAATTATGATGAGCTGTCAATGACTCGCGCTTATTGCTGCTTACACTACACCGGTGTAGTGTAGCAAAAACGAAAACGACGTAAGTTGTAGAACTACTCAAAATGTGAAAGTTTTTTGAAGGTAACAAATTTCTATGTGCAATAGTTTTGATGATATGAACCGTTTGCTATGAGTAGCTCTGGCTCGTTTTTGTATAGAAAATGGCAAAACACGCGAACGTTCAATATGACCCTATTCACTCATTTTTGAATTGGTGCTAATCAAACTTTCACAACTAAGTAGTACAAAGTCTAAGCTTTAAAAAAAAAGCAGATGATATTGTGTCCCGGTTTTCCACCTTCTCCCCTATATGCAGTTAAATATAGGGTAGAATAAAGTTAAAAAGTGCTATAACTTTGCAGTGAATGCGTATGAAAGCCCAATACTGTTTTCAGTCAAATATGTAATTTTACGTTTACATATGCCTGGAACATTATTTACAAAAAAAATCATCATATAAAAAGTTAATAATGAAAAAGTAAATTTAAATGGGTAACCAATGAATCTCCAAAAATATAAGTGTTTGAAATTTGGTTTCTTCAACAAAGTTTCATACTTTGAGTACACACTAAGAAAAAATCATGTAAATTTATGTGCTCTGAGAGTGACATAAACGAGCGTAAATTTTGACATAAATTTGAGTCATAACAGACGTGAAATACAGCTCAATCAAACGTACTTTTCGTCGAACAACGAACTTTTCAGTCTTGGAGCACTTTATATTACATGACATGTTTGTTTACGTCTCATCTTTTATGTCAAAGACGGATTCCGTCACGTTATTTCTAAGTGTGTAGTTCTATAACTATTCTGAAGAAAATATCTTTCTATATCTTCAGGTGAAAAAGTTAGGTTCTTATTTTTTTTTTCATAGTTTATGACAAATTTTTGATTGTGGGTAATATTTTTGTGAACAATTCCTCTAAAGACACGTTTTTGATTAAGTCAATAGTTTATACACAATTCAATTAAGTTCGTGAATTTGCCATCTCCGACCAATGTGCTTTCATTTGATGTTTGTTGCGTCTAATTCATTTACAATAAAATGCTATAAATTTAAGATCCTCTAGATTCTCCAAACCGATTTGAAATTCTGATCAAGTAATCTACAAGATCAACAAGGACTGAGATAATGTTCTTAGCAATGAATCATTTCCAAACAATTTTATATAGTCTATGCGCATCAATTACGATCCATTTAATGTATATTTAAGAAGTTCATGTTTCTCCAAACCATCGTGGAGTTCAGATCGTTTGATCTACTATTTAGTTAAACCACAACTGAGACAATGTCCCTATTGGCAAAACATGTCCAAGCAGAGTCATAGAGTCTATTCACAACATATTCAGTTCATTTCTAGATAAATTTTATGTTCTTCAAATCGTCCTGCATTCCTTGGTTAATCTAGTAGATCGTTTGATCTGAACTCTATGACTATTTGTAGAATGCTTTGACACGTTTCACTACTACGGACATTGCCCCAACTGATCATTTGAATAGAATTCTGAGAGGATTTGAAGAACCTATAATATCTAATATAGTTGGAGATGCTTAACGTCCAATATCGGACTTAAAGTGAACATTGAATATAATATACGAGGAGATGAAAGTAAAGACTTGATAGTTCCATTAAAGTACGGCAGTGTAAAATTTGTATAAAGCGAGCGAAGGACAATTTTCAGGAAGGTACGAATATGATTGATTATCCCCTTTACCAAACTCATCCGTTGATGAAGTATGGTGAGGGGTGTCCTTACGTTACAAAGCGTTAATGTATTTAATATCTGCCTAAGTGTCCCTAATCTTTAGGTACATAGGTCAACAAAAGAGCTATTTTCTCTACAAACGGATGTAACTGATGCCCAGGGACTCAATAAATATGTTTTGATATGTTTAGCTGCTGGGGGCATTGCACAGTGGTCCAGAATGCAGATTTAGGTGGAATGATATGTTTTGAGCCTGAAATTGAAACTTTAGACTAAAAGTTTATTCTACAAAGTTGTTCATTATAGTAAGGCCCTCATTTTAATGACAATGAATTCTAGGATGATTCCTATTATTATTAAAATCAAAAATCTAACTTTTTTGTTTGAAAAAATTAAGGTATACATTCTTAAACAAAGTTATAGTTGAGCTAATTTCAAGCAACTTTGTAGAAAACAACTTTTTTGTATCTCTTAAATTGGCCGATTTAGAGCTATTTTCTTGAAATGAGTTAGGGTGGCTCTAAAAAAAACAGTTGTTTTGCTCTAGTTTTCTTATTTCGAATTTCTCAGCAAAGGTGTCTTTTAGATCTTAAGAAGGCGCACAATTTTGCTGAACAAAGCTTGTCAATATCTTTCGCCGATCAATAGGTATTGACGTTTTTATACTTAGAATATGCACTTTTCAAATGTTAATATCTCTGGTTAAGGCAAACAAAAAAAAATTTACGGCATTTGAAAGGGCGTATGTTGTTCTCATTAATATGAAAAAATTAGAGGTACGGTTTATTTTAAACTCGTATAAAATCAATTTGAATTTATTCATATTTTTTACTATATTCGGGTATATCTTTTTATTATAAGAGATACAGAAAAAAAAAATCGGTATAAAACATTTGTCTTAAAGAGTTTTAGAAGTCTCTAGAAGATGACTTCCATGATAAATTTCAAATAAAAAAGATAATAGGAACCACCTTAGAATTCATTGTCATAAAAATAAGCACCTTACTATAAGGAACAACTTTGTAGAAGAGACTTTTAGTCTAAAGTTACAATTTCAGGCTCAAAACATATCATTCCACCTAAATCTGCATTCTGGACCACTGTGCATTGTCTCATATGTGTTTGATCTTGTAGATCAAATGATCTGAGATCCAGATTGATTTTCAGAAACTTAAACTTCTTGCATGTAAACAAGATATTCTAGTTTTAGTAAATCGTTCTAGAGTTCAGATCACTCGGCAAAGTTGATGATTAATGGTGCATTTCGACTTTATACAGGGTGGCTTGTAGCTGATGGTCGTTCCGAAGATTTGAACTGCTAGCGCATACTTTCAGCTAAATTTGACATTTTGTTCGCTGGTGGTTCTAAGCTAGGGTGGTCACAAACATTAGAACCTGAATATCTCCGTTATAAGTAGGAATTGAGGTATAGTGTAGATCAACTTTTTTCATGGTTTAAGATCCTCTATCACCCTGTTTTGGATTGACCATGATCTTCCAGTCAGTTTATATATATATTTGGATATGCTCCGCTGCTGAGGACATCTTGTAAGCCTTGGCTGGCTGCTCTAATCGATTATATGGTCTAAAATCTCGAAAAAGTTTGAATATTTTATCGTCGGAAAATGGATCTTGAATGATTACTCGAATTTTTGTGAATATGATTGGGTATGTACCATAGCGATGGCAAGTGCTTGGTTGTTTAAACGATATAGTCAATGATTAGCATTCCAGCACGCTACACTGAAAAAAATTCTGAATTTTAATCATCGCGTAAATCTTACCTCGTTTAATTTCAAGCTTTAGCTGTCATAAAAACGAATTTTTTTACAAGCTTGTATACAACATTGCTGATTTAAACGATATTGCGATTAAATTGACATGAAATAGCATGAAAATTCACGTCAAATCTAGCATTGGCAACGTATGCTTAATGATCGCAGAGATTTTCATGAATTTTTAAAAAGGTACTGGATAGTATGGATAGCCTAGGACATCCCATTAAATTTTGTTTGATGATATTTTGCATTTATTTATTTAAAAAAAAACACGTTAAAGATCTAAGCCACATCTTTAATGTGTGAAAAAAAGTCATTCCAAAATGGTCAAATAATCATGTTGAACCATAATGGCTAAGGCCACGCTGTAAATGGTATATATTTAATTAGAGGGGATTAAATTACGAAGATTTATTATTTTAGCTCTTTGAGTACCGTGTGGGACCGAAATCCGTATACGTCTTACAAAAATTAGGCGTTTGGTATGAGGTTAATCTTATTTTCTATCCTGAATTGAGATTTTTTTTTAAATAAAGTAAATTTGGATTGAATTTTTATCAATTTTGTTCATAATTTATTTAACTCACTAGTACAAGACGATACTCAAGCACAAGCATCGTTTCATTTTGCATTTACTTTTCATCATTACTTCGTATCCTCGTCTATTCTTGCTTCTATTTTCTTCGATGAACGCAGAATTGAGCAAAACAGAAAGTTGGACATTCATGAAAGATTTTGAGTGTAGTAGTGATCCTCATGCTGAGCCGTTCTGCTGAGTGAGCTGAGCAAGAAATTTGCAGAAAGAATCACTTTTTATTTTCTAGCTATAAACATAAATTGACACATTAAAATTCAAGACCAACAATTGAAATGGCCTTAACTCCATTTTGTAAAAAAAAACCTTGTAAGGCCATTTTCTCGCGAACCAAAACATTCATCCGCAAACCTAGACCACAATCGGGTAGAGTAGAATTTCCCCTACCTGTTCATTATGTTGGTTTGCCTTGAATTGGTATTAACATGAAGAAAATTATGATACTGTAACACATAAACGTAAGGGTTACGCAAATACTGTAGAATTGCTGTGGTCAATTCTACTGATTTAAATCACTGAGCAGCCGGCGCCGGTGGTGTAGTGGTATGCGTGACTGCTTTCTAACACCCCAATGGGTCTGGGTTCAATCCCAGCCGAGGTCGGTGGGATTTTTCTGAGGCATAAAAATCTCCGGTCACGTCTTCCTTCGGAAGGGAAGTAAAGCCGTTGGTCCCGGCCCATGTGTGTTGTGAACGGGTGCGATATCCTACGCAGGTGTGGAAGCTGCCTTCCTGCACATTCGGTTGCCGTCAATGGATAGCAATCGATGTCCGTCGGTGATTGGTACTAGATTGCGGAACAGAGACCGGCGTTAAATAAACGAAAGAAGAAAGAAATCACTGAGCAAAAAAATATCTCACTCGGCTTTTTAAATCTTTAGCGTTCGGTTTTTACGCATTCAACCGGATTCTCTCACGGTGGAGAAAATTGTTCGGTCTGTTTGTATGTGAGTATGGCTATTGTGTTTCTGTGGTGCTCGCGCGATATAATGAAGTTTCCTATGCTTGCTCAGCTCAAGAATAGTCCAATGTCGCTTTTTAAATCAAAATAATGTAAACACAATGGATTTTAAATGCTATTCAAGGTAGATCTCACATTCTTTTAAATAAAGTGCAAAATTCAAACGATCCATTGTCTTATTATTGACTACCATCTCCCCTACATGAACTCAGTAAATGGAGGTCCGCCACTTGCATGTTTCATAAATCAAAATAGATAGTTGGGCTGACGCCACTAATCTATCTTCATTCTACGACCTAGAGCATTTCTACTCTGAAGACTTCCCACAAAATACGACTGCTTAATGTTCCAAACCTATATCGATAGCCCCAGAAAAGTACACCAACCGTACTCATCTAAAGCTCATCACAATATTAATAGCCGTTTAAATACCGGGATGATGTAAACGACTTCCCCATATGGAGTTATCATTTTTTCTTCTCATCATCTCATTTCTACATCCCGTTCCTTTCTCTCGTCTTCCTCACAATATTATTATAATCACATACCTCGCCTCAAGCTTCCCGCCACACCCGGTTCCACTTCGTGTGTTTGTCGTACTTACTTTCACGATGTCATCCACATATATCTTTCCGCAAGATATTTATTAAATTGTAAAAAAAGAAGATATTTAGTTTCTTTGTGTTCCCTTCATTTTTGCCATCTGAATGCCTCTCGTTTAGCAAAAATTCACAGACATAAACAGAAACAGAAGGCACACCAAGTGGTGTGTAGTTCTGTTCTCCGACATGGGGAAAATGTTTAAAGATTCATTTCGTAAATTTGAAGTGAAACATTGCCCACAGCAGCATCTATCATCTGGAGTCTTTGCATAGGAGCATGCTTATTTGCCGCAGTCAAATCATGTGCGCTGCTCCTACCTCAGTAACTAGGTAGTATGACCAAATCCCACCGGCACTGCACGGCTGCTGCGGCTTCTCCGAGGTGTCCGATAAATTGGCGGTACAATATGAATACGAAATAAATCAAAATTAATTGACGACGCCACTTTTAAGCTTTGCCTTCATTTTCAGCCTCGCAATCACGGCTTGTTCTACCAATACCATCCCCATCCTCTACTTTGGTAGCAAGTTCAGTTCATGTTACTCCCATCCGTTGAGAAGGAGCCCAATCCTGCGGAGTTGCCATTTCGAGAAGGGTTCGTTCACACTTTGCCCAATGGGAGAGCCAGTTGTTGTTATGCACCGCACTAAAGCTTTTATCGAAAACGTTTCGAAACAAATATAGCACCGAAAATTTAAAGCAGTCACGCCAGGCTCAGCTGCTGTTATTCCATGATCGGGAGCTCGGGTAGGCAAGTCAAGCGGACAAGACATTACTGTCGATTTATAACCTTAATCCGGGTGATCTCTTCCACAACCAGCACTGCCACTAACCACCTCCAGCTTCAGTTGTTGTTTACGAAAGGGCTGTCCGAGGTCAGTCTCTGTCAACTACCACTACGCTCGCCATGTATACATTGACTGGTATGCATATATGACGACGAGGCGAGGGTCGGACTCTCACTTTCATCCTCCGGAGGAGCTTTATGCGATTTCGCGTCTCTCGAAAGGAAGGCGATTATCAACGCGTATTAAATTGTTTAAGATTCAATTTTTCAACCAATTAGGCTCGATTGGCGTGCTCAACGGGGCCGTTAAAATGTCAGCGGGGCGGGTGTAAATCTGCGGGTGGATTATTGAGCTATGGCTAGCAATGGAGCTCGAGCTGAACAAATTACCAGTTCAGGGAACGCTGTACATGATTAAGTTTATTTTCTTTAAAGGGAAGGTGTGTACTTCTACTTTCAATTTTCCCGATATTGCAGAAGGACTAAGGTGGTCAAAATTGCCAAACTACAATGTTCGGTTTTAATATGTTTATGAATGTGTTGTTGAAGTTTATCGTTCATATTTTCATGGTCCATGAATCAAATTTCAACCGACAAATAGTATCATAATGAAATATGCTTCCAAAGAGGACCATTTCAGGAATACAAATTAGAAGTCGTTCATAAAAAGAGGATTAATGTATCAATAAAAACGAGCGTTTATTTGTTTATTATAAAACATTTAAACACTCACATATTAGCCTTTCAGGAGTAATCAAGTGAAACTGAATAGAGTTCGCTATATAGCTTTGACTCTTGTCGTCTCTTGTCGCCGCAGTTTGCAATAGTGTGCCTGAAAATTCTAATTGGGATTTTACAAAATATTCGTCAAATGTTTGCTTAATCTCATCTGGAAACGCTTTCAGCAACGTGGGGCTTTAAGTAGTGATAAACGTCACTAGAACTATTCCACAACCGCAAGCAGTATATGAGATTTGACTTGCGCACTATTTTTTAAGAAATACCTCCATCAATGTATGAGTTTGGTAAAGGAGTGTGATTATTACTGTCTCATTAATGGCCCTTTGCTCAATTTCAACAACTAGCGGACTATAAATCTATCACCTTCAGCACTTTCTCTAGCTAATAAATTATAGCACTAAAGTTTGATGTTGATATTAGTATAGCATCGTTCGTTTTCGTTTTCTTTATTAACGAGACTTTCAACCTTGGGCTGGTTCGTCTCGCATTAGTATTGCATTTTCTTCCAACTCTGATGTTTTAAATGTGTTGAGCATCATTTCAAACAAAATACTATTCAATACATATGACAAAAGCATAAATAATTCAATAATAGCAAATAATGATAAATCATTACAACATGTTATTTAATATTTTTATCAAAAAGTCAACAACAATCAGGTGAAAATTTATTCCAGTGTATATGAAATTACAGTGGCCTTTACTCGAACTCTTGTTCTTTTGCTACTCTACAATATTAAATTATTCATCCGGAACTATAAAAAAAAATTCAGTGATTCGCATTTTTCGGAAAATTGTGTATTAGTATAAAACAGATTCCATAAATACAGGGTTGGCCCAAATATATGAAACAAAAATAAAAAGGAATAACGTTGAAATGAAAAGATATTTTGATTGGTTCTTTTTGGGTTTGGCTACGTACATATTGAAGAATAGTATACACTTACAGGTCAATTCAATCACCTTAAACTTTTATGATTGAACCTTTTCGAAAAGCGGCACGCACCTCAGTAATTCGAGATTTTTATTTTGTATTTAAAGCATAGTTTCCATGTCAATCCCCATTGGTTTGGAGTAATTTTTACTATAACACATCACATGGGACAGTCCAATGAATTTGCATCCGGTGAATAGGGTGATCTAAAGTCACTTTTTTCGACATTCTTGTATGAATTGCAATGAAAAAATCGTTCAAGAAATAAACAAAAGTTGTTTCATTGCTAAAGTAGGCTTATTTCCTAGTTGGAAGCTAATTAAACTAACGAAATTAAAGTACGTAGCAGAAACCAAGATGATACATCATCAAAACACCGATGTCACCGGAAAAAAAACAGGATTAACCCGTGAACTTCGATCCCGAATTGCAATTAAAATGTACTTCTTCCTCTCTTTAAAAATATCAAAACGCTTTAACTGGACTAGCTTTTCAGGATACAGTTCTTTTGAAGAACTATAAAGATATTTTTTATTTTTTCCATAGCAATTTTTAACAGTAATACACTCCCGATCAGAAGTTTAGGTCATCCCAAAAACACATGCAACTGTTTTTTTCATATCTCTGCTATTTTACATCCAATTTTAATTCTTTAAAAGTAATTTGAAAGGTATTGAATGAAAATTATTTGGTTGGTATTTTCCTAAACATGTTTGTCAAAATTTGTATAATAAAACTTTACCTTAAATTTCAACATTTTCCAAAACTTACACTATATAATCATGACTGATTTTCTCAGAATTGAGTCGGCCAAATATTGAAATGAAAATGATAGTACAACCCTTGTTCTAAGCCCATCTGAGAAAATTTAGTGGCAAAAATTTAGAAAATATTTTAATTCAATAAAATAGTAATTCATGTCATCGATCATAAGTTTGAGGTCACCCACGAAAAGGTAAACCTGTGTAGAATGTAAAGGCAACCCTAAAGTTAAATTTCTTAACAATCAGAAATTATGATAAAATTTGAACGAGAAGGAGGATTTTACCACCAAGATAAATCTAAGGAAATTATGAGGATAATATCACGAAGATTCTGGGTGAAAAGGAATCCAAGGAAAATTCATAGAGGGTATGCTACGGAGTATTACAGTTAAATCTAAGTATAATTACTGTAGAACCTCAACGGTCACCAATTCAAAGAGGGTTCTGATAAATTTGTAAGGAGAACTTCAAGTAATTTCTAAGGTGAGAATTTCATAGTTCTTAGTTGAATTCCAAGGGAAGGAGCAAGATTCATAGGTTAATCAAAAATATATGATAATGTAAATTTGGAAAATAATACTAAAGAATTTCGTAGGAATATTCCTAAAACATTCTGAGGAAAATTCCAATGGGATTTCAAGGAGTATTCCAAGGATATTCCGCTGTCATTTTTTTTTAATTCAAAGGAGAGTTCTATAGGAGCAGCATTTCAAAGAATCTTTGGGATTTCCAAGCAGAACTTCATGGCAATTTCTGGAGAATTTTAAGTGAATGCTGATATGAATGTGAATTTTCAGGAGAATTATTCGGGAATCCCTAGGAACAAAACAAAGAAGATTATTAATTGGATGAGCATTACAGAGTGAATTAAAATTGTGTTCTGAAGAAGATTTTCATGAGTTTTTTTTTTTCTTGATTTGCTTTCCGTCGATCTTGTTTTCCGTACTGAGAACAAATACTATAGATGCCAGGAAGTCAGCTCCCACAAAAAGACCCTACTAAAGAGACTGGGTTGGGTAAAGAGGCGACATCTTATCCAATTGACAGGTCTTCTGCTCGATTGGAATAACTTTAACTATGACTTTTTTTTTATCAATTACCTCTTTAGACCCTACCTATCGACCCATCAACTCATGGATCGACCAACGGCTTTATGCCTCAGAAAATCCCAACGGCGTTTACTGGGATTGAACCAAGGCCCTTTGGAGTGAGAGACAGTCACGCTTACCACTACACCACTAGTACCATTAAGCATTTCATGAGTTTTATAGAGAAAATAATAAGGGAATAACAGAGAGACATCTCAGATGATGATATTCTGAGATGATTCTAAACATTTATCAGAATATGCTACAGTAATCCTGCAGAGTTCTAAGGGTATCAAGATGATTAAAAAATTACTATTTTTTCGAGATCCTGGACACAGGCAAATAAATTAAGATTCTGAGCTTTTGACTTTTTTTTTAATTTCAGGCTATATTCAAGAAATTTTATTTTAAATTCAATTCTCAGGACGTGGAGAAATTGCCAAGATTCTGGAACTTGAGAGGTTTTCAAGAGCCAAAACTGGTAGAAATATTCCAAATGCTGAATAATGTGTTTATCTTTTTATCATAGTCAGTTGTAGTTGTTGAACGGCCTTTAAAAAAGTCGCGTTGCAAAGTAGTTATTCTGTTAATAACTATTTCTTCAAATTAATAACATAATGACTACTATGCAGGCTATTGTACCGGGTGCATCGTTCCTTGGCTGCAGCTCGATCGATGATTGGTATGTTATTGTTTGAAACAATAAATTTTGATGATGTTTGGAGTTGACGTCAAGAGCAACGTTTGTTTTGAGTTCGAAAATGGAAGTGCGAGACCAACCTAGGGTGAAATTGTTGATTTCGTCAATGATCGCTGGATGCGAATGCTGCTGAGATAGAAACAACATACCATATGTTGGTGCAGAAAGCGCTATTCATTAAGTTCAAGTTGGAAGTACTTGCACATTTATTATTTGCTAAAAATGTGCTTTAACTAACTGGGCAATCAAAGGCCCACAATTGTAATAATTGTTATATTTAATGCTTTTTAGGCAGTGTGAGGTTTATTTTGCGTGTTTAATGTTATTTTAGTGTATTTTAAATACTCCAAGATCCTGAAAAAAGGACTTAAAAACGCCAAAAAAAAAAAGTCGGTAGGCTTTGGATAATTGCTGTAATTTTTGTTCAATTTTGTTTTATCGATAACCTTGATCGATATTAAAAAAAAACATTAAATAATTGCTCAATCACAGCAACTAATTCCCTTTAATTTGTTTGTATCCAAAATTTCAGCTCAGAACGAGTTGTCAAAACATTTTTTGTGAGCTAACAGCTTAGATTAGTTGTCACTTTTATTTTTTAATAGCTTTTAGCAGTTTTTAGAAGGAATGACCGGTTATTGCCACTTTTATTCATGTTCTATGGCTTTTTCCTTAAAAAATGACAATTTTCCAATTCAAATATCTCGAGTTAAAAAAAAATGATACCTCTGCCATTTTTTTCAGCAAATAAAGAACCACATTTCTTCTTTCCATTACTTTCAATAGATTGGTTTGCGCGTTTTAAAGTTATATTAATTTGAAAAATACTCGTTTCTTACCTTAAAATGACTATATCTTTGATTCATTGGTCCAAACGTTATACTTAGGTGATCAAAATGTGTGTTTTATAAATTTCTAAAAGTGTTCTCAAAAATAGTTTTTTTCTAAATACAAAGCAAAAAAAGTTATGGCCAAAAAATATTATTTCATGAATCACCCTAACCTTCTAGTTGTTTCAGTTCATAGAATGCGTAGATGATGAGATAAACATTTGACATCTTCAACAAAGTTGCTTGATTTTGCATCTTCTACAACTTTGAAGAAGTCAAAAAAATTCCCAAAAATTTCCCAGAAGAGTTAGACTTTTGAAGTCACCCTAAAACTGAACCATCCTAATGACTGATCCAATGAAAAGATGCGTTTTTTTAATACCAACAACTCTTTTGAAGACATCAAAACGCTAAAACCAGTAGATTTTGCGCAAAACCCAATTTCCATGTATTTTTCCACTCTGGACCACTGTGCAATGTCAGTAAATATCCAAATCACTCTATGAAACAAACTTAAGTAACCAAAATGCGAGCAAGACTTGCGTACGAACAATTTTAAATTTTCGCTCCACAGCAGTGATGGCATAATCATTAGCAAATTTATATTTTTCCACTCCCATACGTTCTCAATATCACGCGTCATGTTGGAGCAAAATATCATGCTTGATATTGATTTTACAAGCTCCTTTGATTTTGCGAGACTATTCACAACGTGTAAAGTTGAAGCCTCGATTGAAGCTGAGAGTTGAATAGACGCAAAAATGATTCCATTGCACCTCGTTTTCTTAGACAGAGAAGGTATAATAATGCTATCTCTTTTTTCTCTTCACCGATGGCAGACACGAAGCGACTGCTGCTAGCTGTTATCGAAGTTTCGGTTGCGTTCGGGGGTAAAGCAAAAATCATGAAACTTAATCTCACTACAGCTTGGTGAGTTTTGCAGCTGGTGAGTTTTGTTAGCTTGATATTCCGAGCTGCGACATCACAGCTTTTTGTCTACGAAATTCAAGCTTGATCTTGAGCTTTGGTGAGATTTGATTTTTTATATTTTTCTAACACTGCTCCACAGTGCTCATTTGAAGATTACATGTGAATAACTATGGGATAAGCAAATTTTTGTTCATATCTTTCGAACGATTCACCATACACTGAAAACGAAACTAGCTCAGAGAGTGAGTCACTATTAAATACTCAGTTGTATGGAGAAATTTCTGAAAGTGTAAGAAAATTACCAACAAGAATACCTATTGAACATTCTCTCAGAGCAATATAGAAAAAGGAAAGAAGACAATGCACAATGGTCCAGAATGAATATTTAGCAGGAAAGATGCATTTAGAGTCTGAAACTGATACTTTGGAAAAAAAAAAGAGTCTGCTACAAAGATGTTTCTTACAGCTAAGCCCTCATTTATACATATTAAAAAAAATGTGAATACTTTTGTCATAATATTTAGACGTTTGGTGTGTTCGGTAAAGTTTTTGTGCTTATAAAATTACTTCTTTTGACACTTGTCAACACAGGACCGCCCTATTCTCAAATTACTTGATATTTGTTTACTAATTTTAAATTTTTTGGAAATGGAGACGTATGTATCTCAGCAAAATTGTGGCTAAGTCAATTCTGAGCAGAATTTTTTTCTCTCTCTAAACGTTCTTATTTTTTATTCAGAATTGAATTAGGGTGAACAATTAAATTTAGTTAAACACTTTCACTTTTAACTCAATTTTTCATGAAAGTCATCTATGAGAGACAGATCTTAATTTTAATATTACATCCAAGAGGATGCACTTCAATCATGTCGAAAATCTTTTAAGGCCACAAAAATAAACAAATGCAGTAAAAGCAGCGTAATGTCAGTTCATATTGTCCTTTTTGGCAAGTAATATTACACCATATTTTCGACACGATTGCAGTGCATCAACTTTGAAGTGCATCCACTTAGAAGTTATATCAAATTTTTTTTTGCTGTGTGGGCACGGGCAGGACAGTAAATCTGAGTAGCTGAGCAGTGAAACAGTTTTTTTTTTTCAGGAGGAGCATTTCATCGTTTTAATATTATAAAACCATTTTCTCGTTTGTAAACGAGTATTTGACCATTTTGGCTATCGTGAATATAGATCACGATGGATTCTCCTGATGTTTGTGTACAATAAATTTTCTTTTTTCAAATGCATGGCATGCATCTTTATTAAACTGACCATGCATTTGTTCAAAGTTTCATGTACTAAAACATTACCAAGTAATTTCTCAGCTCAATAATAGTCCCCTAACGTTTGACGGACGCAGGAAGCTCATTAGTTCACCAAGCTCCAGATAGCTTAATTATGATTGATTTATTAGCCACATAGTCTACAGATATAGCTCACAACTTTGTTCGCCATTAAGCACTCTACATTTACCAGTCATTTAAAAGTTGTTACACTATGAAGAAACCAGTTTACACTAAGGTGTGCGTGGTCGCTTCAATTCATTGGCAATAGTCGCTGCTGGTAGTGAACTGTCAGTACAACAAGTACACCCCCTCAAGCGTACACACATAATTGGCCCAGTTCTAGCTACGCGTGTTCAAGTCTCCGGCCAACCTGCCCTACGGGATGATGACTGCTTTCGATCTCCTACTTCTCTCGGCTGTGTTTTTGTCTACTTCTTTTTTTTGTGGCCCACTCATTCCCAGGGCAGGAGCTCGTGGGGACCATTCCGTTTCTGAAGGCAATAAATTAGCATTTCAAAAATACAGTGCAACAAAAAAGTTGGAGCAGCTCATTACGAAATCGATCGTGGCGTTCTGCTTCGCTCGTGTCATCTGTTCGCAAAATAATGTCGAATGGCCGGCTGCAGACGATGATCCTCCGTACGTGCTGAGATGATATGTTACCAGTTTATTGAACATTTTAAATTATTGTCTCTTGGTATGAAAACGAATTAAGTCCTTCAGATTTGCTTGAATGAAAACGTCATCCCCTCTAAAAACACCTAATCGAATCGATTATAAATACCAGCTCAAACCGTTTCATAAACAAAAACCAGGAAAACGAATGTGCAACAAAATTCTTGGCAGGATTAAGTTCCTGATAACGACATTAATTGCTCGTGCATGTTGTGCGAACTCTTATCACTGCTCTACCCACTCTCTCGGGCTGAAAACTACAGTTTTGTCCTCACAATGCTGCATTCATAAACAACCACGATTGTAAACAAACGGTAATAAAAATTCTACACTTGACCCTTTGCCATAAGTCGTCTCTCCGAGGATAGATTCTTCCATGCAATTGCTTCAGCGGTACAACATGAAACGATCAAGGAGTACCTACCCCAAAATTTCAAATGCAATAATGCCCAAATCTGAAACAATTCACGGCTAAGCGCACCCCTTTTGTAATCTTTTACGATCGCTATTGATTCGATATGTCAAGAGGTGCAAAATTTCTCAAGGCACAGCTGTGGTTTTGTTTTTGCACAATAAAATTGGCGAAATTATTGAATCACTGGCGCGAGTGACGTGTCGCCTACCGTCACTCCTACACGCGCTTAAGCTCTTCAGCTCCGGTGGCGTTTATGACAACCGAAAAGAATATATTTGACTGAGGCGCCAAATAGGTGACTCGCCCCGTGTTGAAGCGCTTTCGATGAGCACAGTTATGGCTCGAGTGCATGACTTTTTCACCACACGTAGCACGGAAATAGGCGAGCACAGCAGTCATAAATGGTGCAATTTTATTTGCAACTCCGGCCGGATGTCGGTGACTGGTCCAGAATAATGAGCTTGAACGGGAGAAATAAAACAATATGAGCGATTTCTGCAATGCTTAACTTCTAATCGGGGCGCTTATCAACCTATCCAAAAAGATGCTTTAAGATGTGGGGCTTAAACTTTTCGATGCATATGAATCTTTCGTTAATATACAGGATTTTAATCGGGCTGTCAAACCAGATAGCCCTCAGAACATCTTTTTGAATATTAATAGGAACAACTTGTTGCAGGAGATTCTTACGAATTCTCAACCAATCTAAGCAACGTCCGTTCAGCTTTTGGCATTTTCTCAGCGTAAAGAAGGCATATTATGTGGTTGATTGCATTTGTGTGCTGCTGGCTGATCTCACCTTTCCAATCTATAGAATTGTACAAAATTAATTTTGTAACACGTTCTTACAACTCTTCAAACTCATTTCGCATAAAACGTGGTGTATGGGGTTATGGAATCATAAAATATTATGATGATATTTTGAATTTGTAAGTAACAAAAGGAAGTTGAAAAGTATGAGTTTGACACATAAAACCTGTGAATTTCGCTTTAAGCGATTAAGCGATTTTATCATTTTCTCTCACCTATTCTTCACTCTTCATTCTTCGCAAACAGCGATCAGGAAATAGCTGATTGTGATTCTTTTATATTTATATGTACAACACATCCCTTGCAACCTCTTTTGAACAGTTCCACGCCAAATGACGAATCGATCTGCTTCAAATCCAACAAAATATTTTAAACTTAAAAAACAACAAATTACCTTCTTATTTTTAAATTTGTTTTCGATTAGCTGAACACCATTTGTCAGTGCGATTAGTGGTATTGTTGTTAATTAATAGTTTGTTGATTATTTTTTTTTTTAATTTTATGCATATTTCCTGGAATCATAGATCTTGAAAACATTTTTTTTAATGTACAAAAAATAAAAAATAAATCTACAAACTATTAATTAACCACTATGCTAATCTCACTGACAAACAATGTTAAATTGATCAAAAGCAAATTTGTTCACGTTTAATTTGGTGTTTAAATAATTGATATAACTTCATTACAACTTTTTTAAAGTGAAAGTTTATTTTTAGCTGTATCTTGAAAATTTATCCTACAGAGATTTTTTCTGACTACATTTTTGGATTTACCGCACGATTTTGATTTTGGAAAGTTTAAATATGGTGTAAACTAGTGTTATAGCTTACAAATACAAAATATCATTGGTGTTAAAATTAAACCATGATTCCATAATACCATACAAAAATGTATTTGCAAAAGGACCCCTGCTATAAATTTCTCAGGTGAATGTGACTATTGTTTTTTTTCGGTATTCTTTTCATTTGAAAGGCATGTTAAGCAGCTTCGTAACGTAGGTAGATCACCTTTTTGTGGTACGTTACGGGATGTAAGATCTACCACCGATTCCTAGTCCTGAATACTTCAAACTAGACGAGTGAACTGCGTAGGTTGAAGTCGACCAAGAGAGCCGCATTAAGAAAATTCACTAAGTATCGTACGCTTTCGCTGAAACGTCACTACGTTAGGCTCAAATATGAGTTCAAGCGAGTTAGCCGTCGATGCTATTCGCGATATCAACGAGGGATTCAGAGGGAAGTCGCACCCGAAGTCATTCTGGAATTACGTTAATGAGCAGCGCAAGGAATCCGGCCTACCTTCTTCAATGGTGTTGAATGGAGCAGTTGCTTCCACTCCTCAGCAGATCTGTCGCTTGTTTTCTGAGAAGTTCGCCAGTTTTTTCACGAATGAGAGATTAACTGACGAACACGTTACCCTAGCAGCTAGTAATGTTCCACTGTACGGTCAAACACTGGGTGCGATGGATGTCAACGTCGAGATGATTTCCACTGCCGCATCACAACTCAAGTCGTCCTTCAATCCAGGACCGGATGGCGTTCCATCCGTATTCCTGAAAAAGCATATCGCCAGCTTGCTGATGCCCATGCTTCACCTATTTCGATTGTCCATCTCGAGTGGTACATTTCCATCTTGTTGTAAATTTGCACATATGTTTCCTATCCACAAAAAGGGCAGCAAACGGGATGTGGACAATTATCGTGGAATTACGTCGTTGAGTGCAGTTTCGAAGTTAATCGAGTTAGTCATCATGGAGCCTCTACTCTCTCATTGTAAGCAGTATCTAAGTGGTGATCAACACGGCTTCACTTCCGGTCGTTCTACTTCCCCAAATCTGCTGTGTTTGACATCGTATCTTACGGAAAGCATGGCAGAGAGGACTCAAACAGACGTCATATACACCGACTTGTCAGCTGCCTTCGATAAGCTAAACCATGCTATCGCGATTGCCAAGTTGCATAGACTTGGGGTCAGCGGCAACCTCTTGCGATGGTTTCGTTCATATCTCACTGATCGGCAACTGATGATTGCCATTGGTGACAACCGGTCCAATATCTATCTAGCTACGTCAGGAATACCTCAAGGAAGTCGCCTGGGACCTTTGATTTTCTTACTCTACTTCAATGACGTGAACTTGGTCATCGAAGGCCCACGACTATCGTATGCAGACGATCTTAAAATCTACCTACGAATCCGCTCGATTGATGACTGTCACTTCCTTCAACGTCAGTTCGAAGCCTTTGCCAGCTGGTGTAATTTGAACCGAATGGTGGTTAACCCCACTAAGTGTTCAGTGATCACTTTTACTCGGAAGAAAGAACCAATCACATTTGAATACAATCTTATCGGCACTGTAATCGACCGTGTGAACCATGTGAAAGATCTGGGTGTTATTCTGGATTCTCAACTTACGTACAAGCAGCACATCTCGTACGTTGTCGACAAGGCGTCTAGGACATTGGGATTTATCTTCAGGATAGCAAAGAATTTCTCCGATATCTACTGTTTGAAGTCACTGTACTGTTCCTTGGTGCGATCCATTCTGGAATATTGTTCTGTGGTCTGGAGTCCAAACTACAACAATGGTGCTGAGAGAGTTGAGTCCGTTCAACGCCGTTTTCTTCGATTCGCTCTGCGGAAGCTGCCTTGGAGAGACCCATTTCATCTGCCCAGCTATGAAAGTCGTTGCCAGCTGATTGATCTGGAGCCTCTCCGAACTAGAAGAGACACCTCTAGGGCCCTGTTCATTGCGGACACTTTACAAGGTAGAATTGATTGCTGTGCAATCTTGGGGCAAGTCAACATTAACGTCCAACCCCGTGCGCTACGTAACAACGTTATGCTGAGATTGCCACTTCAGTGCACAAACTATGGCATGAACAGTGCAACGAGTGTTCAATCGAGTCTCGGGCATCTTCGATTTCCATATGCCTCGACAGCTGCTACGAAGATACTTCTCATCGTTCTTTTCTGGCACAGTTAACCGTGAATGATTGTGTATTTTATTTATGTATTTTATTCTTAGTTTTTATTTTTTGATTTACCTATATAAGTTACTTAAATCATCATTGGGGCTATACACAACCTGTTGATGCAGACAAATAAATAAATAAACTAGAGGAACAAGATTTGTCAGTAATCAAAGGAACACATCTTAGTGCTTGGACCGAGGATGATCTCGAAACAAGGAAAAAATTAGTTAGTAAGTCTTCATCTATGTGATTTCCAATCTTCTATTCGTTGTTCCCTAGTTTGAAGTGGTTAGGACTAGGGTTCTGATGTATGGTCATTATCGGTGTCATTCCTTAATTTTGTTGCTAAGGAATCCAATTTTGACTGACAAAGGGGCGCGCCTTTGGAGATTGTTTCAACAAACTGAAGGGTATAAAGAGCGGGACCTTTCAACCCAAGCAACATTGCAAGTTTTATCGAGGTTTTAAAGCATTCTACAAGCCTAAATCATGGGCTACAGAACCCTCATAAAACCAGAAATGTTACTGGGGAATTAGAGACGGATCTTTGCGATAAATGCAAGAAGAACAACTTTAAAAAATCGAATACTTCGCCCAGAGACGAACCAGCCCAAGGCTGAAAGTCTCTTTAATAAAGAAAAAAAAAATCGAATACTTCATCATTTCTCAATAGTGATGGAGTAATACGACATGCACTAAACTAAGGACACGGGAGATACTACAATAGATCAAACTACTGGTCGCAGCAGGATTTTGCAGTGTGTCAGGTTCGTTTCTTGAGGCCTCATATAACCTTGTCAGTTAAACACTTCTCTGAGCTAGAGTAGATATTGTTGTAATCGATTTGCCTGTATGCCTAAATATTAAATGTATGCTGATCAATTCTTTCATTTCAAAACGTTTGAAAAAAATACAGAAGTTGAAAATGAAGACGAAAATCCGATTCAATAGCAAATGTATGATGATGTAAGATTATCCCAGTTGATAATTTTGTTTGTTTAGATTAGATAATTGATAAAATCTAAATATTAAAAATGAACGCTCACAAGATACGCATTTATCTCATATTTGCCTGATATAGCTCTGTATGATGGAGAAGAGTGTATTTCAATTTGTTGTGCAGTGAAAATATAATTTTAATTACGTGTGAAATTGTGTTGTGTGCCACGGTTGATTTATTGAAATGCGTGCCCAACTGTAATTGTTAACACGATAAGTAGGAGACAGGTTGCAAAAGCAGCTCGTTCTCGTTAAATTTTATTTATTTTTCAATCCCTCCGCACAGTGGGACGAAATAAAAAATAGTGGGACATGGCTATTTGCAACGAAACTATTGAGTGTAGCATTTTGATGTCTTCTAGAATGTATCCTATTTTTTTGAGAACTTGAGATGTGAACATTTTTGATTAAGGGGGGTATACACTAAGATAAAAAAATTATGTCTTGTTGAAATTGATGAACATCTATGGAAATATTGTAGATGAAGTCATTTTGAGAAATTTTGTCTAAAACGTGAATTTTCTATCTCTCAAGTGGACGAAGTTATAGGGTGAAAATGGAGTACAATCGGTAGTACCCCCTTAGAAACTTTTTTTATCAAAACTTTTTAGTTTGAATTTTACTTTTTTTTTAATGTTCTACAAAGTTGTAAGTGCTCTAAAATGCACATTTTTCTCAATGAAGTATATCGCTATCTCTTCATGTAAAGGATTTACATACGTATTTATAATTTTTCACAACTAACTTTAAAGTGGTATATCTTGCAGGTTAGCAGGTATTAGCAGCTAAACTCGACGTAATTTCTTTCAGCAACTTATACCCTACTGTAAAATATACAATTCATAGGTGGATCCAAGGAGATGCCTAATGAATTTTCTAATATAGTACCTCAATGTTTTGTAACGTTTTGCTGTTTTCATTACCATTTTTTCAAGTATGTACATTAGAGTGGGTTGTAGCTTCGACAAAGTTGTTTTGTATAGTACTCTCAATCTAAGTCCGTTTCCCATACAAACTTTAAAATTCTCCCGCAAATCAAGATTTTAACCAAATTCGTTCAATTTGCCCAGTTGTTGGGGACTAGTATAAGCATTGAAAGAGCAGTGAGAAACCGACTCTAATGTAAACACATGGAAAAATGATCATGAAAACAGTAAAACGCTACAAAACATTGAGGTACTTTTTAGAAAATTCATTATGCATCCCCTTGGATCCCCCTATGAATTGTATATGTAACAGTAGACTAGAAGATGCTGAACAAAATAACGTCAAGATAAGCTGCTAATACCTGCATGCAAGATAAACCCCCTTACAAATAGCGATAAAAAATTATAAGAAGGAACTTAAATTCTTAAGGTGATACCCTAAGGAAGCCTTAGCGTGAAACTTCAAAGGCACAAATGTCAGCTTTCACAAAACATACAAATTTGAAATTGCTACTCTCTGTTTGTAGTAGCACAGTAAACAAGGAGTAGCAATTTCAAATTTGTATGTTTTGTGGAAGCTGACATTTGTGCCGTTGAAGTTTCACGCTAAGGCTTCCTTAGAGTATCACCTTAAGGTGATAGCGATTTGTTTTTGCAGCAAAAATGTGCAGTTGTAGAGCACTTACAACTTTGCAGAACATTGAAAAAATTGTAAAATTCAAACTAAAAAGTTATGGTAAAAACCAGATTTTAAGGGGGTACTACAGTTTGTTCTCCATTTTCACATTATAACTTCGTCCACTTGAGAGATGGAAAATTGACGTTTTCGACAAAGTTCCTTAAAACGACTTTTTCTACAATGTTTCCATAGATGATCATCGATTTCAACTAGAAATAAAAAAGCTACATTTTTTTTTAACTTAGTGTATACCCCCCTTAAGCAACAATTTTTACCACTGCAATAAAGTATTTAAAAATTGAAGAAACATTCTACAAGACATCAAAATGATACACTCAATAGTTTCGTCGCTAATGGCCATGTCCTTCTTTTTTTGATTTCGTCCCACTCGGCGCACTGGAAGGAAGCAATTGCCTTCCTATAGTATGTGCCCAAGTAACCAACAAGCCCGCTAATTCGCCTTTTTACAATATAAGTCTGATACACGGCTAACATAGGGCATGCTAAGCTTTATATTAGACGCATATTAGCTTTATATTGCAAAAAAGCGAATTAGCGGGCTTGTTGGTTACTTGGGTGTGGCGGTGTAATCGATTATTAATTGTCTCTCAGTTCCCTGTGTTCCCATTGTTGCATGCAGCGTCCGTTGACGGTGTTTTGCTAGCAACGGAATGTGGCAAGTGTGAGTCGGGAATAGTGGCAAGTGATCTGCCGTTAACTTGTAGTCGTAAGTGTTCTCGTGTGTTCCACATGAGATGCACTACACTTACAAGGAGTACGGCAAAGGTTAGCACGGACAATGTTAATCTTCTATATAAGTGTGACGATTGCTGTCTAGTTGAGATGAGCCGAGTGATTCGATCTCGCATGTTAGAAATATTGAGGAAGAAGTGAAGAGAATATCTTCAATTTTGGCCTCGATCACAGACATGCGAGATCAGATTGCTGCTCAAAATGATAACGCATTGCAGACAGGAATGGAAGCTATCCGCTTAAATGTAAATGGTACCTTAAAAGAGGTCGTTGGTGGACTTAAAAAAATATTAAATGAAAAATAGGAAAATATGACTAGTTCATTTTCGAGAATTATTGCGGACAAGAATTTAGCTGCATTGAATAATGGCAATGAATCTGGGCTGGTTCCTTCTGAATCGGGTCTAAAATCCAATATTAATAGTAATAGTTATGACGAAGAGAATTCTACCGATGATAAAGTTAAAAGTAGTTTCGCGGATGCTTTGAAAAACGGACAAAGGAACGGTAAAAGTAAGAATAGGGATAAAAATAAAATTGAGATTTATAAAAGTAAGGTTAAAAGTAAAAAACTGAACTACCGTAAGGTTCATCCAGTCATTATGATAAAGCCTAAAGAGTCCAAACAAGACTGCGAGGAAACTCGCAAGTTTTTGAAAACAAAATTGGATCCAAAAACACACACAATTAGTAACTTTAGAAACGGGAAAAATGCCTCCATTATTTTCGAGTGTACAACAGCAACAGCCTCTGTTTGAGTCCTCAAAACATTTTCCAAATCTGAATAGGGAAGATGTACCAGTCATGGCTATACTTTTTTATTTATTTATTTAATCTCTGCATCAATAGTACCGTGGCCCCAATAATGGTTAGTTAACACTACTGACTGCCATTTTCATGATAAAACATATAGTAAAATCTGAAAGCTACTCGTTACGATTTGTTCTCCAAGAAAATAGAGCGGTAAATTTCCGTCGCAGTAACTCACAGATGCAACTCGGTTGAATAATCTTTGACGACCGATGATAGCGCCATGCAAGCCGTAGTTAGTTCTAATAAGTGGCAATCGAAGCATCTGGTTGTTTCTCAAGGACCAGTGCTGCACATTGATCCAGAGATCCACATACCGTGGTAGAGGTAACAATAGCTGCAATTTCCAAACCTACGACTGGATGCCTTCCTTCAGATAACAACTTGAGTGCGGTAAAATCGATTGAACTGTTTCAAACACATCGTCGGTACATGAGCGAGTCGATCATCTCTTTTTGCCGGCGGGGAATACCCCTCACCATCCCTCTCCAACGGGGGAGTTTGGTAAAGAGAGATGATCAAACCGATTTGTACCTTCCTAAAAAGTTGTGCTTGCTTGCTTTCTACTCTGTATATACAATTTTACACTGCCGTACTCTAACGGAACTATAAACTCTATACTTTCATCTCCTCATCTATCGTATAAAAATTAGCACTTTAGTCTGTTATTTGAAATTAGCATCTTCAACTATAAACATTGATGTGTGTTCCAATAAAGCTGGGCAATCAACTCGATTCTGCAGAACATCAGCGACAAACATAGCTCTTAGAGTGTCGCGACCAGTGTTGAGAGGTTCTAGGTGTATTAATGAACAACGTTCCTCATAAGGGGGGGGGGGGAGGTGGGCAGCCTAAAAGGATTACGCCACGGTAATTGTCGAAGTGCGTAGCGAATGAATCGGCGTTGAACTGACTCGATTCGGTCAACTCTATTATGATAAAAAGGGTTCCAAACAGCTGCACCATATTCTAATGTTGATCATACTAGGGAACAGTATAACGATTTAAGGCAGTAGACGTCAGTGAACTCCTTAGCTATCCTAAAGATAAACCCCAAAGATCTGGAGGCTTTGTCTACCATGAATTAAACGTGCTTTTTGAACGTCAGTTGTGAGTCCAAAATAATACTCAGGTCCTTCACGAGACTAACTCGTCCAATTGAAACACCCAGGAGTGTGTAATTGAACTTTAAGGGCTCTTTTTTGCGAGAGAAGGTGATTATCGAGCACTTGTTAGGGTTTACTGTCATGCGGTTCAAGTCACACCAGTCACTGAATCTATCAATCTGATTTTGTAGAAACATAGCGTCAGTATGCGTTTGAATCTTGAGAAAAATCTTAAGATCATGAGCGAATGACAAACGAGGTGTCTCTAGCACAAAGTTCACATCGTTGAAATATATTAATAAAATTATTGGCCCGACTTCCTTGAGGAATAATTGTTTCTAATATGGTATGTTCCTATGATGGAATTTGGAATTTCTGTAAGCCATGATAGAAACAAACCATAATAGGAACGTTAACCATGACTGGTACATCTAACCTAGTATGAAAACATTTATTGTTGAAAATTTCGAAAATATAGTGTAGGTCCTGAAGTGTACCAAACCAACATAAGGAAAACGTATCAATACACACATTGTCTATTGATATGATGATGATATAAAACTACCACTCACTGTAGCAAGACAACTGTAGGTAGACTGTGGACTATCTTCACTGTTCGACTTGATCAAGTTCAATAACCTCTAATTGTACTCAACCTATATGAAGGGCCAAAAACGGTTTTGGTGAATCCATGGGCAACATCGCCCAAGTGCATCCACGGGATAAATGAGATTCTCCTTCCAAAAACAGGATCGTACAACCGGTCAAAAAACATGCCATCTAACAGGAGGAGTGGGGAGAAGAGCCCACCCTCTTTTAACAAAATGTTAAAGACAGGGAGCTGGCATTTCCACTCTCCCTATCCATTTGCTTTAATCGGGTGCCCATCTTCTTCTTCTTCTTCGCATTTCAAGCTTAATGCTTATTGCATTTTAGCTTATTGCGTGCTCTCAGCTTAGTGTTCTAGATTCACTTAAACAGTTATTAATTGAGAGCTTTCGATGCCTGTACCATTTTTGCATTGATATGATTGTGTGGCAAGTCCAATCATACTTCTATGCCCAGGGAAGTCGAGAAATTTTCCAACCCGAAAAATTCCTAGACCGAACCGGAAATCGAACCCAGCCACCTCCAGCATGGTCTTGCTTTGTAGCTGCGCCTTTACCGACTGAGCTAAGAGAGGCCCCTCACGCACTCACGCACTCAGCATATAATGTTTCATATAATAATGGAATGAAAGTTAGAGAAAAATAAAGGAAAGATCTTGAGATTAGAATTCATCATCAATGTGTAAAAACTGGTGATCTCAAACTAGGCAGTAGCAGCGCCAGCCGCACCCGAACGCAGGTCGAGAAAGGAATAGGTGAGAATGTGTTGGCGTGACACTCGCTTTGATGGAAGCCGAAGAATCCTCTGCACTTCCTCGAGGAATCACTGGGATATTGGGTAAAAGGGTTGGGTTACCAGCAGGGTTCGTTTTGGTAAACGATAAACTGAATTGATGTCCTAACGCTTAGATAACGCGAAGAAGCTTAGGATTGAAACCACGGTCTTCTACTCAGTAATCAAAAACGTTTGCCACTAGGGAAACGAGCTCCTTTTTAAGCATCGAGTTGCTGTTATTACCATGTTGTCATATTAACAAATAAAACGATTGACAAATCTTGAATGTGGATGGGCCTGAGATACTCAGTAAGTAAGCTACTGCAACCGACGATCTTTCAAATTCGAAAACTATGCGCTACGAAAAAGTCTTCATTAATTTCCACTTTCACGTGACGTTCAATCTTTCGATTTGCTCTTTACGCATTGTTCAGGCTATCATAGCAAGCTATGACCGACGTGATGATTGTTTAAGTCCTGGTTAAACAAGCTATTCAAATGGAATTACGTTCTCGAAAGTAGTCAATAATGTATTCCAAACTGGATCAAGCCAGCTCCCTACTTTTTTCCAAATATTCCCAAGCGTCAATCAAAACAAACGGATTGTTTTTAACTGGAACAAGATCACCAAATACAAGCACCATGGTAGCACCAACACAACCTTAAACTTTTTTTTTTTCAAAATTACGATAAGAAATAAAAGGAAAAAATATACACAACCACATAAAAACACATCAACAGGGAACATGGCCTTCTTCTTAATGCAAAACCCACCATTATAAAACCTCCATCATTGTAACATTATTAAAGGTGAAATTATTCCATTCAACGATTATTTTTCATCCCGGACGCGTACATAGCATTTTATAAAATATGATTAGGCACAAGTCCATTTGATACGCAAGTTGCGCCGAGAAATATCAGCAACAACCACTTTTACCTTGCACATTTTCTAAACTGCAAATGGTTGAGCTACTCTTAACAGAATATATTCGATTATGGTCTTTAAATGTAACATAAATATGAATGTTTCACAGAAAAACTACTGCGTATCCTAGTAGTAGATAGTGTTACACTCGGTGCTACACACACCTTCCATACCAAGGGTTTTCAACCTTCATAACATCAACTACCGTTTAATAGAATGATGCTATGCTAAACATTTGGCAACACAATACGGTTCGCCCGAAAATATGATTTTCCTGCCATTGAACTTGATAAATAGGGGAAATGGCTCTAATGATGGCCTATGGATCTAAGATTGGGCCCATCGCTAAAAATTTGCTTTCTATTAATTTTATCTAGATGAACGCGTCATTGGGACGGAACTAATGGATATCTTTGGTCGCTATTGAAAATTTGCTGAATTTATGTATGGGCCCAAATTAGGGACATTTAGGCCGACATTACATCCATTTCCCCTAATCAGGAGGGAATTATAATCAATCGAAATTGATCTAGCGGAGAAGTCTCAAATCTGCCACGTCAAGGGTCATTGTGCAAAGCTCGTGCTCGATTATGCTTATTATTGTTTCAGCGACTGATTTATCCACCAAAATTGATTGACTGTCAATCATCTATCTATATCTACTACTCGGGGGTCCAGTGGCGACCATTTTTGCTTACTATGCAGAAGATCGTGGGCTCAACCTCTAGACGCACAAAGATATATCTTATGATAGTCAATTCACAAATAAATTAATGAAAAATTCAATACATTACGCAATTTGTCACAATAATTCAAAACTACACTTACAATCTTGTCAGCTTTTAATGACGATGACTCATAACAACTTGTCATGACCTCAGCAAACCTTCACTTTCAAAACACCGCTGCCAGTCCCAATGTCCCACGGTGGACAAACCCTTACGTAGCGTACACAGCAACAACTTCCACCCAACTCTATTGTCATTCAAAAAGCACCGCCGCCACCAGCATCTATCACCTTAGTTATCCTATTCCCAATAGTTCTCTGGCATGAAAAAAAATCTACAAATTCATAATGGCTATATTGGAAACAAAGCCCCTCCTCGTAGCATCAACTTCACCACCCCCTACCCAACCTCCGGATCACAACTAGCATTTTTGCCCACACCCGACACACCGCCAAGCAGAGGCGTATTGAGGATTTACTGCGCCCTTAGCAATCTTTGAATATTAGCCCCTTTCATAATTTAAAACAAAAACCAAATGCGCCAGTGGTTGAGTGATAAGCGTGACTATCTATACATATGGTCACATCTTCATTTGAAAGGAAAGTAAGCCGTTGGTGCCGCCCTTGGGTTTGACACGTTGGGTCCTGGTGAATTTGTTCCCTGGCGTCGGTGTCTCAGATCCCAAGGGTTCTGACACTAAAGTCAAAAAACATTTGATTTAATAAAAGAATGTAATCACAATATTTTTCGAATTCCAAAAATGTTGAAGATTGTGAATATATTTGTTCGTCTCATTGAATTGATTTCGAAATGCATGTTTATTTTCAAGATAACGATAACGTAACGAAAATGTTCAATATTGAAGATTCGTTCAATATTTAATTATCCTTGTAACAACATTGTAAAGGTAACTCAAAAATAAAAAAAATAAAACTTTCAACCATAGCTGGATTACCTTAACAATTTCACTGCAAATCTTCGGAGGATTTATTCAAGAACTTTCTTCACATCCCCCATGGAATCCATCTCAGAAGTTCTGAGTCAAAACTATCTTAAAACTCTATCTATTACCAGTTCTCCACCGCACTCTCAATTATTCTCTCCATGATATGTAGTTCAGGTTTCCATGCAATTATCATCGCATTTATCTTGAAATTCGTGGATCTCCTGACAGATTTATTTTTTTAAATGTGGTCAAAAACCAGCGGTTGTCAGCGTTGTCCTCAGATTACCAATGATATTTTGCTTAGAGTTTCCATTGAAATACTCCTAGGAATAAACTCTTCTCATAATTACCTAGATATTCTCCGCGGAAGTCCTTAAGAATACATTCAAGAATTCCCTATGAAGTCTCTGCAGAAAACCATTGCAATCACGCTCATTGATTTAATGTAAATGAAATTAATGTCATAGAAAAGATGCTAGACAGAATCTTTTGTTATGCACCCCTTTGCCTGATCGCCCCTGGTGGGGACCATTATCGCCATCCCCTCACTACGTTCCTACCGCGAAGCAGTCACGCTATCGCTCTGCACTCGCACGGATTGCGTAGGTGTCATCCACACGATCCAAATTTGTCGGTTCTCGGCTTTTGGTTTGTATTTTTCTCATTCCTCACTATTATTGACACGGGGACCTTTAGAAGACCCGTTCGATCCGTTGTTACCCGCTAGCCTCGCGCCGAGTATACGGGCAGACTCCACCGTCGTCACATCGGCCAAGCAACAACACAACATAACCAGCCCGAGCAAGTATATTCTTGACGGCATTCACGGTCCACAGCTGCTGCCTCAATAGATTCCAACTATCGACGAACGAGCAGCTTCAATTTATCATCGTCACCAGAATTGACTAGACGCAATATCGTCGGTGTGTTGGTAGAGTAGGAATCGCAATCTAATCGTCATTTGCCTGCTGGTCGAATTCAACAAACTCGAACTGGTGGTCCTAGAACATCAAAACTTGTTCTCCGGTTTTAAAACGCGCGAGACACGAATGTGATGATCTATGTGCAGTTTGCTGAGTGATGATGGCATAAATCCACACTTTTTGCCTACAGTAGTGCCATACCAGGTTGTCGCGGCGTGTCCAAAGTGCTTCAAACGATTGCTGCTCACTGGGGGAGTGAATTAAGTCATCGATCTTGAATCGAACAGGAAAAGCAAAGTGAGCCCGATGTTGAATTGTGTGTGTATCAAATGTGCGAAATGTCTGAAGTGCTGAAGTAATAAGTCGTGCCAACCGTAGTGATTAAGGTGAAATGTGATAAATCATAGCTACCTACCTACTTGTCGTGAGTACAAGCTGAAACACACAGCTATTACGCGGGTTAGTGAATGGTGGAATTCGCAGGAAATTTATCGGCTGACGAAACAGGCTCAAGTGTCGTCATCTATCTGGTAGGAAGAAATCAATGAGCGATAAGCGAAACTGAGTGTCCAATGACCATGCATTAATTGGGTGGAGAGTCGTATGCACCTGATTGGATTTTCGAATAGAATAAGCTGTAAAAAAAGGAAATTGAAAATACTTTACGTTGAACTACACTGAAAAAAGTGTTCTAACTGTTTCTACTAGGAATTATTTATGTTTTTTTTTTCCAATGACATAATTAATTATTTTTTTCAGAGTATCACATAACATAACAAATTGTATGTGAGTAATCGTATGGTTTTCATTTGATGCGTAAGCCCCTCAGGATGGAAAGTTATGCTTAATTCACATGGATATTTTTCACTGGCTATGGGATTAATTCTGTGAGTGTAGTCAAATGACACAAATATGTTGTTTATTGTGTTCAAAATCCTGATCTAGATAGAAATTCAGAACAACTTATAATAAAGTTTTATATTTTAAGCCGCTTACGGTGACGCCAGTGGTGTAGTGGTAAATGCGATGGCATCTCACTCCAAAGGGCCTGGGTTCAATCCAAGTCGGCGCCGTCGGGATTTTCTAAGGCATAAAATCTCTCATCCATTGGAAGGGAAATAAAGCCATTGGTCCCCGGTTCATGAGTTGAAGGATCGACAGGTAGGGTCCAGGTGTGAGAGCTGCCTTCCTGGTGTCGGTAGCAATGTACTCAGTAAGGAAAACAAGATCGAAGGAAAATAAATCAAAGAAGAAAAAAAATTCGCAAGCAAAAGCAAATTCAATGATAACAGAAGTTTCCCAATGATATTTAAATTTAAACAAAATAAATTAAATATCTTTGATTTTTGGAGTCTTCATGTCTTTTTCAATCTTACAAGGTTGGTAGAATTGAGGGGATTTTTATTATATCATTAGGTTATTTTATCATCTTCAGAGCCAAATTACTGTTTTTTAGACCATTTTAGGGGTCTCAGAGCGTTTTTATGCGTTTTGAGACCATGTTAGCATTTTTTTTTGCCTTTTCATCGTACTTTTATACCAGTTACTTTATTAAAAGGTTTTTGATTTTGAATTCGATTTTAAGCTTTTTTGTAAATACTCCACAAAAACTGGTAACAGCATCATTATGGCTTACTGAAAAACTAATTCAAGCGTTTGAATTTATTGAAGCGTTAACCACTCGTAGACTCTTCAATGAAACAAAGCGTATCGAAAGGCTAACCGAGATAATAAAGAAGTTTTAAGCTCACGAGACTGGATACTGATAATTCAGGGTACTCCTGTTGTGGATAAGGCTTTATCTAAGGATCATACTAACGGCCTAGGAAGGCTAAAAAAAAAAGAAGAATTCAGTTATACAGTGATAGACATTCGTTTAGCCGACCCCTATTTTTTTTTTGTATTTCGGAAATAAGACACAACGTAATTCTTTTTTTTTGGACTTGTAGGATAGGTCTCTGTTATTTTCAAAATTTAGCAGAATAGTTAAATTTTAATGTTAAGATGACTTATAGAAGCGAATTTCGAAGACAATCGATAGCTAATATTTGGTATGGCCGCCATCGTTTCGGATTACTTCAAAAAATACGGTTTGGCATTCAAATAACTTTGGCAGTGTTGCCATGTCGATTTTGGCCCAACACTCTTGAATTGCTGTTTTAAGATTGGAAATGCTGTCAAACTGACATCTTCCATGAGCTCCATTTCGGAATTCATCCGGGTTGATATGAAACAAATCGGGAGCTTTGCATGGTAGAAAAAGGCACCCCATATCATCAAACTTCCACCCCCCATAAATCATAAATCTTGCTAAAACATTTCCAATTGGTCTATGATTTGTCAGAATGGAATTTAGAATATCAAAACGTGTTATGATGAAAACTTACTTAACGGGTTCGATCAGGGGATCCTGGAGACTAATCTGGGTTCTCCAACACTAAGAGAAGTGACTTCTAATATAGCTCGCACTATTTTTATCAGATCCAACGCACAAGTCACCTAGAATGTATAGGATTTTCCCGTACTACTGCAAAGTAGTAATGAAATTCTTGTTCGGCTCGTGAGTAAACTGTAAATCCAATTATTGGGTGCATTCCAAGTACTTGGAAACAAGTGAGGTTATTTTTATATCTAAGGCTGGAAGGGGGAACAAAATACTGCCCAAAGCCTACAGAGAAATAAGCTCAGCTTCTGTTATGCTCAAAGTTATGCAAAACATATTATTTACACTTTAAATCAATACATTTGATAATGACACCATTGAGTAAATTTCAGTCAAACATCCAACGGAATCTAATATCTAGGGAGTTTTAGCTTCTTTTTTCCTCTGTTCGGGACCTAACACTACTGCGACCAGTAAATTGATCTATTGCAGTATATCCCGTGTCCTTAGTTTAGTGCATGTCGTATTACTCCATCATTATTGAGAAATGATGAAGTATTCGATTTTTTTACAGTTGCCACTCTTGCATTTATCGCAAGGATCCGACTCTAATTGAAAGGTCCCACTATTTACACCCTTTGGAGTGTTGAAACACCCTCCAAAGGCGCGCCCCTTTGTCAGTCAAAATTGGATTCCTTAGCAACAAAATTAAGGTATGACACCGATAATGACCATGCATCAGAACCCTAGTCTTAATCACTTCAAACTAGGGAACAACGAATAGAAGATTTGGAATCACATAGATGAAGACAACAAACTCATTTTTTTCCTTGTTTCAAGATCATCCTCGGTAGACAAAGCCGAGTCTTATCACTATCAACAAGGCATAAAAAGTAACAAGGACTCAGATGTGTTCCTTGGATTACTGAAAAATCCTGTTCCCCTAGTTTGAAGTAATCAGGACTAGGAATCGGTGGTAGATCTTACATCCCGTAACGTACCACGAAAAGGTGATCTACCCACGTTACGGGGCAAGAGCTAATAGAACTTCTATTTATCAGACTAAAGGGTGCTACGATCAAAATCTGGTCAAACAAGAATGCGTGTAAATAATTTAAAAAATTATTTAAAAAATCAATTTTTTTTTAAGATCAATTTCAATTCAGCTAAGCATCCGGTTGACCGAATCAAAATTGCCAGGCATTTAGTTTAACTCCTGCCATCAGATTCTGTACAGCCACCTCGTCAACTTTTTTTGCCGCAGAACGCCAGTTTGCCTTAAACTGCTTCTCACTTCCAACAGTTTTTCGGGTCTTCTTCAGGTTCCGCTTGACGATGGCCCAATATGTTTCGATTGGGCGGAGCTCTTGCATGTTAGGAGGGTTCTTGTTCTTGGGAACCATCTGCACGTTGTTGGCGGCATAACAATCCGGCCAAAACAGCACAGAACAATCGTGTTTCTTAAGGAAAGGCAGCAGATGTTTTTCCAGACACTCGTTCACGTAAATTTCCTAGTTGAAGGTCCTAGTTGTCGTTTTTTAAAGTTACAGGTACAGATAGCCTGCCAAACCAAATATTTCTTAGAGAACTACGACAGTTTCATATGCTTGAAATTGTCTGCCACCTTCAGGTTGCCATATAAAACTCCTTCCCAGGAAGCTGTTAGAATTATGTTTGAAGTGCGAGTAGTTCGGATTTTAGCGATGCGCGTGAAAAATGTTGATACGCTGCTCCTCTTGCTTGAATGCCATTTTGAAAACTGAAGAGCAAATGACAAAATCAAAATAGAGGCATCATTCTGCACGCACACACCTACAAAATGAGATGTGTTCAGGTTTTTTAAATTCTCGATTAAAAGAAATGCGTCAAATTTAAGTCAGCCACATTTTGATCGTAACACCCTTTATTGATTCCATTGCTAACTATTGATCCATAAAAAGAGCAATGGTTTCAATAGAAACTTTGAATTTCTAACTGGATTCACGCAATCCATGGTTGCCCATAAGGCGGTGTTCTACATTTTCATTTTATTTATGTGTCATCAATCTAGAGTAAAGGGCGAACACAAAATTATTGCGACACCAAAAATGTCATGCCAATTTTCTTATAATGTTTAGAATCAAACCAAAATTCTAGGGTAGTTTTATACATATATTTACTTCAAAAATCAAAAGAAAAGTTAATCGATGGAGCCTTGAGTGTAAAATTGAACGCATTTTTGCTTGATGCCCTCCATCAAAGTCTTTACAGTGTTATCCGGTACCAGTTTCTCAGTTTTTTTTTTCCATTTTCTTAACATGTCCTTCTCGTCTTTGACTGTCTTCTTGCTCTTCCGAAGTTCCCGCTTCATTATTGCCCAGTACTGCTCCACCGGGCGCAGCTTCGGACAGTTTGGCGGATTCATGTCCTTTGGAACAAAATGGACAGAATTGGACTCATACCACTCCAGGACACTTTTAGAATAGTGGCATGATGTCAAATCTGGCCAAAATAGCGGAGCTTCGTCGTGCTGCTGCAAGAACGACAAAAGGCGCTTCTCGAGGCACTCAGATTTGTAGATCTCGCCATTTACTGTGCCCTTTGTCACGAAAGGCTCACTCCTCCGTCCGCAAGAGCAGATGGCCTGCCAAATGAGATATTTGGAGGCGAACTTCGACATTTTCTTCTTCTTAAATTTGTCGTCCACATCGAACTTGCTCTTGCCGGTGAAAAACTCCAACCCCGGAATTTGCTTAAAATCGGCTTTTATATACGTTTCGTCGTCCATCACACAGCAGCCATATTTTGTCAGCATCTTCTCGTAGAGCTTCCGTGCCCGAGTTTTAGCCGTCGATTGTTGCCGCTCATCGCGGTTTGGGAAGTTCTGTACCTTGTATGTATGTAGTCCAGCTCACTTCTTTGCATTCTGGACGTAGCTCTGCGACATGCCGATCTTTTTAGCCAAATCACGGCTTGAGACGTTGGGATTTGCTTTAATCATCCGCTTCACCTTTCCCTCCGTCTTTTTGTTCTCCGGTCCCGGTTTTCTTCCAGCTCTTTTGCCGTGGTCCAACGTCAACCGCTCCTGAAACCGCTTCAACACTCTGGAATGGTGAATGTTCAACATTTTTCCCAACTGCCGGTGCGACAGGTCAGGAAATTCCAGGTGTTTGGAAAGAATTTGTTCTCTCAACTCGCGTTGGTTCACCTCCATTTTCGTTGAATCGAAAAACACGACTTCGAGTTTGACAGCATGTACACAATACACATCAATGAGAAAGTGTGCAAAATTTGGTTGATTTTTACCCAATGGTAAAAAAGTTATGCCTTGTTGAATGGGTCGCAATAATTTCGTGTTCGCCCTTTAGACCGTTTTGTAACAATGATAATTAATTACAAAATTTTGCTGATTTAAGACTTGATGAAAGATCAGCAAACTTTCCAGCAAAATATTGCTGCTGAATTTTCCAACAATTCCAACTTCTGTCAAAACGAAAATATTTTACTAAAAATCAGCAAATACTTCAGCTATATTTCTTTACTGATTTTCATGCAATAAAGATATTTGACATTTAGCAGCATTTTGCTATTAAACTGTTAAACTCAGTAAATCGAAATTGTTTTCACTAGGGACTTCTAGCTTATGTAAAAGATCGTTGATACAAATATACAAATAATAAAGACAAAATCGCCAGGCTATTTTCCATGTATAATTTATTAAATATAATCAGTGTCCGAGCCAGTGTCCTTACCTACATAATTTGTAGTTTTTTTTACCTCCTGTGGTGTGGACGGATTTGTACGAATGCAAAATACTTGCGACTGTGATGCTATCAGTTTGACAGGTCTTAACTGGGTGGCCAGCAATCGCTTATGTTAGCTGAATTTCTCGGTAAAAATATCGTTTGCTGTTTTTCAGTAAAGCATTTGATTGCTGATCATGATCCAGCAATCTGTTTTACTGATATTGAAAACTTAAATTTGTTGTGTAATGTTGGCCTATGGATCTAAGATTGGGCCCATCGCTAAAAATCTGCTATTTATCAATTTTATCTAGATGAACGCGTCATTGGGATGATACTAATTGATATTTTTGGTCACTATTGAAAATTTAGTCGATTGCTAAATTTTTGTATGGGCCTCAAATTATGGGCATTAAGGCCGATATCACATCCATTTCCACTACTTTTACAAAATATTATATACAAACAGGCTAGATTAAACAGTATCCGGTATAAATTGTATTATTTGCGAGTTCGTTCAAACCTGATCTCATTTTGATAAGTAAGTCGCAGTAGGCTCGAAAAAGCACGTCGTCGAGTTTGCCAATTGACAGCTGTTTATTTATGGTCAAGTCTTCCGAAAGTGGCGGGTTAGACTGCCATACCTTCCGAAAATGTCCACTCTACATTGGGTATCTTAGGCTGGCATGTTGCGTTGCCATCTTGTTTCTTCGCTTATTTTTCCGCGGTATTGGGGGAATTTTTTGTGGACGTGTTTCCTTGTGACATTGTGTAGCACTAGTTCGCATCTGTACATCTTGTTTTGAAGTCGACGCTTGTTGAGATGAAGGAGTGTTCAATATATCGGATAGGTTTTTCTTAATTTTCATTTGTAAGATCCACTATTTTTCAATTTATTCTGTTGGCGTCCATTATAACAGTTTGTTTATGAATTTGAGAAAAATCTTTCTCAAGAGTTTTATGCCAGGATTCTCAAGATAAATTAAACTTGTAGAAGAATGTTATAAAACTTTTTCAAAACTATTCTCATGTTTTATAAAAGCTTAAAAACGAAAACTTGAAAGGGAGCAAAAGTGCCTCTTAAAACTGTTCATAAAGTCAATTACTGATACTGATAAAGACTGTGCATTGCAGTCGAAATACGTATCTGTCATGGATAAAGCCCGATTCAAAGTAAATTTGGACGCATTCAAGTGATCATAACTCAAGAGTTAAACAACATACACGGTTGATCAAAACGTAAAACAAAAGGGTATTTATTCAGCTTTCAAACGAGATATAACAAGTTATTACATTTCACCGTTTCGAACGAACTGTCGCACTTTACTTGTGATCGATGCCATCATCATCTGCACAGTCGCTGGTGACACTGTACCGGTGAACTTATTCCACTTTAAACGCATTTGTTGTGCATTTGTCACTTCTTTACCGCATCCTCGAAGTTTTCGCTTGACAATTGCCCAATATTTTTCGATCGGTCTGAACTCAGGGCAATTCGGAGGATTATTCTCTTCGGCGACGAAATTAACATTGTTAGCAGCATACCATTCTAGTACCTCCTTAGAGTAGTGGCAGCTGGCTAGATCCGGCCAAAACATACCGTTGGTCTTGTGTTGCCGAATGAAGGGTAAAATCCGTGGTTTTAAGGCCAAAACTGCAGATTCCTTGCCAAATCATTAGCTTCCGAGCAAACTTATCAGCAAAAACAAATTTATACCTGGAAGGGACATCCCCACGACCAGTTTCAAGGCATAATTTTCGTCAAGGGATTTGTTTATAATACATTTTGACATATGTTTCGTCATCCATTAAAATACAGCCATCAAATTTCGTCAACACTCGTTCGAATAGTAATCGTGCTCGCTTTTTGACCACTACATTTTGTTTCAGGGAGCGATTCGGATGTTTACTGACACAAAAAGACTTATATCCTTCTCTTGAAAGGATATTACCAACAATCAATACGAAACTAACGATTTTAAATTGGCTCACCACTTTAGTAGCCTATTGGTCCCAAACAAACGATTAACGTACCCTATTCTAGTTGAAATTCTATTACTACACTATGTTTGTTTTGATTCGCTATGAAAGTTTGACAGATAACATCAGGGGTGTGTGGATTCATGCAGCACATGCAGGGGTGAGTGAAATAGCTTGGGACTGCTTGGGACCGTTGTTCTGGTACTGAGTGAGCCAAAAATAATAATGATTTTCTTCGGGACCCAGTGGTCTTAGAGTTACCTCTATGATATTACGCACGGTGGAAAAGTTTGAATCGTATTTCTTTGCCAAATCACGTATGGAGACACCTGGGTTGCTTTTCACGTACCTCAACACCTTTCTCCTCAGCTCTTTGTCCCTAGTGCCACTTTTATGATAGATGCGCTGTGCTCTATCCACACTCAGAGTATCCTTGTAACGTTTGATTACAAGACTAACCGTTGACTTTGGGAATTTTAACACTTTTTTTTAAGCAGACCACGAAGGGTTCTCTAGATGTTTGTGCACAATTGATTTTCTTTTCTCAAGTTCCATGATCCGTAATTTCGGGATGCGTCGATCAATCGAGTAAAACTTTTCACAAATTTCTTCGTCAATGAAACATCAACAAATGCCTGTCAACAGTTTTTTGTTCCAACCACCAGGGGCGCGGTGGTGTATTAAACCGTGCGTCCAGATTTACTTTGAATCGAGCTTTACCAAAATTACTTAAGTGGAATTAAATGGAAGATAACCTTTTTTGCTGTTTTATTTAAGCATTCCGCTAACAACCCAATTTCATTACTTCATTATGATGGCTACCAAGCCTTTTGGATTTTCCTTATTAAAGAGTTATGTAGACTTTTCTCCTTTGCTTTACTTAAATCTTTGGTTATTAGTTAGGTAGGTTCCGATTCTACACGTTGTAGTTTCATTTTTATACCGGTGGTCTTGGCGTTTTATACACAAATATGAAGGTTTTATACAAAAATATACATTATTATTAAAAAAAAAACTTGCTTGTACGTTGCAGTCCATTGCAAGAACTGCCATAACATTTGTTGCATGAAACGTATGCAGAGGATGTAATAAATCCAAATTGGATGTAAGATAAATTTGATATGCGTGTACCTAAGAAGACTTAAGTCACGTTATAATAATCTACAGGTGCCCAAAAATTCAATCAATCTTTCACATTCCATAAATTTATTGTACGCTGAAGATTTCACAGAGAAAGTTAATATCGAGTGTAATTATTAATTCTCATTAAAGTTTTGCATCAAGTTTTGCTCAGTTTTTCAAAATCCAATCAGGTTCATACGACTTATATCCTTCACATATTAGCCGTAAAAAAAATACCAAGTGAATATATGCGAACGTAACGTAAAATCTCACCAAAAAGAAAAATAATCAGTGAAGATGATAAGCAGCAGTGTTAGTGGTGGCGACGCTAGAAGCAACACCAGTGGTATTCTGTTTAGCAATCAAATGGCACTGAACGGCGATAGGTATCAGCAGCGCCTGAACCGGCGAATGGTGGTACTGCCAGACGAACGCTCAGACGGAGGTCGACGGCACGCGTCACCATTTATCGATGATGTCAACCGGCAGCCACCAGCACCAGCAGCAACAGCTGCGTTAGTGCAGCAGACAAAAGAAAGTGTCGTTATGCGAAATAAAGTGATCGATCTGGACAAGAATCGCATAAAATGTGGCCGCAATAAGCTCTGGTCAAGGCCGCTGAGTTTCTCCGGCTTCTTCAAGAAATCACTCAGCCAGGGCTCGATACAACTCGGGGGTAGTAAAGATATCAGCAACAGAAATGGAGGTAGAGGTGTTCGACATAGCACTAATTATGCTGTCAATCATGGTAATAGCACCGATCCAAATGGCATCGAACCGTCTGGACGGAGTGCACAACTTGATATAAACTTGATTCGGAAGCTGGAGGAGGAAATCTACAAAAGAGGACGGGAGTTGCAGTGGGATGAGTGTAACGCGGAAGCAAAAGATTTCCACGATTTCTATTTTAGTCAGAGAACATTTGGCGAAAATAAAACGTTCTCCAGTGATACTTCGGCTTACAAAGGAGACAGCAAAGCCGTGCTGGTAGTTGACTCACAAGGCTTGGAGCCGATGCTGTTGAAACGACCGCTCAGTACGGACGATGCCCTCTTGCGAAATGAGTCCCGAGAATCGGAATCCGACTGCCACGTGGATTCCACCAACAAATCGATCATCATCGTTGACAACTCTGAGTTCTATCCAGTGCTAATGAGGTACGATATTAATAGTGAACTAGTGAACCGCCAATTTAGGGAGCAAGCTCGAAAGCGTGACGAGGGAAAACTAAAAATAACTACCCAAATCGGAGGTAGTGCTTCCAAGACTGTGACCACGCCGAGCACCACAAACGCATCATTAACTGGCAATAACAGCAACAACACTAGGATCCCACTGTCATCGTCTAATTTAACAACTGCCGTGAACGGACCGCCATCGGCCGTGTTGAAAACTGAAACGACGCGCGACGAATCAGTCGCGTGTTGTGAAACCAAAAGTATAAACAATAATAATCATGCTGCTCAGCAGAAGAAACTAGTCGTTAGCGCACGTCCGCCACCACCCGCAGGGTCTGGGAGTGGCGATCGCGCTAAAAAGGCCCGCTCGAATCTCTTTCAACGGTTCCTTCTTCAGAGAAGAAGTCTAAATCTATCAGTTCGTCGTCGCCGGCGACACGAGTGCCACTTCCGACCCCCACCAGGGTACCCCTCCTCTGAGGAAAGCTCTCTATCCGATGCAAAACCCACGAGTCACAATAAGCTCAAATTTGAATATCTTAAAAAGATGCAACGATATGACCCTGAAATTCCGTCCACTGCCGTCCCACATCTCGGCGCTAATCGAACCTCCAGCGAACCAAACCTCGCCTCCCGTTCGAACTGGAAAAGCGAACACTTCCTTCAGCATCTCCAGCACACGCCCCACAGCTGGAGTACCGGAGATTTGGACTCCTTGAGTCACCTGATGCTATCGAGTAAAAATTTTGAAAATATCTTTGAAAGTGCCAGTGACAATCTGTCCCGTCTGTCGGCCATTGTAGTTTCGTCCAGCAGCAATGGCTCCCCATCGTCTGGTTCGCTGACATCATCTTCATCACTGTCATCTGGTTCAAGAATGCAGTCACTGTTGGCAAATCATTATCAACTTCTCCAAAGCAGAGAACGTGCAGCTAATAGAAAACCTCCCATGGGCAGTTCTGTAATCAACGGGGGTGTATCGCAACCCACGAGTGGAAATTTTCTCCGCAAGAAATCTTCATCCTTCAGGGGAGTTCTGAAGCGAACCAACAAACCGGATGTTGTCAACACGTGGATCTATAGAAAAAGGTAAATAAAAGCAATCCTATTAATGCTTTGTTTTCCCTCGGAAAACCCACAGCGTTCATTTTCCAATCCCCAAGGTTGCACTACCATTAACAGTTTATTGCAAAACTTCCTTAACAATGCAGCACTCGTTCGTAGCGCGCTTGCTGGCCAGCTTGAATAGAAACCACTATATCATCCATCTAATGGGTTCTGTCGAATGGTCAGTCAGAACGAAGCACAGAGTGTTGTTCGATTGCGAAATTGATGGTGGTCTCGTCATCACCATCGACCATGTTGGAACGTGAGACAAAACGACATCACCACCGACCGACCGCCTTACGGTTTAATGTCTTCATTCATTCATAACTTGTGCACTCCCCCACTCAGTTTTTGCGTGTTGGTTTCTATAGGGAAACAAATGATCGTAAACGCCGTCGGTCGCGTCGCAGGAGAGGTATTTTCGCTGGGATGTAGGGAGGAAAAAAAACTGTCGGAAAGTGTTTTGACGACACAAACGAAACAGGCTTTGGTGGTGTGATTGAATTACTTTCGTGAGCTGAGCGCACTTCCTCAAAATGTGGTTAACACAGTGCTGAGAAGCGAAGGCCAATGCTTGGGAAATTCCCATTTCACACCGCCTGGCAGTTTGCCCAAGGTAGCAATAATGGGGTTTTCACTATGTTTGCACTCGAAATGAGGTGTCATAACTTTTCATACATCGCATCGTAAAGGTTGTTTACGAACTGATAAATTATGGTAAATATGGACTTAGATTTGATTGAAATGCAGCACCCATAAGGATGAGTTAACGTAACGTAACTAAAACATAAGATTTGAGTGCAATTTTCAATAAGTTTCCCGTGCTTCATATCACATATTTGAACATATATAACTATAATTTTACAAACTTGAACACAGTTCTAATCCATTTTCATTTCTTCATTTTCAGGTACGTAATCAAATCTGATTTTGACAATCGAGGTCATCAGTATATAAAACTAAGAAACCCCATATGATACAGAGAAGTATACCAACAATGAACAAGATAATCACGATTTAAAGGTTGTTTATTGTTTAGAAATCATATCCCCATGATTTCAGTTTACAAAAAAATAAGATAATATTAACTGACATTTAACACATTTTTTTTTAAATTCACTGTAGACCTATCATGTATGACGAAACTTGCTATATTATTTCCTAAAATATGTTTTTTTTTTCTGTTGAAATTATTGGTTATAGTTTGTGCTTTTTTGCCATCAAGCTTGCTTCCACTCACTTGCTATTAAAAAAAATTCTGAATTTTGAAGTCATTACATGTTATAATGATATTTTGTCATTGTCAGACACAAGAAGAGGCTGAAAGGCAAGTATTTGACATATAAAACCTGTCAAATTCGCTTTCAGATAGTCACAATCAGCGATTTTACGACTCGCGAACGCTCACTCTGAGTGAACGCTCACGAATCATAAAATCGCCGATTGTAACACTCTGGAATCGAAATTGACAGGTAGTATGTGTCAAACACTTGCCTTTCAACCTCTTCCTGTATCTTTTTTTTTTCCTTTTGTTTGTTTTTTCCGTCGATCTTGTTTTCCGTGCTGAGCACCAATGCTACCGACGTGCCAGGAAGGCAGCTCCCACACCTGTACCCTACCTATCGACCCATCACAGCTCATGAACCGGGGACCAACGGCTTTACTTCCCATCCGAAGGAAGGCGTGATCAGAGATGTTATGAATCAGAACATCCCGGCGGCGCCGACTGGTATTGAACCCAGGCCTGCTGGGGTGAGAGGTAATCACGCTTACCACTACACCACCGGCGCCGTTTCTTCCTGTATCTAACAAGGACAAAATATCATTATAACATGTAATGACTTCAAAATTCAGAAAATCATCTTTTTATAGCAAGTGAGTGGAAGCAACCCTGGTTGCCATACTTCCAATGGACACACTTCCTAAAAGCTTCATATAATAACGTATTAGACTGGCCCACAAAAATAAAAGTTCTTATTTTCCACGGGCCAACCTCTATATTTGTGCCTTTAGGTGAGAAAACCATTCTCTTATAGTTTTAGCTCATTTGGTTGTAGGATGAGCTGGCGCTTTTAGTTTGAATTTTATATGGGGATTTTGGATAAAATACATGCAAAAATGACACTCCTACACTCTATCGATCATAAAAAAAAGTTTCCTTATGCTCGATTTGATTCAGATTTTTAAAACTTTTAGTTCAAACAATGAGTAACAACTTTCTTGAAGACTGCATTATGAATTCGGTTAGTTATATTAAGATTTTCGCTTTTGAATGTATATGAGCATTTTGTATATGAAAATTTCAACCAAATCCCCTATATAAATATTAAAGGTGCCAGTACGTGTTACGTCAAAACAGTTGAAATATTCAGAGAGAGGTTATCTCACCTACTGACACGAGTCTGGATGTTTACCTGTGGCAAGTATGAACTTCTATTTTTCAGTGGTAATCTAGTTGATACGTTACGTAAGCTGCCTGAATTTTGTTGCAAATTACGAACAAAAAGCCCATATAATTTCAAGAATGCATTTCTCCAATACTAACTTGAATTGTGATACTGTAAGCAAAGTTGCTCCTTATAGTTTGAGCTACATGTTTGAGCTTAATCGAGTTTGTTGAACCAGTTATATGCACGAAAGATTGACATAATGTTATTTCTCCATATATTTCAACCAAAATTCACATATGAACTTTAGACCAAAAGCGCAGTGTTGCCATTTTGATCAAACCTTAGTGTATGATATAAAAACGATTTCAAACCTAATAATAAAAATATATTTTAACAGTCACCAGTCACCAATGACGTACGATTAAGTCTTTCAGCAACATATTGGGTGCAATTTAAAAAACCTAAATTGACCGCATTATGAAAAGTGGTCAGGTTTTGACCACATATAACTCTGTCAATAGTAGATGGATTTTAATTTTAAACAATGCCAATCGATTAGAAATTTTGCTACAAATCTGTTAAATCCAACAATTTATTAATTTTCAATAGGTCACTATTGAAAATTACACAAATGTCCAACTTTTGATTTGGTGATCAAAATTATCACTGATTGGGTGCAAAAAGCGCTTTCCCTAACACAGATTTCAAAATCGGTGCTTATTCAATCACCGTGTGTGGTAGTGTCCGATCGGTCGTCAGCAGCAGCAGTGCTTTCGGCGCCCGACGTTGAACATTGTACACAACGAAAGGCTGCCTGCAAGCAACGAGCTGCAGCCCACATGAGCGCTCATTCACCGAAGAAGGAGGAAGAAGCCTCACCGCCAGCGTTGCCAGAATGTTTAAAAGCTTATCGGTATCAAAAGTTAAAAAAAAAACCGGTATTTGTTGGTATTTACTATTTTTATTAATTTTAAACTTTTGGGCGTTTTTGAAAACGAACATTTTTATCTTTTTAACTATGATCGGAAAATTCAAAAAAAAAAAACTCGGGGAATGTTTGAATTGGCTTCTGGAGGAAGCTGAAAACAACATCTAGGGAAAGAAGAAAGAAGCTCCGCTGGAGGAAAGTTCTGAGAAAAGTCGGAAAATCATCCGCGAAACTTCCAAGACATAAATTAAGAAACTGCTGGCGAAAATTTAAAGAAACATTCAGAAAAAAATCGGATTTCACATTCAAAGGATGGCAGAAAAGTTTCGGAAATTGCAAATAAATTCCAAAAGTAGGCATTTCCAGGGGAAGCCAGAAGGAGCTCGGAAAAACCTTCCAATAGGAGTCAAAAAAAAATTAAACAACTGGACAAAATTCCAGAACTAGACGAAAGCAATTTCTGAGAGAAGTTTAATTAAACCTTACTGGAGAAGACGGAAGAAACTTCCTAAGGTAGATTGGAAAAAAAATTCTGGAGGAAGTCGGAAGCCAGAGCGCTAACGGAACAGTCGAAATAAACAAAAACATAATTCTGGAAGAAAGAGGGGAGTGTTCTAATGATTCAGAAAATTTTCCAAATAGTCATAAAACATCAGTGAAGACCCCGCAATGCCCCTGAAGTTTTTGGAACATTCCTGAAATGTACTTAAAAATATTCCATATTTCCTCGGGCTGTTTTGGAGTACTCTGATCATCTTTGAAATACTTGGAACATCCCTGATTATAATGAAACTACCGGAATATCTCTAATCAACTTTGAAGGTCTCTAGACTTTGTTGAAGATTACGAAATTTCTTAATCGCTCTCAAAATTTTCTTAAAATTTATTATAACATAAGCATGAAAGTTCTCTGATCTTCCCGATTTTTCTAATTTTTAAATTTTTTCGCGTTGCCATTAAGAAGCTCGGAACTTCCCATAAAATGTTCTTACAATGTGCTTATGTTTATGTAACTTCCCTTACGTTTCTTAAATTTGCATGAGCCCCTCGGAACATTGTTAAAGATTTCGAAAATTGCCTCGCAACTCCTTTAAAATTTCAGCGATTTCATTGAAATTTATTGATCTGTCCTGATGTTCTCGGAGCTTCCTTAAGTTCTCTCAATTCTCCTGAAACTAATGGAACTGTCTTGAAAACCATTATTTTTTCCAGAAATTCTTTGGGCTTATGAAGTATTGCTTAAGATTACTGGAGTTCGCTGGACCGGGTTTTAGAATTTCAACAGAAATTATTGAAACATTCTTTAATTTATAGAAACTTACTCAAAAGTCTGCACTTTTCTAAAGTTTCAGAACTTCTTAAAAGTTCCTGCAGCTAGTGTGGATCCACAATCAAAATCTGGAAGCATCCCTGAAGTTCCGGGAAAGTTGAAAAAACTCGCGGGAAAAGATGGAAGAATCATTCGAGCGAAGGTTGAAGAAGCTTCCAAGGGAAGTCGAAATGAGTTTCCGAGAGGAATCGTAAAATAATTTACGATGTAAGGTGGAGAAAATTCAGGCAATTAAATAATGTTTACAATGTATTTCTCGATTCCCCCGGAATTACCAGAAAGAGCCATCGACTGTTTGTCGGTTCATGGGTAGCCAAAAACGGTGAGGAAATTGAAAAATTAATTGGAAAAGTAGCCATAATACATTTTTAAAGATGATTTTCTTTTAATTTTAAAGGCTCAAAAAAGATATTCAAAAAGATACAAGTCTCTCACAATATTTTTCTCCGAAATTCGAGCGTGGCAGGCAATAACCATTTTGATTATTCAATCAAATCGGTATAAATCGGTATAAAACCTCAAAAATCGGTATACTGAGGAACCTTATCTGTATATCTGTATCTAGTTCGGAAATCGATATAAATACCGATAAATCGGTATATCTGGCAACGCTGACACCGCTACTGATCGGAATCCATCTTCGTGAGTCGCTGTGGGCCATTTATGCCAAGCGCGTCACCCTCGTTCCAAACAACATACAGCTCACCAACCTCATCTGTGTTGAGGACCCAAGCAGCTCAGCATTACTCAACCATCTCGACAAAACGGTCCTTTTCAGGACCACCATAAATTTGTTAACGAGTATTTTTTGAACATTTGTCAACGTCATCAATCGGATGTCAGTTCTCATATGTGTAAATCTAACATATCATGTATGTAAAGCAACATTGGCGGTAGCATTTCCGAATCCAAAGTCGGTCGCGGCGTGAAAGTGGTCTGAAGTTGATCCAGAGATGATGGATTTTAATTCTTAATACGCCAATCGATAGGACATTTTTTTTACGAATCTGTTAAAATTAGGGATTTATCATTTTTTCCAAATGTCACTATTGAAAATTGCACGAATTTGCAACTGTTACTTTAATAATTAAAGTTATGACCAATTTCCTGTAAAAGGTGTTTCTGAACCTTTCCAGGATAAAAACTCTTCATTCTTCTAATGTCTGAATTCCACCCAAGAGGTGAATCTCAAAATTGCTAGTTCGCGGGGGACTGTTTAGGATCATCCTAAGGATCTTTTTCTGGATCTTTTGGAGTTTGAGGTGATGGTATTTGGCGCAACTCTCCCAGATTGGCATACCGTACTCGATTACGGGAAGGATGATTTGTTTGTAGACAGCAAGCTTATTTTCCAGGGACAGGGTAGACCTCCTGTTGATGAGTGGATACAGGGATCTTATCAGGATGCTACACTTGGTTTTCGTTTTATCAACGTACTCCCTGAAAATCAGCTTGCTGTCTAGTGTTAAGCCGAGGTAGACTACCTCTTTCGACCATTCCACTGTGCCGTTCAAGCAGATCTTGTTATTCTCCGACGGAACAAGTCTGGGAGATTTAAAGTGTGGAAAGATGATGACCTGGGTCTTTGCCGCGTTGATACGGATCTTCCAGCTGTCGAAATATTCAGACAGGACGTCCAGGCCTCTCTGAAGTTCGACAGTCAGAGCTCCGATGACCCTACCCTTGTAGATGATGGATGTGTCATCTGCGAACAGAGATAACGATCCACCATCAAGGAGAGCCGGGATATCGAAGGTGAACAGTTTGAATAAAATGGGGCCAAGGATGCTTCCTTGTGGAACCCCGGCAGCGATGTTGAAAGCATCCGATGTGATGCCATACAGAGAGACTCGGAACGTCCTGTCACTAGAAACATTGGAAGACCGTACTGCTGCAATGTGAACACCAGGCCATCATGCCAGACATTTTCGAACGCTTTTTCAATGTCCAACAACGCCATGGCAGATGTTTTCGAAACAGACTTGTTCCGTCTGAGAATGTTTGTTACTCGAGTCAGCTGGTGGACGGTCGAACGATCTTTCCGAAAACCAAACTGTTCCTCGAGTAACAAGTTGTTTTCTTCGGCAGATGTTAGGAGCCGGTGATGCACTGCTCTTTCGAACAGTTTTGATAACCCTGAGAGAAGGCTGATTGGTCGATAAGTTGAAGGAGAGGATGGATCCTTCCCAGGTTTCCGGATGGGTATGACTTTACCAGATTTCCAACACGAAGGGAAGTAGCCAGGTTGGAGGCACAGATTAAAAATCAGTGACAGATGGTTGTAGAATCTGGAATTCAAGTGTTAGAGTTCCAGATTCAGGATGTTATCGAAACCTGGGGCCTTCATGTTTTTAGATGATTTTATATAGGCCAACGTCAGCCGTAATCTCAGATTCCTCGGGAAAAATTTTATGAATCTGATGGAGGTTGGTTGCGTTTTCAGCAACCTCTGCTTCGTGAGGGCTGACGATGTTTTATCCGAGATTATGGGAGCTGACCTATCGCGGCAGCCTTCTCTTCAGGATTTATCAGATGAACCACTGGGTCGCCAGGAATATCCAGTGGGGTCAGTGGTGGAATGGGGCATGGCTAATTTTTAAGGATTTTGGTTAGTTTCCAAAAGGGTTTTGTTCAATCTGGGAGAGAGCGGATCCTATTAGAAAAGTTCTGATTTGACCATCATCCTAGCTTGGATGATTTTTGTTAGGCGATTACAGTGGGTCTTCAAGACAGGCAAAGCAGAACCCTGGTATTGCCTTCGGAATCTAATGAGATTTTTGGTAATTCGAAACAACATACAGCTCGCCAGCCTTATCCGTGTTGAACACCATAATAGCTCAGCATTACTCGACAAAACAGTCCTCAGGACCACCATAAATTATTGTAGTTTAAGAGTTAACTTTCATTGAACATTCGCTCGCCTTCCTGCCAGCCACATCACCCCCAAAGCTCTTTGATAATGTACCCAGCAACAAAACGTTTGTGGTCAAATGCGTCAAGTATTGAAGTGGTACATACAAATTCTCGCAATGACCGAATACCACATGGCCATGTCAATTAACCAGAAACACTTTTTTAAATTTAGTTCGTTTATTTGTAAGGCTCAATCGCGTTAGCTTTACGGAGCCGATAATTCATTGTTATTTGCTTGTCACAAAATTAATTTAATTCTATGTCTAGTAGGAGTTGGGCCGCATACTCGTGGCTTACCCGAGGTTAGAGGGGTACATTGTCGAAGGATAGGAAAAGGGGAGAAGCTTGGCGGTAGGGTTTCGTTGTCTCATCAGAGCGATGTCACCAGTAGTGTGGTTCTAGATTCGTCCGGAGTTCAATGTAACCTCCGTCCAAGATGTCCATTGTCCCAATCGGTAGGCCAACTCGAAAGGGTACTCTGACGCACTAAATAGTAAAAATCATGTTGTGAAATTTGCATGTCATAAAATTCGCCTTCTTGCGAAAGAGTCCGCCTGGGATTGAGCAATGTGAGGGGACCCATACAAAGATAATCATATATGATCTTTCGATCAGCACACTCATCTGCTCCCTCACCTTTGAAAGGAAATAAGATGAGTGCCTACCTTGTTTCATCGACCGAATAGCCTCAAACCAGAAACACAGGTTTTCTCCAGGACGCTAGAAAAAAAGAAAAAAAAATCTTGAATTTATATGATTGATCGCGAATATGTCGCGATTGTGAAATTTTTATCAAGAAATTCTTCCAATCAAGTTCTCTTTATTTTTATTGTCTATTGAATAAGCCAAAAATTCGCACGCAAAAGCGTAATTTTGTTATCATAAAACGAACAGTTTCCGAGATGGGAAAAGTTGGTTCCCTAACACATTCGCTGAATATTGATACCGAGTACTGAGCATGCCAGACGGTATCTATCTTTATGCCTTTTAATGCAAATTTTAAGCCCCTTCTATTTAGAGACTTATGCCAAAAATAATCGTGCCGAATTCTTTTCATAAAACGTATACACGTACGTATCGTCCGGTATGCTCAGATTCTATGATTGATGTGTTTTCTCTAATACATATTTCATTTGCGCACCGTTATCATCTCCAAGTACATCGAGGGAAAATTTGCACAGCTTTGGTCTAAACTGGCTTCCAAGCTTCCAACCCCTCGGTCAATTTCAGGACCACAAATGACTGGAAAAAGAGTTAACTTTCAAGTAAGAGTTTGTATCCAAGACATATCGTCCAGGATTGGCTTGTACTACATGGACTACATGGACACCGACAAAGCACCTCAAAAACAGAACTCTCAAATTGCTTCCTAATTTCAACCTATCGAACTTTTTCACTGATAACGAGTTAAAAAATTAATTTATTATTTACTATACTTTTCTGTAACATGAAAACTACCTTTCGCAATCCTACGTCAAAACTACGATCGTGTCTTGGATACAACCTCTTACTTTTTCAAGTAGATTTTCACGGAAAATGAAATGTACAAATTTATTCACCTTCTCATACATACCGTTAGGTTTGATAATGAATCACAAATTGTTAAAATATTGTTAAAAATCTGACACACTTTCTTGACTAGAAACTAGGGCTACGAGCTATGATTCCATCCTAACGCATTGAAACACCATTGAATTCGCTTTGGCATACGGATAAAGGTCAACATGGAAAGGCAACGGCGCCGGTGGTGTAGTGGTAAGCATGATTACCTCTCACCCCAGCAGGCCTGGGTTCAATCCCAGTCGGCGCCGCCGGGATGTTCTGAGGCATAACATCTCTGATCACGCCTTCCTTCGGATGGGAAGTAAAGCCGTTGGTCCCCGGTTCATGAGTTGATGGGTCGATAGGTAGGGTCCAGGTGTGGGAGCTGCCTTCCTGGCACGTCGGTAGCATTGGAAACCAAAGGAAAAAAAAATGGAAAGGAAACATTGCTTCGGACATTGTTAGCTGTTGGTTGCAATAGAGGGATGGGCGTTGACGTTTTCTTCTTTTCTTTGCATCAGATTTAAAGTTATTAAGGCGTTTGTATCATTAAAGTGATCATACGTGAAATTGGTGAATCTATATAAATGTGCTTCCAACTTTTTATTCAATAATTGCCTTTAAATTTTTTAAATTTTATTATTAAGCGGGGAATAACTTAAAATCTTACTTTTCTTTTGATGGAGGGAGGGAGATTAAACAATTGCTCAAAATAATTTGTAGATTAGGAGTCATTGTACTCCCTCAATTGTATTTCAATATAATTAACAAAAATTCTGGAAATGGATTGTCCACTTGAAATGATAGATAGTAGCTTACGAATAAGCTGCTAACAATCTTTAGAATAACATATTCAGATTGCACCCAAATCACATTTTCCAAATTTTATCCTGATGAAACAAATTTGTTCAATAGTACACTATTTTTCTACGATTTTGTTATTTTTCAGATTTTATTAATCAGGTTGTTTTATTTGGTTAAAACCCATATTAAAAATATAGTCGAATTGCATACATTTTTATTAAATGTAAATGAATTTCCAGTTATTATCCATGACTGCGTTCTTGGTTTTCTAGCTTCTAAAAATTCAAAACTATCTTTATAGCATACACGGGAAAAAAATCCGATTCCATTTTCTTGAATAAAAAATCATGAAATTAAAAAAACTTGCCATCCCATCATGATTTCGTTATGGAAATTCATGATTTTATAATGCAGCGGAATCATGACCGCTTCAAGCGTTACCTGTAACACCGTGTTCACCGCACTACAAAGGTATCTCGTATACGCCTTTTACTTTCCAGCTTATACAAGTGCTGATATTCTAGGGGTCAACGTATGGGTTTAATGATCGTAAAGTTCTTGGTTCAAATCCAGTCTGATTCTTTATTTTATTTTTTACTTATTTTGGTTTAAAAGCTAAAAGTTTAATTCATGAATTTAGTTCATGATTTCAACTCGGATGATTCATGATTTCGGAAATCTTGGGTGCGTTACGCAAACAAATCCCATGATCTCATGAATATAATTCATGAAAATACACTATGTTTATGAAATCATGAGTCATTTTTCTCATTTTGGAGATTTGATTTGTTCCCGTGTAGCAAAGCATAGAACAAGCTGCACAAATTCATATGTGGAACGAGCTCCAAACTACTGTTAAGAAGAAGACCCACCTCCATCCGGTACTGTTAGATAGTAATTTGGGAGTAAGCACTACCTCTTAGACAAAGGATGTTTCTCCTTAAAGTAGCCCAGAGCTGTCCTGGCATCGTCCTTGCAACTGGTGGGGATGGGGAAGGAATGTTAGTTCGATAATTACTTAAGAGAGATGCAGAGAACTCTAAGACACCTCATAAATGTCAAAGGAATTTAGGATTTTTTTAGTTGGAAGGTAGGCCCTAGGCTACGCCCAGTCGGCGTTGCTGGCAATCATTATGTTTTTTTAAATAAGTCAGCAATAAAGCTAGAAATCAGAGTTCATCCTTTGATGTTGCCCGGTACCTAAATAAGAATAGTGTTAGGATTATGCTGCTAAAAAGCAAAACTAAAAGGATTAAATAACTGGATGAAAATAACATAAGCATTAAGATATGTTATGACTAGTCTGAAAGTGAGCTGCAAAAAGGAAGTCATGATCTGTTGACGTTTCGAATAAGAGCTGAAAATAAATTATGCTGGTGTCAAATACGTTCTGCTATTCTGCTACGAGTACCTGACTTTTTTCCTATGCCTACGCAATTAAATTCTATTTAGTTTACCAATTCATAAGCTTTTTTAAAATTCAAAACTATCTTAGAGGTCTCAAAATATCTTTCAAATTTATAACAAGTTTTCAATTCCGAATTTTTAAATTCAAGTAAAGAGAAGCATCGCGCTCTGTTTCGTTTACAAATAAACTCTGTCACAAAACAATTTTCATGTTGACAAATGTTGCTGTTTCCCATTTCTGTTATTCACCGCAATATATTCACACACAACTCCACACGAATCTTTCAACCCGTTAAATCAAGAATACCGTATTATTTTTATGCTGAACCCATGCGAACCAAGCAGCTGCCACAAATCACAATCTGTCTCATGTCCCTTGCCAAGCGTTCGCTGGTATTTTCAAAATTGAGTTGTTTGATTTATTCCTGTCGTTCCATCCGTCCGTCTGACCGAGACACACTCACTCACCTACGGCAACGTTCCACGCGCAGTGGTGACACTTACTTGAAAGCAGGATGTTACACGAGTTTTAAATCCAACTTGTGCTGTTCTTTGATAAGTCACCATTTGGTAATACGTTACGTACACCCAATGCTGTAGGTGTTTGGGTGAACCCATCTTCTTGTTAGGCAAACTGGAATTGTTGTCTCTTTATGATATCTGAAATTTCTCAAAAGTGATCTAAGCCCGCACTAATGGGAGCATTGCAGTAGCATGACATCCCTGCTATTTGCGTGCAAGTGTGCCAACTTCAGCTCCTTCTTCAACGCTTTTTGAATGAAATCGACCCCAACGGAAACGTCAACCACTAAGTTCGAATAACCGTGGATTTTAGACCGTTGTAAACCATGTCAACAGGTTGTAGCGACCAGCAGCGGGTAGATTAATTGCTCCGATAAACTTATGTGCCAACTTTGCCGCATGCAAAATAAAACGACAAAATCCGGTGCAGTTTCGTGACAGTCAATTTGTCGAAATAACTAAACTACATCGGCATCGACAGCATCGACTGCTAGAAGCGAAAGCAGCAACAAATTTGCGATGACGATTGCAGATATAACAGGCAAACATTTGTTCGGGTTCTGTGTTCCTCCCATACGGGTTGGTTCATGTTAAATGAGCATTTATTTAAAGTCAGATGTCTCTAGTTACGACAGCGACCGGCGGTGGTGGTATCCTGGATATTGGGTGCATTTAGATTGCACCAACAAACAGTACAACACCCATTGCCCAGGAAGTCATAATGCAGCGTAAATTTATCTGCACCATCAAGCACCTTTTTGCAGCCAATTCAGCACCATCTACTGGTCGGTCGGTCGAGCAACTCTTTGGAGTTGCTGGAGATTAGTACTGAGCTCGAGAATCTGATGAAATACCAATATTGCGATTTTCGATATTTCTGAACTGGGCGTTTATTTGGAGTGGGATCTAAAGTGGAACACGACACGGTTTATTTGAGTAGCATATTCAAAGCTGATCTTGATTAATAGTTGTAGGCAGGGAAGTCGATACATTTCGATCTTCATACTCGTTCAAGCGACTAGGCCTGTATCGTGAGGCTGTATACCATCAATGAGAGTCGGACTAGTTTTTCCAACCCACGATTTTGTTTTGCGTATGTCATCGATTACATCTGCCTATTTTTTATGTCGAAGTTCCCTACATTTGCTATTTTCAGCTGGAGACAGGTCCATACATTTGCTTGGATCCAACCTAAAGTCAGATCGATGCGAAAACTACCAAATTGCGTGAGTGTGTCGTTTGCGAACCGACAAACCAGTTCCATTTCCGGCTAAAGAGGAAATTTACTAACAACGTGACACATCAGTAGATAGCTGAAAAAAATCTGAACAACGCATGCAACCTCGATACTGATTCTGCTGCTGCAGTTTGCCCGAGCCGACTGCAACACGTGATAACAATAAATTGTACTGTCCCGAGTCCCGATGAAGCCGGAGGTGTTTAAAAATCTAGGTCATATGTAAATCTTCGCCGTCGCTTCACGCTGCATCGTGTACCAATCAACCATTGAATTTTGTATGACTTGCGATGTTGCTTTTGAATTAAGAAGGCATGAGGATTATTATGCTTGTAAACATGCTTGTAGACATTTAACGAAGGCGGAAAGCGTGTGCCAGAGCTAGTAACAGTCGATCATCTATGAACATTGGATTCGGGTAGGGATGGTGAATCAATTTTTGTGCGTGCAGCATCTCGAAGACATTAGGACAGAGACGCATTTTTAACCGGGATTTATGAGGTGTTTTATGCGTGTTTCAAGGGGTTCCCGAAAGTCGCAAGTATAAAGAGTTGGCCATAAAACACACCATACTGAAGCCGTCAGGATCAATACCCGCTTGTTTAATTTTCGTGCACAAGGTTTGACCACCTGGTTCTGCTTGAAATTTGTTTATAGACGCAAATATTATCTAGGAACGATACATCAATAGATTAGGGGATGTTCATACGCTACGTAGACACTTTAGGGGGAAAGGGGGTTGGCGAGTGTCTAAGGTCCATATAAATTACAAATTGTATGGACGATTGTCTATGCAGGGAGCGTAAAATTTCTAAACATCTGTCTACGTAGTTTATAGAGGTCAAAATTTTAATATGTTTGTGACTTTTGACTTTTTGACTTTAAATGATCTATATTTCTTGTATTTGTTTGGTTTTACATAGGGAAAATGGCTCTAATGTTGGCCTATAAATCTAAGTTTGGGCCCATCACTAAAAATCTGCTATTTATCAATATTTTCTAGATGAACTCGTCATTGGGACGGTACTAATGGATATTTTGGGTGCTATTGAAAATTTAGTCGATTGCTGAATTTATGTATCGGCCCAAATTAGAGGCATTTAGGCCGACATTACATCCATTTCTCCTATATGAATTATCAAGTGACACAGATGCGTCTTTTCAACTTTATTTCGATTTTCATTTATTATTTAACGTTCCTAGTCATATCAGGACTGTTTTAAAGTAAGACCACCTTGGTGGTATTGGCTTGTTTTAAATTGGAAAAAGGAGACTACTTTTAACTACTATTTACTACTACAACTAACCTACAACTACTAGATACACCTAACCTACTATATACAAATTGCTTATCAAAGCATGTTCTGATATATTACATTTTTGTGCAAATTTAGTCTTAAGTTCGTTAATTCTGGAATCTTTTTTGGGAACACCTGCCTCTTCGTGTAAATTTGTTATTCAAGTGTCGAAAGGACGATAAAGGATCATCCCAAGCACTCTGTTTTGTGCCACCTGGACTTTGTTCCTGTGAGTTTGAGCACTTGATTCCCACACCGGTGCAGCGTAGAAAATTGCATTGGCTATGATTTGATTGTAGACAGCCAGTTTGTTAACCCTAGAAATCAGCGGATACAAACACCTAACTAAGCTTTAATGTCTTTTCTATATACGAGCGGAACAGGAGCTTTTCATCGAATACCATTCCAAGGTACGTAACTTCAACAGACCACTCAACCCTAGTGCCGTCCATGACTACAGTGCAAGAAGGTGCCGGTATCAGTTTGGGCGATTGCCTGTGCAGGAACATGATAGTTTGGGTTTTGGAGGCATTGATTTTGATTTTCCAAGTTTTTGCATATTCAGCAAAGGAGTCAAGGCATCGTTGTAGTTTGTTAGTAATTTCGCGAGGCATTCTGCCCTTGACTGATATCGCGGTATCATCTGCGAACAGGAAGAACACGCAACTGTACCGAGGAGAGGAATGTTGGAAGTATACAAGCTGTAGAGAAAGGGGCCAAACAAACTGCCTTGCGGAATGCCATTTAACGATACCTTGAACGACCTCTGCTGAAGGTAGTTACGGATAATTTTGACCAAATTCAACGGTAAATTGAAGTTACAAAGCTTGTACATAAGTTCGTCATGCCAGACATTGTCAAATGCCTTTTCGACGTCTAGCAAGGCCATGGCTGTGGACTTGGATACAGCCTTGTTACTTCGGATGTTGTTCATCACCCGTTCTAGCTGATGAGTGATGGAGTGCCCCATCCTGAAACCAAACGGTTCTGGTAGGAGAATATTGTTTTTCTCCACAAACTTGAGCGATCTATTGACAATAAGTTTCTCAAACAATTTGCTCAGCGCTGAGAGGAGACTGATCGGTCTGTAGCTTGACGGCAATGCTGGATCTTTACCGGGTTTGCGGATCGGTATTATTTTTGCTATCTTCCAGATGTTTGGAAAGAAGTGCAGCTCCAAGCATCTGTTGAAGATGGCATTTAAAACTGCATAGACTTTCATGCTAAGCCTTTTTATGATTAGGTTAAATACGGCGTCAAAACCGGAGGCCTTCTTATTCTTTGAATATTTCAGCGCTGATAAAATCTGTTCAATCGTAATTCTATCCTCCGGAGGCACGGCACAAGGGGAGTAATCTACATTTTGGACGCATCGCGTCACCTGATTTTCGAGCGGACTTTGGATAGTTGAGCCAAGCAAATGCGATGCAGCAATATGATTGCCAATCGCATTTGCTTTCTCTTGTGGGGTAATGAGCCGATTGTCATCATTTCCGACTCTGAGAGGTGGAACGGGTTTGGGATGAGTTTTCAGCACCTTGACTACCTTCCAGAATGGACGGGAGCGATCATCCTGATTCTGAAACAACACGCCCGAAACTTTCATTTCGGAGTGCGTCCATTCTGGAAGCAATCTGCCTGTTCAGATCGACCATTGCACGTTTTTAATCAGATCACCAGTCCTCTGAAACTGGCGCCTACGCACATTTCTCAAGCGAATCAGTAATTGGGTGTGGGAATCAATGGCAACAAACTTGCCCCTCACATGAACTTGTCGAACACACGTCTCGTCAGCCAAGGATATGGCCTGGTGGAGTCCGGTCAATGTCCTCTACGGTGTCAAGCGGCGGATTTTCATCGATGTTTCTGTCAACCACATGCCCAAACTGCACCCAGTTAACATGATGGTCATCTTTGCGCAGGCTTTGAGCAGTTGCAACGTTGATGCCGACTTAAGCCACCTCGGGTTGGTGGTTGGAGCTGAGATCGTTGATCGCCATCGGTTTAGATAGTCCAAAGTTCGATAGAAAAAAGTTCAACGTGGAAGGGTTTCCCGCCGGAGAGATAAATGCCGGTTCATCCGGTAATTTCACTGCATACAGCCCATGGTGCGAGTGGTCGAAGAGCAGACGTCCGTTCTGATTCCGCTGATAGTTCCACCATGCTTCGTGTCGGACATTTTTATCTCCCCGAATGCCGAATCGCGAGTGATGGTGATCAGGTCATTCTTGAATTGTATGCCTAATCCATTACTAGCAGCACACTGACGAGGGCAATATACGGCGATCAACCGGACGTTTCCAGTTGGTGATTCCACTTCCACACTAAGGGCTTCGATGATAGAAGTGCGGATATGGGGCAGCGTGCAGAGCTTGATTCCTTTCTTGATGATGATCACAACACCACCCCCCTGGAGTCGATACGATCAAGCCGGATAATGTTATGATTAGGCAACCAAAAGCTGTCACCGGTTTTGAGATGGCTCTCTGTTAGGAGACCCATGTCGATACTATGCTTGCGGAGGAAATCAGCTATCTCGAGCCTTTTTGCTCTTACAAAGCAAGCGTTCCATGTGACGACATTTATCGGCTTAAACGCCATACTGAATAATAAACTTACCGAGCACTTGGATCTGTTCGGGCTTGCTGTGGCACTGACGAAGAGTCATGTCGACGAAAATCTTCATCAGCTCATCCGCAGAGAACAGATCGGGATTGACGTTTTGTGCTGATGGTTGTCTCCAGAATCCAGGAGGGGTTGGGGAGTTTTATCCAGCAGAAGCACCAGACGTTTCTTGACGAGGGCCGGATTGCACCGGCGGATTTGCTTGACCGTGTTGCGTACACACTTAATTTTTTTTTCGCTGAGATTCCAACAGCCGAGTAGTTCTGCAATTTATGTTGCTGAGATTCAGTAAAACAATTGCCGAGACTCAGCTAACAAATAAGATTTTGCTGAGATATCAGCTAACAAATACATATTTTGCATAGATATCAGCAAAAAGAAAATGCCGAGGTAATCGACTGTAGGAGATTTTACCGAGCTAGATTAAGTGTGTAGAACGAAGCGGCGGGAAGTCCTCCACTCTGAATGCCGGCGTATTGTCCTTCTTTCGTCCTGGTTGGTTTCTTATGGACGCCTGCTTTCGGATCCGCACAGTTGGCGCATTTGGCCGTTTCCGACTCGTGGACATCACACTCGGAGGAGACATGGTTTTGGGCGCATTTGCCACAGCGCGGCTTGATGTAGCAGTTTCGGGTGTCGTGCCCTAAATTCAGGCAACGTTGACACTGGGTGACGTCGTGACGGCCTCCACGGTATGGCTCCCATCGGACAATGATGGAATTGATGGAGCGGATGGCCTTCAACGCATTGAGCGTCCCCGTTCCCTTCTGGAAATGCACCGGGAACAGGCAATCCGGATACTTCCTGACGTTCTCGTCCCTCCTTGTCATCCGAAAGACGGGAGTTGGGGCCAGCTTGTAGCGATCCTTGATTTCCGCTTCGACTAACTTCGGATGACCACTTTGAAGGGCGTGAAGAATTTTGAGTGAAGAATTCCACCTTAGACTTCTTCAGATAAGATGTGGCCAGCTCATATTCCGCTTTCGTGCGCAGCATCACCTTTCTTCCGATTCTACTGAGTTTGAACTCTGTTTTAACACGAAGCTCTGCGACACGAAGCTAGCGATGAGCGTGTTTAGAGGTGCATTTTTCATTACCAACGGTGGTAGTTTGGCGTTTGCCGCATTTGGGCTGGCATTTTCGGTTTCATCAGCTTCTTCCTCTTTTTACTGCGCTTTTCCGTCACAGCTAGTTGGGTATTCCCATCGATGGGAAGAACAGCAAACCTGTTTGCCGTAGGTACACCCGAGCTTCCTTCACCGGGTTCCTGTTTCTCTACCGGGATTCGAGCGATGCTTCCCCATTTCGGGGCACGCACACAAAAAACCGCTTTCTCGTGTTGTTCGGAAAGTTCATTGTGATAGTGTTCGCACTCTCTACACTATCACAATGACTTTCCGAACAACACGAGAAAGCGAGCTAACGCCGAACTGAACTGCTTGACGATCAAGCAGAGAATGCCTTCCCGAGCAAAGGATCATACCAAATTGATAACAAGTTCTGATACCCGGTTACCAAGATTTGATAACTGAATATGTTATCATTGTGGTTGTTATAACACAAATTATAACAAAAAATTACTCCGTGGATATCAAAAAAATAACTGATTTAGTTATCATTGAAAACATCTTGATAACAAATCCTTTTTTTTTCCTTTGGTTTGTTTTTTCCGTCGATCTTGTTTTCCGTGCTGAGCACCAATGCTACCGACGTGCCAGGAAGGCAGCTCCCACACCTGGACCCTACCTATCGACCCATCAACTCATGAACCGGGGACCAACGGCTTTACTTCCCATCAGAAGAAAGGCGTGATCAGAGATGTTATGCCTTAGAACATCCCGGCGGCGCCGACTGGGATTGAGCCCAGGCCTGCTGGGGTGAGAGGTAATCACGCTTACCACTACACCACCGGCGCCGTTTACATAACAAATCCTGTGATCCATGTAAATATTTTCAACAAATTTCAAATTATTTTATTGATTTGGTATTAAAACCTTACGCAGATAACGAAACATGATTGGCAGTGTGTTTTTTTTTCTCACCATGCGGATAATATTTGAAGTTTTAAAGTAAACTTGCATCATTCCATATTCTTTCATGATAACAAATGATAACAAAATTAGTCGATGTTGATAACTAAATTAGTTATGCGATAACAACAGAAAACAAAATGATATCTGGAATAACAAGACTTGTTTTCAAGATGATATCAAGTTGTTAGTTTACTTTGCTCGGGTTATGTTAGAGTAGTAAAATTTACGTTTATTTTTTGGTTTTTTATGTTTCAACATTTGTTTTAACATTTCAATTGGTTAGCCTTTGGCTCTTCATCTTGGATCTAGTTAATTAGTTATTCTAATGTGATGATTGCGTTTATCGCTAATTTACAGGATACCCTTTTATGGGATTGTTTTCGTTTGAATTTAAAAATTTGATAACCTACCTATTTGAGCACAGGAAGCTACCTAACAACTTAAACTAGGTTGCCAAATCACAAATGATCTGGTGGTTTGATCCCAGACAGGCGACTCTGAATCTTTCCAGCGTGGAAGTCTTTCGCTCCTGGAGTGTTTGAAGACCGGCCAGGTGGTGAATTTCAGAATTACGAGTTCGCGGTGGACTGTTAAGGATCATTCTGAGGATCTTGTTTTGGATCCTCTGAAGCTTCAGGTGGTGGCACTTAGCACAACTCTCCCAGATTGGCATACCATACTCAATAGCCGGCAAATGATCTGCTTATGGACAGCAAGCTTGTTTCTGAGGGACAGGGTGGTCTTCCTGTTTAACAGAGGGTAGAGCAACCTGATCAAGATGTTACACTTGGTGGATGTCTTGTCCACATGGGATCGGAATAGCAATTTGCTATCGAGGGCTGGTATGGAAAATCATTTGCATTCATTTTGTGCATTCATGTACATTCATTTCCCCTCAACTTTTTTCATCAACAGAATTCCGCTTATTGATGTATGGAGTTTTTGTAGGTTTTGTTATTAACTACAACAACTCAAATCCGTATCTCTTATGCATGACGAACCAGAGCGAATAGAATCAACTACTGTTTTTCAGTGAATGTATTTCACAGTTTGAAAAAAAAAGTAGCAAGTTCTGCCAGCTCTAATTCGTGATGCATAAGAGATACAGATTTGAGTTTTGGATAAAAGTTGTAGCTAATAACAAAATATACTAAAGCTCTATACATCATTTTGCGGAATGTTGTTGATTTAATAAGTTAGAGGCAAATGAATATAAATGAATGCATGAAATGATAATAAATGATGTTCCATGCCTGATCGAGGGTGAGACCAAGGTAAACTACTTCACTCGACCATTCAATGGGAGTGCTATCAAGATGGACCTTGACGTTAGCAAGTGGAACAAGCCGAGTTGAATTCGAGTGTGGAAACAGATTGGTTTGTGTTTTAGCTGCATTGATACAAATCTTCCTTGAAATCTTCAAATAGTCGGACAGAACATCCAGGCCTGATTGTAGTTTACTCGCCAGAGCACGGATCACTCGACCCTTATAGATGATGGAGGTGTCATCTGCGAACATAGACAGGAAACCACCACCCGGCAGGGGAGGAACGTCTGACGTGAAAATGTTCAATAGGATAGGCTGAGATACCCCTTCATCAACGTTGAACCTATCAGAGGGGACATGGCTCAAGTAGACCTGGAATGATCTGCCCGACAAGTAGTTTTTGACGATCTTCACGAGGTAGATCGGAAAGTTGTATCGATGCAGATTGTACACTAGACCATCATGCCAGACATTGTCGAACGCCTTCTCGACGTCCAACAATGCCATGGCAAATGTATTGGAAACGGACTTATTCCGCTTGATGATGTTAGTAACCCGTGCGAGTTGGTGGATGGTAGAGTGGCCTTTCCTAAAGCCGCATTTCTCTTTGAGAAACATGTTATTACCATTTGAAAACACCAGCAGACGGCTGAGTATCAACTTTTCGAATAGCTTCGAAATGGAGGACAAGAGGCTGATGGGGCGATAGCTTTTGGCACTGGTAGGATCTTTGCCAGGCTTGTGTATTGGAATCACTTTGGCTAACTTCCGGCATGCAGGGAAGTAGCCAAGCTCCAAGCATTTGTTGAAGATAAGGGTAAGATGGTTCAAGAAGTCAATGCTCAAGTTTTTCAACTCGAGGTTGACTACACCATCCATACCCGCACCCTTCTTGTTTTTAGTGCTTCTAATAGCTGCTATCACCTCATCAGCCGAAATTCTACTATCATCATGCACTACTACGGGGGTGTCAGCGACTCTAGACATTGCCTTCAGTACGGTAGGCTCATGGGGGCTCACCATGGTTTGACCAAGATTATAAGAAATCACAAAATGTTGCCAAGGGCATTGGCCTTTTCAACTGGGGTTATGAGTAGGGATAGGTCCAAGTTCTGGTCATCAGAGGAAAGCGGAGGGATCGGTCTCGACTTATTTTTCAAAATTTTGGCCATCTTCCAAAATGGTTTTGTGAGTTGAAGCACGACAACAGCGTTGTTTTATAACTTTTCAGATTCAAACAGATCGATGTGCAGCAAAGTGGTACCGTAAAACGGGGTAACATTGATAGTTTTTTAAAGTATATTCTAAATATTGTTTGCAGCAATGAATGTTTTTCAAATCATATATTTTTAAAACAAGTACTGAGGATCCAAGAGTTAATTCGTTAGTAATATGTTTAACTTAAATTAAAGGATTTACACATTTTTTTTAGTTTTGTGACCGAACTTCAGTATTTTGATTTGGGGTTACTTTGATAATGCTCGATGAATGTAGAAAAAAATGGGTGAAACTTAAACAATTCAGTTCAAGAAATATTAAACTTTGAATGAGTATATAATCAGAAAACCTCATAAGCAATAGGAATACAACATTGGATTTGTTATGGCTATATCAGAAATACATTTCAAAAGTAATGGTTTGAGTGTTTTTTTCAAACAGGCGAAAAACACTAAAATTGTTTTTTAATATGTTTGTATAATATCAGGCATAACATTTGATAACGGCACAAAATCTTTTGTAAACAAACTTTTTAAGGCCCTTTACACGCGAACCAAAGTACGCCTACGCAAACCAATACCACTTTCGGAAAGGTGAGAGTTGCCCCTATCCAAAGATGTTGTTGGTTTGCGTGAGCGTACTTCGGTTCGAGTGTAAAGGGCCGTAGAAAGTTTGTTTACAAAAGCTTTTGTGCCGTTATCAAATGTTATGCCTGATATGTTGCACATACTAGATAAAAACTATATACGATATCAACGGAAACCTACAATATGGAACCAAAGTTTCAAATTTGGAAAAATCGCAGCGAGTAAATTTAATCTTTATATTATACTATCAAAGTTACCCGTATTATCAAAGATACCCCGTTTTACGGTACTCGATTATGACCACTGGGTTTGGAAAGAACGTATATTTCATAAATGATAAAATTATCACTTTTTATTTGTAAATTTTTCAACAGTTTTTTTTTTTTTAATTGAAAAAGCATTTATTGCAGCAAATTTTGAGAGTTTTTAACTATCGATTGGTGCATTTGTATTTCAATTTCATCTATAAATGACAAAGTTATAAGTGTTCAAAACCTTACACCTTTTCGTGACGGTCGCAATTTTAGAATTTTGATTTACCCCCAGTACCTTCCCGTAAGATGTAGTCTACGTCAAAATAATCAAAACAACTTATATTGATATGTCCTCGGACAAACAACTGAATATATCCTGCAGAGAGGGCTTGTCAAGTTCCCATAGCAAATGCACTTATTCCCATCGTAATCCAGAAGCAAAATCAATAAACGTCTCTCAACCGTCATCGGTATTGACTAACGCCTTCGCAGCTTAATTCCATCGAACAGATCGAAGGTCTTCCAGGTTGGTTTAGCACAAAAGGCGCATCCAAATTGACACTTCAGCTTCATTAAATTCAATTTCCCACTCGACTGCACAAAACAAGGCGTGAAGGTTGAGTTTCATCCCAGTTTGCATCGTCTCGGCTCGACTCGACTCGGTTCGGTTGCATGCAGGTTCATCAATTACACACCATGATGACCTTACCGCTTACTGACTGACTGTCCGTCCCATTCGCGTGGCTAGAGGTGTGGGTTTTATCTTCCAGTTCCACATGGACTTATCACATTTGTCCCGTTTCAATTTCCATATTTCAACCACTTTCCAGAGGGGTTGCGCGTCGATTTCTGATCCTCTCGCCGAGTGGCCAGCCACGAATCTGCGGAGGCTGCAAAAAGGACAATGAATCGGCTGTGTTTTATTGTTATTTCAAAATGTTGCCAACTATAATGCCTGCCAACGGACGATTTGGTGAATCATTCTGTGGTCTTCGTTTTGCAATATAAATTTCAAGCATCCAAATGACGGCTATTTGCGTGATGTTGAATGGTTATTGCTTCTTTCTCGGTTCTTATCTTTTCTCCAGCTTCCAAGCCACTTGAGCCGGGGCTTGTTTCATCGGTTCTAAATTAAAACAAAAAAAAAACACACACACACAAAGCATCAAACGCAAAGAAATCTCAGATCGCGCTGTTATTTTGATAAAGTTTATACGGCTCAGATTCATTTCATCTGGGAGATGGTGCTCTTTTTGCTTGCATCGAACCCCAGGGGCATATATGCCGAAAAAAATCGCAACAAATGCAGGATCAGTCAGAATGGTATACACTTTGAAGCTGAACCACATGCTGATCGCGATTTGCAACCGATCTTGTGGAAACGCGCAACTGAGATGCGGTGTACAATTTCTGCATTCAATATGGGAATATATAAATAAATCATCGGTGAGTAGTCAATATGCCAACACTGAACCGGGCAGACACTGTGCTGTTTCTGGGAATGGTACACGTAGGGAGACAGAATGGCGCTTTGAAAAGGTAAATTCAATGCTGCTAGGGTTACCAAACGTGATTTTTTTTATTGAGTATATTGTTACATATAAACGGGTAATGTGAATTATCTGGATTGGATTTTGGGTACTTCTACCTCCAGTGCAAGTAACACTTGAACTTTTCCAATTGTTGCATTGTTGCTTTAAAAATAAACGTGAAAATTAATTTTCAACTTTTTCTTGTCCTTCCAGCTACGATGGTTCCGGCAACGGTCTAGGTGAGCCCCCGTACCGGGGGCATCACGGTAGCCCACACTCGTCGCCGTCGCGGTATTCCTACAACAACTCAGCCAAAACCAGCATCCAGCATTGGCGGACGTCCAGTGCCGGTGCATCGGACTTCAAGCGTAACTCCCGACTCCGCAGCTCGACCAGTGCTGTGCCCGGGGGAGGTGCTGGGGGAGGCAGTAATTCCAGTACCAGCAGCACCGGTTCCAACATGGTCGACCTCAACATACCGCGTGGCCACTCGCCGCACTTTAGTCCCTCGAGGCAAACCAGTGAGTATTTGTAGTCGCAATCCGCAAGGGTAACCAAAACCGATCTCCGACAGTATCAGTTTCATTCATCAAACCGAAACCAAACCCGAATCCAATCCCATCACCAAAACGGTCACGTTGGATAGGATCTCCTCCCCAATTATTCCACACGCGCGGCTTTCAAATGACAACACGCGATGAAACTTGATGCGGGTATAGATTGGAGCCGCACGTAAAAAAAACCACTCCATTCACAGGTGCTGCAGTTCATATCGGGTGGAATTTTATTGCGTGTTTAATCTCGCAAATTTGTTGAAATACCACCAATTACATACACAAGGTTCGCACTTTGGCGAGCGATTGATTAAATTGATTGTAATTGTTTTTTTTTTTATCGAATCAATCTTCATTTTGGCGGTGTCTGTTTACAAAACTTAAATTGCACTTAATGTGCATGTGACAAGACAAGAGTGTGGTCGATATGTTTATATGTTGTTTCTGACGAACGGGGGGAGCTTGATGATTAGGGTGAAGTTGATTACAAGAACGTTATATTTTCTTTCGCACCACAGCCTTTTTTGTTTTGGAAAATGTGAACTAATTACAAATGATAAGTTCCCGATAATACAAATGATAATTCCCGGTTATTTCATAGTTTTTCTGATTGTTTTCAATTTCCGGGCTATTCCCGGTTCTCCCGGTTTTCCCGTTTCAGTGGCCACCCTGAATTTATTAAATAATTAAATACTTTTAAGTTATTCCTTTTTGTTAATTTTAATCCCCCAGACCTACCCCGAGTATACCATTTTGACTGATCATGCACTTTTTGCGGTTCTCTTCAGCATATATGCCCCTTGGATTCGATGCAAGCAAAATTAGCAGCATCTCCCAGATGAAATGGATAGGAGCCGTATAAAATTGATTAAGATAGCAAAGAGATCTGAGATTGCGTTTCGATTGATTCGACCTATTTGAGTCATGTCAAACATAAAATGAAAGTAATATTTGACGTATTTCGCGCCAAATCGTATTCGGAGCTGGCAGCACCCTCTCAGATTTCAATGAAACTTTCTGGATATGTGGACCTTGACTAAATAAGCCACTTAGCATATACTAAGTTTTTCCAAAATTTATCTAGACTAACCTTTGAGAAGGGCCAAACTTTTTTTGCCGATTTTTTTCGAAAAAATATTATGGAAAAATGACAACTCCTTCGGACATTATCAATATAGGGGAAATGGCTCTAATGTTGGCCTATGGATCTAAGATTGGGCCCATCGCTAAAAATTTGCTATTTATCAATTGTATCTAGATGAACGCGTCATTGGGACGGTACTAATGGATATTTTTGGTTGCTATTGAAAATTTAATCATGCTGAATTTATGTATGGGCCCAAATTAGAGGCCGACATTACATACATTTCCCCTACCTGATGACAATCACCAACTGTTCGTGGTGGCCACAATTGCTCATCTTATCTGGAATGATTGCCACTGGTTTTCCACGCAAGGTTTTCGCAATGTTCCGCAACATTACATTGTGCAACGGCATAATCAAGTCATTTTGAATAGGTTACTTGTGTACTGGCAATTTTTGGCACCTTCCGCCAAGCGTTTTTGCAGCACAGGATCGTAGCTAGCCACCAACTGGGATTTTGTAGCCGCTTTGCCTCACTAGCAGCAATCATAGCTGTTTTTTGGTGGTCCAGTTCTTCGTCGATACCTTTCCTGGTTTTGAAATTCTTCCACGCTTCCATACTACCAACATGGGTATCACTGCGATTGTGTTTGCCCAGCAACTCGGTCACTTTCTTCCAATTTCTTAACCCTGTGGGTATCATTGTAATAATGTTTTGCGTCATGCTCTTCTTTACAGGTTGAAAATATAAACCAAAAAAAAAATATATTCTTCGAGGTACTGGTATCATCTTTTATTCCGTTACCTTTCTGAAATTTTGTGCAATACGTTTTTGTATATGTTGAAGGCATTGTTACAGTTTATTTTGGACTATTTCAAAATTTTGTAAGCCCTTATATGCTGTTGTAGTTACACTTTACTATTACCGTTGCGAGTACGTTGAACCTAGTCATTTTCAGCAAAAATTGTAGTTCTTATTTTTTCCAATTTTGACCGAAATGCCAAGGCTAATAGGATCATTAAAAAGGTTTAAAAATATGTAGCGATTGAAACAGCGCACAAAACGATTTTAACAAGCGAATACAAAATTGTTAACGAAATGACGACTTGTGCGAAGGATTGAGCAAGTCTACCCTGTGCCAAAGTACCGCCAGTCAGGTTGACAGGAAATGATACCGTACATTTAACCTGTTTTGAAGATGATATAAAGGACAATCCCTAATTTATTGCAACGCACATAAACAGCTGTAAATTTTTAACCACGGGAACAAATGACTTGAAATTGTCAGAGAAGATATTTAGACAAACTCTTAGTAAGACAACAATAGGCGAACTAATACCCACTTTTCAATTTGGGAATGCAAAAGCTGTACATTTGCAAAAAAAAAAATCCATCCTCAGAATTCCTTGAGGTTCTTTTCGAAATTTTTAGAACTCTATGAACTCTTTCGAAATTCTTCCCAGAAGTCCTCTGGAATTATTTTTAGAACTCTTCTTGACTTTTACTCCGAACCTCTTGGAACTAAAATTCTCTTAGAGTTTCAGAAGAATTTTCTCAGTATTATCCAGAAATTTTTCCCGGAATGAGCTTGAAATTATCTGTTCTCCCTTGAAATGTTCCTCAAAATCCCTTCGGAATTTCACTCAAAATTTAATTTTCTCGGTATTCTTTTAGGAATCATCTAAGAACTATCTGCAGGATTCACTAGAAATTATTCGCAGAATTTTCTTGGAATACTCCCCAGAAATCTTTTGGAACAGCCTTCTCGATGGAATTGACGCAATAAAATATTTATATATTTTACCTTCAAATCAGGTTATCAAGAAATCAAGTTATTTTGTATCATAATTTTATAAATGTGGAAATAAATATCTTATTTATAAAGGGAGGGGGCAATTGTCCCCCCCCCTTGCCCCCTCCTATGCACGCCAGTGATGATAATGAAGCTAACATTTTCAAGTTTATTATAATAAACTTCAAATGCATGTATTTTTGCATGATAATTGCTCATTAACAAGGCTCTTCACCTGCCTCACAATGTATGTTAGTGCTTTGAATTCTGCTACGACTTTATTCACGGACCAAGACTTTGATAATACTGTTATCTGATCTTTTCTGTCAGCTCTAAGGGAATTGAACTTCTCCTTTAGCTGCACAATCATTTCTTCGTATGCCCTCTACTTTGCTAATATCTGCTGTATCTAGGCCAAATATATTTTTTCGCACTGCTTGTGTAATGTCTAGAGATTTTTTTGAACGATAATCCATGCTCCTCGTGTTCCTCGATGAAATTGGAGATAAATTCAACATTTCCACAAAACCATTAAACTTCTCAACATTGTATGGGCGTTGCAGATCATCTGCTGGTGGAACTGACTCCAATGATGGAACCGATGGTACCGTATCTGAAGGAACGAAGAAAATAAAAAAAAATAATAAGTGCAATTAGGAGGTTGCAGTTAAAAGTTGATAGAATCATCAGGATGACTGTTCTTACCTAGCACATCTAAGGATTGATGACCACTCGTTGATGGACCTAGATCATCACTATGCTGCTGCCCACTAGTTGACGGTTGGATATTTATTCATTTCCAACCGATCGGCGTTTTTGACGTAGGATTACGTCTTTTGGCAACATATTGGGGGTACAATTTCAAAAAACCAGAATCGACCGCATTACGAAAAGAGGTCAGGTTTTGACCACATATAACTCTGTCAATAGCAGATGGATTTTAATTCTAAACAAGCCAATCGATTGGAAATTTATTTACCAATCTGCTAAAACGAACACTTTATTAATGTTCAATAGGTCACTATTGAAAAACACAAATGTCCAACTGGTGCAATGGTGATCAAAATTATCACCGATTGCCTGCAAACAGCGCATTCCCTAACACAGATTTAAAAATCGAATTCTATCCTGTCTCACAGCAGCATCAGCAGCAGCAGTGCTTTCAGCGTGTGGTGTTGAATATTGTTCTCCAGTACATAACGAAAGGCAACCTGCAAGCAGCGAGCTGCAGAGCCCACATGAGCATCCATAGAAGGAAGAAGAAGCCGCACCGCTATGGATCGAAATCCGTTTCTTCGTGAGTCGCTGTGGGTCTTCTATGCCAAGCGCGTCACCCTTGCTCCCGGACCACCATAAATTTGTTAAAGAGTATGTTTTGGATATTTGTCAAGGTCATCAATCGAATGTCAGTTCCCGCAAGCAGCTAGCTATCAAGGCTCAACCTGTCTATAGAAGGTGTGGAACTGTAGGTCTAAATGTATTGGTGCAATATGTGGGTCATCTATGCCAAGTGCGTCACCCTCATTCCAAACAACATACAGCTAGCCAGCCTCATCCGTGTTGAACACCCTAATAGCTCAGCATTACTCAACCACTACGACAAAACGGTCCTTTCTAGGATCACCATAAATTATTGTTGTTTTAAAGTTCATTTTCATTGAACGTTCGCTCGCCTTTCTGCCAGCCACATCACCCCAAAGCTCTTTGATAATGTACCCAGCAACCAAACGTTTGTCGTCAAATGCGTAACAGTATTGAAGTGGTGCATACAAATTCTCGCAATGACCGAATACCACATGACCATGTCAAGACACTTCGTAAGGTTTTTCCAGGACGCTAAAAAAAGCAACAAATTCTCGAATTTATATGATTGATCGCGATTGGAAAAATTTGAACAAGATATTCCTCCAATCAATATTCACTTGTTTTTATTATCTATTGAATAAATCAAAAATTCCGTGCATTTTGTGCACGTAAATGCATTATTTTGTCATCATAAAACGAGGCGTTTCCGTGGTTTCCCTAACACAGTCGCCGAATATACCAAGTACTGAGCACGCCAGACGGTACCGATCTTTATGATGATGATGATGATGATGATGGTCCCACCTCTTACCCCTACAAAGGTTTGAGCTGGACGATTTATCTTTAAGATAATTGAATATGACATTTTAACCAGGTTGGCAAACAAAATCGAACTGGTTTCAGTTACAGATATAAATTCCCTCTAAAGTTTACAGTTGCTTCACAGCGATATAAATGTGGAAAAGCTCAGGCGTCCACCTCTTAGTTCGCCTTTTTGTCCACCTAAAATATTCATAAGTATTACAAGCAATCAAGAGTTAATGAACAATCAACAAAGCATCCTATTACACTAGCAACCCCGCAATCTGATGCTATCATAATTTTCAGCAATGTCAGGAATGCTCACGAACCCCTAACATTTGCCAGAAAACTTACTACTAACTCAAGGTATCTTTCAAATAAGCTTCAAAATTGCATTTTTTTTTTTATCAAATGTTAAATTCAGTCCTCTTTATCCGTAATACGCGCGCGAGGCTCAAACCTTTGTAGACTACATTTTTTTTTTAATTAATCTACTATAAAATCAAATATTAAAAATCCATCATCACCCTCGTGGCGAACAGAAATAGTTTTGGCAGTGCTACAATAATTATTAAAAAGTCGTTATGACAGCTATTCATATAAAATAATCCGTTAGAGATAACTTCGTCAAGATACATAATTTGTCAATTCATAAAAAATCACTGGATAACTGTTCAAAAGACAGTTTTAACAAGTGAAATGCAGTGTCTTTTAAATTCTGTAAGTGTTGCTAAACGTTTGATATGTCTAGGCATCGAATTGAAAACATTTATTCCTTTATAATATAATGAATTTTGTGAAGCACAAGTTAAGAAATGTGGTCAACCGCGTTTCTAGTATTATATCTATGAAAGTCACTTCCTCTTTCAATTCGATCATACAAATATCGAGGCAGCAAACCGTTAACTACTTTAAAAATGAACACCATAGTCAAATATACAATTCTTTGCTTCACCGACAACCATTGTAAGGCGTCTAGCATCAAAGTTGAGGAAGTGAATCTATTACATCTCAAAATCAAACGCATTATTTTATTCTGCAAGCGCTGTATTCTCGATATTTGTGTTGCATTGGCCAGAAATAAAATGGAAGGGAAAAAGTCAAGATGAGGAGAGATGATTGATTTGTATAGCTGTATTTTACTGGCAATAGTTAAATCGTTTTTCAGTCGACATAGAATTCCATACTTCTTGGCAATTTTCTTGATGACATTGTCAATGTGAGAGTTGAACTTAAGTGTGTCATCAATAATCACGCCAAGATATTTAATCTCCCGAACGCGATCAATAGTCTCATCATCAATTACAACAGAGACGTTCTCATTTACTCGATTCCGCGAAATTACCATAAATTTAGTTTTACTTGTATTCAATTTTAACTGCTTGTACTTCAACCATCTACTTAGAGAACGCAAATCTTCATTCAAGTGTAAAACGGCATCATCTAAATCCTTAGCTGCAGTGAATAACACAGTATCATCTGCAAAAAGATTAATGTCGCAAAATCGTAAAACACGTCGCAAGTCATTAATATACATAATAAATAACAGGGGCCCTAATACACTTCCCTGGGGCACTCCAAGGGTATTCCCCATGGGACTGGAAACAGAATTATTAAAAACAGTCCGTTGAGTTCTGTCAGACAAATAGCTTTCAAACCATTTATATGCAGTACTCGTAATTCCAAAGCGCTTGATTGATCTCAACAATAAGGGCCTAGAAATTGTTTCAAAAGCGCGTTTAAGATCCAAAAAAAACAGCAACAATCGTATCTTTACACTCCAAGTTATTTTTCCACTTCGCTAATACCAAATTCAACGCGGTTTCACAAGAATGACCTTCCCGATATCCCGATTGTTCTGGTATCAACAAACTATTACTATTTAAATACTCCAACAGCTGGCCTTTAACAACAAGTTCTAAAATTTTCTCTAATGTGTGCAACATGTTGATGGGACGAAACTCTTCGGCTTTAATCGTTCCAGCAACTTTTTTAATAGGGACCACTAAGGATTCCTTCCAAATTTGTGGCACATGTCCAGTTTGTAATGATTCATTAATAAGGTCCAGCAAGATGTGGCCAATGACATGAAAGCATTCTTGAATAACTCTAGCATTAACATTATCTACTCCAGCCGATTTTCCTAATGAAAAACAAATAACTCTAAGTTCATCTAATGTGATTGGGTGAAAAACTTCAAATCTACAACTACTATTAACTGGCTGTTTTATTTCGTCAGGTTCATCGACCAATTCAATAGATTGATTAATCAATGAAACGCTATCTACGAAATAATCATTAAACTTAGCTACAATTACTTGTTCTGACTGTTCTAATGTGCCATTAAAAGTTATGGACCGCGGTTTGCAATTACTAGGTTTTAATAAAGATTTCAAAATTTTCCATAACTCTTTGCTGTTGTTTTGATGCTGATCAATCTTCCTTTGAACATATTCACAACGAGTTTTCTTTATCGATTGTGAATACTTATTACGCGCGATTGTGTACCTAGTCCAATGATTGTCATTATTAGATCTACAAAAGTTTTTGCACAATTTGTCCCTTTTCCGTTTAAGACGCAAAAGATCCAAATTGTACCAGCTGTTCGAGTTTTTCAAAGAAACAAACTTTTGCTCAACTAGTTGATTGGTACACGTTTTCAAAGCGTTATTAAGAACAGCTGTAGATTCATCTAAGTTACCGGCCGCGAATGGAAAATCCAGGCTTCTCTCAACAAGATTCGAAACAGCTTGCTTCGAATATTTCCTCCAGCACTTCAATTTTACAAAATTATCGTTATCGTTAACATGGTCTAAGACATTAATCACTAAAGTCTCATGATCGGTTATTTTCAAATCAGTATCCGTAACTGAACAAATTGGAATAAACGTGGTCAATTAAAGTTCTACTGTGCCTGGAAATACGCGTATACTCATTTACCGTTTGCTTTAAATTAAAAAACTCAGCTAAACGCTTCAAATGATTCGAATTATGGTTATCACGCCAATTAATATTAAAATCACCAGCCAATATAATTAATTTACTAGAATCAAGGAATGTCCCAAACCAGTTCTCTAAAACTTCAACAAAACGCTGGTCACTAGAACTGGGAGAATGATACAAAACACCATAATTACCCATCTTCATGCCACGTACAACTGTAATGCCCAAGAACCAGTTGCCATCAATAACTTCGTTGGTACGAAGGTTGAATTGAACTGATTCTTTGACATAAATAGCAACACCGCCAGTGTGTCTAGAATGTGATAAACAAGCAGCAACAATATATCCCGGAATACTATACTGATCAAAAGCTTCAGTTTCTACAATATGAGTTTCAGATAAGAAAACTAAATTTGGACGTTTTTCCTCAACAATCTGACGTATGCCTTTTGGTTCAAATTTAAAGCTCCTCCTATTAGGAGCATTATGCCAAAAAAAAACCTTGCCGAATTCTCTTAATAGAAGGGGCTTAAAATATGCATCAAACAGTATAAACGTAGGTACCGTCCGGTAGGCTCATATTCTGTGATTGATGAGTTTTCCCTGATAGGGGAAATGGCTCTAATGTTGGCCTATGGATCTAAGATTGGGCCCATCGGTAAAAATCTGCTATTTTCAATTTTACCTAGATGAACGCGTCATTGGGACGGTACATATTTCATTTCCGCACTGCTATCATTTCCAAAAACATCGAGGAAAAATTTCCACAGTATTGTTCTAAACTAGCTTCCAAGTTTCCAACCCATCGGTCCTTTTCAGGACCACAAATGACTAATAAAAGAGTAAGAGCTTGAATCCAAGACATATCGTCCAGGACTGGCTTGTACTACATGGACATCGACAGAGCACCTTAAAAACAGAACTATCAAATTGCTTCCGAATTTCAACCTATCGAAATTTTTCACAAATAACGAGTTAAGAAATCAATTTAATATTTACTATACTTTTGCTGTGACATCAAAACTACCTTCCGTAATCCTACGTCAAGTCTACGGTCGTGTCTTGGATACAACCTCTTACTTTTTTATAACTGGGCTTCTATTATGAGATACCACGCTACGGAATGACTCACTAATGCTCATCGTCTCATCAATTTTGTGGTTATATCCCATAGAATGTATTTTTTCTACCATCGTTGATGATATGGCCCGTAACTTATTTCGGTTGCATCTCGGATTATTTATGTTTGCACAACATTTCAATCCTTTGAGCCTTCGTTTACTACTTTGGTCCATGATAATAATTTTACTAAAACTTGTCTTCACAACTTTCGTTATCAGATTGACTGTTGCTTGTATGAAATCAACCTTAGTTTTATAGTGCTCATAGGTTGAATGAAGTGGTAGGTATATAATGTTAATGGTTTAGGTATAAATTACAGAAGGGCATATAGAATTTTGATGCGATACGTTGACTTCCCAAATCTTTGTTGATTCGAAAGAAGATCTCAATTTAATTTTATTCATACCTAATTCTTTATGGATAATTTTAGCTAAGAATGCTAAGTTGCTATAGAAGTATCGGATTTTACCTCAGTAATATAATAAATTATATTATTTTCTAATGATATAAGCCCTGTTCATATGGAATTCTCGATTAATCCAAAAATAATAGTTCAGACATTAAACAGTTTTTGTAAGAAAAGCTTTTTTTACTTAAAAGTAACCATCTCGCAATGTATGGACGGTTGATAGTTAACATAGTAAATCAAACATGGCCATTTTTTAATCGACTTTAAATTTTAAAAAATCGATTTTTTTCAGTGTAAGTCTCAAATGGATTTTTTTTCAGTTTTTGTTTTTCGAAAACTTGGAAAATTTCCTTAAAGTCATCCATACAACTCATTTTTGTAGGAGACATTTTTCGGCAGAAAAAGTTTGGCCCTTCTCAAATGTTAGTCTAGATAAATTTTGGAAAATCTTAGTATGCAAAAGTGCTTATTTAGTCAAAGTCTACACATCCAGAAATTTTTTATTCCAATCTGAGAGGGTGTTGCCAGCTTCGATTCGATTTGGTGCGAAATGCGTCATTTGCATCTTCGTTATGAGGAATGTGGCGAAAAATATCGATAGATTTCGCGGAATACCGGTATCGAGTATCAATTCGCCTCAATATAAAGTTTTCTGCAAATTCCACGAAATTTGTAAGATTCTAAAAATATCTTTTAGCATCGGAATTAAACTAAAATTATTTTATATTGTATACGCTGAAGGGCTGTCGATATTGGAAATTCACCGTTCATATGTTTTTATAATTTATATGGATCATTGTTCAAGTAGGGGGAGAGAGGGGATCTAAAACCTCTCAAATTCTGTTCACTGATAGCCCATTACTAGAGGTTAGCGTAAACTATTTACCTGTTTCTCCTATTTTGATAGCAAAATCGTATACGTACTAAACCTACACAGTAAGATTTTTTTACTGGAGTCAGTATTTTTTTACTGGGTTTTTGAATTGCTGAAAACCCAAACCCGGTAAAAATTCAAATGACCGTTATCCGTAAAGAATCAATGAAATTGACCAATTTTATTTTCTATCATTAAATGGAGTTAACAGAACTAAGTATGTACAAGTTCAGAACAAATTTTCTTATTAATAAATTTTCCACAGATTTTTAAACTTTTACCGAACAGTTCCGCAATTCAAAAACTCGGTAAAACCGTACTGACTCGATTAGTGTGTAACGTTAAAGCTACGACACTCTCAAAAAAAATCAATTTCAAATATGAAAAGTAATGCAAGTACAAATACGATTTTGTATAACAACGTCGCGTTCACAAGTCATCCATCACTGCACTCCCTTCGCGCTGCGCTAGCCCTCCTGGTGGCAATTAAATTACTCATGCACAATTTTCCCACCGCGCTTCCGAAAGGGTAGCCGGCATTTTATTTACCAGCATCATTTTTCATTCTCACATTACAAGCGCACCGTCTCGATGCAAACCGTTGTCCACTACTCATTGTTCAATTTACTTACCCACAGCGCAAACCGGTGACACGCAGACACTGCATGTGTACCTGCCGAACCATGGCTTCCGCATGATTCGGTTCGACGAGGCATCCGATGTCCGGCAGATAATTAATCTGATCGTGAACTCAATGTCACCCGGTCACAAAACGAACCCGCAGAGCTACGCGCTTCGGTTAAGGCACATGCTCACCAAAGAAGTGCTCTGGATGCCACCGGACACCTCCATGTCGCAGGTGATGGCCCACATCTTCAACCCGTCCTGTAGCAACGCGGACTGCCCCAATGTGGACAAAAGTACGATTGCCAAGAGGATGCAACAGAAAACCAGTGGCGTTGTCGGGCATGCGAATAGTGTGTGGAAGGCTGAACTACGCGTACGCTACATACCAAAAAGTTTGAAGGAACTGTTCGAAAAAGACAGAACCACGTGTCACTTCTACTTTGACCAGGTCAAGCAGGACTACATCCAGTCGAACATACCGAACATTGATCAGGATATTGCAATACAGTTGTGCTGTTTAGGAATTCGGCATTATTACAAAGACACGAACCACTCGTCGAATGACCGAAAGCACCACCTGGAGTACATCGAGAAGGAGATGGGCTTCAGCAATTTTATACCGAAATCTGTGATAGATACCATTAAGCAGAAAAATCTGAAGAAACTGATCCAGGCCGGCTACAAGAAGGTCTACAGTTACACCGAGATGGAGTACATGCTCAAGTTCTTCGATCTGCTCAGAACACAGTACACGTTCGATCAGGAACAGTTCAACGTGCAGCTGAGCAGTGGGTGGAACATTCGGGTTGATCTGATCATCGGTCCCCACGTGGGTATATCCTACTCCGTAAATCCTCAGGCACCACCAACCAAGGTAACTGACTTTGAAAGTATTGAACGAATAACGACCAGTGTGGTATCGTCTTCACTGACCAAAAGCGACCATCATCTACCCAAGCACCAGGGTATGAAAAATTCCAAAGACCAACCAGATCTCACCAGTTCCTGCGGTGGCAGCAGTGGAAGCACCGACAAAAAGGACAAGAAAGGGGTCACTTGCTCGTGCAGTGAAATCAAGACCCAGCTCAGGATCAAAGTCAGCGGTAATAGCGAAGACCTGGCGATCACATGTGATGGTATTAAGACTTCCGAGAGTATAGCCGATCTAGTCGATGGTTACTGTAGGTTATTTAACAATACTGATATTAGCTTATGGGATCGTACCGTTATACCAAAAACCACCCCGAATAGTAGTGCCACCAATTCGCTGGAAAAGAATCACCTAAGGAAGATGACCGACTCCCAGTCGTCCGAGAAACATGGCTCGAATCGATCAAGTAGCGACAAGCTAAACAACTCCGTTCACAACGAACTGGAGGCAAGTGCTAGTTCTAATAATAAGCCAACCCTGAATGAAGACTACGCCGAGCTGGGCATGTGCGACGAGGAAGGAGACTATTCTACTCCTGCTGCTCGGAATTATGAGCTGGATCGGAATCAAATCACACTGAATGAGATCATTGGCGTTGGACAGTTTGGTGACGTGCACATTGGATCGTGTAGACTGTCGGGCAAATCTTCGCTGGCCAACAAGTTGAATCAATCGCTAACCTCAGAATTCGATGATCTGTCGCTGTCTGGTGAAAACAACAATGGCGAGGGACAGCAAAAGAGTGGAGTCATTCAAGTGGCGGTTAAAACCTGCAAGGCAGACGCAGATTTGGCCACGTCGGAGAAGTTCCTGGAGGAAGCATGTAAGATAGTCATTGCTATTTTTTTGATCGAGCGATAAATCATTTATTATTTTTGATTATTATACAGATATCATGCAAAAATTCGAGCATCCACACATCATCAAATTGATCGGCATCTGCAGCGGATCTCCTATTTGGATCGTAATGGAGCTTGCGCGATTAGGCGAACTGCGAGCCTATCTCAAGAAGAATGGCCCCAAGTAAGTTATGTTCACTTCTTCTTTCCTTTCTTCTGCCCGCCGGCTTTCTTCTTCGGTTGTTGTTGTTGTTCTGGTATCTGGCCCAAACCCAAGCCAGCGTACTCCTCTAGAATCTTCGACCTAGGTATTGGCGCATTCTGCATCCCAACGGGGCCAGTGCGATGGATTTCAAAAAGCCGTCTCTGACCAGCTGTCGGTAACTTGGTGGCGCGCGTTCGACAGGGTAGAAAATGGCTTCCTCGAATTCCCGTTTGATTTTCGAACAGTTCGCTATAGCCCCACGCGCTAACTTCTTGCCTCGGTGGAGCTGGGCGGCGAGTTTTGATTTCGATCGGCGGTTCCGCCCCGGGAACGAGCTTTTCCACGTAGAAGAAGCAATCGTCTTCCGGATAGTAACGAACCATTTTGCGATGTTAAATTTCAGAATGAAACTGGGAACCCTGCTGCTTTACTCCTACCAACTGTCGACTGCACTCAGTTATCTGGAGTCGAAAAAGTTTGTCCACCGGGATATTGCCGCACGGAATGTGCTAGTCAGCTCTCCGACATGTATCAAGGTGAGTGATAGTCAAAAAATATTGTTTAAAACTAGGTTAGGTACACTTGAAATTTTGAGACGTTTCGGCCGAAAGATTCCAACGAAATGACTTACAGAGCTACATGGTTTGCTATGATCTCCTTCCACAGCTTGCCGATTTTGGACTCTCAAGATGGGTTGAAGATCAGTCGTACTACACGTCTACCAAAGGAATGCTTCCGATCAAGTGGATGGCACCGGAATCAATCAACTTCCGACGGTTCACGACCGCCAGCGATGTCTGGATGTTCGGTACGTGCGATTTTACCTTCACTGATTAAATAAATATGAATTATACCTATCATTTGCAAAATGCTAGGTGTCTGCACTTGGGAGATCCTAATGCTGGGGGTAAAACCATTCCAAGGAATCAAAAATTGTGATGTGATTGGAAAGCTGGAGAATGGCGAACGTCTGCCGTTGCCACCGAATTGTCCTCCGCGATTGTACTCGTTGATGTCACAATGTTGGTCCTACGAGCCACATAAGCGACCGAACTTCAAAAACATCAAGGAAGTGCTATAGTGAGTATTGGGATTCATCATTTCTTCAAAATTGACCGGAATAATAAATACTTCTTTTGTGTTCACAAATAGTGAGATACTCACAGAAGAACGGCACAGCGATTGCGAAACGATGCGCCGGGAAAATCGGCGTGTCGCTGCTATGTCCTGGGGAGCCGGTGACGACGTAGCACCACCGAAACCCGCTCGTGGTCCCATGATGGGCGGTAAGTACAATGATTAATACGATATCAAATAACTGCAGAAACTGTTCGGTCCCTTGTGCTAATGCTAGTACATTTCAAAATTTGGCCGCCATTGATCCATTCTTGCAGACAGTTCATCATCTCTATTATCTCTAGCAGGCGACGGTTCCCAGCAAGGTCTCGGTGCCCCTCAAACCTACATCATTGCACGTGATCCAGCCGTACTGGCAGCACTAATGCGCGAGAACGAACAGCGTGGAGTGAATCCATCGTCCTACACAACACCTGCCTCGGTATTTAACACTCTAGCCGTAGATATAGATTCTAACGCACAAAATAATACTGATAACGTCGCGATTCCGAAAGAAGCTGTTGACACAGCCAATATGTCACTGAAGACCATTTCCCTGCCCGCTACCGAAATGCTCAAACTTGACCCTGTCGTTGATGAAGCGAATAATCAAACCAATACAGCGCAATCGAACGATCCCAACTCGAGCGCACCGTCCTCTCTGGAAGTTGACAATCAAAATTCTCTCGTAACGTCACCTTCCACCAGTACCCTGGTACCTTCGGCTGGGATCGATACCGTCTCGGAGCCACCACACTCCGGTATTGAAACATTGGAACGCTACAAAAATCCGCAAGACATCCTATCCGCCAACAACAACCCGATCCCGACTAACCCTTCCTTTCCCATCCCATGCGAAATCATCAACGCACTCACTCAGCAAACTCATTCCATTGAACCGACCTATAAAGCGATCCAAAAGAGTCAAGCCAACAGTATGAACCCCACCCAGATGAACAACAACAATTTTATGCATTCCACTGCTCCTCAACAGCAACCACAACAGTTCTATGCTGCTCTGCAGCAACAACAACAACAACAACAACAACAACAACAACAACAACAGCAGCAGCAGAGTAATTTGGTAATGTACCAACAGTACCATGCACAGCAGCAGCAGGAGCAATACTTCCAACAGGTTGGTAGACTTTTCGTTAATAACCGGCATGTTTATTGGTGAAAATGAGACTGGCGGAATATTGTTGGAATGACATTTGGAAACGAGAGGCTGCATGGTGCCTTTGTGATTGTTTTGTTGTGATAGTCCTGGTGAATAATTTGGGTAAATACAATGTTCGCTGACAAAGCATTCAAATCCATGTCAAATAAATTAAAATCCCACAATTGTCATCCCGAAAACTCATGGTCCTAGTCCTTGCAACATCGATTCAAGCATGCTTCTTATAAGATGTAAACTACCATGATCCTCCACAAATGTAGCTATTTCGTTGGAATAGACACGATTAGTGATGAAATGATGAATTAAACTTTTACAGAATTATGATGATGGTTGACAGTTTAGTTTCAGAATTTTTAATAAGTTTGGAGTAAAACCAGTTAGGGGTTGTGTCCGATACACCCAACAAACATTGAATGTTTAATAAGAGCTTATTCAGGCAAAAATAAGCTTCTTCAGCTAAAAAATGGCTTATTCAGCTGTTGATCAACTCAAATTGTTTGTTGGGCACTGCTTATGTAGAACTTCGAGATGAATTTGTTGCTCCATCCAACCAGAAGTTGAAAATGTTGATAAATTCATTTCTCAAATCAACAAAGAAAATAAAATTTTCCAACTAAGACTGCATAACCATACTGGTATTCAAAAGCGTAGGAAAATGCAAATTTTGATGCTTTTCCTAAAGAGATTTTTTAAGATCGATGTGCAATTTTCTTCACAAGGGGTTTAGCTCTGGTCGAAATCTAAGCCAACCTGACTCCAACCCGATGATGACCCGACATGTGTGTGTGTATTCAATCCAACCCCCACTGGCCGGCAGTGTTATTATGGAAGAACTCTCTCTACAATGTCGCATTTATGGTCATTGTAGACAGCTTTAGTCCGGGAGTTAGAAGGTGATAGCTCTATTGCAGATCCAGCAACCCATTTCAGAATGTCTGGAGAGTCACGCCCATTCCGAGGTTACTTTCACTTACAATAAGCCCCGCATGTATGCATCACCGTTATCAAATGGATATTGGTATTACATACACGCTTCCAGGTTCGAAAACATTTTTTTTCAAACCTGGCATGTATTTAGTTTAATTTTGATATACATTTTTTTTTTAATATTTGGAAAGCTCTTACCATATTCTGCTTTTCCGCCGTGGTTGATTACTTCATTTGGAATCTGTTGGACTTTTTCTCTAACGCTTCGTATTTCATTCCGTGCTTCACCAGCAATTTCCTTCCGTAGATCGTCCTTGGTTGGTTCTAATATGATTCCGCCTTTTTGTTCGGTTTCATTGACTTGAAATGAATTGCCATGGTGATCTGGGACGAGGCTCACATCCAAAGTCGCTGTTCCACCGAGCGCTCCGTGTGCGAAAAGAAAATGAAAGAAATTCAAAAGGGATCAGTTTCAAGAAGTGACAGTTTCATCACATTCCCCAACTAACCATAGTCAAGCAAAGTAAGAATATACAAGCTATATAGCGACTATATGGTTACTTGGGTACTCATATGGCCGTCAGAATGGTTCATCGGTTGCGAAGTGAAATATTTCTGAAAGTGATGCGTTATATTTCTCAATGTTTTGATTTTATCCTAACGTTACCTCCATGTTATTTCACAAACAAGCAGACACAACACATTAAACACTTATCATTGTAAACCCTACCACCATCTGTTGTATATACTTTCATGGGCAATACACTCAACAGATGGTTATAGTATGTAAACGTCAAACGCTAGGGAATTGATTATGTGCACCACAAGTGGCGGTACTACCAACTAAGAAACATTTAAATTGACCGTTAAAACGATTTCTATGAAGGTTTTAAGAGTGTTATGTCTGCTTGTCTGTGATCATACCTTCACTATCGCAACTTCGGGTAATCTGCGAAAGTATTTGCATTTTTCTCAGGCACTTTTGATCTAACTGCAATTACTCTCTCATACTCGAAATGTGCCACGACCAAATTGGCACAACGACGCCCTATACGCTCTCTGACCGAAGCGCAGGGCAACCCGATGATGACCTGACATACACTCAAAATTGACTCGACATCAACCCAACATTGGGTCGACATCTACCTTAAATTTGCCTTTCATTGATCCGACATCGGGTCGACATGTCTTTTCGGAACCATTTTGCTGGGTTTCTTACAAACACTGTCGAATATCAAATGAAAGTGAGTGACTCAATAGACAGTGACGATGCTACAACGCTACAGTTATAGAAAAAGTACACTGTCTGAGAAACAAAGAAAGAGAGAGAAAGAGACTTAACACCGTTGGAGCGGCAGATCTCCAACACAAGAAGAATGAAATGTGCTGCACGATTTAAAATGCTCTTTCACGTCTCTTTGGAAAGAGCAGTCTGGCAACAGTGTGTGTTTTACTCGCAAAAAAAAATTGAGTAGCACCCGATCCCTGGTCTCCACAACTCAATATTTTCTATAACTCGATGGATTCTGCGGTCCCTTCATTTTCCCATGTATCGTACTCTCCATAAGTCGATATTTGTACAAGTCGATGCCTCCTTTGGTCGATGATCTATATAGTGTTACTTTGATTATATAACTCGATATGTCAAACACTGTCAAAGGTAGATCTTCTGAATGTTATGACGTTGATGTTAAAATCAAATGAAGTTTGAAAACATGAAAACTGCTGGTCATATTGAGTACCCAGTAGGATGGGTCATCATGATCATTTTTTCAGAACAATGTTTTTTTGATTCCATTTGGGGTTCCAAACAACTGCGCAAAATTTGGGGACGATTGGTTGTAACCCGGCTTTCCGCATTGCATTTGAAATTTGTATGGAAATTAGTATGGAAAAACCTACTTTGTTGTATCTTTATTACTAGGGACCACAATTTTGCACAAACTACGCATCTAAATACGTTAAAGTATAGCCCCTAAAAAAGTTATAGCTGTTCAAAGATCAATGTTTCGAATTAAATGCCAAAAATCCCTTTTTCTGCCAACACTGCCGGTGTACCAAAGAAAGTCAGACTCCAAATTCGAAGTTAATTATTTTATCTTTTTGGTATATTTAGATGAAATATTCAAAAACAATATATCTATCTCATATGCGTAGTGAGAAGAGAGATGGGGGGGGTCACTCATATCAATAAAAGTAAAGTTTCAAACTGAAATAACTTCGGAGTTTCTTATCTTATCGATTTGGTATGTATGATGAATTATTCAAACAATTTTTCAATTTCATAGGCATATTAAAGGATGAAGGGGGAGGGGCTAACTATACCTCCGCCCCCTCACTCATTTAAATGGAGGTAAGGCTTCAAACTGCAATAACTTCAGTGTTTCTGATCTTGTCAAGTTGGTATATTCAGATGTATTCAAAAACATGTGCTCCATTTAATAGGCGTAGTTAGATATGGAGGGCTTACTGAATGCTTTCCGGCGCTCACTTATATCAATGAAAGTAAACATAAAGACTAAAATAACTTCGGAGTTTCCCATCTCTCAAGTTGGTCGGATGGGTTATTCAAAAACATTTGCTTAATCTCATAAGAGCAGTTGTAAACCGAGTACTACCATTCTCTTCCCTACTCTTTTGGTGCAATATACAATGTCAATTATTGTGAGCATATAGATCTAACGATGTCTAAAGATACAGTAAGGAAAACACTAACTGCTAGGATTTCATCTCGTTAAGTTTAAAACAATTTTTATTTTTTAGATATTTGTAGGGTTAACTACCCCATTTCCGGCCTATTAAGCGAAACCCGCACTTAGTCTTTCTTAATCTAGCGCAGTTTAGCACCAAACGGAATGTTATTATTACTGATGGCTTTATATACCTTTCCGTACGTACCGTAAAATTTGATAAAGATGAACCAATCGTTGAGATATTGTCAAAAGTCTAACACTGCTTCTTGACGCCAAACTCGGCCTACAGATTCTAAACTCGGCCTAACGCATTGAAACGCCATTGAAACGCCAATGAATTCTTTTCGGCCTATCGGATGAAAATAAAACATGATTCAGTCGGAGCACTTCTTTTGTTTTTGAGAATAATGGGTGCAAACATTCATATCACGCGTTCTCATTGACTTCGTTCGGTAGCTTATTAACTAAAGTATCGTACCAAACGCATAATTGACTTGTTAACTCTGAAATCATGGATTTATTTGAAGTTTTCTGCTCGATAGGCCCAAAATGGGCGATTAGGCCGAAGTAGTTCTCTACCCTATATGCAGTCTACATTTACTGACAATTTCAAATAAAACGTATGTTTTAAAAACAACAGCAACAGGCAACAGCACTATTGTAAAACGGTCTACACTGATTGACGACAAATAAATAAATATCATTGGATTGTAATGATTATATTTCATTTTAAAATATTCTACGATTTCTCAGGGTACTCTTTTCGATGCTCTTCTATCCTTAGAAGCAAATATTGCTGTTAAACTAGGTCTCGGATGGGTTTCTTGATAAGTCAGAAACTAGCTTCACTCCTTCACTCCTCATTCAGCCATATCGTTGACGACCATCAAGGAAGCAACTCGTTGTATCGCATTGAAATAATCTGTATCATTACTCCACTCGTTTGCCGGTGCAAACATGAAGCCGTTCGAAATTTCGAAAAGGAATCAGCACTGTTAGAAGTGACGTTTGGCTTGGGAGCCCAACTGAAACTTAGCCCAACAAGCGAGATCCGACTGTTCCTGTGTCTGAGACGAAACTGGTAAAGACAGTTTTCGTTTTCTCTTGTTTTTGGCTCTTGACGGACGACTACTTCTGTGTTTTCTATATGCGGGTGGCCCGAATAGCAGTTTAATATTTCAAATAAAAGCTTTGTATAGAAATTTAAAATTTCCCAGCTGCTAAGAATTCAAACATTTCCTCACTAACAAATGAACCGACAAGTGGATATTAAATATTTACACTACGACAATTTTTTGGGACCTCCCTTAGCTCTGTCAGTAAAGGCACAGCTACAAAGCAAGACCATGCTGGAGGTGGCTGGGTTCGATTCCCGGTCCGGTCTAGGAATTAATTAATTTTAAGCTTGAAATTCGAGGAAGAAGACTACAACAATTTTCGTTTTAAAATCTGCATACACCATGACCTTCCCCCTCCCCCTCCCCAAACCCGCTGTCTAACAACTCTTATAAGATTGAGCAAATGTTTTTGAATGATTCATCCTGAACATACCAAATCGGTAAGATAAGAAACTCCGATATTATTTCAGTTTGGAATCTGACTTCCATTGGTACACTGGCAGTGTTGGCAGAAACAGGGATTTTTGGTGTAATTTAAACCATAAATATTTTAATATCTATAACTTTTTTTAGATACATTCTAGCACCGTACTTTCTTTGGCAAAGTTGTAAGGTACTTCCTGGACTCTATTTTTACATAATTAGTTGCGCGGTTCATGCAAAATTGTAGTCTCTAGGGATAAAAATGCAAAAAAGTTGGTTTTCCCATACTAATTTCCATACAAATTTCAAACGCAATGCGGAAAGCCGAGCTACAACCAATCGTCCCCAAATTTTGCACAGTTGTTTGGGACTCCAAATGGAACCAAAAAAAAAGGTTGTTCTCGATTGGTGCGGTAAAGTTTGCGTTTTTCCATATAACGATGACCCACTCTAGTACCCAGGACCTGTCGACCACATCCGAACATGTTCCTGGTTTTTCGGGGAAATGGTCTATATCTTTTATTTATACCATGACCTATCATGCGATATATCATAAAGGTTATATTGCATGCTGGGTTATTATGCCGAATGATATCTAGGCCATATGGTCGGCCGAATTCCGAAAAATTATTTCCTAACACTTGCGATGAAAATTTGCTGGTTTGGAATAGAGAATAACCAGCAAGTAATATGAGGATAAGGCTATTCCATATTGGAATTAAATCGCCAACAATTATTCCGTCTCATGTAGGGTTACCATTTGGTATCCTAAAGGAGGAGATGTCCTCCTCTTTCAATATGTTTTCTACATCAACTTTTTTAATCCTTGCATTTTTTCCAGTAACATATTCATAAAATTGTTTTCAAAGAGCGTATTTGTTAAATTATGTCGCAACCTCATCTTATCTAGCAAATGCCATTCGATAGTGGGACTAGGAGTATACTACAGCTGTCAACCTGCAATTCTACCAGACTTATTTCAGGCAAACCAGGAATCAATTTTGACAAACAATTTCTCGAAAATCGGACGACCAACAAAATTCATCAAATGGAATATAGTAAATATATGTTTATCTTGCTCAACTTATCAATGCTGATGGAGAATCACGATTAACTTATGAAAATGGCTTATTTTCTACAAAAAAAAAATGATTTTGATGAAAGTAAATTTGAAATATCTCGAAAACGGTTATATTTAGGAAGTTTATCGATATGGGCACTATCGTTTGAAATGATTTTTATAATCATATACTAACATCAAACTGGACATTTTGCCGTAAATAATGAAATTTTCGAAAATGCCTCAAAAGTTGCTCTTAGAAAAACTTTTTTATTGAAAGTTTGTCCATCCTAGAGTTGTTTTCAAAACTTTTGTTTTCTATTCAAGATTTTATAAAAAAAAAATATAAAAAAATCAATAGGGAAGAGCGCTACTTCGTCGTAATCGCCCATTTTCGTTCTATCGATCAGAAAATATCAAATAATATCAATGATTTCACTGTGCACAAATCAATAATAGGTTTGTTCCGATCCGTTAGTTCATTAGCTACACCATAAATCCTGTTTGAGCGCATTGTATGAATATTTACGCTCATTGTTCTCAAAACAAAAGAAGCGCTCCTAGCGAATTCTCTTTTTCTACGTTTATCCGTAGGACGAAGAAAATCTAATGGCGTTTCAATGCGTTAGGACGGAATTGAAACTCGTAGAACGAATTTAGAATCAAGAAGCAGTATTAGATTTTAAGCAATATCTCAACAATTTGTGACTCTTTATCAAATCCAACGGTACGTATGGAAAGGTGAATAAATTTAAAAGTCATCTTTGACAGAAATATTCCGTTTTTTGTTTAAACTCGTTCAGAAAAGAGGGGTAAATCGCGAGTTGTGCTTAGTAGGACGGAAATTAGATCAAAAACCCTAATACGTTTTTTTTTTTTGTTATTTGAATTTTGAGGTTCATTTTTAATATTTTTTGTAAAAAACGAAAAAAAAATCCGTGTATATTTTTTTATAAAGCCTTATTACTATTAGTTTTCTACAACTCCTTTTTGTAATTTTTTTTCTACAACCAACTGTTTTCGAACTACATTTTTTTTAAAGTATGTGTGCAAAAACACAATAGGCCCTTTTCAAAAATTACCCTTGAGTCAAAAGGGTCATATCTGTAAAATTTAAGTTAAAATTCATCGAATGGAACACAGCCACACAGATTGAATCCAACATGTGTTCGATTTTGACGTTCTGGTTCTATGTAATTTTAGGTAATTTGATAAAAAAAAATGTTTAGGCTCCTACACTCAAAAAATTTATCACATATCTAATGGATGAAAACCATGTGAACTTCACATAGCTTTCATGTGATCACATAGCTAAAAATCCCACTACAAAATCACATAAATATTATGAGGCTGATGAAATTCATATGAAAAATCATATAAAATTAACGTGATCCCATAAATGTTATGTAAAATTCAGATGAATCCCATTAATTTTGTTTATGGATGAAAATCATTTGCGTTTCCAATGGAAGCTACATGAAAACTATTTTCGGTGTACCATACTGAGGGCGAAAAGGCACGCGAATCGTGAAATCGAATGTAAGGAATAATATCAATAATAGGAACTCATTTGTATCCCACTATGGCAGCGGCCTTATGTCATTTTCGTTTTTGCGGTGTAGCTACACCGGTGCTACTAAGGCTCGCACTTATTCCTGCTTACACTACACCGGTGCTACACCGCAAAAACGAAAACGACATTAGAGTCCTATGCTGAATCAATGGTAAAATTAACAGGTTGCTTAGATGTTCCATGTTGGTTTCAATCAGCGATGACATGTATCCTGATTTTTGAACATGATAAAAGTTGGGATGGTTTTAAGGCTGTAAAGCTGTAGTTTTCAGGCAAATCAGCTAGACTATATCATTTCAAAGTATCAAATATAATTTATGAAGGCTAGTTTGATGCATTTTCAGACGTATAACGAAAAGATAAATTTAATTGGTAACGACTCCAATTTATGAACAATCTCAATTGAACCTTCGCAAATCATGAATTTTGTGATAGCGCACATATTAATAAAACGTTTGATAAAAACTCATTGTCCTCCTTTAATGTTAAGAAAGGGAATCATTGTCCTCCTTAATCTCCAAACCTCAAATGAAATTTCCTCCTTTTCAAGTTTTTGATATGGTAACCCGTGGCGTGGCTAATGGGGGTGCCAAAGGGGCCAGGCCCCCTCCAGAATTATCTAGACCCCCCCCCCAGATTTTTTGGTGTATTTTATTATTTGACTCACTGGTATTTTGTTAAGCTCGTCAAGTTCGATGTTACTATTTAACTGCGATTAATAAAATTGGACTACAAATAAAGATTTTATTAAAGTCCTTCATATTGACTTCCTTTCTTATGGTCTGGAATAGAAGAAACAATTTTGAAAAACTATATTATATCGATATTTAATCGATGGCATAATAAGACGTGTTCAGGCTCTACAAATTGGACATGAGCCTTTAACTTCAGGAAACTTCGCAAAACTTCAAGGACTTCTAAGAAGTTCAGGGAACATGTGAAAAGTGAGGAAACTTAGTAGACATTTTGGAAGCTTCATAGATATTCAGAAAAAAATCTTAGAAACAAGGATCATGGAAAAGTTTTGAAAACTTCGTAAAAGTGGAAAATTTATTTAAGCTTGAGGAGCTTCGTAGAAGTTAAGGGAAATTATTTTATTTCGGGGAAGCTCATTATTGATCGGGAACCTGTATTTAATTTCAGGACACTAGAAGTGGAAATTACGAATCAATTTAAGAAATTTCGTTCGTGTAACTTTGCGGAAAACAAACGAGAAACGTAGAAGTGTAGCAAAGTTTGTAGAAATTTTGCGAATTTCGTAGCATTTTGAGGGGCTGCGCAAACTTTATAAGTGTAACGAATATTTGAATAAGTTCAGAAAATTTTGTAGAAGATCTAAAATAGTTCAATAAACTTCTAAGAACTTTAGGGATCCTCGCTTCAGTTATGGGAACTTCGTTGCAGTTTGTCAGAGATCTTACTTTAAAAAAGCTCCATGAACTTCTTGGAGGTTTTAGTAACTTCGTTAAATTTCAAGGAACTTTCTAGATGTTGAAGAATTTATAAAATTTCTTAAGTGTCCCTCCAAAAGTGCAAAGATGTTCAGAAATCTTCGTAAAATTATGAAAGATGGAAAAAATATGGAATTTGGATCAATTAAGGGAACTTAATATGTTGAGGAAATTTTGTAAAACTTATGGGAGTTTTATAGATGATCAGGAAACGTTGCATAAGTTACAGGATATTATTTCAGAAATCCTTCCTAGACAGCAGGAAATATTCATAAGATCTCCATATAGACGAAGATATTAGTTAAGTTCTTTGAATATTTTTCAAAGACTTCAGGTTGATCAAGTTCTGAGGATCTCCAACTGTATAAAAATTGAAATATCCTTTAAAGATTATAGGTTGTTCAGGAAGTATTCAAAAGTTTTCCAGCTAATTGAATCTGATGGAATCTTGAATGATGAATCTAGATTGTTTAGACATGTTTGTAAATTCTCTATACGAAAGACCCATGCCTTGGTGATTTAGCTATATTGTCAAGAATTTGCACTCTGTAGCTGAAGTCCGTACATAAATTTAAACGATGAGATGGAAATTTCTGCATATATGTATAAATACCTTATATGTGTAAATTTCCTTCTTTTCGATGAAATTTATGCCCGGAATTCAGTTGCAAGATTGTTAGACTGGCTTTGCACATAAAAAAAATCCTTGCTTTTTGTGTCTTTTTTTTTATAAAATAAACTTAAAAAACTGAAAAAGCTCCCCATTAAAAAAAAAGTCACAATGCTTTTGTAAAAATAAATTAAACTATTATCTTATCGCAAACAGGGACACAATCATTCAAGATTCGAATTCATTCCTTTCGATAAGAATTAAAGTTAAATCTTGATTTATACATAACAACAAGTGTTAGTTAGTCCGATGCATCGAATAAAAAAAATGCTCAGGATAAATTATTTATTACCTTCTTTTGTAATTTTTGTTAGATGTCAATATTTTTTTTAATTTTTGCTTACTTACCTCGAAGAATTTTCCTTTTAAAAAATGCTGTAAGTCTCAGAATCTAGGCATATTTTGCAAGTCCAAGAGATGCAAAGATTGTCTTAGCCTATGTTATCAGAACCTTTTATCAATCCCTTAAATTTATTTTGATCAAAATTTGGTGAAATATATTAAACTTATTAAAATTCTTATTTTATTTGTTTTTAATATTCATATACTATTTTTGTTATGAAATAACTGTCTAGGAAGAATCTTTAAATTTTATCTTAGTCTTAGAATTATCACAATTGATAAAATTTCGTTGACTTTTATTCAGTTCTATTCGAAAAATTTAGACTTCCAATATGTATCAAATATATGTAATTTTTTAGTTACAAAATCTTGAAAACAGATGGGTTTGGGATCTCAAATATATTTTTATTTTTAATTCAGAATGTTAAGAATTGTGTACGGACATATATTTTGAACATTTGCTTAAGTCCTAAATGTATGAAATTTATTCTGTATGCCCTTACCATGTTTGAAAACCAGAATTTTAAAATTATAACATTCAAACTCCTATAATTTAAATGTGGTTCCTATGTCTGAGATTTCACTGATGATTTAATATTCAAAATTTAAAAAACCTAGTTACAAAATTCATGGAATTATCTAACTCTGAGAATTTTCTGAGAATTTGAGATGCATAATTTATGAGATCTGGACGCTATATGATTTCATCACAAAAGTATGAAAAACGATCATTGCTTGTTCAAAATCAGTAAGCTTTTAAGGCTCCCCAATTGAGGTCCTAAATTGAGGTGAAATTGTTATGAAAGAAATATAATCAAATTTATTGTTTAACCATTCAAATAATAGTAAGCCTCGATTTCATATTATTGGTCACAGAAAAAATGTACCCGAAAACAAGTTGCCTTGACGCATTGCAATTGAATAGCATGCTCGCGAGTGTTTACTTAACCGTAATTTAGCAAAATAAAAAAAAATGCAGCGGGCCCCCCATAGGCCCCCTCCAGATATATTTTCTAGCTACGCCAATGCTAGTCTCATGTCAGGCAGAAGAAGAAGGAAAATAAACTACAATGAAAATTCAGGATGTCTACTCCCTGAAAAAAAATCTGGAAATCCGGGTATCCTCAAATGCCTCTATTACCGGATCCGATAGTAAAGTCAGTATTAGAGATAAATGAGCTCTCAAATTGCAACTAAAAGTGATCCGAATGTAGTTAATTACTTTCATACATCACTCCCTCTCAATTGTTGCTATCACAATTTGATTTTATAAAAAAAAATCCCGACAACACCGAAAATACAGGATGAAACCAGGGCTGTGCAGTTGGATGAAGATCCATCGACTCCAACTCCTTGAAATTAACCCATTCTAACTCCGACTCCGTTTCAAACAGAATACAATTATTTAAGAAAATTCCGGAAAAAGTAAAAATTCATTTAAAATACCAAGTACATTTAACCAAAACTAATTCTTGAGAAATAATTTGGAAATTAATTGATTGTTGTTTTAGTTTACGATAGTCATAGCAAGCAAGCAAGTTTAATCCAACTTTTGATAACCAATTATACAGTTAATCCCAATACATATCTTACATCAAATCTCATTCTAATGGTACATTAACAATGTAAATTTACTTGTGTTTAAAACCTTGTATGATTTCGTGATGGTGCTACAATGTAATCGTACCCCCATAATTTCGGCAAAAACTTAGATTTACGTCAAAACAAAGGTCAAGATCCTGGATTTTCAAAACAAAGTCAACATTCTAGGACAAGCGATATTTTTCAAGACTCTTTGGCGTTGACAATTTGTCGAGATCACCTCAGGCATCTTAAGACGACTGTTTTAGATCGCCCCAAGAAAGATTATCAAAACTCTGGGACTTGCGATTTGCGAACTCTGAAAATATTTTCAAAATCATCCAAACAACTCCACCAGTTCCATTTTGGGGGGAAACAACTTCCCAAATCTCAAACATGCCGGCAACGGAAATCTACCTACCCATATTAACCCACTCCGCTATCTAGGTTCCATATCAGCAGCAAATTTTCCACACTCAGCAACAACAGCATATGATGCAGCACCAGCAGCAATCACCCCCACAGCAGCAGCAACATCCCAACTACATGCAATACCCCGGCCAATTTATGCCTCCCGCTATGATCAAATCACCCCAGGAAGAGCAACAGCAGTCGAGCAAATCTCGAAGCCTCGAACGGAACGCTAGTCAGAATCTTGTTTCCACCTACGCGGCTCGAATAAACTCCCTGGAGCGAACTCGTCAGATTAGCCTGGAGTATGGAGCTGTCAAGGCTATGAGATCCAACTCCCTGACTAGGCAGTACAGCGGGGGAAACCAGATGGATTTGTACCCTGTGAATCATGGTGTAAGATCGGCTAGCTTGGAACGTGGAGGTCAAACGGGCCAAGGGTACATCAATAGAATGGGAAGTTTGGAGAGAAATCAGAATCAGGCAATATTCATGAGTAGCATCAAGGGAGGAAGCTTGGAGAGAAACCAATCCGCTGCCATCGTAAATGATATCATTACCAATAAAACAGCTTACAAGGGTGGTAGCTTGGAACGAAATCAACACATCATGATGAATGCTGGCAGCCGGGGTGGAAGCTTGGAAAGAAACATGTCCTACCAGAATTATCGGAGTCCGGTATCGGCAGCTCCACGCGAGCAAGAACCGTTCCAAGAAGAAATCTACGACTTTGGAGGAGTCAATGTCAAATCATGTGCGTCAATCGCCTTGAAAAAGAGTGTAGAAAAGGGTATTCTTCCACCAAGTACACTGATGTCCCCTGGTGGTCAACCGGCTGCCAATTTCGCTCTTCCCCCACCATACAGCTCGGCACAAAGTTCTAAATTTAACGCTCAACAACAACAGCAGCAGCAACAGGTACAACAACAACAGCAACATACTCCTCAGCGGTCAATGTGGCAGCAACAGCAGATCTTCCAGCAACAACAGTCACCTCCTCCGCCGTACGTTGCAGCCAGTCAAGGTCAAATACCAGGCGTCCCTATAATGGGCATAGCTTCCTCCCAACAAGTCCAGCTCCCTCATCAAACGGCATCAGCCATAAAGGTGGGAATCGCCCAAGCCGTCGCCCCACAGCAAATGCCAATGATGGTCACAATGCCACAACAAGCCACAATTCCCTTGCAGCAGCAGCAGCAGCAGCAACAGCAGCCGGTTCCAAGCGCAGTACCAGTTGGCACCGGATCACAACAGGTTCGCCATCCATCAGTTGTAGCTCTTCAGCACTCGGTGTGATTTGAGTTGATTTCGAATTTGTTTTATCATTTCGAGTAGACTTACTACCTTTGTTGAGTAATATTTGTTTCAATTTCAGTTCGATTACTGTTCCCAGAGACTTCGGTTTTCTCGCAGGTCCTTTTACAATATATTTGCATGTTGAGCGTATCTCTTATGAGTTTATCAGTATAATTTTGCTTGCCTAGTTTGGATTGATTTAATTTAGATTGATCATTTAACCGACTTTGAGCTGCATATACTAATTCAATATTCTTTCACAACTAACTCAGATCCAAGAAACGCAGCAAAATCTCGAAGCCAAGCTACGAAAGCAACAGCAGGAGAGCGAAGTCGACTCCAAGTGGCTTCAGCAAGAGGAGAGCAATCTCAAAAAACGACTCAGTTTGATCACATCCGCCGCTGGCGGCGCATTGTTCGATCAGCAACAACAGCAGCAGCAGCAGCAGCAACAACAGCAGCAACAACAACAACAACAGCAGCAGCAGCAACACCAGCAACAACAGGAGATGAACAATGGAAGCGGTTCACTGTCCGGTAGTTACCATTCCCAGCAGAGTCCACACTTCTCCCCACAAAATACCATGTCCGGCCCGCAAAGTCTGAGTGATCACTATCCAACAACACCAAATACAACCGACTCAAGGTGACTTTTCTAGCTAAACGAACCAAATATTTCATATCTAACAACCTTTGTTTCTACCATCCATAGACCGCACACTCCAGGCTCAACATCCGGTATGATCAAATCGAAAAGTTCATCGATGGAACGCTGCACGACGCCCCTGTCCGGCGATGAAAAGTATGTTATCAAAAAGATAGAACCAACCCGAACGATGCCGTTGGATCGAAGTGGTGATATTGTCTACATTGCTACGACCAGTGTGGTCAAATCGATCATGGCTCTGAGCCAAGGCGTAGATAAATCGCTAGCTTTCGACTACCTGGATTTGGTGAGGAATGTGGGGATTGAGCTACGGAAGCTACTCGGTGCCGTGGATCAGATCTCCGGTTCATTTCCGGCACAGTGCCACAAGTAAGATCAACGATTCGGAAATATGGTGGAGGTGATACTGAAGTGGTTTCTTATTTCATTGACAGGGAGGTGGAGATGGCACACAAAGTATTATCCAAAGATATGTTCGAGTTGGTGGCGGCTATGCGGTTAGCGCAGCAATACAGCGAAACGACGCTCGATGCTGAATATAGAAAGTAAGTAGCATTGTTTGATTACAGCCGTTGCGCTAAAGTCATAGCCCACTTAGTGAAAGGTTTTCGTTAGTTGCGCTGAGCTGTCAAGCTGAAAATTGGTTGCCTTGGCAAATCAAAGTTGGCACTCGTGGAAAAGAAGAACTATGGGTGTGATGATGCTTTCAAAATTTTCCACGGGGAAGTATACGAGTGCAATCTTAAAATGCTTTTATTTTGTGAATGGAGCATTTTTTTAAAATCTGGTTAGTGTTACGTTAGTATAAAACTTAAGGACTACTCAATAGACATATAATACAGAAAACATAATTTATTTTCAGATGTTTAGGTGTAAACATAGACTTTAACTTTTCTACCACTGTAGCAGCAACTAGATTTAAATAAAATGCTCCATTTTAAAAATAAAAGCATTTTAAGATTGCACTCGTGTACTTCCCCTTGGAAAATTTTGAAACCATCATCACTTTCATAGTTCTTCTATTCTCCACGAGTGCCAACTTTGATTTGTCAATAACCGCATATCAGTCCCCTATACACACTTAGATTTTTTCGCCGTGATGGGCACCACCGAGCAGCTCGGCATTTTATTTTGCTGGATCTCAGTGAAAAACTTGCCGAGATTCAGCTAACAAACGGGAATTTTGCCGAGATCTCAGCTAACAAACATATTTTTTGCTGAATTTCCAGCAAAATAAAATGCCGAGCTGCTCGGTGGTGCCCATCTCAGCAAAAAAATCTAAGTGTGTAGAAGTCCAGAGGTCCAGAAGTCAATTTACAGTTCTGTTTTTTGAATCGTCATTTTTTCGCTGATAGAACAAAACATGCAAACTGATTTTAACTTGACAAAATTATCAATTAATTTGTTATGATTTTTTAAATATTTACATGGAAATTGAACTTCTTAACTTCAACTGCTATTTTTTTTCCAATGCCTACTTTTTCCACATGGAACTGATATGGGATTATAGGCAGTACACCGATTGATTATTATCATCACAAGCCTTGAGCAACTATCCAAATTGTTCATGAATGAGCCCCTCGAAAATGAATCGGCACTGTCAGAAATGACGTTTGACTTCGATTTAGGTGGGCTACAGGTTACTAATGGGAGCCCAACTAAAAAGTAGCCGACTTAAAGATAGTCCAACGAGCGAAATTCGACTGTAATTGAATTGAATAAGAATACCATGAGGACCATACACTTATTACGTAAGATTTTAAAAATTAATTGTCTTACGTTGTCTTACAAGGGAGGCTGGGAATTTCAGAAATACCTTACAAAATCATGAAGTATACAGAACGGGGGAGCTGGGATAGAAAAATCGCAACTCTGGGCCAAAAACTTGAATGAACTAATCATATTTTAGTATACACTCAGGTCTTATTTTACACGGGGGATACGTGCCGTGTAAAAAAAACCTACGAGATTTTGATTTTTCACATGTTTAAATGTTTTTAAAAAATCGGATTTTGATGCCATTTGTAATTATGGCATGCTATGGTCCATATAGACATATTTTAAAAATTTCTGTATTTACACCAAAAATTGTGATTCTTTTTAAGTATGCCATTCGATTACCTATAGCTTGAAACGGATAATGTGATTGGAATCAGGTCGATAGGTTGTATCGTTGTCGAGAAAGCGTTAAAAACGTACCGTGTAAATCGCGAAAAACCGTGTAAAAAAAACCGCGTAAAAAAACCGTGTAAAAAAGGCTTCAGGTTTTGTTTCAGATTTTTCTTCGAAATGTCAAACAAAGAACCGTTTGTCTGGAGGTTACACTCAATGGAATGAGTGTTTCTCAATTGAAAGTGATGCATGCCTTCGTCATCCATTCGAATGAGATCGTTGTTATTCTCATTTTCAAAATATTTAGCATACAAATAAGCACACACTTAGAAAAATTCATGTAAATTTAGGTGCTCTGAGACTGACATATACGAGCGTCAATTTCGACATAAATTTGAGTCATAACAGATGCGAAATATAGCTTAATCAAACGTATTTTTCGTCCAGCAACAAACTTTTCAGTCTCGGAACACTTAATATTACATGACATGTTTGTTTACGTCTCATCTTTTATGTCAAAGATGGATTCCGCCACTTGTAAAATTAGTTATTTTTAAGTGTGCAGCACTGCTTTTATACACCGTTCACATTACAACCTATATCACGTAATATAGGCTGTCTTGCAATAGGCACTCATACATAGGATTTCCAGTGAAAACTAGATGTATGAGTGCTCATTGCAAGACAGCGTATATCAAGTGATATACGCTGTAATGTGAACGGGGTATAAGCTTTGAGTGTAAATCCACAGCACCCAATCAGGTCAAATTTTGTCTACAAGATAAGATAGCTTCTGGGATCGTTCAAGTGATTTTTGAAAATAACACACTACGAAAAAGACATGCAAATTTCAGTGCCCTGATGGCTATTTGACAATATTTCCCACATGTTCTGAAATTGTAAGCCGCCATCTTGGATTTCTAAATGGCGTCGCATATCAATTTTCGATCTGTAGACATCATACCGATTACAAAAATATCAATATTGATGTGTATTTGACTGTATTTTCACTTTTCTTAAGTCAGAGGACGCCATCTTCGATTTCAAAATGACGTCGGATATCGATTTTCATCATCTAGACATCATTCCAATTCCAAAAATATCTTTATTGATAGGTATTTGACAGTATTTCCCACTTTTTATAAAACTGGAAGCTGCCATCTTGGATTTCAAAATCGCGTACATATCAATTTTCGATCTCTAGACGTCACCCCGATTAAAAAATACCCATATTGATGGATAAACAAACCACCCGACAATGATAAATATGACATCCACATGCACAGATCTATGCGAATACGCTTAAATTAACCGAGTTAACAATCAACAAGAGTCATAAAAACTGCGCGAAATTTGGTCGAACAGCTTCGCTAAAATGACAATGAAAGAAGAAAAATGAACACGAGTCAAGCCAAAACAAACAGCATGAAAACTGATCAAAAGTGGTTCTGTTAATGTTGACGGGGATCTGATCGAAGAGAAGAAAAATGGCTTTCAATTGAAAGTGATGGTTTACAGCTTCATCGTCACTTGACGATTTTCGATTGAAAGTAACTTTGCCGGGCCCTGGCCCTGAGACCGACATATGCAAGTGGCCCTTTTGACATAAGAATCAGTTGAAAAGGACGAGAAAATCAATTCAATCAAACACTCTTTTCGTCGAGTTGAATATGTTTAAGTTTCAGGACACTTAATTTTACATACCATGATTGTTTACGTTCCACGATTTACGTCAAAGCTGTAAAAATAATAATTTCTAAGTGTGAAGGTAAGGTAAGGTCAAGAGTGGGTTTTGAGGTATTATCACTATCTCTTTAATAGATCGTTATAGTTATAGTTACATAATAGATCATTCGAAATTGGGAAGCGATCATAACAAAACTGCATAACAGGCAATAGAGCCCATTAATTTAAGCAAGAATAAGAATCTCCAACAGACAGCGTAGCTTGACACGTGGCTGCTATTTTTAACAGTCAGATATTAGATGTAAGGCAAAAACCATAGAGAACCTGCAATTCTATAGATATTCATAGAACATTCCAGAAATTTTCATGAAGATCTCGGAAATTTTCGTGAATTTATCTGAACTTACTCGAAGCTCTCAGGACTTCCTCAAGATTCTTTTTACTTCCCTGAAGTTCACTGTACTTTTTGAAGTCATCAGAACTCCTAAATGTTCCCACAATTTTCCTGGAGTAAATGGAACTGCTTTCAAGTTTTCGAAACTACCCGGATGTGCACGAAGCTTCTCTTAAAATATTTAAATTTTCCTGAACTTGTCTGAACTTTAATAAAGTTCCCAATTTTTTTTTAATTCTAGGAAGTTCCTAAAGTTTAAAAAAATTCCCATAAGATCTCGAAAGTTCTTAAAATTTCTGTAAGTTCCCTGAAGGTAATGGAACTGTCCTTAGATTTTCAGATCTTCCCTGAAGTTTTCGGACCTTCCCTTGAATTCTTTAAATTCTTCTGAAGCTCTTAGTACTGCCCTGAACTTAATAGAACAGTTCTAAGATAACAAGATAACTTTGATGGAGCTTTCAAAAAATTTATGCATTATTCACATCTCTGAAGTTTTCTAGGAGCATCTCAAAATTTTCGGAGATTTTCCTAAAATTAATGGAACTGCAATCTTTTTTACCTGAAGTTTCCCAATTCTAAAAACTGCCCTGAAGATTACGCAATTTCTCCTGAAATGTTCCCCCTGGTTCCTGATGTTCAAATCTGCCCTTGAGTGTCCGGAAGTTCTCGGATCTCCCCATTGAACTTTCCGAACTTCTGTGAAGTTCCCGAAATTCTCTGAACTTCGCTGTTCTCGAAAATTTTCTGGAAATTCAAAACCACGCTGGAGATCTTCGAACTTCCCTCGAATTTACAAAACTTCTTTAAGGGGGGAAATACAAGTAACACGTCAAAAACTCGACGATTGTTGGGTTTTTTTGTGAACAAATGAAACAACGCAAACGTTTGGGGTTTTTGCATTGAATTGCTTAAATCTTCCTCTACATTTGAGATTTTTTTCATTGGTGTGTGACTTCTGTGGCTCCTTGGGGTCACATTGGAAGGAGGTCGCCTCCGGTGGGGATTGGTAATTGGCGGGCGTTCTAGAGACCTGAAAATTGACAAAACTTACTTTTATCAATTGGACCTTATTTAGAAAAGATTTTTGTTCTATGTGAACCTCTAAAATCCAAAAAAAAAACGATTTAAAAATTTAGAAAAAAATATCTGAAAAAAGTTGATTTTTCACTGTTTTTTCCACTTTAGGCAGACCTGAAAATTATTTATTGTTAATTTTTTCATGATATCACATAGAGTAAAAATTTGTTTCCTTTAAGATGTGCTAGGTTTCAAGTCATTTGGATGACAACTTTTTGAGTTATCTTTCCCGCCAATTTGGAAAACACCGTTTCGAGAAAAACGCGTTTAAAGTTTTGGGTTGTGTAAAAACATGATATCTGGAACTTACGGTTAATCAGCGATACCGGGGCCATAGATCACTTCTTCCTCGTGCTCGTGGCTTTTTAAATTTTTTTAAAGTAAAATATAAAAAAACGATTAACAAAATTTTTACTTGTATTTCCCCCTTAAGATAGCGTAAAACGAGGGAAGTTAATCATTGAGGTAAAGTTGATCACTACACCGTTAAAAACTAAAAAAAAACTAAATTCTCACATTAAAAAGCATTTGCTAAAGGTTGAACACGTCTACGAAAATCTTGTTGGGGTATATGCGTTTTATGTTTCGTAGTTCAATGTAACAGCTATACATTATTAGGTATTATGTTTATTGTAGGATCGATGTTTCAGTCTTCTTTCTTAACATAGGCCATTGCTCGAACTTTTCTTCGTACACGGCCTCAGCTTTTGCACGAACCCTTGTTTGGCTGCCAAATTCAATTTCCGCTTGAAATCCTTCAGGCTAGTTGCATTTCCACCCTTTTTCTTCAGTATGTGCTTCACAATTGACCAGTATTACTCATTGGCCTTAGTTTCGGAGTATGGGCCGAATTCAATCTTCTGGGAACCACTGTGACGCCATTTTCGCTATACCACTGTTTGGTGAAATTTGAGTAGTGGCAGCTTGCCAAGTCCAGCAAGTGGATCCACACCGTGGATTTCGACTAATTCAAAAGTTTTGCTAACTCTCTAGCAGATATACTGAAATTTTCGTTTCGAGCGCTTGATCCGGTGAAGCCATGATGTAAACAATTGAACTTTTCCTGACAACCAATGCCTACTGTGATTGAATACACTCACAGTGGAATTTTGAAACATTTTACTCAAGAAATGCCTTAATGGCCGCGTTTTCAATGTGTCCGGTTTTTTCGTGTTTAACATTTAGTACAGGTTCGAGAAGTATTTGTTTGTGTGCCAAACATATGGTTGAAACATATGGTTCTTCAGGATTAACGTTAAAATGTTGTACCCGTTTTACGGTATCCTGAAATTAAATCGAAATAATTAATGAAGTTCTGAGATCTTCAATGAAGTTCTTTAACTTTTCTTGCAAGTCATGGCACTTCCCATAAATTACCAGATCTATTTATTCGACATCTTAGAACTTCCACAAAAGTCTAAACTTTCCTGGCGTTTTACATTTTCCTGATGATATTTTAACTGCCCGAAAGATTGCTGAACTTCTTTCTCTATTCTTCTGAAGTTAATTAAATTACTATGAAGTATCTAGATCTTCCTTGATTTTCCCTTAATGTTCCTAAAGCTTGCGTGACTTACCCCTAATCTTCCCCGAACTTCTATAGACTTCCCTGAAGTTTTCGGTGCTTCCCTGAAGTTCCCACAATGTTCAAATGATCCGGAAATTATTCTGACATCCTGAACATCCCGCAATGACCCTGAAGTTTTCGGAACATTCTGGAAATTCTCGAAATATTCAATAATTCCTCGAAACTCCTTAAAAGTTTCAGAAATTTTCCTGAAGTTCATGGGACTGCTCGGAAGTTCTCTGATCATCCTCGAAGGACTTGGAGCTTCCCTTAATGTAATGAAACTACCTAACGAAACGAGTATGGTTCTGCGATGAGTAGTTCCACGCCAAATGACAAATCGGAAAAACTCGACCTTCTCCGATGTGCATAAAACTTTGCATAATTGTGTGTTATGGGCAATCATTTACATTTTTACGATAAACCAACCATTTTGAACCTCGTAAATTTTTTCTTGTCATTTTTCAATAAATTGCAGCACGAAAATGTCACTTCTGATCGAAATGACGTCTGAGACAAAGTTGAAGAGAAAATAAAAGAAGGATTTCTGAAAAACATATGCATGGTATTTTTTTTTTAATTATTTTGAATACAAATTTCAAAAAATTCTTAGAAACTCAAATATCTTTAAAAAAAATATATAGGTCATTCCAGCTCAAGTGGGTACACCACCTGTGGTAGATGTCATCTATTTGAGCCAAACTTGGCCAAAACGCTTTTTTTCCATTCTGAACAAATGCTTTTTTTTTATTTTGCTTTGAAGTGCCTAGATCCCTCTCGGTTACAACCTTGAGGTTCCCAAATTTTTAAAAAATTCATCTTTCAGAAGAAATTACTCTACAACCAAATAAGCTATTCGTCATCTAAGAACGTCAATTTGAAGGTTTTTTTTTATATAGATTCTTATAAGTGTACTCACATTTTGTTATTATTGAACATGTAAAAAATAACATAAAAATATTAATGTGCCATCGGCGTGAAGGAAATCAATAAAAACAATATTAAATAGCATTGATTTTCCACCAGAAAAGCTCCAAGCTACCACTCACTCATCTGGTCATATTTCAAAAACTATTTGTCTAAATCAGTTGCCCTTGGAAACACATCAAGTAGAAGAGTTTTCCAAAGTGTGGTGAACATTTGAGCCCAAAATATTAAGATATAAAAAATCCCGACAATGGTGAAAATAGGCCATTTTTTGACAATTTGGATACCTGCCGGTAATAAGCCTGTTTACTGTAGTTACGATAACAAAAACATAATGAGGGTACACTTATAAAAATATACATAAAAAAGCCTTCAAATTGACGTTCTAAGATCATGAATAACTTATTTGGTTGTAGACTAATCTGTTCTGAAAGATTAATTTTTTTTTAAATTTGAAAATCCAGGGTTGTAGCCAACAAGAATCTAGGCATTTTAGAGCAAAATTAAAAAAAGGCATTTGTTCAGAATGCCACAATAAGTGTTTTGGCCAAGTTTGGCTCAAATCGGAGACGTTTGGAGGCGAATCAGCCTCAGGCTGAATGCCTCCTTAATAAAGATAAATCAATCAATCACCGATTTGTGACATCGACCACAACTTTTTTAAATTCTGTACCCATTTTAGCTGGAATGACCCGAGTCTTAAATGTTTAAGTATTAAAAAAAAAACTCTTAAAAATGCAAACTTTTGAGATGTTTAAATCTATGGACACTTGAATATTGAAAAAAATTGTAGAATAAGAACTTTTGGTCAATGCTTTGAATCGAGGGGCCCTTTGGAGTGATAAGCAGTCACGTTTACCACTACACCGCGCTTAATAACATCGAAAATTTGTCTGATATGTCACTGTTGTCATAAAAAATGATACAAATTTTCATTTGGTTACCCCTCGATAAACAAATACATTGGTAGCCTTTTCAGCCACAGAGTCGCTTTCATCGCTGAAAATTCGAATCGCCAGCTAAGCGAAAAAGTGGATCATATTGTTAATATAATATAGGGGAAATGGGTGTAATGTCGGCCTAAATTCTCCTAATTTGGGCCCATACATAAATTCAGAAATAGACTAAATTTTCAATAGCCACTCAAAATATCCATTAGTACAGTCCCAATAACGCGTTCATCTAGATAAAATTGATAAATAGCTGATTTTTAGCGATTGGGCCCAATATTAGATCCATAGGCCAACATTAAAGCCGTTTCCGCTATTTGTGTTAATGCTAGCTCCAGTCAAAAACATTCGATTAAAACGTAACTTGCTACCAGCAGCGATTCCGCCGAGAAGTTTATACCCAGTTTGAACTTGTGCAGGTTTACTAGCGCTGATAAGCCAGCTGATGGTAAAAATGGTCATCAGCATGATGGAACAGTTTTCAGCTGATTCTTAAAGTGATCAATCTTAATTCGATAAGGGGCTATCCATAAAATACGAAGACAGTTTTTGAGTCTCACTGACCCTAACCTGTAACACTTCAATTGATCGAAAACTATTTTCTTTCTCCCCTCGCAGGAGTATGTTATCAGCAGCACATGTGCTCGCTATGGATGCCAAAAACCTCCTAGACGTTGTCGACTCGATCCGTGTCCGCTTCCCGAACCTTGTATTCCCGAAACAACCGAGCCTACCAACCAGTCCTATCCAGAAGCAGCCGCCGACAATGGCACCTTCCTCGTCGGTGACTCTGGCTACCTCATCGGTCACCAGCAGCAGCAGCACCGTTAACAGTAGCATTAGCAGCAGTACAGTTCCGTCCAGTGGTGTACCACCGACTTCATCCTACCACCAGCAGCAGCAGCAACAACAACAATTTCTATTCGACCTGCAATCGGTCGCTGCGGCCGGTGAATGCTACCAGAACCTCCAGCCAAAGCAAATCTTCCATTCACACAGTTCACCACCAAGTTCACTGACGCATTCCTACGAGGGCAACCAGGCTCAACTGTACACCAACCAACAGTGTGGAATCTACGACAATGACTGTGTCGTCAACGATAGCAAACCGAAAAAGCCTATGATTGCAGCAAAACCTCCAGCAGCAGCATTAACCACCCACAAACCGAAATCTTCCTGCCCTTTTCCGCAAGCAAGCAGTCAGCTAGTTGGGGATGAGTTGCTGAATGAACCGCTCAAAATCGTCGAGGATCCAAACGAACTCTACTCTAATACCACAACTACGGCCAGCGGCGGCTGCGTCCCTGCGAGCAGCGCCGTGGTCAGCTCCAGTTCTAGCAACAGTGTGTCCCTAATGTCATCCAGCAGCAGCTCCGGAGCGATTAAGCTACCCGAACCCGTATCGTGTACCATCGTGCAGGAAAATCTGCTAGCCTCGAATAATCAGAAAATTATGGCCAGCAAATTGGGCTAGAATGGAGATACAACCACTAAATTGTACTAGGCTAACTAGTGAAAGACATACGGTATTGTACTATTTTAAGGCAAGGAAAGTAACATTACAAATTTTACTATTCTTCTGAGCATAACATTCAGTCGTATGTTTAAAATAAGCTAGAAGGCGCATAAACAAGTGAGCGGAAATGTATTACTATCCGGCATTATTGTAGATAATCAAAAAATACAATAACGAACAAAATATTACAACAAGAACAAATATGTCCACGCTGATTATCCAAGAAAATGCCCCTCAAAATACTGCATCAAAATTAAATCGCTTTCTACGTGTAGCTTTTGGACATTTGCTAACGCTGGCGATCTGCAGAATTCCCCATCCATCATCAAATCTTATAGTGAAGAACATGTCTTATCAATTAGAACGACGCTTTTTCTTAATGCCTGCGTTTCTAAAGCCTCCACATGTGTAGTTCTTGAACATGCTCCATTTCTCTACCAATCTACATTTTAAAAAAATGCATCAATCAAAAATAGAAAACAAACGGAACAATACTACAAAACGAAAACAGGTTACACATACCTTTTAAAACAGAACCCGCCAGTAGCGAAAAGAATTTGGATCTGCTTTTCCCCCCGCAAGTCTCGAAAACACTTGCTGAGTTTGGAAACTGATTTTACTTCGACGTAAGTACCTACGTAGCTTTTGAAGGTATCTCAGTTTTATTTTTGTACTCTTGATTCAATAACATTTCCAGTTTTAGACAATTTTACCCGACAACTACATAAAAAAAAATCCACATAATAACTATTTGAATTGTAAATACTAATCCAAATTTAATATTTGATTCAATCTTTCCTATCCACTATCACTGTCCATCTACTCAATCAAAACCAACAAATCGGGCTTAGTAATATCCGTTTGTTACAACTGCTCTTTGAAAGATAAAATCAACAATAATGACTAAAAGCATGCTCTGAATCACAGAATCCTAATAAAAAAAAATCTTACTAATATCTAATGCTGTAATGTAATCCAAAACTTTGGTGCGCCTCTGTAACACTGCAAATATACTGTACTTAAAGCCAATAATACACGCTGCAGGTTAAGCATGCGAATGCCGACAACACACTAATAGCTGCTGCTTGATAGAAATACATAATTTATTAACTCCAAGAAATGAAATTAACCAAATAAAACAAAATCACACAGAAATGATTAACATCTCTAGAGGATTAGAGCTAAATAGTTTTCTTTCAATCCGAAAAATGATCCAAATTGTACAGGTACCTATTCCGCCTATAATCGCATATCAGTCCCATGAGATCATATTATGTGATAAAACTACGGACTTTGATCAAGACACATATGAAAACAACATCAAGTCAGTTTGTTCCCTCAATCAAAGTCATATCGATATCGGATCCGATGTCCAATATGCAATGGAAAATACATTAAACATATTTCATTCTCTTACAACTTCATAATGCATTTGGAATATCAAAAACATCGACATTACACAAACAAAAATATTCTATTCACCCTTCCAGCCTACATCACTTCACCGTGTTTTCGAAACCAAACGCTCTCAAGAGACCGAGGTTGTAATATTTGATAGAAGTTTCAGAGCCACCAGGAACAAATATGGAAATTTAAAATTTTTACTTGTCCTAAGTAAGATAAGTACCGTAAAATAGCACATGCCATTAGTTCGGTACCGCTCCTTGCGTATCTACCCTATCAATTTCTCTACAAAGTGAGCTGTCCACTGTGGTTATTAATGCGTTGAACGATTTCCTCGTGATAACTCCATACCAAATTAGCGGTAGAGATCTTTCTCAATGGCTCGCCACGAACAAATTCTTCGTTACCAGATCCTGGAGATAGAACCAAGATATCGGATTCTTAAATATCGGTTATCATATAGATAATTTATACCCGATAATTATCGATAATATCGGACTTATCGATATCGTCACAGCACTGAATCAAAGTAATCGCATATCAGTCACCTCCTTAAATTCCATCGTGCAGAGGTGAGGTTACAGTTCTGATTATCGAGTTGCCATAGTTTTCGCTGATATAACATACACACTTAGAAATTATTATTTTTACACGAGACGTAATTCAGCTTTGACGTAAATCATGGAACGTAAACAAACATGGCATGTAAAATTAAGTGTCCTGAAACAGAAACATATGCAACTCGACGAAAAGTGCGTTTTATTGAATTGATTTTCTCGTCCTTTCCAACTGATTCTTATGTCAAAAGGGCCGCTTGCATGTATCGGTTGTAATGGTCTCAGGGCACTGAAAATAACATTTCTTTTTCGTAGTGTGTAAGTTGCGAGCTTCAATGCAACTGATTTTAACTTGTAAAAAATATTGATAAATTTACTATGATTTTTCAAATATTTACATGCACACTTAGAAAAAAAAACCATGTAAGTTTTGGTGCTCTTTGGTGCTTTTTCGGTCTAAAACCATAGAGGTAACTCTAAGACCACTGGGTCCCGAAGAAAATCATTATTATTTTTGGCTCACTCAGTACCAGAACAACGGTCCCAAGCTGTCCCAAGCTATTTCACTCACCCCTGCATGTTCTGCATGAATCCACACACCCCTGATGTTATCTGTCAAACTTTCATAGCGAATCAAAACAAACATAGTGTAGTAATAGAATTTCAACTAGAATAGGGTACGTTAATCGTTTGCTTGGGACCAATAGGCTACTAAAGTGGTGAGCCAATTTAAAATCGTTAGTTTCGTATTGATTGTTGCTAAAACCCTTTTCACAAACGAAGTTACAGACGACTTACTGGCGAAGAAATCCATTAAAATAATATGGTTCACTGTAATAGAATTTTCTTGGAAGCCATCATCCACCAGATGGGTTAGTTTTTTTGTTTTGATTTGAACAAAGTTGATTTTGTGTACAATGATTCTTTGACAGTGTGCAAAGAGTGCGTATCATTTTGTCATTTTTTTATGCACATTATTGTAATGGATTTCTTCGCCAGTAAGTCGTCTGTCACTTCGTTTGTGGTGCAAAGAGTGCGTATCATTTTGTCATTTTTTTATGCATTTCAGTTTTGAGTAGAGTGAAAGAGATAGAACCAAAACATTCTAGTACATTTGGTGAAAATGCTAGTTCAATCTAATAGTAGTGTTGCCATGTGGTACAATCCAGTAGTAGTGGTGTTGCCATGTGGTACACTGAAAAATTGCAATAGCAGGTTAGTCACCAAAGTTTTCGAGCCGCTCCGTCTGTCACTTCGTTTGTGCCCTTTTGACGGTCCACCGGGACACTCCCACGGCGATTGAAATGTCTTTTTGCGACATTTGCGCGTGGGACAAATCACGAATACGCTGCCACTTCGTCATGGTGCAACTGTTAAACTAAGTAAATCATTTTATTTTATACACAGCCTACTACCACAAACCAAGTGACAGACGACTAACTGGCGAAGAAATCCATTAAAAAAATGTGGTTCACTGTAATAGAATTTTCTTGGAAGCTTGTGCCATCATCCACCAGATGGGTTAGTTTTTTTGTTTTCATTTGAACGAAGTTGATTTTGTGTACAATGATTCTTTGACAGTGTGCAAAGAGTGCGTATCATTTTGTCATTTTGTTATGCATTTCAGTTTTGAGTAGAGTGAAAGAGATAGAACCAAAACATTCTAATACATTTGGTGAAAATGCTAGTTCAATCTAGTAGTAGTGTTGCCATGTGGTACAATCCAGTAGTAGTGGTGTTGCCATGTGGTACACTGAAAAATTGCAATAGCTGGTTAGTCACCAAAGTTTTCGAGCCGCTCCGTCTGTCACTTCGTTTGTGCTACTACCATAGAGGTAACTCTAAGACTAGAAGGTCCCGGAATAACGTGCTCAACTTTTTGGCTCAGCTCTGGTACTCTCTTCGGTCCCAAGCTAATCGATTCACCCCTCGAAAAACCAATAACCCCTCATTTTACCTGTCAAACTTTCATAGCGAATCAAAACAAACATTGCGTAGTACTAGAATTTCGACTAGAATGGGATACGTTAATCGTTTGCTTGGGACCAATAGGCTAGTCAAGTAGTGAGCCGATTTAAAATCGTTAGTTTCGTATTGATTGTTGCTACTACCAACAATCAATACGAAACTAACGATTTTAAATTGGCTCACTACTTGCCTAGCCTATTGGTCCCAAGCAAACGATTAACGTACCCCATTCTAGTCGAAATTCTACTACTACACAATGTTTGTTTTGATTCGCTATGAAAGTTTGACAGATAAAATGAGGGATCATTGGTTTTTCCTATGTTTCGAGGGGTGAATCGATTAGCTTGGGACCGAAGAGTGTACCAGCAACCGGTGGCAACTAACGATTTTAAATTGGCTCACTGCTTGACTAGCCTATTGGTCCCAAGCAAATCGATTAACGTACCCCATTCCAGTCGAAATTCTAGTACTACACTATGTTTGTTTTGATTAACTATGAAAGTTTGACAAATAAAATGAGGGGCTCGTGGATCTTCCTATGTTTTGAGGGGTGCATCGATTAGCTTGGGACCGAAGAGAGTACCAGAGCTGAGCCAAAAAATTGAGCACATTTCTTCGGGACCTTCTGGTCTTAGAGTTACCTCTATGGTACTAGAGCTGGGCCAAAAAGTTGAGCACGTTATTTCGGGACCTTCTAGCCTTAGAGTTACCTCTATGGTACAGCTGTCAACCCCGCTATATTTAGGCTGCGGTCAAGGCTGCCGTCCATTTCGTGAATTTTAACTTAAATTTGACAGATGGAAAATTTTCAAATACGCCTGCTATTCTACCAGACTTATTTCAGACAAACCAAATCTCGAAAATTGGACGATCAACATGTATTATTTTCGAAAAGTCAGTGTATTTTTACTTAAATTTGACATTTAGAAAATAAATTATAATGTTCGAAAAACTCTCTGTTGTTGATCGCGTGACTTTCGAGAAACTGTTTGTCAAAATTGATTCCTGGTCTGCCAGAAATAAGTCTGGTACAATAGACCTTTTTGACGTTTAATCGTCTTTCTCTATCTAGCACACATGGATGAATGAACGGTTTGTTTTCCCACTAATCTGTTTCCCTCTTGATCGCACTCGTTCGATTTAAATGGTGCAGTAGTGTGCGCCGATTAAACGTCAAAAAGCTCTATAGCAGGTTTATTTGAAAATTTTCTATCTGTCAAATTTAAGTTAAAATCACTGGCGTGCACAGAGTGGGGCAAGGTGGGGCAATTGCCCCACCTTTTATATATAAGATTTTTATTTCCACATTTACAAAATTATGATGTAAAATAACTTGATTTCTTGATAACTTGACTTCAAGGAAAAACAACTTAATTTCATAATATAAGGGCACTGAAAACCTTTTATTGTGTCAATTCCTTTGAGATGATGCCTGAAAATTGCACCACAAAGGTGCTTGAAGGGACAAACTTCAATGAAATTTGTTGGTCTAAGAATTGCACCACAGTGGAGTGGTGAATACAAAAAAAATCTGTTGTAATTTTTTTTTTCAAGGTGGTTAATGGAGGGTTAAAAGAAGAGAGTAAATTTAAGATTGAAAAAATTCACCTTCGTGGTGGTAAATAGAAGAAATAGCTTATTATTGAATATTTCTGGTGTAAAAATATCATCAAGGTGGTACATGAAGGAACTAATCAAAATGAATAACTCTGGTGGAAAAATTGAATCACGCCAAAAATTTTGAGGTGCACATTTAACTTAAAATTTCTGGTGGAAAGTTCGCATAACTGTGGTGAATGTAAAAGCAAGGTTTATTCATTTTTCTGGTGCCTAATTTGCATCGTTCTGATGAATGCAAGCTTCATTGACAATTCATGGTGGAAAATTTGCACCAATCTGAATGAAGAGGCAAAGCCTGAAAATTGCTCCACAAAGAAGCATGGTGAAACAAACTTCACTGACAATTTTTGGTACACCGTTCTGGTGAATGGAGGAGCATGCTTTTTTGAAAATTTATGATGGAAAATCTGGAAATAGGGGCAAGCTTTATTCAAGGGCATTGAATTCTGATGACAGTTCCAAAAGTAAAAAATTCCCTGATTGATTTCAAGAAAATTCTACGAATAATTGCTAGTGAATCCTGCAGATAATTTCGAAAAGAATACCGTGAGAATCAAATTTTGAATGAAATTCCAAAGGGATGTTGAGAAAAATGTCAAGGGAATTCTGAGGATAATTTCAAGCTCATTATGGGAAGAATTTCTGGAGAATACAGAAAAAATCTTCTGAAACTTTCAAGGTGTTCTGAGAAAAAAAAAGTTCAAAAATATTCCGAAAAGAACCTCAAGGATATTGAATTTTTAGGACAGTTCCAAAATATTTCTGGGGAGAATTCAAGATAAGTTCCAAGATAATTTCGAAAAATTTCTGAAACTCTAAAGGAATTTTAGTTCTAAGGTGTTCTGAGAAAAAATCATGAAGAGTACTAAGTATACTTCCAGTGGACTTCTGAGAAGAATTTCAAAAGAGCTCTTAGGAGAGTTCTAAAAAAATCCGAGAAGAATCCTTGAGGACAGTTCCAAAGGATTTCTGGGGAGTATTCCAAGAAAATTCTGCGAATAATTTCTAGTGAACCCGGCAGATAGTTCCACGATAATTCCGAAAAGAATACCGAAAAAAATAAATATTGAGTGAAATTCAAGGGAGTACCGATAGTTTCTAACACATTCCGGGAATAATTTCTGGATAATAAATACTGAGGAAGTTCTTCTGAAACTCTAAGGGAATTTCAGTTCCAAGGTGTTCTGAGTAAAATTCAAGAAGATTTCTAAAAATAACTCCAGAGGACTTCTGAGAAGAATTTTAAAAGAGCTCAAAGAGTTCTAAAAATTTCGAAAAGAACCTCAAGGAATTCTGAGGATGGACTTTTTTGCAAGTGTACAAAGTTTTTTTTTTTCGTTGCTTTAGGCTAAGACCATGGCTGATCCATCTCGCCGACTGTACAAAGTTTAAAGGCAGCGTTTGGATTCTCCAATTGAAAAGTGGGTATTAGTTTGCCATTGAACCTTGGTCTATTGTTGTCGTACTAAGAATTTGTCTAAGAATCTTCTATGAAAATGTCAAGTCATTTAGTTACAGCTGTTTATGTGCGTTGCAAAAAGTTCGGGATTGTCCTTTATATCATCTTTAAAACATGGCCTTGGCATTAAGGTCAAAATTTCAAAAAAATAGAACCACAATTTTCGCTGAAACTGACCAAATTCAACGTATTCGCAACGGTAATTGTAAAGTGTAACTACAACAGCATATAATACCCCGTACAGACTATGGCTTATATCATGTAATATAGACTGTCTTGAAATGAGCACTCATACATAGGATTTCCAGTGAAACTAGATGTATGAGTACTCATTGCAAGACCTGTATTACATGATATAAGCCATAGTCTGTTCGGGGTATAAGGGCTTGCAAAACGTTGGAATAGTCAGAAATAAACTGTAACGATGCCTTCAAAATATACAAAAACGTACTGCACAAAATTTCATAAAGGTAACTGAACAAAAGATGATACCAGTATCTTGAAGAATATATTTTCTTTGGTTTATATTTTTAACCTGTAATGAAGAGCATGCTGCAAAACATTATTACAAGGATTCCTACATGGTTCAGAAATTGGAAGAAAGCGACTGAGTTGCTGGGCAAACACAATCGCAGTTATACCCATGTTGGTAGTATAGAAGCGTGGAAGAATTTCAAAACCAGGAAGTGTATCGACGAAGAACTGCACCACAAAAAAAACAGGTATGATTGCTGCTAGTAAGGCAAAGCGGCTACAAAATCGCTATATAATGGAACGTTTCATCGATATTGTGCGCATACTTTGCAAAGGTGGCCGAGCACTTCGTGAACATTCGGAAGGAGCGGGAAGTGTGCCACCCAGTTGGTGGTTAACTACGATCCTGTGCTGAAAAACATTTGGCGGAAGGTGCCAAAAAATGCCAGTACACAAGTAACCGTATTCAAAATGACATGATTACGTAGTTGCACAATGTAATGTTGCGGAACATTGCGAAAACCATGCGAGGAAAACCAGTGGCAATCATTGCAGATGAGACGAGCGATTGTTATGAGGTATATTGAGGTCCTGACAGCGATGCAGATTTCTTGGGAGCAGTTAAGGCTCAAGCGCAATGATAGCAGAAGCGGAACGGCAAAGGCAGCGGAAAAGCCCGATCTGAGTATGTCTACTTGTCGGATTGAAAACTAGTTAGAACCGAATCGACTTCGGTTACGCATCTTGACGTCATTTGTGACAACTGTCAAACTTTCCGTTTCCGTTCCGCATCCGCCCACATTGCGTTTGGGCCTTTAATGGCAGTATGTTTTGACAATGCTAGCACAATGGCTGGCAGCACTGCTGGAGTACAAGCCAAGTGCAAGGATAAAACCAGCAATATACATTTATGAAGAGCTTTGAGTGTGTTGGTTTATTTCCTTTTAATTCCGTTATAACTGTTCATCTTTTGACAGATACGCGTGTTTCGTCTCCTACTTGCATACTTCATCAGTGCCAAGTACTCAACTCCACTGATCAAGATTGGATTGATCAAGAGCACTGCTATGCGCACTGTTTGAACCTTGTACTTGTCGACGCAGTGTGCATGCGAAAGGATAATGCAATTCTTATTGGTCATTCATGTCGGTTTGTCGGTGCTATCACCACCATCTGACGTGACTTCAGTTGAATCCAACCACCAAGGCAACAACATTGCAGCAAATGTATCATTTCGGTTAAAGCCCTACTATTGCAACCATTTGACGAACCGATCATCATTGACATCGTCGATGGGGTTAAATTGCCAATTCCATTGGCTGTCTGAAAGCAGTTTGCATTGCAGAAGATGAAACACCACCGGGGCAAAAAATAAATAAAATTAGCGAAATTGAACAGTAGGGAAACAGTGGTGGGTGGACAGCAGTATCCACCACGCACTTTGGAGTACTCCCCATCCCCAGATTAAATGCACCATAGAAAAAACAATTGCCCCTCCTTAACAAGATCCCTGTGCACGCTAGTGTCATAAACACACTTCCAGATTCAAAAAATATTATTTCCAAATCTGGCACGTACCTATATAGTTTTAACATTTGTTCAACTGTATTAAACATTAGACATTTCTTATCAATTTTGTTTCGAATACCTCTTGATTCATCTGCTGGCAGCACTTACTGGCCCTTACCGGCGACCAACGCGTTTGCCCGCAAAAGCAACAACGCCTAAAGGCCGGCGCACAATAGATACGTTTTCGGGTTTTTTGACAGATAATGCATGGGTTAACTGTCAAAAAACCTGAAAACGTATCTATTGTGCGCCGGCCTTAAGTCTCAAAGCTCTCCGAACGTCCCCTCGAAAATGCAATCGAGAAATGTATAATAACAATCTTCAACTGGAACGTACTCACCAAATCAATACATCCGGGAGCACATTCCCGATGCCTATTTTTCTCTCGCAAGCCCGTCGTCGTCGAACGGCAAAAAAGGGAACTCGGTGAGCACTTTTGTGATACGGAATTTTCACTGAACATAAACCGCGAATTCACGAATTTCGTCACACCCAACTGCGACACACGTTCAGAAGCACTTTTGGTACAATTTCGATCATTTTTTTTTTGCAAAGAAAGTTGCAAGCGAGCCAACATCAACACCGATTGTGCATCTTGCAGCGCGTAAATAAACTGAAATTAAAATTTATCACTCGCGATGCTACTAATTTCTGGTCCGGGAGAAAATCAAACAACGCAGATAGCGACATCTCTTCTGATGCTTGAAAACAAGTTGAATCGCGTTTTCTTTTTCCTTAGCAACAAAATTAAGGAATTACACCGATAATGACCATGCATCAGAACCCTAGTCATAACCACTTCAAACTAGGGAACAACGAATAGAAGATTAGGAATCACATAGATGAAGACTAACTAACTAATTTTTCCTTGTTTCAAGATCATCCTCGGTGGGCAAAGCCGAGTCTTGTTACTATCAACAAGGCATTCAAAGTAACAAGGACTAAGATATGTTTCTTTTATTACTGAAAAATCCTGTTCCCCTAGTTTGAAGTAGTCAGGACTAGTGCTGTGACGATATCGATAATTATCGGGTATAAATTATCTATATGATACCCGATATTTAAGAATCCGATATCAACGATAATCGAAATTCGATATCGGTCAGATGTTAATAATCATTAACATGGTTCTATCTCCAGGATCTGGTAACGAAGAATTTGTTCGTGGCGAGCCATTGAGAAAGATCTCTACCGCTAATTTGGTATGGAGTTATCACGAGGGAATCGTTCAACGCAATAATAACCACAGTGGACAGCTCACTTTGTAGAGAATTTGATATGTAGATACGCAGGGAGTGGTACCGAACTAATGGCATGTGCTATTTTACGGTACTTATCTTACTTAGGACAAGTAAAAATAGTAAATATTACAACCTCGGTCTCTTGAGAGCGTTTGGTTTCGAAAACACGGTGAGGCTCGAAGGGTGGATAGAATATTTTTGTTTGTGTAATGTCGATGTTTTTGATATTCCAAATGCATTATGAAGTTGGAAGAGAATGAAATATGTTTAATGTATTTTCCATTGAATATTGGATATCGGATCCGATATCGAAATGATATCGATATTTTCAGAGACCCATATCGATATTATCGATAAATACGACCTCGTCACAGCACTAGTCAGGACTAGGAATCGGTGTCGCAATCGTTATGTTAAGGGGAATCCTGAAATTAAAATTAATTGTGACGACATTTCGGAATGTACCTAAGGAAATCCGTAAAGATATTCACCCCTATTCTGTATTTCGTTTCGAACGAAATTTTCATACAAAAAAATATTTTTTTTGTATGAGAATTTCGTTCGAAACGAAATACAGAATAGGGGTGATTATAATGATTCTACTAATAAGTTAATTCCCAGTTCGGTGGTCACCCTGCACTATTTTTTTCGCAAAAAAAAGAAACCAACCGCTTCCATCTCCAAGTGTTTCCCATTTGTTTTCTATCTTTATTAGCAAAACACATTCCATAAGGTTGATGTCGCCCTCCAACTAAATAGCCAAAGTGCTTTGGTTTACATATTTGTTTCCTAGTTTAACTCCAGTTCCAATTGTTTTAATTTCTTCACTATAATAGTAGATTACATTGCTATGTGTACCTACTACTTGAAACGGTTAAATTATGATTACAAAAAGCCAAAAAGAAAGAAAACGTTCAGTCAAAAGATAGGTCAATAATAGAAATTAAATCAACATAGACATGATAGACTTGTTGCTGGGCTGGGCTGTGTGAACATGATTTCCGAATGATAATTTTTATTTTATAAGAAATGCTCCAAAAATCAATTGATTAGCCAGTAAGCTTCATCTATCAACAAACAAATAAATTATGATGCTTAAACTTCTAAAATTGTTTGTAAATCATATTGTTTCCACACTATCTGTAATGCGAATTAAAAATCAAAAAAAAAACAATGTACAAACTATTCTGTCCTGGTAAGGCTGCAGTGTCTTCCGCCGATTAAAGTATATCATCCTGTCTGTCGAAGAAACTTTGCCATTTAATGTGGGAGTATTCGCATCTACCGGTGTATGTATCCACTTCTTTACTGACAATAAAAATGATGATAAATTATGCTGTTTTCTATTTATGAGTTGTTCCGAGTTAATTAAGCCAATACCCAATCTGCTGTTTTCCGACGTTCATTCTCTTTCTCACGACCGAACACGCGCACGTTTCTTACATAGTTTCTAACAGTCTAAAAAGTTAGCAGCCATCAGCAGCTCCAGCGCAATTTCCGGGGCGATCGGGAATTCGGGAATTTCCGTAGAGCTGTTGGTGTAGCGCACCTTGTATGTAAAGTACATACACACCTTTTCCAGGACGTGTGATCTACAAGTTAAAAAACAGAGATTTTAATTCAAGTTAGCAGTCATTCATATTTCCGATAATGAAGTCTAATGGGACATGTATTTGACCAAAAATCAGCAGAAGTATTTACAATCAACGCAAACAACGTAAACCGGCATGCTTAACCGGCGACCGGCTTCCCTATCCGTATTTTTTTCCTCAAAAAGCTAATCACGTTCCAAAGTTCATGTGTCCAGCAGACTGAATTGTGGCATCGAAAGAGCAGTGAGTAATGAAATAAATAAAACAAAATCACCCAGCATAATCCCGTCAGCAGCGACAACGGGAGATAAGCGCTTTCAAACGAGCGATCAAATTATATAATTGACGCAGATTCTATCGTCTACAAGAGTTTCGTACTTACGGTATTTCTCTAAAATTGACCTCGTTCGCTTCATTCTCTGCAAACTGGCCGGGTCCTGAAAGCATAGCCTTGATTGTTCCCGAAGTGAGGGCATGCTCCCGCTTCACGATGAATTCATGTCCATCCGAAGAGATTAGCTTCACGTACATGGCATCCGGACCCTCGCAACCACCATAAATACGCTCGATTCCGCTGCGGTCCTCCATCGTAATACAGGAGGAATGCCTAAAATGGTTCACCAAAAATGTAATATTGATTATTTTTTTGTTGTTGATAACTATAATTGTAATTGTCTTCTTCAAGCGAGACAAGCTTGACAAACGATGACTTCACAGTTCTAGAAAATAAAAATGCTCAAGGTTTCCTCAGTCCGTTTGCTTTCATTTGCCATAACAATGAACAAAATGTAATTTTATTCTCACCTAATTATGATGGTATTTGATGGAAATCGATAGAAATCAATTCACTAACTACAATTTGTGTAGATTTGAACTGTAAAAATAATAATTTTCACAAGTTCAAGCTACGAAATGAACTCCACACGCTCCGTACGGATTGAAAAACAGAAGCGATAAAATTTTCCGTCGTCGCACTTTTTTTGACATCTTCGTCCTTCTGTCACTCAAGTTTGAGCTCGAGGCGAGCTTGAAGGCGGGGCAATGATGGGTGAAATATTTCAGCCCATATAACAGGAGTGATTTAATATTTGGGCGTAATTGTATTTGTAAACATTTACGTCAATCGCCGATTTATCGCGAATAAAAACTCAATTTTGAAAACTAATAACACTATAAGGTATGATTCCTCTATCATTTGGTATAGTTTTTTTTACTAAACGCTATTTCAAATCTACCTACATTTGGGTAGAATCAGTCCAGATCGACCGAAGCTGAACCTACCCAAAAATGGGTAAACTATGCTGGGAGTGAAGAGAGTGACAAGTTGACCGGATTCATGTCGTTGTTGTCCATTTCGGTATCAACATTTCAAAAGGGCGAAGCTAACAATGATGTCAAGCTGTGAAAAACGCTGTCAAAGTTTTCTATGCGAAAAAATGGATTTATTTTAAATCAGTAAGCAGTGCAGATCTATTATTTGCACCGTTCAGCTTGAGTTAGCCCTTGTTAATCAGTTCAAAGAAGTTTAGATTTTAATTTTTTGTTTTTAATGTTAAAAATCCTCAAAATTAGATTTTGCTCTTTATATTCATCAATTTTGATTACGCCCTTTCGTTTTTGTACCTTTTGTTTGACAATCTGTCAATTTGGCCCCACTGACAGCGCATAATTTTTTTTCGGTTTTCAATTGCTCCCTTTTGCACAAATTTTATAATTGGATTTCTTTCGTTTTCTTTAATTTAATTTAATTCAGAATTTGAAACCACCATCATATCGGATGGAATTGTCAAAGTTTTAATTTTATCTCCCAGCGGTAATGAACGCACAAAAATCATAAAAACTGAACATGCTACACACCAAATTTAAGTTTTCAATATCAGTAAAACGGATTGCTGGATCATGACCAGCAATCCAATGCTTTACTGAAAAACAGCAAACGATATTTTTACTGAAAACATCAGCTAACATACACGCTAACTCCAAAGTACCCATTAATGAGTAAAATTTTAGCCATTTTGAAGAAAAGTGGCTTAACTCATGAAATGCGTAAAACCGACTTTACTCATTAATGAGTATTTGATGAATACGCCAGAAAAGGGGTATTTTTTTATCCATCTTTCTATTTCTGTACATGAGTAAAAAGTACCCATTTTTTTGATTTGGTTTTTCCTTCATGGGGGGGGGGAGCCTGTGATCATACCAATTCAAGAGCAAATTTTCATTACGTCGAATGTAACAAAGGTAAACAAAGTCGAGCTATCAGTGTCAATCGATGCTCCTGTTATTACACTATATACTGTCTGAATATAGGATCACATCCCATTTTTAAATTTATTTACCAGTCGAATTGCTTTTTGACGTAATCACCTTCTGATCAAAATAGTTTTCGATGTTACTTAAGTCACCCAATTTCTATGGAGATGCCGTTTGCCTTAAGTAACAGCACTGAGAAACCCGTGAAAAGTGTACTTTCGTCGTTTCGCTTTCTCATTATTAAAGTGAATAAATCGAACTGTTTGTTGCTAAGATGATTTCGGTGGTCCTAAAATGATGAATGGGCTGCACGTAAGGAGACGTTATTGATAATTCTCCCGAATATCCTGGTAAATACACTTTGACTTAAGTAACAATAGGGGCCACCAAACGACGTATAACAACTTTTGACTCAAAAACCAGTATTTCTTAGCATGAAAGCTAGCGATTGGCCTTTGTATGATTAAAACCCGGATAAATATGTTAAACATTGCTATCACTATGAGATTATATGTGTTTAATTGGAAATAGGAATAACTTTTCGGTCATCAAAACAAAACTTTATTTTTCTCGGATCGGTGCGAATGTTACTTACGACATAATGAAAATTTGCTCTTGAATTGAAATCCTTAAACAATGAAATCAAAACAATAATTACACTTTATTGCACGTAAGCACATATCATAATCGTTGACCAATCGAGGCATAGTGTCCTTCTGTGCTGCTCTTCGAGCAGGTTCGGCCTAAAGCCCTACAGTAAAAGTATGGACGTCTGTCAAAAGTTGTTCCAATCGAACCGTCAAAATGCACCGCTTTGCTCGATTGGAACAGCTTTGTTCAGTTTTGTGGTGACAGTCGTCCATACTTTTACTGTAGGGCTTTAGTTCGGCCCTTCCGCATGTGAACTTCATTTGCTTTTTCGAAGATCTTCACTAACCTGAAACGATACATGTTTTTAGAATGGCTTAATGTTCTTCCTAGTTGCACTTTTTATCCTTACCTCGTAACAGTCGGTACCAGATTGTGACCAGGAATCCTGCTTTCCCTGAAAGTAAAAAAATAATAATTTAACTCCCAGCCTCAGAATTATTTTCAAATTAACTTTTTTACCTCAATCAACACCTGCTGGAACGAATGTGTTAATTCGAATCGATTTTTTACCGATTTGCAGGTCGACGCACGCAAAATTCACGAATGTGTGAACATCAACATAGCTCTTTTTACAATTGAATGCATATTTTTATCCATTTTAATTGCAGGGGCTATTTTCAAAAATGCTTTTAGATTTTCGAAAATACCCATTTTTTGACAGTTTTGAATAATTTAAAAAAATGAGTACAAGATACTCATTTAATGTGTACCCGACCAACCATTTTGTTAATTTTGTTTAATTTTCTATACATCGATCTTCAAAGCCATTCATAAGAAAAATCGATAGCGATCGTCACCATTTCATGAATAATTGTAAAGATGCTAAAAGTCTAATCGTGAATCGTTTATAAAGATCTGTCTCAAAATATTGCTACCAATCGTTACCAATGTTAAAATGTCGATTGTGTTGCCAGATCAAAATATCGATTTCTGTTGTAAAATTAAAATATCGATACACAACTGCTGATTTTATTTGTGATTTTTTATCTGCATAATTTCTAGTTTCGATCCCAGGCCATCTGGGGGGTGTACTGATTTCGTTGTTGGTTGCTAATCCTCGGGTCCACGGCTGCTGTTGATGAGCTTATCAACGACAGGCAAACACACTCTAGTATGTGGTGTATTGAAATTTCTGTAAATCTTTTCATACATGAATTCAATATTGTTTTGTCATAACCATCAACCAGTCAGCCATGTAGGTGTAATAGAGTTCAAAAAGGTATTAATTTTCCTCATTGGGTTCCAAATGCCGAGAATCCCATACGCATGCTATCACGGGTTATTAAATATAAAACGTGAAGAACTACAATGGTAAACATTTGCTGCGTCACGGCCATCGGTCTTCTCGTTCATTTACCAGCAGATTGCTTCTTCCGATGAAATGCCGAATATGTCGATAAATAATATAAACATTGATGAATATTTGTAAAGAATACTAAAGTCCATGTGAGATATCGAAATTAAAAGAAATTTAGTATGGCACCTTTATAGATTACTATCATATGACCGATGAAGAAATAATCTTAAATGTAAGTATCGAGCAATAAAGATTTTTAAATGTGTACATCGAAATCATAGAAAATTTAAAGTAAAGGATTGCCGACATAAATCTTTATTTCTGTATAAAGCACTTTGAAGAAGTTTCACGAACGGTTGGTCGGGTACTTTCAGGTTAGCGTGTACACGGTAACTGCAAAATACCCAATAATGACTACAAAGTAAGCATTTTCGAGGGAGACTGGGACTACCCATTAAATGAGTAAAAATATTACCCATTTATGAGTATTTGTTACTCAAAAATGAATACTTACTACTTGTTGTTGTAGTTGTAATTACTCATAAATGGGTAAAATTTTACTCATTTAATGGGTAGTCCCAGTTTCCCTCGAAAATGCTTACTTTGTAGTCATTATTGGGTATTTTGCGGTTACCGTGTATTGTGCGACGAGGAGGAGTCGACTGGGTTGCCAAATCTACAGAATAATATGTTTTTCTACAGATTTTCCAGTGTTTTTTGATCCAATAATCTGGGGCCACATTGCACAGTTCGAAACGATAAACTCAGGGGAAACATGTCAGAAGGGTATAACTCGAAACGTAAACAATGACTTTGAACGTCGATTTATCTTTTTTTTTTTTTTTTTTTTCCTTTGGTTTGTTTTTTCCGTTGATCTTGTTTTCCGTGCTGAGCACCAATGCTACCGACGTGCCAGGAAGGCAGCTCCCACACCTGGACCCTACCTATCGACCCATCAACTCATGAACCGGGGATCCACGGCTTTACACAGCAAAAAAAAAAAATGTAATATCGATCAATGTAATTCAAGCTGATGTATGAAATAATGATGTAATAGCAAAATGCAGATACAATTTTACATCAATGGATGTAATTTTGTTCGCAAAATCGATGTACATCGTACATTGTGTAATATCAACCGATGGATTGACCTGGTTGCAGCAGTTTGGATGTAATATTCAACAACTTTTTTTTTCTGTGTACTTCCCATCCGAAGGAAGGCGTGATCAGAGATGTTATGCCTCAGAACATCCCGGCGGCGCCGACTGGGATTGAACCCAGGCCTGCTGGGGTGAGAGGTAATCACGCTTACCACTACACCACCGGCGCCGTTTCGATTTATCTTGAATGACCACACACCCATGGAATCTGACTACACCAGCTCATAGAACGAACATTTCTCTGTCAGATGATTTACTTAGTTTGAGTGGGTGTGTTGTCATTCGTAAGAAACCGAGGATCCATGTCATTGTTTATGTTTCGAGTTAGACCCTTCTGACATGTTTCCCCTGAACTTTTTCATAAAAGCATTTATTTTGTAAAAACAAAAGTTTCGAGTTGCGCAGTGTGGCCCCTGTATTTACAATCTAAAGTTGACCCCCGCAAACTCCGTCACAGTGAGATATGTTTTTTAAATGCATGTAATTCCCTCCAATAAAAAATAACCATAAACAAACGTTAACCCAAAATGATTGAACTATTGCACAAATGGTTTGGATGATACCCCGAACACGTCGTTTAGCAAATTAACCATAACATTTTTATTTGAGACATATAAGCATTTCATTCTAATTAGAATAGGATTGCACGGGGTAAAAACGTTAAAAGCGATCAATTAAATTTAGAAAAAAAAAAAAATATTTTTTCAGTCTATCGAGTGAAAATTTTAACATCGTAGTGAAAACCAATTGTATATATAATGCTTGATTAATTTAATACATTAATTTTAAAAATATCTCACCGCACGCCTTGTGATGGATTAATCAACATTAATGTACATCCGATTTTTCTTCACTTAGTTTAGGTGCTAACCTGTGCTAATATCCCTAAATAGGTTGGTTTTAACTCGGGTTTTAAAACATTCCGTTGGAATTCATTTTTGGTGCATTTTTGTATGAAGTGATTTTGGCTCTTCAGAGCCATCCATACAAATATGGAAAATTATGATAAAATTTAAAATGAACCGATTTGGGAATGTGAGGACCCAAACTAACTTTGACGAAAAAAAAATCTGATGTATACATGAAATTTGATTTATCTGCCATTTCCACAGATTTCAATTTGGCAACCCTGGAGTCGAGTAGCTTTTAAATCGCCGTCACCGTGTTGGCTGATTCAGTCTTGAGTGAATCACTATGGCGGCCGCAGACGTTGATGTGCAAAAGGTAGAGTTTTATTGCTGTTTTCTATGTACTTAAGCACAAAATTGAGGTGTAATTTATGCAAAACGGTATTCGTAAGATATGCTACGGATAGTGACTATGATTAATTCGGAAGTGATCGGGAGGAAGTTTCGGAAAAAGTTCTTCCAAAAGTGGATTCGTGTGGCTCTCGCTCTTCGAAGATCGAAGGGCGTCGCTGTTGTAGATGTTGCAAAATTGGTGCACAGAAATGAATGATTCAATCAGGTTTTGGATTGGGCCTGCTGGTGGTGTTCCGCAGCCGCAAAGTGACTGATGCTGCCCGGATGTGGAGTGTCGTGGTATAACAAACTTCCACAAGTGTATCGTTAAAATCGCTTGTCATTCTGTTTATGGTGCTCTCTAAATATTTGCTGAGATGCATTTTCCTGTTTGCTTACCAAGTGCAGCCGGTGATGCTGAAAGATTGCAGCCAGACGTGTATCATAAAGATTTTTTTTTGTTCTTATTATCTCCCCCACCCTCATTGCTCAACTCGCTTTTATTGCTCTCTTCTTAATGTGCCTATACGTAAACCAACTCGAATGTGCATTCCGATAAAAGTGCATTTCGTTCATGAACGGTGTTATTTATAGCCGAGAACATCATCAATTGCGCGCATAATTAATAATCGTTTTGATTGAAGAAAATGGGAGGCACTAGAGGCTATGTTTGAAACAGTGAAGTGCTTTCAGTCAAAGAGTATAAAAAATCCGACAGATGTACGTGACATACCGAGCTTTTTGTTCCATCGAAGGGCAACTTTCTAGGTCGGCTAGTGATATTGCAATGCATATTGAGTAGGAAATCAGCCCCGAAAAATCATTGGTAATACTGCTGCTAAGTTTCACCCTTTGTCCAAATTTGGATCCTATGCAAAAAGTGAAAATCGATCCAATTTCAGCACCACCAGCAAATCATAACGTGTTGCCTTTTAGATTTGTTGTACTCCCTGCTTTCTCGATTGAATCGCTTTATAATTTATCTATGCTTCGAACATTGAATCTAGGCGATACGCTAACGAACAGTTAGATCAGCAGCAATAAGCAGATGGTCGGTTGGGTTTTTGTTTCGGTATGTGTTGTGGGAAATCAGAGTGCGGCGTTCATATTGATATGCTTCTGAATTACGGCGGGTGAGAGCTTAACCAATTGGAATTGATGCTCATTTTGTTTTGGTTGGAATGATACACATGAACATGAACTATTAAAAAAGTCGACCAGATTTCGATAGGCCTTTTTCGAAAGATTCCAAAAATGTTATCTTTGGCAAATTGCTTTACGATTGCGATGCGATGTATCAACGATTGAATTGAAGTTATCACAATTTCCTTGGAACTTCTGGAATACTCCAAAGCACTTAACGACCTGCTCAGGAATCATGGCATTATCATCACCAAAAATGAAAGTGGAGACCAACTGGAACAACGCTTCCATTGCTAGGCAGTCAAAATGGTTCGTAAATCCGAACATTACAATGGCTCGCAAAATTCTTGAATTATCAATGAAAGATCTCAGTGTTTATGATATAATACTGATTTAATAACAGGACATTGTCCATGTAAATATCACTTGAAGTTTGTAGCTGCGCCTCTACCAATTGAGCTAAAGGAGGTCCCAATTTGAACGATACGTCGTGTATCATTGTTTATAGGATTTAAAAAAAAATATTTCAAAAATATTGTTGTTTTTTAAGTGTTGGTATTTTTTTTATTTTTAAGGTGTCTACCAAAAAAGGAAACATATTTTACTACAAATTTGTCTCAGACGTCGTTTAAACTGGAGGTGACATTTCTGGGCCTCCCTTAGCTCAGTCGGTAAAGGTGCAGCTACAAAGCAAGACCATGCTGGGGTGGCTGGGTTCAATTCCCGGTCCGGTCTAGGAATTTTTCGGGTTGGAAAATTTCTTGGCTTCCCTGGGCATAGAAGTATGATTGGACTTGCCACCAGGGCTCTACAATTTCGAAGCTCTAAAATGAACTCCTGTTTTGTTTCTCTCATACATACGTGTTCGACACTTCATTTCTATAACGCCTAGCTAGACTATCAGCAAGAAACGAAAATAAAAAAGCAGGACGCTTAGAAGGAAAGGCTGGCTGTGGAACTTCTCGTCGTTGCTTTGCTCATCGCTTTCAATGTAACTAACGTCGATTTTCTAGTTAAACGAACCTCATTATGGCTTTCAATCCTTTTTCACGAACACTATATCACCGCTCTTTCAATTTGTTTAAAATGCGTTATGTCCCGTTTTCGATCATTTTTTTTAGATAAATATATGGATGGAAGATAAATTAAAAATATGACGTGTAATCTTCAAGTGTTTTGACGTGAGAAATGCTTTAAATGTGTTATTTCATTTTCCGTCATATGCGTCATGAAACCTCTGTTGATGTGTTTCATGGAAGAGAAAACTATCAAAGTCGAGCGCTCTTTCGCTCATCCGTTTCGACGAAGCTTGAAAGGAAGACCAATGCACAGTGGTTCCTGGCTGGCCAAAACCTCAAAAATTAAAGCCGATATTTTTTTATTTCAATATTTTTTTATCATTTTTACATGTTAAGAGTATCCTAAATTGAATGATTTGTGCAGTTTTGTTGATTAAATATTTTTTTATGGCTGTTTTAGTGCAGCGATATCAAAAAATTTTGTAAAAAATCTTAATGTTTCTTGTTACTGTTTTGCTCAAATATAGCAAAAAATAATTTGTTTATAAACTTGGTTGCTTTAGAAGAAATGTTCCTTGGCTTAATTTACGTCAAATGGATGGTAAAAAAGAGTGTCTTAGTGTTTTTAGTGACAGTTTTTATTATATAAATTAGCAAAAATATACTTTTTTCGCATTTAGACTAAGCAAAACATATGACGGACACATCCACCCACTATCATTTAGTAACCAAAAGATAGCTAGAAAAGTTAGCTTTCAGATAGGCTTTAATGTGTTTTGCGATTTTTTGCGAAACATGTTGAAATTAGGAATAACAAGTAAAGTGTTCTTTGAAAATATCTGTTTCTAAGTTATATAATCTGCGGTGTATACCGTAGCAAGCTTCACAGTGCCTTTTTCAAAGCACACCAATACGCACACACATACACACACGCACCATATATCAAGAGCCACATGTGAAAAGGGCATTCAAGATTTTTGTAAACAAACCTGTGTAGGCCCTTTTCTCGAAAAACCGAGCGTCGCCCACGCAAACCAATATCATCATCGGGAAGGGGAAAGTTCCCTCTATCCAGTGATGTTGATGATTTGCTTGTATTTTATGTGGGTGCCGAGAAAAGGGCATAAGAACGTTTGTTTACAAAAAGCTTGTATGCCCTTTTCACATGTTGTTCTTGATATCTATCTCTTATGGTTCATGAGTTATGATTTTTTTAAACAAGCAGGTTAGGGTGGCCCCTAGACAATCGGCATTCTTTAAATATCTTACATACGTTCATTTCTCGAAATTTTTATACCATATACTTTAAGAACTTTTTATGACGCATATTTTTGCTAAGTTGTTATCTCTTTTATTTGAAAAGTTATGACTAGTAATGTTAAAAAATATTACTTTTTTTTTAAATTAAATTAAATGCTTTAAACACAAAAAGCTCTTGCAGTTTTTTTTTACCAAAAATGAAAAAAAAACGATGTTTCTAATGAAGTTAAATGTTTGAAAATCGGTTACCTCCATTTTGAGATATTGACAATTGAAAAGAGTCATTTTTTCGAAGAAAAGAGCCTTTAACTTTCTAATCAAAAAAGAAAGTAACCTAGTTGCTTGAGCAAAAAAATGCGTCATCAAAAGTTCTAAATGTAATCAGAACAATGTTTTTACAAGAAATTAACGCATGAAAAGATATTCAAAGAAAATCGATTTTAGTGGCCACCCTAACCTGCTTGTTTTAAAAATCATAACTCATGAACCATAAGAGTTAAAAACGTTGTGTTTTCTACAAAGTTACTTTGAATTTAATGTTCTACAACTGTTTAGAACACTGCTTTGGTCTATCTCAAATAATAAATAGTTTGTATTTTTAATTCACCAATTTTATGGACCACCCTAATTTTACGAACATAAAAAGATTGAACAAAAAATATGAAGCAACTTTCCCTAAGAAACCATATACCTAAAACTGACGGTTTGGGCGCAAACATTTTTGTCTTCCTAGGTAAATTCGGCTGGGACCATTGTGCATTGGTTTTGGTTCCACTATACTCCTTTTTGTGACGTCTTGATTGTCAAGTTTTCTTCGTACAGCTAAAAAAAACATCTATTTCAACTGTTTTTTGCCTATTAGCAACAATTTTGAGGTTTTGGCCAACTTTTGTTCTAAGGGGAACCACTGTGCAATGGAGCGACGGGAGAAAGAGAGACAAGCGATTGAACATTTGTTTGTGCACGCCGACTGAGGTTCTAGAATGCTGCGAAGCTGTTCGACTTTAACAGAAAAAGAAAGCCAGCAGTCGCATCGATTTGGTCGATTGAAGCTGATATTGTGACGCCCTGCTTGCCACACAATTATACCAATGCAAAAATGGTACAGGCATCGAAAGCTCTCAATTAATAACTGTTGAAGTGCATCTAGAACACTAACTTGAGAGCACGCAATAAGCTAATATGCGATATGCAATAAGCTTGAAATGCGAAGAAGAAGAAGAAAAAGACATTTCCGAGTTATGATTTGTTGAAACATATCAAATATGTCATTTTGATTTTTTTTTCAAGTTCCAAAATGGCCGAATTTTAGCTTAAAAGTGAATGATTGATCACAACAAACAATGTTGCAAAGTTTCATGCAAATCGGAGAAGGTCTCCTCATATCAATTTGTCATTTGGCGTGAAACTGCTCACAGGCAAGAAGTTTCAGGGCAGACCGAATTAATAATTTCTCGACCAACAATTAAAAAGAGCCTATCAGCTGTTGTAAACAAAACTTGTAATGCCATTTTCTCACGAACCAAAGCTTACCTACGCAAAACAATAACACTATCGGGAAGGGGGGAGTTTCCCCTAACTGGTGGTGTTGTTGGTTTGTATAGATGAACTACATACTAATCCAGGCCTCCGCTGTTCGCTAATTTTCGAATTGTAGAACTGTTCGATAAAATTTGAAAAATCAGTAACAAATTCAAAAAATTTTCGATCTTATTGATTTTTTCCGCCTTTTCGAAATGTGCGCCTTTTCGTAGTACGTGACCTCCTCTTACTTTCTCGAATTTCTGTTGATATCGTCTTTTAACAATGGAGCTTAGCATTCGAGCTCCAGTTGTGAGGCCACCAGGCACGAATTTTATACAGCAGGCAGCGGGATAGGGCTTGCATAGGCAGAAACGTGATAAACGACGGATATGAGTTCGAGATCGAGGTGGTGAATGAATTTGTGAACCTCGAATCATTGGTGTTGTTGGATAAATACTTCAGCAGCGAAAGTCGGAAATACATGATTGTTTGAGGTCGTACTTACTGCGGACTCCACAAGTCCTTGAGATCTGGTAAACTTCGCCCCGTAGCATGTACAAAACGCTGATAAGATCAATAGTACTGGCACGAGAAATGGACAATGCTCGAGGAGGACCTGCAAGTGCTGGGAGTTTTCGAATATATACTCGAGTATATAAACGAGGTATTGAGAAGAATAATGAACCACGAGCTGCCGCAACTCACTGGTGAACCCAGTAGCCAGAAAGTCGCTAAAGTTAGAAGGGTACAGTTGGCGGTACACGTTGTAAGAATGCCGGCAACAATTCCGCAAAAAAAATGTTCGTGTTGTGGTAGGTGGTAGGTGGTTAGACCAAGTAGATCAAGACCTAGGAAGTGTGGGCAGTGCTGTTAATTTTCATATCATTCGATTGAAGATGAACCAATACAACCATTCAATCAATTCTATGAAAACGAATTCTCACATGACCATAATTTGAAGAGCCTCTTTCTCATTCGAAGCTCATCGTCACTGTCAATTGAGTCACTAGCTATCATTTGATATACGACAGTGAAGTATGGAATAAACCCAGCAAAATGGTCCGATGCCGGATCAATGTAAGGCAAATTTAAGGTCGATGTCGACTAAAGGTCGTGTTGTTGTCGGGTTAATTTCGAGTTTATGTCGGGTCAACATCGGGTTGGGGTTTTGTAGAAGTCAGGTTAGTGTCGGGATGGCTTAGCTTTTTCGCCGGAATGTCAACCAGAGCTACGTTTATGTGTAGGCTACACTCAATTGAATGATATCAAGCGTTTCTCAAATGAGAATGATCCATTACCTTAACTGACCAATCAAGCTAAGGCCTTGTTATCCTCTGCTGTCCGAAGAAGTCGTCTCCACTCTACTCGATCCATGACCACACTTCGCCAGCCTCGTAGTCTGCGAAGGGTCCGCAGATCGCCTTCTACTTGGCCGATCCACCCTGCGCGCCTCTTCTTCTTGTTCCTGTTGGGTCGCTGTCTAGAACCATTTTCACTGGGTCGTCGTGCGGCATTCTTACGACGTGCCCAGCCCACCGTAGTCGCCCAATTTTTGCAATGTGGACGATGGATGCTTCTCCCAGCAGCTGGAGCAATTCGTGGTTCATTCGCCTCCTCCACGTTTCGTCATCCATCTGCACTCCACAGTGGATGGTACGCAACCTACGCAACACCTTCCGATCGAAAACACCAAGGGCGCGTTGATCCTCCACGAGCATAGTCCAGGTCTCGTGGCCGTAGAGGACCACCGGTCTAATCAGCGTCTTGTAGACAGTCAACTTCGTGCGGCGGCGAATTTTATTCGATCGGAGCGTCCTCCGGAGTCCAAAGTAGGCACGATTCCCTGCCATAATGCGTCTTTGAATTTCTTTGCTAGTATCATTTTCGGCGGTCACCAGTGAGCCCAAATACACGAACTCATCGACCACCTCGATTTCGTCACCGTCAATCTGAACTCGGGGTGGGAGGCTAACATTGTCTTCCCTAGAACCTCTTCCTTTCATGTATTTTGTCTTTGAAGCGTTGATGGCATGTCCAATCCGCCTAGCTTCAGCCTTCAGTCTAATGACCGTTTCCGCCATCGTCTCAAAGTTCCGTGCCATGATGTCAATGTCATCGGCGAAGCCAAGAAGCTGGATGGATTTCCTGAAGATCGTGCTACTCATGTCTAACCCTGCTCTTCTGATCACACCTTCTAACGCGATGTTGAATAGAAGCCAGGAAAGTCCATCACCTTGCCTTAACCCCCTTCGAAATTCAAAGGGACTCGAGAGAGTACCCGATACTCGAACAACGCACATCACTCGATCCATCGTCGCCTTGATCAATCGCGTCAGTTTATCCGGAACTCCGGACTCGTGCATAATCTGCCATAGCTGATATCGATCGATTGTGTCGTATACGGATTTTAAATCGATGAACAAATGATCGACGAATCGCGAAAATTTGGTCCGTGGTATCTCCTCCTACCAAATCTTGGCAATTACCCAGTGCAGTGCTCTAGCCAGTGCTTCACCACCGTATTTTAATAGCTCACTTGGTAGTTGATCTACACCAGTTGCTTTGTTGTTCTTCAGCTGACCGATCTCAGCTCAACTTCTTGAAGCCAGGGGCCGGTAGCCTGCCGTCTTCTGTGCGTGCTCCAAGGTCTGTTGCCGTGCCTCCTTCGGTTTCTGCCGCATCACCGTTAATGTGCTCGTCGTAGTACTGCTTCCACCTCCCAATCACCTCACACTCGTTCGTGAGAAGGTTACCGTTCAAGTCCTTGCACATATCGGCTTGCGGCACGTAGCCTTTGCGCGAACTATTTAGCTTCTCGTAGAACTTCCGCGTGTCGTTTACGCGGTACAGATTTTCCATCGCCCCGCGATCTCGGTCTTTCTGCTGACGCTTCTTCCTTCGGAAAACTGAGTTTGTATCTTCCATTTAATTCCACTACTTTATTTGCTTATCCTTGACAGATACGCGTATTTCGTCTACAATGTGCAGACTTCTTCAGTGTCTTGTACTAATACTCGAGTTTGTATCGCTTGTCTGTATCGCTCCACGGTGTTGAAGCATTCTCGCCCGTGCTGCATTCTTTTCATCTGCTAACAGTTTGCATTCGCCGTCAAACCAGTCATTTCTTCGGTCCGGGATTGCAGTACCTAGTGCCGCTGCAGCAGTACTACCTATGGCGGAACGGATGTCCCTCCAACCATCTTCAAGAGTAGCTGCGCCAAGCTGCTCTTCCGTGGGTAGTGCAACTTCCAGCTGCTGCGCGTAGTCCTGGGCAACTCTGACGTCCCGTAGTTGCTCAATGTTGGGTCGCGGCGTTCGACTTCGACTGCAACAAGGTAGTGGTCCGAATCTTTGTTCACACTGCGGTACGTGCGGACGTTGATAATGTCGGAGAAGAATTTCCCGTCGATTAGAACGTGATCGATTTGGTATTCTGTATGTTGGTCAGGTGATCTCCAGGTGGCTTTGTGGATATCCTTGCGGGGGAAAAAGGTACTTCGAACACCCCGAGAGACTGCAAAGTTTACGCATCGTTGGCCGTTGTCGTTCGATACGGCATGCAGGCTGTTTGGCGCGATTGTCGGTCTATACATTGCCTCCCGTCTTACCTGAGCGTTCATGTTCATGTCGCCGATGACGATTTTGACGTCCCGTTGCCAACAGCCGTCGTACATCTGCTCCATCTGCGCATAGAACGCTTCTTTCTCGTCGTCAGGTCTCCCTTCGTGTGGGCAGTGCACGTTAAAGATGCTGTAGTTGAAGAAACGGCCCTTAATCCTCAACTTGCACATCCTCGCGTTGATCGGCTGCCAACCAATCACGCGTTGGCGCATCTTACCCAGCACTACAAAGCCGGTTCTCAGCTCGTTGGTGGTGCCACAGCTCTGGTAGAAAGTTGCCGCTCGATGCCCCCTTTCCATACCTTTTGTCCCGTCCAGCAAAGTCCCTGCAGTGCTACGACTTGGTTGCGTGGTTGAAGTTCGTCATAGATTAACCTATCGCAGCCCGGGAAGCCGAGCGATTTGCAGTTCCGAGTTTCCAATCGTAGTCCTTATTTCGTCTTGTAGTCGGAGCGTTTGGTACGGTATGTCCACGCATCCTTCCACCCCTGTAGATTCAAGAAATGTTCCCATTCCAACAAGAATCATCTTTGCCGCAAATACAACGCAGTAGGCCTGGCCGTATTTAAGTTTATATCATATCTAAGATATGCTGTAAACATCAATTAGACAAGAAAAATTATTAGATCGCATCTAACCTAATCATTTTCCAGGATGCTTTCTCGTACTGGCTGCGTTTGTATTAGATTAGATTAGATTAGATCAGATTAGATTAGTAGTCCTTATTTCGTCACGCAGGTCTGTGCCGATTGTTCCGATCCGTATTTCTTTCTTCAGTATTTGCAACTTTGTTTTTTCCAGGGCGGCTTGTTGGGCCTGCCCCAACCCCCTGTCTCAACGGGGGACCATCGTGCACAGCTCGGTTTAGAGTCCCACGCTGGTACTAGGACGGTGATCAGCCGCTCATAACATGGAGAACAGACGCCGTTTTGAGCCGCACCTCAATGGTGAGCGGACGCTCGGGTTTGGTGAAGCATTTCCTCTATCACCGTACTATGGTTACTGTGCCAGTGTTCGCGTCGGACTGGAAACATTGTCCAGGCTACGCCACCCAGCTGTGTCCATGTTTCAGCTGGTAGTCTTTTGTTATCATATGACTCGGGGAGGCGTGAAGTAGGAACTTGTGAGGACCAGAGCTTGGTATTCCGCTCCTTCCAGGTTGTTAACTCACCATTTTGGCAGAACATTGTAATGCAGCTTAAATCATGAGGGACGTTGGATCAGCAAAAGTAATTAAAAAACTACAAGGGACAGCCCTATGGGGTTGTACGCAATGGTGACGCAGGACTACGTGATCTTATATTATAAATGTTATTTGTTAACTGCAGCAGGAGCTCGTGTTTTGTGTAGGAATAGGAATTTGAGCGGGGATCTCTCTGTTTTTACTCTTTAGTATGACGCGCTTGGCATAGATGACCCACAGCGACTAACGAAGAGCTACTGATTCCAATCATTAGCGGTGCAGCTTGTCCTGCGGTTGCTGATGCCTAGACGACCGGACACAACCACACACGGTGATTGGAACTGAATCCGATCAGCGGTTGTGAGCACCCATGATAGCTAGCTGCTTGGGGGAAGCCTTTCGTTGTGTACTGGAGAACACCACCACTCACCACGCGGTGATTGAATAAACACCGTTTGGTAAGACCGGATGGAATTCAACTTTGAAATCTGTGTTAGGGAAATCGCTTTTCGCAGGCAATCGGTGATAATTTTAACTATCGCAGCAACAGTTGCACATTCGTGAAATTTTCAATAGTGACATTTCGAAAAATGATAGTCTTACCAGATGCGTAGGAATATTTCTGATTGATTGATGATTATTGAAATTGGTTCAGGGACAGCTGAGTTATTAACGTTCAAAATCTTTTATAATTTTGTTTCATGTTCCATTTTCGATTTTCACAAAGTGTACCCCCATATAGAAATCACAGACCTAGTCCTACGTCAAAAAGTAACTCAGTTAGGTCTTGTCCAACCGAACAACTTTGCCGAAACAGAATCCTTTTATCTGACTACGGATCCGAGCGCCACCTAATAATTTGATTCCAAACTAAAGTATCTACTGTCAGACGGGTCATCTCCAGATGAACAACTTTGCCCCAGTCAGGAACATTCTATCTGGTATCGGATTGTAGTCATCATGAATCATGATAATATGTTTTGCTCTCTGGTACCACCAGGTACCACTTAGTGAGTTAATTCCAAAAAATGTCACTTACTGTAAGATCTTATCCAGCTTAATAACTTTACCACCGTGTAGACATAAATATTTTATCTCTCGTAGTTCCTGATCAATATCTTAAAAACTAAACATATCCCTAGAAGGATATGTTAAAATGTTAGTACGGCAGAGAACTACTTCGGCCTAATCGCCCATTTTGGGCATATCGAGCAGAAAACTTCAAATAAATCCATGATTTCAGAGTTAACAAGTAAATTATGCGTTTGGTACGATACTTTAGTTAATAAGCTACCGAACGAAGTCAATGAGAACGCGTGATATGAAAGTTTGCACCCATTATTCCCAAAAACAAAAGAAGCGCTCCGAGCGAATCAATTTTTATCTTCATCCGATAGGCCGAAGTGAATTCATTGGCGTTTCAATGCGTTAGGCCGAGTTTAGAATCCGTAGGCCGAGTTTGGCGTCAAGAAGCAATGTTAGACTTTTGACAATATCTCAACGATTGGTTTTTCTTTATCAAATCTTACGGTACGTACAGAAAGGTAGATAAATTTGGAAACCATCAGTAATAAAAACATTCCGTTTGGTGCTAAACTGCGCAAGATTAAGAAAGAGTAAGTGCAGGTTGTGCTTAATAGGCAGGAAATGGGGTAGTTAACCCTACCTAGGACATGCACGAATAGATTTTCCCTTCACAATTTCGATGCAAACAGTCTTCAACTATATATTGGAAAGATAATCAATAGTTTGGAGAACTATTTCGGCATATGCACCGCACCGATTTGTGGATGTTAGCAATTTGTGGATGTTAGCAATTTGTGCATGTTGCTTGGCAAAAATCTCAAAATTTGTATCAGTTTAAACTAAGTATGTACATTTTTTGAAAGCAACGCACCTTACTCGGTATAGTAGAGTAGAAACGATTCTTCACGACGTTCACACATTTTATGACTTTACGCTTCATTTGGCGCGAAAACAGAAATCTAGCAATCAAGCGATCAATTTTGGTCAGTGATCCTGTCGCTCGTCTAGGCAAGGAGTGAAAGTGACGACCTTAGGTGGCCAAATAATCCAATATCACTTTGCGTCGGCGCGCATGCAATTATAGAATATCCAATGGCATATCCAAAAAAAAAGATTGTTTTGTTTCCTTCCGTTTTTGATCATCGAGTTCAGTGAAAGCATTATAGGTACCTATGTTGTTACGACGGCAACAACCGGTGACGGCTTTTCCAGTTTTGCTTCACCCGTCAGCGTCTCTTCGTAATCTTTTTCTCATTATGTTACACCCATTTCGGACCTCATCCGCGTATGGGTTTCAGTCCCATAGAGACACATAGAGGCGATTCATGGGGAGGTTTCGGGTGGAATACGAAATGGATAAACAAACGCGCAACAATGTTGTTCTGCTGGGTCGGCGACCCTATTTGTGTGGTTGACAACAAATCGAAACAAATATACGATCATTTCGATACAACCATCGCTTGATTGAGCTGCTCCACTCACTATCATAGGCATAGCCCATACTAAGTGAGCAGCGTATTGGTGTTAATTGGGTCTTACACTCATTGCACAAATTGCCCATTACTATTCTACGAAAAGATAGTATGCTGCTGAAACTGTGTTTTTATAAATAATGCATTTGGCGAATGCTCGTCTCCGGTTAGGCGGAGCGTAACCAAACCAAACTTACAAACCCCTAACCAGAGTAAACAATGCCCAGACAGCCCAGTGAACTGGAGTCGAATACCACTAAGCGTGTAGTTGCCTACAACGAGCAGGTGCATGCCTACTATGTGTAACAATCATAGGCATTGTATGAGGTGGAACATAACTCTCGTTGACCGCAAACTTGTTTGAAATCTGATCACTCAATGAATAGCTGAATATTTTAAAGTTTGTTTGTGTGTTATGCAACGGACTGTGAATTGTCAACCTAGGTGATCACAAATATGGGTTACCTGTTTTGGTCGTTATTTGATTTTGAATGCCATATGAGACCCACAGGAAATCTCAGAGGAAGTCACGTTCGTGGTCGAATAAGATCTTTTGCGGTGGAAATGTCGCTACAACTGGCGACCCCCGCTTTCCTATATGCTAACGAGTTCGTTTCTTTCTGATTCCAGCACGACCTACCACGCACCCTGAAGCTGTCCGGCCATGTCGGGTTCGACAGTATGCCGGATCAACTGGTCACCAAGAGCGTCCAGAATGGGTTCGTGTTCAACATCCTGTGCATCGGCGAAACCGGTCTCGGCAAGTCCACCCTGATGGACTCGTTGTTCAACACGAACTTCGAATCGCAACCGAGCCCACACTCGTTGCCGAATGTCAAATTGAAGGCACATACCTACGAGCTGCAGGAGAGCATGGTTCGATTGAAGGTAATTGCCAGTTTATTTGCGGATCGTTTTTGATAGTGATAAATGATGAGTGAATTTTTTTCGTAATTTTCAGTTAACAATCTGTGACACCGTTGGTTATGGCGATCAAATCAACAAGGACGATTCGTTTAAATCCGTCGTCGATTACATTGATCTGCAGTTTGAAACTTTCCTGCAGGAGGAGTTGAAAATCAAGCGATCTTTGTCTTCGTATCACGACAGCCGTACACACATTTGTTTGTATTTCATTTGTCCCACGGGACACGGTTTGAAGTCGTTGGATTTAGTTTGCATGAAAAAGTTGGATTCCAAAGTGAACATCATTCCGATCATTGCCAAAGCTGATACTATTTCCAAGACGGAGCTCTCCAAGTTTAAAGCTAAGATTAATGATGAGCTACGAAACAATGGAGTTCAGATCTACCACTTCCCTACGGACGATGAATCGGTCGCGGAAATCAACGCTAACATGAATTCGCACATTCCATTCGCCGTAGTGGGCAGCACTGACTTCGTTCGAGTCGGCAACAAGACGGTTCGCGCCCGTCAGTATCCTTGGGGAACGGTTCAGGTGGAGAACGAAGCTCACTGTGACTTTGTTAAGCTTCGGGAAATGTTGATCCGTACCAATATGGAAGATATGCGCGAAAAGACGCACACCAAACACTATGAACTGTACCGGCAGAAGCGTCTCGAGCAGATGGGATTCACCGACGTTGACAGCGATAACAAGCCGGTATCGTTCCAGCAAACATTCGAGGCCAAGAGAAGCAATCATCTAGCCGATCTGCAGGCCAAGGAGGACGAGGTCCGGCAAATGTTTGTCGTTCGCGTGAAGGAAAAGGAGGCGGAGCTGAAGGAAAGCGAGAAGGATGTAAGTTCGATACGAAGAAATTATATGGACATCAAATTTAAATTCTTTTTTTTTCTACTCTAATTCAAGCTTCACGCCAAGTTCGATAAACTGAAGAAGGACCATGCAGAGGATAAGCGCAAACTGGAGGAATCCCGCAAGAAGCTCGAAGAAGAATTTGTCGAGTTCAATCGCCGCAAGTCCCAGATGGCTGCTTCCCACCACACCCTTACGTTGGGTAAGAGCAAAAAGAAATGAAACTTGTAGATAACCGGACGAACGACACCCTAGAAGTTTCAGCTTTTGGGGATGAGGACGTCATTTTATTTGCATTGCACCGCATCGCTGCTGTTCCCATCAAAAGTTAGAAGATACAAACAATGCTAAAGGTAAGTTGGCAAAGCTGTGCGCTTATGGTATTTTTCATTGTGAATTTTTAGACAGAGAGCCTAAAGTTGCAACTAGTTTTTATTTATACGTGATCAGTTCAACTGTCACTAGACGCCAAAAGACCAACGTAGCTTCGAATCACACTTATACATAAATTATCCATTTGATCGACTCGTAAGTACAAAGTTTTGAAAAACTTTTCAGAAATGACCGTTCAAATTCTAAGCACAGACAATTTCATTCAATGGTGAATACTGAAAAATAAATAGTCGAATATAGTAATTTTTAATTAGCAAAAATTGCATATTTTTAATCGAAATGCTTGCAGCTTGATTCCAGTTGAATCTACGCACAGTTCAATCTCACCAACCACCAAACCCTTCCGAGGGCAACGGGTGAGATTTTGACAACTCGTGCGTCAAAAAAAAAAAGCTCTGAATTCATACCTGGTAACTGAATTAAAATTGTCTTAACAAAATATAACATAATGTACATCTCCAATAGACCTATGACGCTTTTTGACAACTACCACCAGATACAGTAATTAGTGGCACATTACCAAAAGAACTCTCACCAACAATAACAAAAACTAGAACTAGGCAGAAAAGTTCAAAGAAATACATCTACCAGTCGTTTATTAAAATTAAAATTTTCACTTTCTGTCTATGATTTATGTCGTATATTTTCATTTCCCTTTTCGGATTCTATGTCTTCGAGTATTTAAGTGCATTTAAAGTAAGTTACGGCAAACGTGTTTCGAATGGTTTTTAAGCGAACAGCGAAACCAAATTTCCACTCAATTTACTTTACATTCGTCTTGTATTGAATTGATAAGCAGAAAATTATACAAACCCCTTCGATGGAAATGCAAAGATCATTTCTTTTTAATGTTAGGTTATAATGTAATTTAAAAAGGGAAAACTTCTCCTAAATATATATGGTCTATATATTCTAATATAATTAAATGGCGATTCGTTTTTTATGAACTTGCGTATCATTTGCAAAGGGCCTATCAGCTTTTGCAATTTGTGAGGCCATTTTCGCGCGAACCGATGCTCGCCTAGGCAAACCATGTCTATACTCATTGTATTTTTATTATTGTATCGGAAAGAGAAAAAAATCCCCTAGCAGTTTGTTTACAAAAGCTGATAGGCCATTTTCAAATGTTACGCAAGAAGTAGAAAATTGAGAAAATCCTTATTAATTACTTTGGAGGGCTTCAATTCAAAAAGGTGCCACAATCCTAAATGTTCCTCCCCTGGCAGAGTGAAAGATCGTCTGGACGACGGTCCCTGCTAAACCGTAATGCGCTAGGACGAAGCTTCACGAGGGCTTCGTGTTATCCAACGATTTGGTTATTCATTTCTATCGAAAATGTAAACGACGGTGGTCAGAACGGGCAGCAATTCAGCTAGTTTTGATTTTGCTGAGAAACTTTTAGGTACTTCTATTCCATATTGCTGCTCAGGTTGCAGGACTCGGTGGTTTTTGTTCTCCTCCCTGCAGCTGTGTAGGGAATTCATGAACGATAGATACACCTGTTCCGCTATTTCGGTAACCACAAAGGCCTTTGGTTGTTCATTAGTAAATTCATCTAAGTAGATGGCACCTGAGATACCCGGCCTTCGCACGTCGGCGCAGTACGATTTCCAATTGACTTTGGTGTTTATAGGCCAACTCCTCTCGAAAGTGCCTTCGAACTGTTTCTACATCGTCAAGCCGTGTCGGTTTTGGGACTGGATTTCATCTGCATATCAACTACAGCTTCCTAGTAAGTCATAGGCCATTCTTGCATGGTTGTATAACAGACAAACAGACATAACGCTCGCAAGTTGTTCATCGAACACGCATTTAACGGTCTTTTAAAATGTTTTTTAGTTGGTGGTACCGCCACCTGTGGCGCGCATAGCCAATTCCCTCCCGTTTGGGATTTACACATTACCGCCATCGGTTCAGCGTATTGCCCATCACAGTATACTCAGGTAGTGATGGAGGTAGTGTTTTAGCGACGATGTTGTATATTGAAATATATCCAATGTGTTATGTCGTTTGTCTGTGGTTGTATCCTGAGATGATTGTTCTGTGGTTTGTTCTTAAAATTAAGAAGAAATCAAAATTAATAACAGGAATTTTTCAATGTTATTTAGCAAAAGGGGAGACTCACTTGACAACTTTTGACGTAGAACTACGTCTGTGGTTTCTATATGAGGGTACACTTTGTGAAAACCAAAAATGGAACATGCTACAAAATTATGAAAGATTTTGAACGTTAATAACTCAGCTGCCCCTGGACCAATTGCAACAATTTTATCACCAATCGATCAGAAATATTTGTACGCATCTGTAAAGGTTAAGAACTAATCATTTTTCAACTGTTACAATTTAAAATTGCACGAAAGTGCGAGGGGACGACACATCTAAATTTCAATTCTAGATGCTCTAAAAATCTCACACTAGCGAATCAATCTTCGAAAAATCTTCTTTCATTTCTCGCATCTACTTGCATCGCGCATTATCTTTCTGCAGGAAATCTTCAGAATCGTCATCATTTTTTTTTTTTTTTTTTTTTTTTTTAACTCTTTATTTGTTCCAAATTTAAAATAAATTCCATTTCATTTTAACCTAGGTGCTCCAGTTACTGCAGTAACGTACCAGCCTTAATTGTTATGATATATATCTAAGTGTTTTTACATTGTTCATGTCTTGGCAATTCAGTATTTTAAACAGGTTTTTTAACCTGCATGTCAGTATAACAATTGATATCTTAAAACTAAAAACTAAAACTAAATCTTATCTAAGTATAAAGGGAAGTAATCGTTGCAATTGAGGATTGCAACGATTTTTGCCTGAAATTATTAATTATTTTGTTGGACATTTGTGCTAAAGTCTCAACATTCGAAATTCTATGTACTTCGGTAGTACTGTACCAGGGAGGCAACTTCAAAATCATTTTCAGAATTTTGTTCTGAATCCTTTGAAGTGCTTTTTTCCTGGTAGTGCAGCAACTAGACCATATTGGCACAGCGTAAAGCATGGCCGGTCTAAAAACTTGTTTAAATATTAGAAGTTTATTCGTCAGGCAAAGTTTGGATTTCCTGTTTATAAGAGGATACAAACATTTTATATATTTGTTACATTTGGCTTGAATGCCCTCAATGTGATCTTTAAAAGTTAATTTTTGGTCAAGTATTAATCCAAGATATTTCACTTGGTTTGACCAGGAAATTGGAACTCCGTTCATAGTGACTATGTGACTACTACTAGGTTTCAAAAACGAAGCTCTAGGCTTATGTGGAAATATTATAAGTTGAGTTTTGGAAGCGTTGGGAGAAATCTTCCATTTTTGTAAATAAGAAGAGAAAATATCTAAACTTTTCTGCAGTCTGCTGCAAATAACACGAAGACTTCTTCCTTTAGCGGAAATGCCTGTGTCATCAGCGAACAAAGATTTGTGGCAACCCTGAGGCAAATCAGGGAGGTCCGAAGTGAAAATGTTATACAAGATAGGCCCAAGAATGCTACCCTGAGGAACTCCTGCCCTAACAGGTAGTCGATTAGATTTGGAATTTTGATAATTTACTTGAAGAGTTCTGTCAGTTAAATAATTTTGAACTAATTTCATAATATAAAGTGGGAAATTAAACTTTTTCAATTTAGCAATCAAACCTTCATGCCAAACACTGTCGAATGCTTTTTCTATGTCTAGAAGAGCAACTCCAGTTGAGTGGCCTTCCGATTTGTTTGAACGAATTAAATTGGTAACTCTTAAGAGTTGATGAGTAGTTGAATGCCCATGGCGAAATCCAAACTGCTCATCTGCAAAAATTGAGTTCGTATTGATGTGAAGCATCATTCTATTCAAAATTATCTTTTCAAAAAGTTTACTTATTGAAGAAAGCAAACTTATTGGGCGGTAGCTAGAAGCTTCAGCTGGATTTTTATCCGGCTTCAAAATTGGAACAACTTTTGCATTTTTCCATTTATCAGGAAAGTATGCCAAATGGAAACATCTGTTAAATAATTTTACCAAGAAAGACAAGGTACTCTCTGGGAGTTTTTTGATGAGGATATAGAAAATTCCATCATCACCTGGAGCTTTCATATTTTGAAATTTTTTAGTTATAGACCTTACTTCGTCCAAATCAGTCCCCCAGGAATCATCAAAAATATTTTCCCGAGAGAAAATATTCAGAAAATCCCGAGCAACCTGATTCTCAATAGGACTAGTAAGACCCAAACTGAAATTATGGGAACTCTCGAATTGCTTAGCAAGTTTCTGAGCTTTTTCCAAATTTGTGATCAAAATTTTACCACCTTCTTTAAGCGCTGGAATAGGCTTTTGAGGTTTTTTCAAAATTTTTGTGAGTTTCCAAAAGGGTTTGGAATTCGGGTCTAATTTAGAAATATTATTTTCAAAAGTTTTGTTCCTCAGGGCAGAGAATCGCTTTTTAATTTGTTTTTGCAAATCCCGCCAGATAACTTTCATGGCAGGATCGCGTGTTCTTTGATATTGTCTCCTACGGACATTTTTAAGACGGATCAAGAGCTGAAGATCATCGTCTATTATAATTGAATCGAATTTAACCTCGCATTTTGGTACTGAGGCAGCTCTTGCTTCAACTATAGAAGTAGTCAGAGATTCAAGAGCATAATTAATTTCATCTTTGGTTTGCAAAGGAATGTTTGGATCGAAGTTATATTCCATAAATGTTCGATATTGCTCCCAATCAGCTCTATGGTAATTGAAAGTAAAGCTGTTGGGATTACAAATTATTTCTTGGGATATTTCAAAAGTTACTGGAAGGTGATCAGAACCGAAGTCAGCATGGGTAACCAATTGGCTACAAAGTTGACATGAATCAGTTAAGACCAAATCAATAGTGGAGGGATTTCTTATAGAAGAAAAGCATGTTGGGCTGTTTGGATATTGAATAGTGTAATAACCTGCAGAACAATCATCAAACAGAATATTACCATTGGAATTGCTTTGAGCATTATTCCATGAGCGGTGTTTTGCATTAAAATCACCAATAATGAAGAATTTAGACCTATGACGGGTAAGTTTCTGGAGGTCACCCTTGAGAAAATTCTTTTGCTGGCCTACGCATTGGAATGGCAAATAGGCAGCTATAAACGTAAGTTGTCCAAATTTTGTTTCAACAGAAACTCCCAAAGTTTCAAAAACTTTGGTTTCAAATGAAGAAAGAATTTTATGTTTGATTCGTCTATGAATAATGATGGCAACGCCACCACAGGGTCCATCAAGACGATCATTTCTATAAATCAAGTAGTTTGCGTCCTTCTTAACCTTATGGGCAGGTTTAAGGAACGTTTCAGTTATAACGGCAATATGCACGTTATGAACTCTTAAAAAGTTAAATAGCTCGTCTTCATTATCTTTAAGAGATCGAGCATTCCAATTTACAATATTTAATGCTTTAAAATCCATTACTGAATTTTAAAGTCATGACAATATTATTTGCAAATTTTACTCCAGTTTGAATAGCATCAAACATGGAGTTAGATTTAAGCATATCAGAAATCATGTCAATTAATGAATTCTGTAAAAATTCCATTTTGGGGGCAGTAATGCTTCCTAAGTCAAAATTGTCAAAATTTCCGTTAGAACGTTGGTTAGTATTTTGATTTCTACCCGCTGCAATAGCAGCATAGGTAGCTCCATTAACTCGCTGAACATTGTTAGCAGCGAGGGGAGTAGGTACAGATGAAACATTTGAAGCAGGGGAGATATTTGTACCTACGGGTACGAATGTAGAATTTGTTCCTCGCTGACCGTTGTTAACAGCAGAGGAATTTGTACCTGGTCGGAAACGTGGAGCGTTTCCTACCTGACGGTTAGAACGAGATTGTAGGATCGCTTTGCGAGTCTTACATTCCCAAAAATTGGATTTGTGGTTTTCACCACAATTTGAACATTTAAATTTCTTAGGATCTTCCTTCACAGGACAGTCGTCCTTTGCGTGAGAGGAATCACCACAATTCATGCATTTAGCTGGCATGTAGCAATTTTTAGTTCCGTGACCCCATCCCTGGCACTTACGGCACTGGGTGAGGTTTTGGAAATTTCCTCCAGTCTTCCTGAAGTGTTCCCACTTCACTCGGACATGGAGCATAAGGCAAGCTTTTTCTAAGGCCTTAAGGTTGTTTAGTTCACTAGACTTGAAGTGAACTAAATAAAAATCATTAGAAATCCCGTTGCGCGAATCGCCAGGACGGGATTTCATTTTCATTTTGATTACTTGGAGTGGCACAACTCCAAGTAATTTTGCCAGTTCATCTTTGATCTGATCCAGGGATTCACCACTGGGCAGTCCTTTCATGACAACCTTGAACACACGTTCAGTTTTGGTGTCGTAAGTAAAAAATTTGTGCTTCTTCTCAGTAAGATACTTGAGAAGACATTTAAATCCGTCCAAGGTTTCAGCCAATACACGGCATTCACCCCGACGTCCAATTTGTAGTGAAAACTTAACTTTCACGAAATTCAAAAGTTCCATGCGAAGAGCATGGAAATCGGTAGTGGTTATCACAATAGGGGGAATCTTTTCCTTCTTGGCATTAAGCCGGGAAAGTTTACTAGAATTTTTCTTGGATGATGGATCATTCTCATCATCCGTGAGCAAATCAAATTGATTACTCAAATTAATTTCATCAGAAGGGGGGTCAAGAGTTTGCCCCTTTCTTTTGCGTTTAGGCGCCATGGCGGCAGTAAATTTTTATCCAATTCGACTTCCAAGCAGATTACTATAAGAATCTGAAGGATCGAAGAGGAATTTTCCAAATCGATATCCAAGAAGGATTACCTCGGGTAGGGTCCAAACAAGGATCGAAGAGGAATAAGAGTTGGAACAAGGTAGAAAATTTTTACAGGTTGAGCACTGAAAAGTGCTGTTTAAATTTGTTGTAGCTTTAGGTAGTAGTAACACTTCCTTCAGCAAAAAGCAAATAGATCCGCACGGCAAGAGAGCACGATGCGGACTGAGAATCGTCATCATTCTTTTTGCTATCTCCTCAGCGTGCGCGCAGCTAGCCACAGCAAAACACAATATTTCCTGCATCGTAGATAGAGTCGCCCCCCTCGCGAAAGTGCAACTGGTGCTATGATAATTGGCAAATCAAAGTTGGCACTCGTGGAGAATAGATGAACTATAAGTGTGATGATGGTTTCAAAATTTTACACGGTGAGGTATACGAGTTCAATCTTAAAATGCCTTTATTTTGCTAATGGAGCATTTTATTTAAATCTGGTTGATGCTACGTTAGTAGAAAACTTAAGGACTACTCAATAGATATATAATATAGAAAAAATAATTTCTTTTCAGATTTTAAGGTGTATTCATAGATTTCAGCTTTTCTACAACTGTAGCAACAACCAGGTTTAAATAAAAAGCTCCATTTTCAAAATAAAAGCATTTTAAGATTGCACTTGTATACCTCTCTGTGGAAAATTTTGAAACCATCATCACTTTCATAGTTCGTCTATTCTCCACGAGTGCCAACTTTGATTTGCCAATTTAAATTATTTAACCGATTGCCTGCGAAAAGCGATTTCCCTAACACAGATTTCAAAGTTGAATTCCATCCGGTCTCACCAAACGGTGTTTATTCAATCACCGCATGGTGAGTGGTGGTGTTCTCCAGTACACAACGAAAGGCTCCCCGCAAGTAGAGTCGGTGTATAATGAGTCACGCCAAGTCTACCTATTGAACTGTCAAACCGGCTACCTATCGTGTAAAGTAAACAAACATTACGATGCTATGAAAGGTCCACGAAACGTATTGCAATAAAATATAAAATATGATCGAAGAAATGATCACATACACGCAGTGAGCATTAAATTGTCATGGAATACGTTTGGTAACGATTAGTAATGAGAATTTCTACTATTTTTTGTTAAGATGATTGGACAAAATCACTGATATAATGATTTACAACAGCCGCTATTTTTTTTTGCTCGCTAGAAGTCATTTGAAGTTGATGTAGCAGTCCTCTGTTGCCAAGTGAATAGAAAGGGAATCTTTCGAAAACCGTGATGCGAGTTCGACTGTTTTTCTCTTGGCGTGACTCATTATACACCGACTCTACCCGCAAGCAGCTAGCTATCAAGGCTGTCCTCAACTGCTGATCGGGATCAGTTCCAATGGCCGTGTGTGGTGGTGTCCGGTCGTCGGCATCAGCAGCAGTGCTTTCAGCGTGTGGCGTTGAACATTGTTCAGTACACAACGAAAGGCTGCAGCCCACATGAGCATTCATAGAAGGAGAAAGAAGTCGCACAGCTATTGATCGGAATCAGTAGCTCTTCGTGAGTCGCTGTGGGCCATGTCAAGCGCATCATACTTAAGAGTATAAACAGAGAGAACCCCGCTCAAATTCCTATTCCTTCACAAAACACAAGATCCTGCTGCAATTAACAGATAAGATTTATTATATAAGACCACGTAGTCCTACGTCACCATTGCGTACAACCCCATAGGGCTGTCCCTTGTAGTTTTTGTTATCCTCGTCAATATTCCGTTGCAAATCCGGATAGCGACGGCGGAAGATACATACATTTTAAAATATAGACGATAGACGAGACTGAGTAATTCAAAATTCACTAATGATTTTAATAATTGGGTTGTTTACCTTCGAAAAATATACCGATTTTTATACATCATCTGATAGAGCTTCGTTTTCTGAGCACAATAATATTTTTTAATCAAGATTTAAATGTTTGATCGTTGACACTAAATCCAACCGGTCAGCACTCGTGTTTATTTCAGTTACCGTGGGGACGTAATTTTTGATTATCCCGGTCCCTTTCTAATTGTTTCATTATTTCTGTATGGTCCTTATCAGAGAGAATAGGTAGAGAGGCGAAGAGTGTGAAGCAAAAAAAACCTTATCGAACCGTCAAACTGGTATCCTATCGAACAAAATAAACAAAAGTTGATGTTCCCCAATTTGGTGAAGGCAAGTATTGTAATCGCTGCGAATATATTTGGAAGAAAACTTTTTAGGATGAGAAAAAAACATGAACAAATAAAAAGTAATTACTTACTTACTTAAGTGTCCTGAGCGCCATCCCTGGCGCAAAGGGCCAACGTGAAAGATCTCCATTCTGGGCGATTGTTTGCTTTCGCCTTGACCCAGGTCAAATTCCGGTTGACTTGCTTAATCTCCTTGTTTAGGCTTCGCCGCCATGAGCCCCTGGGTCTGCCTCTGCTGCGATGTCCGGCTGGATTCCAATCCAGCGCTTGTTTGCAGATTTCATTTCCGCTCTTCCGTAGAGTGTGGCCAACCCACCTCCACTTACGTTCCCGAATTTCTGTCGATATCGGCTTCTGGTGACACCGTCGATGGAGCTCGGCATTCGAAATCCAGTTGTGAGGCCACCAAGCACGAATTATATACCGCAGGCATCGGTTGATGAACACCTGCAGCTTCTGTGTGATCTCCGCTGATACGCACCATGTTTCGCTAGCGTACAGCAGTACAGATTTCACGTTAGAGTTGAAAATTCCGATCTTCGTGCGGAGACTAATCTGATTTGACTTCCAGATGTTTCGTAAACTCGCAAAAGCAGCCCTTGCCTTCTTGATCCGTGCACCTATGTCACTCTTGGTTCCGCCGTCCGACGCTATCTGGCTGCCAAGATATTGGAAACTTTCAACCTTCTCCACTTCCTGACCAGCTACCGTAAAATTGGATGGATTTCCCGTGTTGATATCCAACGATTTAGTCTTGCTGACGTTGATGTTGAGACCTGCCGCTGAGGAGCGTTCGGCGAGATCGTCGAGCTTACTCTGCATGTCAGAACGCCGTTGTGATACTAAAGCAACGTCATCCGCCAAATCTAGGTCGTTTAGATGCTCCATTGTAATAGGCTGCCAGAGCAACCCACGGTTCGGCACACGGTCGATCGCACCAACCATTATCTCGTCGATTACGATGAGGAACAGTAGCGGTGATAGAATACATCCTTGCCTCACTCCAGCGACTACCCGAATAGGGTCAGATAGGGCTCCGTTGTGCAGCACCCTGCACGTGAAAGCCTCATACTGAGCTTCGATGAGGTTGACGATTTTATCCGGAACTCCCTTGCGCCTTAGGGCGCCCCACAGGTTTTCGTGGTTGAGTCGGTCGAAAGCTTTTTCGTAGTCAATGAAAACCAAGTAAAGGGACTCTTGGAATTCGTTGACCTGCTCCAAGATTATGCGGAGCGAGACAATATGGTCCACACAGGATCTTCCAGCACGGAATCCCGCCTGCTGCCGTCGGAGAGTCGCGTCGATCTTCTCCTGTATCCGGTTGAGGATAACTTTGCATAGAACTTTGAGAACACAACACAGTAACATAATGCCACGCCAGTTATCGCATATAGTTGGGTCCCCCTTCTTTGGGACCTTCACTAAGACGCCCTGCATCCAGTCAGCCGGAAAAGTCGCGGTGTCCCAGATATTGCAGAATAGTTGATGCAACATTTGTGCAGATAGCATGGGGTCAGCTTTGAGCATCTCTGCTGATATGCGATCGACCCCGGGAGCCTTGTTGGATTTCATGGTTCGGATAGCAGCTTCGATCTCCGGTAGGGATGGCGCCTCAGAATTGACGCGAGTGATGCGTCGCACTCTTGGCGGTTCATGCCGAGATGTTGATGGCTGGTTGACCGACGAAACTTGTAGAAGCTGTTCGAAGTGTTCAAACCAGCGTTTCAGCTGATCAGTGGGGTCGGTGAGCAACTGACCAGTCGCGTCCTTCACTGGCATCCTAGGATTCATCCTTGCTCCACTCAGGCGTCGTGAGATATCGTATAATATCGTAATAAAAAGTAATGCTTGAATTTAAAATGTATTAATTCAGGATATTTATTTCTATATTCTTTTAGTATAAAGATCAATTTTTTGTAAAATTTGCAAAAGCATACACACTTAGAAAATAGTACCGAACTCGGTTCAATTTCAACCGAGTTTTTATCTGCTGAACAAATTTAAATTATTAGTGCTGTACAAAGTGTTTATTAATCATTCAATATTTTACAAGGCCATCGAACGACTATCGTGTTTGATCGAACGCGATTTGTAACTAACAAACCTATCAATAATTTTTGATCGAATATCATGACAATTTTCAAAACAATAAACATTCAATGAGTTCATCAAACCAGTTAACCTAATAGCAATGTTTTTGTTGATCTGAAAATACTGTTCAATGTTTTCACGAAAGATCCTTTCAAGTGCCACAAAGAACATATAAACAGGCTCAGTGACGTAAATTAATGAATTACCAGTATAGTCCTTCAGGATCGAGTACTTCGTATATGGTTTAAGAAACGGGAATTCACTTATAGGGTAAATTATGGCTTCGGCACCCATCGACTGTTTTCGGCAACCGAAATCGAAACGTTTATTTCACTGTATTTTCCCATCAAAACTCTTCGCTGAATGTATTAAGCCGATTCCTTACCTTTTCAGCTTCAATCTGATTACATTTTTACGACTGTGAATTCCTCTTATACCATATTTTTCTTTAAATGAAATATACATACTACAAAATACGGCTGATTTCGAGTTGCCGATAATAGAACAGCTGGTTAACACGCAGTTCAAATGGAAAGGGTGCCGAAGAAAAAGAGACTGCCGACAATAGTCACTCTCACCCAGTCTTGTAAGCGGTCACGGTAGTCGACACATTTTCTGTGATAATTGACTGTCTTTGCCTCCGACACTTGCAAAACTAGCTATCATAGTACAGTACCAAACTAAAATGTCATATGACAGGCTCTGTCATACGACACTGTCGCCGAAGACCGTCACGAATGTATGTATTTTAGTTTTTCTCATAATAAGAGCTGCTGATGGTGTGCTTGTGTGAATTCTGAAAATAGCAAGCAATGATGTCCTAGTAATAATATTTCTGATCAGAAATGGTTTGATTTACACCAAATTGAGGAATTACAACGAAATCACACATGTCATATGATAGCTATTTTGATCATTTTCTTTTAGCTCGAATGTTATTCTACCGCTCGTGTTGTGTGAGAGAGGCGACGGTAGAGCATGAATGTTCGAATACAAACAGACTGTCGCGCACGACAACGAAGCGAGTGTAGTAAAAAACGTCAACTGTTTCAACCCCTGCTCTCACCTGAGAAGTTTGGAGCGTTGTAAAAACATGTTCAACCCGTTTTGATCAATTCTGTCGATTGGAATTGGTAGAACAGCAAGCAGCAGATAAATGTCAACAAAAAAACCTGTCATGTATGTGTGTGACGCTGAGAAATCGCTAATAGAAGTTCGGACGCTGCTTAGATTGACGAGAATACGTAAATTCCCCTACATGGCATGAAGCAGTCGTCACAAACTTTATAATTTTTAGCTACACTTCCAACGATATATCCGGCAATATGGTATATCTGGTTCTTCTCCGAGTTGTCAAATGTTTCATCGTCAAAAATCGTCATGGGAAATTCAATTTCAAATAGTGTGTAATCTTGTTCGTTGTTGTTACTATCTGCTGTTTGGTCAAGAGTTCGGATTTTAGTCGTGAAGTCGGTTAGCCACTTTCTATCATCTTGGTCGTATGAAGATGAGGGGATTGACATCATAAACTGGGACACGGAAAGCAGTTTCAGGTTGTCTTTGAACTGGAGTGCGGTTGGGCGTTTCTGTTTGAACCTTATCAACGAGAAAACGTTCTCGACGCAATCTTGCGTAAAACGAGAGGTGAACAAGCAAGGGTATTTCTGTTCGAACAGGAAGTACGTTTGTAAACGGAGGATCGAATTCGTACACAGGATTGTTGCTGCTTGCCATGGTTTCCAGGCTCTGCGAACACCAACCTTGCATGCGAATATTATTTTCCTGAACGAGGTTAGAAAATTGATCGATTGTCGATATGCTTCCATGTTATGGAGGGAAAGTGCCAATTCTGATCTACGTGAAGACATAAGTTTGAACCAACGCCAGGTAGTTTCTATGAAGAAAGCCGTGGTTAAAAGCTCCTTCTGCCCAGTTTCAGCACTCATGAACCGTAAAGGAGCAGCAACATCGTGATTCACCAATTTGTATGAATTGGAAACTTTCATCGCGTCAAGACGACTGCCATTTAAAAAATCTACCTCTTTCCAAGTCAATCGAGATGCCATCTTCAAGCGCTAACCCTTTTCAAACTTAACCAATTCTTGCAAGTGAAAAATATCAACGACTTCAGAAACGAGATCGTTTTCCTTAACGATATGCGCTGGCAGATATATAAACCGATTTTTCACCCATCCTTGGACGCAGCTTTTGAAGACGTGAACAGCATCCGGTATAAGCTCAAAGGTCCGTTCGTCGTCGATAGGATGCTTCAAAGGAGAGCTACTTAGTGCTTGATCCTTCGAATGATTCAAGCCGAAGTCATTCCACATTCGAACATTGTTCGGGCCACAGTCAGACGTTGCAAAGTGAACCTTCAATCCAATCTGTTCCGCTCTCCTGATAATGTCAATCATTGTAGCTTTCATGAACCCTTCTGGTACTGAATTTCCGGTGAACTCATACGCCACTATTTGTTTCCACCGACTTGAAATACCCACCAGCATAAACACAAGTGCGTGGGTGGCTTTTCCATGTTGTCCGGGAATGGTGATATCGCCAAAGTATTTTTTGTTGTTGCAACAATAGGTCCTACTAGGGTCGATCGACATTTCGTCCGCTATCAATCCGCAATCTCTTTCAGCGGATGACATGCAGTTTACCTTCGATTCCATCAAGGTAAACACCTCCGCTGAAACTGCAGTGTCAAAATGAAGGTTCTTCAAGTAGTCCTGTTGCGAGCGAATTGAAGGCATTGGAAAGTTCTTTTCATCGCGAAGGAAATTGTACCCTTTTGATCCACATGCGAAGCGATATTCAAAACTGTCCGTTATGGTCTTATCAGTCCATTTTTTAACCCTCCTCTGTCCTCTCTGTAGCTTTTTCACTTGATCCGGGTTGAATAGCTTAGAGACAGCATCCTCCTTGTTGCCGGAGAGCTTCTTCATTCGTGCCAAATTCTGCCGCAGCATTTTTATCGTTTTACTCTTCCGGAGGTCACGTTGTCTGAGGCGGTGTACTGTTCGGACTAGTCTAAGAAATGCGTAAAATATATATTAGAATTTAAACAGGTAGTAATTAATTATAATTACTTTTCGGTAGTCTTCGATTTCGATGGTCCCGAGCGTTCCGTGTAGCATGCCGTTAATGTCGTTCCCAGGGACTCGCTGGAAGCACTTGTAATGTACACCGACTGGTTTACACTGGTGGTGTCCTGTTAAAATATAGGTACGCGTTATATTTTTGTTTGTATCATAAAAATATTTGGTTATCAAACCGAATCACAGGTACTGGAATTCGAACACAAATTCGCAACGTATTCGAATATCGGAACTGAGTTTGGAAGTCTCATTAGTCTGCCGTTTTCTGATATTCGATACAGATCATCGTAGTTGAAATGAAGCTGGAAATATTATTATTATTATTGCAAAATCAATCTCAAAACTAGACAATGTCTTACGCTGCAGAGCCTGCTGTTATCAGTAATGATGTAATCGTCCGGCAGCCTACAGAACTGAATCCACTTCTGCCTGTTTTCCTCATTTTTCGGAAATCGAAAGAAAGTTATGTTTTTGTATCCACTCACATACTGGTTTTTACAAAAACTCGCAACGCACTTCATTATCAGCAATCATTAAATTTTAATAACGATAAAAAAACAATTCTGACGCGGGTAAAAACAACACAAATAGATGGTTGAAAAAAGTCACTTGAAGTGTGCCCTTCAGAAACAGTTGCCAGAACTTGTAGGATGGAATCATAATAAAAAGAGTGCTGCCGTTTCCACGGTTTTTCACTCTTCGCCTCTCTACCTATTCTCTCTGGTCCTTATATTTGCAATGACGTTTCACATTCATCTAGTGATGGCCGATTTTCATTCGAATAATCGATTAACGAACCGAAAAGTAAAATATTTGTAATCGGTTATTGCGGATTTCACACCTGATTAGACTTCTGCGCTAAAAATAAGAACACAGTAATATTGTTGGTAATATTTTCGCACTGGTCATAAAAGTTAAATATGGAGCTTCTTAATGCTTTCTAGAGCTTTAATTCAACAGTGTAGCTTGCTAGTAATGTTCTAAAGCTGATACTGCTTTCAAATAAGTCGATTTTTAAATTTTCTGGCATTGCGAAAATATTACTGTGCAATTATTTTTTGCACAGAAGTCTAATTTAGCAATATATCATGCCAGAGGATCATCACCCATCGTTTCAAACATGTGCTGAGCTCTCATTTATGGAAACATTACAGCACAGCAAACAAAAAATAATCGATTAGTTGTTAATCAAGTAATTAAAAAAATGGGACATCTCTGATTTTTTTCCTTTGATTTGTTTTCCGTCGATCTTGTTTTTCGTTCGTTAGTTTCGTATTGATTGTTGCTTTTACTGCACAGCAAAAAAAATGTAATATCGATCAACGTAATTTAAGCTGATGTATGAAATAATGATGTAATAGCAAAAAGCAGATACAATATTACATCCATAGATGTAATTTTGTTCGCAAAATCGATGTACATCGTACAACGTATACGTTATATGTTATATATTACATCCAAACAGCTGCACAGAGGTCATTCCGCCGGTTGTGTAATATTATAATATTACACAACCGGCGGAATGACCTCTGTGCAGCTGTTTGGATGTAATATTCAACAACTTTTTTTTTCTGTGTGGCTTTATGTATACCTTGCCCCTTCCTTCAAACGACGCCATCGTTCATGTTGCCATCTGTCAATGTACCATCGGTTGCAGTTCTGTAGAAAGGCGTCAGCAAAGTATTCAGTGCAACAATTTGTTAGTTAATTGTTGTTTTTGTGTGCAAATATCTGGAAAATTCCCGTATTACTAGTGAAATAAGTTCTCATTACAGTTTCAGAAAGTAAAAGTGTGCTGCAAGATGTGCTAGAAGATAACACAAAATTCAATTTGAAAATCGATTTTTCACTACTGTAGCGGGCAAGCTGACGCATCTAGGTGACAGCTTTGTTCCCGATTTAGCATCCTGCGATTATATTTGTGACATCGCTCAATCAGCTGTGCGACGAATGCACACACTTGCACACATTGTTTGAGTATCGTGGCAAATATTTATAAACAAACCGTGACGGCCAGCGCCTGTTTCTATTTATCATTTACCTTCAAGAGGTCAGCGTAAGGTGCCAAAATGGCTGATAAGAGCCTTGCGAAGCGCTTATCACTTTCATCTTCGTCGAAAAATCGAATGGGTCACCCGTCTGCCAGTGGTGGGCTTGCTGGACTAGGCGCAGCAGCATCAGCCGTGCCATCGGGGTCAAAACTACCTTCGGCAAAAGCACTAGCTTCCGTTGCGGGTACGGGAGTACCCTCACCCGGATCACCCGGAGAAGTTCCATTGGTTCCGTATATTAAAACAACAGATAACGGAAAGGTATTGCCCAAGTATACTGCTGGTGAGTAAATTGGTTTAAATTGAAAATGTGCGAAGATGTAATGAGTTATGAGGATCTATTTTCAGCATTATCAAGCACAACGGAAGATTTGGTACCGGCAGAAGATTTGGACATGATTCAGTTGGAATTGGAACTGCTACTTTCTACCGTTGCTTTGCGCTATCGCGTATTGAAAAGTGAAATCGAGACAATCGACAAAGCGGACGAACGTCGTGAAAGGAAGGGCAAATTTATTGATAAAGCTCCAAGCTCACCAGGCAAAAAGAAACGTCTGGAAGATAAACAGAAATTGCGTGAAAGCGCGGGAAAGCTTTTTGGTCATCACATGAAACTGTCCAAGATTAAAAATATGTCATCATTAATACCACCTTCGCCGGCTCCATCGCAGAACACTGACGACAGTAGCGATGCAGTTCCATTCCTGCCACCAAACCATCATATTCAACATATCATTTCCGATAACAACAAACTCTTGCTAGCGAAGAACGATACTCCGAATAAATTTTGGATGTCTGCCGAGCCATACTGCATGCCAATTACCCATGAAGATTTGAAATTGCTGGATGATTTGCTGGAGGAGTATTCGGGACCGTTGATTCCACCGATCCCGGAGTTGGGTCCACATTACAGCACTCAGTGGGCTGCGGATGACATCAAGGAGGAGCAGGATTCGAGTTCTAAGAAAGGAAAGGGACTGACAAACGGAGATATTGGAAAAAAGGAGAAAGTTATGTAAGTATAGAAGTTGTTTTCAATGATTGCGATATTTGGTTTAGACTGAAATGATTGTTTCACGTTCACAGGGGTGAAGGAATCACCGGTCCGCTGACTCAGCGTCTGGTATCGGCTTTGATGGAGGAAAATTTGCTTCCTGATTGTAATAGTACCAGCAACGAAAACAGCAACAGTAGCTCAGATGTGGGACACAGTAACTCTAGAAGCGCAGTTTCATTGCTAAAGAATGGTATTAGTATTGAGCGCCGTTTGCGCAAAGAACTGATCGAACAGGGAATTCTCGACGACGACGATATGCCCAAGAGTCAACAGGATGACGAAATTTTGTCGGAAATCAATCGCGTTCGCACGGAGATTGCAGTGATAGCGGAGTACAATTCGAACGAGATTCGAAAGTTACAATCGATGGCGAAGGACGAGATGAAGCGAATCGAGGTCAAGAGGAAACTAGATCGAGTTGATCAAGATGTAATTAGGACTGAATCTTTAAATACGAATTATGCTCTCATTCGGCCACTTTACAGATCATCGAATGCTACAAAAAGATCATGGCTGCCAGGCTGAAACGCCGCCCGCTCACAAAGCAGGAACGGGACGATGCATATCGTCTTGCGGAGGAGCAGAAGCGTTTATCCGATCAGCTGGAACTAATGCCAGTGCATGGACCGTTCGCTAACAATTAAACAATTTGGTGCATTTGATGTTGTCGACTTTTCTTAGTAAGGTAAGTAACCTGTTCGTAAATGGTAAAATTCTCAAACTTCAATCGTCGTTAATAGCGATAGAATGTCATACGTGAATCGTTAAATTTAGAATTTTTCATAACTCAATACGATTGAGAGATCAAAGCAAATAAAGATAACTGTTTTACTCCGGGAAATCAAACGATCTTTTTTTTCTAAGGACGCAAAAGAACTCATAAGTAGTCTATATTATTTCGTCTTATCTAATCAACCTATTATTATATATATATTCAGTTACTTATTTGTAGAAGATCACCTTGTGATCTCATGTCGAAAGCACTAATTATCACATTTATCACTACACTTATCACCGTGAAAATTATCAGCAAATTGTTGAGAATTTCCGACTTTTTGTGTTGCTCAACTTTGTTGATGTCTAGAACGATGGCCAGTATTATTATCATAACTGCTTGGAAAACCTGCACAAGAGATATCAATGTCTGTAATTAATCATGTTTTGAAGTATTGTTATTGATTCAATACCTGCAGCGATATCGATACAATCACAAGTGTCAGTAGAAGATGATAGAATTCGTGAGCTACGCCAACCGTGAGAAGAAACTTCAACTGCGATGCATTAGCCGTCAGCAAAGCCAAATCCAGCATTCCTTGGGCAAATGATTTCCTCGTTGCATAGCTGTTCAAATCCAGCCGGCTAATGGATTGAACCTATGGGGGAAAAAAAGTTCCACAATTCCTCTGTACCTACCATGGATCAGCTGAACTTACCAGATCTCCCAAACTCAGATCTACTTGTTCTGTATTTTTGTTTTCTTCCGTTGCTTCGTTGTTTCGTTCATTTGTTGGTTCCATCCTTTCCGTAAGGTTTGCAGTAGATTCTGTCGTCATTTTGCGTAATTTATCCTATTCGACTATATTTCTATAGAACCTCCGGATTTGAATTTACCTCTCCGAATGCTGAAGCAGCAGTAATTTCGAGTGCTGTTTTTCTTTTCTTCAAATACCTTGAATTGGTTAGGCAGTGCTCCCGTATCGGCTGATAAGAATGTTATCAAACAAAACGTAAGATACGGCCTAATTGGTTGAAGCAATACTGACGTAGTCCTATTTCCGATAAGAAAGAAAAACGTGCAGACAATGAAAGTAAGACCATAATGATCGAGCTCATATCAGACAGACTACCCCAGGGTTAGATGCACTGTGCTAGAGTTCAAAACTCTGTTTTGTATTGTTGTATCTTGTATGTAAGTGACTGGGCTATGCAATATCCGCTATTGCTACAACCATGCCAGCACCATATTCGTCGCGTCCCTAATTATGACGCACTCGTCTAATTTTTATCGCATCTTGTTACACCATCTTTGTAACACCGTCATCCCTAGAGCACAGGAACTAATATTTAAAGAAGTAACATTTCTAAAGAAAAAATTATTGAAAATAGTCGAACATTATTGAGTGCGTCAATTTAGAAACCGCTTCGAATATGGTGTCTCCACGGTACGTTGCTTTAGAGCGGGAAAAGCTCCTTTGTTCTGAGAATCAACGATAATCAAAATTCGATATCGGTCAGATGTTCTATTCATCGACATGGTTCTATCATTGGTGGTTCTATCTCCAGTTGAAGGATCTGGAAGAATTTATTCGCGACGACCAATGAGAAAGATCTCTACCGCTAATTTGGTATGGAGTAATCACGAGTGAATGTTTCAACGCAATAATAACCGAAGTGGACGGCACACCTCGTACAGAAATTGATATGTATACAATGGGTACGTGAGGAGTGGTGTCGAACTAATGACATGTGCCATTTTTCGGTACTTATCATAAATAGGACAAGTAAGAAGAGTACGTTTCCATGTTTGTTCCAGGTGGCTCTGAAACATCTGTCAAATATTATAAGCCTTGGGAGCGTTTGTTTTCGAAACACGGTGTATTTTGAGCGATGTAGCCTCGAAGAGTGGACAGTAGACTGATGCAAAATTTGGCTTTTTCGCTCCACAGTGCTTAAATGGTTTCAAATCGGGTCCTGATTAGCCTCCCAAAGTTACAAGTCATTTGGTTAGAAACAGACTTCGCACAAGCCATTGAAAGTTTATATGTAAATTACTATGGGAAGTCTCAACTTTTTGTTCTTTGCCTTTTAGTCTTTTTCCATATTGAGCTGCGAAACAGTTCGATAGCCATTCTTATAGAAAATTTTCTCAGCTACAACTTTGCTGAAGATCGTTTCTATGTAAAACAAGACAGGAAAAAGTTATTAATTATTTAAGAGATTGGTAAACTTATGCCATGATCAAGCAGCTGCTCTGTAGGCAACACTGTATTTCGCAGTGTGACATAGTAGCCATGATTTTTGTGTCCTATTCAACGCCCCAGAAACACCAATGTTGCCTGCTGAGCAGTTGATTGAGCATGATCATAAGACATCAGCGCATTGAACCATTGATAACTTTCGATTCTTGCATTTAATTAAAAAGTGGTCTTTAGCAAAGTTGTAGCTGGGAAAATTTCCTAGAAGTACAGTTGAAAGCTTTCGAAGCAGACCGAAATGGTGAATTATTAGATAGACATGAACAAAAATCTTGGTTTTACCATAGTAATTCCCATACAAACTTCAAATGGTTTGTGCCATCTCAGTTTCTCACCAAATGGGTTCAAATTTTGAGAGGTTAGTCAGGATCCGATTTGGAATCGTTTAAGTATTGTGGAGCGAAAATTTCAAATTTTGCATCACTCTAGTGGACAGAATATGTTTGTTTGTGTAATGTCGATGTTTTTGATTTTCCAAATGCATTATGAGCCGGCGCCGGTGGTGTAGTGGTAAGCGTGACTGCTTTCTAACACCCCGATGGGTCTGGGTTCAATCCCAGCCGAGGTCGGTGGGATTTTTCTGAGGCATTAAAATCTCTGGTCACGTCTTCCTTCGGAAGGGAAGAAAAGCCGTTGGTCCCGGCCCATGTGTGTTGTTGAATGGGTGCGATATCCTACGCAGGTGTGGAAGCTGCCTTCCTGCACATTCGATTGCCGTCAATGGATGGCAATCGATGTCCGTAGGTGATTGGCACTAGATTGCGGAACAGAAACCGACGTTAAATAAAGGAAAGAAGAAGAAGAAGAAGAAATGCATTATGCTGTTGAAAGAGAATTAAATATGTTTCATGTATTTACCATTAAAAATTGGATATCGATACTCATAATCCGATAGCGAAATGATATCGATATTGTCAGAGAGCGATATCAAAATGTTTTCGTTCCTCCTAAGGATCCATTGATATTGACCCTTAAGAGCACGGTTCATCTTACCGACACTAGTCCGGTGGATCTCCTGGATTGCCACGATGGTGGGCTTGCTGTCTCGCACAAGAATTTCTAGGTCCGAAAGGTTTCATGTTCCATTGGATTGCCAAAGTACATCCTCTGGGGCTTCCGAAAGTTGGGTGTCGCGTGATAGGTGACGAATAATCCGAGGAGTAAGCATCTCTTGGCGAAATGTTGGCCGGAGGCGATTGGCTCTGGGCAGTCGACGATTGTGCTGGACAGGGACTGGAATCAACTCGCATACCGGAGGGAGGCATCAAAGAGGAACTCGCATGCAATGGGTTAGCCTTCTTGCTTCGTGATCTGGATGATATTGGTGTCGGTGCTTTCAGCTTGGAAGCGGACCCCAGTAGAGCTTCACCGGCAGAAGCAGTTGGTGGTGACCCCACTGTCGGCAGAGATACCGGAGCCACTGGGTAATAGGACGGGCCAGTGAAGGACCTGCAGATGCTACGGAGAAGTCACCCAGACTAGCTCTCCACTGGTCGTATCTTCGTGAGTCCGAGCGGACATCCTGAGGGATGGGATTGTTGCTTGTCAACTGGATAGATCTTTTCGTAGGATACGTGGTTGTGCGGCAATGGCCTATGGACTTTGCCAAAGAACGCCGGGGGAAAACCACCAGTTTCGGATGGCCTGTATCTTCCGTACTGGTGGAGCCCCGACTGCCCGAGGCCTTATCAGGTGCCAGTGTCCTGTGATCCGACGGCGGGAGTATGACATTATCATGCGACCCCTTCTGTTGCGGTACCTTGCCTCCCGCGATGTCCAGGTGGGGGAAAGCGAAGTTATCGCTCGACCCAATATTATTTCGTTCGCTGATCTTGCATCCCTCGAAGTTCTTCCGGGAGAGAGTGAGGTTATCACGCGACCCGAGTGTAGAAATTGTTGTTGTTGTTGGAGTTTCGATTTGTTGGCCCGAGGACCTGTGCCTCATAAACGCCAGAAATTGTGGTTGTTGTTGGAGTTTCGATTTGTTGGCCCGAGGCTGTGCCTCATAAACGCCAGTCGCTGTGATGGTTAGTCGTTACCTAGCCGTTACGGATTTATTCTTGCCATTCGGATGAATTTTATTATGTTTTTCAACTCTACGTTATTTACTCCTTCTTTGTCACGTACTAGGTCTTGTATACGTCTGTGATCCTCTCAATCAAAGTAGTTTCGAATGTGGGTGTACTTTATACAGTTTAATAGCAAATGTTCCGTTGTGTCAATTTCATCGCAAAGATCACATTCTTCTGATTCTACCAGCCGCATTTTGGCCAGCCAGTAGTTCGAAAAATCGTGACCGGCCATAATCCTGTTGAGTGTTCGCACCTCTTCACCGTTGAATTCCGAGTTCCAGAACCACGGTCTTCCAGGAAAACAGTTGAACAAACCGTAAAATTTCTTCCCTTTATTCTGAGTGAATACGATGTTGGTATACCACTCATTTGTAGCTTCTGCTAGCTGCTTCTTATAGCGAAGTACCACATCGTTCCAGAGGAGCTTGTTGACGATAACCGCATCATTGTTTAGTCCTGCTTTGGCCAAAGTATCTGCTGCTTCATTGCCCTCTAGGCCCACATGGCCAGGGATCCATTGTAGTATAGTGCCCGTTGATTGCAGTTCCTTGCAGATTGCTCCTGTTAGACTGTCCCAAGTTTTGCATTCCTGATGTTTTTCCAATAGCAGACAGGCTGATTGCGAGTCGGTGAGTATCACAGTGTTCTCTCTGTCTAATTTTGAAATTTCTTCTAGGCCAATCCGTATGGCAACGAGTTCCGCCGTCATGATGCTGGAGTGTTGTTCTAACTTAAGACTTATGTCCATTCCGGTCTCGCGTTCGTAAACTCCTATTCCGCAAGCGTCCGCTGTTCTCGAGGCGTCCGTATATACCCTTCGCCATAGAGGGTACTCTTTGTTCATGTATTCCAGGGTGATTTGTCGCATAGTAGATGGAGCCATTTTAGTTTTATTGATAGGCATTCCTTCAATTTGGTGCCGAATCGTGACATCATATGCAGTCTCTGCCGTGACTTGCTCGTAGATTCTGCTAACTTCAATCGCGTTTTCAATGTAGACTTTCTCGATGAATGTGAATCTCTTGTTTCCAGCTGTATCGTTGTTTTCTAGTGAAATTAATTGATGATATACTGCATCTTGTTTACGAAAGTGGGATGATATTCTCTTCTTTGTCCAATAGTACCGCTGCAGTTCTAGTGGCTCCTCATTTGCTAGGGCAGCCAAGGTGTTGATCGGTGTAGTCTTAGAACATCCCGTAGCTATGCGTTGACATTGTCGATGTGTTACGTCTAAGTCGTTCCGGTAGGTTTTAGATGTGCTGCCGTAGACCGAGCTGCCGTACCGGAGGAAGCTATCGTATAGTGCTTTATGGAACAGTATCATTACTTTTGGAGTCGCTCCCTTCTTTATGTTGCCTATGACTTTCAGCATATTTTGTCGATCTTTGATCTTGTGTTTCAAGCCTCGTACATGCGTACCGTAGTTTAAGTTGCTGTCTATACAGATTCCCAGATATTTGTAATATCTAACGCACTCTATAGACTTATCCTTGATCTTTAGATCTAGTTGCGTCTCTTTTGGTTGGAATACTATTACTTTCGTTTTATTGCCGTTGATTTCGAGTCGCAGGCTATCGCTGTGGTCCACGAAGTTGTCTATCACTCGTTGTGCTTTCACTTTGACTTCATTGAGACATTTACCGCTAATTATCTTCAAAAAATCGTCCGCGTATTGCACTGTCACCACATTTTCCTCGTCGTTATCGGTTTCGTGCAGCTCCTTGGTATATAAGTTAAAGAGGGTGGGAGACAACACATCCCCCTGAGGCAATCCTCTTGAGATTGTGGTTGATACCAACCCTTGTTCCGTTTGTATAACCAGCTTTCGGTTTTTCAAGAAATTCTTGATCCATACTATGATATCCTCTGCAAATTCCATTCTGGTCAAAGCTGCTATAAGTATGTCTGTATCCACCGCATTGAATGCGTTGGAAAAGTCAAAGAATACTGCTACACTTATCAAATTGCTTCTTTTAGCTGCCATTAGATGATTTGTTACGAACTCGAGACAGTCCTCCGTTGATTTTCCTGATCTGAACCCGAACGATAGATCCGGTAAGAGTTCCTCCCTGCTCTCATGTTGTTGTATTCGATGTAGTACTGCAGTGTTAGCTGATTTGACGATCGTCGACAGGCATGAAATCGGCCTGTACGCCGATAGTTCGGTTGCATCCCGTCCGGGTTTCGCAATTGGTACTATTTTGACCTCCTTGAAGCTTTCCGGCAGGTTTCCAGCGGCGTAGTACGTATTTATTTCTTGAACAATTTTTTGCTTTGTCTGTGTGTTTAGATTCCTCAGAATCTCGTAAGTTAGGCGGTCTGTTCCTGGCGCCGAATGGGCCTTCTTTTTATGGATGATATGATTCCATTGCTCTAGGTTGAGCAACTCTTTTGCAGAAGCCGTACTTGGAGATTTGGGCTGAGTCATTGTTGGTTGTGTGGGCCCGAAGTGTCCTTCTAGGAATGTTTCAGCTTTTTCTCTCGCCGTAAGTACTATGAGTGTAGAAATGGTGGACCCCGGCAAAGCTTCACCTGCAGAAGCAGTCAGAGTTGACCCAGCTGCCAGCACAGATGACCGAGCCGACTGATTAGACCGGTGGTGATGTTCGCTTAATTCGTTCTGGAGTGGGAGCAGAGAAAGTTTACCGTTGATGCCCAGCTCGCCAGCCTTGAGTCCCATGTTGTCCTGGTACTTAACTGAAATCTTGAAGCCCTCGTCGTCCACAGAGGAATGGGAGTGTACTCCCTTGTTCGTCCCTCTTCCAGCCGCAGCGGAGAGTAGAGGGTTGTCCACCAGCCCCGGTGAGGCAAAGACGTCAGCACCGGTGAGGCCTCGACTGCTCCACTGCTCCACTGTGAAGGTGAGTCGAGTAGTGTTCAAAGTGTGGTCAACGGAGGTTGCAAACAAGCACCGGGGGGAGTCCACCAGTTCCGGTTGGCCGAAAACTTCCACACTGGTGGGGCCCCGGCTGCCCGAGGCCTTATCCGAGTTGCTAGGTTGTTCTTGTAGGTATGTCTGTCCTAGGTCATGTTTATTGGTGTCCTGGTTTGGGTGGTTCTGTTCTCTCTGCTACTCTTATGGTTTGGTGATGTAGCCATAAGTGCGTTAAGATTGGGTTGCGGTGTTGCAGAGTGCAGGACTATCGGGACATGGACACGTCCTGATCGTTTTGTATATTCTCGTCCGATGAAAAGTCAATTTCTGAAATGACGGATTGGAAGTCAAGAGGGGCTTGCTCTTGAACTTTTACCTCGTCGGAATCGGAAATATACATAATGTTATCCACCTCGTCTTTATCGTTCTTATGTAGATTTTCAGCTTGGGTTTGGTGTGGCAGCTCGTCGGCTTTCGTTCTTTTGGATACCATCTCCCCGTTATTTTGTTGGGTAACGGTTTTCCGCGATTTCTTCTTGGCACCTGGGGGCTCGGGATGGACGTTGTTTTGTTTTTCGATGGTCATGCTTGTTTATTGGGTAGGATCGGTGTTGATAGCAGTTGCTATTCTAGATGCCTTGTGGTTGGGGGTACAGGTATCCGTGAGGGCGGGTTGCATAGGATTTACTTCCTCGGGTTGAGATTTAAGGGTGGGTTTCCCATCGACTGCTTGTTTGTACGCCTGGTTAACAGATTTCAGAACGTCGATTTCCTTATCTTTCTTAAATACTTTCGCTTCGAGGGATGATACTCGGGCGATAAGGTCCTCGATGGTGCCATGTTTCCGTACGAGATCCATCCTGGAATCCTTGTTCGATGAACTTTCCAAGGCTTGGATTCTTTCATCCTTGTTTTTAAGTTCCTTCTGGAGGTTCTCCACGAGATTACGGAGGTGGTTTAAGTCGGAGTTTGTTGTTGTCGTGGGTCCTACTGCGATCTGGTTTTCCAGTGCCTTAATCTTAGCATCCTTCTCCTCCATTTTCTTTGCTATGATTTCAAATTTCGTGGACAGCTCGTGGATGGTCTGGTCTTTGCTATGTACTGTGGTACCAGCGTATGTTTTTCCCCTCGCATCGCTTCGTAGATCCTCCGAGCTGCTGGGTACTGGATACCTTGGTTAACACGTATGTGCTGGATAGCGTCTTCGGTTTGGTAGACTGGACACTTCCGACTTCCGATGGCGTGGTCCTTTGTTTGACAGCTTGAGCAGAATTTCTGGTTGGAGCAGGGTACGTCCTTGGCGACTTCATGCTGCTGACCGCAGTTTCCGCAGGTGGTGTTCGCGTGTGTCCGAATTTGTAACACTGGTAACACAGCATGGGTGCGAGGTAGTAGAGACGGGTTCTGTATCGTCGGTAGCCAATGTCGATATGTTCAGGCATCGTCGTACCGTTTATTGTCAGGATAACTGTGGCCACTCGTTTGAACAAGGCAGCAGTGGTATTGAAAACTTATTCAAAGCTCTCCAAATTCCGAAGTCGTTCCTGAATGTCGATATGGAGCAGCGGAGTAGTTCTATCGAGTTTAAAAATGCCAAAAGACGGGTTTTTACAATTAGTTGCATTTTACAATTAGTTGAAGATCATCGAAAAAAATATAGGAGTACCAGGAAATCTGATTTAGTGTAGCTAATGAGCCAATATATGGCAAAGTATAAAACAAGTATTTTTTCATCTTTTCAGGCAAATGTTCCTCTTGTGTAAAACATGATTCCCAAAATTCGGTCGGAATTTTTCCAGAAGACACCAGTCCGAGCGCTATTACCAGATTTCAAAGTGAAAAATGATTTGATTCGGTTTGGATAAACCGTTTGCTAATTAAATTAGCAGTGGAATACGAGTTGAAGACTCACCGACGATATGAGAATACCAACCGTAGATTCAAACGGCAGTGAACTTGCTTACAAGGGTGAGCGACGGGCAACGACTTGTGACTCTGTTGACAGCAATAGATGCTGTTTACTGTGCGCAACAATGCGCTTGCCTTTTTATTTTCTCACTAAACATTATGAATTTTCCACTCACCGGGAGAAAAGCTGATAAATCACCGTGCTATGGCGGCTCCTTGCCGATCCCCGAAACAGCTCTACACCTCTAAATGTAAAATTTCACTGTATTTCACTCGCTACGGTGCGAAAAGCTGGAGCTCCTTTATTGCACACCCGAACGAAGCGAAACCGAACGTTGCAGTGAATAAATCAAGTAACCATCTTGCCCCTATAATTAAAAATATTAGTTTAGTGGTTAAAACAAATCAGTGCAAACATTTCAACGGGGCGTAATTGCATTTGTAAACAATGGCTGTAGCCGTCCATTTCTCGTGAATAAAAGCTCACTTATGAAAAATAATGACACCAACAGGTAAAGGAATGTTTCCTCTTCCAGCTAGCGTTGTTATTTTGGAGAGGTAAGATTTCATTCGCGAGAAATTGATGACTAAAGTCATTGTTTACAAAAGCAATTACGCCCCTTTGAAATGTTGGCACTGAAATTATAAGGAACTCCGCCAATCCGAACAGCGCAGTCGACGTCAGGGTTGTATCCATTTCGCTCTAGATGCAACTAGCGGAGGATCTAGCCTTGCCAACCTATGCCTGGTTTGTTTCTAGCAACACTACCAATACAATCAAGATCTAAGAGGAACAGGAGACATTAAGGGAGCGAAAACGAAGCACTTTTCTGTCAAACGCAAACCAGCTCGTGATTGGCCGATTTGAAGTATACTGAACCAATTAGGAACGTAAATTTCACCTGAAAATACAGGTAACTTCTCAATAAGAATCACCTAATGCATATGAAATTCAATGACATGGTAATAAATTCCATTGGATTGACTGGTCGAAGTCGTATAAATTCCATTGGATTGACTGGTCGAAGTCGTATAAATTCCATTGGATTGACTGGCTAGAAGTCGTTCCCGGAGTTGAACACCGTGCACCATATTAACGGTCTTTATATGTATAGAATTAAGAATAGGTTTGATACAGATTGTAGTAACTAAGAAATAAACTAAGCTTATTACGCTAATTAAATGAAACAAAAATCCAACTAATGAAGTTAACTTTTATTCAAATAAAACAAGAGAACGAAATAATGCAATCTACGTGAATTGTTCTTTTCTGGCTTGCCTTTGGTCAAAAAGAACATTTTACTAGAATGCATTGAGGCCTATTCTGTGCCGCGAGTGACGTGAGGTAACAAAAGTCACCTCATGTGAGGTGGCTCTTCGAGTACATCAACTAAAAAATCACCTCACATAAACTGACTTCACTAGTGACAGCGATTCACCTCACCTCACTCGCGGCGCAGAATAGGCCTGATTATTATTTAAGATACATTTAATAAAGAAATTAACCAAAGAAATCTACCATAAATTCACATAAACATTGCTGTAAAATCCAGTGAAATGTACTAGAAAATCACGTAACTTTTAAGTGAAGCCAATTTGACGTCCAGCGGTACGTCCGATAAAATTTACGCGAAAATCACTTGATTTTCATATGACACATCTGAAAAAAAAAACATTCCAAAACACGTAATATTCACCTGAAAAGTTCGACGGAAAATATCTACGTACCTTTTCAGGTGAATATTACATGAATTTTATTTGCAGTGTACGTAAGATAGCGATAGATAGAGATAGAGATAAATGAGTAAGAAGCCAGTCGTCTTCTCTTCCTCTTAGATCAAGATAGGCGCTGCCGGATTGGCTTTGGCTTTGACAGTTCGTTTGGCCCAAAACCTATGACGAGGAGACAACTGGCTTCTTTTTGTCTGTGACGTGTTCTTCTTCTCTCGCGGAAATGACCGTGCAAAAACTATTTCACTATGGGCGACGCAGTCGACTGTCAAAATACAAGAAAATAAGTTACTTCGGCAGACCACTCAACCCTTGTGCCATCCGAGGGGGCGACACATCTAAATCCCTTACTAGCGATTCAATCTTCGAAACATCTTATTTTATTTCTCGCATCTACTTGCATCGCGTATCATCTTTTTGCAGGAAATCTTCAGAATCGTCATAAACCTTCTTTTTATTTACTCAGCGTGCGCGCAGCTAGCAACAGCAAAACACAATTTTTCCTGCATCGTAGATAGAGTCGCTCCCCTCGGTGCCATCCATGATTACAGTACAAGATGGAACCGGTTTTAGTTTGGGCGATTGCCGATGGAGGAACATAATTGTTTGAGTTTTAGAGGCATTGATTTTGATTTTCCACGTGTTGGCATAATCAGTAAAGGCATCAAGGCATAGTTGAAGTTTGTTTGTTATTTCGCGAGGCGGAGGAATGTCGGAAGTGTAGATGCTGTAAAGCAAAGGGCCAAATAGACTTCCTTGCGGAACACCTGCTGGGATGGAAAACGTGTCTGAAAGACAACCATTCAACGATACCTTAAACGACCTTTGCTGGAGGTAGTTACGGATGATTTTAACCAGATGTAATGGAAAGCTGAAGTTACAAAGCTAGTACACAAAGCCGTCAAGCCAGACACCTTCAAACGCCTTTTCAACGTTTAGCAAGGTCATGGCTGTGAAATTGGATACAGCTTTGACACTTCGGATGTTATTCATCAACCGTATTAGCTGGTGAAGTGCCCGAACTGTTCTGCAAACGATTGAGAATGAATTTCTCGAACAATGTGCTCAGCGCTGAAAGGAGGCTGATTGGTCTGTAGCTTCCCGAAAAAAAATATTGATAATAAAACAACGAAATTTCAATAATTTTTATACCCCGTACAGACTATGCCATATATTATGGGATATAGGCTGCCTTGCAATGAGCACTCATACATAGGATTTCCAGTGAAAACTAGATGTATGAGTGCTCATTGCAAGACAGCCTATATAACATGATATAAGCCATAGTCTGTACGGGGTTTTAAGATAAAATCAAAACATTGAGAAATATAACGCATCACTTTAAGGAATACTTCACTTCGCAACCGATGAACCATTCTGACGGCCGTATGAGTACCCAATTAACCATTTAGTCGCAATATAGCTTATATTTACTTTGTTTCAGTATGGTTAGTTGGGGAATCTGATGAAACTATTATTTCTTGAAACTAATCCCTTTCGTATTCTATTCATTCTCTTTTCGCATCTCAACACGCTCTCTTCGCATATAACACTATCTCTCGGTGGAACAGCAACTTAAGACGCGAGCCTTATGTCAGCTGACCATGGCAATACACTAACAGATGGTGGACATGAGATCGACCACGCCAACCAGCGAGGAAGTGTAATTATTTATAAATTAAACATCAAAATTAAACTTAATACACGCTAGGTTTGAAAAGAATATTTTCGAACCTGGAAGTGTGTATGTAATACTAATATCCAATTGATAGATGTAATACATACATGCGGGGCTTATTGTAAGTGAAAGTAACCTCGGAATGAGCGTGACTCTCCAGACATTCTGAAATGGGTTGCTGGATTTGCAATAGAGCTGTCACCTTCTAACTCCCGGAATAAAGCTGTCTACAATGATCATGAATGCGGCATTGTAGAGAGAGTTCTTCCATAATAACACTGCCCGCTAGAGGGGGTTAGAAGGAATACACACACAACAAACCGAAAAGTAAAATATTTGTAATCGGTTTTTTTTTTTTTTTGCCATTTAAATGATCTTTATTTCTTGTGATTGTGTGGTTTACATGTATGAATTTTTTAAGTGACACAGATGCGTCTTTTCAACTTTAGTACATTTGAGATATTAATTATTATTTACAGTTCCTAGTCCTATCAGGCCTATTTTAAAGTATGACCACCTTGGTGGGATTGGTTTGATTTGAATTGGAAAAAGGAGACTACTTATAACTACTATTTACAACTACAACTAACCTACAACTACTATGTACACCTAACCTACTATATACAAATTGCTTATCAAAGCATGTTCTGATAAATTACATTTTTGTGCAAATTTAGTTTTAATTTCGTTAATTTTGGAATCTATTTTGGCAATGCCTGCCTCTTCATGTAAATTTGTTATTCTAGTGTCGAAAGGACGATCAAGAACCATCCTTAGCACTCTATTCTGAGCTACCTGAATTTTGTTCCTGTGAGTCTGTGCACATGATTCCCACACCGGAGCTGCGTAGAGGATCGCAGGTGCTACGATTTGTTTGTAGACGGCCAGTTTGTTCACCTTTGAGAGGCGGGATCTGCGGCAAATCAGCGGATACAGACACCTAACCAAGGCGGAACACTTGACTACGGTTTTCTCCACATGCGAGCGGAATAGAAGCTTTTCGTCAAACAACATCCCGAGATAGGTTACTTCGGCGGACCACTCAACCCTTGTGCCATCCATGATTACAGTACAAGAGGGAGCCGGTTTTAGTTTGGGTGATTGTCGATGGAGGAACATGATTGTTTGTGTTTTGGAAGCATTGATTTTGATTTTCCACGTGGTGGCATAATCAGCAAAGGCGTTAAGGCATCGTTGAAGTTTGTTCGTTATTTCGCGAGGCATCCTTCCTTTGACGGCTATTGCGGTATCATCTGCGAACAGGACAAACACGCAACCGTCTCCAAGGGGAGGAATGTCGGAAGTGTAAATGCTGTAGAGCAAGGGGCCCAGCAGACTGCCTTGCGGGACTCCTGCAGGGATGGAGAACGTGTCTGAAAGACAACCATTCAACGATACCTTAAACGACCTTTGCTGGAGGTAGCTACGGGTGATTTTAACCAGATGTAATGGAAAGTTGAAGTTACAGAGCTTGTATACAAGCCCATTGTGCCAGACATTATCAAACGCTTTCTCAACGTCTAACAAGGCCATGGCTGTGGACTTGGATACAGCTTTGTTACTTCGGATGTTATTCATCACCCGCACTAGCTGGTGATTGGTGGAGTGCCCCTTTCTGAACCCAAACTGTTCCGGAAGGAGAATGTTATTTTCCTCGACAAACTTGAGCAAACGATTGAGAATGAGTTTCTCGAACAATTTGCTCAGCGCTGAAAGGAGGCTGATTGGTCTGTAGCTTGAAGCTAGCGTTGGGTCCTTCCCGGGTTTGCGGATAGGTATGATTTTCGCTGTCTTCCAGATGCTTGGAAAGTAGTGCAGTTCCAAGCATCTGTTGAAGACAGCAGCCAGCAGAGAGTGAACCTTCATGCTGAGATTTTTCAACACTAGGTTGAATATTCCGTCAAACCCGGGGGCCTTCATGTTTTTGGTGCATTTCAGCGCTGAGCAAATCTGTTCCACTGTGATTCTATCCTCCGGAGGGATGGCACAAGGGGAGGAATCAAGGTTGAGTACGCATTGCTCAACCTGAACTTCGAGCGGACTTTGGATGTTGGAGCCAAGCAAGTGCGATTTGGCAATATGCTCACCAATCGCATTTGCTTTCTCCTGAGGGGTGATTATGAGCCGATCGTCATCATTTTCATCTTTTAGTGGCGGAATGGGTTTAGGGTGCGTCTTTAAGACCTTGGCAACTTTCCAGAATGGTCTGGAGCGGTCGTCCAGATTCTGGACAAGCCGCCCGAAGCTTTCGTTCCGGAGTGAGACCATTCTGGAAGCAATCTCCTTGTTCAGATCGGCCATTTCACGTTTCATCGCTTGATCTCCTGTCCTCTGAAACTGGCGTCTACGAACATTTCTCAGGCGAATTAAGAGTTGGGTGTGGGAATCAATAGCAATAAACTTACCCCTCACAGGAACTCGTCGGACGCACGCCTCGTCAGCCACGGTTATGGCTTGGTGGAGTCCCTCCAACGCTCGGTCGATGTCCTCCACGGTGTCAAGCGGCGGGTTGTCGATGATGTGCCTGTCTACCACGCGTCCAAACTGGGCCCAGTTTACGCGATGATAGTCCTTGCGCAGGCTTGAAGCAGGAGCCACGTTGCAGCCCAGCTCAGACACCACCGGTTGGTGGTCGGAACTGAGTTCGTTCAAGGCTACCGGCTTGGACAAGCCGATATTTGTCAGGAACAGGTCTAGTGTCGATGGGTTGCCCGCCGGTGAGATAAATGTTGGCTCATCCGAAAACCAAACGGAGTACAGCCCATGCTGTGAGTGGTCAAACAGGAGACGACCGTTCTGGTTCTGCTGGTAGTTCCGCCAGGCCTCATGGCGAGCATTCAGATCTCCTCCAACTACGAAGCGGGAACCGGTACGGGTGATGGTGGACAGGTCCTTCTTGAATTTAGCCGCTAGTCCACTGCTGGCGGCACACTGTCGAGGGCAGTAGACGGCGATGAACTGGACGTATCCAGTCGACGACTCCACCTCCACACCAAGGGCCTCGATGATAGTGGTGCGGATATGGGACAGAGTGTGGTATTTTATTCCTTTCTTGACGACGACCGCAACACCACCCCCCCTGGAGCTGGTGCGATCAAGCCGGATAATGTTGTGGTCAGGCAACCAGAAGCTGTCACCGGACTTTAGATGGGTCTCGGTTAGAAGGCCCACGTCGATGCTGTGCTTGCGGAGGAAGTCGGCAAGCTCAATTTCTTTTGCTCTTACAGAGCAAGCATTCCAGGTGACGATACTTAGTGGTTTAGACGCCATACTGGATGATGAACTTACCGAGCACTTGGATCTGTTCGGGCTTATTGCGGCACTTACGAAGAGCACCGGACATGTTGACGAAGATTTCCATCAGTTCATCCGCTGAGAACAGATCGGGGTTGTTGTTTTGCGCTGTTGGTTGTCTCCAGAATCCAGGGGGGGATGGAGAGCTTTGGCCAGCAGAATCACCGGAAGTTGCTTGAGCGGAATGCACCCGCGAATTCACTTGCCTTTGCTGAGGAGCACGAAGGGGCGGGAAATCCTCCGTCCGAAATGCCGGGACTTTGTCCTTCTTGCGTCCTGGTTGGTTGTTAGTTGCCGCCTGTTTTCGGATGCGTTTGAAGTCCTCGCGTTTGGAGCACTGTCTGTCGGAACCTTGATGAGCACCACCACAGTTGGCGCATTTTAACGCCACGGCTCCATCCGCAGGGCAGTTGGAAGTGGCGTGTTCTTGAGCGCAGTTGCTACAGCGTGGCTTGATGTTGCAGTTGCGAGTGCCGTGTCCAAAGTTTAGACATCGTTGGCACTGGGTCACATCGCGATGGCCTCCACGGTATGGCTCCCATCGTACGATTATGGAGTAGATTGAGCGGATAGCCTGCAGCGCATTCAGCGTCACCGTTCCCTTCTGGAAGTGCACCAGGAAAAGACAATCCGGGTACGTCTTCACGTTTTCGTCTCGCCTCGTCATCCGAAAGACAGCGATTGGGGCCAGCTTGTACCGGTCCTTGAGTTCTTCTTCGATCGCCTTGGGATCAACATCCGGTAGACCCCTGATGACTACCTTGAAGGGCTTTTCACCGGGGATGTCGTGCGTGAAGTATTCCGCATTGGAATCCTTCAGGAATTTGACTGCGATTTCGTATTCCGCTTTCGTCCGGAGCATCACCTTAGTGCCGATCCTGCTGATCTTGTACTCAGCTGCGATGCCCAGCGATGCGAAATCGCCAATGAGCGTCTTGAGTGGCACTACCTTCACCACCAGTGGAGGAAGCTTGATTTTCGCCGCACTCGGGCCGGCAGAATTCTCGGTTTCGACGGCGTCGCCGAAATCACCGATGTCGCTGGCGTTCGTCGCGGTAACATCGTCGCGTCCGCTCGTACCATCGGACTGACCTTGGTTCTTCTTCCTCTTTTTCGTCCGCTTCACAGGGACTGGGTTGGTATTTCCAACATCGGTGGGCAGAGTAGCGTACCTATTTGAGGTAGGTACCGAGCTACCCTCACCACTGTTCTTCTTCTCCGCTTGTTCACGAAGTCGGCTCCGAGAGCGCTGTCTTCCCATCACGCGATGCGACCGACACTACTGACGACGCGACGTGCAGTATATCTGCAAACGTTTGTAACAAACTATAGATTTATCGAACAACTCGACAAAGCGAGCAAAGACCGAACTCAACTGCTTGACGTTCAAGCAGAGAATGATGATGACATGTATTTGTAATCGGTTATATCATGCCGATATAAGTATTAACTTCTCCAGAGGATCATCACCCATCGTTTCAAATATGTGCTGCACTCTCATTGGTGGAAAAATGACAGCGTAGCGAACAAAAAATAATCGATTAGTTGTTAATATAGTAATTAAAAATTTGAACATCTCTGATTTTGGTGTGATTGTTTTGATAAAAAAGCGCAAAATTTTATCTCTATCGAGGGGGCAGCAAAACCACCGGGGGTATTCATTGGATGAAAGGGACCGTGAAAGAGGACACTAAAATAGAAAGTTTGTCTTCCTTAGTATTCTTCTTTGGTTCCATCATAATATAATTAGAAATGAAAAAGTTAAACCTTTATTTTTGTCATTTTATGGACTTGCAATTTTTATTCAAATAAAAGCCTTATTATAAGCAACAGCTTCACAGAAGACACTATGCTGGAAAATTGCAATATTTATTTCCTCCTACCACTCACTGTAGCAAGACAGCTACCATTCACTGTAGCAAGACAACTGTCGGTAGACTGTGGACTACCCTCGCTGTTTGATTTGATCAAGTTTAATAACCTCTAATTGTACTCAACCTGCCATTGTATGAAGGACCAAAACGGTTTTTGGTGAATCCGTGGGCAACATCGTCCACGTGCATCCACGGCAAATAAATGAGAAGATCCTTCCAAGAACAGGATCATACTACCGGTAAAAACCAGGCCACTTAACAGGAGGATGCTCCAATAAGTGGGGAGAGAGCCCACCCTCTATTCACGAAATGTTAAAGAAAGGGAGTTGGCATTCACACTCTCCCCATCCATTTAGCTTCAATCGGGTGCCCTGGTGGATTCTCCCGTACCCAGCATATAATGTTTCATGTAATAATCGAATGAAAATTATATGTTCAGAATTATATGTTCTAAAGGAATCCATGTCATCGCGATGATTTCGAAAAGAGCTCCCATAGATATGCTGCCGTTACTTCTTCAACCTGTGTTAAAATCAGTTCTTTCGCCGTTCCTTCGTCACACAGCAGCGGAAACCCTCAACAACACTCTATAGCTGCTTCGACTAGAGGGATCTCAGCAGAGAAAAAAAAAGTAGAAGGGTCTGTGCCTAGGGGCATGAACGGGAGCTTGACGTAGGACCGCTAGGGCACGGAACAAATGTGAAGAAAATTTAGTTCTTTTAATTGATCGATCATCTATTATCTTAACTCTTTCCGTTTTTGATTTGTTGGCGTACCAAATTTGTAGTATTTTTTTTCAAAGAGAAAGTTGATGAAGAGAATCGATCACAATCACTTCCACCCCTGCTTCCAAGTTTGGTTACAAGAATACAACTCTGGAGAGCATTTTGTGTGGTCGTTGGGGGCATGTGGTTCTGAATATGGACCAACAGGCAGGCTTGTTGACCTACAAAAGGGCGGTTTTGTTGCCAAAGTTGGTGATGATTTAACCTCCGAAACTGTATAGAGTTCGTCTGTCGCTTCAAAGCGTAGACGGCATCGATGGCCGCTTACGCGTGGCGTGTTCAGTATAGAGATTGCTGACGTTTATCGTACGCACACTACGTCACGTATACGTATACGCAAATTGTTTTCATCGGGGAAAACAAAACTTCATAGCGGAAAATTTTCCCGATGAAAACAAATCACTGACACAATCATACTGTAGCAATCTCTATAGGTGACTGTATCACGGATCACATTTTCCAAGAACACCTTCAGCACACCTCGTGTTTTCTCGTAGATAAAACCGGAGACACGTTTGACACCGCCACGGCGAGCCAGACGACTGCTTTTGCTGCTTCTGCTGTCTGCTCACCATGGCGTCCGAAACGAAAATGAGTTGAGGCTAGACCAGGGTGGCCAGATTATTTTGTTTTCATCATCGGTAGGTTCTCAAAACTTTTATCGATAGCCGGTCTTAAAGCTTTTCCCTAAGCTTGAAACCCTTTTGAGCGGGGGGGTTTACAATGAACATAAATCACGCGCAGTTTCGAACTTTCGAACCGATGTTTTTTTGAATATAGTAAAAGCACCAATATTGGCTGTGGTCCTATTTTGGCCACCTTTTGCTGATATTTCATGTTGTTTACAATTTCGAGATGTTCAGTTGCGTTCAGTTTGTTGATACAAATCATATTCATCGGTGTACATAAACATTTTGATACAAAATGCAAGAATATTGCAATTTAATCGCTTTTCAGATGTGTGGCCAAAATAGGAACCAATGGCCAGAAAAAGATCCGTCCTACAGCCATCGGTTAAATGATATGAGTAATTCGTAAATATGCGAATATTAACAATAACAATTAAGAATAACAAGTAAGTGCAAGTATGACGAACGGAACACGACATCAAAAAAGGGGGAAACAGAAAATACTATCGGACAGAGAAAGACGAATAAACGTAAAAAAAACTCATTCGTACACGGTAAGAAAAAAATACCCAACGGCCAGTTCACTTTTACCTACTTTTGACTAGTTGCCTCCTTTCCTCTTTCTAATGTTGTTCAAAACGGAGGTGCAAAATCCGGCAGGTCTGACCACCCTGGACTAGACAGCAGCGTTGTTTTATATCTTTTCAGGTTAAAGCAGAATGATGTGCAACCAAGTGGTACTCGATTATCACGACGCCGGTAAGCTACAAAGACTCCTCCCATCATGAGTAGTTTGCTATCAAGTAGCGACACTGGCTCCTTTCCTTTTGTGCAGTTTGCCAATGTCTTCCTTCTGAAGGGAAGTAAAGCCGTTGGTCCCCGGATCATGAATTGATGGATCGATAGGTAGGGTCCAGGTGTGGGAGCTGCCTCGGTAGCATTGGTGCTCAGCACGGAAAACAAGATCGACTGAAAACAAATCTCGCGTCACCTTTCAATAGGTCCTATCTACATTGATCGATTCTCATCGACTCTCTCTTTCGTAAATAACTCGGCTTCAAAAATGTTTCCTGTCGTCTTCGTCGAATTAGATGCTAGATTGTTGCTTCTTCCAGTGTGTAGAAAATATCCGGCCGTGGCGATTACAAGTTGATGAAGATAATGGATCAAAATCATTTGCACCCCTGCTTTCAAATTTGGTTACAAGAGCATTTTGTGCGGTCGTTGGGGGCGTGTGGTGCTGAATATGGACAAACAGGCAGATACATTCTATTCCTACTCTTAACTGCAATAAGCTTGGTGGCCCTGAGAAGGACCGTTTTGTTGCCAAAGTTGGCGATGATTTAACCTCCGAAACCGTAAAGAGTGCGTCTATCGCTTCAATGCGTAGACGACACATCCATGGCCGCTTACGCTTGGCGTGTTCAGTGTAGGTGGCAGCATCACGGATCTCATTTTCCAAGAACACCTTCAGTACACCTCGTAGATCAGACCGGAGACACGTTTGACACCGCCACGGCGAGCCAGACGACTGCTTTTGCTGCTTCTGCTGTCTGCTCACCACGGCGTCCGAAGCGAAAATGATTTGAAGCTTTAGTTAGTTTAAATGATCTTTATTTTAGTTTAACTTGGACGATTACCATATAAATTTTTTACTAAGTGATTTAATTGCTTTCTTCATCTTTAGGTATGGGCAAAATTCAAAATTTGTTTTACAGAATTAGTCCTAGACTTAGTACACGGTCGACCACCTTGGTGGGATTGGTTTGTTTTGTTTTTAGAATTTGAAGAGAAACTACTTAATACTACTATTTACAGCTTAAAACTAACCTACTCTACTATATACACTTAACCTACTATGTACAAATTGCTTATTAAAGCATGTTCAGAAAGATTGCATTTTTGAATAAATTTAGTTGTCATATCATCAATTTTGGAATCTACTTTGGGAATTTCTGCCTCTTGATGGAGGTCTGCTATTCTTGTGTCGAATGGACGATCTAGGATCATCCTCAACACTCTATTCTGTGCAACCTGGATTTTGTTCCTGTGGGTCTGAGCGCACGATTCCCACACCGGGGCGGCATAGAAGATCGCGGGGGCTATGATCTGTTTGTAAACAGCCAGTTTGTTTTGCCTTGAGAGGCGGGATCTGCGGCAAATGAGCGGATACAAACACCTAACCAAGGCGGAGCACTTAACTAGGGTTTTCTCTATGTGCGAGCGGAACAGGAGCTTCTCATCGAACAACATCCCGAGATAAGTAACATCAGTGGACCACTCGACCCTTGTACCATCCATTATTACGGTACAGGAGGGAGACGGTTTAAGTTTTAATGATTGTCTGTGAAGGAACATGATCGCTTGGGTTTTCGAGGCGTTGATTTTGATTTTCCACGTGGTGGCATAATCAGTAAAGGTGTCAAGGCATCGTTGGAGCTTGTTCGTAATTTCACGAGGCATCCTACCCTTGACGGCTATCGCGGTGTCATCTGCAAACAGAAAGAACACGCAACCGTCTCCTAGAGGAGGGATGTCCGACGTGTAGATGCTGTAAAGCAGTGGTCCCAGCAGACTCCCTTGCGGAACACCTGCTGGGATCGGAAATTGTCCCGAAAGGGAACTATTCAACGACACCCTGAACGACCTTTGCTGGAGATAGTTACGGGTGATTTTCACAAGGTATGGTGGAAAGTTGGAGTTACAAAGCTTGTATATAAGTCCGTCGTGCCAGACATTGTCAAACGCCTTTTCGACGTCTAACAAGGCCATGGCTGTGGACTTGGATACAGCTTTGTTACTCCGGATGTTATTCATCACCCGCACTAGCTGATGATTGGTGGAATGCCCCTTACGGAACCCGAACTGTTCCGGAAGAAGAATGTCATGTTCCTCCACAAACTTGTTTAGTCGGCTGAGGATCAATTTTTCGAACAGCTTGCTCAGCGCTGAGAGCAGGCTAATCGGTCTGTAGCTTGACGGTAGTGAAGGGTCTTTCCCAGGTTTGCGGATCGGGATGATTTTTGCCACCTTCCAGATGCTTGGAAAGTAGTGCAGCTCCAAGCATCTGTTGAAGGTGGCAGTTAGCAGCGAGTGCACCCTCGGGCTGAGATTTTTCAACGCTAGGTTGAATATTCCGTCAAACCCGGGAGCCTTCATGTTCTTACTGTATTTCAGCGCTGAGCAAATTTGTTCCTCTGTAATCCGTTCTTCTGGAGGGACGGCACAAGGGGAGGCATCTAACGTCAGGACGCACTGCGCAACCTGGTTCTCGAGTGGACTTGGGATTTTAGAGCCAAGCAAATGCGACTGGGCAATGTGCTCCCCAATCGCATTGGCCTTCTCTTCGTTGGTGATAAGCCGTTCGTCATTGACTCTAAGTGGTGGAATGGGCTTGGGGTGAGACTTCAGCACCTTGGCAACCTTCCAGAATGGTCTGGAACGGTCGTCCAGGTTCTGAACGAGCCGCCCGAAACTCTCGTTCCGGATTGAGACCATTCTGGAAGCGATCTGCCGATTCAGATCGACCATTTCGTATTTACGCTGCAGATCCCCAGTCCGCTGAAACTGGCGTCTACGAACATTTCTGAGCCGAATCAAGAGTTTGGTGTGGGAATCAATTGCTTGAAACTTACCCCTCACAGGAACTCGTCGAACGCACTCTTCGTCAGCCACGGATATGGCTTGATGGAGACCCTCCAGGGCCCGGTCGATGTCATCCACTGTGTCGAGCGGTGGGTTGTCGTCGATGTGGCGGTCGACCACGCGTCGAAACTGGACCCAGTTGACTCGATGGTAGTCCTTCCGCTGGCACGGTGCAGGGGCCACGTTGTAGCCCAGCTCGGTCAGCACCGGTTGGTGGTCCGAACTCAGGTCGTTGACGGCAACCGGCTTGGCTAATCTGGTGTTTGCCAAGAACAGGTCCAGCGTCGATGGGTTGCCCGTCGGTGATGTGAAGGTTGGTTCGTCCGGAAACCAGACGGAATAGAGACCATGCTGGGAATGGTCGAATAGCAGGCGGCCGTTCTGGTTCTGCTGGTAGTTCCGCCAGGCCTCGTGCCGGGCGTTCAGGTCCCCTCCGATTACAAAGCGGGCATTGGTGTGGGTTATGATGGCAAGGTCGTTCTTGAACTGCTGTGCTGTACCATTGCTAACGGTACATTGCCGGGGGCAGTAGACAACGATGAACCGGACGTTTCCGGTCGATGTTTCCACCTCAACGCCGACGGCCTCGATGATGGAAGTGCGGTAGTGGGGTAGGGTGCAGTACTTGATGCCTTTCTTGATGATGACCGCGACACCGCCCCCCCTGGAGCTGGTGCGATCAAGCCGGACAATGCTGTGGTCGGGCAGCCAGAAGCTGTCACCGGTCTTGAGGTGGGTCTCGGTGAGAAGGCCCACGTCGATGTCGTGCTTGCGGAGGAAGTCTGCAAGCTCAATGTTTTTCGCCCCTACGGAGCGAGCGTTCCAGTTGGCGATCTTTATGGGTTCACGGTCCATAATTAGCGACGAAGGAGATGATAGCTTGGAGCTGTTGTGTTCTTGTTGCGCAGGTGCGCTTGATGATGATGGCCTGGGCCAACAGTGTGACGATCTCATCCGTTGACAGCGGAGAATCGTCTGTAGCTTCACCGGTTGTACCGGCCAATCCCGGAGCAGGGGGATCCGTCGATGGCCCGGAGGCTTGACCGGGTACTGCAGCGGCAGCCAACTGTTGGTTGAGCGGGAGCGGCGGCACCACTGGAATTGGCCGTGATTGGACCGGTGATAACGGAGGAAAGTTCTGCGCGTTGTTTTCTGGAACCTTCTTGCGACCGGGCTGGCTGTTGGACGAGGCCTTCTTCCGGATCTCGGCGTATTCGGCCCGCTTCGGACAGGCCTTACTCGTGGCCTTGTGGGCGGCACCGCAGTTGGCGCATGTGGGAGTGGCTTCCTCGATGCTGTCGCAGTTGTCGATCTTGTGGTTTTTGCCGCATTTGATGCAGCGGCTGGCCATGCGGCAATTCCTGGTGCCGTGCCCGAACAATAGGCAGTTCGAGCACTGAGTGACGCCACGGTGGGTGGGTTTATACCGCTCCCACTTCACTACGATGTGGAACAGTGTGCGTGTCGTCTGGAGATCCTTCACGGTTGTGGAGTTCTTCTCCAGATGGACCAGGTAGAGCTGGTCACGATACTTGATGGCCTTGCTGCGGGTCATCTTGTGGATTTCGACCGGCTTGAGGCCGTTCGCCTTAATCTCGTCCATTAAGGTGGTGGTGTCCATGTCGTGGAGCCCGCGCAGCACCACTTTCAGCGGCTTGGTGGCCTCGATGTCGTGGGAGAAGTACTCCAGCTTCATTCTGTCCAAGAGGGCCTGAACTGCGTTGAAGTGTTTTTCGGCCGGGACCATCAGTTTGTAGCCTTCCGTGCACCGTTGAATGGTGCAGCGAAGGCCCTGCTTAATGTAGAAATCCAGCTGCTCCCATAGCCCGGGAGGGAAGCCCTTCACATAGAAGGGTGGCAACTTAACTTTTTTCGGCACCGTCTCAGGGTCCGACTGCGGCTGCGCTCCGTTCTGCAGGGCGGAGAACGGATTGTTGCTCAGCAGCTTTTTTGCTGCTGATACGGTGGCGCTGCTGTCTTCAGGTCTGGGTCGTTTAGTTCCGGGAGGCCCCGGCTGCGGGTCCGCAACGCCTGTCGGGATGGGCAATGGGGTTTTCTTCTGCTTCTTCTGGGCTGGCTCGGTGGTCGCGCCGTCTCCTGGGAGAGTCTGTTTTCCCGGTAAACCGGCACTCGCGTTACCGCGCGATTTCTTACCCATGGCTGGGTCATCGAGAGCGTCACTACACAACGCGGAGCTAATTCGACTTGCGAACGAACGAACGAAACTAGAGAGAATTCAAATCGACTGAACTGCTCAACAGTGTTCTCCACTGATGATTTGAAGCTAGACAGCAGCGTTGTTTTATATCTTTTCAGGTTAAAGCAGTATGATGTGCAACCAAGTGGTACTTGATTATGACGACTGCGTTTGGGAACAACGTTTATTTCATGAAAACAATGAAAAAAATATAACTTTATATTTGTACTTTGGACAATGCTTGACATTACCACTTTTTCAATAGTTTTTTTTGTTGAAAATCATCAGTTGGAAGCATTGCGTAGACATATTTCTGATCGATTGGTGATAAAATCATTGAAATTATTCCAGGGCAGCTAAGTTATTAATGTTCAAAATCTTTCATAATTTTGTTTCGTGTTCCATTTTTGTTTTCACAAAGTGTACCACAGTATAGAAATTAAAGACATAGTCCTACGTCAAAAGGGCTGCGACCACTTTCCATCACCAATCACTCGCGACACTACGGCTTCAGTTCACTAGTACACAGCTTGGAAGACGCAGCACCAGCCCTTCACCGGGTGAATCAACTCGTGACCAACACCGAAATTAGAACCAAAAACTGGGGAGTGGTCACGTTCAAACTAGAGCCAAAACACATCGTGTGGCACATATAGTTACATTAGAACTCTAAAACAAGCTCATTGCTTGTCACTTTAAGAATTCAGGCCAACACCTAAAGTTGTCCCCTCCCTCCTAACACTCTGAGAAGTTGCCCGAAATTTGATTGAGGGTCATATCTCACTATAGGTGGATAAATTCAACTTTATATTAAGTTGGATGGCTAACTATCAAGTTTAGTGCCGATTGTATTTCAAATCATTGATTAAAAGGCAAGTGGGCGTTCTCACCTCCGGTGAGTTTTAATCTGTCCTTCCGTTTTACACACCTTTTACAGATATAATAAAAACGCACGATTTTCGATCAATTCGCTCGCAGATGAAAATTCCATTCCATTACAAAACAGTAACCAATTTTATTATTTTTTAACATAAATATTAAAATAACACTTGTCGCCATACTACAATTTTACACACACATTGCTCATTTGTTAATCCCCCCTATTCTGCGAGTCACGTGACTCTCTCTCACCGGTGAGGTGACAATAGTCCCCTCGTGTGAGATGACTCTCCATTTGATTTGCATGGAGAGTCACCTCACACGAGGTGACAATTGTCACCTCACCGGTGAGAGAGAGTCACGTGACTCGCAGAATAAGGGGGAATATCTCTTCACTCAGTAGTTAGAATGTGTTTATTTATTTTTTTAATTCAAGCTCAACATTTAAATTCACACCAGTGAGTTTTTTCACTGAATATCCAAGATCTTTACATACCTACTTCAGTTATGTAAAGCCAAAACGATAACGGTTTTTCACCTAAATGCAAATCTAGCATTTTTTTATGTTTCAATAGCAAGCGTGCAGAATCAACATTTCTGTTTGTTAGCTGAGATCTCAGTAAAATTCTCGTTTGTTAGCTGAATCTCGGTAAGTTTTTCACTAGTTCCAGCAAACTAAAATGCCGAGCTATCTCGACAAAAAAAAACTAAATGTGTACTTGCAAAGCATGCCTATCGCACTGGTAATCTCTATCCTATTCAAAGTGAATTCACTACTGTTTAAAATTTACACACTGTTGAATTCATAAACAACATCCAAACATATCACAATATTTTCAACAATCAACAAATAACACAACATAAACAATTTTCATGATCCAATTGCACCATCAACAATGTTTCAGCAAAACGATGTCACCACTTATTGTTGCTCAGGCCGTGCGTGGGTTCGAATATACTCAAGTGCACGCAGGATCGCTTCCGGTATGGGCGGCGGTTGAGGAATCACATCCCCCTGTGGATTGTATCCATTTTCGTCGGCAGTGTAAGTGATCTGCACCACTTCCCCTTCCGGGGACGTGTACGAATATCCACCCGTAGCGGATACACCACCTTGACCTTGTTCCTGGGCCTGGGTCCCGTCCGATAACCGATATTGATAGAAGTAGGTTCCGTCTGGGTTAATGTTCTGCTCCTGTTCTAACACTTCCACTTGTTGACTGCTGACTGAGATCCCCAACAACATCAGTAAGAAGCTGACTATCGTTATCTGAATTGGAATTAATTTATGATGACATCGTTATCTCAATCGTTGAAATCAAGTTCAAGTTTTACCTGTGGCTTCATTGCGTTTCCAGTGGGAGATGAGCAGCGACTGAGATAAATATCACTAAATGGTAGATCGCCAAACTCTTCTGCTTTTATATAGTCGCATAGCGCATAGTAGATGCCTAGATACTGAGGAATCCGAAAGACGTGACGTAATGAATCAATAGAGGAAAACCTGCCACCGATAGATGCTGGCTGCTGCTTCTGTGCATCTTGGCAGTGAAACAAGTCACGTGACATTGCTCGTCCAGTTTGAATGCGTAAGAGAGGATTCAACAAATAGCTCAGCGCAGTTGAGCCTAGGCGGTGCAGGGTCAAGTTTCGGAAAAGATGTTCCGTAATATAAGATCAAAATTAAAATATGGCATTTACCTATGTGAAAATAAATAAAGATAATTTAAATATTGAAGTAAGTAAAATTTTCCGAACAACCCTAACCATCTTGCAACTGAAAGCAAAGTAGATTGAATATTTACATCAAACCTCAAAGCAGGGGTTAATTGCATCGCGTTGAGTATCTATCTCTGGTCATCGGTGGTAGATCTTCGATAATTCCTCCTCCACTCCCGTCATCCCCCGGTTCACTAGGGTGCTGGCTCGCTCAGTACCAGTTTCGAAATTTGGGTGTCACATTAGGGTGCTTCATTTTAAAAAATTAGCAACCCCAAAATATGAGTCTGTACCAGAAAAGGTGAAGATTGATGATGATTTAGAGGACGCACAAAAGGTTTGTAATCAAATTGGCGTCCAATGTTTTTGCTTCGATCATCCTAAAACACCAGTAAAAAAATTGATTAGGCTTCTAACTAATCAGTTTTTGCCTTGAAAAAACATTGAAAACCCATTAAAATATTGATTTTTATATTGAAATTCCATAACTAGTTAATTTATCTCAATGAGCCCTTGGACACATTGCCCCCTTCCAACCAGAAAGTGGATACCAAAATCAATGTGGGGTAGATGCGCTATGTATTGGATTTGACAGCCACCACAGTTTACTCCTGGTGGCCTATAAGATTGTTTTTTAAATGAATCACCCTAATGTCACATCAATGGTTGCGGGTTGCAATAGTCTAGACGCCATCTCGAGTCTTATCTGTGGTGCATAAATCTATGCCATCTAAGCCGCCAGATACGCATTCAACACCTTCATTTACCGGTTTATGTTTGTCAAACTAAACTAGCCGCATATATTTACATATTTTAAATTGTTTGGTTGACAAAGTGGGCATCAATTGTGAGATGACCCATCAGCCGAGCCAAAACAAATGGCCTTTGAGGATGGGAACTTGTTCAAATTGAGATATAAGAAGGTTGGTAACGATGCTTGCTTGTGTGTGCAATCATATTGGTTCAGTGGTTAGTCGATAACTGAATTTATGTATGGGCCCAAATTAGGGGCATTTAGGCCGACATTACATCCATTTCCCCTATGTCTCTGAAAGGTAGATCAATTTGTCAGCGCGAATAATTGGGTAATAAATTAAACAGCGCTTTCTGACTATCAAAGCTTGCGTTCCACCCTGAAATTATGAGTTTTTTTTTTCTTTATTTTTGTGATTTTTAGCCGTAGGCTAGTTCATCACATTTGAGAGTAGAAGGTCAGGCTTAGGGCCTGCCTCTAAGGAAACGTTTCAGTCTAACATTAACGTAACGTAAAACTGGCTCTGAGACAACATTAAAAAAAAAACTTAATGTAAAATGGGAGTTACATCGGGACTGTGGTGAGGAATGGATGCGCGAACAAGGTAGAGCTCCACCGTAAGAGACAGTGCCCTAGTCCGGCAGAGATACCCCGACGGCAGGAAAATAGGAAGATGGAAGAACACGGAAGAACATTGGCCAACGACGAGAGTGCTATATTTGGTTGTACAGGTGGGCGTCCTTCAAGAAAGCAATAAGCGCAGCCAGCGTCGAGGGGTCGTTGCCAAGTAGCTCCCTGATGTTCTCTGGGAGTCGGTGTTGTTCCCGTAGCCTCTGAAACTCTGGGCAGACACACAGCACGTGTTCCACCGAGGCAGGGATGCTGCAGATTGGACAAACCTTGTGGAAGGGTGTCCCACCAAAATTGTTGGAAATCCTCGCATGGCCGGTCCGGAGTCTTGAAATGATCCGTTGGTCCTTATACTTGTGGCTGTCTAGCCAGGGTCGTACGGTTTCTTTGATCTTTCTCAGGAAAGTGGTCCGCGACTGAAACCATTCCTCCTGCCAGGCTTCCATGATAATATTCGCGATCCAACGCTTGACGTCTAGGAGTGGTACGTTCCTGGTGAAGCGGGGACCAGATGGACCGGATCCCGCCAGCCTGTCCGCAGCCTCATTTCCAGGAACACCGCAGTGCCCGGGAATCCACGTAAAAACGGTTGAGGGTGGGACATATCGTGTAATGGCTTGTATCCAGGGGTGGCCCGGGGCTTCGGCTTCCAGCGCCTGGATAACGCTGTGTGAGTCCGTTACCACAAGGATCGGTTGATCTGCAGGAGTGATGGCTGCATCAAGAATAGCAGCGGCTTCTGCGGAAAAAACGGAACACTCCTCCGGTAGACTTTGACTTGTTGCGGAGTTTGGTCCTGCCACTCCGAGTCCCACTGCAGCCCGTGATCGCGATCCGTCCGTAAAGCGATGAACGTGCCCCGGATAGACCGACCCAAGAAGTTCTGCAACTGAACGCCTCAACGCTACAGAGTTATCTCCGGCTTGGAATCCTCTCTTAATCCGCTTATCTATTTTGATAACGTTAGATCGCCAACTTTTCTCTCCATGTCAGTGGCCCTGGCCCCCGGGGGGAGGTCAAGGTTGGCTGCAGTGCGGAGGGCTCTGTTCCCCTCGTTGAGGAGAAAGACCCTATCATTCCCGGATGTCTTAGCAGCGAGGGCAGCGGCTTTCGTAGCAGTAGCTGCAGCAGGTCGATAGCGGAAAGGGAGGACTCCGATTTCCGCACAAGCAACGTCTGCAGGCGTGGAAGGTAGAAGGCCGGATACGATGCGTACGTAGGTATTGAATACCGGAGTGAGGATGCGGTTCAGCTTCTCGGTGGCTAAGCAGGTAATTTCAATGCCGTAGAAAAGTCGACTATCGATAACAGCCCGGGCGACACGAAGGTGGATCTCGCGGTTACTGGAGCGGTGCGGGCGGGATATTGTCCTGACGATGTTGATGCGGCTACGACAGTTTTCTTTCACCAATCTGAAGTGCTGGTCGAAACTTAGAGTCCGATCCAGAACTACCCCCAGAACACGTACTGTTTTCTTAAGCGGAATTGGATGGTCCTGGATGATGAAGGGTGGTCCCCGAATCAGATGGCCCGAGTGGCAGATATGGCACCGTACACTCTTTGGAGCGGAGAGCTGGAAACCAACAGAAAGCGCCCACCTGCAGACGGCGGAGACAGGTGCTTGGGCAATATTCCTGGTCCGTTTAGTCGTTCGTCCCGTTACGACGATGAGTATGTCATCGGGATAGACGATTACGTGCACGTTCTTGGGCAGTCGGCTGAACACCCCGTTCATTGCCACCAGGAATAGCGTAACCGCTATGACGGATCCCTGGGGCACTCCAGTTTCCTCGGGGAACGGATCCGATCGAGTGTTCCCGACAGTCACCTGGAAGGTACGATCAAGGAGGAAATTCCGTACAAAGTGCGTGATGTGGCCTTTCAGGCCCTCGCCGATGAGCTGCCTGATGACGCCAGGCGTCCACGTCCTGTTGAACGCCTTAGAAATATCAAGGGATACTAACTCCGCATGGTGACCGTTGTCCTGGGCTTCCTTGAGTACATTCCCGAGGGCTGCAAAGTAAGTGGAGGAGCCATGTCCTTGCCGGAATGCATGCTGCCGTTCGTCAAGGAGACTGTTAGACTCCAGGAACTGCCTAAGTCGACGATTTACCATTCTCTCCATCACTTTTGCCGCGCAGCAAGTGAGCGCAATCGGCCTAAAGGAGGAGGCTTCTCCACTCGCCCCGTTGTTCTTCGGAATGGGCACTACCAGGCTTTGTTTCCAGAGGTCCGGATACGAGTCAGTGAGCCATAGGTCGTTGAAGAGGGCGAGTAGCCTCGTTTTTCCGTCGAGGGAGAGGTTTTTTAACACCGGGTATCCAATATCGTCCGGCCCGGCAGATTTACCTGTACTGTTGCCGAGGGCAAACTGAAGCTCCCGGAAGGTAAGAGCATCGTTGATCTGGAGGGAAGGGACATCGGGTGGAATGCGTAGGTCACGAATGCTGCTTGTGGAAGGTTTGACGCGCTGGACGAAATCGCTGTCGTAGCCACTGACAGCAGACAGGCCGCCAAAATAGTTCCCTAAATTGTCAGCGATGTCGTTCGGTTCTGAGATCGTGGTGCCATGAGCTTGGATAGTAGGTGGAGTAGACCGCCGCTTGCCACTCAGAGCGTTGACGCGATTCCACAAGTCGCTCGACGATTGGGATTCGTCGATTGAATCCAGGAAATCCATCCAGCTGGATCGCTTTGCGTCACGGATCACCTGTCTGCACGAGAGATGGCGTTCTCGGTAGACCTTCAGCGCTTTCTCCCTACCAGGATCGTCTAAGGCTAGGCGCTTAAGCCGGCGTAAGGCTTTGCGTCGCGCTTTTACCGCACATTTGGTATCCTATATTATGAGTTTTGTCAAATCACTTTTATGTGTGTGAAATGTGATATTGAACCCTGTTCACCTCTTCTTGGTTATTACTTCTTAACCGGATCCTTAATCTAAGTTATTGGAGAACTTATACGGTTGATAATTGGCAGCTGTCTAAACCTTTAGAGTCTGTTCATAAACTAGGTAATTTTTGAGAGGATGCCTTTACTTCATTTATGGATGATCCCTAGACTGATGCACAATTTGAAATTTTTGCTCCACAGTGTTCAAATGGTTTCAAATCGGGTCCTGATTAGCCTCCGAAAGTTTAAACTCATTTGATAAGAAACTGACTTGGCAGAAACCATTTGAAATTACTATGGGAAAACAAAACTTTTTGTTCATTGTCTTCTAGCCTTTTTACATATTCTACTGTTAACAAATTCTATTACTATTCTTATGGCTACAACTTTGCAGAAAATCGTTTTTCAGCCAAACGTCAAATTAAATAGTTATTGAGGGGGGAAATACAAGTAAAACAATTTTTTTATCGATTTTTTATATTTTACTTTAATTTTTTTTAAATGCTACAAGCACGAGGAAGGAGTCATCTATCGCCCAGTATCGCCGATTAACCGTAAGTTCCAGAAATCATGTTTTTACACAACCCAACACTTTAAACGCGTTTTTCTCGAAACGGTGTTTTCCAAATTGGCGGGAAAGATAACTCAAAAAGTTCCAAATGACTTGAAACCTGGCGCATCTTAAAGGAAATAGATTTTTACTCTATGTGAACCACTGATATTATGAAAAAATTAACAATAAATAATTTTCAGGTCTGCCTAAAGTGGAAAATAACAGTGAAAAATCAACTTTTTTTTCAGATTATTTTTCCTCTAAATTTTAAATCTTTTTTTTTGGGTTTTATAGGTTCACATAAAACAAAAATATTTTCTGAATAAGGTCCAACTGATAAAAGTAAGTTTTGCCCATTTTTCAGGTCTCTAGAACGCCCGCCAATTACCAATCCCCACCGGAGGCGACCTCCTTCCGATGTGACCCCAAGGAGCCACAGAGGTCACACACCAATGAAAAAAAAACTCAAATGTAGAGGAAGATTTAAGCAATTTAATGCAAAAAACCCCAAACGTTTGCGTTGTTTCATTTGCTCACAAAAATATTCCGAAAATCGTCGAGTTTTTGACGTGTTACTTGTATTTCCCCTCTTAATTGTTTAAGAGATTGATAATCTTATGGCAAGATTAAGCAACTGTATTGTGGGCAACACTGTATTCTGCAGTATGACATAGTAGCCATGATTTTTTTTCCTCTATTCTACGCGCCATAAACACCAATGTTGCCTGCTGAACAGTTGATTGAGCATAATCATAAGACATCAGTGACTTGAATCATTAATAACGTTTGTTCCTTACATTTGATCGAAAAGTGGTCTTGAACAAAGTTGTAGCTGAGAAAATTTCCATCAAGCTAAGCTATTATGTTTTAAAGTAAATTTTCAGATAGATATGAACCGGCATTATGGTTTCTCCATTGTAATTCCCATATAAACTTCAAATGGTTTGTGCCAAATCAGTTTCTCACTAAATGCGTTCAAATTTTGGAAGGCTAATCAGTCTAATGATCCCTTATCAGTTTTTGCATTCGAATCGAAACCACCGGCATGGTTTTGTTTTGTTGCAGCAACTTTGCGACTGAGCTAAGAGAGCCAGCATAGCAAAAAAACTATATGTGTTACATTCCAAACTATAACGTTGCACCAAAGGTTTAAGTAACAGTAATACAAAATGTTCTACAAAGAAAAAAAATCTGAATTTTACTTGATGTTAACATCCATGCATGCAAACTTCCTTTTCACATAAACTAGCAGCTTGCAAGAAATATTTCAAACAAAGGTTGACAATCTTTTAAATTTGTCGATCCTTCATGCAAAGCTTTGAGTGTGTTGGCAGTTGTTGAGTACTTGGCACTGATGAAGTCTGCAAGTAGTAGACGAAATACACGTATCTGTCAAGCTCTTCATAAAGGTTGACAGTTGCATACAATAAATGGAATGTAAACTTGTATGATATATGACGCTCCATTTATGTGCATCATAGTAACGGAAATTTACACTACTTTTTTTTAGCTGTTTACTAATGTTGGACAATAAAAGTTTAAATTCATCAAACAATTAATAATTATTGAAAGATAGCATTCCGTACTGTAACATCATTCAGATTATTTTATATGATATGAGAACAAAATCACGAAACCTCAAGAGATATTTAATGGATGCCATATGGGAAGATAATCAATTGTGGTAGTGTCTTTTTAAAATATATTAATGTTTGTAAACTTCAATACAATCCCGCATAATCAATAACCATACAGCAGCGCCTAACCACCAATTCCGGATATTATCCCAACTCTATGCGGTATGGTCGCACCATTTATGATATCGTTTGTGAATGGTACCCGTTTGTAAGGGATATTATCAAACTATAAGCTTTATAATGTGAATTAAATTATTTGATGCAAATCATGAACATGTATTCAACTTACACTTTATTAAAGTGTTAATGTAACTCTAATCCATGCGTTTTTTCCCTTGAATTGTTTTCCGTCGATCTTGTTTTCCGTGCTGAGCACTAATTCTACCGACACCAGGGAGGCAGCTCCCACACCTGGATCCTACCTATCGACCCATCACCTCATGAACCGGGGACCAACGGCTTTACTTCCTTTCCGAACGAAGGCGTGATCAGAGATGTTATGCCTCAGAACATCCCGGCAGCGCTGACTGGGATTCAACCCAGGCCTGTTGGGGTGAGAGGTAATCACGCTTACCACTACACCACCGGCACCGCTTAATCCAAATCGTTATCATTAGGAATAAAATCTGATAAGCTTTTCATGAAGTAATGAGATCTGATTTCCAACTCAAGAAACAATATCTGTATCGATCCATTAAAAACAAAAATGAATGCCGCATGATTTTCTGATCAAAATCAACATGTTCAAGTGGGTTTCCGTACAGAAGAAGCTGCAGCTAGATGTTGTACAGAACCTAATGAGTGGCGTTAAGCGTAAGGTGCGAGCGCATGGTTATGGTATTGAAGTTGAATGAAATAAATATGCCAAAAGCTTCCCGAGCAGAGAATGAAAACAAAATGAAAACTAAATCTGATATTTTGATATAAGCGATCGTGATAACATATTTTGCCTACCGTGTGGTCGAGTAATCATAACAAAAATGAGATCTAAATGGTATATGAAGGACATCAATCATAACAAAAATGAGATCTAAATGGTATATGAAGGACATCAAAAAGATAACAAATCATGTTTTCTTGATAACAAATCCATGTATGCGTTTTGATATCAGTAATATCGTTAATAATAAACAAAATAAGTAATCAATATGTTATAGTTATATGGTAGGAAAACAAAAAATAAAAAAAAAATAACTAAATTAGTTATTATTTTGATAGCATGATTTCAAATTTGGCAATCTGAAAGTTTTGAAATCTGTTGGTTGATATCAAAATTCAAAATCAAAAAAGTTATCAATAAGTTGTCATTTATTCAAAATAAAAACAAACCTATATTTCAATCAGTTCTATCGATATCTATCTTATATCGATTAGTAAATTAAATTCACAGGTAGATTAATATCAATAAATGTTGTAAAATATAACTGTACAAATCATAATTCAAGCTGAACACTGCATTAGGTCCTAAGTAACATTGACAGATTCTGTAAAAGAAGCTTTTATCTAGCATTTAATACGACAAACACAACAAGAAACGGTTTTGTGCTTAAGTTATAAACGAAAGAGAGTGTCGACGAAAAGAATCGATCAATGTTACTTATGACCTAATGCAATGTTCAGCTTGAATTGTCTTTGTGATGTTCATAAATAAAATAGCAAGAATGCTGATTGACTCGTAAGAACAAAAAAAATGTAGATTTCATTGATAAATGTGGATGCTCTTTTCAAAAAATATCAAATTTTGTTTTTAATTATAAAATTTAAATATAAAATAATATCAAAATATGAATTTAACTGAAATTAAAAAATAGTATATCAAAATATGTTAGAAATATGATTTCAAAAACATAACTTGATATCATTTTTATATTATTTTGATATCCGACTTTGCTAGCGTTGCTAAGGGGCTGTCCATAAACTACGTAGACATTTTAGGGGGGGGGGGGGTTGGCAATTATCCACGGCCCATACAAATTTAATTTTTTTTATTTGGACAATTGGGGAGGGGGGGGGTCAAGAATCCCAAAAAACTGTCTACGTAGTTTATGAACAGGCCCTAATGGGTTATATTTTATTGTCTGAAAGTTTGAAAAGGATCGGTCAACTAGGTAATTTTCTACAGCGTTTTTTCCGCGATGCAATTTGATGTGGAACACCCTTTAATGTTCGTTGTTCTCTTCCGTTTCAACAAGTTTAAGCAAAAACTTTTTTTCTCGAAAACTGTTAGTCGGATCGGTTTGGTGTCTTTGGCAATATTGCAGGTAATAGATGAGACTATTTAAAAAAAATATGCAATCTATTAAAATTTACCCAACTTTTTTTTTTTTATTTCAAATAAATCTTAAAGGCAATTTTTCTCTAAAAAGGATTTTTTGTATTTTTTTTATTTGTTGATATGCTTTAGGGGACAAAAAATGCCATCTATTACATTATAGGTCAAGATAAAGAAATTATGGACAAAAAATATCTACTTTCAAATCTCTTCATCTCGAAAAAGGTGTGACTTAGAAAAAATTTACTTGAGTGATTTTTTGTTGTAAATTTGGTGTATTTTCATTACATAAAAAGAAAAAGTAATGGGACCAACTTGAGTTTTTTAAAAAACAACTTTTTAGTCCATCATTTCTCCATATAATAGGTCATATAGCAAAGATATCTAATTAACAAGATATCCCACTAATCAATTACTCGTACAAGGCATATAGTTACCACCCTTATGTGATCGCAGTGCTATCTGTTGAGTGCACATTGAAACTGTTAGAAGTTCCCCGCCAACTTTACCACCAGGGCTCAATTAAAGAGCCTACATTTATAAAGAGGCGATATGTCAAAATTGGAACAATCGATTGTCTGTCAAAGTCATAGGAAAAGTCATTCCAATCGAGCAGAAGACCTGTCAAATGGATAAGATGTACACAGCAAAAAAATAATTTTGATATCACGTCAAAGTGGATGCACTACAATCATGTCGAAAATATGGTGTAATATTACTTGCTAAAAAGGACAAAATTATCATTAATACAATGCATGAACTGACATTACGCTGCTTTTACTGCATTTGTTTATTTATGTGGTCATAAAAATTACATGAAATTTTCGACATGATTGTAGTGCATCCACTTTGATGTGATATCAAAATTATTTTTTTGCTGTGTAGTCTCTTTATAAATTCAGGCTCTTTAGGTTCAATAACTGACAGGTGTCAGCATGACAGATGTCAACGCGGACGTTGATGATCAGCCGAGGGAAGAGGACGATATCATCCTCGAAGTCATCATCATTAAATTGCGATAGCAAGATGCTTACTTGTTTGTGATTGCTTCGATTTTCAATCATTACCACTTTATACGCAACAGAAACACTTGAGAAGATAATCACACATCGAAGCGCGCATCATCACTGGTATCAGTAAGGTGCAAATCTCTAACAGTAATTGATGATTTGCGGAGCTGTTCTTCAACATAAGTAATCTTAATAAGCATAGAAGTAAACATGGGAAAAACCCCTTCCATTTCTCTAGAGAATTATTCCAACACCCCAGCCACTGGAAATGTAAAGTATCGAAATCATTGCTAAACGTAATATAATATGCTGTATTCTTCGGCCAACGCAGCATGCTAATTTAAAATAACAGACTAAAGTGGTAATTTTTATACGATAGATGAGGAGATGAAAGTATATAATTGATAGTTCCGTCAGAGTACGGCAGTGTGAAAATTGCACTGGCGGGGGGGAATACCCCTCACCATCCCTCTCCAACGAGGGAGTTTGGTAGAGAGAGATGATCAAACCGATTTGTACCTTCCTAAAGTTTTTCTTGCTCGCTTTCTACTGCAATTTTCACAAATTCTATACTTCCATCTCCTCATCTATCGTAAAAAATTACCCCTTTAGTCTGCAATTTCCACAAATTCTATACTTCCATCTCCTCATCTATCGTAAAAAATTACCCCTTTAGTCTGCAATTTTCACAAATTCTATACTTCCATCTCCTCATCTATCGTAAAAAATTACCCCTTTAGTCTGTTATTTGAAATTAGCATCTTCAACTATGTAAACTTAATCATATTTTGTCGTGGTGTGTTGTGGTTTTGAGATGATCGATGACCGTGGGTTAATTTTTGCTTACATTGGGTTGGGATGGGACCTGATTGAAACGCTTTGGACGGGGAGGGTGGAATTACCAACTCCCTGTTGTTAACATTTAGTGAATTGCAGGTGGGCTCTTCTCCCCACTCATAAGGACATCCCCTCGTTTGCTTGTTCTGTATAGGATTGGAATATTTTTATCATTGGAAGGAGATTTTTCTTGCTCCCGTGGATCATGCGTAAGTGTCTCTGCTTACGGGTCCACCCTCCGTTTAAGGCCCTTCATACTGTGGTAAATTGAATACAACCAGGTATCGTACTTGATCAAGTCATACCAGGTGGACAGTCCACTGTCTAATGGCTGTGTCTTGCAACAATGAGTGGCATACTTTACATAAATACATACATATATACATACATACATACATAGACACATAAGAGTAAGCCTCGAGCTTCATAGACATTGACACTGTACTGAATACTGAATACTGAATACACTCAATTGATCATCAGTTGCGTAGTAAATTAGAGGATTTTTTCCTAGGGCGGTCTTAAAACAGTTTTGACTAAAAAAATTTAGTCAACCGAGGATGCTGCGATCAAAACGAATAATCATAAAAATGTACTATGTGATGAAAAAGAATCGCTCTTGACGGTGGAACGCAACGTTCAATTCAATTCGAGCTAGAAAATTTCGAAGTCGAACTTTGCCATCTTAAAAGAGTCCAGTTGCAGACATAACGCCAAAGGATATTCGATGGTGGCAGGATTCATACGGTTTGTGAGTTTTTGTTTACGTTACGATGTAGCACGCGCCACGACAGAAACGTTGAAACGGACATGCGCCCCATCGTTTCTTCTTTTGACGTATGCTGCATATTCAATGTTATGCATGGTGTCATTTTTTTTTGTCTTGTGATCAACTTGTTTTTCCTCATCTGTCATAGTTGGTGATATATTCCTGTGCGAGCCAGGGTTCGGTGCGTATTATCGTAATTGCAGTGGACTTTTTCCCAAAAAATATAGTTCGTTTAGTGAAACATTTTTTTGAGGACAATTGGTTCATTTTATTAATTTAATTGTGTGCTTTGTGTTCCTAATTCTTATCTGAAGCGAACATTCAAACCGTCAAGTGCTGAGGAGACGGGTAAGTGAACGGTTGAATTTTCTAATCCGTTTTTCTCCTTGTTCGGCTTGAAAAATTAGATCAAAACAGTTTCGCTTTAGCTTGGTTTCTGCTAGAGGTTCATTAATAATTCATTTGGTATTGATTTTGTAATAATACCATAGTTTCGTATCGATAATCGTAAATTTCTCCAGTCGACATTTGGAGCACACTCATTTACGATGGGGCTCCGTTTAGCTGAGGAGCAAGCAACCTTTACATGCTTCAGTACCAACCCTCTTTTGCGCTCGTCCTTGCCGAACTGCGATAGTATTAGAACTCTCCTTGTGTATATGGGTATATGGGGAATCGATAAAATGTGGTCAATGCTGCAGCAGACACAATTTCAGCGATTAGGTTTGCATGTGAATCCATTCGAAGGGCTGCGCTCATTGTTTTTTTTTTAATCCGAAGAAACGACTCACCCGATCAGCATGGAACCCTAAGGCAACTGGTTGAATCATTGCCTATGTTGTATTATTCGTGTATATGACCACATCACTATCATAGTGCTACCGCTTCGCCTAGCTTACTTCAAACAAGATTTTCAAAGAGGTCTTGACTGTGACATTGAAAAATTATTCTTCCCGAATATGGGTGTACAGGTGAAAAGAGCAATGGGTGACATTTGAAGTCAGTCATATTAAATTCAATGAATAATGAAACTTGCTGCGTAGTCGGGTAAACAGCTCGGCAGCAAAATCAATCAGCCTGACCATCGGTCATGCAAATGAGTTATATGGATGTGGACACTGGAACTTGCGGAAGGTGAAAAGCTTCGTGACTAATCATCTGCTTATGATGCGTGAAGTGGAATCATTGGACGACGATACGAATCTGGAACTCCTTCGGCGGTTGATTTTTGCTACAGCAACTTTGTTAGTGTTTTGAGATAGAGAAAATCGATGACCAGAGTAGAGTGAGACGGTTTTATTGATGATTGATGATAATGATGATGAGTATATTTTTCAACGGTCTCTATTCTGCACGCGTTGCTCAGGGAGGTGAATTTTCATCACGAATACGTGACCGGAGATTTTTCGCCTAAAAATCCCACCTTTCAGGCTTTCAAAAATTAATCATTTGAAATCCGAAGTACCAGGGTGTTATGTAAAGATAAAGTCGAGATTTTATATAAAAAAATGGAAATCACGTTGAAACAAAATACTTGAGCTAAAATCAAACACGTGATCAACAAAACAACACAATTTGAACAATTTGCAATTTTTTTTCTAAATTACTACCGCAAACGTTAGCATATCGAGTCATACTTACTAGGGCATAATACATTTGTCAACTAATTACTTACATTACAATGCTAGGTACTATTGAGGCTATTTCCACTTGTTATTAGAAAACCTCTAGTTCTACATGCATTCCACAGCCAAGTCGCTGGTATCACATATTGTTCAGCATTTAATGTATACAATTCCTGTAAATATAATAAGAGTAATTACAGATAAGTTATATAATTTATTTGACACTTTCATAAACCATAAGTCGCCACCTTTGATTCTTAAATAGCGTCAATAATCGATTTCCGGCCTCTAGACGTCGTCCCCGTTCCGAAAATACATATATTGTAAGGTATTTGATAGTTTTTCATAAACTGGAAGTCACCATCTTGATTCGAAAATTGTGTCTATAATCGATTTCCATCCTATACACAGCGTGCCCGTTTCGAAAATACCCATATTGTAAGGTATTTGAAAGTTTTTCACGTACCGGAAGTCGCCATATTGGATTCCAAAATAATTTCAATCATCGATTTCACACTACTGTTCAAAACAGATGGATTTAAAGTGTTTTGCACTTCAATACGATGTGAATTGCTTGGTCAGAAAGGTAAACATCGAAAGCAAGAGTTGTGACTTTATCCTATCAACCCGCCTCATATATGATGACAACCGTGGCACAGTGAGATCGAACGAAGACTCCGGCAGCAGCTCACCCCAACAGTCCATGATCGAATCCCAAATCAGATCCATTAAAAAGATATGTGACAGATCTGGCCTCTGATAGTTTTGTTTATATATTTGTCGATTCATTTTTAGAGTCGGTAAAGTAGAAGTCGATAAAGTAGAATATTGTAGAATATTGAACTATGATGTGCAAAGCTATTGATATCACCATATGAGGCACATAGAATCCAAGTGTGTCACAATTCAAATCCATAGTGTTCGGGCATGGTTCATAGCACAAAATTCACACATGAAATGGATGTGTTTCACAATATGCGCAAAATCATGTGTTGATGACGTGTGGAATTTTTTGAGTGTAAGCCAGAAAAAAGATCGCAGTAGGCCGCGCTTGAAAGCTGACGTGTTTTTCTTTTGCTGCGTATTTTTCGTAAGCGAATTAAACACTTTGTGGCTTTAAGATTGTCAATTTGTGTGCTGAAATGTAGTTTCAAGTTTTCATAAAGTTATCGTATAGTGATATATCGTGTTTTGCCTGTGTTTGCCTTGAATGGCTCGGTTGACCTTGAATATAACCTCCAAAATATACGACGCAGCTTCAGTTCCATTGTTCGGTGTCGATTTTCATTGCCTCCCTGGAGCCCGATCGCTCCGGTTGATGAACTAGCCCGGGAACGTGTTGATAATGTGTCCGTCGCGAGTTTTGGTGATGACCATAAATGCGACATTATAGAGAGAGTCCTTCCATAATAACACTGCCGGCCAGTGGGGGTTAGAGGAAATACACACACACATTCCGGCGAAAAAGCTAAGCCAACCCGACACCAACCTGACTTCTACCAAATCCCAACCCAGCCTGAAATTTACCCAAAATTAACCCGACATATACCCAAAATTTACTCGACATCAACCCAACATTGACCATAAATGTTGACTTACATTGATCCGACATTGGGTCGATTTGTCTGTTCGGGACTATTTTGTTGGGTTTCTTCCATACTCCACTGTCGTATATCAAATGATAGCGAGTGACTCAATTGACAGTGACAATGAGGTTCGAATGAGAAAGGGGCTCTTCAAATGATGGGAATGTAAGAATTCGTTTTCACAGAATTGATTGAATGGTTGTATTGATTCATCTTCAATCGAATGATATGATTGTTCACAACACGTAAAATTGTAGCTGAGAGTTTACTCGACGCAAAAATGATTCCGTTGCACATCGTCTACTTACAAAGATAAAGTATAGTTTGCTATTTCTCTTTACTCGACACCGATGCTAGACACGAATTTACTGCTGTCAGTTGGGATGGATGTTTCGGGTCGCGCTCGGATGTAAAGCTAAAATCCACAGTTTGGTGAGAATTGTAGCTGGTAAGTTTTATTAGCTTGATGTTCGAAGCCAATGTGATACAGAGAGAGAGGTGAAGCAGATCGTGAATTATTGTTGTATTAGTAAACCAAAAAAAAAATCAACGTAAACGCAAGTAGTGACGTCACTAATTGCTTGTATCGTACAGGGGTTTTACTCACACAACTTAACCGATTGCTTCACCTCGGTAATCCAGCTCATTGATTCGAAGCTACGGTATCACAGCTTGTAATCGCATTGAATAATATCATCGAGGGCTATTTTTAACCTTTTCTTTGGCATTATTACGTCTCCACTGGATGTCCGCATCGTGCTCTCTGGCCGTGCGGATCTATTTGCTTTTTACTGAAGGAAGTGTTACTACTACCTAAAGCTACAACAAATTTAAACAGCACTTTTCAGTGCTCAACCTGTAAAATTTCTACCTTGTTCAACTTTATTCCTCTTCGATCCTTGCTTGGACCCTACCCGAGGTAATCCTTCTTGGATATCGATTTGGAAAATTCCTCTTCGATTCTTCAGATTCTTATAGTAATCTGCTTGGAAGTCGATTTGGATAAAAATTTACTGCCGCCATGGCGTTTAAGAAAGGGGCAAACTCTTGACCCCCCTTCTGAAGAAATTAATTTGAGTAATCAATTTGATTTGCTCACGGATGATGAGAATGATCCATCATCCAAGAAAAATTCTAGTAAACTTTCCCGGCTTAATGCCAAGAAGGAAAAGATTCCCCCTATTGTGATAACCACTTCCGATTTCCATGCTCTTCGCATGGAACTTTTGAACTTCGTGAAAGTTAAGTTTTCACTACAAATCGGGGTGAATGCCGTGTATTGGCTGAAACCTTGGACGGATTTAAATGTCTTCTCAAGTATCTTACTGAGAAGAAGCACAAATTTTTTACTTACGACACCAAAACTGAACGTGTGTTCAAGGTTGTCATGAAAGGACTGCCCAGTGGTGAATCCCTGGATCAGATCAAAGATGAACTGGCAAAATTACTTGGAGTTGTGCCACTCCAAGTAATCAAAATGAAAATGAAATCCCGTTCTGGCGATTCGCGCAACGGGATTTCTAATGATTTTTATTTAGTTCACTTCAAGTCTAGTGAACTAAACAACCTTAAGGCCTTAGAAAAAGCTAGCCTTATGCTCCATGTCCGAGTGAAGTGGGAACACTTCAGGAAGACTGGAGGAAATTTCCAAAACCTCACTCAGTGCCGTAAGTGCCAGGGATGGGGTCACGGAACTAAAAATTGCTACATACCAGCTAAATGCATGAATTGTCAATCGCAAAGGACGACTGTCCTGTGAAGGAAGATCCTAAGAAATTTAAATGTTCAAATTGTGATGAAAACCACAAATCCAATTTTTGGGAATGTAAGACTCGCAAAGCGATCCTACAATCTCGTTCTAACCGACAGGTAAGAAACGCTCCACGTTTCCGACCAGGTATAAATTCCTCTGCTGTTAACAACGGTCAGCGAGGAACAAATTCTACATTCGTACCCGTAGGTACAAATATCACCCCTGCTTCAAATTTTTCATCTGTACCTACTCCCCTCGCTGCTAACAATGTTCAGCGAGTTAATGGAGCTACCTATGCTGCTATTGCAGCGGGTAGAAATCAAAATACTAACCAAAGTAATTCTAACGGAAATTTTGACAATTTTGACTTAGGAAGCATTACTGCCCCTAAAATGGAATTTTTACAGAAATCATTAATTGACATGATTTCTGATATGCTTAAATCTAACTCCATGTTTGATGCTATTCAAACTGGAGTAAAATTTGCAAATAATATTGTCATGACTTTAAAATTAAGTAATGGATTTTAAAGCATTAAATATTGTAAATTGGAATGCTCGATCTCTTAAAGATAATGAAGACGAGCTATTTAACTTTTTGAGAGTTCAAAACGTGCATATTGCCGTTATAACTGAAACGTTCCTTAAAACTGACCATAAGGTTAAGAAGGACGCAAATTACTTGATTTATAGAAATGATCGTCTTGATGGACCCGGTGGTGGCGTTGCCATCATTATTCATAGACGAATCAAGCATAAAATTCTTTCTTCATTTGAAACCAAAGTTTTTGAAACTTTGGGAGTTTCTGTTGAAACAAAATTTGGACAACTTACGTTTATAGCTGCCTATTTGCCATTCCAATGCGTAGGCCAGAAAAAGAATTTTCTCAAGGGTGACCTCCAGAAACTTACCCGTCATAGGTCTAAATTCTTCATTATTGGTGATTTTAATGCAAAACACCGCTCATGGAATAATGCTCAAAGCAATTCCAATGGTAATATTCTGTTTGATGATTGTTCTGCAGGTTATTACACTATTCAATATCCAAACAGCCCAACATGCTTTTCTTCTGCAAGAAATCCCTCCACTATTGATTTGGTCTTAACTGATTCATGTCAACTTTGTAGCCAACTGGTTACCCATGCTGACTTCGGTTCTGATCACCTTCCAGTAACTTTTGAAATATCCCAAGAAATAATTTGTAATCCCAACAGCTCTACTTTCAATTACCATAGAGCTGATTGGGAGCAGTATCGAACATTTATGGAATATAACTTCGATCCAAACATTCCTTTGCAAACCAAAGATGAAATTAATTATGCTCTTGAATCTCTGACTACTTCTATAGTTGCAGCAAGAGCAGCCTCAGTACCAAAATGCGAGGTTAAATTCGATTCAATTATAATAGACGACGATCTTCAGCTCTTGATCCGTCTTAAAAATGTCCGTAGGAAACAATATCAAAGAACACGCGATCCTGCCATGAAGGTTATCTGGCGGGATTTGCAAAAACAAATTAAAAAAGCGATTCTCTGCCCTGAGGAACAAAACTTTTGAAAATAATATTTCTAAATTAGACCCGAGTTCCAAACCCTTTTGGAAACTCACAAAAATTTTGAAAAAACCTCAAAAGCCTATTCCAGCGCTTAAAGAAGGTGGTAAAATTTTGATCACAAATTTGGAAAAAGCTCAGAAACTTGCTAAGCAATTCGAGAGTTCCCATAATTTCAGTTTGGGTCTTACTAGTCCTATTGAGAATCAGGTTTCTCGAGATTTTCTGAATGTTGGACGAAGTAAGGTCTATAACTAAAAAGTTTCAAAATATGAAAGCTCCAGGTGATGATGGAATTTTCTATATCCTCATCAAAAAACTCCCAGAGAGTACCTTGTCTTTCTTGGTAAAATTATTTAACAGATGTTTCCATTTGGCATACTTTCCTGATAAATGGAAAAATGCAAAAGTTGTTCCAATTTTGAAACCGGATAAAAATCCAGCTGAAGCTTCTAGCTACCGCCCAATAAGTTTGCTTTCTTCAATAAGTAAACTTTTTGAAAAGATAATTTTGAATAGAATGATGCTTCACATCAATACGAACTCAATTTTTGCAGATGAGCAGTTTGGATTTCGCCATGGGCATTCAACTACTCATCAACTCTTAAGAGTTACCAATTTAATTCGTTCAAACAAATCGGAAGGCCACTCAACTGGAGTTGCTCTTCTAGACATAGAAAAAGCATTCGACAGTGTTTGGCATGAAGGTTTGATTGCTAAATTGAAAAAGTTTAATTTCCCACTTTATATTATGAAATTAGTTCAAAATTATTTAACTGACAGAACACTGCAGGTAAATTATCAAAATTCCAAATCTAATCGACTACCTGTTAGAGCAGGAGTTCCTCAGGGTAGCATTCTTGGGCCTATATTGTATAACATTTTCACTTCGGACCTCCCTGATTTGCCTCAGGGTTGCCACAAATCTTTGTTCGCTGATGACACAGGCTTTTCCGCTAAAGGAAGAAGTCTTCGTGTTATTTGCAGCAGACTGCAGAAAAGTTTAGATATTTTCTCTTCTTATTTACAAAAATGGAAGATTTCTCCCAACGCTTCCAAAACTCAACTTATAATATTTCCACACAAGCCTAGAGCTTCGTTTTTGAAACCTAGTAGTAGTCACATAGTCACTATGAACGGAGTTCCAATTTCCTGGTCAAACCAAGTGAAATATCTTGAATTAATACTTGACCAAAAATTAACTTTTAAAGATCACATTGAGGGCATTCAAGCTAAATGTAAAAAATATATTAAATGTTTGTATCCTCTTATAAACAGGAAATCCAAACTTTGCCTGACGAACAAACTTCTAATATTTAAACAAGTTTTTAGACCGGCCATGCTTTACGCTGTGCCAATATGGTCTTGTTGTTGCCTTACCAGGAAAAAAGCACTTCAAAGGATTCAGAACAAAGTTCTGAAAATGATTTTGAAGTTGCCTCCCTGGTACAGTACTACCGAGGTACATAGAATTTCGAATGTTGAGACTTTAGAACAAATGTCCAACAAAATAATGAATAATTTTAGGCAAAAATCGTTCGTTTAATTCCCTTTATACTTAGATAAGATTTAGTTTTAGTTTTTAGTTTTAAGATATCAATTGTTATACTGACATGCAGGTTAAAAAAAAAACCTGATTAAAATACTTAATTGCCAAGACATGAACAATGTAAAAACACTTAGATATATATCAAAATAATTAAGGCTGGTACGTTACTGCAGTAACTGGAGCACCTAGGTTAAAAATGAAATGTAATTTATTTTGAATTTGGAACAAATAAAGAGTTAAAAAAAAAAAAAAAAACTGTCTCCACTGGGACTTTACGCCGGCCCTCCACTTAGTGTTCTTTAAGCACTTCCACAGTTGTTAATTGAGGGGGTTAGAGAGAAAGGGGTGTAAGTGACTTTGATCGATTCTCTTCATCGACTTTCCCGTTTGAGCCACAGCTTTATAAACAGATTTTGCGTTATTTCTGCCACATAGTTTGATAAAGGGGAGGTTCTCATCTAGCATCCAGAATGGCACACGAATCAAGGAATGTGTCACTTACACCCCTTTCTCTCTAACCCCCTCAATTAACAACTGTGGAATTGAGAGCTTTCTAGGTATGTACCATTTTTGCATTAGTATCATTCTGTTGCAAGCACAATCATAGTCTATGCCTAGAGAAGTCAATAAATTGTTCAATTAGAATCCTAGACGAACCGAAAATCGAACCCACTCAGCCGCCATTCAGTCATGATCTTGCTTTATCACTGCACCTTTATCGACTGAGCTGAGGGAGATCTAGCACTTTATTACCATTAGCTGACTGCATCTTGATTTGCATTCGATCGAAAAGCGTTTTCCAAACCCAACAAGTTGGCGGATATTTCTAATTTAACCCTTAAATGCATAGTGTTGCCATTTGGCAACATACCTATGTTTGTCTTTACGCATGGTGAAACAACATTTTTTCGGGCCGTTTTTTGCATTACAACGAAAGTTTACACATTAGCCGACAAATACGGTAGGATGAATTTATATCTCTTGTTCCGTAACAGTAAGTGCAATATATACCTATCACAAGAAAAAAAATCACAGCAAAAAAAAATGTGCATTTATGGGTTAACTGCCATTGCGCTTATATTAACGTACATTTATTTGAAAATATACGCCAAATCTAGTATTAACTATGGTTAGGCGGCTATATTTGGTAGACTTTTATATATATAGTTTTTAAAACGTGTAACCGTGCAATCAACAGATTTACTCTCCAATCAACATAGCTCATCACACATTTCGCTTCATCTAGGTCGTATTACGATTTCATTTCACGCACGCAAATATTGACATACTTTTAATTGTTGAACATGTTCGACCGGTCCATCTGTTTGAACCGTATACAGGTTGCACGGCCAGGTAACACAGTGCTCAGAATAGGGCAAAAACAGTACGGGATGGAAGGTTATGAAAACATTGTTCGAACACGTAGAAACATAGTCATCAACAGTTGTGAGCTCTGAACGGAGCTGAAACGTGCCCTGGAGCTCCGGGGATTTTTTTCTCTCTATATTGTAGGTACGGTGAAAAATATAAATGTTTATTTTTAATGAAAATTTATGTCTGCAGCCCCCGTGGAAAACTGATGAGGCGGTCTGCCGAAGTTGGTGGCTTGCGATGTGCATTCTGGACTCTCCAGGGCTCAATATGTCATCGGTAAGGGATGTCTGCATTCAGATCGGATTTTTTTTAAAGATTTAAATAAGTGTCCTATTTGTTGTAGTTTGCATGACATACTTCCAATATAAAAACTCATCAAATTGGCTGACTATGAAGAGCGTGCAGTAAAACATCCTTGTAATCTACAGGATCATCCCTATTGCTTCCGAGCAGCAAACTGGCGTCGGACGACCCGAGCGTTTGTATCATTTCATTTAATTTTATGCCATTCTTATTTATTTATGCACTTTTTCTGCTTCATGGTTTCAACGCTCTGTGCCGATTAGATGTCTAATGGTAAAGCATTGTCTCCATCAGGATGACACGGATGGCACAGGGCAGAATGCCTCGCGATCGAGCGCGTGTCATTCAGTTTTTTTTTTCAATCGGTCAAGAGCGCAGACGATGGAAAATCTGCCAGTTAAGGTACATCGGGGCAAGTTGAAATGCGGGATAAGTTGAAACGGAACAAATTTACTTTTCTTCTGAAAAAAGTATTTTATCCTGCGTTTTGCAATAGGGTAGAATTCCAGATAAAAGATGAGTTTTTCAGAAAGATTTAAAGCATTTCATCTTGCCTCATAGCGGCGCCGGTGGTGTAGTGGTAAGCGTGATAAACTTTCGACCCAGCAGGCCTGGGTTCAATCCCAGTCGGTGCCGCCGGGATGTTCTGAGGCATAACATCTCTGATCACGCCTTCCTTTGAAAGGGAAGTAAAACCGTTGGTCCCCGGCTAATGAGTTGATGGGTCGATAGGTAGGGTCCAGGTGTGGGAGCTGCCTCCCTGGCGTCGGTAGCATTGTTGCTCAGCACGGAAAAAAAAGATCGACGAAAAACAAATCAAGAAGAAAAAAAAACAATAAAATGTATTCTATTGTGCGCTTATTTCTTTAATATTTTATGCATATTTTTCTGTGCACTACCCACCGCAATTTTAATCTTTTTTTTGTCTTTATTATTGAGATTTTTAGCCGAAGGCTAGTTAATCTCTGGCAATTTTCATCGCAAAACTGCTGCAATATATGTTTTAACTTACTACCATTTTGTTATGTCATAAGGCTGATGCAAATATTACTTTTATTTTATGTCCGGCATCACTCAATTAAACTCATTTGAGGGGGTTAGAAGGAACGGAGTGTAAGTGACTTTGATCGGTTCTCTTCATCGACTTTTTATTTTGATAGCCACAGCTTTACAAACAGATTTTGCGCTATTTCTGCCACATAATTTGATAAAGGATGTTCTCGTCTAGCATCCAGAATGGCACACGAATCAAGGAATGTGTTTGCAGCTGCATTATTAACGAAAGAGAAAGTCAATGAAGAGAATCGATCAAAGTCACTTACACCCCTTTCCTTCTAACCCCCTCATTTAATAATGTATTTATAAATTAATAATGAAATTATTCTTTGTATTGTTTTGAGAAAAAGCGCAGAGCGAGTTACGACTCTCAATAGGTCTGAATTTAATTTTTCGCCTTCAATATGTTGTAAGGGGGTGACATAAAATAAAAATAAAATTTGCATCAGCCTAATCACATATAAAATTGTAAGTTTTTGTGTTATTATCCATGATTCAATATTTTTTCATATAGAAGGCGCTTTCAAGAAACTTTTCATGCACACTTAATCTAGCTCGGTAAAATCTCCAACAGCCGATTACCTCGGCATTTACTTTTGCTGATATCTCTGCAAAATATCTGTTTGTTAGCTGATATCTCTGATAAATTGCAGGCTTACTTGGCTGTTGGAATCTCGGCGAAAATTTTCAAGTGCGTGCAACAACATCGAGTTTATGTTATTTTATTATTTTACAAAGAGCCTCAAAGTTTAACTTTGGAAAAACCGTTTCAACTTGCCCCGGTGTTCCTTATCTATTCCATTATGCATCTTATTTGCTGGAAGGGTAGTATTGAAGCACTCATAAACATGAATCATTGTTTGAACGTCACTTTCATGCGATTTATGTCTATCGGGTCCGGGTTTAACACCCCAATTAGGACACTTATAAAGACATAAGTAGATTTTCGCCGGAAGAAATTGGCAACATAGACACGAACAGACCCGAAAGAAACGAATCGAGGATTGTTCTTTTGCATGAGCGTTGCCAGATATACCGATTTATCGGTATTTGTACCAATTTTTGAACATAATACCGATATACAAATAAGGTTCCTCAGAATACCGATTTTTGAGATTTTAAACCGATTTATACCGATTTTTTTAATAATCAAAATGATTATTACCTGCCCGTACTCACTTGTCAGACAAAACTATTGTGACAGACTTTTATCTTTTGGAATATGTTAAAGTTTGTGGGCCTTGCTTTAAAAATGTCTTATGCTTGATACTCTTTCGACTAGTGTTTCCATTTGCTCTCTGTTTTTGGCTACCTAGGAATCAAGAATCAGCTGTTGGCTTATTCCGGTCAGTCCTAGGAATCGGAAAATATTTTTATCTCTAATGTTACCGAAAAGGTCCATCAGAATGATAATTTGTTAACTTTATGACGTTTATTTGATTACCCTAGCAGCACACTTGTCACCTGAACAGTTGTGGTTACTTATATGTAACTTACTCCAGTTACAATCAAGTTGCAGCAACTTAATGTGATGGTAGTGTGCTGCTTTGGTATCTTCTAACTGTTACCTGTTACTTTCTTCCACCTTATTTCGACTTCCCTCAGCGGAAGCTTCTTATGGCTTTGCTTGCAAGGTACTTTCATCTTCTCCAGCCAGTTTTTTGCAGCTTCCTTCGGAATATTGTGCTAACTTACCCTAGAAGATTCCACCGATTTCCACTGTCTTTCGACTGTCCCAAACTAACTCAAGAAGTATCTTCCAAACTACCTCAGGAAGTTTCTTCCATCTTCTCCAGGAAGCTCCTTTAAACTTCTACTGAAAGTATCTATCGAACTATCTCCATGATATTGTTCCGGAGGATTTTTTCGACTTACATTGGAAGGCTTTCCCGAGCTTCCCTAGGAAACCGCTACTCCTGGAATTTTCTTCAGATTTCCGAAACCGTTGGATGTGTCATTCGATTTTCTCCGAAAGTTGCTTTAAATTTGCCCCGAAAGTTTTTCCATATTTTGCTTGCAAGTTCCCCTGATGTTTTTCCGACTTTTCCTAGAACTTTCTTCAAACTTTCTGCAGAAGAGGTTTTTTCTCCTTTCTCTGGAAGTTTCTTCGATTTTTTTTAAAAAGCTAATTGAAACATTCCCTAGAAAATCTTCCGAATTTTTGCCTCTCCTGAAAATTCGAAAGAAATTTCCTGGGAATAGGGTTACGGTATGTAATGTGGGTCTAGTCCTTTCATTCGGCCTATCACGCAAATAAATAATTAATTAAGGAATATTACACAAAAAATAAGGAAAATATTGATCACTGATGGTTGATAAATGTGTACCACACACAAATCAATTTATATCACAACATTTCAATACATTTTCAGCTCTCGTAAGTAATAAAACTGGTTGAGAATATCACAATGTTCGGAGTTTTTAGCCGCCATGACTTATAAGGTTAAGATGGGAAGGTTGCACTGACGATCATCAAATGGCCTGATTATGGCATTTATTGAATGGAATTACCTGATAATACACACTAGACGTAAAACTCACAGTTACTGTTTGAATATTTTATGTTTATTTTAATTGTTTAACAACGTTTTCACAAGTAAATCATGGACCCAACTTTAGGGACACATTTCTTTTCTATGTTCCTAACTTTGGCCCATGAAATTCATTTGACAGCATATAGCAATAAGAGTAACGTCAACAATGTTGTTTTGCATTTGGATGATAAGGAACGAACAGGAAGGGAGATTTTTTCTGCCAAACCTGTATAATGAACATCACAATGTTCTGATTTAGATATTCTGCGGTCAAAAGACGATAAGCGAAATTTTTAATTTTTAATTTTTAAATTGAGTGATTTAATGTAGTTTTCGTAAAATTTTCTCTAAGAAATGTTTTGAGGAATGAAGAGCATTAAGTTAACAGTGATAGTGATAAAAAAAAATACATCAGAAAACGTTACCAAGAGCGTTTTTTTGAGGATCAAACAAGATAGGACGAAGTTGCATCCATAAATAGACCCAATTTGGGGACAATAGACCCATATTACATACATTTCCCTCGTGAGTTATTGTCTTAAAAAAAGTAAGTTTTTCAACTTTTCGTGGTTTCTGATAGCAAACGACATGATAAGCATATCTAAGCATACCATTTAGCAGTAGAATATCGTTTGCAGGTAAATTCATTGATGAGTTATGATTAAAAACGTAATCGATGGCTGCATATTAGACCGAGGTTAGGGACGTATACCCTATTTCAATTAACTTCTCAAAAAATCCGAAAAAATTTCCAGAGAAAGGAAAAAGAAGCTCTTCTGGAGGAAGTTTGAAGAAAGTCTAGAATTCTTAGTCCAAAAGTTAAAATTTTCGCTTTTGAAAACCGCAACAAACAATTAATTTAAATTGTAAATACCGATAAATACCGATTTTTTAAAACCATTGATACCGATAAGCCCGAAAATAATCTGGCAACGCTGTTTTGCATACTCACCTTCAGCTGTCAGTGCGTTCGTGTAGTATAGCAGTTCAGATCGACAATAAATTACAAGAAGCAAGTGCAGTTTTACCAATATGAATAGTGTTGTAAATTAGTTGATAGAGGGCAGTGGATTTTCCAGATTTTTCGTCGTCTTGCCAGATACACAGACAGACGACGTATGTTTCCAGATTTTTTAAATATGTTCCAGATTTTCCCAGATTTTTTAAACATGTTGCTTTAAAAGTATCACTGCAATTCATTTAACCCCTAATAAAAAATAAAAATCCAAAGTTGCTACATTAATTATTAAAGGCCATCAACGTTGGACATTATTGGAATTTGAAGGTAATTCTGAAAATAGTTCACAGTGAAGGGTGAGGCGAATTCCTTGTGTAATCAAAGGAGAACTTCAAGCTAACTCTGAGCAGAGTTCCATCCATCTTTTTGGCCTTCGTGGTCGTGCGGCGATTCCCGCTACAGCCGATGCAAAATTTGACAACCTGAAAATTTCCCTACTGATCTACTGGGAGTGGTGTGTTGTCCGTTGTTTAGTGGTTAATACTCAGTCTGTGCAACCTTTGGTTGAAGACGGTGTCAATTTTCTTGTCTACTCTGATGAAAATTGCATGGAGATTTTGTAAATATAGGAAATACAATCCGCAAGAGAAATCATAGAACATTCTTATGATGAAACTTAAGGAGTATGCTGATACGAATCGTAAGAATAATTTCGAAGGAATTCTGTCCAATGTTTCTATGGAGATTGATTTTAATAAAATTTTAATACATTTTAACGGAAATATGCGCAATTTCTGGGAGACTTTCAAGTCCATTTTGGCAAAGTACTTGAGTACTTAGGAAATACTGAAGAGGATTTCAAAATAATTCTGACCTTACCTACAACGCAGTTCAAAGAGAATTATCGGATAAGTCTGAGAAGAGTGTGAAAGTCATTCTGAAGAGTTCATCAAGAAAATAAATTATTATTTTAAGAATTTCATAGGGAAAACTGGACACAGGGAGTCCAGGGAATTGTGGAATTGTAGAGTATGTATAAGAGATTAAAAGAGGTAATGCTATGAATTCTGCTATGAATGTTACTGGAAAAGATTATTTTAGGGGAATCCAGAAAATAAGTATGATGAAATTTTTGGATCATTCAAATGGAACTCAAAAAAAAAGGGCTGTGAAGAATTCCAAGTAAATTCAGACTAGCAAAAAATTCATGATCTGGGACCCAAGAAAAAAAAGAAATTCCGGAATTTATAATCATTTCAAGATCCTGATCTGATCAAACTCAGGGTAATATTAGAATTATTTAAAACTAATAAAATCTTTATATTCTGGTACTGCATCAAATAGTAAGGACTACATCGACTATTAGTTTTAAAAAATCCATCCCATCAAATTAGCTTAATTCTTTGCTTCTCATTCCTTTTAAAAGAGTTATATAAAAAAAAAAACAATTCTAAAAAATATTTTCTGCAGTGTTTTACCCACATTTAATTCAATTTTTGAACTGCTGCGTAATGGATATTTAAACTTTTTGAGCACACTGTGTCAATACTTTTCAACTTTTGGATGATTTAGCATCGCTAACAAGTTATTTGCTATATATAATTTATTTAAACATGTAATTCATAACCATTCTAGTACTTTAAATAAATTCCAGATGATGATACTGACCAATTCACTTTGATTTCAATAGCATTATGTTAAAAACAGGATATTTTGGAGCATTCAAGATTTTCCCAGATTTTATATTTTAACTGGTCAAGAGTTCCAGATTCCAGATCCAACACGCTCGCATGCCTGAATCTGGTTTGCATGCTTTCACTCTCTCTGGGCTAAAATTACCGACCATTTCGCTTCCTGAGTTTGATGGGGACTACATGCAGTGGCTAGGGTTTCACGATACGTTCTTGGCATTGATCCACTTTAACAACGATGTACTAGAGATCCAAAAATTCCACTACTTAAGGGCAGCTCTAAAGGGTGAAGCGGCGCAGCTGACTGAATCGAGAAATTAACGACAGATACGCTAACGATTATATACTGAAGCTGCGACACCTACAGGCTTTGTTCGACATCCCATCCGTACGAAAGGAAACCGCTACCTCGATTTCCAGTGACATATGAAGATATTATGCAAGCTAGGAGAGCCGACTGAATCTTGGAGCAGCATTATAGAGCATCTCATATGCACAAAGCTTCCCGATGATACGCTTAAAGCCTGGGAGGATTACACTTCGATCAACAGCGGCGAATGCGAGTATTGGAGTCCATTCTGGTGAATCATCACCAGCCAATGTCCTTTCCGTTTGGCTCCACTTCTGCTCCCAATCTGTCATCGTGTGCTTCCACTTCCAGCTCTTGTAATAAGTATCCGGCGAGTCTTCCGGGAAGTTAGATATCTAATAATGAGTGGTTATAACTATTTAAAATCAACATGGTCAAGAACCTATCTGGTCACTGGATAACTGGAGAAAATCCTGAAAAACCTGGAATCTTCAGGGAAGTTTATTTTACCTGAAAAAACCAGGAATCCTCAGGAAATTGCCAAAATCTTTTATCAATCAAGTTATTTACTCTTATTTTTTCAGTGAAATAATTCTTGAATGGGTTAATCTTCACTAGTAACATACATTATTACACACCAGAATTCAGAATCGATTTCCAGGAAAACAGATTGCTGAACTATACTTCCAGCAAATATACATTATACTGAATAACCAGCAATGCGGAAAATTTTGCTGGATGTTCAGCTACCCGCATGATCTATCAAAACAGGGATGTGTTTTAAGTTTTATATTCCCGCGTTTATTGTTTTCGTGGATCGAAGTGCACTTTATGAAAAAATTCTTCGTGCACATTACAAGGATAATGGCAATCAAATATCTACTGTGCTTTTTTAAATAAATAATCATCATGCATAACACAGTTTACTTATTCTCTAAGCCAATTATCAAACCTATACACTTGAAAATAACTAATTTTACACATGATGGAATCTATCTTTGACATAAAGTATGAGACGCAAACACACATGTCATGTAAAATTAAGGGCTCCGAGACTGAAAAGTTCGATACTCGTCGAAAACTTCGTTTGATTGAATTGAATTTCGCGTCTGTTATGACTCAACTTTATGTCAAAATTGACACTCCTATATGTCAGTCTCAGAGCATCTAAATTTACATGAATTTTTCTGAGTGTGTAATCAATTTATTTTGCTGGCTACACAGCAAAATGGTTTTTACTTGGATTTGCTGAAAGAAGCAGACGCATTTCGCGCCAAATCGTATTCAGAGCTGGCAGCACCCTCTCAGATTTCAATGAAACTTTCTGGATGTGTGGACCTTGACTAAATATGCCACTTTGCATACTTAGTTTTTCCAAAATTTATCTAGACTAACATTTGAGAACGGCCAAACTTTTTCTGCCGATTTTTTTTCAAAAAATATTATGGAAAAATGACAACTCCTACGAAAATGTGTTGTATTGATGACTTTTAGGGAATTGTCCAAGTCATCGAAAAAAAAAATACTGGAAAAATATCATTTGAGACCTACATTGAAAAAAATTGATTTTTAAAATTTAAAGTCGATTTAAAAAAAATTGCCAAGTTCGATTTGGATGAAACTTTGCCTCAAGATAGGTAATTATGTTTACTACCAACAACGTGAGATGGGCACTTTTAAGGAAAAAAAGTTTTTCTTACAAAAACTTTTTCATGGCTGAACTGATTTTTCTTTTATTTGCCATTTTCACACAAAACTAAACCAGTGAAGCTCAAAATCATCTCAGAATCCAATGAAGCTCAATTTTCGATTCAATTTTGTCTAATCAGCACTTAAGTTCACTTTGATTAATCGAGAATTTCATATGAAAAGGGCTCATGATGCATTTCTCGCCAAATCGTTTTTGGAATTGGCAGCACCCTCTCAGAGTTCAATAAAACTATTCGGACATGTAGACCTTGTCAAAAAAAATATCATTCCCTTATTCTGTTGTCTACTACTGATTAAATGTGAGAGAAAAAAGACAAGATTTTTCATATATCATTTATTTATACATTTTCAATGTTTTAACCTATTTTCATACATGCTATTTTTTCCTTTTTCCAATCAAGTTAAATATTTTTGGTTCATCTTCTGAATTAGAATACCTTTTTGCCGCTACTTTGTCACCAGTTATAGACACAAAACTGTGGAATTTCTGTGTGCCAGATATTGTCTTTGTGCTGTTATATAGTTCTTCGAGTTCTTCTGACATTTCGATGTACTGTTCAGTGGATATGTACTCGAAACGTAGTTTTGTGATATTTTTATCTGTTTGTTCAACTGCCCAGTTATATAATTCTCGTGGAGTTGTTATGGTGTTTCCATAATCTCGAGCAAGACTAGCTCTCTTTGCCATTCGCTTGAGAGTGCCACCAATGGCATCACAGGGACCTTTTCCAAGAGACGTTGCAAAAAAAATGCCATTCTGCTTCTAATCCATGCTTTGACTGAAAACTACACAGACTAGCAAAGTTTTTTTTTTTTATTTTTGTATTCTGATGCTGCCCCATCTGACATAAAAGCAATTTTAGAAAAATCTCTCGATTGTTTAATAAAATCTATAATTTTTTAGATGAACAACTGAACTGCAACTGTATCGTGAGTCATTACTTCTGATATGATAATGAAGCTAATATTTTCAAGTTTATTGTCTTTCTTATAATAAACTTCAAATGGATGTATTGTTGCTTGAGAATTATTCCAGTGATATCCTTGAGCAGCGTTTTTGATAATGAATAAATAATTTTCATTAAAATCATGAATTGCTAGAATTTCGCCTTCTTTTAATAATTATTTTTTATTTCTTAGAAAAGATGACTGTTGTTTGTAAATAAAGTCATGAGTTATAAGTTTGTTAATTTTATCAATGAGATACGGAACAAATTCATCAACAGGCTTGAATCGTTTCCAAATTACAACGATCAGTATTCAGCCACTGTTGAAACACAACATCTTGTTTGTCATTTGATTCTAATAGCAAAATAAGTTCCTCTTCAATATGTTCATTGGAAGCACACTTTTCGCAAGCACGGAAAAAGCAATCAGTTGTTCTAGTACAAATATTACAATGCATTTTTTTCTATTATTGCATCTTGTGACATAATTCTTAAACTGTTGATCATTAATTTTACATTTTCATGAATTGTACAAATACATACATTATGTATACCAGTAGCTAAGAATTCTAAGTTGCTATAGGAGTATCGGATTTTGCCTCAGTAGTAGACAATATAATCAATAATATTATTTTCTAATGATATAAGCCCTTTTCATATGGAATTCTCGATTAATCCAAGTGATTAGTAGCTGATTAGACAAAATTTAATCACAAATGGAGCTTGGGTTCTGAGATGATCTTGAGCTTCACTGGATTAGTTTTGTGTAAAAATGGTATGTTAAAAAAAATCAGTTCAGACATGAAAAAGTTTTTGTAAGAAAAACTTTTTTTCCTTTAAAGTGCCCATCTCGCGATGTATGGACGGATGGTAGTAAACATAATTACCTATTTTGAGGCAAAGTTTCATCCAAACCAAACATGGCCTTTTTTTAAATCGACTTTAAATTTTAAAAATCGATTTTTTTAGTGTAGGTCTCAAATGAAATTTTTTTCAGTATTTTTTTTCAATAATTTGGTCAATTTTCTAAAAGTCATCGATACATCATATTTTTGTTGGAGTTGTCATTTTTCCATAATATTTTTTTGAAAAAAATCGGCGGAAAAAGTTTGGCCCTTCTCAAATGTTAGTCTAGATAAATTTTGGAAAAACTGAGTATGCAAAAGTGCTTATTTAGTCAAAGTCTACACATCCAGAAAATTTTATTGAAATCTGAGAGGGTGTTGCCAGCTTCGATTCGATTTGGCGCGAAATGCGTCAGCAGTGAAATTTTACTGAATTTGCAGTAAAGAGCTGTCACTTCTGCGACATTGTATTTTGCTGGTTGTTCAACAATCATATTTTGCTGGATGAATTACTGTATTTCCAGCTCGGCAAAATCCAGCAAAATTTTACTGGTTTACGGCAATTAAAAATGGGTGTGTAGGCTTGAATTGTGTTTGTTAAGGAAGGTTCTGGAGCATGGATATTTTCTTCAAATTTTAAACTTCGACTTTTTTTTTAAATCTTGGACCTAATGAAATCAAACTTGGAGAAATTGTCAAGAATTTGGAACGAAAATAAATATTCAAGACTATGGACATAGAAATAAGCTCCAAGAACTCAGATTTTAAATAAAGGTTTTTTTTGCAAAAGCTTCGAAGCTTATCAACTTTAATGAATGAATTTGATGAAAATTTCCAATGATCTCTAGGAGTAATTTCAAGGGAATTCAGAGGAAAATATCAGAGGATCAGAGTTGGTTGGAAATGCTATCTAACATGAAGCTTTTGTATGATGTGGCAATGTGGGGCTTTAGGTAGTGATGAAACGTCGCTAGAAGTATTCCACAGCCGCAGGCAGTATTTGAGCAAAGTTAAGCGCACACTTTTTGCCTGTAGAGTTGAAGACATACTTCAAATTTCCGTGTGGCCCTTCGCTCTTTTTCAACTTCTATTCAATTTTCATACTGCCGTACTCTAAGGGAACTATCTACCTACCCTCTTCTAAGACCATTCTCTAGCTAATAAATTATCACATGTTAGCTAATAAATTATGTTAGATAACATTTCCAACCAACTCTGAAAATCGCAAATTTCGCGTATGAAGTAACATAAAACACTTTGAATGTATCAGAGGATGATTTTTTAGCAATGGTAATTCTGAGGATTCCTTTCAAATTAGTTCTGAGCTCTGTCCAGATTCCAAGTGAAATTTATGGAGAATTACAAGGCTTCTGAGTAGAATTCCAAGGGAATCTTGATCCTGAGTAGAATTCAAAGTAAATGTTCAATTCCAAACATAATTCAAAAAGAGTTCTGACTAAAACTGCAAAGTAATTTTGAGGAGAATTTTTAAGGGACAACGGCGCCGGTGGTGTAGTGGTAAGCGTGATTACCTCTTACCCCAGCAGGCCTGGGTTCAATCCCAGTCGGCGCCGCCGGGATGTTCTGAGGCATAACATCTCTGATCACGCCTTCCTTCGGATGGGAAGTAAAGCCGTTGGTCCCCGGTTCATGAGTTGATGGGGCGATAGGTAGGGTCCAGGTGTGGGAGCTGCCTTGCTGGCACGTCGGTAGCATTGGTGCTCAGCACGGAAAACAAGATCAACGGAAAAAAACAAACCAAAGGAAATTTTTTTTTAAGGGATTTGAAATGAGAACTCCAAGGTACTTGTAAGAAGAATTAATCATAGCATCGAGCAGTTTTGAATGACCTTCAACTAGTGTTTTTGAGACAATGAGGTAATAAATTCCATATGTTTCTAGCCTATAATAAAAAGACCATATATTCTCAAAGCTCTAGAAGAATTGTTTTTCAAATATTATTCCAGGACAATGTTCGAGTGGTAGGAAAACGTAATTTTAAACTGCTCGAATGATGTAATTAATTCCATGAAATGAAGGAGAATCCAAAGGGAATTTGGAAAATAATTCTGCAGTTGGTCCTAATAGTACACACTTAAAGCCCAAATGCAATCTGGACGCAATGAGAACGGAAACGGAAAGTTTGACAGTTGTCACAAATGACATCAAGATGCCTAACTGAAGTCGATTTGGAACTAGTTTTCAATTCAACAAGTAGCATTGCTCAGATCGGGCTTTTCCGCTGCATTTCGAGTCTCTTATGTCTAAATTTTAGATAAAAGTTAATATAATTTTTAATATAACGGGTGTTCAAAAAAAAAAATGATAATGATTTCAGTGCCGTCCAGCGCTCTTGTGAGAGCATCGCGACTAATGTCGTTTTCGTTTTTGCGGTGTAGCTACACCGGTGCTACACTGCCGTACACCAAAAAATGTTAGGGTGTAGATATAGGATGCACTTTGTTTACAAATAAATGATGTTGAGCTGTCAAAGACTCGCGCTTATTCCTGCTTACACTACACCACCCAAGTAGCATTTCTTATTTTATTGTACTCTATTAGTGGTTATTGAGATCAATTTCATAAAACCGCCAATAAAATTAATAGCTCCAGCACAACCTTTTGATAACCGCTATAAGATCGTCATACAGCTTAGTGGACCACTCTTGATAAGGTTTATAAAGCATGTTTGAGAATCACAATAAAGCTGTCTTAAAACCTTTTGTCAGGAAGCCTCATACTCTACAAAAGGTTCTCATAGCCTCTATAAGAGTAATATTGTATCCAAGCAGTTTTATTACGCTTTGGTGAAAATCAGTTATAAAGCCAATTTAATTTCTATTGGCTTCAAAGCAACCGCCATAAATTAGCTTGTTGTTGTTCTGTTCTGCTGAAACTTTTTTTTTTTCAAATGGAAATCTTTAGCGGTAAAAATAGGTTTGAGTATTGGTGTCAAGATCACCATGCAATCAATTTTGTTTCATTGCGACATTAGTGAAAATCTTAAAGAAAATATATTACTTTTTAGAAGTTCCAAAACATATGCGCTTGAAATGATATCGTGTAGCATAAGCATCAGTTGGTTTTTTAATTAGCTTTATAGGGGTTTTGTAGATAGCTATAAGAATGTTTCATGACTTGCATTGTATATGACCGTGATAAAGCTGTAGGTAATGGTTGCAGCTGCAATAAAACCTTTATAAATTTTGAATATAGCCAAGCAGCTCTAGATTTGTTACTTGGGCAGTGCTACACCGCAAAAACGAAAACAACATAAGTTGCGTCGTACGACTGACCAGGACCCCTTCTCCAATATTCATTGACGTTTTTTTGAAGAATAAACATTATGTAAAAAATACTGAATTCGTTGAAATTTTTTTTTTTACTAGCTCTAACTGAAAAAAATCTCATTTATTGAACACCCGTTATCAGCGGAGAGCACCTAAATCTGCACGGTAAGAAAAAAGTACCCTACGGCCAGTTCACTTTTACATACTTTTGACTAGTTTGTCTCCTTTTCTCCTTCTAATGTTGTCAAAAACTGAGGAGCAAAACCACCCAACAGGGGTAGTAAAGTGTGGGAACCCAACGTTGAGTATAATCTTATTTACCTACTGTTGGGTACAACTAACTTACTTTTGGATTGAAAGCTAGTGGAAAATTCCATACGAATTGCACACAAGTAAATGAAAATTACTTTGACCCGCTTTACCTACTTTTGGGTTCCTGCACTATAGTGCCGAGATGATTGAAAAGAACTTAATTTTGGGTACTTTTTTCTAACCATGTGCATGATTTTTTAAAAGTGTGTACTCTTATGAGTACTTCAAAGAAGATTTGAGGAAAGTTTCAAGGAAATTTTCAACAATGCTTTGAGGTAAATTTCAAAGGAATACTATGGAGAATTTCAAGGTTTTTCCTGAAAGAACTCAAAGAAGAGATCCTAGGGGATTTGGAGGATCGTTTTAAGGAATTCACGATTCAATTTGTTTCTTAAAAATCAGGGAATTTTCCGCTGAAGTCCTGGCAAAACCTGGAAATCTCCGGGAATTTTATTTAGCAAAATGTGTTGACACCCTGTATATCTCGATATAGCGTATCTGTCACTTTTGACTTTCATCGTCGATAACAAATAACAATTAAATCAAACAAATCAACATAACCAATAGATGGGGGATTGTCTCACCTGTCCGATGGTGTATTTACTTTACTTTTGAATTACTTTACTTGATTGAATGTTCGTTTACGAGAAGTCGACGATGGAAGTTAAAAAAGTTTCCAACTGAACACATTTTCACATTTCCAAAATCACCACATTTCACGAAAATCGAATTGTGCCGTAATCGACTTGAAGTAACAACACCAGTTACTTCACATTCTGCTCTGTGTGCAAAAGACGACACGCAAAAATGATGCTAAAGCTCAAGATTATTTCCAACTTTCATCACCTTCCCGCAAAATATCGTCTATTAATTTTATGCACATCAAGTCGGTCACCTACGACCCATAGTCGTCGGTTGTCTTCGGTGTGTTTGCTTGTAGTACACACTCTCGGCTTGCTCATTTAAATTTCATGCATACTTTAAAGGCTCTCGTGCTCAAATGCAAGGGAAGAAGATTCTTCTATGTACCCTCCAATCACCCGTTGAGAGCAACAATTTCCTCCTTCGCCCAAGAAGCAGCAGACTTTCAGAAGAAACTGGTGCCTGGTGCTTCACCACTTATATCGAATTTCCACTGTATAAGTCCCTACCTATAGTAGCAGCCATAGAATAGTGGAGCCAACTACGGGAACGCTCCCACCACTTTCGTTGACTATTAGGTATATGCCACCCGCCAGTATCGACAATTCGGTTTGGACGAAGCAGAAATCTCAAGGATGTGTACCTTCAAACAACGGAACGATATTTGAAATATTTTCGATACGTGCTATATTTATCCAAATAGCTTCTGCGGCGTTGTTGCTGCTGTTGGTTGTGCAATAAGTTCACCATAGGATGATATCCGGTGTCACGCAGTGGCGTGCGCAGATCAGGGTCAAGAATGCCACGTATGATATTGGAAAATTTCACGTTCTGAATTAGATTATGGCAGTTTTTGTCCAAAAGCAAAAGTAGACGTAAGAAATTCGACCTCTCTGCGCCATTTATCCTAGGTGGGTAGATTGGGTCAAAGAGAAACGCTTTCACCCCGCAGCCAGATACAAATGAAGCAATAAATTCCACCGAGAATAAAACCACGTGTGGCCTATGAATGTAACCTGTGTGTGTGTGTGTGAGTGTTTGCTTTACGCGCAGAGATGTTTGCAAAGTCGAAATTTAGCTACCACTTGCAGACGCAACAGCAAAGGTACGAAGAATAAGGCAACTGAATTGGCGATTTTGTTGGTGGCCATGTGCTTCGTGATGTTAAGAAGTATGTATGTTACGACATAAACATTCGGTCAAAGGTATGGTGCGAAGGGAGCGGTGGGATTTGGGCTACTTTTATTACAAACGTCCTGCGGTCAGGATTCAGGTGGATTGTAATTCATATTACTGGCCATAACCATTTTCACAAATCACAAAGCTGGTGTTAAATAACGGTCGAAGAGGTCTGGAATGGGGATCTTATGTATACTATACATACTGATTCAAGCGATTTGATGAATAACAGATTGATTTAGCAAATCGATTTAACATAGGAGATTTTTATCGCACATTCAGCCTACATGGATTGAAATCTCCTGATACCTTTTGGGTAATTTCTATTGCTGATTATTCCTAAAATGTGTAAGGGAACTAATATAAGCAGGTGCCTTCCAAAAAAAGTTAATGAAGATCATATGTCAAATGAAATGAATAAATGGTCATACATACCCGTCTATGCATTCTTGTAGGACCCATGTGGTTTCCCTTTTTTAACTCGTTTGTTTATTTTATTTTTTTTTCCCTTGATTTGTTTTTCGTCGATCTTGTTTTCCGTCGATCTTGTTTTCCGTCGATCTTGTTTTCCGTGCTGAGCACCAATGCTACCGACGCCAGGGAGGCAGCTCTCACACCTGGACCCTACCTATAGACCCATCAACTCATTAACCGGGGACTATTCTCGTAAGTAGCACAGAAACAGGTGGATTATAAGACTGGGACACAATGGCTGGAAAATGTGTGGAAAGGAGGGGATGGTCACCTCAAACTCTAACATTAGACAAACAAAGGAATTCGTAGATCGCCTGCATGTAGGGAAGATCACGGGATCCCAATGCATCTACCTCGGGCCACTAGGGTATCCAATGGACGTGATCTGGAGGCGTCATTACCCGGGCAATGTCAAACTGCGTGATCGATGTCATCATAACCGGTTCTGCGCCTACATATATTGCTGTCAACGAGGTTTATTATGTAGAGATGTGTGTCTAGCGAGTAGTGGTTGGTGATAAGTCTTGACATCACGCGAATGAATCCCCGAATTACATCCAGACCTTTGAACCACGCTCTCGAAGAAAAATTTGGAGTAATAGAATGTAACCACCGCCCAAGAGAGTTACTTTGCCAACTTAGAAGCGAACTTTGATGGGAAAAATTCATCGTGAAATTCTTTTATCATAAATCTTGCCTTGTTGTGCGCCCACCTTTGCGAGAGAGTCTGCCTTCTCATTGCCTGAGATTGAGCAATGTGAGGGGACCCATACAAAGGTAATCATATATGATCTTTCGAAATAAGATGAAGAAATAAGTTTCATCCACCGAATAGCCTCAATTGAACTGAGATTATCCGAGAAGGTGAAGTAATGGTCTGTGGGGATGTCGGAAATCATCCCCAATGCACAGTGGTCCAGAATGCAGATTTAGGTGGAATGATATGTTTTGAGCCTGAAATTGAAACTTTAGACTAAAAGTCTCTTCTACAAAGTTGTTCCTTATAGTTAGGCCCTCATTTTTATGATAATGAATTCTAGGGTGGTTCCTAGAAATCAAAAATCTAATTTTTGTTTTTGAATAAATTAAGGTATACATTCTTCGGCAAAGTTATAGCTGAGCTAATTTCAAGCAACTTTGTTGAAAATAACTTTTTTGTATCTCTTAAATTGGCCGATTTAGAGCTATTTTCTTGAATTGAGTTAGGGTGGCTCTTAAAAAAACAGTTTTTTGCTCTAGTTTTCTTATTCCAAATTTCTCAGCAAAGGTGTCTTCAGATAACTTTTAGATCTTAAGAAGGCGCAAATTTTTTCTGCACAAAACTTGTCCATATTTTTCGCCGATCAAGAGTTATTGACGTTTTTATACTAAAAATATGCACTTTCCAAATGTTAATATCTCTGGTTGGAGCAAACAAAAAAAAAGTTTTTTTTACGGCATTTGAAAGGGCGTATGCTATTCTCAATAATATGAACAAATTGGAGGTATTTTATTTTTTAAACTTGTATAAAATCAATTTGAATTTATTCATATTTTTTACTATATTTGAGTATATCTTTTTTATTAGAAGAGATACAGGCAACAAATTCAGCTATAAAACATTCGTCTTAAAGAGTTTAAAAAGTCTCTAGGAGATGACTTTCATAATAAATTTCAAATAAAAAAGTTTTTGGCATAAGATGGATTTCATAGGACCACTCTAATGACAAATTTATATAAAATGTGCTAGTACATTTGTTTCAGTATTTGGACATTTAGTGTCTTCGAAGAAGTTTTTGTTCCTAAAAATTTCCTTCTTTTGGTGTTTGCAAACGTCAGGGTGGTCCTCAAATTAGGGAATTTTTAAAACTAACTTTTTTGGTTTACAAAATAAAAACATGTGCTGTTTGAAAAAGTTGTAGCTAAGTTAATTGCAAGCAACTTTGTCGAAGCAATTTTTTTTCTATCTCTTAACCTTCTCATTTTAGAGTAATTTTTCGGAGTTGACTTAGGGTGTTCCTGGAAAAAAATAGTTTTTAGCAATAACTTTTTTATTTGAAATTTCTCATGAAAATTATCTTCTAGATTTTAAAACTCTATAAGACGAATGTTTTGTAGCTGAATTTGTTGCCTGTATCTATTCTAATAAAAAAGATATACAAAAATATAGTAAAAATATGAATAAATTCAAATTGATTTTATACGAGTTTAAAAAATAACATACCTCCAATTTTTTCATATTATTGAGAACCCAAGTAACCAACAAGCCCGTTAATCGCCCTTTTTGGTATATAAGGCTGCTATACGACTGATATTAAGTTCGGAAACCCTATATTTACCTTATATCGCAAAAAGGGCGATTATCGGGTAGTTAGCGGGCTTGGTGGTTACTTGGGAATAGCATACGCCCTTTCAAATGCCGTAAAAAAACTTTTTAACATTTGAAAAGTGCATATTTTTAGTATAAACACGTCAATAACTCTGGATCGGCGAGAGATATTGACAAGTTTTGTGCAGTAAAAATTAGCGCCTTCTTAAGATCTAAAAGTTATCTGAAGACACCTTTGCTGAGAAATTTGAAATAAGAAAACTAGAGCAAAAAAACTGTTTTTTATGTACCACCCTAACTCAATTCAAGAAAATAGCTCTAAATCGGCCAATTTAAGAGATAAAAAAAAGTTATTTTCAACAAAGTTGCTTGAAATTAGCTAAGCTATAACTTTGCCCAAGAATGTATACCTTAATTTATTCAAACAAAAAAGTTAGATTTTTGATTTTAATGATAATAGGAACCACCCTAGAATTCATTGTCATAAAAATGAGGGCCTAACTATAAGGAACAACTTTGTAGAAGAGACTTTTAGTCTAAAGTTTTAATTTCAGGCTCAAAACATATCATTCCACCTTAATCTGCATTCTGGACCACTGTGCAATGCGAAGTTGATTGCTGCTAGTTCAGAAACATAAATGGAACAAGGGTCCTAGAGTTTCCGTAAGGTGGTTGAGTATTCATTGAAGACACCGAAGACAGTGGATCCATCAGTAAAATATATTCTATTGCAATTGACTTGTTGGTACTTTTCAGCAAAAATACGGGGAATTAAGAAAGATCGAAGTTGATCTGGAACTCCTTGAATAGCCTGTTTTATGGAGAAATTATAGTCAATGGGGGAACTGTAGTTAGTAAAGCATACACGAGGGGGGCTATAGAGATTTTCACGTCCGGTTGTATTGGTGCGATATGTGAGAGCGTGTTAGTGAATATCCGAGGAAAATACATAACAAATCGATGTCAAACTCATTTTGACAGATCTACTTTCATACATTTTTAGGTTAGCCAGAGGAAAATAATAAACAACTTTACACGGCGTTGCTCCCACTAGTGTGCGTGCGTTAAACGTCACTAATCTCTATAGCACTGAAGGCTAATATCCGATGACATATAATTAAGGTAGATTCGTACGAATCAAGCCTGGGTACTCAATTCGAGCATTGCTTCGAAGTTTAACAACCTTGAGATTGACACTATATTTGATCCAAGGTTGCAAAGACTCATTTCAACTAAAATAATGTTTTTCGGAATAATAAAACCAAAAGATGGTATGATGGCATGCTTTACTTGTAACTTACAAGAAGAGGTTACAAAGTATGCGTTGGAAACATAAAACCTGTAAATTTTGCTTTCTATGAGTCACAATCAGCGATTTGCTGATCGCTGAGTGAGTGAGTGAGTGAGTTTGTGAAAAATCGCTGATTGTGACTCTCATGAAGTGAAATAAACAGGTTTAAAGGGTGATACGGTCAAAATTTGGTCAATATCAACTTGACGTATTTCTTTCAATTTTGCATTTAAAAAACCTGAACACCCCTCATTTTGAAGGTGTGTGTGTGTAGAATGTTGCTCCTATTTTGATTTTGGAATTCACTCTTCAGTTGTCAAAATGCCGTCCAAGCAAGAAGAGCAGCGTATCAAAATTTTGCTCGCGCATGGCGAAAATCCGAGCTACTCGCACGCAAAGTTGGCAAAATCGCTAAAAGTTGCCAAATCAACCGTTACAAATGTAATTAAAGTGTTTGGGGAACGTTTGTCGACAGCCAGGAAGTCTGGATCGGGGGGAAATCGAAAACCGGAAGCCGCTGAGACGACAAAGAGAGTTGCCGGTAGTTTCAAACGAAACCCTAACCTCTCTCTCCGAGATGCCGCAAATAAGCTGGGTGTATCGTCTACAACCGTGCATCGAGCCAAAAAACGAGCCGGACTATCGACTTACAAGAAGGTAGTGACTCCAAATCGCGATGATAAACAAAATACGACGGCCAAAGCGCGATCCCGGAGGCTGTACACGACGATGCTGACGAAGTTTGACTGCGTGGTAATGGACGACGAAACCTACGTCAAAGCCGACTACAAGCAGCTTCCGGGACGGCAAAAGGAAGGGGAAAGGTAGCAGATGTTTTCAAGCACATGAAACTGTCAAAGTTCGCAAAGAAATATCTGGTTTGGCAAGCCATCTGTACCTGTGGCTTGAAAAGCAGCATTTTCATAGCTTCCGGGACTGTCAACCAAGAAATTTACGTGAAAGAGTGTTTGAATAAACGTCTGCTGCCTTTCCTGAAGAAACACGGTTGTTCCGTACTGTTTTGGCCGGATTTGGCATCTTGCCATTACGGTAAAAAGGCCATGGAGTGGTACGCCGCCAACAACGTGCAGGTGGTTCCCAAGGACAAGAACCCTCCCAACACGCCAGAGCTCCGCCCAATTGAGAAATACTGGGCTATTGTCAAGCGGAACCTAAAGAAGACCAAAAAAACTGCTAAGGGCGAGCAGCAGTTCAAGGCAAACTGGCTTTCTGCGGCGAAGAAGGTGGACAAGGTGGCTGTACAAAATCTGATGGCAGGGGTCAAGCGTAAGGCCCGGCAATTCGGATTTGGAAAAGCGGAAGCCTAACTGAATATTTTTCCTGAATTTTATACTAATTGAACTTGAAAAAGAAATTTAATTTGATTTTTTAAATAAACGATTTCACCGATTTACACGCGTTTTCCCTTGACCAAATTTTGACCGTATCACCCTTTAATATGTCAAACACATTCTTTGCAACCTCTTCTTGTATCCTACTAATTCAAAATTTGATCATGGCATCTAATTAGTTTTATTTAATTAATTTAGAAAAAACATTGTTTTAGCTGAAATGAGTCTTTGCAACCTTGATTTGATCAATACAGTTTACAGATTACAGAATACAGATTTGATCAAGTCAGATGGACTATAATAATAATAAATAAATAAATAATACTCTTAATGAAAGCTCCCAGAAACGGTTCTGCAGAGGTTTTACGCCCGCTAAAACTTCTAGGCTCATATTGTGTGTTGAATGCATACAGCCAAGGGCAATACGTAAACAACGATATTGAATACGTTCCAATTTGATTAGATGACTCTTTCTTGCCGAGAGGAAGCTAAAAGAGCCATACTCAAGAACTGAAAGAATAGTCGTTTTATATAGTTTAATTTGGGCTTCCAGGTAAGCACCCCACCATGTCCCGGAAATTGATCGTAGAAATTTGATCCTTTGTGAATACTTTTGGTTCAAATACGTAATATGGGTACTCCAAGTGCATTTTGAATCAAACCAGACTCCAAGGTATTTGAAGGTCAAACATTGGGTAATGTCTCTGTCCGAAATATTTAGACGTAATTGGGCTCGATCCCCAAATTTTTGGCCCAAAAGAACAGATTATCTAGGGAATTTTGCAATGGTCTTTGCAAGATTTCCGCACGTGGGCCTCTCAATGAAACCACGGCATCGTCTGCATGCTGTATAAGCGAGCATCGATTATCTAAGCAGTTATCAATATGTTTGACATAGAAATTACAGTCAGGAATCCTTATTGCCGGGGTAACGGGGGCGTGAATAAGGAACCGCGAATAAGGATACCCACAGCTTATGAGATTTTCACTAATGGGGGCTGTGGTGGATTATCTCATTTGTTACAATATATAGAGCTATACTGTCTTCGACAAAGTTGTTGTACTGAGATAGACAAACAAGCCTGTGTCATTGGATTCAGGTTTAATTGGGAACTACGCCACTAGGGATGCTTCACTTTTATGTTACTTATGAGGGGCTGTTCATAAACTACGTAGAAAGTTTTTTTTATTCTTGACCCCCTCCCTCCCCCTGCGTAGACAATTCAGTGCTAACATTTGAAAACGGCGCAAAAGCCATTTGTAAACAAATGGTTTGTGGGCCCTTTACTCGCTACCCGAAGAACGCCCACGCAAACCAACAGCCAGGAAGGGGAAAATTTCCCCTACCCGATGTTGCTGTTGTGTCGCGTGGGTGTACTTCAAGTAGTGAGTAAAGGGCCCACAAACCATTTGTTTGCAAATGGCTTTTGTGCCGTTTTCAAATGTTAGCACTGAATTGTTGGATAATTGTCAACCCCCCACCTAAACTGTCTCCGTAGTTTATGAACAGCCCCCGACGGGTGCTATAATATATGGATCTTAGCTCCAACATATAATATTCCGTGATCCTGGCCATATAGAAAGTATCTGTCTTCAGCAAAGCTGTTCAAGTGACCAAGTCCTTTTGGATGGTGGTCATATTAGTTCGGAACTCTCTCACTACACAGCGCTAGTGTGCACATGAGCTTCCTATATAAGCTGCATCTCAAAATCCTGGCCATATAGAAGGTTACTGTCTTGAGCAAAGTTGTTCAGGTGACCAAGTCCTTTCAGATGGTGGTCATATTATTTAAGAACTCTCTCACTACGCGGCGCTAGTGTGCACATGAACTTCCTTAATATGTTATTTCTGGAAAGTTTGTCCATATAAGATGTTGCTGTGCAATGTGAGAACACGAAACGGAATAGGGATGACGTGTAGAGAGGCTGTAAATCGATTTCGGACGCCATTTTGAAATCCAAGATGGCGGTCATCGATTCAAGAAAAACTGTCAAATACCCTACAATATGGATATTTTCGGAAAGGGAACGACGTATAGAGACTGGAAGTCGATGCCAGACGCCATTTTGAAATCCAACATGGCGGCCATCAGTTCAAGAAAAACTGTCAAATACGCTACAATATGGGTATTTTCGCAAAAGGGATGACGTGTAGAGACTGAAAATCGATGCCAGACGTCATTTTAGAATCCAAGATGCTGGCCATCGGTTCAAGAAAAACTGTCAAATACCCTACAATATGGGTATTTCCGGAAAGAAGACGACGTGTAGAGGTCGGAAATCGATTCCAGGCTATATTTTAGAATCCAAGATGAGGGCCATCGGTTCAAGAAAAACTGTCAAATACCATGCAATATGGGCATTTCCGGAAAGGGGACGACGTGTAGAGGTCGGAAATCGATCCCGGATGCCATTTTGAAATCCAAGATGGAAGCCATCGGTTCAAGAAAAACTGTCAAATACCCTACAATATGAGTATTTTCAGAAACGGGATGACGTGTAGAGAGGCTGTAAATCGATAAACTGCTTGAAGAAAATTCTTTCGTCGTATTTAGCGAATTGGGTACAATATGGGTTTTTTTCAGAAACGGGATAACGTGTAGAGAGGCTGTAAATCGATAAACTGCTTGAAGAAAATTCTTCCGTCGTATTTAGCGAATTCACAATGCAATGAAGACTACAACGAGGATTTGCAGATCATGTCCGAAATTCAACAAATTCACGAAAACTTTGGTGCGCCGGGGATAAGAAACATAGTGAAATCAACGAAATCATAAGAGATGCACCAGCTACAGCAGATGAAATTGTTAGCGAACCGGACCCATCTACAATGAATATGGATTATCGCGGCGATAAATCAACTCTTCGAGTTTGACAGCTTCTGCTTATTGGACAATAATGTCGAAAAGAGTTCAAAAATGCAAGATTTGCTAAAGGATGTCGAAACGTTGTCATCTTGCTCAATGATACGTTATACACATTATACAAATTATACGCAATATGCTTGGTAAGCATTATTCAGAAAAAAAATAATGCGAGGCAAGATTTTGAGCTCCAAAATACCCTAAAACATTAATTAGATCAAATTCACCTTCCTAATGGATTATCGCCAAACCTACCCCGTTAACGGTCCACGTTAACTGTATTGAACTGATACGAGGCTGTCCATAGCCACTAAATGTCCCTTCGAAAGCCAATTGCCACCATTTTGGATCCTAAAATGGTGGAAGACATCGATTTTGGGCCTATACACGTCATCCCCATTAATAGTGTACGTTAAAGCAAAGGCCGCCATATTCAATTTCAAAATGGCGGGTGGCATCGATATCTGATCTCTACACGTCGTTCCCTTTCCAAAAAAACCTATATTGTGGAATTTGACAGTTTTTATTGAACCGATGGCCGCCATCTTGGATTCCAAAATGCCTTTGACATCGATTTCCAGCCTCTACACGTCGTCCTCTTTCTTATCCATATTGTAGGGTATTTACCAGTTTTTCTTGAACCGATGGCCGCCATCTTGGATTCCAATATTACATCTGGCAGCCTCTACACGTCATCCCCTTTCCAAAAAATACCCATATTGTAGGGTATTTGACAGTTTTTCTTGAACCGATGGCCACCATCTTGGATTTCAAAATGGCGTCTGGCATCGATTTCCAGCCTCTGTACGTCGTTGCCTTTCCGAAAATAGCCATATTGTAGGGTATTTGACAGTTTTTCTTGACTCGATGACCACCATGTTAGATTTCAAAATGGCGTCCGAAATCGATTTACAGCCTCTCTACACGTCATCTCTATTCCGTTTCGTGTCCTCACATTGCACAGCAACATCTTATATGGATAAGCTTTCCAGAAATAACATATTAAGGAAGTTCACATGCACACTAGCGCTGCGTAGTGAGAGAGTTCTGAACTATTATGCCCACCATCCGAAAGGACTTGGTCACCTGAACAACTTTGCTCAAGACGGTAACCTTCTATATGGCCAGGATTTTGAGGTACAGCTTATATAGGAAGTTCTTGTGCACACTAGCGCTGTGTAGTGAGAGAGTTCTGAACTATTATGCCCACCATCCGAAAGGACTTGGTCACTTGAACAGCTTTGCTGAAGACAGTAACTTTCTATATGGCCAGGATCACGAAATATTCTATGTTGCACCTAAGATCCATATATTATAATGCCCGTCATAAGTAACTTAAAAGTGAAGCGCCTCTGGCGACGTAGTTCCCAATTAAACCTGAATCCACAGGCACAGTCTCAGGCTTGTTGGTCTATCCCAGTAAAACATATTTGTCGTAGACAGTATAGCTCTATATATTGAAACAAATGAGATAATTCACCACAGCCCCTATTAGTGGAAATCCTGTGGAAAGCTGTGGGTATCCTTATTCACGGATAGCCCGGCAATAAGGATCCGGCAATAAGGATTCCTGACTGTATAAAGTAAGGGACTTAAACATGAACCTATTAGCTAATTCGAGAAGTTGTCAGTTGACCTAGATTGAAGGTTATTTGTTTTTCTGACAGCAAATTATACTATAAATTATTTAAAATAACTGGTAATTCACTACTGTGCAGACGTTCTGACAGTATGTCTATAGAAACTGAATCAAATTCATCAAGAGAACCGTTACTTCGGGCTGTATCCCGTAAAGTCGGTTGTGCTGGGACAGAGTCTGGACAAACCTTTTTAGCGAAGTCGAATATCCATTGAGAGGAGTATTCTTCACTCTCATTGGATGAGGAGCGGTTTCGCATTTAGCGAGCCTTTTTCCATGGCGTTGTAATCGAGGTTTCCCTAGAAAGTCCCTCGATAAAAGTACGCCAGTAATTTCTCTTCTTTGCTTTCAGTAAGTTATTAAGCTTTTTTACAAGCTTTAGATACTTTAAAAAAAGCTCAGATCTTTCATGTCTACCATAATCTTTAAAGGCATCTTCTGATGAGCTTTTGTAGATCAGTTCGGTAAAGAAACTATACTCTTCCAATGGTGGCAGATGATCGGTAGAGCCAATACCAAGAGTTACCGCCAAAGCCAATTTTTCCAATCAATGTTCCTTGTGAGGTCAAAAGAAGCTTGAATTGACTGATTTGATTTTTGACGACCACATTTGATTGAAATAATAATTGGTAAGTGATCACTACCATGGGGATCATTAATTACCTTCCACAGACAATCTTATGATAGTGACTTAGAGCATAAAGATATATCAAGACGGCTCTTCCGAGCAGTAGGTTTTGCTATTCGTGTTGAATCACCAGTGTTCAAGATAGTTAAGTTGAAATTGTCGCACAAATCATAGAAAATACCCGCTCTATTGTCATCGTATGATTCGCCCGAGCCAGTACCGTGTGAGTTCATACCGCCCAGTAATAGAACTGGAGATGGGAGAATAGTAACTAAACTCCAAAGCTGGCGGCGGTTTATGGAAGTCCTTGGAGGGACATATACAGAAGCTATGCAAAGATCATTTATTTGGCAAGCGACAATTTCAATGCCTGAATTTATTGGGATTGAGATTTTACAGAAGGGGTAGCACTTTTTGATCCCCAAAAGTACGCCACAATATGAATCATCTCGGTCCAGGCGGATAATGTTGATCGTTGAAGTTTAGTTCATCTTCAGAAGAAAGCCATGTTTCACAGAGTGCAAATATATCACAATCAGAATTGTGAATCAAATATTTGAACGAGTCTAATTTAGGAATTAAACTACGACAGCTCCATTGTAATATAGTGATCATATCTTGATCCTCATTCAACGAATTATCCATCGAACAATATGAATTCACCAATGAGGGGCCATGCTACCAGTGCTGTTAATTTTCATATCATTCAATCAATTCTGTGAAAACAAATTCTCACATGCCCACCACTCTTTCTCATTCGAACCTCATCGTCACTGTCAATTGAGTCACTCACTATAATTTGATATACGACAATGGAGTATGGAAGAAACCCAGCAAAATGGTCCTGAACAGACAAGTCGACCCGATGACGGATCAATGTAAGGTAAATTTAAGGTCGTTTTCGACCCAATGTCGGGATGATGTCGGGTCAACATCGGATTGGAGGTTGGTAAAAGTCAGGTTGATGTCGGAATGGCTTAGCTTTTCGCCGGAATGTCAACCCGAGCTCCGTTTATGTGTAGGTTACACTCAATTGTATGATATCAAGCGTTTCTCAAATGAGAATGATCCATACCTTCGTCAAAAGACTAAGCAAACTGATATAATCAATTCGAAGGAGGTCCCCTTTGATAACGGATAGCTGCTTTTCTCATTTTAATCAAAAATGTTCAATTGATTTTGAGAATTTTCAGCACTGGTTTTGGTTTAAAAAGAATCTTGCCTCGTAAAACAACCATGTCGGGATAAAACAGTGCACAGTGGTACAGAATGCAGATTTAGCTGGAATGATATGTTTTGAGCCTGAAATTGAAACTTTAGACTAAAAGTCTCTTCTACAAAGTTGTTCCTTATAGTTAGGCCCTCATTTTTATGACATTGAATTCTAGGGTGGTTCCTATTATCATTAAAATCAAAAATCTAACTTTTTTGTTTGAATAAATTAAGGTATACATTCTTCCGCAAAGTTATAGCTGAGCTAATTTCAAGCAACTGTGGTGAAAATAACTTTTTTGTATCTCTTAAATTGGCCGATTTAGAGCTATTTTCTTGAATTGAGTTAGGGTGACTCTTAAAAAAACAGTTTTTTTGCTCTGTTTTTCTTATTTAGAATTTTTCAGCAAAGGTGTCTTCAGATAACTTTTAGATCTTAAGAAGACGCAAATTTTTGCTACACAAAGCTTGCCAATATCTTTCGCCGATCAAGAGTTATTGATTTTTTTATACTAAAATTTAAAAATTAATATGAAAAAATTGGAGGTATGTTATTTTTTAAACTCGTATAAAATCAATTTGAATTTATTCATATTTTTTACTATATTTGACTATATCTTTTTTATTAGAAGAGATACAGGCAACAAATTCAGCTATAAAACATTCGTCTTAAAGAGTTTTAAAATGCTCTCCAAGATAACTTTCATGAGAATTTTCAAATAAAAAAGTTATTGCTAAAAAACTATTTTTTCCAGGAACACCCTAAGTCAACTCCGAAAAATTACTCTAAAATGAGAACGTTAAGAGATAGAAAAAAATTTTCTTCGACAAAGTTGCTTGCAAGTAACTTAACTACAACTTTTTCAAACAACACATGTTTATATTTTGTAAAACAAAAAAGTTAGTTTTAAAAATTCCTTAATTTGAGGACCACCCTGACGTCTGCAAACACCAAAAGAAGGAAATTTTTAAGAACAAAAACTTCTTAGAAGACACTAAATGTCCAAATATTGAAACAAATGTACTAGCACATTTTATATAAATTTGTCATTAGAGTGGTCCTATGAAATCCATCTTTTGCCAATAACTTTTTTATTTGAAATTTATCATGAAAGTCATCTTGTAGAAACTTTTAAAACTCTTTAAGACGAATGTTTTATAGCTGAATTTGTTGCCTGTATCTCTTCTAATAAAAAAGATATAGTCAAATATAGTAAAAAATATGAATAAATTCAAATTGATTTTATACAAGTTTAAAAAATAACATACCTCCAATTTTTTCATATTATTGAGAATAACATACGCCCTTTCAAATGCCGTAAAAAAACTTTTTTTTTGTTTGCCCCAACCAGAGATATTAACATTTGAAAAGTGCATAATTTTAGTATAAAAAAATCAATAACTCTTGATCGGCGAAAGATATTGACAAGCTTTGTGCAGCAAAAATTTGCGCCTTCTTGCGATCTAAAAGTTATCTGAAGACACCTTTGCTGAGAAATTCGAAATAAGAAAAATAGAGCAAAAAAACTGTTTTTTTGAGAGCCACCCTAACTCAATTCAAGAAAATAGCTCTAAATTGGCCAATTTAAGAGATACAAAAAAGTTATTTTCACCACAGTTGCTTGAAATTAGCTCAGCTATAACTTTGCGGAAGAATGTATACCTTAATTTATTCAAACAAAAAAGTTAGATTTTTGATTTTAATGATAATAGGAACCACCCTAGAATTCAATGTCATAAAAATGAGGGCCTAACTATAAGGAACAACTTTGTAGGAGAGACTTTTAGTCTAAAGTTTCAATTTCAGGCTCAAAACATATCATTCCAGCTAAATCTGCATTCTGGACCACTGTGCAGTGGATGAGAGTTTGGCTTATATAGGTAAGCATCTGGATTCGCGTCAAGTTTACTAAAATTTGTACATCTCAAAAATCTATAGCGTTACTGACTAGGATATCTGAAACCCCAACACCTTAAGGAGTTTAAATTTAGCTTGTAATCACAATACAAAAGAGACAGGACACAAATTTTCAGTTTTTGTATGAGTTACTTGAACTACAACAAAATATAAAAAAAGGTTGAATAGAAGACGTACGTATTAAGCAATTTCGTCATTAGCCTTAAATATTTCACGTCACTCAAACTCAAATAACTGCAAGCAAAATCTGCAAACACATATTAACCATATAATTGAGGCTGAAATGATTATCAAAAGAAACTATAGCATTTTTATTTGTTTTCTTTTTCCATTTTCAGGATTAATCGTTAATTTTCCACTGTAATTTCGGTCGAACCACTTGGACAGAAAGGTAAGCATGAACTTGAACCAATTATGTTTAACATAGCTTTCTGATTCTTTCGAGCATTTCTGATATTATTAAAATATGCCGTCGATGTTGGGTCCTTATCTGGGATTGGTATTTAATTTATGATAAATTTATTCGGTCAAACATACTTCATCAGACCGTGATGTGGGTGGGAATTCAAATCAACTATTCAATTCTTGCTGTTTGTGCTACTGCTGCAGCACCTTCATGAAATTCGAACAAGCACCGTCGTTAACCCTTTGGATACCACATACTCTTAAAACTTATCCTTATAAATACTTTTCTTCTGTACTACGGTCGATGAGTATCCGGTTATCCTTAATCAAATCCCAGATTTGTGTGATTACTTATTTAAATTAAATTTTAAAAAGTAGTATTAGGATGTAAGTAGCAATAAGTGGGTTCACGTTTGAGGTTCTGGCCCTGGTTACACGAACTTTGTAATAGCATATGCGCACACAGCAGTTTTTTTCGCCTCTGGCAAAACATTTCCTCACGATGACAGTTGGTGTACATGTAAAACATGTAGCTTGAAGAAGCACAAACTCATATTGGTATGAAATGAAAGCAATCCCATTTGAATACAGAACTCAAGGAGGGATCATCATGGTTGTTCCGGATTGAGCTTCTGTAGAATTTAGCAGCCATATCCTATCCGAATATCTTCGGGAAGATGAAGAATGGGAGAAGAAAAAAAAGAACTATGAATATTATTTTCCTTTACTTATACATGAAGAAGCAACACTTGAGGTGAAACACACATAAAGAACCCATCTACGGCTGCAGGAGAGAGCGAAAAGCAAAAATGAAAAAGCTTTCGTACGCATTTTCCCCATCTCCGGAACGATTGCAAAAGAAATACTAGTTCCGGGAATAGCAGTTTCCCTTTTCCATTCGAGTCTGGTGGGATGAATAAATATAAAGTGAAATGAAAACGAAACTGTACAATATCTTATTTGTGATCTCCGGTTTCATCAGTATGCTTGTTTCTTCATCTTGGTACTAGGTTTAAGAAGCGGTAAACCTATACTATAGGAGTTGTTTCTTGAAACTAATGCATTGTTTTTGTAAATTGCTTTATATTTCTAGATTCATTTCGATGATTTCCTCAAGGAAGACTAGGAAGACATTCAAAATTATATGACTGAATAAAAGTCACCGAAATTTCAGTTGCTATAAATTTTTCTCTAAAAACGGGACCAGCCCAAGCTCCGGAACGAGTCCACTGGGAGGGAATATTTAAAAAGGAAACTCGTGATACATCTGAATAGAGATGATGCTGGAGCACTATTTGATATTTTCCTTTATAGCTGTATATGTATATTCACTATCATCATTCTGATCCTGCTGCTGTGACCAGCACCGACAGCATAGGAAAATTTAGCAACAGCTGCTTTAGGAGTACTTTTGGAGAAAAATGTGGATCTCTGTTGGATTGTTCCGTTGGATGAACATTTTTTTTCATTCTGTCTGAATATTTTCTGTGTTGTTAGGAGAAAATACAACCTTTTCAAGTTGGTAGTCCAGAAGGACCACTTTATATGCATACTGAGAATATGTTGAAGTATTTTGTGTCTCCGGCTTATGATTTCCCAAAAATGGAGATGGTAATGGTATTGTCACAGCATCTGCCAATCTTTGCCATTTTTGCAAAAATAATGTTTAAAAAATTGAACCCACCATTGTGGTTTTACCATTTTTTTCTTCCAACTGTGAATTATTGGATTTAAAAATAAAATTAGATTTCAAAGAAACATTATAAATATTGAATGGCATATTTTACTTTTTAGGAAGGACACCTGTTGGTGGGTTTCAAAAATCGTTTTTTTTTTGCATTTTCATCATCCTTATACCTTTTAGAATGTTGTGTCAAAATGCCAATTCGATTCACAAAATCGTTACGAAGAAACGGTGAGATATAAGGGACTTAAATATAGCTCAAATCTTTAAACACATTTTTCTCGAAAAACCATTTTTTTACCTTGCGAGATAGGGATCTTATCAATTTCGCTGATTCTTCTATCCGCAATGTAAAAATGAATTATCTAAAACCTTTCATAGGATTTTCAGGTGTTTCAACTTTTCAATTTTTACGCGCATTTGAGTAGAGATTTGTGAAATCCGAAAATGGAACATGCAACAAAATTATGAAAGAGTTTGAGCGTAAATAACTCAGCTGCCCCTGGACCAATTTCAATGATTTTAGCACCAATCGATCAGAAATACTTGTACCCATCAGTTGAATTTAAGACTTTATCATTTTTCAAAATGTCAGTATTGAAAATTGCACGAATTTGCAACTGTTGCTATCATAGTTAAAATTATTACCGATTGCCTGCGAAAAGCGATTTCCCTAACACAGATTTCAAAGTTTTATTCCACCTGGTCTCACCAAACGTTGTTTATTCAATCACCGCGGTGAGTGGTGATGTTCTCCAGTATACAACGAAAGACTCTCCGAAAGCAGCTAGCTATCAAGGCTGCACTCAACCGCTCCAGTACACAATCTAAGGCTGCCTGCAAGCTGCGAGCTGCAGCCCTTATCAGCATCCATAGAACGAGGAAAAAGCCGCACCGCTATTGATCGGAATCAGTAGCTCTTCGTGAGTCACTGTGGGCCATCTAGGTCAAGCGCGTCATACTAAAGAGTATAAATAGAGAGAGCTCCGCTCAAATTCCTATTCCTACATAAAACACAAACTCCTACTGCAGTTAACAAATAAGATTTATTATATAAGACCACGTAGTCCTACGTCACCATTGCGTACAACCCCATAGTGCTGCCCTTGTAGTTTTTCAACGAAAAATCAAACTTTTTTTGATAACCGCCATTTTGATTTATTTTGCGAGTTTCGAAAAAATTCTGTGTTAGATTTCAGATATTTTAATGAAGAACTCAAAATACTTATTATTTCTATTCGGCTGTTTTCGGTGTAAACAAGGACGCAAAGGACAAGAGCTTGCAAGTCTTTTCCAAAATATGGTGAGTAAAATTTGTGTGGGATTACTAAAAAGAGAGTAAGCATTAATTTAAAACAAACAGAATAGAAATTACTCACTTTTCTTATTTAATGTTACTCAGTTTTTAGCATTTAGCATGAAAATATAAACTGAGTAGGAGTTACTCTATTTTGAGTATGGTAAAACCTGCGTGTAGAGCAAGAGTATACAAACCCATACGCTCGTTTTGTTTTACTCTAAAGTGAGAAACTTCTACTCAGTTTAGTATTTTTATGCAAAATGTCAAAAACTGAGTATTATTTATTTAGCAAACTGAGTAACATTAACTCTGTTTATCGTAAATTAATGTTTACTCATTTTTGAGTAATCCACAAACAAAAATTACTCAGCGTTCTTTTGTCAATGATTTATAAATTAAAGCCTTTGCGTAAAACTGTAATAATTAAAAAGTGTGGAATTCACGTCGACGAATTGCATTTGAGAGTGGCGCCGGTGGTGTAGTGGTAAGCGTGATTACCTCTCACCCCAATAGGCCTGGGTTCAATCCCAGTCGGCGCCGCCGGGATGTTCTGAGGCATAACATCTCTGATCACGCCTTCCTTCGGAAGGGAAGTAAAGCCGTTGGTCCCCGCCGTTGGTCCCCGGTTCATGAGTTGATGGGTCGATAGGTAGGGTCCAGGTATGGGAGCATTGGTGCTCAGCACGGAAAACAAGATCGACGGAAAACAAATCCAAGCAAAAAAAAAACTGCATTTGCATCGTTGCAACTTCTTCTGAAATCAACGATTATCAGTAGGAGGTCAAATTCTCCGTCAAATTTCCCCGAAACCATGTCCCCTGAACATGTTGGGAAAATATCAAAAAACAAATCTCACCAATGCCCAAGATCACGCTTGACTTTCGTAGACAGAAATCAACAAGCAAAAAACTGCGGTCGATTTTGCAAGCTGTGATATCGCAGCTCGGAATATCAAGCTAACAAAACTTACCAGCTGCAAATATCAACAAACTGTGGTGATATTGAGTTTCATGATTTTTACTTTACACCCGAATGCAACTGAAACTTCCATAACGGCTGGCAGCAGTCACATCGTGTCTGCCATCGGTGAAGAATAAAAAGAGATAGCAAGCTATACTTTCTCTTTCTAAGAAAACGATGTGCATCGGAATCATTTTTCTGTCGAGTCAACTCTCAACTTGATTTTTGCACGTTGTGAATAGTCTCGAATTATCAAAGGAGCTTGTAAAATCAATATCAAGCATGATATTTTGTTCCAATATCACGCGTGAGAGCGTATGCGAGCGGAAAATTGTCATTTGATTGATGATTTTGCCAACACTGCCCCTGAATAAACAATCGACTTCGACATCAAAACCGGAAGAATCCGTCTATTTTGGTCAGAAACGATGGTTACCAATTCCAGAAGAAGCGGTCGTGTACTCGTAGTGTCCGGAGCAGTTCCGTCACTAGCATGAAGTGTTGGTAGGTGTAGGTCTGATTCTGTGATCGAGGAATTGTTGATAGATCGAATTAAATTTAATTTCAGGAGTACGAAACATCTCATGTTGATTGAGAGGGCTGATGTTCTTCCATCCAAATCACAAAAAAAAAATCGCTATGTAGCTTTATTGTTATTATATTTTAATTAATATACTGTTTTTCCAATGACAATTCAAATTGCTCATTTTATGAACCGATCAATTATACAAGAACTGTGTAATATGTTTTACTCATTATTTACTCAGTTCCGTTAATTTTCTTAAAACTAGAACTGAGTAGAAGTTACTCTCAATTTGACAGATGCATCCATTACTCAAAAGTTAATAACTATGTTCCATTTTTACCGAAAGTGAGTAGAATTCTACTCACTTTTGAGTAAAATTGAAAGAGCGTGTAGTAAACTAAAGTGGTCAGCAACCGTATGTTAGTTATTTTGCTTGGGTATTGTGGTCCGGGGGAAATCTGATCACCGGAGTAAAATTAGTTGATTGGTGATGGAATTGAATTGACGTTCAATAGAATTCAATATCAGTTTTTAAATTGACGAATCATAGGGTTGGAACGATGTTTGCCCTTAACTTGAAAATATTATTTTTTACTGAGTTTAGTTTTTCAGTGTCAGTCAATATATAATTTTTTTTTAAATATGGTAACCAGCAATATAAAAAGAAAACGTACGTTTAAGCGCAACAGCATTAAACAAATATTTTACATTTTACGGACACCACCACAAAAAGTGATTGCAACTTTGGTAGCTAGCTGCTTGCGGGGAGCCTTTCGTTGTGTACTGGAGAACATCACGCGTGGTGAGGGTGATTGAATAAACGCCGTTTGGTGAGACTGGATGGAATTCAACTTTGAAATCTGTGTTAGGGAAATCGCTTTTCGAAGGAATTCAGTGATAATTTTAAGTTTGAGAACAACAATTGCACATTCGGGAAATTTTCAATAGTAACATTTTGAAAAATGATAAAGTCTTAGATTAAACAGATGCGTAAGAATATATCTGATCGATTTGTGATAAAATTATTGAAATTGATCCAGGGGCAGCTGAGCTATTAACGTTCAAAATCTTTCATAATTGTGTTACATGTTCCATTTTCAGAATGTGTACCCCCATATAGAAATCACAGACGTAGTCCTGCGTCAAGAAAGTATAATCCACATACTTTATTATTTTTTGAAGACTACCGGTTCTTAAGCTATGCTGTTTCTAGTTGGGAGATCGATCTGACAGTGCAATAGTCCATTGGTACAATCGATATGTTGCCTATATCATTCAATCATTTTGTAAGGCAATAAATCTCGACACAATCAACTTTCCAAAAATGCCATTACAAGCTCTAATCTTGCTTACTCGCTATCCTGGTACCAGTGTGCTAGAAATTAGAGCATAATTTATAAAAACACCCCCTACAACGTTGTAATTAGCATGGCCAAAACACCATAACACTATGGAGAAACAAAACACACAATCACACATGTTACCAGGTTACAGCAGCCAACGCATACAGCAACCATACAATCGATACCATTGATTGACACATTAGCTGAAGCGAAAGCCCTAGACCCGTTGGGGCACGTGTCGGCAATATCAGTATAGGAAGTTTTTCTCTCTTCGCCGCCCATTATGTCAAGGTAACGGGAAAAAATCGTTCAAATCAGCAATGTTTTCTGTTTGTGATGTGTTGAATTAGATTATTAGTAGAAAAGCACATCCGTGTTAATTAAATAAATCCCGAAGGTGGCGTAAGTATCACTCCAAATAAGAAAAAGACAACATCCGCTGTTACCAGAAAAACAACTTGCCTACCATGCTCCCGTATCGTATTGCCAAGGCAAGATCATCAGCAGTAGGTTCGTACATAGTAGTAACGATAAAGTGCCATCAAATGATCATCATTCCACTCGACATATCGAATTGATATCCGGCTGCTCGCGGGAACCAATCCGATGACGTTGTAAACATTTGCATACCAAGGCGCAATGGATATCGGCATCCCATCAGGATGTAGGTTGGTGGGAAAGACAGAAGCATGTCGAGAAAAATACCCCTTCTTGTCGATGATTGGATACGGGAAAATTTGGTAAACTGGAATAATTGTTTCGAAATTATAACGCCACCGGTAGTTGAGTGATAAGCGTGACTTTTTTCTTCTCACCCCAGTGTATCTGGGTTCCATTCCAACCGAGGTCGCTGGGATTTCCCGAGGTGAAAAAATCTTTGATCTCGTCTTCCTTCGGAAGGGAAGTAAAGCCCGGCCCATGGCGTTGATGGGTTCGATAGATTCCAGGTGAGGCACTCGATTGCCGTCTGTGATTATTCACCAATTGGCACTCGATCGCGGAACAGAGACCGACGTTGAATAAACAAGATTGAAATTTTGTTTTCGAAAGAACGAATACGATTTGAGATGACCAATTTTCACTGTTAACAGTTCGCATCATTGACTTCATTGAATTTCAAGAAAAGCGAAAGATGAAAATTCCATCAATAGAACTCTGCTAGCGTGTTTGGTTTGCTGATACAATGTTTCAAGCGAGTGGAACTGGAGTGGGATGGCAATGTATAAGAAAGCTCATTTTTCTCCTTTACTTCGCGGGCTCTCTTTGGGAAGCAGAAAGCTGATGGAAAAATGGGTTTTCTGCATTGAGTTTGAGGTTTTTTGTCTACAATAGTTCTACATTTGTTCAGCGATGACTTTTACCCCGCAAATTGTATGCGGTTTGTAGTGTTTTGTTCCGCAAAATTGAAGAGATTTAAATGAGTCGAGATTGAGGGTTCTTGAATTTCAAAGAATGTTGTTGACAAGAACCCAAACCCTGAATGTGGAACAAGCATTGTTATTCATTCGTTTGGTGGCTATGATTATTTAATTGAAATAATGATTGAGATTCAAAGGTCGTGTCTCGGTCGTCGCACGGGAAATGGCGCTGTTTTATTGTACATACTTGAGTGCTGTTAATTTTCATATCATTCGATTGAAGGAGAACCAATACAACCTTTCAATCAATTCTGCGCAACGGATTTTGTCATGCACATCATTTGAAGAGCCACTTTCTCATATGAACCTCATCGTCCCTGTCAATTGAGTCACTCACTAACAATTGATATACGGCAGTGGAGTATGGAAGCAACCCAGAAAAATGATTCCAAACAGGCAAAAGCAGCCCTCGCTTTCTTAATCCGTGCACCTATGTCGCTCTTGGTGCCGCCGTCCGACGCAATCTGGCTGCCAAGATATTGGAAGCTTTCGACTTTCTCCACTACCTACCCAGCTATCGTGAAATTGGAACGGTTTTCCGTGTTGACATCCAACGATTTGGTCTTGTTGACGTTGATGGTTAGACCTCCTTCAGAGGAGCGTTCCACAAGGTCGTCGAGCTTACTCTGCATGTCAGAGCGCCGTTGTCGAAATCAGCCAAATCGAAGTCGTTGAGATGCTCCATAGTAATAGGCTGCCACAGCAACCCACGGTGCGGTACACGGTCAACGGCTCCAACCATGATCTCGTCGATTACAATGAAGAACAGTAGCGGTGATAATATACATCCTTGCCTCACACCCGCGATTACCAGAATCGGGTCAGACAAAGTTCCGTTGTGCAACACTCTGCTTGAGAAAGCCTCGTACTGCGCTTCGGTGAGGTTGACGATCTTATCAGGGACTCCCTTGCGTCTCAGAGCGCCCCACAAGTTTTAGTGGTTTAGTCGGTCGAAAGCTTTTTCGTAGTCAATGAATACCAAGTACAGGGACTCTTGGAACTCATTGACCTGCTCCAAGATGATGCGGAGCTTGACAATATGGTCCACACAGGATCTTCCAGCACGGAATCCTGCCTGCTGTCGTCGGAGAGTCGCGTCGATTTTCTCCTGTATCCGATTGAGGATAACTTTACACAGAACTTTGAGAACAGTAACACAGTAACATGATGCCTCGCCAGTTGTCGCATACAGTTGGATCCCCCTTCTTGGGGACTTTTACCAAGACGCCTTGCATCCAGCCGGCCGGAAAAGTCGCGGTGTTCCAGATATTGACGAATAGCTTGAGCATCTCTGCTGATATGCGATCGACTCCCGGGGCTTTGTTGGACTTCATACTTCGGATGGCTGCTTCTATCTCCTGCAATGATGGAGCTTCCGAGTTGACGTGAGTAACGCGCCTCACCCTTGGTGGATCATGCCGAGATGTTGATGGTTGGTTGACCGTTGAAACTTCGAGAAGTTGTTCAAAGTGGTCAAACCAACGTTTCAACTGGTCAGTGGGGTCGGTGAGCAACTGTCCAGTCGCGTCAGGCATCCTTGCCCGCTCAGGTGTCGTGAAACATCATAGAGGAGGCGGATATCGCCAGTTGCTGCGGCTTTCTCCCCTTCATCAGCCAGTGAGTCGGGTTGACGCGAGATCAATTTTATGTTGGTTCAATGTCGGATCGCCATAGTGTTGGGGTCTGGTAGAAGTCAGTTTGGTGTCAGATTGGCTTACCTTTTTCGCCGGAATGTTGACCAGAGCTCAGTTTTTGTGTAGGTTACACTCAATTGAATGATATCAAGCGTTTCTCGAATGAGAATGATCCATGGCTTCGTCAAATGACTAAGCAAACTGATATCATCAATTCAAAGGAGGCCCCTTTGACAGCGAATAGCTGATTTTCTCATTTTCATCAAATATATTCAATTGATTTTGAAAATTTTCAGCACGTGACGTGACGTTGCAGAAAAGCGTCGAAATATGTTCGTCATTCTGCTCCATGCTTTTTCTCGTTCTTGGTACACGGCCACTGAGATCAACTAAAAATTGAATCAGATTTCACAAAAAATCGAAGAAAGTCTATGAATATTAAGGAGGATCGTCATGATCATTTTTCAGAACAATGAAGTGGCGAGTATGGCGTACAAAGTAGTGTTTTTGTTGAGTTGTGCTGTGAAAATAAATTAATAATTTCGTGTGAAATAGTGGCGTGTGCCGCGAAAGGATTATTCCAACGCGTGCCCGTGGTGTTTTTCTAACAGGATAAGTAGAGGAAAGGTTGTCTAGCAACTAGTTTTTGTTTAATTTTGTATTTTCCCCCAGGCGCGCTATTGCTTTTGTGTAGTGAGCTGTGGCGGTAAAATTTTATTTTGTGTTCTCCTCCCCTGTATATGTCTGCTGCTAACAGTGTTAGCGTTTAATTTGGTAAAATGGATGTGTGTAATGTATGCGAGCAGTCTATTGCTATGAGTGGGCTCCCAGTTACATGTGTAGGTCCGTGCAATGGAACGTTCCATTTCACTTGTGCGGCACTCACTAAACTACGGCGAGGCTTATAGCAGATAATGCAAATGTTCTGTTCAAGTGTGATAGTTGTCTATCAGATCAGAGTTGTGACGAGCAGAATGATCTGATCTCGCGCGTCAAAAGGATAGAGGAAGAGATGAAAAAGGTTTTTCAACTCTCGGACTCGATCACTGACATGCGAGATCACATTGCTGCTCAGGTGGACATCGCGGTTAAAAGCGGGATGGCAGACATTAGAATAAATGTAAATGGTCTTGAAAATTTAATTTGTGAGAAATAGGATAATATGAAAAGTTCATTTTTAAAATTGATGCGGAAAACCAATAAGCTGTAAATCGCAGTTCATCTAGGACGATTCAGTCAGAATCGGACCAAAATACCAGACGCAAAAAACGTAAATTAGTAATTAGTAATAGTGATCATGATGATGATGTTGTTTTTCAAGAAAATGCGAGTTTTGCGGATATTGTAAAAAGACATAGTCGTGCTAGTCAAATTAAAATTAAAAGTAACAGTAACAGTAAAAGTAACAAACCAAATAATCGTAAGACTCGTCCGGTCATTGTGATTAAACCGTAAGAGTCCAAACAACCTTGCGAAGATACTCGTAAGTTTTTGAAAACTCAGTTGGATCCAAAAACACACAAAATCAGTAATTTTAGGAATGGTAAAGATGGCTCCATTATTGTTGAGTGTGCAACAGGAGCAAACGTCAGTGATGTAAAAAATGGTATTGAAAGCAATCTGGGTAAAAAATATAGTGCTGTTGTTCCCACTTCGGTGCCAAGATCGAAAATAGTGGGCATGAGCGATCAGTTTTCCTCCGATGTCTTTATTGACTACTTCAAAAGTCAGAATGAAGACATCGCTTTTAATGATGTAAAAGTAGTGAACATGTTTGAAAATCCACGCTTCACTTATAACAAGTTTAATGTTGTAATTGAAGTCGATGTCGATACTTATAAATGTTTGTTATGTGCGAAAAAAGTAAATGTAGGGTTTGATCGGTGCTCGATAGTTCCCGCGATTAATGTGTTGAGATGCTTCAAATGTGGAGAATTTGGGCACAAGAGCATGGATTGCAAAAATTGTGATAGATGCTCTAGGTGCAGCCAACAACACAAAACGTCGGAGTGTACGTCAACTGTATTGAAATGTATTAATTGTTTGAAAATGAATAAAGAAAGAAAAAAGAACTTGGACGTCAACCATGCCGCATTTAGCTCGGAATGTTTGCTCTATAAAATACTTTTTGATCAGAAGAAAAGCAGCTTGCGTTTCAATAAATAGCAGCCAAGTTCCAGGAATGTGAATCAATTCGATTTTTTATACTTGAATATTGCGGGGTTGTCAACAAACTACGTAGCATTACGTCAGATTGTTGAGGAAAAACGTCCTCTTTTAGTTTTATTATCTGAAACTCATATTGTAGAAACTGAAGCTTTTGATCAGTATAGTATTCCGGGATATATTGTTGCTGCTTGTTTATCACATTCTAGACACACTGGCGGTGTTGCTATTTATGTCAAAGAATCAGTTCAATTCAACCTTCGTACCAACGAAGTTATTGATGGCAACTGGTTCTTGGGCATTACAGTTGTACGTGGCATGAAGATGGGTAATTATGGTGTTTTGTATCATTCTCCCAGTTCTAGTGACCAGCGTTTTGTTGAAGTTTTAGAGAACTGGCTCGAGACATTCCTTGATTCTAGTAAATTAAATATATTGGCTGGTGATTTTAATATTAATTGGCATGATAAACATAATTCGAATCATTTGAAGCGTTTAGCTGAGTTTTTTAATTTAAAGCAAACGGTAGAACTTTAATTGACCACGTTTATTCAAATTTCGATTCCATTTGTTCAGTTACGGATACTGATTTGAAAATAACCGATCATGAGACTTTAGTGATTAATATTGTAAATTGAAGTGCTGGAGGAAATATTCGAAGCAAGCTGTTTTAAACCTTGTTGAGAGAAGCCTGGATTTTCCATTCGGACGGTAACTTAGATGAATCTACAGCTGTTCTTAATAACGCTTTGAAAACGTGTACCAATCAACTAGTTGAGCAAAAGTTTGTTTCTTTGAAAAACTCGAACAGCTGGTACAATTAGGATATTTTGCGTCTTAAACTTTACCGAAGGATGTATGGTGCTAGAATGTCTTTAAAAAAGTTATGAAATAATGTCGATGTTTCTTATCTTATCGATTTGGTATCTGCCGAAAAATTATATAAAAACAGTTGCTCAATATCTTATGCGTAGTTAGAGAGGGGGCGGGCTTACTATACCCCCGCGCGCTCACTCATACCAAAAGCTTCAAACTGAAATAGCTTTGGTGTTTCGCATCTTGTCGAGTTGGTATGTTCAGATGTGTCATTAAAAAATATTTGCTAAATCTAATAGGGGTAGTTGGGACTTACTGTATCCCCTCCACAGAAAAATTGGTTTTTGTCATTTAGTTTGTGAAGTAAGGGGCACGGTAGCCCACATAGTTTTACCGGTGACCTTCGTTCGTGTTGTACAATTTCGGTGGGTTGTTGACATAAGTTTATGGTTGTTTCTGATGCTATTGTTCTAAACAGTGTGACTACAGTTGACGTTCGGATTATTACACGTATTCCGCTGATAAGTTTGTGATTAATCGATTAGAGGTTAGAGGCACACACTTTTTTTTGGATCGGTTTCCGTATCGGTTAAAATTGTCGCTGTTTATAATGTGTTGTGATTCGAAAAGATCGATTGAGGTTTTATAGTGATGGTTTTAGTGCCATGCTTCCTATTTATGTGCTTTTATGTGGTTTTGTGTATTTTTCTTTTCGAAATTTTCCAAAATTTGTGTAAGGTTGTGTTGGTGCTGCCATGGTGATTGTATTTGGTGAGCTTGTTCCAGTTAAAAACAATCCATTTGTGTCCTGGCGGGATGCGTGTGATCTATTTTGCGGTTTTGATAAAACATAAGAAAAGCGATACTGTTGGTACTGTATTACATTATGATTTATCCCAAGCCACTATTGTAGAAAATTGAATCTGTTTGATCTTTGGTGAAACGCTTTGGAATGTTTAGAACAATAGAGTGCACGCTTGATCCAGTTTGAGATAAATTATTGACTGTTTTAGAGAAGTTAAATTCATTTTAATATCTTGTTTAATCAGGGCCTTAACAATCGTTACGGCGGTCGTAGCTTGTTATGATGTAAGACTTTAAGAGACACGAAAACCTGAATAATACGTAAAGAGCAAATCGAAGCATTGAACGTCGGATGAAATAGGAACTTAATGAAGGATTTTGGATTTCAAAGATCGTCAGTTGCAGTGGCTTGCTTACTGAGCAGAAAAACGTGGTCCCAGGTGCTTTCATACTAAAGAGATTTATGGTCAAATCGCTTGTTTATTGTGTATTTGTGAAACTTGTCGGTGTCAGTGCCAGGTTTGAATGGTTACAACAACTCGAGTAAAGGTATGATGTAATATGAGGGGCTCGGTGGCCTTAAAGCGATCGTTTTTGCTTACTGAGCAGAACATCATGAGTCTAATCTCAGGCCCATCCACATTCAAGATTCGTCAATTGATTTATTTGTTAATATGACTGCTCGGTAATAGCAACAACTCGATGATCAAAAAGGAGCTCGTTTGCCTAGTGGCAAACGTGTTTGCTTACTGAGCAGAAGATTGTTAGGACATCAATTCAGCATATCGTTTTCCAAAACGAACCCTGCTGCAATCCCAGCCCTCTTACCCAATATCCCAGTGATTTCTCGTGGAAGTGCAGAGGTGTTCTCGGCTTCCATCAAAGCGAGTGTCACGTCAACACATTCCTACCCCTTCCTTTCTTGACCTATGTTCGGGCGCGGCCGGCATTGGTATTGCCTAGTTTGAGATCACCAGTTTTTACACATTGAGGATGATTGCTAGCCCCAAGCATCGTCTATTGGTTATCTGTGTAATTACAGCTGATCTGGTAATAACCGAGTAGCAACCGTGGGCGGTCAATTATGCTCATGTTCAATTCCGCTTGTTCCGATCAGAGTAGCTACCAGGGATGGATCGCTCATTGGAGAGTTTTTCAGTACTTCTTAACATAGAATACTTACGTTAAATGCAATTTAATTTTCAGTTAGTGCGTCTTAAAATAGCTAGTTTACCACTATCAAAATTCAATAATTTTAATTTAACTATCAAAATTCAAA